>NC_072389.2:79422621-80655121 GCF_028885625.2 Pongo pygmaeus
GCACAAATTAGCCCTGCTCCCATAGTCCAGCTCATCAGGTCTTATCAAGGCCACTGGGGACTTGGGGAGAGGCAGAGGCTGCTGGTGACAGGACAGGCTCCCAGGCAAGGGGGGAAGTGCGGAATGAGGGTCCTGCGGGAAAGAGGGGAAAGGGTGAGGATGGGATCCAGGCTCCCACTGGAGGCCTCACTCTTTGGAAATCTTCAGAAATGGCAGGCTGTGGGGGCAGCTTGTAGGCCCAGAAAGGGCATTTGGCCTCTGGGATGGAAGCATCATTTGTGACCAGGTCCTCTGTAGGTCTGGAGGACCTAAGAGGTGGTCTGAGGACACTGCTGAGTGAGGGGTTGTGCAGTTGAAGAAGCAAATGTCTACCAGTGTGAGGGACTGATTCGAAATCTTCCCTGGGCCTCCCAGGTCCCCCATCTCTCAAAAGGAGCCCATCACCTCACTGGCACTCCTCTCACAGAGCTGCCCTGATCCCACAGTGAGCTGAGAGCCCTCCCCAGGTGCTTTTACCCAGGAAGGCCTCCCTGACTCCCAGCCTGCCTTGATCTCCATGCTCTGACCCCTTCAGCCCTGCCTTGCTGCATCTCCCTGCTCCCTGGGCCACACTCCTGTCTGTCCACCCTAACAGGAGCATCCTGAGAACAAAGCCCTGTTTCTTTCTGAAAATAGGCACTTACATTCAAGCTGGAAGACCTGGAGGTAAAGGACAGTGGCTGAGGATGCTGCTGCAGGTGGCCATTTGCTGGTAAACTATAAAGGCAAGTTAGGGGCTCGGGAACCCAGAGCCAAGTGCAGGAGCAGAAATTAGGAATCCTGGGGTGTAGACTCAGCCTTGACTCTGACTCCCTGTGTGACCTTCGGCAAGTCTTTTTACCTCACCTGCAGAGCCTTACTTTTCTCATCTATAAAATAAGAATATTCATTCATACAAGTTTAACCATGGGGATGACTTCTGGGGTAGGGCCTTAAAAATGTAAGGAATTCTGATTCAGCTTTCAAATTAGGAATAGACAGAGGGAGCGAAGCCTGCACACCTGGTTGGATTTCCCATCCATTCTGGGCTAGAATGAGGGAAATTATGCCAAATAAGGGAAATGTGAATTAAACCCAATAATCCTACACTAAAGTAAAGTTCTGAGGCTTAAAGAGGCTGGAATGTTGTGGTCAAGAGGAGAGAACATTAGAAATGTGTGACCTATCCATCTGGCCAAACAGCTCTGGAGGGAAGAACTGCATGGAATGGCTCCTGAGAGCAGGCCAGGCATTGTTCAGATCAGAAAGAACCTAGCCTGTCAATCATTTGCAATTTGGTGTGAATTCTGTGGCTGGTTTATCCCTCCCCAAAGACTTACCTACTAGCTGGAACCCTCCAGGCAAATGCAAGATTCCGTCTCCTAGTAAAAGACTCTTGAAACTACCACCTTAACTATGAAACTACCACCTTAACTGCTGTTTCAGCTTGACTCAAACACCTCTGGATTCCAGGATGCTGGAATAGTCCATCATGCCCTTCCAAGCAGAGAATGCCCCCATGCTGGTGAGGCAGTGAGTTCCCCACCCCCTGGGGAGTTCAAGCCTAGGAATAGCCTTCTGGAGCTTGCACTGACAACATGCAGGCTCCCTCACATTTCTGAAAAGCTCAGATTCTAAGATTCTGTGTGAGGGACAAACAGGCAGGGACTGTAAAGCTCTATTCCCCTTTCCCCAAAGATGGGTGTCCCACAGGCCCCCCTGGACTCCCTGACCCCTTTGTATGAGGTGACTTTGTGGGAGAGCACCAGGCTATAGGCCCAGCCCCTGGAGCTTACTCTCCAGGCCCTCTGGAAAAGGAACCCCTGAGCAGCCCCCACCCAGGTTGCTGCTCTACACAGCCCTGCCCCAGCCCTTCCCCAGCCCTGCCCAGCCACAAGCCTGAGAATGAGTTCAGGTGCAGAAGAAGCCTCAGCCTGGGTATGCCTCTGCCCCATGCCAACTCTCAAACTGCTGGTGGCACATTTTTCTTCCTTTGGAACCAGAAGGAACTGGCAGCTTCTCTACCGTTCTGGCACTGTTTGGATGAGGATTCATGCCAGAAAGGGCTGGGGTAGAAGGAAGAAGATGAGAAGGGCAGGAAACTAGGAAGGAATTAACATTTAGAGAGCTCCTCTGTGCTCAGAACTGTGGGGGCAATTTGCAAGCATTTGTTCATTCTTTCAATTACAAATTCATTCACAGATTACTTCTACAGACACATAGTGAACATCCACACGTTAGGCCTGGTCCTTTGAGGACCTGCCTTTGAGGAATCCACAGGATAACAAATGCTATGAAGTTTACTTCATTTACTTATTTTTACAAAATCCGGGAGAGATGTATTATTTTTCCCACATTACAGATGAAGAAAGGGAAGAGCTGAGAGGTTAAGCAACTGACCTAAAGTTACACCATTTTATGTGGCAAAGGTGAGAAGCAGAATTTGGTTTTCAATTCTGTTACTACCATCCCTTCCTACTGTGTGTCTGTCTTTATCTTTAAAATGGGAGTGCAGCTCCTTCTTTGCAAGGTGTTGATGAAGATTAGATATAGCGCATGTTAACCGCTGCATGACACGGGTACTCAAAAAGCAGTTCGTGATGCAGTGTCTCTTGTGGCTCCAATCCCTCTATTTTCTCACTTCCTCACATGGTTTTTGGAGACATGTTGCTATAGAGTTGGACTTAGGAGTTGGGGAAGGAAGGAAGCAATTAAGGGCTTGAGAAAGCCTGGGTCCTGTGGGAGGCAGTATATTTATCATTCTGCCATCAAGTAATAATTGAGCACCAGCTGTGTATCCTTGGGATCAGAGAATGAGATGGAAGACCCAGAAGATACAACCCCTACCTTGTGGGAATTCTCAGCATGGTAGGGGAGGCAAGATTGACAAATAAAAACAACATAGGAGAGAGGCCCGGCTGTGTGCTCACAGTATAAGTGCTATAGGGACCCAAAGTGGGCATGGACTCTCAGGAAGCTTCCTGGAAAAGGGCAAATTTGAGCTGGGCCTCCACATGTTCTGAATATGTGAAGAACAGGCAGCTGATAAGAGGCTCACAAGCAGGCCACTGGGTTCCCCGTTTTTAATTTTTTTTAAAATTTTGAAATAACTGTAGACTTCAAGAAGTTGCACAAATAGTACAAAGAGTCCTCAAGTACCCATCACCAATCTTCCCCTAGTGACATGTGGGAATGTGGGGATAGCTGCAGCACAATATTAAAACCAGGAAATTGACTTCGCATAATACGATTAACTAATCTATAGATCTTACTTTGCTATTACCAGTTTTTTGCAGGCACTCTTTTTTGTATGTGTATATGCATAGTTCTAGAAGTTTATCACATGTATAAATCCATATTGCCACCACTACAGTCAAGGCAAAGAATGACTGATCACCACATAGGAGTTCCCTCAAGAGCACACTTTTTTGTTTGCTTGTTTTTTGAAACAGGGTCTTGCTCTGCTGCCCAGGCTGGAGTGCAGTAGCACAGTCACAACTTGCTTCAGCCTCAACCTTCCAGGCTCAAGCGATCCTCCCACCTCAGCCTCCCAAGTAGCTGGGACTAGAGACTACCACCATGCCCAGTTAATGTTTGTATTTTTTGTAGAGACAGAGTTTTTGCCATATTTCCCAGGCTGGTCTCGAACTCCTGGGCTCAAGCAATCCACCTGCCTCGGCCTCTCAAAGTGCTGGAATTACAGGTATGAGCCACCACCCCACATTAAATTTAAATTGCCCACATTATGCCCTGCACAGGCACTAAGGATGCGTGTCTGCTCATCACTCTAGGAAAGCCTACCTATCCCATCTTGCTCTGTGCAAAGAGGCCTTTCCAGGGAAAGCAAGTTGGGGACTGAGTGTCCATGGAGAGATCTTCTGGAGTTGCCTGAAGCCCCCCGCACAAACCCTCCGTGAAGAGGCTCACCTTATCACGTTCCTGCAGAAGAAGAAACTGAAACCCTGAAGACCTGGTCCTCCCAAGGTGAGTCTTGAACAAGCTCCTTGAGGTTCAGCACCACGGACAGATCCAGGGCACACGGGAAGACAGAGGGTTCATAAAGACAAGAGAGAGGGCTGGGTGCTTCTCTGGGTCACCTCGTAGTCTGGAGATAGAGAAACCCTAAGTGAGTATATGACCCACTGCCCCCCTTCCCCAACAAACAAGGGTGCAGGGCAAGGAAGAGGGGTGCATTTCAGGAGGGAGATCCCTGCTTGCCTGACTCTTCCCCATTATTCAAAGCTTATCCTCAATCTCCTCTGTTCTGAGAACCTCTCTTTGACTTTCTCACCTTGCTGGCTCCCTTCTCTGAATTAATTTACCCCAAAAGCTGGCAGCACCATCCAAGACAGCCGGGAGCACATCATGTGCTTTTCTCTGCCTGCTCCCACATATGAAGCCGCACCCCCAGCCAGAATGTGAATGCCTGGAGGAAAGACCAACTTGTCCTTCACTTGTCTCTTCCATTTTCTCCCTTTTTTCCTCCCACCCAATGTAGTTCCACACAGGGTTAGGAACTCAGGGTCTTTCTGGGGGACGTGTTAGCCAAGGGATGGCTCTGTCCTTATTTGATTCGCCTTCCAGAATCCCTCCTTGGACATCTTTTCTGCCTGGCACTATTGGGGCAGGGAGCAGAGGGAGCATATTCAAACCTCAGTTTGCCTTCCAGAACTTCTCAGCCAAGCTTCCTTCCCCTTTTCCCATAAACTGTAAGACCCTTGCCCCTTGGGAATCCTCATTCATGGTATTTTCCCTGGAATTATCTGTGCATCCTGGAGTTAGCCTCACCAAGCCTGGAGAACACCATCCCTGGCCACCTCCCCACCGGCAGCACTGTCATAGGTGCTGTGCTGCACCACCTGTATGGCCCCTGCAGAATCAAAGAGCTTACTCTCCCAGCTGCCAGGAAGACGATTTTTTGACACTTCTCATTTCTCAGCCCCTCTGGGAATTGTCTCAGCTAAAGAAAGCATCCATGCCTAAGATAACACCCCCTTCCCAGGGAAGTCCACATCCAATGACAGGGTATTAGGGCCCAGCTCCCTCACCCCACTCTGAAGGGTCCTCCCAACCTCAGAGCTCCTATGGAATCATTGGAGGCTCTCATGGGAACTGCATTGCTGCCCAACTTCTCCCTCTGCCCAATCCTGCTTCCTCCCCTCCCCTACAGGCATTGGTCCTGAGACCACTTCCTGATGCTTTCCACATACTAGTTTTCTCAGCGTATGCTTCCAGAGGAATCCAACCTGTGACATCTCTAAAGTCTTGGCCCTGTGGGATGAGGGTTCTACTAGCCACCAGGCTGGCTATTCAGATGAGGCCCAAGAAGGTGGAGTGGAGCTGCCCTATTTATTAATTTCCCACAACTCCTCAGAAAAACTCTGTTCACTTCACATTCTATGACAGTCCTCAGCCTTGCTCTTAGAAGCAGCCCCGCCACCCCGAGGTCCTCTGGGTCTTCTGGCATAGTGAAACAAACTCTGAAGGCAGGCAGATCCAGCCTCCAGTGCCTCCAGGTACTAGGTAGGTGCCCTTGGGCAAGTACCCTAATCTCCCCAAGCCACTGTTCCCAGATCTGGAAGCAGAAATGATAATGAAGACATCATAGAAGTCATACAACACAAGTAAAAATGTTTACAAAGCACAGTTCCTGACGTATAAATATGTGCTCAACAAATATAAATTCCCTTTCCTTCTTTTGAGTCTGAGGGCATTTTGTAACAAATTACCAATTAATATTTTTAATATTGAAATATGATATTTTAATAGTATTGAGTATCACAAGCACAAGTGTAATATAAATCTATAGAAAATGTTGCAAATTTTTCATATGATGGATCAGGGAGGCGGGAAGGTGGTCATTCAACTGAATTCTCCCTGTATACTGGTCTTCTTCTTCACATCATTGGAAAATTCTTGGCATCTAAAGAAGATTCCTCATAGTGTAAAGACTATCAGGTGTTTTCTTTGTATCCTAAAGGGAAATGGAGCGCAAGCAGGCCACCTCTATACCTGGCTGGAGCAGAGAATGTGTCCCCATAAGAAAGCAGAATCAGCCCTTCTTCCTAAGCAATAGGTAAATGGATTGGAGAGGAGGTGGTACCTTAAATTATGGCTGCTTTGGCCACACAACTGGGTGCTAGCATCTGGAAGAGAGGATGTGAGAAGACAATCAGCCTGTTAAGGGAGTTTTATGAAAGTATAAGTTGTCCCTAAAATAACAACGCTAAGTATCCAACTCTGACAATGATCTCTTCCCAAAATGCAATGATCATCCACTCCCTCAAGCATCTTCCCGCTCCCTCAGACTTCCTTCCCCTCTCCCCGGGCAAGCTGGAGAAGCCCTGACCTCCCCAGAACAGGTGCTGCTCCCTCACTGTGGCATCTGTGGCCTGGGTGTGTAGGGTGGGAGCTGGAGGGGGCTTGGGGAGCCCAGGGAGGGAAGCCACACCCCGGGCACACATTTTACTCCAGCTGGGCCTTTTCTGACAACCTTGGACCAGCACACAGCTACACCCACACACAAGCTCTGGGCTCAGAGAGTGCTGAATTCAGCCCCAATTAAAGGGCCATCTCAGGGCAGGCTGCTGGCACCAGCAGCTGCTATTTTGGGACTCGGTGAAGGCAGTATCTTCTCTGTTGCTCTCTCCTCCATCTCGGTTTTATTTTTCTCCTCTCTCTCCCTTCTCCATTTCTGTTATCTCTCTCGGATTTTCTACCTGAGTATGCATTTCTTTTCGTCTCTCAGCTCCTCTGTCTCTCCAGCTGCCCCCAACTCTGTGGCTGGATCTCACTCTAGATCTCTCTTACCAAATCAACTTGACAAATACTTATTCCCCGCTCCACTGTACCAGGCCCTGGCTGGGCTCTGGAGAAGAAGCGATCTGCAGGTCCCTGACTTTGAAGAGCCCTGAAGTGTGGTCTGCCTTTCTCTGCTTCTCTCTGCCCATTTCTGCATCTTGACCTGCCCTGCTCACCCTTCCCAGGAACCCAAGGATTGCTTCTAAAGGCCAAAGAGAGGATTCACGTCCCAGCCGTCCTATCTGCTGGTCCACTTGCAGTTTCTGTACCCCCAGGTTCTGTGCCCCAGGTTCCCAGTCCTGGCTTTAGAGGCTGGGAACTTCTCCCCTCCTCCTCCAGGCTTCCAGTTTCAGCAGGAAAAGAAGGGCTGGCATTTCCAGGGTGAATCTGTGGCAGCAAAGGCTCTAGAATGCCCCAGAGGCCCACGGCCAGGCCTCCCCTCCAGCCTGGCCCCAAGGAGACCTGGCCCTGTGCCTGCAGCGTAGAACCACTTGGTCTCCCTTGTATGGTAATTTTCACTGTAATTTGGTCTCCAGGTCTGTCTCTTGAGATTGGCCATAAGCCAAGATAGCTACTCTCCAGGAGAGCCCTGATGAGGGGAAAGTTAGGTTTGGGTGTGTGAGACACAAAGAAGAAGTGAAATTAAAATGCAGAAGGACAAGAAATTTATTACTCTCAGGTCCCACATAGGTTAGGGGTGTCAATAGTGTGCAAAAGAAGTCCAAAGGTGACAGGGAGTTCAACTTGGGGCAGGGGGAAGAGAGAGAAAGAGGGGACCTGTGGGACTTTGCCTTTATTAAAGCCTGTAGCGTTATCCTTTGGGCTTTCCCACAGGGGTTGTTGATTGACTGGTTCAGAGAAAAGATACACAAAGGGGGGACTCATTTACATGACTCTGGTGTTGACCATTAGGTTTCATTATGGTCAGAAGCTGTGACCATGGTATTGGATCAGTGGTATGTGACCAGGACCAGTGGTATTGGATCAGTGGGATGAGGAACAAGCAGGCTATATTGCAAACGACTACATGAGGAAGGGAAGTGTTTTGGGCTTTAAATAATTTATATTAAGCCTTAAAATGGATGCTGAGACACCAACTACATTAAAACAAATTTATGACACTGGGTCAGACCAGCAGGCCGTGCTCCTTGTCAATCGAGAGATTCAGGATTCATAGACCAAAGCCTCTTCTCTGTCTTCTCCTTCTCATTCCAGAGGAGCCCACTCCACTATCTCCTGCTCCAGCCCCTGCAGCCCTGGTACACTATCCTGTACTCATGGGACCAAGCTCTCCCACCATGGTACCTGCTGGCTGGATTTAACCTGACTGTGCTCTTTGACACTAAGTGTGGAGTAGGGGCTGATAATAGGACCTGCCTGCAAACTCTCCGAGGTCCTTCCCCTCAATGGATTCCCTTCTTGGGCTTCCCCATGTACTGGAAATAGGGGGTACATGGTAACTTCTTATGGGTATTATTGAATTAATAAATTTAAAAACTTAGCTAGACACATGAGTATTTTCAGATGTATTATCTTATTCAATTCATAGACCAGTCTTATTAATCTCATTTTAGAGTTGCAAGAACAGAAGCCCAAAGAGGTTACCCAAAGTCAAATCACCAGGGCTAGGGTAGGAAGCCAGGCCCCCTGATTCCCCAGTCAGAGCTTGCTCCAAAACACAGCTCTTGCCTGTAAATAAAAGAAGGGGAAAAAAACACTTCTACACAGCACAGTTCTTCCTCAGAGAGTTCTTCATCTGAGATCCCAGGGCCTCAATGTCCTTAGCAGCTGCTTGAGAGATAGAACCAGCTCTTCAGGAGAGACAGTACAAGGCACCCACACACTGAGCCAGACTCAACCTGGCTGGGACCTTGGCAAAGCAGAGAAGCCCTGGCTCTGGGCCAGGTGGGCACAGCTGGTGACAAGTTCTCAGTCAATGGGAGCCCAGGGGCGAGAGGAAGCTTTAGGGAGGAAGGAATGTTCTTTGAGCTGGTGTCAGCCAGAGGCTCAGAGGTGAAAACATCAAAAACTCCCAGGTGGCTGGCAGGACTGAGACCCCATCTCCCAGCGGGAAACAGGAGGCTGGCTTGGTGGGGCCACCTTTGAAGCTCCCCAGGGGACGGACATGCCACTCAGGGCCTCCCTGGTGAACAATCGTGCCCCTCAGGCCTATGGCACAAGTGGCCTCTGAAGCTGGCTTTGGGGCTGGGGAAAGTGCAGTTGGGAAGGTGCTTTGATACTGCCTGTCTTTGGTGGCTTTTTCAAGCTCGCCCTGCTCTTTTTCAGTAGTACCACATCAGGGTGTGCCAGATGGAGAGGAAGCAGGTGGTGGAGCCCGGGTGTGCCAGGCTGCCCTGGCCCAGAGCTGCTGTGCAGAGTCAAGGACCCCAAGCCTGTTGGGACCTTGACCTCTAGGGACCCCTGGCTCCGGGCTGGCCTGCCCCACGTCTCCCTGACTTCTAACCAGCAGACTCCCAGAGCCAGCCCTTAGACTCCAGGGGACCCCCAAACCCCGAACCCTGGGCCTTGAGTGCCACATCCTGCAGGTCACCAAGGCCTGAAGAGTTGGAATCCCTTCTCGAATCCACTCTCTCTTCTTCGTTTCCAGCACCGCTGCTGGGTTCTGGCCATCCTCATCTCCCCCTGGACTGTTGTTGCCCACGATCTTCTGGCTTCTGTTCTGCCCTAGCCACCCAGAGCCAGCTCTGACATGCAGGTCAGGTCCTGCAGTCTCACATTCTTGCTCTGCTCATCCTTCACCTGACACCCAGGGCTCCATGACTTGGCTCCTGTCAACCTCTCCAGCTTCCTCCCCACCTCTGCCTCCAAGGTGCCCTCCTGAGCTCAGCTGCAGGCAGCCACGGTCGTTCCTCAGACATGTCCACCTGTTCTCACCATTATACCTGTGCCATGCTGTCCCCAGCTACGACAGAATCCTCCCATTCTTGCCTACAGGCACTGGTCTATCTTAACCTTCTACTCAACTTCTAGACTTCATTCCAGCTTCACCTTCTCAGCAAGCCTTTCCTGGAGGCTGGGCTGGGCCTGTGCCTCCCTTGGGCTGTCTCTGTGCCCCATGTGCCTGATCTCACTATTCGCCATGCTGGACTGTCACTGCTGGCAGGTGTGTCTCCTACAGAAAACTGGGCTTCACAGAGGGCAGGGGTCATTTCCAAGTCACCCATGTGGCTCCACAGCCCAGCATGTAGGGTGATAAATAGGCAACCCTGCACCAGTTCCCACCATCTGGTTGAGGCAGACATACACACACATGCACACACACACACACACACACAAACTACTGAGCTCTCACAGGACTGGGTAGTGTAAGCTAAATTGAGGGCAGAGTCAGCAAGGAGGGTTCCCTTGAGAAGGCAGGATTTGAGCTGGGTTCCTTTGAGCTGGGTTCCAGAGGCATGCTCTGCACCTATCTGGGGATGTGAGTGCAGACAACCGAGCCAAGGCTGGGTGGCCAACGACTGGTGGATTGCATTGCATTGATAGCCCAGTGCTTCCTGCTCCCTGTGTCCTTGCCTTCTGCCGTGTGCCTTTGTATTGTCCTCCCACTATTAACAGAGGTTATGTCACTACCTCATCCCTTGAGTTGACCCAGCCATGTGACCTCCCTTGGCCAATGGGATACTAGCAGATATGCTGCAAACGGAAATTTGAAATGGGCTTTCACATTGGAGCCTGCCTTCTTGTGTCTGTGCTTGTGGCTAGCTTAGGTCAGCCAATAGCCAGCTGACCTCCAGAGTGAGTGACCCCATCTGAGAACTGAAGAATCACCCAGCAGAACCCAGACTAAATTTCTGACCCACAGGATAATAAGTTAAATATATATTATGTTAAGCCACTGAATTTTGGGGACTTTGTTATACAACAACAGTGATTGAGGCCAAGGTGACCAGCCCCTTGAAGGGCAGGCTCATCCACAATGGTGCCTACGATGGGCTGGCCATCTGAACAGGACCATCACTCCTTCAGCATTGCCACTGCCCCCTCTGCCTCAGCCACCTTGGGCTCTACGAGACCTCACACATGTCCTGTGTCTTTGCACAAGCTGTTCCTTCCTCCTGGAAGACCCATCCTCATCTTGTCCTCTGAATCCTGTTCACCCTTTAAGACCAGCTCATACCCTAAAACCTTTGTAGGTTCACAGCCTCTCTACCACCATCAATCTTTTGGGAATGAAGTAAGGTATAAGTGAGTAAAATCCCTCCCCTTCTGTCTCCTGTCTTCCTGTATCCCCCTTTGCTCTGCCGGTAGCTTTATTGCAGCACATCCCCTTTCATAGTTACCAACCCATGCCGTGGCTCCTGAACACTAAGTAGGGAGGAAGGCCCCACTGAGGGAGTGGCTGTCACGTAATCCTGGGTCTCCCCAAGCCTCAGCACTAGCCTGGGTAGCCAAAAGTATCCTGGGAGGGGGCAATGAATAAAGATGTACAAGCTTTCCATCTACTGATTTCAGAACAATGAGACGTGGTACTATGTAAAAAACCCACATTGAAATTCAAAGACCTGTTTTCAGTCCCTACCTTGCCCTGCAACATTTGCCAGGGGCTTGCCCCCCTCCGAGCCTCAGTTTCCCATCTGTATAATGAGGGGCTGTGCTGACTCATTTCCCACCCCTCCAGCCTCCCCTCCGCCCCCACCACTCCCCGCCACCCGGTCAGGGCTGAGCATCTATGGAGTTTGCTCAGGTATCCGGTCCTCTGGCTGCTAGCTCTGGCCTGGTTCCTTACTGGCCTGAGTTGTATGACAAAGCTTCCCACCTGCCAGCAGCCTGGCCAGTCCTTTGGATAGTGGGGACTAATGAGCTGGCCTGGGTTCTTTTGACTGCCAGCATCTTCCAATTTCTGAACCTGCCAGTGGGATAAGGAGGCCTTGGTGTTGGGAGACATCTCTTCTGAAAGCTCTGCTGGTCAAGGCTGGGTCCCTGCCTGTCTGATCGGGGAGGCCTGGCCAGTCTTTGGGAAATTTACACACACACACACCATCCAAGGCTCTCTCCTGGAAACTTCTGATGGGCCCCTAGGAAGGAATGCTGACTGGCTGTGTCTTCCTCCCTTGGCATCCCCTAGAGTCAGGTAAGAAGAGGAGAGAGAAAGGGAAAATGGGCCAGTGCAAAATTAACCACACAGAGAAAGACTTTTCCACTCCAGCTCACTGAAAACCAGGACGAAAGATCTCAGAAGCCGGAATCCAGCCAGGTTCACACCTAGGGAGCAAAGCTTCCTGGGGTACAGTGCAGAAGTGAGGCTAGATCTGAACTAGAGCTTCTCCTCCAGCCAGTATTATCACTGCTCACTCAAAGAGGTGGGAAAGCTCCAAAGATGCTCACCTCATGCATCTCCCTGGCATACCAGGAAGAAGCCTGGGGCAGAAGTTCATGGGGTCGCTGTGGCCCTAGGGTAGGGCTCTATTGCAGACCTAGGGTAGAGGGCTAGGCCACTGGGGCTTCCAGATTGCACCCATCACAGACAGTGAAGGGCTGAGGCGATGCAGCCTCTCTGGCTCTGCCTCCTCCCTTGTCCACCCCTCTTTCCAGCAGATAAGCTTGAAGGAAGCAGGGAGAGGCTGTTTGTGGATGCAGAGGGGCTGCTCACTCACTGCTCTGTTCTCATGCCATCTCCTTGAACCTCACCACCCCTGTGAATGCTAGAGGCAAAGACTAAGAGGCTGAAAGTCCGGAGCCTCGGGTTCTAGTCTGGGTGTTTTCCCTTGATATCTTTGTGACCTTGGAAGGTACAATCCTTCTTTTGGACCCCTGGATATTTCTTCTGCAGGTAAGAGGTAATAACTCCCACTGTCAAATGGCCGCAGGATGGAAAACTTCTGAAACCATCAAGCTCTTTACACAGATGTTTTTGTTATTGAGTCCAGAGAGGTGGTCCCCAATGTGCTTGAGGCCTCACTGTCCCCTCTTTGCTGGCCTCTTTGCAGCCCAGGCTTTGAAAACATGGCCAGGACCTGGTCTCTGCTCCCCACCTCATGTTCCCCAGCCAGCTGCCCCAGCGGTCCCTGCAGAGGTTCAGCACCTGCTCTGAGCCCATCCTGGGGCAGGGCTGTCAGGGACATAGAGAGGGACCTTCCCTCCAGCTCTCTCCTGGGTACAGAACCACCCAGAGAGGAGTGACACGCTGGAGCAGGACAGAGTGTGAGCAGGAGCTGTTGTGTGGAGCGTAGACGCTCAGAGAAGTGAGAGGGTGGCGTGGGCTGGAGGAAGGGAGGGGCTTGAGCTGGGCCGTAAAGGACTTGATCACTGTGTGGTGATCATGGGCCTGGCAAATTAAGGTCACACAATTCTAGAGGCAGGAGAACCTTGTTCCAAGGCACATTCTTGCCTGCTCATCCCAGTTCTAAGGAGCAGACCCCATGCATAGAAGTTCACAGTCTGGAAGCCAGCAATAGCTGGGGGCCAGAGGACATTGAGGCAGACACGGGGGTGGTACTAATGGCCCAGGGTCTCCCCTTCTGCTTCTGTCACAGCAGCTTTTGCTCTGAAAGAAGAAATGCCGGACTGATGAATGGGTGGCTAAGAACACAAGCCTGTGAGCTGCTGTCTGCTTCTGCCAGAATGGAGGCAGATTATCTGGACAAGGCGTCCAACTTCCTGTCAGGAAAGAGGACACCAGAGAATCTGGCTCTGTCCACACGTCTCCTGGGTCTGTCAGTTACTTACTGTCATCTCCTGGGTCTGTCAGTTACTCTCCACACATCTCCTGGGTCTGTCAGTGACTACTTACTTCCCCCCGGAACTAAGCCCTCCACATCCACACACTGTCTGGTCATGTGAGGCTTGGAGGGGCAGAATGGGAATTGTCACATCAACCTAGGGAGGAGAAACTGAGTCTCAGGAAAGAGAAGGAGCTTGACCTCAGTTCAAGGCCCAGGACTAGAAGCTGGGCCTCCTACTCCTCAGTTAAGTCAGTGTAGCCACGCTACCCGAATAACCTAGGTCAGTGCAGACGAGTTAACTAGGTAAACTGGGGACAAGGGATCCATTTTGGAATTAAACTGTGGAGATGCAAGATGACCACTGTGTATACAAGCCCACCATGTGCTAGGCATGGTGCTGGAGACTTTGCACAGTGTCTCATTCAGTACTCAAATCCAACCTCAGAGTGAGGTATCTTCAAGCTACAGAGGCCTGGAGAATCTGGGCAACTTTTCTAAACCAGCCATGAAGAAGTGGCAGAGCTGGGTCTGAACACCAGTCTCTCTGAGGCCTGAGCTCTGCATCTTTCAGCCACTACCTGGCCACACCAGACAACTGTCTGCATTGTCAAGAATGGCTGGGCCACGGAGGAAGCAGCCATGCAGGCAGGACAGGAGGGAGGGTCCTATTGGTGGGCCCTCGCTTCAGCCTGGCTTTCTCACAGCCTCCTCCAGGGTGAGGATGAGCACCTGGCACCTCTGGGAATTGGCTCAGAGAATAACACCACAAGCAACAGCGATAATTTTTATTTTTTTCTTTTTCTTTTTTTTTTGAGACAGGGTCTCGCTCTGTCACCCAAGCTGGGGTGCAGTGGCTCAATCATGGCTCACTGCATTCTTGACCTCCCGGGCTCAAGCAATCCTTCTCACCTCAGCCTCCACAGTAGCTGAGACTACAGGCACATGCCTCCACACCTGGCTAATTTTTTTAATTTTTTTGTAGAGACAGGGTTTCGCCACGTTCCCCAGCCTGGTCTCAAACTCTTGGGCTCAAGCTATCGGCCTGCCTCATAATAACTTCTTTTACTGGTGCCTACGTCTTTTTTTTTTTTTTTTTTTTTTTGAGACGAAGTCTTGCTCTTGTCGCCCAGACTGGAGTGCAATGGCACGATCTCAGCTCACTGCAACCTCTGCCTCCTAGGTTCAAGCAATTCTCCTGCCTCAGCCTCCCGAGTAGCTGGGATTACAGGCGCCCACTACAACGCCCAGCTAATTTTTTTATTTTTAGTAGAGATGGGGTTTCACCACGTTGGCCAGGCTGGTCTTGAACTCCTGACCTTGTGATCCACCCGCCTCGGTCTCCAAAAGTGCTGGGATTACAGGCGTGAGCCACTGTGCCCGGCCTAACTGGTGCCTACTTCTATAGCTTTCTCTGTTAAGCCCTTTATGTACACATACACTTTATGCACACTCCCTCACTTAATCTTCAAAACAAATCTTTGAGACAGGTCCTTTTTATTGCATTTTATAGATAAGGAAACTGAGGCACAGATGAGTAAAGTTCCTCTCCAATCTGTCTCCAAATGCTTCTATCTTCTACAGTCTACACTACCCATGGATTTCAGGTGGAGAGAAAGACATCTTTCTGACAGTGAGAGTTACCTGGGAGTGGTGGAAGGAAGCGCCCTGTCGATGAGGCTTTTTTGCTGAGTGTGTGGGGGCTTGTGCACACAGAAATACTATTTATAGCTACCTTTTAAAATTTAATATGCAATTTATTAAGGATACACATATAAAAACATAGCTTTTTAGAAGGATTAAGCTCCACTTACCAATCTTATTGTTCTATGCATCAATGCAATAAAATAAGAACAAGACCTTCACTTTTTCTTCAATTAAAGTTTGATTAACTCAGGTTGAAAAAACTACTCCTTTAAACGATCAGTGCCATTTACAACTTAATTAAATTTGCTTAAACAATTTCAGCTACATTTAAACATTTAATATATTTGACTTTCCTATGTAACTTAAATATCTAATGGAATAAGCAAAATCTTTTTATCATGTACTTGAAAATCCATTGTAAATATAATAAATTAAATTTATAAAAATACTGCCTGGGTGTGGTGGTTCACGCCTGTAATCCCAGCATTTTGGAGGCCAAGGTGGGCGGATCACTTGAGGTAAGGAGTTCGAGAACAACCTGGTCAACATGGTGAAACCCCGTCTCTACTAAAAATACAAAAATTAGCCAGGTGTGGTGGCATGTGCCTGTAATCCCAGCTACTCGGGAGGCTGAGGCAGGAGAATCACTTGAACCCGGGAGGCAGAGGCTGCAGTGAACTGAGATCATACCATTGCACTCTTGCCTAGGCAACAGAGTGAGACTCCATCTCAAAAAAAATAATAAAAAATAAAATAAAATAAATAAATAAATAAATTTATAAATAGAATAACTTTTACATTCTCTTAAATATTGCAATACTGTTTGCAAAACTTGTTACATTCTCCCATGCCTTTCAACTTAAAATTACATGTCTACAGGCTTCTGATTACAGCCAAGATGGAGTAAGCAAACTTCATCCTCTCTCTCCCACTGCTTACAAATAAAATCCCTGGAATGAATGCATACAACACTGTTTAAGAACTCTGAAAAAAAAATATTAGCAGGCGGATTTGCGGGAAATAAATGCTCAAAGAATGATCAATATGACCGTGAGTTTTCTGGTATTTTCCCTCCAATATCTCCTGACTTGGATGCTAGAGGGCCCAAATGCCGCTGCACAGTGGGCACAAACAAAAAAAGCTCCGAGGGGAACTTTTGCTTCTAGCCAGAGGACTGGGAACAGGGACCCTGCAGGTCAGAGAGTGACCCCAATTGTTCTCTCTTTTACTCTCCTGGGTATGTCCCAAGGAAAGCCCCAATCATGAAACTATACTCCTGTAATGTTGGTAGTGCAGAATCTAAAACCATGAGGAAAATCCTTCTCTCTGGTCAGAGGAATTGGGAAAGGGAGCCCCTACGAAGGTGTGGGGGAAATCCTGTTGATTTTTCTTTCTTTCTTTGTCTTTTTGCTTCACCCAGGAGGTGGACCCCAGGCAGGGGAAATATGCAACAATTTGGGGAGGGTAAAACTCCAGCGTTGCAGCACAAAGACCAGGAAAAGGGCCTCTAGGCACCTGAGAGTGTAAGGGAAATCACGGAGTGCTAAAGAAAAGACTTCCTTAAATCTGTGGGTGAAGTCCTGGACTCATCCTTGAGCAGGGCATGTGTAGAACTGATCCAAAGCAGGTCAGCACTTGTGGTCTGAACCAGATAGGGTTGATCACATAATATTCAAAATGCCCCAAATTATTCCATACACAAAGAACCAGGAAAATCTCAATTACTTTCAAAGGAAAAGATAATTAACTGATGCTGGCCCTGAGATATTCCAGATGGTAGAGTTATCACACAAAAACTTTAAAGCAGATATTATCACTATAGTTCATAAAGTAAGAAAAAATGATCTTGAAATGAATGGAAGGATAGAAGCTGTCAAAAAAGAACCTGAAAACCATTTTAAAAAGAGCAAAATGGACATTTTGTTGCTAGAAAATACAACAACTGAAATTTTAAAAATCACCCCATGGTCTCAATTGCAAAACAAAGACCACAGCAAAAAGAATCAATAAACTTGAAAATAAATCAATAGAAATTATCTAATCTGAACAACAGAGAAAAAAGATTGAAAAGAAAGAATAGAGTTTCAGGGACTTGTGGGACAATATCAAAATATCTAATATTCATGTCATTGGAGTTCAATAGAAAGAGAAGAAAAGGCTTGCTTGGTGCAGAAAAAAAAACTTGAAGAAATCACGGCTGAAAACATCCCAAATTTGGTAAAAAGACATAAATGTATTGGTTCATGGATCTCAGTATATTCAGAAACCCCCAAAACAATAAATTCAAAGAAAACCTCACCCAAAGACATCTTAAACAGCTGAAAACCAAGGATAAAGAAAAAAATTAAAAGCAGCCAGAGGAAAGCAATACAATACATATAGAGGAAGAACAATTAAATTGACTACAGATTTGTCATCAGAAACCATCAAAGCCAGAAGACAATGGAAAAAATTCTGTAAAATGCTGGAAGAAAAGAGCTGTCAACCCAGAATTCCATATCCAGTTAAAAAACAAAACAAAACAAACAAACAAAACCCAAAACCTTTTTTAAAGGCAAAGTAAAGATATTTTTATATGAAGAAAAACTAAGAAAATTTATTGCTGGCATGCCAGCTACAAAAGAAATGCTACAGGAAAATTTTCAGGAGAAAGAGAAATGATACCAGTATTTGGGAGATTTTTCCAGATGTCTTTCTCTTATTCATTTTGAGTTGCTCCTGTAGCCACTGCTGCTGCTACTCCCTTGGAGAAGGCGACACTCCCACTCAAAACTTGGAACTTTAGGAGTAAAGGAAGATGATAAAATTATAAAGCTAGGTAAATATAATAAATTATTTTCTCCTTAAGTACTTTTAAATATGTGTGACAGCTGAAAGCAAAAGTTATAACATTGTATAATGAGGTTTTCAATGTCTATAGATGTATATAATGACTACAGCATGAAGGAGGGAAACGGACCTATATGGCTGCAAGGTTTTTATATTTCACTTGAAGTGGTAAAATATTAACTCTAGATAGACCATGAAGAATTAGATATTTGTATTATAATCCCTAGAATAACCACTTAAAAAATACAAAAAGATATAGTAAAAAAGGCAACAGAGAAAGAAAAATGGAATACTAAAACAATATTCAAATAATCCAAAAGAAGACAGAAAAGGAGAAAAAAGAAATAAAAGATTTGGGACAAACCAAAACCAAACAATAAAATGGTAGACCTAAATCCAACCATATCACCGAATGTATTAAGTGTCAATGGTTTAAACATATCAATTAAAAGACAGAGATTGTCAGATTAGATTTTTTTAAAATAAGACCAACTCTATGCTACATATAAGAAACTCACATTAAATATGATATAGATAGGTCAAAAATTAAATGATTTTTTAAAATACCATGAAACATTTTTTAGAAAGCTGGAATGGCTGAGCCAGGCACAGTGGCTCACACCTGTAATCCCAGCACTTTGGGAGGCCGAGGCGGGCGGATCACAGGTCAAGAGTTCGAGACCATCCTGCCGAACACGGTGAAACCCTGTCTCTACTAAAAATACAAAAAAATTAGCCAGGCATGGTGCTGGGTGCCTGTAGTCCCAGCTACATGGGAGGCTGAGGCAGGAAAATGGCGTGAACCCAGGAGGTGGAGCTTGCAATGAGCCGAGATCGCGCCACTGCCCTCCAACCTGGGCGACAGAGCAAGACTCCGTCTCCAAAAAAAAAAAAAAAAAAAAAAAAACACAGAAAGCTGGAATGGCTATATTAATTTAAAGCAAACTAGACTTCTAAAGAAGGAAATTTATCAGAGATTAAGAGGAATATTACACAATGAAAAAAGGATTAATTCATCTAAAAGTTGTCACAATCCTCAATGTATATGTATCCGACAATAGAGCTTCAAAATACATGAAGCAAAAAATTGAGAGAAGTAAAAGAAGAAATAAACAAACCCAGTTATACTTGGAGACTTTAACAAAACTCATCTTTCACTAACTGATGGAAAAGTAGACAGAAAATCAGTGAGGACATAGAAGACCTGAACAACACTACCAGTGAACTTGATCTAATTGATATTTGTAGAACACTTCACCACCAACGGCAGAATACACATTCTTTTCAAGTTGCCCCAATATAGACCATATTCCAGGTCATAAAACAAACCTTACCAAACTTAGAAGAATTGAAATCTACAAAGTATGTTCTCTGACTGTAATGAAGTCAAACAAAATGAATAAAAGAGAGATATCTGGAAAATCTCTCAAATACTGGAAATTAAGCAACACATAAAAAATTCATGGGCTAAAGAATGGTGAGGTTGAGGAGCTGGGATGCTGGCCCAGGAAGTTTGCCCATGCTCTTAACCAGTAGGCCACATGGCCTCTCAAGGTTTTTCAGAGCCTTGAATGCCTGGCTAAGGACTTTGAAATTTGCACTTACTCAGTGGATAAGCATTTAAGGATTTTCACATATAAGACAAAGCACTATTTGCAAACAGATGGAGTTGGGTATAGTTTGTGAAGGGGCAGGAGAAGGGGCAAGACAAATCTGTTCTGCCCCACCAGGGAGGCAAAGTGAAATTAAAGATTTGGATTTTTCAAGATTTTTTAAATAAGACATTTTTGAAACAGAGCCCATCCCTCCTTTTTCACAGAGGTTATTTCCATAGTCTTTTTGGATTGTACGTATGTTACATGAGCTGGCAGCTCTAGAGGGAGGAGCCTGTCTCTACCATCAGACAGGGGCTTTCAGACAAAGGCCATATAACCCTGCAATAATGGGGATTTCCCAAGAGATAATTAGCTTGTGCTTCTAGACAAGTTACTTAACCTCTCTATGCCTCAGTTTCTCATCTGTACGATGGGGATGATATCAGTTCCCGCTGACTGGGCCCTGGCCTTGGGCTAAGCTGCCTGGAAAAAAGGCTAGAAAGGAATTTGAACTCCTGGCTTCTGGTAGCTGCAGTGGTACCCTAGCTGGAAGGTAGGTGGGAAGGTGTCTCTAGTTTGCAGTAAGGCTTGGAGGAAGGTCTCAGCATGACACCTCCAGGGACCCAGAGTGGGAGCAGGGTAGGGCATTTTAAATATTCTCTGCAGAGACTTTGATCAACAGCCATGACAAGGAGGGTTTCTGTTCTCTTTGAAGCAGCAAAAAGATCAATCCTCCTTCTTATCTCAGCCTCTTTGCACAGTGGCATCACGTGCTCCTGCAGTCACTGAGGTTGCTACTCTCTCAGAGAAGACCGGAACAGAGGAGGCAAAGCCCAACCCAGCCCTGTCTCCTCCCTGCCGTCTCCCTGCCTCCCTGTACCCCTCCATCCCAGGGATGAACAGAATCTGCCACTTTCTGGCCTTCATTTGGCCCAGTCTCAGAAGGAAAGAGGAGGAAAAAAAAAGAATACATATGCACCAGGAAATAAGACCTTCCAGGGCTCCTTCATCAGACTTTAGCTAACCTGGGCACTCCTCTTTTCCTCAAAGTCTGGCTTTTAAAACATCGCCTTTTGCTGCGATCTAAAGATAACTGGGATAGGAGGCAGGAGACTGGATTCTAGTTACAGGTATGCCTTTGATTTGCTGTGTGACTTTAAGTAAGCTGCTGCCCCTCTCTGGAGCTTAATTTCTCACCTACGAAGCAGAGTTGCTGCAAATGTTTTTCAGGACTCAATTTAAAACTCTGTAGTCAAGACCAGGCTGTGGCCAGGGCCAGATTTCCATGTGTGTTCAGGTTGTAGAATTGTTTTTCTCAGATCCTCTCACAAAGGAATTGCCCCCATAACCTTGACCTCACTGACTCCTTCCTATCTTGGCCAAATGTTTTTCTACACAATCTATTAGTGGAAAGAGCTGCTTGGCTAGTGGAGCAGCATCCTGAGTCTGCAAGCTCTGCCCATGAGGGGCAGGAACGATTCCCATCAGTGCTGCCTCCAGCTTGTTCAAGGACTGAAGACAGCAGAGGAGAGGGTTTGCAGGGTCACTCTGCCTTTGAAAGGCTGGGAGAAGAGAATATGGCACGGGGCAGGATAGGGAGGAGTTGAGGTGGGAATAAGGGGTCGTGGGAGAAATGCCCTGGACCTCCTGCCTCTGGGTGTTGTGTGTTTATGACCATACCAGCCTGGTGAGTTTGGGTAGGGGTCAGGGATTTACCCCATGCGAGTGTAGCCCCTCCCCATTTCATTGGGTGAATGAAAGTTTCAGACACAGAGGAAGTAAGATCCTCCACCTGTCTCCTGCCCCCTAGAGGAGGTCCCAAAGACAAAGGGCAAAGGCCGCAAGAGTCCTGCTCCTCCAAGCCAACCCAGTGAGCTGATGCTGCTTCCGGGCATCAGGCTTTGGAGAGCTCAGTAATAAGCTTCCTGTATCTGGTCTTCAGGATACTGACAGGTCTACTGTCTGGCCAGATCCAGGACCCAGTCAGAGTCTCCCAGGGTGCAGAGGATGGAATAGCTCCAGAAAAGGAAAAAAATGAGGAATGAAGTGAGAAAGAAGTAATTCCAGTCTCCCTGCTTCTGCCCGACACTGGAACGCACCAGGCCAGATCTGAACCTCTTCTCTGCCTCTAGGACTGAGGGTGTCAGTGTAGATCTCCATCCTCCTGCTTTTCCTCCCCCAGCCCCAGCTTCGTGTGTCCCTTCCATCACTCCAGGCCCCTGGAGTCTCCTGCTTTGCCCTCATGAATCCTGATCCCTAATAAGTCCCCAGGGTCAGCCCTTTGCCCACTGCCCAGCCCCCTTGGTGGCCCCCAGCTTGGGATCTCTCCAGGGAAGGGAATCATCTGTGAATTGCTGCCATGACTGGCAAGGCCCAGGGGTGCCATTCCTGGCATCCTGCCCAGGCATTTGGACCTACAGGGTGGGTGTATTTGTGTGTGTGCACAAATGTTCACACTTCAGAGAGCAAGTTTTGCATAGAAGTGAGGTGCCCAGATTGATTTCATGCTGTTTTGGGGGAAACATGTAAGTGTGGGCACGTTGCAGCATGATATATATGTGTTTGTATGCACATTACATGGGGCTATTTGTGTTTCTGTGGATCTGAGTATGTTGGAGAGTGAATACTGAAGCATGTGGTCCTGCATTTTATGGGGGCTTGTGTACTCCTGAATTTCAGGGGTTTCGTGTATAGTTTGCAGAGTGATATGTGTGCCCATGGGCAATGTGTGCTAGGTACCTGTGAGCTCTTGAGTATCTTTGCCACTTTCCCTTTGCCTGGAGAAACTTCTTGCTGGTTCCTGCCTCCCTGCCTCCTCTACATTGGAGGGAGAGCTGAACCCTTGGCCAAATAGCCTATCTGAGGTCAAGGGTCAGCAGCAAATTTAGTGCCCCTGTGGTCCTTGCTCTCTGACCCATGTAGCAACAGCAGGCAAGTGGGGGTGGGGGATGCTGATTGCAGCTGGAGAATCCCAGGAGCAAGCATCTTGAGGAGTTCAAGGTTAGCCTTCTTGTGCTCTGAAACAAATGATAACACAAACAACTGCTGTTTACTGAATGCTTGAGTATACTAGATACTAGATACTGTGCAAAGCACTCTGCAGACATTATTTAAACCACACAATAATTTTACAAACACTCTCTTTTACAGATAAGGAAAATGAGTCTGGGAAATTAAATGACTTAACCTGGGTCAAATAACAAGTAAGTTATAAGACTAGGATCTGAACCCAAGTCTGTTTGACTCTAAAATTCATGATTCTCTCTCCCTATTCTGGTCTACAGATTATGCTAGAAAGAGGGGAGAGTGGAGGAGCTCCTCTTCTCCAAAACCCACACTGACCAAACAGATCTGTTTTTCCTTGTTAGAGGTGAGCCTTCATTTCACAGAAGGACCTCAACTTTATACCCATAGATTTAAGATCTGGAACTCCCTGATGGAGAGAAGGGAAAGGAGAGGTAGGCGGAGGAAAATAACCAGAGAAGGCCTCCTGGAGCTGTTGGAGAGAAACATCACAAGCTTTGGTGGGGGAGGGAATTGGATTTACAGACCTTGGTCTGCCCCTGGTGTCCTGGAGCCCAGTTGCTTGGTGTGTGAGGTTCCCATGGCTCGCTCCTGTGGCTTCCCTGGGAAGACTGCTGTGTGGTCACCCTCAGGATGAAGACACTGGGGAAGCAACTCATCAAGGTGAGATGGTCAGAGGCACCCCTGCACATGCACAGCTACTCTAGTGCCCACTGGGAGACTCTGCTCATCCCCTTCACTCCCAGATTTAAGTTGCAGGGAAAATGCATTATTTTTTCATTAAAAATTTATTTTGGAATGGATAGCCTTCAGAGATGTAATTAGCCACGTTATTTCTCTCCATTAGCAGTCCCTGGCATTTGCTGGAGTTTCTTGTCCTTTTTCCTCTCCATTTCACTCTTTCCATCATCTTTATAATCTAGGTTGCAATACTTCCCCACCCCCACCTCCAACCAGCACCACATAGTCTGTTTTTAGACTGAATAACTATTTTAAAATCTGGAGAGGGAGTTATAGCAAACTCCCCCCCCCCCCCACTGGGCTGTAGGATTACAGTCCCCTGAGCCAGCTAGGAGCTCCACGATGCCCACCACTGCCAACAGGACGGGGGAGGCAGCTCCACGTGACTCTGTGACGGCCTGGCTAGTGGCAAAGCTAGGCAGAGCTAGGAAGGTTGTTGGCTCCCCATGTTCTGGCTGGATGATCCCAGGTAAGTTACTTAACCTTTCTGAGCTTCTGTTGGCTTCATAGTGTTCAAGACTGGCACTCACTTAGGTAAAGCACTTCACTGGAGGTATATAGCAAATGCCCAGTAAAAGGCAGCTGTGGTGGGAGGTCCACAGGCAAGAGGGAGACTTGGGGACTAAATGAACAGGAGACACGGGTAGCAGGAAAGGCATAGCCTGGGCTTGGTGGGTCAGAGCTACCAGCTTTGGTGGTGACCCAGGAGCCTGGGCTGGGGGACAGGTGACAGGTAGAACCATGAGGAAGACCCCTTACGGAGCAGGACTGGGTGGAAAGAGTGGTCAGGAGCTCCACCTCAGCTGCCCACGGCTGAGTGTCCCTCTTTTGTCCAGAGTTGTTCCTATGGGTTAGTTCTGGAATGCAAGAGAGCTACCTAGGAGGTTGGCTCCCCAAGACCTTAGAGATGGCCCAAAGTGCAGTAACTCCTTAGCCCTCCAAGTAGGTTAGGGGATTTCTAGGGTGGCTGGGCTGGTTATTGCTCTGGGGAATCCAACTACCTTGGTGCTCAGAAGGGAGCTGTCTCTACCACTCCCCCTCCCTGCTATCCTCACGCTAGTGACACATGACGTGCAGCCATCTCCAGCATTGTCAGAAATGCCATGCTCCATGGAATTGAGGGCAGAAAGTCCGAAGCCAAAAATCTAAACTTACCCTGGTCCCCCACAAAGAGAGGTAAAGAGAAAAGTACAGCTTTAGCATGGAAGATCTTTGGCAATTTGCAATGAAATAACACCAGAATGCATGTGATTTATATCAAGATCTAGAGTGCCGCAGACTTAGTCATGGGTAGGTATCCTTTGAAGGGGTTGATACTTGTTAACAGGGATACAGTTGCATGGCGTTTCACAGAGTTGTGTCTTGTTGCATTGGCGTGAAGGGAACTGGAGTGAACCTGCTTTTTAATACTGGCCTTACCTGCTTTTACAGTAATCCTGGTCCCCTAGGTTCCCAGAGACATGTAGAGAAGTGGAAATTGGCTCAGAGGGTCTTTGAACTTGTACATGGATGTCACTACAAGCCTCATGGAAGCAGGCAGCATTTTGACATGAGTCTAGTTCACAGAAGTAAATTTTCATAGTGATTTTTGTGGACAAGTCCTAGGCATTAGTAATAATACTGGTGATGCTAAAGATAATAATAACTACCACGCATTGGGTGCCTCCTGTGCTCCAGGGCCATGCTTCAATTACCCTTCAGTTCTGTAAAGCATTACCATCCTCATGGCACATGTGGAGATGCTGAGACTCGGGCAGGGTAGAGAAGAGTCGCACTGTGTGGAGGACGGCAAACAGCACAACAATGCCTGCCACCAGGAGCAGCAGAACCAGGATGTCAGCCCACTCCATGGTTTATAGGTGTCGCCACGAAAGACACGACTCACACAGGCACTAGATGGAACAACACTTTACTCACACAGAGAAGAGACAGAGTAAGATCAGCTGCAATCATGGGTTCAGTCCCGCATGGCCAGGGGTCTCCTGCTACAGCAGACACAAGGTGATGGTCTGCACGCACCCCTCTTGTGCAGCAGCGGGTGGACCCTGTTTCCTCCCCACCTGGAACAGATAAAACAGTGAGGTTGGCCAGGTGCCTGCCACATGACGCACAAGCTTAAGCAGAACAAAGAGTACACACTGAGTCTGAAACAGGAAAAAGATATTCCCACATAAGGTGATAAGCCCAGCACAAGCTATGAGAGCCCCTTATCTGTTGGTAAGGAAGTGTTTTTGGCTCAAGGCCACTTGTATGGGGCTGAGCAGAGGTTAAAAGACCACACGCATGAGACTGCCTTTCTCAACCAAGGTCATATCATTGGTGTGCATCAGAGCCAGGATTTGAACCGGGTCTTTCTGGCACCAAAGCCTATGAGCTTTGTCACTGATGAGAGGTCTTCCCCAGGCCCCTCCAAGTCTCTTCTCCCTCCCACACCAGCCACATCAGCTAATGGACAGCCAGATTCAGCAGAGAAAAATGGACTGAGTGGGTTTCTCCCTCCTTGGACTTTTTTAATGCAAACATCTAAAATAATATTTTCCCTGAAGAATCCTCATGTATAGAAGTTTGAAGCAGAAAGCTGGATTCCCATCAGAGATGAGGAAATGCATAACAGAAAAGCAATATATGGGAATCTAAGGCACTTGGGCAGTTATGTAAATAAATGGACGTGGTAAGGATCATTCAGCCCTGGAAAAAAATGGACACATGTAATTCCCTTTCAGAATCTGAAAAAAGAAGAAAGAAAGATGGAATAAAAGCCCTTTTTGCTTCAGTTACAGAGTCCTGCAGTTCTGTTTGAATATTAAGCCTCCATGTGGTTGCTATGGGGCTTTTGTAACATGACTAAACCATATTGGCTCATTTGGGAAGGGTTATCACCTACAATTCACAGACAGGATGCCAGAGGTTAAAAGAAGTTCAGTAGTTGATCTATGTTGACCATGTTCATTTTAGAAGCCAGGTTGAATTTAGCCCTCAGATGTTTCCAATTCCCGACCTGATCCTCATCTTCTCAAGGAACAATTGCAGTGAATCCTCAGTTGCCTACATGGTTAATGTGGAAGAACAGACACATGGATAATCCTAAATGATGTCTGTGTCTCTTGCTCTAAACATTTGCTTTGGAAACTTCTTGCAGGCCTTAGAATGAAGCCACCCTAATGTGCAAGGGGCCCCATCCTTACTCCACACCTTCCCTACTCAACGTTGCCCACCTCCCACTCCATGAAGACCTAGGGGCAGTAGATGAAAGGGTAGAGGCTCTTAACTCTCTCCTAGGTTGGGCTAGGGTAGTGGGTAGTGGAGAGAGGCAGATAATAAGGCATTTTGATTTAAAAGGCCTTCTGCAGTGCCGCAGGCAAGCAGAACAGAAACAGTAAATGAGACAATGAATTGTGTCCATGGAAGACTCCATATGGACGGTGATTCATTATGTTAATAAGGAGGTGAAAGCCAGAGGTTGACTGTATTCTGATTTCATGTCTGGGGAATCTGTAGCTCAGAAGCGGGGAGCATCCAAATTTGAGGTCAGAGTCCATATTCCAACCCCCAGCTCCTGATTCCAATTTGGTTGGTCTAATTACTGTCATCTCCTAATGACTAAGGATGCTTTAGAGCCAGATGGGACCTGAGTAGAAGTGCAAGCAATGCTTAAGGTGGAGAACGGTGATGCTGGAGCCAAGCAGAGCCAACTCCTTGGGTCCATACAACAAATATTGAGCACCTACCAAGTGCCAAGTGATGGCAGAACTGGCATCGGGAGAGGGAACCACAGAGGAATCTGATGTTGACCCTGGCCTAAAGGAACTCAAGGTAGGAGGTGATATGGGGCATGCACAAATCTCTGTCATACATACAGAGAGGGAAGTGAGATGAGGTCTGAGACAGCTTCATTTATTCTCCCATTTAATTAAATCATTAACTCAGCTACTCAGGCACGATCCTAAGTGTTCTGGATAAAAAGCTAAATAAAACTGATCTCACCCCAGAAGCTACCATTCCAATGCTGAAGCTGAGTCACCCCAGGAGGCATATCAAAACATTCCCCAGCCCCCCAGGCCCCAGCCCTGACATACTGATTCTGAATCTTTGTAACTGGTACCCAAGACATCTGAAGCCTGGTTTCTAGTTATTCTCCAACTTTGGGCACTGGTCTGGTGGAATAGGGAGGGAGTCCAGCTAAGAGAGTCCAGAGGAAGAGCCAGAGATAGAGAGCAAGGCTTCACGGCCCACCTCTCCCTGGAAGCCCTCCTTGACCAGCACAGCCCACACTGATCCGCATGTCCTCTGAATCCAACCTCCACTGCGTGTACTGCAGTTTTGCATTTTTCTGTTTGTTGTTGGTTTTTGTTTTTCTTTTTTTCTTTCTTTCTTTTCTTTTCTTTTCTTTTCATAACTAGCAGGTTTAATCCCTCCTCTCCTGCTTGTGTCTCATCTCTAAAGGTGGGTGCTCCCGTGTTCCGGGTCATTGTGATGAGGGTTCCAGGGGCCTTGTGACACACCGCTGGCCGGCTCTGCTCAAGTGTGGGAGGTCAGGAGCAGCCAGTTCCTTCTGGGAATGCAACCCATCTCCGAAAAGGAAGATCACATTCCTCTGCTGATTAAGCATCACTAGGGCTCCAAGTGAGTTCTGATCAGAGGCTGTCTGGAAGACAGCAGGGAGCATGACCACCCTCTCTCCTGAAAACAGCCTCTCTGCTAGACAGTCAGCCTCCTTCATCCTGGTGCGTGTTCTTCGTCAGATCTGAGTGCCTCCCTCCCCAGCCTCTGGTTGGCACTGGGACCATTTTCCCCTGCTGGGTGGGAAAAGCTAGAACCCTGAGCTAACATAGAAGGTGGAGCAAGGGTGGTTGTACCTTACTCTTACCATCAGCCCAAGGACAGGACTGAGACATCCAAGCCCCGTTTCACCTTCTTTTCAAGCCAGCAAAACCTTCTCCCCATATGTGCTATTCTAACTTTATTGAGTTGTAGGTTTGCAGGTGCGTCTCTGAAGAATGCTGATAGATTTTCATCGGCGCTTTTTGCCAACAATTTTGTTATAGTGCCACCAGGTGGCAGTAATGCTTTTGTTAGTAGATAGTTCTAAACCCAGTTTACAAGATACAGCTATTTGTTAGAAGTCGGCTCCAGTTCATTTTCCACACAGAATTTTTTCAAAATCATAACCAATTACAATAACTTTAGCCAATCTCAAGTCTCATTAATCATAGTGATTAAGAGAGTGATACATAAAAATTCAAAATGGACACCCCTCTCCCTGAGTTTTAAATGTTATTTACTTTATGGCAAATTATCACCAGGCCTTGCTTTAAATTTTCTTTATATCTTTCTCCTTTCTCTGAGCTTAGAGAAGGCTAATAAAGTAAACTGTCACATAGCATTTATTATGTACGATGAATGTTCTAAATGCTTTGTTTATAGTCACTCATTCTCATCACAACTCTATGAAGTGAATAATGCTGTTGTCTTCCTTTTATAAATGAGAACATGGAGCCACAGAGACTTTGTCACTTGCCTACAGTCATACAGCTTGTAAGTGGCAGAAGTTGTATTTAGACCCAGACAGGTGGGATGCAAAAATCAGTATTCTCAAAGTGTGGCATCCAAACCTGCAGCATTAGCACCAACTGGGAACTTGTAAGAATGCAGACTCTTGGGCCCCAGATCTTCTGAACAAGACACTGGAGATGAAGCCCAGAAATCTGTGTTTTTTGTGACTCATCCCTCCAGGGCACTGTGATGCACAATTAGCTTTGTGAACCACTGTTTTAAACCATTTTCTTCATCACGGTGCTGTACTGATGATATACCCTCCACACCTGCGTTTGTAATAATTGCTGAAGTGGGGACCCCCTGTTACGGTTGGGAGTGTATCTTGCCCTCAGGTGAACTGGAGTAGAAAAGAGAACCTTGTCTGGGTGCAGTGGCTCACGCCTCTAATCCCAGCACTTTGGGAGGCCGAAGCGGGCGGATCACCTGAGGACGTGAGTTCAAGACCAGCCTGGCCAATGTGGTGAAACCCTGTCTCTACTAAAAAATACAAAAAATTAGCCAGATGTGGTAGTAAGCCCCTGTAATCCCAGCTACTTAAGAGACTGAGGCAGGAGAATTGCTTGAACCAGGGAGGTGGAGGTTGCAGTGAGCCGAGATTGCGCCACTGCACTCCAGTCTGGGTGACAGAGCGAGACTCCATCAAAAAAAAAAAAAAAGAAGAAGAAAGAAGGAAGGAAGGAGGGAAGGAGGGAAGAAGGGAAGGAAGGAAGGAAGGAAGGAAGAAGGAAGGAAGGAAGGAAGGAAGGGAGGGAGGGAGGGAGGGAGGGAGGGAGGGAACCTTAAGCAAAGTCAACGACCTTCCCTGGGCTTTATTGGAGGTTCTGTGTATTCACATTTATAAAAGGAGGCTATGAGTATTCAGAGAAACTTGGCATTAAAACCCTCATAAAAAGTTTTTCTTGTCCTCCAAAGGCTGTCTTATTTTACTGAAAATATGGGAGAAAACCCCTAACCCAGTGATGCAGTGGGGAGAGGAGATTTATGCCTGAAGCCGAGGCCTCTAGCAGTAGGAAACTTTTAGAGGGACTGAGCCACTTAGGGCTCCCACTTCTGGTCCCCTTCCCCAGGGGAAGAATGGCCAAGGCTTCCTCAGGTTTGCTGATGTAGAACTTTAACCTGCCTAGATACACCCTGAAGGTGGGAGATTTCCACAGCTGCTCTATCTAGCAGTACACTTCCCAGGACACTAGGAAAGGCACTGTTGCAGAGCTGGAGGGTATCCAGCCCCTCGCAAACTGCATACTTCCCCTCCCGGATTACCAGGTCATTATACCCAGTGTATGGAAAAGGGTGTTATTAGGTTGGTTGAGCAAAGAACAGAGGAATATGGGAAGATGAAGGTTGATTTGAGAAGCCACTGTGTGTTGACAATCTCTGTCATGTTAAAGGAGCCCAGATACACATTCTCTGATTTCTAGCATAGACAGGTAGGTGGTGTGCATGTAGACAGGGGGCTTCTAAGCGACATTTCCCCCTTCGCCTTCTGCGGGTCAACAGCCTTCTTGTTCTGGTCCTTGGCTTGCTAGCAAGTGTCTGAGATAGTCTTGTGGGTGGCCTATAGTTTGCTGAAGTTTGGAGAGATACAGGGAACTGGTGGGTGTAGAGAAATGGAGTTTCCTAGAAGGAAGAAGCAGCGACATTTTTTGTGTGTTTTTTTTTTTTTTTTTTTTTTTTTTGAGACAGAGTTTTGCTCTGTCACCCAGGCTGGAGTGCAGTGGCACGATCTCAGCTCACTGTAAGCTCCGCCTCCCAGGTTCATGCCATTCTCCTGCCTCAGCCTCCCGAATAGCTGGGACTACAGGCGCCCGCTACAACACCCGGCTAATTTTTTGTATTTTTTTAGTAGAGAAGGGGTTTCACCATGTTGGCCAGGATGGTCTCGATTTCTTGACCTCGTGATCCACCCACCTCGGCCTCCCAAAGTGCTGGGACTACAGGTGTGAGCCATCGCACCTGGCTGAAGCAGTGACTTTTTATAAACAAATTCAACCATGGCAAAGTAGGCAGATGGCCAATTGTTGCAATTGTTGCAGGTAGAGGTTTAGAAATGCAAATTCTCTGAATACTCAACAGATGTCTTCTTGTGATGTTTCTAATTATTTCTGCCTTATTGCATTGATGCTGTATCTTTTGTTACAGTGTGTGGTACATATTACTTTAATTTCAATATTACCTCTCCATTGTGTTTGACTTTTCTTCATATCTTTGTTCGTCGTTTATTTTTTAATCATTGTAGGGCATTTGATTTTAAGGTATTTCTTTTGTTCACAGCTTGTGTAAGATACATATTTTTTATTTGAGTGGAAAATCCTTGCCTTTTAATTCCTTCCCACTGCCCCTCCCACCCCCAGCATGGCATTAGGGTTAAGCCTCTGACTCTTGCATCAAACAGCTTTGGGTTCAAACTTCAGCTCTGATACTTTCTGTGTGATCTCAGATATGCTAATTAACCCTCCTATGGTTTCAGTTCCCTGATCTGTAAAACAGTACAAGAACTATACCACTTCATAGATACTTGTGAAGATTAAATGGGTTGATATATATAAAGTGCTTAGAACAGTGTCTGGCACATCATCAATTGCTTTTTAATGTTTACAGCTAATAAGAGAATGAAATGCATTTATTTTCGTAATTAATTTCTTTGGGTTTCTATCATTTTTATGCTTTATACTTTTATTAACTCCTTGTTGTTTCCTGTATTGCTTGCTTTTATTTTTTAAAGTGATTTGGAAGATGTCCTGTTCCTATAAATTCCTAATTTTTAAAGTCAAAAATAAAGCAATTTCTTTTGACTCCATCCTAATATTTAATAAAGAAATAGAATCTGCAGTTAAAAACTTTCCCACAAAGAAAATTTAGCCCAGATGGCTTCACTGGTTCTACCAAATATTTTAAAAAGAAATAATACCAATTCTATACAAACACTTCCAGAAAACTAAAAAAAAAAAAAAAAAAAAAAAAAAAAGAAAGAAAGAAACACATCCCTACTCATTCTATGAGGCCAACATTGCCCTGATACCAAAATTAGAGATATTACAAGAAAAGAAACTCACAGGCAAATGATTCTTGTGAACATGGATGCAAAAATTCTAAATAAAATTTTAGCAAATAGAAGCCAACAATGTATAAAAAGCATAGTACATCATCACCAAGTGGGGCTTATCCCAGGAATGTGAGGCTTATTTACCATTCGAAAGTACTCAATATAATTTACCATACTAACAAACTCAAAAAAAGAAAAGCCATATGACAATTTCAACAGATGCAGAACATTATTTGACAAAATCCAATATCCATTCCTAATTAAAAACTCTCAGCATGCTAGAACTGGAAGGGACTGTCTTCAACCTGATAAAAGGCATCTGTAGAAAGCCTAGAGTTCACATCATACTGAACTGTGAAAGCCTGAATGCTGCTCCTCTAAGATGAGGAACAAAGCAAGAATGTCTTCTCTCACCATGTTTATTCAACATTGCACTTGAGTTCTAGCCAGTGCAGTAAAACAAGAAAAAATAAATAAAAGGTATCCATACTTGAAAGGAAGAAGTTAAACTGCCTTTACTCACAGATGAACATGCTCATCTATGTGAGAGTTGGCAAATTTTTTCTGCAAAAGTTACAATAGAATTTTTGACTTTGCGTCCACGCAGTCTCTGTTGCAACTACTCAACTCTGCCATCATAGCATGAAAGCAGCCACAGACAAAAATGAATGAGTGGGTGTGGCTGTATCCTAATAAAACTTTATTTAGAAAAACAGATTGGAGGCCACATTTGACCCATAGATCCCCTGGTCTATGTCAAAAATCCCATGGAATCCACAAGAAAGCCACTAGGACTAATAAGTGAGTTTTACTAGGTTGCAAGAATACAAGATTGATATATAAAAGTACATTGTATTTCTATTAGAAATTTAAATTTTAAAATGATACTTTTTACAGTAGCATCTGAAATATGAAATACTTACGGATAAACTTTACAAAATATATGAATGACCTAGACACTGAAAACTACAAGATACTGCTGAGAGAAATTTTAAAAGACCTACACAAACGGCGAAATATATTGTGCTCATGGGTCAGAAGACTCGATAGTGTCATCAATTCTCCCAAACCGGCTTACAGATTCAATGCAGTCTCCACCAAAATCACAGCTGCCTTTATTATAGAAATGGACAAATTGACTAAAATCCTTATGGAAATGCATTTCTAAAGTTAAAGCATTTCCTTTTATAGTTAAGGATCCCGGGACACAGCCCAGCTTTGCCTGTTCCCTTCTGCTTCCTGCCACATTGCATGCTGAGTGTTGCAGTTTCTGAATGAGTGTAGGTTGGGAGAACATGATGACAGTCAGAGGGGCAGAAAGCTTGCTCTGATGAGTGGCAGTGTCTATGCAGGTGGGGAACACATCAGGGCAGACCCTGCTTCCCAGGGTTAGGCCCACACCGAGATTTGTATCTTCTTGGCCCATATGTCCTATTTTGGTTCAGATGACAGGGCATGCATGAGTTATTAAAAATGTGTTTCTCAATCCATTTCCATCAAATATACAGTTAGTGGAAATTATCCCAATTTGGAGCCTGTAGGCTCTTATTTTTAGTTAACAATGCTGCTTTGCCTTCATTTATTTATTTATCTATTTATTTGAGAAGGATCCTTGCTCTGTCACGCAGGCGGGAGTGCAGTGCCATGATCTTGGCTCACTGCAACCTCTGCCTCCCAGGTTCAAGCGATTCTTCTGCTTCAGCCTCCTGAGTAGCTGGGATTACAGGCACCCCGCCACCACACCCGGCTAATTTTTGTATTTTTTTTTTTAGTAGATATGGGGTTTTATCATGTTGGCCAGGCTGGTCTCGAACTCCTGACCTCAAGTGATCTGCCCGCTTGGGCCTTCCAAAATGCTGGGATTACAGGCGTGAGCCACCATGCCTGGCCTGTTTTGCCTTCTAATACTTGACTACTCATGTGGTTTGTGGACTAGCAGCATCACCTGTTACTCAGGAGCTTGTTAGAAATGCATCATCTTGGGCCCCACCCCAAACCCTCTGAATCAAATCTGCACCTGCAGAAGATCCTTAAGTGATTTATATGCAAATTTAATTTTGAGTCACATATTCAGATGTACACTAATGGGAAGTTGGGAGTGTGTATATTTACATGTCTACTCAGCTCTGTCCATCAGCACATCTTTATGTCTGCAATGTGGCATTTCAAGATATTCTTCTCTCCAGTAGAAGAGAATACCCCAGGAAGAAAGGAATCTTCTCTTATTCCAACAAGAACCCTCACTCCTAGTTGTTGTTGTTGTTGTATTAGAGACATTATTATTATTATGTGCTCTGTTGCCCAGGCTGGAGTGCAGTGGTGTGATCTCAGCTCACTGCAACCTCTGCCTACCGGATTCACGTAATTCTCCGGCCTCAGCCTCCTGAGTAGCTGGGATTACAGGCATGCGCCACCATGCCTGGCTAATTTTTGTATTTTTAGTAGACACAGGGTTTCACCATGTTGCCCCAGGCTGGTTTCCAACTGACCTCAAGTGATCCACCTGCCTTGGCCTCCCAAAGTGCTGGAATTACAAGCATGAGCCACTTCGCCTGACCCTAGTTATTATTTTATAAGCATTTTGAATTACTTTGCATGCAGTGCACTCACCTCTCTCCAACACATACACACACACACGTCCACGTACACATAGCACACAGATATATACCATACACACACACACACACCCCCTTATCAAAAGCAGAAACTATCTCTCATAATGAACCATTTTACATTTCCAGGAAAGGAAAAGTGGAGCTCATAACTATGTCTAATTAATGCTTATTTTATATTTTCCTGTGATCAAAGCAGTGTACATTATTATAGAAAATTTTAAAAATACAAGAAAGGCCAGATGCGGTGACTAACACCTGTAGTCCCAGCACTTTGGGAGGGTGAGACAGGTGGATCACCAGAGGCCAAGAGATCAAGACCATCCTGGCCGACATGGTGAAACCCCCTCTCTACTAAAAATACAAAAATTAGTTGGGTGTGGTGGCGCGTGCCTGTAGTCCCAGCTACTTAGGAAGCTGAGGCAGGAGAATCACTTGAACCCGGGAGGTGGAGGTTGCAGTGAGCCGATATCCACCACTGCACTCCAGCCTGGCGACAGAGTGAGACTCTGTCTCAAAAAATAAAAAATACAAGAAAAAGGATAAAAAGTACTTATTTCCTATCACTCAAAGATAATCACTGCTGTTTTTAGTGGGAGGGAGGAACATGTTTGTATTTTCTCAGTCTTTTTCTAAAAACTTTATAGTAGTCAATGCATTATATATTAGAGTTTATGTGGGGTATTATTATAATATATAACGGACACAATACATAGAGAGGTATTACTACGAGTGCCATAGTTGTACTATAGAGTATACATAGAGAAAATACTAGATATACAATTCTGTATTCTGCTTTTTTCTGTTAACATTTGTATTTTTTTCAGATTATTATTCATTCCTTGTAAACAACATTTATATGCTTCAAAATATTCCATTGAGCACATAAACCACAGTTTACTTAACTATCCCCTTATTGCAGAACATTTAGAGTGCTTGCATTTTTCATGTTGGTGAGTAATGTGCATGAAAATTATTATGCATACAGGATTTTTTCTATATATTTTCAGTAATGTCCTCAAGATAGATTTCCAGAAGTAAGTCAGGCTGTGCACTTTGATTCATATTGCAAAGTCCAGAACATATTATTTAAAATCACACTTAAAAGCTGAAGGCTTCTAACATAAGGCGGAACTGGTTGCTGCTTTTGCCAGGTGAAGAGAAAACCACCCATTGACAAGACAGAATGGGACAGCTTCTTTGATGAGAATGGCCACTTGGCCAAGTCACGGGACTTCATTTGTGTTAACATCCTGGAAAGGGTGGGTCCCCAAGCTACCCTTGGCCTTGCCTGGGAACGGGAGCATGGATGGGCAGGGGGCAGGTGTGGCGTTGGATGAAGCCCTTTTGGTAGGCATCCATAGAGCCCATGACTCCCACCTCCCACCCCTACCCCAGGGTCTGCACCCCTTCGTGAGGACTGAAGCCTGGAAATTCCTCACGGGCTACTTCTCATGGCAGAGTTCCCAGGATGAGCGGCTCACGGTGGACAGCATGAGGAGGTAGAACACTCCAGACCCTGTTGGGATGGGAGGGGGGCCTGCAGGTGGCAGGTGCCGCCTCCCCAGTCTGCAGACTATCTTCTGCCCCCATGCAACTTCTCATTCCGAGAGGAACCCCATGCCTCCTGACCCAGGCACAGCACACAGGAGGTGCGGCCAGTTTGTGCCAGTGCCTTCTCTCCCCGAGCTCCATTTACCAGCCCATCAACTGCCAGGCATGGGCTTGGTCCCAGCCACTCCTCTTACCCCTGGGCCCCAAGTCCCATCCTTCCCTAGGGCCTATGCATTCTCCCTCTGAGGCAGCCGTTGAACAGAGTCTGCCACCCTCTTCCCTGGGTGCCACCCCAACTCCACCTCCTCCCTGCCCCCCATGGCTGAGCTGCCTCCTGGGTCTAGTCTCCCCACTCCCTGCCTGTGCCCAGTGTTTCCTCCCAGTACTCAGGGGGAAGGTAGAAAACCCAGTATGGGCTGCCTGTGTCCTTAGATGAAACACTCCCAGTGGTGTAACTAGTAACGTTTCAAATAGCATATCTTCTCTTCCAAAAACTTCCTGATCCTAGCTCCACATTGCCCACTATCCCAGAGTCTGACATTCCAGCCATACTGACAGCCTCACTGACTCCTCATTCGCCCACTCCTGCCCCAGCACAGACCACATTTGCACTCCCCTCTGTCCTTGGGTCACCCTTTCTCCTCCCTCCACAATGGCTTTCTATCATCTGCCTATCAGTAGCCCATCCTTCCTTCAAGGCCCAGATCGCACAGTATACCTCCTCCAAGCAGCCCTCCCAGATCTCCCAAGGAAGCCAGGGATGGGGCACTTTGTTTCAGTAGATAACACACCATCTTCGAACTTGGACCGTCTTGGATTTGGAAACCGGGTTCAAATTTCAGCACTCTGATTTACAACCTGGGTGAACTTGCCCGTGAACTTCAGTGCTGAAGTCTCAGTCTCCTCTTCTATAAAATGCGGGTAACAATCTGTTTCACAGAGTGGTTGTGGGGGCTGAATCAGATAATACAGGTAAGGCACCTTGCACAGGGGAGGAATCAGTAGCTTTTATGATTTTGGTGGGAATCCTCCCTCCCTGAAGCCGGAGTCCCTTGACTTGCACTTCCATGACCCTGGGCACTTGGTCCCACAGTAGTGAGACTGGAGCCTGTGTCTTCCCTCCCAGGTTGAATGCAAACAAGGGCAGAGGCTGCAGCCAGTTTGCCTTTGTCTTGGGCCCTCTCCTGACCTTGCCTGTCCATGGGAGGGCTCCGTATACACTGGCTGAGTCAGACTGACTCCACTGCTGAATATCTTCCCATCAGAGGAACGGACTCCTTTGGACTGTGGCTGCATGACTGTGTAGCCTGGGCTGGACCCACCTGTCTGGGAGCCTGAAGCAGGGGCTAGGCCCAGCCCCAAGGGAGCATCCAGACAGAAAGTGGAAAAGATTCACATGCCAGGGCCAGCCAGAGTGACCCAGGGTGGGACGGGGGTGTGAGGGCTGGGCTAGGGAGCTCAGAGAGGCTCGGGAGCTCTGACAAGAGCTCACCTGTGTTCATTTCCTGAGGCTGCCTTAGCAAGTACCACAAACTGGGTGGCTTCCGACAACAGAAACCTGTCCTCCTGCAGTTCTGGAGCTGGAAGCCCAAAATCAAGGTGTTGGCTCCTTCCAAAGGCTCTAGGGTACAACCCTTCCTTACCTCCAAGCTTCTGGTGGCTCCTGGTGTTCCTCGGCTGGTGGCTGCCTCACTCCGTTGTCCCCATGGTCGTGAGACCTTCTGCTCTCTGTGTGTTATAAGAACACATGTCATTGGATTTGGGGTCCACCTGGAAAGTCTTATGTTAAGGATCTCATCTGGAGATCCTTAACTTAATCACATCTACAAAGACCCTTTTCCCCCATATGGTTACATTCACAGGTCCTAGGGGTTAGGACATGGATATCTCTTTTTGGAGGCCACCAGGCAGCCAGCAATACCAACTAATCATATTCTAATAATGAGGACAAAACACCGCCTCACTCAGCACTTCCAATTCCAAGGCACAGGTGCCAGTATTATGCCCATTCTACAGATGGGGAAACTGAGGCTTAGAGATGGAAAATGATGTCCCCAAGACTTGCTCCCAGTGGCAGACACCCTGTTATTAAGGTGTAGAGCCAGGATTCAGGTGCAGCGTTTGGAGTACAGAGCCCAGGAAGTTAAACTGTCTCTGTTCTGCACTCCAGGTGCATGTTGGAGGACACTTAGGGTGGCACAGGTTGAGATGAGGGAGAGCATCACAGGTAGGGTGCATGCCTGGGTGAGGGTGCTGCCCTGGATCTGCCTGGGGCCTGGTAGCTGCAGCTGCTTGTTCTCCACTTATCAGAAGGGGAAAGCCACTTTGTTCAGCCTCAGTTCTGTTCTCACAGGAAGAACTATAAGGCCTTATGCCAAATGTATGAGAAAATTCAGCCCCTTCTGGAAAACCTGCATCGGAACTTCATAGAGACTCGCAATAACATCGGTGAGCAAAGCAGGGTGGAGAGGGCTGGGCAGAGGGAGGGCTTGAAGCCAACCCTGCCCCCTTCTCAGCCACTTCCAGGGAGGGATGGCTCCAGGATCCTGGGGGTTGCTTTGACTTGTGCCTGGAGTTTCGCCAGCTGAACCTTGTTAATCCACCCCACCAGTCTCTCCTGAGTGGCCCTAGATGCCCCATACCATGTTTCCCCGGGCGCATGATGTTCCTGCTGCCTGGTCTTCCTCTCTCCTTTCTTTGGCTTTGAACGAGGTTGGATTTGAACTGGACAGAGAGGAAGGGTGGGGGAGGACATTCCTGGCCGAGGGTATGGCCTCGTCAAAGGGTTGGAGGTGGGAAGAAACACAGACAGCTCAGGGTGTGGTGAGGAACTGATCCTGGCAGGGGCTGATGTACCTTTCACAGCTCCCTCTCCCTCCAGGATGTCCTAGGGCCTGCCCATTGGGGTAGGGGAAGAAATTCACCCATAGACCTGCTGGATGTGATCTGGTGCCACCCACTTGCCCCTTGCTTCCAACTTAGCACGTGACATTCAGAAACTCTATGACAAAGACCCCCTGGGCAATGTCCTCATCGACAAGAAGAGGCTAGAGAAGATCCTGCTCCTGAGTTACGTCTGCAACACGCAGGCAGGTGAGCCTCAGCTCCCCTTGTCAACGTCCTCCCGGGACCTGGCCCAGCCTAAGCCAAGGGTCCAGGCTCTCCCACCCAGCCCCTCCTCCCCAACCCCCTCTTTGCCACAGAGTACCAGCAGGGCTTCCATGAGATGATGATGCTCTTCCAGCTGATGGTGGAGCACGACCACGAGACTTTCTGGCTTTTCCAGTTCTTCCTGCAGAAAACGGTGAGGGCAAGGCCTGAGCTCAGGGACGCCCCTCCCCAACCCCCCACTACTCCCCAAACAACTCCTTGAGGATTGGCAGGCATTGGCAACCCCAGCCATTCCTTCCAGCCTTGTGGGTCTCAGAGGAGGGTGATGCTAAACCCAGTGGTTCAAAGTAGTGGTGGTGGGGAGGCATTGAAGTGGAGAAGGGGGATGGAGCAAAGCTCTGGGTCCACCTCTCAACAAACCTTGAAAGAGCATGGCTGGCCAGGCCCAGGGAAGGTGACCTCTCCTGGTATTTTCTTCCCCAAGCACGGTTCTCCTCCCTCCTCGCCTCTTCTTCCTCAATGGCTCCCTGTGGCCTCCAGAATAAAATCCAATAACCTTAGCCAGTCATTCAGGGCTGTACCTTTCACATAACGTGAATTCCAGGCACACCAGGGGACTCAGTAGTCCCCAGGGGCTCCCTCACTGTCCAGGTTGAGGGGTTTTGAAGGTGCAGCTCCCTGGAACACCTCCCTGGAAAGCCTTTCCTCATGATCTGCGAGAGCCTGCCCAGAACCCTCCCTCATCCCTCCCTCCACCCCACCATCCCTGCACGTGTGCTTGCTGCCCTTCCCTTGTCCCAGTTGGCTCTGCCCCAACACTATTGTGTGAGGGAAGAACTGGGCAACTGGGCTCACTAGACTGTGAGCCACAGTTGAGAATCTCTACTACACACACACACACACACACACACACACACTACACAGCCACCCAGAGGTGCACAACATATACAGACAAACTTGCATACACAGATCACAGTCACAGACATAGATATGTATGCACACACACACACACACACACACACACACACACACTCAGACTCGTAGAGACATGGGCCCAGCGCACAGACACACAGAGCCTCCAGAAGTGAAGCCGGGGGAAGCAGAGTTGACTCTTCCGGTGCCTTGAAGCCAAGGAGGACTCAGTCTGTCTCCCACCATCGTGTGCAGGAACACAGCTGTGTCATCAACATTGGCGTGGCCAAGAACCTAGACATGCTCAGCACCCTGATCACCTTCCTGGACCCCGTGTTTGCTGAGCACCTAAGTGAGTGGTTCCCACCTCCTGCCACCTTACCCACCCCCCAGGGTAGGCATGGGACGGGGGCTGGTACCCAACTGTCAGTCCCTAATCATGGGGGGCTGGAGAACAGCAGAGTCATTTGATTGCCTCTCCAGGCCCTAGGAAGAGGGTTATCTGGATGGGGTTGGAGCCTGGACAGTTGAAAGTTGACTCTAAACCATCTCCCAGGGCAGCTGGAAAAGGGGCAGCAGGCTTTTTGTATTTCCCAAGTGTTTTGCAGGCTCCTTAGTTTGGCCTCATCTGCATATGTTTGCTGCATCATATGTGTTTTCCCCTGACCACAGCCTCGCCTTCTCTCCCCACAGAAGGGAAGGGTGCAGGGGCTGTGCAGTCCCTCTTCCCCTGGTTCTGCTTCTGCTTCCAGCGTGCCTTCAAGTCCTTCGATGATGTCTGGAGGCTCTGGGAGGTGAGGTGTCCAGCTAGGGATCATCAGGCTGGGCTCCACCCCTCAGGCAGAGTGGAAGCTGCGAGTCTTCCTTGCCTGCCCCTTTCTTCCTGGCTTGGATGGAGTTCAGTATCTTGAGGTTTTGTTAGGTCAGCAACCCTGCTCCCACCTTGCTGGAGGAAGCTGGAGCATCACTTTGTCTATATGTTCATTTAACACAAAGGCCCCACTGGCTGTGCCTTCTGCGGGCAGTTGACACAGGAGGGCCCTCTGGCCTGTGCGGTGGGAGCCTGGGCCTGCAGCTTCACTTTCTTGCTGCCCTGCCCAGGTGGCCTCCCCATGCTTTCACCTCCCCAGCTGTCCCCCCAACCCGGGCCTTCCCCTTCCCCAGAGTGCTGCCCCTGTGGAACTCTCTCACAGAAGATGGGTCCCCAAGGATACCTGTAGTCCTGTGACCACAATCCTCAGGGCCATCAGCAGATGAACCCCCTGAGGAATGCCACCCCCACCTATCACTGCCCTGCCCATGGCCACCGCTGCCTGCAGTATCCAGCCCAACCATCCTCCTGGCATGTAGGGCCCCACAGATCTATTCCCACCTGCCTGTCCCTCCCTCTTGGCTGGCTGGTCTCCATGCCCAAGTCCATGACCACACCCAGGCCTTTGGTGACATCCTTGGGTCATTTAATTCCCATCAACCCTTGCTTGCCAAAACCCCACTCAAATTCGACAGTTTCCTAGTGTCTTCCCACCCCTCATTGCCTCCCTCCCCTTCCTCTATCTAATGAATTCCCTGAAGCCTCTATCTCTGAATCCCCCAGGAGACAGCACAATGCCTAGAACCAGGAGTACCTGTGAGCACATACATGAGTGAGTGGATGAGTGAGTGAGTGAATGAATGAAGGAATGACTGAGTGATCAAGTCAGCAGCAAGGCCCAGGAATGGCTGACCCCGGGCACGTGGTTGGTGGGTACCTCACCATCCTCAGGGCATCTGCAGTCTCAGGCCACAGGGCCCAGACTGAGATGCCCTGACCCACAGGTTCTGCTGACGGGGAAGCCCTGCAGGAACTTCCAGGTGCTGGTGGCCTACAGCATGCTGCAGATGGTGCGGGAGCAGGTGCTGCAGGAAAGCATGGGCGGGGATGACATCCTCCTGGTGAGAGTACCCTTGGGCAAGCTACCACCCCAGCTTCTGGAGGCCCTGACACCCCACCCCACCCCAGCTGCAAGACCAGGGTTCATGGGGTGCTCGGCACCAGTGCCACCTTTTCCCCCCAGACAGGAAGGGCAATGAGATCTAAGGTACGGATTACTGTGCCAAGGGCTTTTAATAGAGCTCGTTTAAGCCTCACCACAGGCCTGACACAGGGAGGCTATAACCATCATCATCACCCCTAGTTAACACATGAGGAAATGGAGGCCTTGAAGACTCCCTAACTATTAAGCTCTACGATCTCGCAGTTAACCCTGTGGCCTGGAATATTGCTGAAGCAGAAGGACCTAGAGTTTTCCACCATTTTAAAAAAGCTACTGAAGACTTTGTTGGAAGAAACAAATCTGAGGTGGCACCCTGATTATAAACCAAGTCCTCCTTCAAAGCCCCTAAGACACTTGGTGGAACCCCAGGACTCCCTAAGAGCCTAACATGAAAGCTAACATTTACCATTGCCCCAAAATATCAAATTTTAGGCATTGAGCCAAGCAGGCTGGGGAGAGGTCAGGTGGTCCCCAGCGACTGCTGTGAGCAGCATCCTTCTTCCCTGGGTGCTGCAGGCAGCTGCCTGTGCCCAAGAGTGCAGGGAGACGTTTGCCTCAGCCCCACCCACAACCACTCCCACACTCCCACACAGGCCTGCAACAACCTCATCGACCTTGATGCTGATGAGTTGATCTCTGCTGCCTGCGTGGTTTATGCTGAGCTCATCCAGAAGGATGTAAGTTGCCCCAATGATGTGTCCTCCTCCTCCTCTTCCTCCTCCTCCTCTTCCTCCTCCTCTTCTTCCTCTTCTTCTTCTTCTTCCTCCTCCTCCTCTTCTTCCTCCCCCTCCTCCTCTTCCTCCCCCTCCTCCTCTTCTTCCTTCTCCTCCTCCTCTTCTTCCTCCTCCTCCTCCCCGTCGGAGCCTATCCTGATCCCCCAAACGCAGCCCATGGCAGGTGCATTCAACTTCAGAGACACAGACTGTGCCACGTTCTCTACCACCAACACATTCATATTGCTCCTCATGGTCTTCTTGCTGTTTGCACATGTAGCTCCTTCCTCCCTGAGCAGGCTGTGCTACTTGAGAGCACGGCCCTCATCCCCCATTCCCTGTGTCCATCCCAGTGGATCTGGGCACCCAGAGGCTCAGGAGAATGTCGCTGCTTAGAAGAACCGAAGAATGAAAGCGACAGACCGATCTCTGTGCACCTCCCACTTGCCTCCTCCCTAGGTTCCTCAGACATTAAAGGATTTCTTCCTCTGAGGACACCAAAGCCCACAGTGGACCGATGCCCTCGATGGGCAGGATGAAGGTCAGGGGCACTGGAGTGAGGGAGTAGATAAAACAGCGGCAATATAAACAGTCCTCTGGAATAATGGTTTGTGGTGGATGCTATGTCTTTGACCTTAGGGGCTGGGATGCACGTGACGGCTGAGACAGGGTTGTACAATACAAAGAGAGGCTGGCTGGCTGAGAGACATGTTCTGAGGCTAGGGAGGGTGCTTGCTGGAAGAGACTGGGTCAGTGGCTCCTCCTTGATGGAGGGTTTTCCAAGGCTGCGGTGGATCCACATCTGGAAACAAATGGTTAGAGTAGAACCAACTCTGAAAGACTTCCAGATCCCTGTGGAGGACAAAACTGAGCACATTTAATAAGGATTAGTTCATCTGGACTCAGGTCCTGAGAGGAAGGCTGGTCCTGGGGCTCTGCCCCCACACCCACTGCTCCCCTGGGTCCTGTCACATCAATCACACAATTAAGTCATTTTTTTCCAGAGATTCCCTGCTAGTCTGTGGAAGGGGCTGGCCTGGAAGAACTATCTGACAAGCAGGCAATTCCCTTCCTGGTTTCAAAGCCTCCCTCATAATTGTGCCTTCATTTATCAGCCTGCAAATGTGTCCTCAAGCTACATTTTATTTTCCAGTCTTGATCAATCTTTCTTGAGAATGCACTCTTTGCCCTTGGCCAGGCAGTCAGTTGCTCCGTGAGGAAACGGTGCATCACACCTGCTCCCCCGGGCTATGTATGCCACAGCCCTGAGCCCCTGCCCAGCCTGCCCCATGCTCTAGCTGGCCCCTCTGAGGGAAGACATGTAGATGGGCCAGAGAGGCTGAAACTGCAGAAGTGTTGGGGCTGGCTGGGTGCCCCTAGAGCTGCTCAGCAACGCACACACACACACACACACACACACACACACACACACACACAAATGCACACACATACACACTGCCCTGCCCAGTGACTACAAGTTTTCAGGAGAGCTGACATTACACATGGGTGGGAGGGATCCCTTGCTTTTTCTGTGAACTGGTCCTTAGAGGTAAGCCATGACCATCCCTCTCACTCTTTAGCCAACTGTTCCTCCCTCTGCTCCCATCCTGGCACTCTTAGTGACCATCACTCCAAAGCCATTATGTCCCCAATGAGTGCTTGGTCTCCTTCCCCTTAGGCGACAGTCTCCCATCCAGGGCAAGCTCTGAGTCTCTTAGCTGCTGTATCTTTGCTGGAAGGTTGCGGGGGAATGCTGAAGAATGAGGGCTTGTCCCCCCAGCAACATCTTCTCTGCGTGGCTAAAGAGCTCGTGTTTGCTGGGCTGGGAGGCACATGGGTAAATTCATATACTACACTTCTCCTTTGCTTTTATGTTCTGAAGGCAGTTTATTTAAATAAGGGTTCCTGCATGAAAGACAGTTCTCCAAGGATGAAACTGTGTTTGCATTTTGCCAGAGAGGCCGAGAACCAGAGTAAAAGACATCTTGCTGAGCTAGTTTTGGCCTTGGGAAGAGAAGAATCAATAGAAACATCAGATGAACATTTTCTAATGCTTCTTTTAGGCTGGTGACTTTAGATGGCCGATTATTTTTGGTTGGGACCTACATACAATGCCAAACATCTATTTCAAAACAAACATTTAAGAACTCATCTTCTAGGCCACTTGCTGCCAAATCTGTTTTTAAAATCACTGGAGCCCCATTATTACACAGTCCTTCCCAGGAGCCCAGTGGATGAAGTTTGGGTGCAGATCCCAGAGCCCTCTCCCCCCACCACCCCTCTCAAGCCCCCCTCCTTGAACCTCACGTCATTTCCTGTGTTATCTGCAAGAAGCCTCTTGTCTACTAGGGTGCATATTTGAAAACCTGTTAGGTCTTAAGGACGAGGTGGATTCAGTCTTGACACCGAATTGATCCAGATTCAGATAAATCCCAGGTGATGGAGTGATGAAAGTAACAATCTTGGAAGAGTGGAGCTTCTCTCAGCTCATCTGCAGTACTCCCAGCCCAGCAGACTGTAGATTAGGATCTTCCCACCATGCTGCTATGCAGGTCCTTAAAAATAACACTGGGCTGTATAATTCATTCATTTATTCCCGCTTCTCTGGCTCACTTAGTTTATCATTTATACAGCCCAGTGTTGTTTTTCTCTAGTAGGGTCCATTCCGGAGACAGGACTATAGGAAGCATTGAAATCCTAGAGCCTAAGTTTGTGTTATGACAGTCTAGTTTATTTCAGCATGCATTTATTGAGCACTGTCTTAGACCATTTGGACTGCTCTAATGATGGCAGTGGCAGCCCATCTGGAGCAGCCACTGCCAGGATGCCAGCTGCTGTGGGGGAGGCGCAGTGAGGGCTGCACGCTCCATGGAGCCAGTGGGAGCCAGAAACAGGCAGAAGCCCCGCCCTCTTCCTAGTTGGAGGGGTGGGAGCCCCACCCTCCCTGGCACAGCTGCAGCCACCCTGCCATGGCTGTGGACCCAGGCATCTCTGCACTCTTGGGGGCCCTGCAAACCCCCATGCCCTCACAGGCTCAGAACTGCCTGCTCCCACTGCCTGGCCTCTCCCCACTCCTGGTGCCCACTCTGATTTCGGAGCAAAGCTGTGGCTGAGCCCAGGTGCTGTCACAACCCGGCCAGGTGTGTGCGCACCTGGGGCAGCACTGACACACCAGCCCCATGCCTTCTTGGCCCCCCTCTGGACTTTGGGCACTGACAAGCATGGAAGAGAGGCTGAGGGGGTGCTAAGGATGGCTCAGCATGGGCCTTCAGGCACCCCCCATCATGAACAGCCTGGGCACCGTGGATGGCAGTTAATGACAGCAGGAGGCAGGCAGATCCTGGGTGGAAAGGGGAAGATCCTGGTGAAACCCCACCTTCAGGCCAGGGACGGTCTGAGGACTAGGGGCCAGGCTGCCAGCTCCATGGACTGGAGTGACAACCTATGGGGCTTTTTCTGGGTCTGCCCATGGCCGCCCATGGACAAATCAGCATGCACTTCCTCCCCTCTGAAGCCCATAAAAACCCCCAGACTCAGCCAGCCTCAGGCAGACTACCGGATGACCTGCCTGTGGAGAGGAGCTACTCACTGCGGGTCTCCTCTGAGCTGTTCTGTTGCTCAATAAAGCAACCCTTTGCCTTGCTCACCCTCCACTTGTCCACATACCTCATTCTTCCTGGATGTGGGACAAGAACTTGAGACCCACTGAATGGCAGGGTTGAAAGAGTTATAACACAAACAGGGCTGAAACCCACCCCTTGCTTGCCATGTTGCAGGTGACAGGAAGGAGAGAAGAGAGAAGGAGAGAAGAGCTATAGCCTTTTGCGGATCCCAGACCTAGGAGCTCCCCAAGACAGGGCTGTGACACCCTCTTTGGGGCTCTGTGGTTCTTGGCGTCTCCAAGCTTCCATGCACCCCTGCATTCCCTTGTGCCAGCCATGGATGCTGTCTGTGGTACTCCTGGTCCAGCTGCAGCCAGCACCCATGCCAGCATCTGGAGCTTCCCCTCCCACCACAGCTGGCATGCTTGGCTGGCTGTGTGCAGTGGCCAGACCCCACACTCACTCGTTCACACACCCCTCAACACTCCATGTCTGGCTCTCCCTTGGCAGATGTGGACTCCAGGCCAATAGTGCAAGCTGAATGCAGCCGGCCAGGCTGAATGGGCAAACAAGCCCAGCAGGCCCGAGAAAAACTCAGGCAAAGGCGTCACTGTGCACACAGGTTTCAAGCTGGAAAGGAACACCTCAAGGATTCCATGACAATAATACAATAGAGTAATGTCAGTGATGATGGTGGTGATGGTGACGGTGATGTCGGAGACATCAGTGATGGTGGTAGTAATGTCAGTGATGGTGGTGAAGCTAATTATATGGCGGTGTTGGTGGCAGAGGTGTGATGTCATTTATGTTGGTGGAGGTGGTAGTGATGGTGACATCAGTGGCAGAGGTGACATAGAATCTGGCAGTGGTAATGATGGCATCACTGGTGGTGGTGACGATAGTGCTGACTTTCATTCTGCCAACAAAAACTGACGGTCTCTAATGATACTCCTTAAGTAGTGCCAGAGGAAAAGATGAGATTCAAGGAAGGGACTGAAGGGGATTGCAGTGAGGAGGGCTCTGATATTGATGATGGCGTTGGTGGTGAGGGCAATCATGGTGGAGATGAAAACAGTGACTAATTCATTCTGAAAAAACTAGTGCCCAGCACACTTCCAATGAGCAAGGCCTAGACATAATATCTTTAAATGAATCACCGTGGCCATGAGCATAGAAATAAAGAAAATGGAAGCAGCCAGGCCCCATCCAAGCTTTCCAAAACTTGGTCCTGAGCCAGATATGAAAGCTTGGATTGGATTGGCTGCATTCCTTCCAAGCTCTCACCCTCACCTCTCTTTCACTCTTCTTCTAAGCCTCTTCCCTGGAGAATTCATTCATTTATTCCTTCTTCTCTGGCTACATTGAATGACCCCCAAGGCCACTTTTTGTTCCTAGAGTTAGGATAATAGCTCTCTACCCACTAACAACTGCACGGAGGCACCGTGGATAAAACTCCAAGTTCTCTGGTCCCCAGGGTCTGTGTTTCCCCCCTCAGAGAGGAAGAAAGAAGGTGGGCTTCTGCACCCACCTTCAGGCTTGCCAGCAGAACCCAGTCCTGGCCTGAAGCCACCAGACCTTTGGTCAGTGGGGAGGAAGGGATACTCCCTCCTTTCAGGAGGAAGAACATAGCTACTAGGAAGGGCCTCCACTGCCCAGGACCCAACCCCAAAGGACAGCTGGTGGGCTGGAGCTTCAGGAGGTCACGAACAAGGGCACGTGACCCCTGCCCTCACAATTATACAGAAGCTGTACTAATTGGGTAATTAACATGTTCCATGCCTTGTGCTAAGCACTCACATGCTTTATCTAACAGAATCAGAATTCTTATTCTGATTTCACCCTCATGACTGAATTCAAATTCAGAAACAGGTGCAGTCATTACCCTCTCATTACCAGCGAGGAACCTGAGGCACTGGGTTACACAGCTAGTGATTTGCAAAGTCCGGATTTGAATGCTGATGGGCGAACCCCAGGGCCCCACCGTTATGCCATGGTATTGGCTCATGGGCAGCTTCCATTTTCACCTCTTTCCCTGCCCACAGCCTCACTTGGCGTCTGCCATCCTCCCGCAGCCCACACTAAGTCTCCTGTCCAGTCCTCTGCAGAGGAGGCCCTCATCTCACAGGCCACCCCACCCTTGGCGGCTGAAGCCCCACCGATGGGCCAAGATGGTCCAGGGCTGGATAACAGGGGGTGGTGTCTGCAGGAGGCTCTGTCCTACTTCCCTCGTCCCTCTCTATGCCTTCGATGACCCCAGTAAGTGTGGGAGGGCCCAGATGCAGCCATGTTTACTGCATCTTGTTTTGAAACAAAGCTCTGAACATTCCTTCTGCATTCCTTCTCCAGGATGGGGAGTGGCCTGGGGATCTGGGGTTGCAGGAAGTCAGTCTGCAGGGGTGAGTGTGGGGACCCAAGATGGGGCTGGCAGGTCCTACATGGAAGCAGCAGCAGCAAAGCCTGGGCAGCTGGGGTGGGCCAAGTGTTGTGAGGAAAGAGCTGCACAGCTCTGGGAGACAGGGTGGAGGAGGGCTGTGCAGGAGTAGCCTCTCTTTCCTATCCCTGCCCCTGCCGACCTTTCTCTGGACCAGCCCCCATGGCAGAGACCCCATGGATGGAACAAGACCAAGGCAGAGAGGAGGGAATTTCCAGTTGGTGCCAAGTGCCATCAGCCACACTGCTCAAGAGGGAAAAGGACTTATTTCTGGGACCTCAAACAAAAGCACTAGCTCCACTGTCCTGCCAGACCCTGGTGCTCGCTGAGCTTGTAGTGGGGAAGAGATTCACAACCAGAAATGAGGGAGGCTGGTGGCAGGCGCAGGAGGGCGGAGTCACAAGCAATAGCGTTTAGTCTGGGCGCACATTAGAATCACCAAGAGAGCTTTTTAAAAATAACCAATTCCCAGGGCCCACCAATTAAACCGGTATATCTGGGGGTGGGGCCAGGGCACTGGTCTTTTTCAAAAGCTCCCAGGTGGTTCTAAAGTGCGGTCAGGAATGAGAACACCTGAGTTCAGAACAGGAGTTTAACGAAGGGGGATTAGTGATCAGCTGGTTTGACCCCTTCCTTCAACTTAGAGGGAGTTCAAGGAAGTCCTCGCAGTGAGTGACCAGAGAGGACAGGAGTGACTGTGCAGGGCACTGTCCAGGAGCAGAGCTTGTCTCCGCAGTCGACTCTCCTGTTACTCTCCTTCCTGGACCACACCAATGGCTGCCCTCCTTCCAGGAGCTCTGGAATAGACCTCCCTACCCTCCCACCTTAGAGGCCTTCAGCTGACTGACTCTAGAATTAAGCATTCCAAGTTCTATTCTCAGCCAGCACATAAAAGAATTTCTTTAGGGAGTTAATAAGAGCCAAAGTCTCAAAGGTCTGACCCTCACCTGCAGTGATATGCAAATGGTACCCGAACACCGGTAGTGCAGCATTCAGAGGCTGGGAGCAAATAGGATGCAAATGTATGCAATCATTATGCAAACAAGGGCAGCCCAGATTAATGGCCTCAATCTTTCAACTAGACAGCAGCTGTCTCTTTAGGTACGGGCATGGCTGACATGGAGGACTGAATTGTCTCCTGTCAGAAGCATCCTGAGGAAGGGTCAACTCTCGAGTCAAGAGGAGGGATTGTTCGGACACCTGGCTTGCCGACGCTCTGCTCTGAGAAATCTGGGCAAGGATGTCTGTCAGCCAGGCAGGGTATTCTTCTCTGCCCGGGCTCCTCACTCAAGTCCCAGGATCAATGCTAGGCACTGAACTTTGTGGGGAAAGTAGTAGTGATAGGGATGATGGAGGTGGCGGGGGTCATGGGAGAGGTAATGGTGGAAGTGACAGAGTTGGAAATAGTTGAGAAGATGGCAGAGGTGGAGGTGAGGGTGATGAAGTTCCTGGTAATGACAGTGACGTGAACAACAGAGATAATGGTGACAACAGAGGTGAAAATGGGCTTGGAGGAGATGAGAGCTGCGGCGGTAGTGAGGGCAAATATAATGGAGATACTTACTGGTAGTGGCGGCAGTGGTGACAGCGATAGTGGAGGTGATACTGGATGTGATTCTGCAGATGAAGTGGAGGTGGCAGAGGTCATGTTAGTGACAGTCATAGTGGAGAGGATGGCAGTGCAGAGGTGAGGGGTGGAAGTCATGGGGAGGAGGAAAATGGTGACGCTGCCATCACAAAGGACAGAAATGATGACAATGGCAGGACGTGCTGGTAATGCTGAAGATCAAGGTGGCGGCTCAAGTGCTAGAGGCCATGGTAGAGTGGTGGGGGCAGTGAAGGTCATTGTAGTGACCAATATGAGATGAGGGTAACAGAGCAGCGGCAGAGAAGATGAAGATGATGGTGGGGGGAGTTGGTGACAATGAGTTCTCAAAACTCCTAACTCAATAGGAAAGGGGGGCTAGAGAACCTGGCAGAACAAAGGGACAAGGAGGGGTGGTAAACTTGAATATGAGATACAAAGTCTGTTGTGTTGGGGAGAGGAGGCGTGAGGCCCCCAACCACAGGCCTAAAGAAGGCTCGGAGGCACCACCCGACTTCTCTGTCCTTGGCAGACTCAGTATGCACTCCAGTTTAACTCAGTAAGTGGGGTGGGCCTGAGGTCTGCCAGTGATCAGTGGGATGGTCTGAGATTGGGGAAATCCCTAGTCCTCAGTTTCCTCCTCTGTGAAATGGAGGACAGCATGAAATCCCAGTGTATGCCCCATGGCTGACTAGCGGTGCATGTGTAGTGGAATGGGGCTGCCATATGTGTGTGGGGTGGGGGTGATGTCAAGATGTCAAGAAATAGCCCGTGATAACCGGGCTGGGGAGATATTGACAAACGCCTTCTCAGGGGAACTCAAAGCAATGGCCTCTTGTCACTTCCATCCCATGGCTTGGATCCTCTGCATTTCTCCATCATCCCCACCTCATCTTGGTCGCCGCACTGAAGGTCACCAGAGCTGTTTCCCTGACTGTCCTCACACCTCTCTTTCCCTCCTAGAAGGCCAGACCCTAAGTGGGCTGCAGTGTGAATTGGTTAGTCCTTGGACTCTGGAATCAGGCCCCAGGTAATAGTTGTGTGACCCTGGACAATATACCTAATCTCTTTGAGCCTCTGTTTTCTCACCTAGAAATCAGAAATAACAATACCTGCCTTACAGGTTGTAATATGGCTATGTCTATGATGCATTTAGCCCAGCAAACTTCGACTCAAAGAAATGGTAGCTGTTGGAAAGCCACAGCAGGAGTCAGGTTCAGAATTAACAGTTATTCTGTAACCCAAGAAGCTGTAGCCACAGGAGAGAGGACCTCTGCAGGATCTGTGGCTTCCCACAGCCACAAGGTGCAGCCTCCACGGTGAGCCATCTCCTCTTTCCTGTGGAGCCTGCACTTGTGTGTGCCAGCCTACAGAGGGCGCTCCTCCTCCTCCACAAGCCCAGGACTCCATGGGGAGGCCCGGCTGCCCCAGGGACCAGGCACCCTGCCCAGGTTGCCAGAGTCCTGGGCAATCTCTGTGCTCTGGGGCAGAGGTGTTGCTGAGAGGGAGGAAGCCTAACTGGCTGGCCCAGAGCTGCTTTGGGTCTGAAAGGGGGACAGAGAACAACTCTGTTGTTCATGGCTCTCAGAGGCCCTACGCCTTGTACTCTGGCTGCAGATTTGCTGGGGAAGGAGCTTGGGACCAGGGGAGCCTCGGGTTTCCCCAGAAGCATTTCCCAGCAGCCCTAGGACCCTGTGAGCAGGTGCAGTGGGACCCATGCTCCGCCTCTACTCCTCCTTTCCTGGCTGGGAATCCTGCCTGCCCCCCAGCACACACACACATTCTCAGTGTGATTCACTGTGAGTGGTCATCATCATGGCCCTCATCATGGCCTGAGGAGAGCAGGGACCTCAGATGAGTCATCTGCCCGGATGGTAATGAGGGCAGTCTGGAGAGGATCTGTCCTTCAGCCTCCTCCCTGGGCTCTCGGTCTCCATCCCCTCACCATGCACAGGCTCACCCAGGGAGCTGCTGCTTCACCAGCAGGGAACCGCTCTGCCTCACCAGGCCGGTGTGGCACAGGGTGCAGCTGTGCAAGCCACGCCCTCTAGCCACAGGGCAGGTCATTAGGCCAGCACTCATCCCCCGCCACGGTCAGGGCTGTGTGGGGCTGGAATCAGAGGCCTCCTCCGTTTCCTCAACCTGATTCCTAAACATTACCTGTTTCACTGTGAAAAACCATCCACGGACCTCTCCTGTGGTTTTCTACGCCCAAGACCAGCAGTGTTCAGTAGAAACAGAATGTGAGTGACCCACAGTGTATTTTAAAATTTTAATAGCCACATTTAAAAAGAAAAAAAAAACAGGTGAAAAAAATGTGTTTATCCCAATATATTCATAATATATTGTTTAAATATGGGCCAGGCATGGTGGCTCATGTCTGTAATCCCAGCACTTTGGGAGGCCGAGGCGGGCGGATCACTTGAGGTCAGGGGTTCAAGACCAGCCTGGCCAACATGGTGAAACCCTGTCTGTACTAAAAACACAAAAATTAGCCGGGCGTGGTGGCGCATGCCTGTAATTCCAGCCAGTCGGGAGGCTGAGGCAGGAGAATTGCTTGAACCCGGGAGGTGGAAGTTGCAGTGAGCCAAGATTGCACCACTGCCCTCCAGCCTGGGTGACAGAGTGAGATTCCATCTAAAAAAAAAATATATATATATATATATACACACACACACACACACACACACACACACACACATATATACACACATATATATAGTTTCAATATGGACCCAATATAAAATAATTAATAAAAATTTTACTTTTGGCACAATGTCTTCAAAATCTGACATATATTTTACACCTTTAACACATTGTAATTGGGAACAGCAGCATTTCAAATGCTCAGAAGCACGTGTGGCTAGCAGCTCCCATATTAGACTTCACCAGCAATTGTTAGCTCCTGGTACCATCTTTACAGGCAGGTGAGTCGCCTAGGAGCCTGAAGCAGCCGTGGCCGAGGGGTCTGATGAGCTTCAATTTCTCTACCTGACAGCCCAGCCCTTGAGAAACTCCTGGGAAGCGGGTGAGCCTTGCTCCATGGCCCCTGGCTCACAGCTGGATGCGCCCTCAATTCCTGACCTGAGGGCTCCCGCTCACAGGAAGCTGCCATCTGGTGCAGTCCCTCTAGAGGACAGAGGAAGGTTCAGGAGGCGCCCTCCTCAAATCCAGTCCTCCGAGTCATTCAAGGCCCCAGGCTGCACTCCCAGAGCTCCTTGCCCTGGGCCATGCTCCCACCTGATGCCAGGGCTGTGCTTCGGCTCTGCATGAGGGGAACCTGAAAGGAAAGGGGAACCTGAAAGGAAAGGGGAACCTGAAAGGAAAGGGGAACCTGAAAGGAAAGGGGAACCTGAAAGGAAAGGGGAACCTGAAAGGAAAGTTAATATTTAGATAGTGGAAAGGAGAGAGTAAGGAAGGAGATCCAGGAAGGCAACAGTCTGGCCAAGGGTCTGGAGGTGGGAGGTGGCGGGACAGGAGATGACAGGGAGCCCGGAGGGAATCAGGGGAGAGAAGAGAAGAGGAACAGCCGTCGCCCTTGGAGAGGGGTGTGTGTATGAACGCTAAATGCCGAGCCTGGACAGAATGGAGCCATGGAAGTCTCTGAGCCAGGGAAGGAATTCAGTGAGATCAGGATTTGAGGCACATTAGTCTGGGGGCTGTACAGAAAGGACTGGGAACGGAAAGATGAATGGGAAAGTAAGTGGGGTAATTAAAAACATAGACAGGAACGCAGAGCACTTGGACCTTCTGTGGTTGGCCCCAGGGAGCTCAGCCTGGGATGCGGGCCTCTGTGCCAGAAGTCTGCACGGGGACTGGGCCAAGGGCTTTGAGGTAAGCAGCCCAGGAGTCCTGGGGCCCCGCCCCCTCTGCCTGTCTCCAGGAGAACCTGGACAGCTCCCACAGAGGGACTTGCAGAATCAGTGGTTTCTGGGGATGTGACTATGAGTTGGGTGTGGGTTTGCTTCTCCCTCCTACACATCCATCACCACCCGTTCTCTGCCCTGAATGCCAGGGTCTGAGGGCTGAGCTCCAGCCCTGGGCTCCTGCAAAGCCAACATATAATTCCGGGCCACTGAGAACCCAGGCAAGACTTTTGTGAGAATTAAATAAGACAGGCCCCTCTGCGCAGACACAGCCTCTTGGCAGATGGTGCCTTTGTGCTAAGCAAAAAGTGCCCGGCGTGGGCTAGGTTTCAATCCCCACCACACCCTTGGCTGATGCCTGGCACACGAACCATGTAACCATGCACGGCAGTCCTGCATAATTCCCAGTGCTGGGGGAAATGGTATGAAAGGGGTGAGTCATACTTGAAAACCACAAGGCACCAGAGAAGAGACCTTCAGATGAGACCCCCTACCTGTCCTGCTTTCTCCTTCTCCCCTGGACCAGGGGCCCAGAGCTACTGGGGGACTGGGCGAAGGGAGGTACAGCAAGAGCAAACTCGCTGGATCCAGGGAGTCATAGCAGCAGAGTCTCAGGCCCAGGTGCAAAGCCTGCATACATCTCTCTCCTGAAGCCAAGTGAGAACAGTCCTAGGAGAGAGGCAGGACAGAGACTAGAGTCTTGTTTTTTAAAAAAACTGAGGCCAAAAGAAGTTCAGTCTTCTATTCAAGATGACGCAGCTAATGAGTAAGGGTGGACAATGAGGCAAAGTCACAGGGCAGCGAAGAGGTATCAGGCGGACCTAGGAAGAATCCCAGCTCTGACTCTGAGCATTCACTGAAGTTCTTCAAGTATCAGTCTGCTCATCTGTAAAATGGGGCTAATAGCTATGGTTATTCCTAGGATTAAAGACAGCAGTGTATGTAAAACACTTAATGACAGTTATAGAAACTGGGACTCAAAGCCCAATTTCTTGCCCAGGGAGAGATGTGGATGCATTGCAGAACTCCTCAATAGATCAGGAAGTCCAGGATGTTAGAAAGTTGTCAAACTACCAGGCCCATAGAGCAAAGGAACAAGATTCAGAGAGATGCACCTTCCACAGCTCTGGGGATGCATAGCTGTGCCCCTGGGGCCTGCTTCAGGACCAAGGTGAGCATGGCCGAGGGCTCAAAGTTGAGTCCCTCTCCATGAACTGCTCTTGGCCAAAAGGAGCTGCCCCATTTAAGGCCACATCCTCTGCACAGGGAAGCCTCATCCAATGATTGTGTGAGTCCCTGGGCCAGGCTCTCTTGCCTCAATCTGGGGTAACTCCGCAGGCCACCACAGCCCTGGAGCTTCCCAGGGAATCACCTGCAACTGCCCACCTCTGCTCTTCTCTCCTCACAGGTGAGGGGCACGCCCCCAAGAGCACTCCTCAAGCAAATTCCCGTGTGCACATCATCAGAGAGTCTGCTTCCCGGGTGTATTGTTTCCGTAGCTGCTGTAACAAATTACCACAAACTTGTTGGCTTAACATAAACATAATGCACATTCATTCTCTTGCAGTTCTGGAGCCCAGGAGTCTGAAGTCAGTTTCACTGGGTTTCAGTCATGGTGTCCTCAGGGCTGGTTCCTTCTGGAGACTCTAGGGGAGGATCTGTTTCCTCACCTTTTCTAGCCTCTGGGTGCTGCCTGCATTCCTGGGCTAGTGGCCGCTTTCTCATGTTACTCCAACCTTGCTTCCATTGTCACATCTCCTACTTCCTCCTCTGACCTTCACCCAAATAATCCAGGATAATCTTCCCATCTCAAGATCCCTTTTTTTTTTTTTTGAGGTGGGTCTCACTCTGTCACCCAGTCTGGAGTATAGAGGCACCATCATGGCTCACTGCAGCCTTGACCTCCCAAGCTCAAGCAATTCTCCCACCTCAGCCTCCTGAGTAGCCGGGACCACAGGCACACACCACCTCACCCAGCTAATTGTTTTTATTTTTTTGTAGAGATGGGACCTCACTTTGTTGCACAGGCTGGTCTCGAACTCCTGGCTTCACGCAATCCTCCTGCCTTGGCCTCCCAAAGTTCCGGAAATTACAGACATGAGCCACCGTGCCTGGCCAAGATCCCTAACTTAATTACATCTGCAAAGTCCCTTTTGCCATTCACAGGTTCTGGAAATTAGGATGTGGATATTTTGGGGGACTATTATTTAGCCTACCACACCGAAGAACCTAACCAAAGAAAGCAGCTGCCTGCCTGCTGTGGCCCTCCTCATTGCCTACCAAGTATCCTCTTGTTGACACCTCCCCAGCAAGGGCAGTCTGACTCCATCACAGGATGGTAGGAGGGGTCTGGCTATGGAAGGCCTGTCTCTGGAGTCAGTGAGCCCCATCGGCCTGAGGGTGTGTGATACCCAGCTATCAGGAAGGCTTAAGCAAGCTGGAAGCCTTTGAAATCCAGAAATACCTGTCCCCCCTTTTCTCTGCCTCTCAGCCTATGTCACATTTCAAGACTTGGCTGCTGCAAGAAACCTTCCCCAGAGCAGACAGAACAGCTGCCTCTTCTCCAGCCTCCACCATGCTCAATGGTGGCACCACTGGTGCCCACCCCACAGTCCACTGCATGCATCTGTCATTGCATGCCTGCCTCTCCCATCGACTATGCAGTAGGTCTTTCTCATTTTCCCACCCGCTCGATGCTTAGCATGGGGTCTGCTCCCCTGGAGAGCAGGGACCTTGTCTGCTTCCAATCAATCAAATAAATGCTTGCAGAACTGGGTCATGCCGAGCCAATCCACAATTCCCAAGGAGGAAGACAGAAGTGTGAGGTGTCAGCTGAGTGCCCTGGCTGCTCAGTCTGAATCAGTGCAGGCTGGGATGCCCTGGGGAGGCCTCCCTCTACATTTCCATCAATTCGGGTCTGGCAGCTGGTGGGGTGACATGCTGCTGCTCCTGCAGGTCTGCCTGCTTGTCTCCCTGGCTCAGAGCAACTCCATAACCAGACCCAAGCTCGCCTGTTCACCAGTCCCAGCGACCATGCAACAGTTTTCCCATTGTCCATACTTTTCAGAGTAGTCCATAGTCTCTGTGTGTCCTTCTCTCTCATTCTCCCTGTAACTCACTCCCCTTTATCCCACCGAAACTGCCCTCCCCAAAATCACAACCACCTCTGTGTTGCCCAGTCCACAGGACACCACTCAGTCCTTACCGTAACAGGCTGCTGCCGCCTCCTGTCCTGACACCCATGCCTCCGGCTTCTGCATCTCTTCATGAGAGAACTATCTGGCCTTGGACCAAACCTGGCCCACATGGAATACCAGGGGGATTCACCCCCAGGAGCAGCCCTTGAAGGAAGGGAGGGGAGCTGGTGGATACACACCCCAGATTCCCCACCCCTCGATGGGACAAGTCTGAGACCTGTTCTGTACACTCAGAAGGTCCACAGGGGGCTGAATCTCAGTGTTCCACAGCAGTAGCTGCTGGGTAACTCTTATCTACCTTTTTCTCTTCCCTGTCTCACTTCCCTACTCCCTCACATGCTGCCTGGGATCATCTTCCAAACAAACAACTACACCCAAATCCTTGTCAAAAGGCCTGTTTAGTGGGGGCAGGGAACCAACCTAAGGCAACATATTCAATCATGTTACTCTCCTCAATGCCAATAAGAAAAGACCAGGCCCCTTCACTCAGTATTCAAGACCTCAGTGATCCTGCCCTCGGTCTGCCTCTTTGATACCATCTCTTACCTTTTCCAGCCTCAAATGTGTACTCTGGGCTGGGCATGGTGGCTCTTGCCTGTAATCCCAGCACTTTGGGAGGCCGAGGGGCTTGAGGTGAGGACTTCGAGACTGGCCTGGCCAACATGGTGAAACCCCTTCTCTACTAAAAATAAAATAAGTTAGCTGGGTGTAGTGGTGTATGCCTGTAGTCCTAGCTACTCAGGAGGCTGAAGCAGGAGAATCACTTGAACCTGGGAGGCGGAGGTTGCAGTGAGCTGAGATCGCACCACTGCACTCCAGCCTGGGCAACAGAGCGAGACTCCATCTCAAAAAAAAAAAAAAAAAGTGTACTCTGGCAACACAAAATTTCTCATCTGCTTTGTGACTTAGCCCAGTCACTTCATCTAGGAAGTCTTCCTTCTAAGTCTAGAGGTCAGTGAGTCCTTGGGCTTCCTGCCCCATCCTAAGGTGAGCACTTCTATGAGTCAGCCACAAGGAAGAACCAGGTTGGAGTGGGCTGTTGGCCCAAAGTCGAGCTCTATAAGGCTACAGTGGGCTGCTCTGTAGCCAGCCATGTGAGCACTCTCCCCAGCCCCCGCAGGCATGCAGGAAGCCCCTTCTCCTTGCCTAGTGATGTGCTGAAGTCAGCTTGCACTGGCTCAAAAGAATGAAATTTGTGCATCTCTTCCAATTCTGCATTCAGTGGGTTGTCTGAAATCGGCCATGGCAAGAGTATTTACACCACAGAAATTGGCAAATGCTACAAATCAGGGGTTTCATTTTCTTCAAAGAGTGACCGTGGCCTCCCCTCCCACCATGCGCCATAATCCTGAGTATGTCTGTGGGTTCACAGTACAGGTCCCAGCTCTGAGGCAGGGCAGAATCAGCTTGGGGGAAGGGATGTTGACTGGCAGCATGGTGCCAAGATAGATGTGGAGCCAGGGCTCAGAATGCAGCTGGGTGAAGTGGAAACCGAAGGAGGGAGGAGAGGAGCTCATGGGACTGGGGGACAAAGGCCAGGGATGTGTGTGTGTAGAAAAGAGAGAGACGCCAAAAGAAATGGAGACAGACAGCAAGGAAGAGACATGGAGAGAAGAGAAAGAGAGACATGGAGACACAGACAAAACAAAACACACAGATGGAGGGAGGAAGACAGAGTGAGACAGCAAATAGAGACAAAGGCAGAAACAGAGAGCGAGAGACAGCTTGAGACTGGGAAGAAATGACAGAGTGGAGGAAGCCAAGGGCAGAAATAGAAGAATTTAGTGACAAAAACACAAACTGGAGAGTGACAAACAAAGACCGTAGCGGCAGAGGGGGCCCAGGAGGGTGCAGCCCAGGCCTAGCTGGGGCCCATGGTGCATGAGGCAGCTTGCAATAGAGGCTCAGGGCCCACTTAGGACAAGGCCTCCCATGCCCTCTAGCCCCAGCCATCATGTGAATACCTCCTTAGGTGTCCATCAACTACTTGAAGATGTGAATGTTTGATTGCTTCTCCAATTTAGGCATTAAATCCCTCAGTAATTCAATAATGCATTGTCCAATTAATCACATGACATGCAACTTTAAATTAGGAAAAAATATTTAGACAATTCAATTGCTAAGTGATCTGATTGTTTCTGAAATTCCCTCATAACGCTCCCTTGAGTTATTCTCCCTTCTTAAATCAACCTGAGAAAGGGATGTGCAGACTTAGCAGTCTGTTTCATGGTTCTACCTGGCTGAATTCAGTACAACCTTTAGATTAGAGTCCCCGGATTCAGGCACTTTACCTTGTCCACTGGTGTGCTGAAGTCAGCTTGCTGGAAAAAAAAGAAATTTTCACACCTTTTCTTAATTCTGCATTCAGTGACATCATGTTGATAGCTTGAAATTGGCTGTGGTGGGAGTATTTACACCATGGAAACTGGCAACTGCTACAAACCAGGGCATTTTTTTTCTTTAAAGAGCCACCACTGCCTTTATCCACCTCCCATTCTCCCACCAATGTGGGGCCCCAGGTGGGATAAAACCCTGAGCAGATTTGTGGGTTTACAGCATTTGCTCCAGGGCCCAGCTGGGAGCCTCCCTAAAGGGGCAGAGCAGAATCAGTTGGCTTGGAGGTTCGGGAGAGTCAACTGAGCAGCATAGGACCAAGCTGGGAATTCCAGGGCCCTTCCCTGGCCTCTGTCCCAGGGATCACTGTGCCTCCCCATCAAGACAGCACAGTCTGGAACAAAGAGCTCCTGCCTGAACATTGGGAGAACTCAGGTATCACTCGGTGTCGGTCAAGGAAACCCAGGCTCTCAGCAAGGGACTGGCTCCTGGTCATCAGCAGGGTGGATGGGATGGGTATGTCTGCTGGGCTTCAGTTTCATGTCCCGTTTTTCTAAGCTGTTCACACTCAGAGTCCCAGAAAGTTTGTTGTGCTACTTCTAAATAGAGAAAAGTTTTGTCTCCATAAATTTATACTCTCCACTGCCTTCTCAGGAAGCTGAGTCCTGGTCACAGGTGACCCTTTGTGCTGCCATCTTGAAGGAGCTGGGTAGGCAAATTAGGGACACGAGGGGCTAGGGAAGTGGGAGACCTATGTGGGAGGAAGTCAGGGAGAGGCTGGAGAGAACTATGGAAGAAGGATTTCATGCGTCTCCGTGGGGTATGAGACCATCTTCTGAATCTTCCCAACCAAATTGTCAGTATACTCAACTTTGCTCCCTGATGTCTTTGAGTGAGTGGAATCTGGAGGGGAGAGGGTGGTGGCAGGTTGGAAAGAAGGATGAGGGACCAGCCCCACTGGTTACATGTGGAGAGGACAAGGTACACGGAGGAGGAAGGCAGGCCTGGCAGAGCTCAGATATCTGTGGCAGGAGGAGGCAGGTTCTTGCCTCTCTCTTCCTCTGGGAAGCAGCTTGTTTGGGAAATCCAAGCCCAAGTCCATCCAGGGCAAGTGCCTTGATTTTCCCTTGTGAGGAAGAAAAGGGCTTTCCTGACCTAGAAGGAGGAGAAGACTGAGGTCAAGTCAATCAAAGGGACAAAGCTAACCCTTATGCCATCAAGAATGTATGTGCAGTGCTGAGTACTATTCTTTGGATCTGAGCTGTGCCGGGTGTTGGTTTAGAGAGCTCCGGAACCCCCAAGTGTAGAACGACTCATTCACCAACGTCATGTGTGTAGAGAAGAGATCTGAAAGCCTGGAAGATTCTCCTCTTCAGGCTCTTATTCTCTGTCCCACCAGCCTAGTAATATGGGCAGGTCTTAACTTTATAAAGAGGCCCCGCCAACCACAATTCCATGCAAAGCTTGCTGCAGAGACCCAACTCTGAGGGCAAGGACCCCAGGCCAGACAGCAGACAACTGGGCATCTCTCTTTCTCTCTCTTTTCCTCCTCCTCCTGCTCCTCCTCTTCCTCTTCTTCTTCTTCCTCCTGATCCTCCTCCTCCTCTTTCTTTCCCCCAGTCTGAGCCCTCACTCCCCACCAGCTAACTAGCCCAGAGCAAGCAGCTAAATATAGTTCCTTATTCTTTGACGCATAGAAATCAGCCACAAACTGTCTGTCAACATGAATTTCTCAGCTCAGTCGTTCTAGCCATGAGCAGCTGCTGCTCCTGATACTTCACCAGGCTGCTCTCAAGTTCATCTTTGGTGGGGTCTGCATGGCAGGAAAACACAAATTTGAGAGGGCAGCTTTAGAAAGTGTAAAGCGGGCATAGACTTTGAAATTGGAGGGACAGGAACCAAATCATAGCTTGACCACTTCCTAGCTGTGTGATCCTCTGCTGGCTCAATTATTGAGCTCTTACTTAGATTCTGGGAGATGCTCTAAGATCTTTCCAATAAATCCTCATTTTTGCTCAGGCTAACGTGAGTTGGGCTTCTGTCACTTGCAAGCTGAAGAACAAGAACTTGCTTCTCAACCCCTTGGGTCCTCTGCTGATGGCCTCTTCCATCCATCCTCACTCACATGTTCCATTCCCACATTTTGCAATCTCTTACCCCTAAAAAGTTCCAAAGCTGTTTTCTTTCTCTTCTACTTTTAAGATTTTTTTCAAGTGTAACACACTTACTGTATAGTCTCAATTTGTTGGGGTATAGATGTGAAATTGTTTTCTAACTTCCCTGAGCCTCACTGTCTTCATCTGTACAATGGGACTACTATTGCCTGGCTCACAGGACTGCTAGTACGGTCAACCAGGAACCTAGATGGAAAGCTTCTAGCCCAGGCCTGGCACAGTGGGAGGGCTGGGTAGCTGTCCATTCCTCTCCCTGTGTGGAAAGTTATTCTTTACCTATCACACAGTAGAACAGAGACTAGAATTATAATGCCTGCCCCCAGAAAGTGGCTTATTGAGATGTACAAAATATTCTACATTAATTTTTATTTCATTCTCACATTTATTGAGATGAACAAAATCAGTGTTATAGATTGTTATAGACACAGTATCTGTTCCTGTGCCCTGACCCTGACTGTGGGGCTGTCAAATGTGCATCGTGGGGAACCAGATACACCAGACACACCACACACACACACACATACACACACACAGGAACACATGAAGTCAAGCAAATTCAGAGACAATTTGATGAGTGTAACACACACACAGGAGGTTATATGCACATTTGTGAGTGCACTGCAGGCCCATGGCCGGATGAAGCATGGGAAATGGGGGAATCCACAGGGCACGTAGCCCGCCTGTCCTGGCTCTCAGCGCTCTCCTTCTGGGCCAGGCCTGGGCCATGGGTGTGTTGAGAGGCTTTGGTGCCCTCTGCTGACTACAGTCCTGCCTGCAGCCCTCTCCAACCTAGCCAGAGCCGGTGCAGCAGGCCCAGGGAAGCCAGGAGTCTAGGAAGGGGGAAAACCAGAAGGGAAGAGACTGAAAGGAGGTAAAGAACGGAGGGAGAAGAGAACCAGGGCCTATACTGTCCCCAAAGCCACCAGGATGGAGGACCCAGCTATGCAGCCACTCACTGACCACAGCAGCTGCTTACAGACAGGAGCATCACCACCCAGGTGCTCATGAGGACCCTCTAGAGACGCTGTGGCAGCACAGCTGGTGGTGTGAAGGGCACAGGCCCCAGAAAGTTCCTCAGGCTCTGGCTGTGATGCCTTGTAAGTCCATGTGGCAGAACCATCCACCAGACCAGTGAACTTTTCCACCTCCTCTGGGAATGCCCAGGGCCAGACCTTCAATCCTGCAGGCTAGGGAGCTTGATGATGGAAAACAGGGAATTGGGAACCAGACTGACCTAGGCAGAGTGCCTGCACTGCCCCTCACTAGCTGTGTGATCTTGGGCTCCTAATCTCTCCCTGTCTCTGCATCCTCATCTGCAAAGTGAGGGGAGTAAGACAGCTGCAGTCAGGATGAAATAAAAATCCATGTAGAGGCCGGGCGCAGTGGCTCACACCTGTAATCCCAACACTTTGGGAGGCCGAGGCAGGCAGATCACTTGAGGTCAGGAGTTCGAGACTAGCCTGGCCAACACAGTGAAACCCTGTCTCTACTAAAAATACAAAACTTAGCTGGGTGTGGTGGCACGTGCCTGTAGTCCCAGCTACTCCAGAGGCTGAGGCAGGAGAATTGCTTGAACCCGGAGGTGAGGTTGCAGTGAGCCGAGATCATACCACTGCACTCCAGCCTGGGTGACACAGAAAGACTCCGTCTCAAAAAAAAAATCCATGTATAGTGCAGCCCAGGGCCTGACGCAAAGTGCATAATAAATGCTAGCTACTAGCATTACTGTTGTGGTTGTTGTTGCCCTTGCCACAGGCTTCACAAGAGATGAAGGACATAGTTTCATCAGGGCCTCTGCAGCTGACATGACTCCTGGGAAGTGGAGGGAAGGTGGGATCATCAGAATCTCATGTTTGCATAAGGCCATGATGTCAGGCTGTTAGATTCCTGTTGGGAACACCTATCCCAATTGTCTGACCTTCTTTCTTCTAGGGTGGCACAGCCCTGTTCCTCTGCAGGACTCATCACAGCCAGGGAGGCCCCTCTTCTGTGTTTTCAGACTCAGGGACACCGAGACTCACTTCTTTCTCATGACATAACCTCCAAGTTATAACACTCAGAAGCTGTCAGTGGTCATATTTTCTGTCTTAGACAAAACCAGTCTTCCGGGAAAACAAATGAGGCTGACCTGCAGCAAGAAGCAAAAACAAGAACCTGGTGGGGCTGCTGTGGCTTGCAAATCCCTGGTCCCAGATATCTCTAAGGCCCACCCACATCCCCGCCCCTCTGCTGGCTCAATTATTGGGCTCTTTCTTAGATTCTGTGAGATGCTCCAAGATCCTCCAATAAATCCTCATTTTTGCTCAGGCTAGTGTGAGTTGGGCTTCTGTCACTTGCAAGCCAGAGAACAAGGACTAGCTTCTCGACCCCCTGGGTCCTCTGCTGAAAGTCTCTTCCATCTATCCTCACTACCCACATGTTCCCATCCCACATTTTTGCAATCCTCTACCCCTAAAAAGTTCCAAAGCTGTTTTCTTTCTCATTTATTTTTAAGAAGGACTTTTTTTTCAAATGTAGCACATTTTTTGTAGGGCCTCAATTTGTCAGGATGTAGACGTGAAATTGTTAATAATCTCCCCCCCAACACACACACACAGTCAACTGTGCTCTATTGAAATCCCTTTCCTGCTGGGTGGTAGGGATCTTAATGACATCGTGGCTGCGTCCCACAACTCTGCTGTCACTTTCATCTACTAGAACTGTCTTATTTCGGTAATCAAGACTTCCGGTTTGTCTCTCCTGCCATTCCCACTTCTGCCCAGATGAGAACGGTGACTGGCCCTCCCACCCCAACAAGGCCACAATGGAGGGGAGCATCCGGCTCCAGATCCGCCTCCCTATCACTTTTCTAGTCTCTCAGTGACTGGGGGGCCAGGAGAGGGACTTGGAAGCAACTCTCACATGTCCTCTCCTACGTGGATTGTCACTGCTTCTCTGGCTACTCCACTCCCTCCTCTCTGCCCTGGTGACTGTCTCGTGGACAGCCTGTGCATTCTCTCAAGCCCTAGAGAGACGCCCTCATGGGTGGGACACCAGCTTGTCCACTTGAGCCCAGCCACCTCACACAGCTCTCTCTCTCCACCCCACCATCTGTCTCGTATTGCCCTCTTCCCCAACTCAGGCAGCTCAGAGGTATACAAGGGGGTTCACAGACTAAGCAGATGCCCCCCGTGGGATGGTATGCTTGTCTCTTCTTATAAGAAATTATCCTATGTTATCAGGGAGGAAAGGCACCCACCCCACTCATCATCTCCCGTGAAGAGGGGAGCAAGCAGCCTCTACCACAAACACTGCCCTCCCCACATGGCAACCGACCGTTCCATCCCCTGCTCCTCTTCCAGTCACTGTGGGAGGTGGTGGTGGTTGATAAGAGAAGAGCCATCAGCCCTGCGGGAGGGAGACGGTACTAGCTGCTGACCACCCACTGACAACTCTCTGAATGCAGAAGGCAGGGTCCCCAGTGCCTTTTGTACTCAGCTTTGGGTGTTAGCTGCAATTCCAGAACAGGAGGAAGAGTCCCACACAATATCCTGTTATGCTGGTGCAGAACTCTCCTCCCTCCCAGATCCCAGCTGAATTGATCAAAAGACTAGGAAAGAAGAGAACGCCTGTTGGCCTGGACTGAAAGCCAGAGAAGGTACATTCTCGTGCCAGGAAAGCTGGGGATTGCTGTAAAGTGTGCAAGATACAGATTCAAGGAAGACCTCAAGGGCTGATTCACAACTCCAATGCTTGAGAAAGCAAAACTATACTATGAGAAGTAGATGAGGTCCTGGCAGAATGTACTGACCCTAAATTAGGGCAGATGGTGGGACACGGGGCTTGCAGGGCATCTTTGGAAAGCCCTTTCCATACTATCAACTGCCTTGGGAAGGAGCTGACTGGGAGGTGGGCTGGGGTGGGGGTATGTGGTTGCCATGTCAAGTAGGTAACTGAGCTGGGTGGGGTGGGAGGAGTTCCTCCCTCAATCAGTTCTCTCTAATACCATGTTCCTCCTTTCCTGTTTGTGTGGGCAGAAGTCTTATCATAACTATGTTGAATACCTACAGGAACAGCCAGGAAACCCTGGACACTGGGCAAATAGAGCTAGCCCTTGGTGCAAAGGAGGCAAGGTTCCCTGCTGGGCCTGGCCCCAGCCAACTCCCACACAGCTGTCCCAGCTAGATCCCTGAGCTGGTAGTGGCCCTTGGATGCTCTACCTGGAGTGGGGAAAGAACGGGACACTTGCACACAAACACACACACAAACCTGCAGCCAGCTCAACTACTGGCTGGTGCCTCTGGTGACAAGTGAGGAGACATGTCACAGACGGTTTGTGTTCATAGCCAACTGGTGATGTGAAATTGCATTAATCAGTCCTAAAATACGACAGGACAATTGGAGCAACATCCAGGAGAAGAGTGACCTAAAGAGAATCCATTTCCTTCTCCTTGTTTGGGGGGAAATAATAAGATTTTATAAAACACTCACTTTTAGCTCGGTGTGGTGGTGCCTGCCTATAAGTCCAGCTGCTTGGGAGGCTGAGGCCAGAGGATCACTTGGGGTCAAGAGTCCGAGGCCAGCCCAGGCAATATAGTGGGACCCAGTCTCTAAATAAATAAATTAAAAAAAATAAAATTTAAAAAAGTTTAAAACACTCATCTTTACAGTAGGAGTACAGAGAAAAGCAAACACACACCCCCACACACAAACCCACATGCACACACATATACTTGGAAATACACAGAGCTTTTGAAAACACTCTGCATGAGGCAAGGAAGAGAATGTGGCCCTAAAAGGGCAGAGAAAAGTAATTCCTTTGAAAAGATTTATCACATAAACATAAATAACTTGCAGACCACATCTGCTCTGTACTCAATTCATTTAATTAAAGTGCGCACTCTAAGAAATGAGAGTTGAAAAATAAGATGGAAAGAATGAAATGAGAAGGCTGCTGGCTGAGAGGCAGGTGGAAATCAAAAACAAACCAGAGGAGAGAAGGAAAGACTGCAAAGAAACTAAAAATGTAGTATAATTTTAATTTCCATCAAGATGGTAAAGAACAGAATTGGAACTACAGAAAATGGAATCTGTAAATGTGAAGGGCAGATAGGAGAAGTTCTCTGAGACTGCAGAGGAAAAGCACAACAGGATAAAAAACAAAGAGAGAACATGATAGGTATCCAGGCTTACAGAAGACACTAAACAAATGAAATAAAAGCAAGAATCACAGGAGAATGATGTTCCTGAGCTGATGAGAAGCCTGAGCTTATACATTTAAAAGATTCCTCCTTAAGTCAAATTAATAAAAATAAATGAACACTTAGAAATGCCATGTAGAATTTTCAAATTGCAAGGGTAAAGAAAGAATTCTATCAGCACCCATGCAGAAAGAAATATGGAGAAACATCTGCAACATTTATTTTTGTTGTTGTTGTTGTTGCTGAGATAGGGTCTCACTTTGTTGCCCAGGCTGGAGTGCAGTGGTGTGATCACAGCTCACTGCAGCCTCAACCTCCTGGGCTCAAGCGTTCCTCCCGCCTCAGCCTCCCAAGTAGCTTGGGACTACAGCCATGTATCACCATGCCCAGGTAATTTTTCTGATTTTTGTAGATATGGGGGTCTCACTATGTTGCCTAGGCTGGTCTTGAAATCCTGGGCTCAGGTGATCCTCACACCTTGGTCTCCCAAAGTACTGGGGTTACAGGTGTGAGCCACGACACCCAGCCCAACATTTCTTAAAGTGTATAATTGGAAGAGAGTCTATGGAATTTTGTTAACTATTTATACTGGGGAAAAAAGTTTCTGTCATAAAATAAGCTTGGGAAATGCTGAATTAAACAAAACAAGATAAAACCCTATGCTGAGGCTTTCTCAGGGCTTTTAACATGTTCATGCATGTTGTTAAACTGGCAATGTTAGCAAGCGCAGTTTTCCAAACTTATTTGGCTATGAAATCCTTTGCCATAGACTATGTGGTAAGACTGCTGTTCAATAGAACACACTTTGGGAACCACTCTTCTATAGAATTTTGAGAGATCAGTTGTGACCTTACATTTTAACAATTTGCCTGGTGCATTCATGCATGAAGACAACAGAAAAAGACTTTCCTACATGCCAGAACTGAGGACACATGCCACGTATGGCTCTACTTTTCATGGGGAAAAAGGTACTCAGAGATGCACTCTTTCCAAGCCAGCAAGAGTCAAAATAAGTAAAATAATAGTAAGTGAAAAAGCAGGTCCTGGGCTGCAATTCTCAACCTTGGCTCAAATAAACTCTCTAAATTAAAAAAAAAAAAGAAAATCGAGGCTGGGCAACATGGCAAAATCCCATCTCTACAAAAACTAAAAAATAAAATATTAGCCAGGCATGGTGGCATAAGCCTGTAGTCCCAGCTACTCAGGAGGTGGGCAGATTGATTAAGCCAGGGAGGTCAAGGCTGCAGTGAGCTGTGATCATGTCACTGCACTCTAGCCTGGGCAACAGAGTAAGACCCTGTCTCAAAAAAAAAAAAAAATCAACACAGAGAAATTGTATAAAAGCTCTGGAAGTGAATATTAAAAACATGTTAAACACATGGTTATGCATATATCAGTCAGGAAGCAGAAATCACACCAGAGCCACTTCCTTCCCTGCCCAGCTCTGAGCCCCACAAACTGCATTCATCACCCAGGCTCCCTTGTCCTCCAGCTCCTTGCTGAGTCTGACAATGGAGGGTACGGGCAGGAGTGTGGAAGGCAGGAGGTGAGAAGAGCTGGTGTATCTCATCTGTGCCCTGCCTCTTTTCGTGCCCTCTCTCTGGGTGGGACTTTGTTCCTCCACAAGCTCAGCTCTTGCCTGCACCTCTTCTCCAAGGTTCCAGCTCTCCCTGGGCTCCGGTCACACTGGTTCCTCCCACTGTCCCTGAAGTCCTGAGGACAGTAACACTCACCATAATGTCTAGTCTCTGGGTACCTCACCATGCCTTTTTTGTTCCCTTAACCTTATCCACATTTCCTTTTTTTTTTTTTTTGAGACAGAGTCTAACTCTGCCACCCAGGCTGGAGTGCAGCGGCACAATCTTGGCTCACTGCAACCTCCGCCTCTTGGGTTCAAGTGATTTTCCTGCCTCAGCCTCCCGAGTAGCTGGGACTACAGGCATGTGCCACCACACCTGGCTAATTTTTGTATCTTTAGTAGAGACAGGGTTTCTCCATGTTGGCCAGATGGTCTCGAACCCCTGACCTCAAGTTTTCCACCCACCTCGGCCTCCCAAAGTGCTGGAATTACAGGCGTGAGCCACCGCACCCAGTCCCCTTATCCACATTTCTATAAGAAGTCCCTTCATTAAAGTCTCTTTAGTTAAACCATCTTGGGTGAGTGTTTCTTGCCAAGACCTTAACTCAAACCCTTCTCAATTCTTTTTGTAAAGCCAGAATAACCCTGATACTAAAACCTGACAAGTGGCACAAAGAGAGACAGAATGAATGAGTCATACACCTGCCTCATTTATACAAATGTAAAGTCCTAATGAAAATTTAATCAGCTAAGTCCAATGTATGTCAACAATGTATGAAAAGAATACACCATGAGCTAACATTCCTGGAATGCATGAATAATTCTATATTAGAATGGCAGTGAACTGATTTACCACAGCAACAGGTCAAAGGAGAAAAAGATCATTTTACATACTGAATAGATGTTTGGTAAATTGCGACATCCATTCCTGATTTTCTTTTTGAAAGCTCAAGTAAACGGGAAATCAAAGTATACTTATCTCACATGATAAAAAATAATAAATCTCAAACCAACAGCCAAAATCAAAAGCGTAAAATACAAGTAGCATTCCACCAAATCTGAGAACAAGACAAAGAGTTCTAATATCTTGTTATTTAACATTATTCTAAAGATCCTAGCTAATGCAATTAGATAGAAAAAATAAGACAGAAACAAATTATAATTATTTGCAAATATGATCGTCTTCCCATAAAAAACTGAGAGAATACAAAATTATCAAAACAGAAGAATTTAGTAAAGTGGCTAGTTATAAAATAACTTCTTCTTTTCTTTTCTTTTTTTGAGACAAGCTCTTGCTCTGTCACCCAGGCTGGAGTGCAATGGGGGTGATCTTGGCTCACTACAATCTCTGCCTCCTGGGCTCAAGTGATCCTTGCACCTCAGCCTCCCAAGTAGCTAGGACTACAGGTGCTCACACCACCATGCCCAGCTAATTTTTGTATTTTTAGTAGAGACAGGGTTTTGCCACGTTGCCCAGGCTGTTCTTGAACTCCTGAGCTCAGGTGATCCACCCACCTCGGCCTTCCAAAGTGCTGGGATTACAGGTGTGAGCCACTGCACCCAGCCTAAAATAAATTTTCATTTCCTAATAAACTGTTAGAAAACATGATGCAAAAAAGGGGGGCTATATTAGTTATCTCTGCTATGTAACAAATTACCCCAAAACTGAGTGACTTAAAACAACACATTTATTATCTCAAGTTTCTGTGGGTCAGGAATCCAGGTGTGGTTTAGCCAAGTCTTCTGGCTCAAAGTCTCTTACAAGGGTAAAATTAAGGGGTCAGCCAAGGCTCTGGTGTCATCTGAAGGCTCAACTGGGGAAGGATTTGCTTCTAAGTTCCCTCACATGGCTACTGGCAGCATGTGGTTCCTCACCAGTTGTTGGACTGTGGGCCTCAGCTCCTGGCTCGCTGTTGGCCAGCCACCATCCTCGGTTCTCTGCCACATGGGTTTTCCATAAGATGGCTCACAACACAGCAGCTGGTTTCATGAGCACAGGAAAGCAAGAGGGTTAGAGAGACAAAATTACAGCAAAACAGAAATTCGCCCCTTATAACCTAATCTCAGAAGTAACAACCCATCATTTTTTGCCATATTCTATTTATGAGAAGCAAGTCACTAGATCCAGCCCACACACAAAGGAAAGGGATTCTACAAGGGGGTGACTACCAGAAGGTAAGGATCACTGGGAGCCATTTCAGAAGCTGCTTGCCACAGATGTCATTGCTTTATTTTATGAAAATAAGCACCAAACACACTACATTCATCTATAAAATAAAGCTTCCCTAAAGACCTATAATAAAAAAGACCTTAATAATAGAAAGATATGCCACGTTCCTGGACAGAAGCACTCAATGGTGCAAAGAAGTTGATTATCACTAAATTAATCTACAAAACTAATCCACTTGCAATGTCCAGTGGGATTTGTTTGCTGGTTTATCTTGGCAGAAAAAAAAAAGTTTAGACTTTGTCTTAAAGAATATATGAATGACCACAAAGAACACCTCAGAAGAAAAAAATGGGCCGGGTGTGATGAGTCACACCTGTAATCCCAGCAGTTTGGGAGGCTGAGGCAGGTGAATCACTTGAGGCCAGGAGTTCAAGACCAGCCTGGCCAACGTGGTGAAACCCTGTCTTTACTAAAAATACAAGAATTAGCTGGGTGTGGTGGCACGCATCTGTACTCCCAGCTACTCAGGAGGTTGAGGTGGGAGAATCACTTGAACCAGAGAGGCAGAGGTTGCAATGAGCCGAGATAGTGCTACTATACTCCAGCCTGGGTGACAGAGTGAGACCCTGTCTCAAAAAAATAATAATAAAAATAATAAAACAAAACAATGGGACTTGTATTCTCAGTCATTAACCCTTATTAAAAAGTTACAATCATTAAAATAGGGCAACAAATACCAATGTAAGAATGATGTGACAGGCCAACAGAACAGAATGGTAAACCCAGTCAAACACACAAAAATATTTAATGTATGATAAAATGGCCTTTCAGATCATTGGAAAATGATTAATTTGTTTATAATTCATTTGGGGATAGTTGGTTAATTTGCTTTAAAGTTATGTTCTTACCTCTCACCACACATGAAGATAAAATAAAGTGTTTAATATAAAAAGTGAAATGAAATCATAATCTCAGAAGAACATTTAATTGAAAATTTATATGTTCCTGGTGAAGGCAGCGGTTATGCAACAATAAAGTCCAAGGCCATAAAGAAAAGATTAATAATCTGACAGCTTAAAAATGAAGCATCAAGAATTTTAAAAATTGATGGAAATGACAAATTAGTTGTATAATATGTGACAAAGAGTGATATATGAAAAGGTGCTAAATATACATCTTATAAACCAATACTAAAAAGATGAACATTACAGTAGAAAATAGTCAAAGAATATGAACAGAAAATTTACAATTCATTCACTCAACAAATATTTATCGAGCACCTCTTCTGTGCCAGACAAGTTTACACATGGGACACAGCAGTGAACAAGACAAAGGACAAAGGTCCCTTCCCCAAGGAGCTTACATTCTATTGGAGAGAGGCAAACAATAAACAATTATGAAGTATTTTAGACGGTGATAAGTACTATTGGCAAAAAAGAAAAAGAAGAGTTAAGTAAGGCGATCAGGAGTGGGGCATGGGGAGCTCAGGGGCTGGGGAGGTCTCATCAGGAAGGAGACATCTGAGCAAAGCTTTGAACAGATTCAGGTAGTTGACCACACAGAGCAGGGGAAATTGCCATGGTGCGGCGGAGGGGCAGGAGAAGGCCAAGTTGGCTAGAACAGAAAGAGCAAGGGACCAAGTGGTGAGGACCCTGGAGGCCTTGAACAGGACTTTGGCTTTTAACCTGAGAACCATTGCAGAGCTTTAAGCTGAAGAGTGAAATTTTGACTTATGTCTCAAAAAGGATCATTCTGGCTACTGTCTTGAGAGCAGACTTTTGGGGTACAAAGGTAGGAGCAAATAGACCATTTAGGAGGTCAGCAAACACAAGGCAACATGTTCACTCTCACGGGTAACCAAAAATATGCAACTAAAAAAATGTATTCACTTGTTTTTAACCTATCCAACTTTTAATGTTCTTTTAGAAAACAGTACCCAGTATCAGTAAGGGTGAAGGCACTTCGGGCAGGTAAATGGGAACCACCTTTCTGGGACCAGCTGGGTATTCTGTGCCAAAGCCTTAAAAACACTCAAAACCTTTCACCAGAAATCCAACTTCTAATAAATTAATCTAAAGGTCTAATAATCACCAATACTTATTGAGTGCTTGTACACACCAGGCTCTGAACTAAACGTGCTCCATATTACCCCCATTTAAATTCTTACCATTATTCCCGTCTTACAGAAAGAAAAAAGGCATGGTAAGTCACACAGTTCACAAATGAGGGCTAGAACCAAACCCAGGCACTGTGACCTGCTACACAGCAGAGGCAGACATGAATATTTCTTCAAGGGTGCTTATTACAGCATCATTTATAATAGCAAATAAAGTACCCAAAAAATCAACAAAGGAGGTGATTCATTCAGTTATTATTTGTCCACATAAGTCAGTCATTAAAAATCTGGTTAAAGAAAACTCGTTTCCGATCCAGCCAGGTGCTGAGACAGGCAGAAGTTTCCGGAGCTTCTCCTTGGAAGCTGCCAGCTGCTGTGATGTCCTATTTCTTGATCCAGGTGGTAATCCAGAGGTGTGCTCACATTGGGATCATTCATCAAGTGGTACACTTAGGATTTGTGGACTTTTGTGTGTGTGTATGCTATACTCATGTTTTTAAAAGTTATTTTTGGCCGGGCACGGTGGCTCATGCCTGTAATCCCAGCACTTTGGGAGGCCGAGGTGGGCAGATCACGAGGTCAGGAGATTGAGACCATCCTGGCTAACATGGTGAAATCCCGTCTCACCTAAAAAAAATACAAAAAAATTAGCCATGCATGATGGCGGGTGCCTGTAGTCCCAGCTACTTGGGAGGCTGAGGCAGGAGAATGGCATGAACCCGGGAGGCGGAGCTTGCAGTGAGCTGAGATCGCACCACTGCACTCTAGCCTGGGAGACAGAGCGAGACTCTGTCTCAAAAAAACCAAAAAAAGTTATTTTTAAAAATTTAAGTTGCCAGGTGTTTCTCCTCCTACAGGGACACAAGAAGGCTGGGGAGCAGGATTCTTGGGTCAGGGATGAGGCCCTAGTTATGTAGACCCAAGGCTGGTAGCCACCACTTGCTCCACGTGGAAATGGCTCTCAAGATTCTGTGGTCTGAGAAAGCCTGGTCCTTCCCATCCTGCAGGAAGGAAATGCTATGCAGGAAGTGGCTGGCCTCCTGGGCAGATAGAAATGAAGGTACTCCCCGACCCCACACCCCACCTTCCCATTCCAACCAGCGGGTTGACATTACCACCTCTAAGTGAGACTGGCAATCTGACTGCAGGCCCAGGATCCAGGTCCAGTCCTGAGGGAGACAAGGTCCTAACAGGGGAGGGACCCACCGCTCTGGAACAGAGGGGGTATCTTGGGGAGTGGGGGACAAAGTCTTGACCTCCTCTTCATCTAGGCAGGCAGGAGCTCCTGTGATCAACATGAACATTGAAACAGCAGTTACCTTGATACAAGGAAATGTTCATCAACAGTTATTACACAAACAAAGCAGCTTGTAAAATGACATAGGCACTATGATCCTAATTGTTTTTTTAAATGAGGGGGGGGGGTGGAGCCTAAAACAATGGTTTTTCTCCAGGTTACAGAATGAATTACTTTTTCTCTTTTACTCTGTATTCTAAATTTCCTATAATTGACCTATTTCTTTTGTAATCTGAGATTAAAAATTGTATTACAAAAAAACTTAAGGGAGAGATTGCTGATATCTCATCTTTCATCACCCTGTGGCCCTTTCCTTTCTAGACCCCAGCTGGGCAAAACTAGTCTCCACTGGCCCCAAGGGCCTGCTCCTTCTGTTACAGGAAAGGGGTTCCGATCCAGGCCCCAAGAGAGGCTTCTTAGATCTCACACAAGAAAGATTATGGGGCAAGTCCACAGAGTAAAGTGAAAGCAAGTTTATTAAGAAAGTGAAGGAATAAATGAATGGTGACTCCATAAGCAGAACAGCCCCGATGGCTGCTGGTTAGCAGTCATCTATGATTATCTTTTGATTGTCTATTAAAGAAGGGGTAGATTATTCATGAGTTTTCTGGGCAAAAGGTAGGGAGTTCCCAGAACTGAGTGTTCCCCTTCCTTTTAGCTCATGTAGGGTAACTTCCGGATGTTCCCATGGCATTTGTAAACTGTCATGCATTGACGGGAGTGTCTTTTAGCATGCTAATGTGATATAGTAGCGTACAATGGGGAGTGAGGACAACCAGAGGTCATGATCATCACCATCTTAGCATGGGCTGCCTTTTTATTTTTTATTTTTTTGAGACAAGAGTTTCGCTCTTGTTGCCCAGGCTGGAGTGCAATGATGCGATCTCGGCTCACTGCAACCTCTGCCTCCTGGGTTCAAGTGATTCTCCTGCCTCAGCCTCCCAAGTAGCTGGGATTATAGGTGTGCACCACCACACCTGGCTAATTTTTTAATTTCTAGTAGAGACAGAGTTTTACCATGGCCAGGCTGGTCTTGAACTCCTGAACTCAGGTGATCTGCCCGTCTCGGCCTCCCACAGTGCTGGGATTACAGGTATGAGCCACTGTGCCCGGCCAGCTGGCTTTTTTTTTTTTTAAATTGCATTCTGTTTTATCAGTGGAGTGCTTGTGACCTGTATCTTGGGCCTCCTGTCTCATCCTGTAACTACCAAGGCCTAGCCTCCTGGGAATGCAGCCCAGCAAGTCTCAGGCTCATTTTACCCAGGCCCCATTCAAGATGGAGCCCCTCTGGTTGGAATACCTCTGTCACTTCCATCACCACATCCACTCTCACCCCACACCACCTCCCCTTCTCCAGCTCCACTACCAAACCCCACCAGGGGGAAATGAGTAAACTCTGAGAAAGCACAAAAAAAGCCACCTCATGAAGGTGAACCAAGGACTGAGTCACTGACAGATAGAGATGGATGGGTAAATGGGCAGACAGAGAGACAGACATGGAGACTGAAATAGAAATGCCTCCCAAAGGTCACAGAGAGTCAGTGCCATGTCTTCACCTCCACCCAGGACTATCACTTATACACTCCCACCAGCCTGGGCACCCACTGGAGACTTGGCAGGTCTGGCTGCTCTCTGTGATGACTCCAGTCAGCACAGGGCCTGGTATTCCACAGATACCCAGGGAACATGCTGAGTGAGTGAGTGAGTGGATGAATGAAGGAATCGTTCACTGGGAGAAGCATCAGCAGATAGAGATGACGGGAGGGAGTGTGAAAGAGAGTTGAGGAAGAACAGAAACAGATGGAGACAGATGGAGGCTGCAAATCACAGACTTGGCCACAGACAGAAAATGAACGAATAAGATGGAGGGAGGTTACTGCAGAAAATTTAAAAGCTATAGAAAGCCGGTCATGGTCGTGTGCACCTGTGGTCCCAGACGCTGAGGCAGGAGGATGGCTTGAGCCCAGGAGTTCAAGGCTGCTGTGAATCCACTGCACTCCAGCTGGGGGAACAAAGCAAGACTATGCTTTTTTTAAAAAAACAAAAACAAACAAAGAAAAAGCTAGAGAAACCCAGAGAGATCCCCGTGAAAGTTAAATATACAGACAAAAAGAAAAGGAGAGAGAGAGAGAGCGCAAGCCCTCCCTTAACCTTGTCAGGATGTTAGTAGAGAGAACCAGGGGTTCCTGCCTTAGTTTCCTTCCTAGATTTGCAGGTCTCTGCTGGACTGTGTCCCAAGGGCCTGGCGCCCTGCTTGGTTTTGCCAGTTCTCTCCCTCGGGCAGGGGACAGTTGCCCTCTTACCCCCACGGCATGCCAGCTCAGGGCCCTCCCACCCAGAAGTCCCCAGACAACTATGCAGAATCCCCCCCGCCAAGGCAGGTCCCTGGGAGAAGATCTCTCTCCCCAGCTGGTCCTAGAGCCCCTGTCCCCACTGACTCTGGGCTCAGGTCCCCCGGGTTGGATAGGGGTTGGGGCTGGAGGTGGAGGTAGAGACAGGAGCCTGCTTGCCCCAGACTCTGGGGAGGGGTGAAAGTCAGAGAGGGGAGAAGCTCTAAGGGGCCGAGGGGGCTTCCCGCTTCCACAGAGCCCAACCTGAATGCCCAGAGTACTGTATCAGCTTGGTTATTTCCAAATCCCCTGGGAGCCGTGGGGGAGGGGACCCAGAGAGCTGGGAGGAAAAACGACTGGGAAGTAGCCAGAGCCACGGAATTCCCCTGGGTCCTAGAGAAGGGTGGGTTCCTTCCACCCCCAACCCCATTAGTCCCTCGAAAAGGCTCTGACCTCACCTCCCCCACTTCCAGAGTGGAGTTCCAGCCCTGAAGAAACACTTCCAAACCCACGGCTCTGGCCCCCTCCTCAGGCCCCCTCCTCGGCTACCTCGGCCCTGGGGACTGGGTCCCCCACCCCACCATTGCGCCAGATGTGGCTGCGGGGGAGGGGGAGGCACGGGGCCCAGCTGGCAGTGGTCAGTCGGTGGTCCTCTCCCTGCAGAGTCAGCGCTTTCTGTGCCAGCTCGCCCAGCCTCCTCACTCAGCACTTCCTCCAGCCCGCTTTCCAGAGGCAGCAGCTGCCTGGGTTGGGTCTTGGATTCCCAGTGCTGCCCCAAACCCATCTACAGCGCAGCCTGGAAGATGGAGGGTTTGGGTGCTCTGGGGCCTTCCCTCATGACATCCCCACTATCACAGAAAATTCCGACCCACCATGGGCCTCCTAGTACTTCCCTCTGCAAAGCAAGTGAGGAATCCCACAGCTCCTGACCCCTCTCTGCTCCCCAGACCCGCTGCTGGTCAGGCCTGCTGCTTCCTGGTTCCCCCATGGACTTTCCAGAACCCAGCCTTCCACGACAGGGTCACAGGACCCTGGCTGCTCCGCGGGAGCCCCAGCAACACAGAGCTGAGCACGCGGCAGGGGCTTACTAAAGTCATGCGCAATCAACAGGCTCTTTCATCCTTCTATCGCCACCCCTCCGAGGGTCCCCTGACACCGGTTCCTAGTGCCAGGAACTGGCAACAAGCCTCAAGCACATGCCTGGGTCTTAAAAATGTGGGTGTGAATCCCAGCCTGTAGGGACAGGCGGAGAGAGAAGCTGCCCTTCCCCCCAGACAGCTCTGGCTCAGCTCAGCCTTGGAGTCCACGCCCTCATTTGACCCCAGCTCTGCACCCTCCATAGCCTGCCCAGGTCTCTTTTAGGACCCCACCCTGCAGGTTTCAACCTAAGGATGCCAGGACACCTCCAGCCACCGAGGCAAGGCCTTGCCCAGCATGAGGAGAGGTGATGGTAGGCAGGCTCCCCTGGGCTCACAGAGCTGCTGGGCCTGTCAGCCACTGCAGGAGACCTAACCCCAAGCAGAATGAGGTCAGAAGGAGGGAGTAGAGAGGAAGGGAGAGGACAGCTCTGGTGGAGGGGCCATCTCTGGCCCCCCTGCACAAGGTTCACCCTGGGCAAGGAAAGATGCTGAAGACAGATAAAAACAGGAAACACAGAGGAAGTAGGGGTGGGGGTCAACCCCAAGAGATAAACCCCTCCCTTCTCTCACAAGTCAAGAGGAAAGAAGGAAAATAGTGGCCACATGTCTGGCTCTGTGCTGGGGACTTTTCATAATCCTCTCATTCCATCCTCTCAAATATGCCACAAGAAAGGTATGATTACCCCCAGGTCACAGACAGGACTCTGAAGCTCTGAGAGCTTAAAAAGCTTCCCTGGGGAGTGGCTGGACCAGGCCAGGTCCCCAGCTCAAGTCATGGTGTGGACCCCCGGGTCTCCATCTCCGCAGGGATGGCTGGCAGGAGCGCAGTCCTGGCCAGGGGAGTCTGTGCAGAGGCCCAAGCTATGTTCAGAGCAGAGTTTATTCAAATAGAGCCTAACAGGAAACTTGGCTCCTCTGACTCACTCTGATTCGACCTTATTAAGAAAAAAAGAGAAAGGAGCAGGAGCCAGCATCGGGTAAGGTTTCACGCCAAGAGCTGGCTCTGAGGCCCGCTGAGTGGAATGGCCTGTGCCCTGATCCCCCCACACCCAAAGCCTTGAGGCAGCCCCTGCCCTGCTGTCTGAGTCAAGGCGAGGGGTCCTGCCTTCACTTTAGGGCAACTGAGTTCCCTTCCTCACAGCCATCCTCTGTCCTCCCTCCACTCCTCTTCCCTTCCCTCCCTGCCTAGGGGTACCCTGAGGCCTGTTTCCACTTCTCCCCCTCCTCTGCTGCTGCAGCTGCCCATCTGGCTGGCGGGAGGGCCCTACAGGACCCCAGGGATTCCAAGCAGCTGAGGCCAACACTGCAGGGGGCAAGCAGGAGGGAGGGAAGGCTTAACTCTCCAGGTCCCGGCCCTCAGTAAGCCCTGCCTCAGCATCTTGCTTGGTGTCAGTCACACCAGTGGCTCTTCGGAGGAATCTTGTCTGGAGTCTGAGATGGAAACCCCGTGCTGGGGAGCTGAGGTGTCAGCGTTGACAAGTTGCTGGCCAGGAGGTATTGGAAGCCTCCTACCTCTGGGCTGGATTCCGGGCATTTAAAGGGTAGAGACATGCCGGAGTCCAAGCCTCAGTCCTGAAGAACAGTGCAATGGGTAAACAAATGCTGCCTGGCAAGGATGGGGTTGGGAGGTCTACAGTTCCCAAAGAATGTCCACTCTAGTTGCCTCCTCTCTAGGTGGGCTCCAGGCATTTCCAAAATAAGAAGAAATATACAAGGGCCAAATTAAGGACAGGTCCTTCATACCTTGTTTATAAGTCCAAGAGGGCAATTTCTGCCCTTCGGTTCCCAGGAACACAGTTGGAGAAGGCAGCCCAGGGGAGGCCAGAAGAGCAGTATTTGGAGTGTGATTTCTTGGATGCCAAAGTGTTCAAACTTCTGGGACCCCCTCCTATCCCTGCCATTCCCAGAAGGAACAGAGAATCTCCCAAAGCACTCTCAGGAGCCATCTGGCCTAATCTTCCATTGGTAAGCTGTGGCAACTGGATCAGATAGAGTAAGGGACCGAGCCACACAGCAACAGGACCAGGCCAGTTCTCCGGAACCCTCTTCTGTTGTTCAATGCTTACAGGCTTCTCTGCCTCCCAGTGACCCCTGTCCCATGTCAAAGACAGCCCCCAGTTTCATTTTATCCATGTGTACACTCAAGTTATTCCCAGGCTATGCACAGCCAAGAGATGTAGGACAGAAACCATACCTGATGTCTGGGAAGTTGATCTCTCCCAGGATCTCACAAGTGCTATTCAGCTCAGGGATACACCCCACTCTTCAGACTGGGAAAGTAAGCTCCTGAGGTGTGCCACGAGGGAAAAGCTGCAGCTCCAGTGCCTCTCTACGCAGGCCCAAGAGCTGCAGTGCACCTGGGGCCTGGAATTAGAGAGTGGTCCCTGTTCAGCATCTCCCCGAGGAGGCCCACCAACAAAGAGGGTGTGTCTTTTTTTTTTCTTCCTATTGATGGTGTGGGATAATGGTGGAAGGAACATACAAAGAGGGTGTGTCTTCATTAGCACTGGCTTTAGGGAACAAGGAAAAGGGAGAACCCGGGAGTACGGGAAGGAGGCTGGGGCAGACAGAAGTCAGAGGCCCATTCCAGCCCAAACGAGAAGCCAGTGAGCAAGCTGGAGACCAGGGATGCTGTGACCAAAGCAGAGAGGAATGGGCGGGGTGGTGCTGACACCCCAGCCCCGTTCTGCCTGCCAGAGCCCCACTTACCAGGCCCGAGTCCCCAGAGGTCCCCTCCTACTCCCTTCTCGATTCCCTTCCTTAGAGGCAGGTCTGTGGCTTGGCTGGGAACTCCAGGGACTGAGGGAGCACTGCAACTGTGGGACCGGCGCATAGCTAAAAGCCGGCGGGCCATAGGGCCCCGCGGAGGAGGCCCCAGCAGGCGGACCAGGAGGCCGAAGCCTCCCGACGCTCCCAGCCTGTTGCTTATTCATTCAGAGTGGGAAAGCGCCAGCCGAGCGGCCAGCCAGTGCGGGGCTGGCCATGTAAGGCCCACAGGCGGTCCTGCCCGCCCGGTGCCCTGCGGAGAGCCTCGTGCAGCCCTGGGCACCGCCCCTGCCCTGCCCTGACCCCTTGGCCTCGAAATGCTGTCATCGGAGGAGCCGTCCCGCTCGGGACAAGGCCAGCATGGACAAAGCTAGAGCTGGGGCAAGCAAGGAGCCTTCCTGTCCTCGAGGCCGTGGGAAGAGAAGCACGCCCAGGGGGCCACTCCTGAGAGCCTCTCTGTCCACCAGGCCTCTGCAGAGGGGTCACCATGGCTCTGGCCCGAGGCAGCCGGCAGCTGGGGGCCCTGGTGTGGGGCGCCTGCCTGTGCGTGCTAGTGCACGGGCAGCAGGCGCAGCCCGGGCAGGGCTCGGACCCCGCCCGCTGGCGGCAGCTGATCCAGTGGGAGAACAACGGGCAGGTGTACAGCTTGCTCAACTCGGGCTCAGAGTACGTGCCGGCCGGGTCTCAGCGCTCCGAGGGTAGCTCCCGGGTGCTGCTGGCCGGCGCGCCCCAGGCCCAGCAGCGGCGCGGCCACGGGAACCCCCGGCGTCGGCAGGCGCCGTCCCTGCCCCTGCCAGGGCGCGTGGGCTCGGACACCGTGCGCGGCCAGGCGCGGCACCCATTCGGCTTTGGCCAGGTGCCCGACAATTGGCGCGAGGTGGCCGTCGGGGACAGCACAGGCATAGCCCGGGCCCGCACCTCCGTCTCCCAGCAACGGCACGGGGGCTCCGCCTCCTCGGTCTCGGCTTCGGCCTTCGCCAGCACCTACCGCCAGCAGCCCTCCTACCCGCAGCAGTTCCCCTACCCGCAGGCGCCCTTCGTCAGCCAGTACGAGAACTACGACCCCGCGTCGCGGACCTACGACCAGGGTTTCGTGTACTACCGGCCCGCGGGCGGCGGCATGGGCGCGGGGGCGGCGGCCGTGGCCTCGGCGGGGGTCATCTACCCCTACCAGCCCCGGGCGCGCTACGAGGAGTACGGCGGCGGCGAAGAGCTGCCCGAGTACCCGCCGCAGGGCTTCTACCCCGCACCCGAGAGGCCCTACGCGCCGCCGCCGCCGCCGCCGCCGCCCCCCGACGGCCTGGACCGCCGCTACTCGCACAGCCTGTACAGCGAGGGCACCCCCGGCTTCGAGCAGGCCTACCATGACCCCGGCCCCGAGGCGGCGCAGGCCTACGGCGGAGACCCACGCCTGAGCTGGTACCCGCCCTACGCCAACCCGCCGCCCGAGGCGTACGGGCCGCCGCGCGCGCTGGAGCCGCCCTACCTGCCCGTGCGCAGCTCCGACACGCCCCCGCCGGGTGGGGAACGGAACGGCGCGCAGCAGGGCCGCCTCAGCGTGGGCAGCGTGTACCGGCCCAACCAGAACGGCCGCGGTGAGTACCGCCCCCGACGCCCCTCCGGCCGCGCGTGCCCCTGGCCACTGGAAACTGCTCCGGGCCCCGGGCCCCTCCTCAGAACTTCCCGGAGGCCTCCCCTGAGCTGCTAAGCACCGAGCAGCGCCCCCTCCCGACTTCCCCCGACCCAGCCAACAGCACCCCACTGGCATCTCACCTCCCAGCTTAACCTGCACCCAGGCATCATCAGTGCCAGGGGTTGGCCAGGCAGGTATGGGCTCTGATCCTGGCTTTGGTGGAGGGACTAGCCGAGCTTTGGGAGGAGGCGCGCCTTCTGCACTTGGCTTGGGTCATCTGAGGACAAAAGGAAGGAGCCCCTCATCCACCTTCTCCCTCATTTCAATGAGGGCATCTTCTTCCCCACTTAGAGATGTTCTATGCCAGCTCACAGGGTGAGGCAAGGAGCATCAGAAACCTGAGTCTTCAGGACCAGAAAGGCCTTAAGGGATGCCCCTGGAGGTGTGGCAGGTTGCCCATTACTGGGCATGTGTGAGCTTGGCCTGAGTGCGCAGGAGGTTAGAGGGGAGCGTGTGCTCCAGGCAGGAGTCCGGACTTCCTCGGGGGAGTCTGCAAGGCTGGGGCAAGAAAGACCAGCCAGGCACTGGCCTGGGTGCAGAATTTCAGGGGCTACCAAAAAACCCAGTAGTTGAGATGAGTAATATTGAGATGTATTTTTTTTAAGTCAAAATTAATGCAAAAAAAAAACCCTGTGATAAAGGAAATATCCAAATTTTAAATAGAGTCAGTAAGAGTGGTATGCCGAGCCATATTGGAGCCTGAGGCTAACTGAAAAATCAGCAACACGGATCCTGTCTTTATTTGAAATTTGGATATTTTGTTCGTTACAATAGTTTTGCATTTTTATTTTAAAAACTATTGTGTTAAATATTACTTATCTCTGTTACTGAGTTTTTTTGGCACCCCCTAAAATTTTGCAACCCGAGCAAAAAAACAAAAAACAAACAAAAAAACACCTCACTGGCCTCATTCCCCTCACCCTAGTCCTGGCCCTGGCGGAGAGCCCCAGCTGTGGACAGGACTCCCTCTGGCTTTTCAGGGGGTGAACATACGTCCTCCTCTTGGGAAGGCCCAAGCCCTCTGCACATGAGGACACAGTAGAGAGGCAGCTTCCACACATGCTGTTAGCAGACAGGGCTGCTGTGACAAGTGCTGACTGGTGGGTCTGGCCAGTGCTAGACGGCCATCAGCCATTCTCTGCTGTCCTAGAATCCCCCTCCCTGCTACCGTCTCCATACGGGCAGCTTTTGGGCCAAGGTTTTCTACTCAGTCCCCGATACTTATGCAGTCCAACCCTGCCTTGCCTCTTTCAAGCTGTCGTCAGTTTCCTCTACCCATAATTCTCTGCTCCCCATTGAGGTTGCTGTGCCTGGCCCACCAAGTAAGGGCTGACTGAGCCCTCCAGTGCCTCAGAGTATAGGTGCTAGCGCCCCAGCCTCCTCCTCAGCCTCTGTCAGCAGAGGGATGATGCCTTGTCTCCAGCCAAGCAGACCTCAGTGAGGGGCTGCTGCTCATGGGGTGCCTGTCTCCCTGGGTACTGCTGGAGGCCAAGACTAGGGAATAGGAGTGTCTCCACTGGGAACACCCACTCTATCACATCCAAGGTGTCGCTTTTGAGTTGTGTGCTGAATCCCACTTTAAGAACCTACAGGAGCTCAGGAAAAATCAGATGGCAGGTTCTTCTGTGGTGTGATGAAGGATGCATCCACCTGCTCTGGTCCTTACCAGGTACTTGCAGCATCCCTGCAGAAGAGCACGTTATAGCCATCCATCAGCTGCTCTAGGGCCCCTTGGGGGATAGGATGTTTTACCTAGAGGGTGCTAAACTTTTGCAGTGGCTTTTCTTAGAATGTAAGACCTCAGCATGAGGCTCAGCCTGATGGGCCCCACCTCTGGGCAGAGAAAACTGAGTCCTCAAATGCCACAGTACTGGCAGAGGCATGCCTGGGACTTGGCATCTGGGCACCAAGTCAGTGGGTTTTCTAGGGCCTGTCTTTGGGCTGTTAGTTCTTAAGGAAGCCAGTTGGTTGAGAGGGGAATGGGAGAGGGCAAGGCCATGTCTGAAGTGGGGGTGCTTGGTGCTTAGCAGACCTCTGGCCACTACCCCTGAGCCCCACAGTTCATTTTGGGTCAAAAACATTTCTCCCCTGAAGGTAGCATCCTAGGTGCCAAGCTGAGTGTGCTCACATGCATCAAGTCCAGGCCCTTCCCTGGGGCAGTCTACCAGGAGGGGCATCTCAGTGCTGTGATTAGGCAAGCATTGGTGGGGCCAGGGGCTTTGTGAGCCCAGAGGAAGGCCCTCCCAGTCAGGGGCTAGGGCTCAGGGAGACTTCCAGAGGAAGCAGTGTCTAAGCATTGCTGCAAGAGATGGTCATCAGCACCATCCAGGTGCCCCTTCCCCTGATCATTGAGGGTGTGGGGTGGGAGTGTGTTTTTTGCTGGGGAGGGGGTTGTAGGCTAGTTTAGGGCTCACAAAGAGGCCAGAGAGGGAGCAGTAGTCTCTCCCATCATTTATTCCTCCCTCCCCACCCTGCTAGGCCAGACCGTGGAAAATCCCAGCCCAGGGAAGGCCAAGCCTTGTGCTTGAGATCAGACCCCCAGGCCTGGTGTGGGAGCCCAAGGCGGATTCTCCGAGACTGACTTCATTCCTCCTGGCCACACACCCAGGGGTCTGAGGCTGGGCGCTGGCAGCCTGCGCATGTGTGTGGGCGTGGACGTGTCCTCACAACACCAAGCACATGTGAGCACCACCCACCTCCCTCCATGGGTGGGTGGTTTCCAAGCGCCTGTCCTGAGCCCAGTTTCTTCCTCGGGTACCTGTGCCCTCTTCCTTCCCACGCTGGGCACTGAGACTGCCCAAGGCTTCCTGCAGTACCAGTCTCTCCAACTCTGAAACATGAAACTGAAGAAACTAGAGGAAACAGAGGCCCGGAGAGGGTCACATACTTTGCCTGGCTCTCATAGCAAATCCTTGAAGAGAGGCCTGGAGGGTGGCCAGCCACTTCCCAGGCCCAGCTAGGTCTCCTGCACTGTGTCGGCTCCCTCGATGTGACCTCTCCCTCTACCATCAACCAGGCCCTCCTCTCCTGGGATCCTTGCCTCAGCTCCTGCCTCCCTGGAGTTTCAGCTTGTCTGAGCTGGGGGTCTTAGTGCCACTTAAGAAGCCCAACAACCCCAGAAGACCAAAGCTCCCCTCCCAAGGCCTTACCCTCCCACTCCCCGCCTGACTCACCGGCTCTGGCAATTCTGTGAAAGGAACATGGAACAGGCAGCCCTGGGCATCCTCCCAGGGCATCTCGGATGGCTGTGCTAGCCTTGCCTGGCATGTGTCCTCTACCCCTGACCTCACATGGCCAATCAGAGGCCAGGAGAGAACTGCAGCTGCCTCCTCCCTGGTCCCTTGCTCCCAGTCTCTCCCTCTTCAGTCTGTCCTACACGTGGGGCAGATAAACCCCTGCAGTCTGACCAGGTTACTCCTCTGCTCAAGAAGATTCTGTAGCTCCTCAGGGCCTTTAGGACAAAATCTAGTGTCTCAGCCTAGCACTCCAGAGCTAGAGGCACCTCCTTCCTGTCCTTTCTTCCTCCTTTTCTCAAGCCTCCACAGCCCCTATGGGACCATGCTCTCGTGGGCCTAGATGTTACACCTCCCTAGACACATGCAAGGGTGTTTCTGTACCCCCTTCTCTGTCCAGCCTCCTGCACCCAAGAGGCCAGACCTGTCTGGACCCTCAGTCCCTGAGAGCAGCCCTGGCTGCCTGCTACAGCCTCTCCTGCCTGAGCCCCTAGCTCACCTGGGCCTGCTCCACCCCACCTCCACAGGCTGCCTGCCCACCTCTGCCCTCCAGGTCACTCACCTTCCCCTGCAGAATTTGGAGTAGATGCAGGGAAGGACCAAAGCAGGCTTCACCCAACAAGCTTCCAGAGTTAGAGCCCAGAGGCAGGGATAATAATACCAACTTGGCCATTTGCTGAAGACCACTTCCTGGGCTTAGTGACTTCAGTGTGCAGTTTCATTCATCCTCACAACCTCCTAATGAGGTGCAGATTATGGTCCTCCTGGTGTAGATGAGAAAACTGAGGCCTAGGGAGGTGGCACAGAAGGGTACAGCCGAGCTTGAATTCAAACTGAACCTGTGCTCTCTGCATCACAGTGAGATGACCCAGGAGGATGCCATGTTCAGCCTGCGGGCGGGGTGGGGCAGGGCGTGAGCATGGACCCCTCTGCCAGCTTTGCCTCTGTGGTCCTCACCTCCCCCACCTTCATCCAGAGGAAGAATTATGCTTGCATTTGCTGAGTGCATTATACATCATCTCCTTTAATTCCCAGGTCCTAGCCAGGTACTGTTATTTGTCCCATGTTGCAGATATGGTGACAAGCTCACTTGCTGACTTTTAGTAGTGGAACCAGGATTTGAGTCTGTGTGACTCTATCCTGAGTTCTTAACAACCATGCATTTAAAAAAAAATTTACGTATTATTGCTTATCTCGTACACCTCATTTATTCACTCATTCATTTGGTCATTCATTCATTCAACAGATATTTGACTGCTAGATTCTGGGCACTGGTTGTGACAGGGTGAGATGGGACAGTGAGTGTGAAAGACTTTGGAAGCAGAGTCTCTCCCCAGTGCGGGGTTAGGGTGTAGCCTGGTCATGGTCATTGCAGATTCCAGAACGTTTGTGTAACAAACACTCATATGGTGCATACTAAGTGCCGGACACTGTTCTTGGAGCTTTGCAGTTAGAATCACTTAATCCCTGTGACAACCCTGGGATTGTTATCCCCATTTTGCAGATGAGGAAACTGAGGCCCTGAGAAGTTAAGTGACTTGCCCTGGAGGCAGAATCACAGATCAGCATCCCTCCTTCCTTCCCTGAAGTTGTCTCAGATTGTTCCTTCAGAAAGAAAAAGAGTCTTCAGGCTTAGAAAGCTATGTCGGATCAGACAAGCTGTGGAAACGGAGGATTCTGGGCCCTCCTCCTGCCTCCCTGTTTCTCCTTTGAGAGTCATCAGTGTCTGAACAAACAAGTGGAGTCCTAAGCAGCCTCATTCCAGGCAGACTTCCTGTCTCCTCTCTTATCAGCCACTCGCAAGGCACCTTCTCTCTCCCCTGCTCTCAAACTGGACCATCCCTGCAAGAAGAGACAGCTCCTGTTTTCAATAATAAGAATAAGAATATCTGATATTTATTGAACAGACACTATGCTAAGCATTTTATTTTTCTCATTTAATTCCCACAACAGCCTTGTGAGATAAATAGTATTATCATCTCCATTTTATAGATGAGGAAACTTAGGCTCGGAGAAATTAAATAACTCACCCAAGGTCTCAGGGTTAATGAGTAGCCAAGCTTAGACCTAGGCTGCCTGTCCAATCCAGTGGGCCCTGGCCTCATTCTGCTCTGTCTCTTAGGGATGGGTGTTTTATATTCTGTGTCACCTGTCTCTGTGTTCACTGTTCCCCTGAGGTGTAAACACCTGAAAAAAACAAAATTTGGGTTTTTGCCTCAAGTTTGCAGGCCCCACAGAGTTGCTGGGGATGGTGGCAGAGCAGGGTTGGGAGCCATTAGTGCCTTTGTGGGCACCAGGTTACTGCTAGACTTGACCTGTGAGCTCTGGCTTTTTGTCCTCTCTCCTTCCTAACCTCAGGGGTCCCCACTGCAGCGTCCTCTGGTCTCAGAAGGGGTACCCCTCTCCAGTAGCTCCCTAGTAGCTCCTGAGTCCATTCTACCTCCTTTCTAAGCTGGGAACACGTGGAAGACTTCCCAGGACAGTGGCTGACATGGGCAGGAGAGGAAAGGGACAGGGAGGGAGCTGGGGTCCACCCAGGCGGCCCACACCTGCTTCCAATTGCTGTGCCCCGCATTCCTGCAGAAGAGCAGTCAGGGTTGGGATGCTAGAAAGAGAGGTTTGGACTTGCCCCTCCCCTGGCCCTGACCTAGCCGCCTCATTTCCACAGGCAGCTGGACCAAGGGCCTTCTTTTTGTCGGGACTTATGATCACAGGGCGAGGGTTGGGTGTGGGTCCCTCTCCCTCTTGCTGATGGGCACCCAGAAACTGGGCATTGCGGTACCACTTGGAAATGGGGAGGGGGTGTCAGAATGCCAAAGCGGGAAGAGACACAGGATGGGAAAGCGAAGCCCCAGAGGCCTTTGCCATCCAAACCTCAGGAGACAACCCATCCTTCCCCCTGCTTGTGGGCCAGCTGGAACCACAGGTTTTCCAAACCCAAAGCAAATCCTCTTGCAAAAGAAAGGACTTTGGGAATCAATTCCAGACCCTGCTTGACAATGAAGTCTGTGCTCACACAGGCAGTGCCACCAGACCTTTTATGGAGTGTGGACATTGGCTTACACACTTGTCAAGGGCATACAGGTGCTAGGCCCTGAGCTGGGCATGGAGAATTTCAGGGGCATCCCAGACCCCTCCCTGGCCTCACTGACGTCTCAGCCTGGCAGTGAGAAAACAGACACCTGGGGTGCAGAGTGGCCCAAGTCCACGTCTGTCTTTGCCAGCTCTCAGCACCTGCTGTGCACCTGGGAGATGTGCGCCAGAAGCTGAGTACAGGCAAAAGACAATACCACTCACCCCTGCCCTCATGGGCTCTTGCCTGGCTGTGGAAGGCAGATCTCATCTCATGAGGAAATAGGGCAGATATCATCTCGTGAGGAAATAGTCATTTAACAGATATTTATTGAGCAACTTACTGTATGCTTGGCACCATTCTAGAGCTGGGTATTCGTTCGTGAAAAGAAAGAGACAAAATTCTTGCCCTTGTGGATCTTCTATTTTCATGTATAAACATAATAAATATGTAAAAAAATAGAAGGTACTAAGTGCTGTGGAAAAATAGAGATAGGTAAGGAAGATCGGGAGTGTAGGAGAGGGGCAGGTTGCAAAGGTGGTCACACCTCATGAAGATGACATTTGAGCAAAGACTTGACGCATATGAGTGAGCCGTGCAGCTGTCTGCAGGAAAAGCATTCCAGATAGGAAGACAGCCAGTGCAAGGCCCTGAGGCAGGAGTTCCCTGGGGTTTTCAGGTGTGCTCCAGTGTGGTTAGAACAGAGTGGCGTGGAAATGGGGGTATAACAGGGGACAGGTCAGAGAGGAAATGGGGTCTGGGTCATGGGGAGCTTGTCGGCCATTGTGAGGGGTTTGCCTTTTATTTTCTGTGCATCCCTTTTACTCATAGTTTGAACTGAGCAGAAACATGGATCCCTGACTGCTAAACAGGGCCCCTGACTGCTGTGCCAGGAGTGGACAGTGGAGAGTCAGCCAGGGAAACCGAGAGGAGGCTGTTCCAGAGACTAGGAAGAGTGTGGAGGAAGCCAGCTTTAGGGTATGTTCTTGAGATAGAGCTGAGGGGATTTTCTGCTGGGTTGGATACGGGGTATGAAAGAAAGAGAGGTGTCAGGGATCACACAGTGGTTTATGGCTGGTGTGGCTGGAAGGATGCAATTGCCTTGAGCTGAGATGGGAAGGCTGTGGGCAGAGTAAGTTTTGTAAGAAATATGAAAATTTCAGGTCACTGTGCAGGGCCTGAAAGGGCAAGGAGGGAACCCCTGGAGTGACTGAAGCATCAGGGGAAGCTTCTAGAGGTGGGGTAGGGGGCACCAGGCAGGGCCTGCAAGGGCAGAGAGGGCTCAGGGGCAGGGGTTGGGTTCACGCTGAGAAGAAATGGGCATTAGGTGTGCAGAGAGGCAGCAGAGGCTTGGCCTCTGAGCAGGGAGCTGACCTCCCCATTGGTTAGCCTCCTCTGCCTTCGCCTCAGCCCAACCTGCCTCCCAGGCAGCTGGTGCAATCAAGCACAACTTACAAATCCCCTTCTGTGAGTCAAGCCCTTCTGCTGCTAACTGTCTCTCCCCATTGGTGGGGTGGACAGGTGAGTGCTGTAAAAGGGTGCGGGGTGGTGGTGGAGGGGTGGTCAGGACTGACAGGGTAGGCTTTGGAGCTAAAGACTGTGTGCCCCTGCATTGGTAGAGCTGGTGTGTGTGTGTGTGTGTGTGTGTGTGTGCACCTGCACGCTCATGCACATGCATAGCTGGGAATTCCAGGAAAAGGGCACCATGGGGTCAGGGGGTAGAAAAGGTTGGGGTGTGCTGCTAGAGACCTGCCTACTGATCCTTAGGATTAAGAGTTCTGGAAGGCTATGTAAGGTCAAACCACAGACGGCTTTAGCTGCCACTCTGAGACTTCTGGGCTTGATTCTGTGGGCAATGGGGAGCCATTGAAGACTCTGGGCCTGGCTTGATGGCTGTCCTAGCTCTCAGGCTTGAGCTGGATTACTCCTTCATTATGGGGCAAAGTGGAATCTGCAGCCACCTTGCCTGCCTGCTCACCAAGCAGGTGTGGCACCGCCAGGCCAGTGCTGACAAGTTAATTTCCTGATTATGAGATAATCATTTCCTAGGGAATTGGGCAGCCAGCTCCCGCCCTGGAGGCCTCTCTGGCTCATCTTTATTCAAGGCCCTGCTCTGCAGAGCTTTCTGCTTCTCCGCCACCTAGGGGTTCCTCTGGAGTCTGGCTGTGCTAGCCAAAACATCCCGCTCAGCACATATTTCACAAACAACTGACCAGTTCCTGCTGGACTTTGTTTATCCTCCAGCCCTGGGCTCAAGATATTAGGACTCTTTTGCATTCCACTTTCCATCATTTGCCCCTCATGAGAAGGAGGCTTGGAGAGGAAAGATTTCAGAGACAAGGTTTACTGAACCCACAAAAAAGGGGAAGCCAAGAGGGAAACAGGTGAGGTGTGGACGAGCAATGGGAAGGCAGCCACAGGGCCCTCGGTGCCAAGCAGCCTCCAGGAACCACTGGGCAGGAGGGAACAGATTTCGAATGAAGCAGGAAGGATTTAGGTCAGATGGTGGGAGAATTTCCTGACTGCTAAAGTATCATCTGTAGGGGTTGTGAGAGGGCTCCGACTCTTGCCCAAGGCTGGAGAATGAACTGAACAGCTCCTAAAAAGTATTTTAATCTCCAAGTGTTTATCGATCTATCCAACCTGTGTTCAGGGGCCAGCTAGTTCAGTCTCCCTCATCATCCGGATGGGGAAAGTGAGCCTCAGAAAGGGGACTGGGGAGACTGGACAATACAGTGAACTCACCTCTGGAGCCTCCCCGCTGAGAAGGCCCCAGCTGCATCCCACCAGGGAAGGGGCAGATGGTCTTTGTCCTCCGGTTCCCGAGGGCAGGCACGGGAGCCGTCAGCAGCTCCAGACCCAGCGTTGAGCAGGAGGACAGGGTGGGCTTGTCCCGAGCACACAGGCCCCAAGAGTCAGTGTGACAGGTTCCTCCTACTGTGCCCCTGCACACTCCCACAGAGGAAGCTCCAGGGGCAGAGCCAGGATATAGAACATTGGTTCTGTCTTCTCGGCTCTGTGTCTTCACTGTCCTGGAGGCTTGAAGGGGCTGCTGTAGCTAAAAGGCTTACCCCACACCAGTGGCTGGCTGTCTCCCTGTGGAACGAATGGCCCTGGGACCCTATTCCCTCGCACCCAGCTCCTCCCCAGCCAAGCATCCTGGCTTTGGCCATCTCAAGGGTCTTCGCCGCCCCGTGACTCAGCATCCCTGCCATCCTGGCCCTGGCTCTGTGTAGCCTGCATCTGAGGAAGAATGCCCACAGAGGCCGGCACAGGGCCTCAGGCCCCGAGTCAGGTGGAGGACAATTAGAAGTGGAAGAATGGAGACCATGAAGCCTGAAGTGGGGCTGGGTCAACCCAAGGCCACACAGAAGGCCTATGACACAGTAGGGCAAGACCCCAGGCTCCTGTCTCCCTCCTGGGAGCAAGAAATTGATGGCGGCCAGGGTTTCCCTGGGTAATCTGAGCAAGCCCATCCGCCCAGTCTTTGGGTGGTGAGACCTGCCCCAGCCTACCCCCCACCAGTGGTGCTGGGGGCTTGGGAGAAGACTGAGTGGGGCTGTAGGTGACCCAGGGAGCTGGCTGTGTATCTTCACCAGGCCCAGGAGGGACACGTACAGCCGTTCACTGTAGCATGTTTGTGGAGCAGGGAGTTAGAGGCGACCTGGGGGTCTAAAACAGGAGGCTGGCTGGGCGCAGTCATTCACACCTGTAATCCCAGCACTTTGGGAGGCCAAGGCGGGTGGAACACTTGAGGTCAGGAGTTCGAGACCAGCCTGGCCAACGTGGTGAAACCCCATCTCCACTAAAAATACAAAATTTAGCCAGGCATGGTGGCACACACCTGTAATCCCAGCTACTCGGGAGTCTGAGGCAGGAGAATTGCTCAAACCCGGTAGGTGGAAGTTGCAGTGAGCTAAGATGGCACCATTGCACTCCAGCCTGGGCAACAGAGCTAGACTCTGTATCTATCTATCTATCTATCTATCTATCTATCTATCTATCTATCTAGGTAGATAGATAGAACAGGAGGCCAGCTAGAAGGGACATAGAGGATGCACATCGTGGAATCCTATGTAGCAGTGACAGGCAGTGAACTAGATAGACCTTAAAAGTTTACATGGACTGGGCGCAGTGGCTCACGCCATAACCTCAGCACTTTGGGAGGCTGAGGTAGGCAGATCACCTAAGGTCAGGAATTCGAGACCAGCCTGGCCAACACGGTGAAACCCTGTCTCTACTGAAAATACAAAAATTAGCCAGGTATGGTGGCATGTGCCTGTGGTCCTAGCTACTTGGGAAGCTGAGATGGAAGGATCGCTCGAACCCAGGAAGCGGATGTTGCAGTGAGCCGAGATCACACCACTGCCCTCCAGCCTGGGCTGATGGTTTCCCCTGTATTTGGAGTAAGCAAAAAGACCTCACTTGGCCGGGTGCGGTGGTTCATGCCTGCAATCCCAGGACTTTGGGAGGCTGAGGCAGGAGGATCACTTGAGCCCAGGAGATCAAGACTGCAGTTAGCCATGTTCACGCCACTGCATTCCAGCCTGGACAACAGAGCAAGACCCTGTCTCAAAGAAAAAAGAAAACGTGGAAGTGGCATGGGGAGCTGGATATGTACCTTCACCAGGTCCAGGATCTTCCTTTAAAATGCATACTTTTTGAGGTGAGGGCTGATCACACAGTCTGATAGTAACTGGACTTCACCCAACATTGGCCACTCTGCTTGGGGGGCCTGTTGTACCCTACAAGCCAAAAATTGCAGACTAGCCTCCCTACTACACTGATCGTGTCCACCAGCCCCCAACTCAATCAACCCTTCTTTATCCCCTTCCAACATCACATTATCCCCCAGCCCCAAGCCCTGCAGAGGGGCCAAGAGCCCAAGCCTGCAGGCCTGGCTGCTGACGAAATGTCCCCTGGGAGAGCTGCCCAGAGAAGGAGCCATTGTTCCTTCCTAGAAAAACATACCAGCTGTGGGAGGGGGTCTGCTATTCCCTGGGACCTCGGCAAGGATCCTGAGGGTGAGGCAGGGGGGCCGGGCCTGAACTCCTGAGGCTGCTCCTTTCCAGCAGCTTCCCCGAGCTGCCGCCTCTTGTGTCACCCCCACGGCCAAGAGGGTGTGACAGAGGTGGAGCACAGAGAGGGGGCCGTTGGGGGAGTCACAGGAGGCCCCGGTGATGGTTAGAGATGTAGAACAAAGAAAATTACAAAATAATGGTAAGAGTGATTCCATTTAAGTTCTAGAAAAGGCATAACTAATCTACAATGATTAGAAGCAGAGCAGTGGCTGCCTGGGGTGGCGGAGGCGGGGAGTGGACTTACAGGGAAGGGGCCAGAGGGTGACGGAAACAATCCACAGCTTGATTGTGGTGGAAGCCACACGGCTTTATACATTTGTTGGAAACAATCCACAGCTTGATTGTGGTGGAAGCCACACGGCTTTATACATTTGTTAGAACTTACCAAACTGTACACCTAAAATCTGTGCATTTCACTGTGTATAGATTATAGCTGAAAAAGTTTATTTTTATAAAAAGAGTGACAAGAGGAGTCCTGGGAGGGCAAGGAGACCTAGGATCTCCTCCTGGGGTACCCCGGCTCCCTGTGTGACCCTGCGCAGATTTATGGGCCTGAGCCTCAGTTTCCTCCGGTGCTTCCAAAGACATTATGTGCATTGGTGTCTTGGGGGCAGGACATGGAAAACACTTTGGGTTGCCTAGAACAGTTATTAAAGAGGCTCTCCTGACAGAGCCTGAGGGGCTTTGGACCAGTCACCCCCAAAACAAAAGTTGCTCCACTGAGGGCGAGTAGGACTCAGGGCCTGCCCATAGAATGCCGTCTGGAGCGGAGGAGACACACACAGGTTAGTATGGTGAAATCTAAGTGTAGATCAATACAGATGGGGTAGTGAGAGAGGAGAATTGTGTGCAGTCTGAGATATCATTGCAATCAGGGGAGACTTCCCGCAACAAGAGGCCCCTGCCTGAGCCTGAGATTCCTCAACAGTAAGAGGAAGAAGATGATCATCTGTGGCGCGGGTCAAGGCTCAGATTGTGACCAGCAGCCCCAAGCTGTTTGTCCTTAGTCTCTCTTCCAATTCTCCACATGCAGTACTCTACAAATGCCCCTCCTCCATAACTCTGGCACTTATAACCCTACCCCACTCAGTTTTAATCAGAAAGGCTGGATGATATCACAGCAATTCCTTTTTTTTTTTTTTTCTTTAGCTGAAGAGCTTTAGTCCATCATCAGGGGACAAACAGAAATGAGACTGAGATTCAGAACTGCTGATAGGCATCAGACCTCGGTCTGTGACCAGGATCAGAGCTCGGTGTGTGACCAGCGTCGGGACTCAGACTGTGATCAGGGTCAAGGCTCAGGGTGTGCCCAGGGCCAGGGTTCAGTGTGTGACCAAGGTCAACGCTTAATGTGACCAGGGTCAGAGGTTAGTCTGTGACCAAGGTCAGGGCACAGACTGATCAGGCACAGGGCTCAGTGTGTGTACATAGTCAGGGCTGGGACAGGCCAGGAACAGCATTGGCCCTCACTGGCCCCACCTAGCCTCTTCCTCCCTGCTCCTCCAACTTCCCTGGGTTGCATAGCCAGCTCATGAAATAGCCTAGATAGGAAGGGTCAGGCCAGAAAAGCTTTACGGAGCCATCTGTGCAGTATTTCTTGAAACTGGGCCTGGGGTGGGGGCAGCAAGCTGTCTGATGTCAAATGCTGGGTCTCCTGAGTCTTAAGGCCCAGCTACCCCACCCTATACGCAGCTGAGGGAAAGGCACTGGGTGATGGGGAAGGGGCCCATCCCTCTCGTCCTCACCCCTCCCCCAGAGGCTTCCAGGGTCCAGAGAGTGAGAACCAGCTCCCAGCTGGCTTGAGGGCCTATGGGTCCCTTGGGAAATGACTGCAAACATTCCTAGGGGCTCAAGTAACAGGGCCTAGGCCGGCCAAGGAGTCCCCCACCAGCCAGGAGCCACCTCATCCTCACCCACCCTTGCACTCCAAGCTTCCTCATCATTCCAAGTAGGTGAGATCACCCTGGCTGCCTGGACCAGGCTCCCCCATGAGGCCCAGGCCCCAGGGAGAGCAAAGCTAGGGTCTGGGAACTCAGGGTGGTGTGGGGTGGGGGACATGGAGGCAGACACTTCTGCCGATGGCTTAGAAGCCAGCCTTCCCCTCCTTGGCCTCATCTTCCAGACCTAAAAGCTGATGAGAGGGTCTTGGCAGCAGGAAAGAGGTGGGAAATCCCTCCATGGGACTCAAGTCCTCCCACGTTGCCTGCTCTCACCCTTCCTGAATCCCTCAAGAGCAGAGCACTTCAAAGAAACTAAGAGGAGCTTACAGCCTCATCTTATCACTTACCTGACAGAATCCCTAGGCCCAGAGAGGAGACGGAATTAGAGGCCCCAGGACCACTCCCCTTTAAGTCAGTGGCTGGGCTGGGATAGAGCCCAGGGCCCTGGAGTCCCCCCTGCCCACACCTACCCCTGCCTGCACCCACCCCAGCTCACACCCCGTCACTCCAACATTAAGAGATTCCTCCTTCATTCCAATGCGGGATGGAGTCTGGACACCTAAGTTTGGTTTCTGCTTATTCCTAGTAACTCCTGTTCAGACTAATGCATGCCCAGGGAGGAAGGTGGAGGGGCAGGAACAGGATGGACAGGCCCCGGGCTCTGGCACATCCTGGGGAACAAGGGACCACAAGGACGGGGGCAGCCTCCAGACTTCCCCTGGGCGCTTGACCCCAGGCCTTGCAGGGGAGGGAGCCAGGGCCTCCCTCAGGTTGGTGGCCAGAGGTTGCAGACAGAGGAGGGTGTGGTTAAGTCTAGGAGGCTGATGGCAGGAAGTGGTGGCAGGTGATGGGGGACGGGGGTACGGGGAGGAGTGGCTGCACCAGGCAGAAAGGAATCCTGAGAAGGTCGGGCTGGGTGCCCAGGCTGAGAATCCTGCCCTGTCAGCAGCCTGCTCTGGGGAAGTGTTTTCCTTCTAGCCCATCCCTTCCCGCCCACCCTGACTCCTGCCAGCCTGCATCCACCTGGCTCTGCCCGTGAACCTTCAGGGACGCACTCCAGGCCAGAAGCCCAGGGCTCTCTTGGTGGTTCACAAAGAATGCTGACTGCAGGGATGAGAAGAACGGAGGGTGTCTGGGGGCTGCTGTCCAGAGGCCTGGGGAGTAAGGACTCGAGGGAGTGCCTCTGTCAGGAAATTACGTGGTTCACTCATTCCTGCCTCCAGGCCTTTGTTCGTGCTGTTCCCCCTGCCAAGGACACCCTTTCCTGCTCTCTGGTTCTCTAAATCCTGCCCCATCTCCCAGATCTTGTTCATGTCCAAGCTTTTCCAGGAAGTCTTAGCAGCTCCCACACCTCAGAGCTCGAGATGTAAGCTCTTGCTGCCTGACTTCCCTGACCCCACACCTGGGCCCAGGACCCAACGCCCAAGGAAAATGGCAAAGGGTTTTGGGGTATGAGAGGATGTTTGGGGTGTGAGGAGGTCTCTGGGCATTAGCAGTGGCCAACCTGACGCTCTCAATGTCATGCTCTTCCTCCCTCCCCGCTTCTCTCCCACTGCCCACTCCAGGTCTCCCTGACTTGGTCCCAGACCCCAACTATGTGCAAGCATCCACTTATGTGCAGAGAGCCCACCTGTACTCCCTGCGCTGTGCTGCGGAGGAGAAGTGTCTGGCCAGGTAAGGAGCTGAGGCAGAAGTGTAGAGTGTTGGGATAGTCCCCAGGAGTCACCCAGAACCCGGCCTAGCTGTGGCTGCCAGCTAGGCTGTCTGCAAGCTGATGACCCTGGCCAAGTGCCCCAGCCTCCCAGGACCCTGACCTTTTCATCAGTGAGCCTTGTCTGCCCCAAGGGAGTCAGGAGGGGAGGGGAGCAAGTGGGGGTCCAGCATTTCTGTATACTGTACCTCACTACACAAGGAACTTCACTTTTACTGTGGCACTTCATCTTTATACGAGCCCTAAAGGCATGGGTTGCCCGCTCAGGAAACTGAGGAGCAATGAAAGGAACTCAAACATTTTGGATCTGAGCTATTTAATGAGAAGGTTCCTTTTGGGAGCCCAGGCTTCCAGTGGTCATACAGGGACCCAGGGAAGTCCTATTGGGTGGATGTACCTGCAGGACAGAGCCCAGGACTATGGAGCCATGTCCACAGAGGACAGTTGTGGCTTTGGCTGGCCCAGGCTGCCTCTGCCTAGTCACAGCAGGGGCAGTGAGCCCGGGGGACAAAGAAGCTTCAGTTATATGTTGCACTGGAAAGAGGGGAAGGAGACCAGTTTCCATGAACCCAGAAGGTGAGCACAGCTGGCTCGCCATTATTCATGGGTGATCCTCTTGCAGTGTTTGCTTCTAATTTATAAGCAGTTCATATTTTGCTGGAATATAGGTGCTTTGGGGATACCTCCCTGGGCTAAAATAATTAGTTAAGATGTTATCTGCTTCTTTTGGTAATATCCCTCTATGTTGAAAGCACCTATTTTTCTTAATTACCTGCTTCTTGGACATTTGAACTCTCTGTTTAGTTTGACTTTTTACTATCTAGGAAACTCTTTAGAATCTCAACATTTTCTCATTTCTAGAACTTCTAGTTCATTGCCACTATAAGTAGCTGATCATAAACCCTTATCTGTCTGTAACAAGATAAAGAGCTTGAACCAGAATGTAACTCAACTCACTCCTTCATTGAGAAAGTCTTGCTTTAAAAAAAGAAAAAGCGTCTGCTGAACTAAGCACAGTGATTAGTAATGTTGTCGATGTACATTCTGGTGCAAGTTCCCGATCCCATCCCAGACTGGCAGCAGTGTGGGAACTGCCCCTGGTCCAGGGACCGCAGGCTGAGTACCACTCAGCCAGCCTGTCTGGGCAGTTCTTGTCTTGTTTCAGTTGTCCTGGGGAAGAGAGCATAATGGTCCTGCTGGAATTCCTCCAGCAATGAGGAACTTACAGCCTCCATGACAGCCCTTCCAGTCTTAAGAGAATTAGTCAAAGTCAAACTATTAATATCACTGCCTCTTCATGAAGGATCCTGAGTGCCCGGACCTGCGCTCCCAGCTGGGGAGAGGAGGCAGCCTGTCCTCTGTCCTGGAGGGTCTCCTGGTACAGCTGGAGAGAACAGCCCTCACCTGTACCCCAGTGACAGAACCAAGACACGAATGGGACAAGAGCCAGAAGGACTGGTTCACAGGCCAGGGCTGCTGGAGGTCAGAGGAGGGAGGGGTCAGCAAGGGCTGAGGCCTCAGAGGAGGTGGGTGTGGGAGTTCAGACCTGGAGAATCCTGCAAAACTGGAGCCCTGGGGCAGGAGGGCCCTCTGAGATCATTTCAAGTATGGGCCGCAGGCTGGTGCCAGTTCACATGCTGCAGGCAGAACCCAGAGAAGAAAAGGGACCCGTTCCAAGTCTCACCGCCAGTTTGTGGCCAAGCTGGGCCTAGAACCTAGACCCTTATGGTTTCCCACGGTGTGCTGAGCTGAACAGAAAGGCAGGATTTAACTGAACAGAGGGAAGGAGGATGTTTTGTTTCAACCCAGACATAGACAGATTCCAAGCCTCCCCCAGACAAGGCTGAGGGCCTTTCATCCTGGCAGACAGTCTGAGCCGCCTGTTGTCCAGACATTCTCTCAAAGAGAGTGCTAATCCCTACGACTGGCCACCGCTCCCCTCTGGCCTTAGGACCGGACCTTAATGAGTGCCAGGGAAGAGCCCCTGAGGCCAACAGAGTTAGCTGTCAGCCGTCAGCTGAAGAGGGGAGGGGCCTTCAGCCACCCCTTCCTGTTCCTACCACACATGTGTGTGCATGTGTGTGTATGTGTGCATGTGTGTGTGTCTCCCCTCCCTGCAGCCCTTTGTTCCTCTTTCCACCCTTTTCCTTTTGTCACAAGGCCTGCCTCAGTTGGAAATCTGGAGTCAGCAGGTGAATTGCGAGCAGGCAATTCATACCAGACCCACGTTCCCTGAATGGAAAAGGGCAGGTTGCCAGCCTGAAGCCATGCAATCAGGGAGAGGTGGTCTGGACCCAGTGCAAGATGTAGGTGGTATCGGGTTGTGCCGCAGTCAGTGCTGTTAGAGCTCACAGGCAATCCGGATCCTCTGTGTAGAGCAATCAGGGCAGACTTCCTGGAGGAGGGGACTTTTGAGTTGACTCTAGGAGACTGGGTGAGTTTTGGAATTCTGGGTCAAGCAAACAGCATGGGCAAAAGTATGGGTCAGGGAAAAAGTTCAGCCTGTTTGGAAAATAGGCTTTGAAGCAGGAACCCAGGGTGTGTGGGGGAGTGGAAGGGCAGATGGGACTAGAAAAGTGAAGAGGCTTTGACCAGAGGACTTCAAGTCTGTTTTTCAGGCCCACACCCAAGACATGGCATACTTTGGTCAACAATTAGGGCTCTGTCTTGTTATCAGAGACTTATCAGAATCTCCTGGATAGGACTTTTTTTTTTCTTTTTTTAGAAAGGGGGTCTCACTCTGTTGCCCAGACTGGAGTGCAGCAGCACAATTATAGCTCATTGCAGCCTCAAACTCCTGGGCTCAAAGGATCAGTCTTCAAGTAGCTGGGACTACAGGCATAAGCCACCTTACCTGGCTAATTTTTTAATTTTTTAAAAATTTCTTTAATTAAATTAATTTTTTAAATTTTAATTTCTCACTATGTTGCCCAGACTGGTCTCAAACTATTGGCCTCAAGTGATCTTCCTGCCTCGACCTCCCAAAGCTCTGTAATTACAGGCCTGAGCCAAAGTGCCTGGCCCCCGCAATAGGGCTGTTTTTCAGTGGCCCTTCAGAGATTGCTATGTGTTCCTATACCTAGGAGCTGACCCCAGCTGAGTCACCTGCAGGTATCAGGGACACTGCCATACCTGGTACCACTTTAGAAAGATGCTGTTGGCAGCTGGTGGCCACATGGTGGAGGCCAGAAAGGAGGGGACAGCCAGGATTTCACGGGGTCAGAAGACAGAGGAAGAGGCCTGAGCCTCTGCCACAATTCGAGGAGACAGAGGAGAAGATCTTCAGGGACAAGGAGTGGGGCTGCAGAACCAGTGGCCAAGGGCTGGGGGTGGGGCTGAGGGGGCCCATGCTGGGTTCTGGTGTCACCGTGCCCCAACCACCCCTCATCTCCCCCGCTGTCCCTGCAGCACAGCCTATGCCCCTGAGGCCACCGACTACGACGTGCGGGTGCTGCTGCGCTTCCCCCAGCGTGTGAAGAACCAGGGCACAGCGGACTTCCTCCCCAACCGGCCACGGCACACCTGGGAGTGGCACAGCTGCCACCAGTGAGTGGGGAGGAGCTGGGCCCGTCCTCTTCCACTTCTCCTCTGGGCCAGGGACCTTGGTGCCTGAGCTCCCCTCCCACCACGAGCACTCTGGGAGACACAGATACTGGATTAGAGGGCCCGGGGAGGTGTTATCTGCCAACTCTTTTCACCGGGGCAAGTGTTTCTCAGAGAAGCCTTAGCCAAAGCTAGGCTGGAAGATGGATATAGAAGGATTGGTCTCAGTAAGGAATGGAAATGTCTGGAATACAGGGCATTGCCCAGTGAGGCCATTACAGGTGGGAGCCCAAAAAGGAAGTGAGGGGTCTAGAGCATGTGCTGTCCTGGAGCGACCCAGCTAGGTGGGGAGCACAGGGGGGCCACCCCACAGTACTCAGGGGACAGGAGAGCCTAGACCGGCCAGGAGGCTGCGCCACAGCAGGGTCACCTGAGCCCATCTCAGGATGGGGACAGGATGAGAGGCCCAGGGAAGACTAGGCCCTCTTCTTTCTCCTTCTCTCCTCTGCCCCTAGACATTATCACAGCATGGACGAGTTCAGCCACTACGACCTACTGGATGCCGCCACAGGCAAGAAGGTGGCCGAGGGCCACAAGGCCAGTTTCTGCCTGGAGGACAGCACCTGTGACTTCGGCAACCTCAAGCGCTATGCATGCACCTCTCATACCCAGGTTGGGCTGGAGAGATGGGGTTTGGGGCATGGGAGGATGAGGAGTTGGGGAGGCAAAGAGCGAGGCCCACTGAAGCCGGCTGAGGCCCAGCTAGTGCCAAGGCTTCTGGCCACTCAGCTCTGCTCACAGTGAAGGTCTTCTCACCAGTCCTCAGGCTGCCACACTGCCCTGCAGGGACTGTTCCCTCCCTGCTCAAGCCCCTTTCCCATGCTATTCCAGGTGATCTGCTCATGGAGAGAAGGAAACATTGCAACAGTCTGCAGAGCAACACGTCCTATTGGGCTGTTCACCCACCCATATCCCTCTTTCCATCAGCCAACCTAAATATCCACAAACTGACCATCTGTCCTGTCTCTTTTTATCCATTCTGCCATCCATCTCGTCCCTCCCACCTGGCTATTAGATATCTCTGTCTTTCCTCTGGTCCATCTAGCCAGTGGCTTTAGGAAGGGGTGGACCCACCCTGAGCAGTTGCCCTGGGCCGGGGTCAGGGGAGAAACCCAGGGGAAGGTAGGCCCGAAACTCCTGAAAGTGGGTGTTGGGTGGCTCTGGGAAACAAGCAGCATCACAGCCGCTCCTCTTGTCCCTTTCCCAGGGCCTGAGCCCAGGCTGCTATGACACCTACAATGCGGACATTGACTGCCAGTGGATCGACATAACCGAAGTGCAGCCTGGGAACTACATCCTCAAGGTGGGCCTGTGGGTCTGGGGCTTTCCCTCCAACCTGATGTTCATGTCCAGTGTCCCCCTGTTCCTGAAAGAAGCTTCAGCCTCTGGGCCTGTTCCCTTCTCCCCAGCTGCCGAGCAGAGGCAGCATCTGAGGCATCACTTGAGGTTTAGGCTTCCCAGCCGAAGGTTTAGGTCTCAGGCTGACATAGCCTCTCTTTCCATAAAGAACCCAGGAAACCTTTGCCCCAGCTGTGGTAATGCTAGAGGCAGTGGTGACACTGTCTCCCTAAGTGACAGAGGACCAGAGAGAGCAAGGAAGACTTGGAGAGCCATGTGGTCTATCTTCCTGTCTTTGGACAGGGCAGACTTTGTATCATTTGGGAGACAGATGAGAGGCCCTCAGCTCTTTATAGGAACCCCTGCAAAGCCAAGGGCTCCTGTGACTAAGACCCTTTTAGCCTGAACCCCTCCTGCTCTAATGGACACTCACTCCATCACCTCTTCCCTTGGTTGAGGGAAAAGTAGAAAAGCATATTAACAACACACATCCAGACTTGGTACATCTGTGTAGGCCAGGTTGTCATGGGCCCACCTGGGGAAGCCATGTCTCAGCCTCCTCCACACAGGTATGAAATGAGTAGGGATCATTCCACCAGTTCATCTGGACCCACTCAGAAGCAGAAAAGCAGCTCAGTTAAGGCAGAGCTGTGAAGCCAGGTTTGCAGGCGGAGGCCTTCCCTGCAGAAAGTCAGCAGGTGGAGAGATGCATCCAGCAGCGGTTCTCTGCGGTTCCCTCCTGAGTGCTCCTCAGCAGGCTCCAAGCTTGCTCCTCCAGGGCCTGGGGTTGTCCAGTATATTTTTTCTTTTCCTCATTCATCCACTCAATCAACATGTAGGAAGTCGCCTCTGAGTTCTAGGCACTAGACACACAAACCACATAAGCAATGCAGTTCACAGTCCTTGCCCTTTGGGAATATACCAGGATTTGAAAGTTGCATCCCTGCATCTGTTCTTAGATGTTCTGCAAATAAAGCTGGCCCTACCCTAGTTAATCCAACATTTAAAAGTGTTGTATCCCAACAGCTCCTTTTCAGACAAAAAGCATAGATCATACTCGGGCCATCATCTCAGTGAATGTTGGGCACGTGGGGCTCCAGAGCAGGGGATCAGACAGGCCCTCGATCAGTCACCTAGACAGGGATGCATAGGGAATGACTTTGAGCCTTGGAGTTGGGGAGACCAGGTGTTGAATCCCGGCTCAGCTCCTCATTACTGCATTCCCTTGGGCAGGATCCAACCTCTCTGACCCCAAATGCCCCATGCAGGGCCCACCTGGCATAGGCTCTAGCTCTAGGGAAACATCCAATCTTCTGATAAGGGGGATCAGATGATGTTTTCTTGGATTACCAGCTGCCTCTTCTTTCCCCTCTGTGTCTCTCTAGCAGTGTGTCTCTGTTCTCCCTCTCTCTGTCAGCTCTCTGTCTGTCTGTCTGCCTCTTTACCACCTTCTCTGGTGAGCAGTTGAGGTGCAGCCCCCCTGACTAGACTCTCTTTCTCCCTGTTTCTCTTCTTCCTCAGGTGCACGTGAACCCAAAGTATATTGTTTTGGAGTCTGACTTCACCAACAACGTGGTGAGATGCAACATTCACTACACAGGTCGCTACGTTTCTACAACAAACTGCAAAATTGTCCAGTAAGAGTTTGCCCACCACCCTTCCTGGCCCTGTCCCTTTCCTGCCTGGGGAGCAGGCAAGGCCACCTGAGATACCTAAGATACCTGCACTTTAGGTCACCTTGATGGCCGAATGCAGCTGCAGCGGGGCCCATCAAAAAGAGCCTTGTCCATGCCAACCCCAAGCTGAGTGTTTACGGTGGGGCTCAGGCTGTAGGGTGTTGATCTGAGGCTGCATCCTGTGGCTCCCTGAGATGTCCCAAGTGAAAACCAGCAGAAGGCAGAGTCATTTGATGCAAGGCCATGAGCTCTGCAGTCCCAGTTCCACAGCTTCCTCACTCTGTGACATTGGGTCACTTCCCTGAGCTACTTTCCTCAACTATAAAATAGGTATTTCCACATAGGCTGGGGATGAGGATCCATAGGCCTGAGGTCTGCATGTTCAACAGCCCAGCACACAGTGGCACACAGTGAACAGCAGCTGTGATCGTTAGTGTCCTTATCAAGTAGACTGGATTAAACAGTCACAGATAGAAGTGATTTTGGTTAAAAGGAGCCATCTTCAGTCCCTAGGCCCCCATTGTAGAAGAAGTCCCTAAAATCTGGACTTGGGATTTTGGCACATGCTGCTGGGTAGGGTCCTCAGTCTTTCTCCTGATTCCCCATGTGAAGTACTTTGCAGAGGGACCCCTTGCTTACAAGCTCACAAGGAAACCCCACCACACTCCAGATCAAAGCAGCCCTTTTCCATTAAGAAAAAAAAAAAAAAATTAGTCCTAGAGCTTTCAGCTTTAGTTCATCAACTGGGAGAAAGGTGGTAGAGATCTCAAGGCCCAGACAGGTATCTTTCCCTAAAAGTGTATACTTATTCATGGATGGCAGGTATGAGAGATTAAGCCTATGACTATGGTCAGGGTGTGGTGTCTGGCCAGGGCCAGGGCTCAGTCTGTGACAAGGGATAGGGGTCAGTGTGTGACCAGGATCAAGGCTCAGTGTGTGACCAGGATCAGGGCTCAGTGTGTACCCAGGGTCAGGGCCCAGTGTGTGACCAGGGTCAGGGCTCAGTCTGTGACCAGAGTCAGGGCCCAGTGTGTAGCCAGGCTCAGGGCTCAATCTGTGACCAGGGTCAGGGCTCTGTGTGTGACCAGGATCAGGGCTCAGTGTGTGACCAGGATCAGGGTTCAGTGTGTGGCCAGGGTCAGGGCTCAATCTGTGACCAGAGCCAGGCTCATTTAGAGACAGCCCTCTCCCACTTGGTTGCTACCATCAACCTAACTGTTCACAGCATGCTGCCACCACATCACAAATATTAAAAATGGGAACAGAAGCCTCTAGTTCAGTGCAGAGATTAGGTTCCTCATAAGTACAATGAGATCAGAATTCCTCAGGGCACACAGCATGTTTGAAAGGATGAACTCGTGTCCCATCACTGGCAATTTGGTTCTTTAGCAGGCCTGGGTTTCCAGCACATTCCTGCTCCTCAGGGCCTGTCTTAGCCATTGAAGACCCAGGGGTCACCAAAGTGGTAGAAGCCATTCTAGGGAAGGAGGAGGAAGGAAGGATGGGGTACCCAGGAAACAAAGGAGGCTGCTGGGGGCTCAGGGAGGCAGGGAGTCCTGCCTGCTGCTGGGAAAGGGGGATGGGAACAGAAACAGCATCCCATGTCCCAGGAGCCTGGAGCAGCCAGGAGAGCTCTCAGCAGGGCAAATGGAGAAGCAGCCTGCGGGGCCCTCCCAGCTCCCCGGGGGCCTGTGGGCAGCAGGGGGAGCCAAAGCCCTTCCTTCCAAGAGCTCTTTACATAAGTGCTTGGAAAGGCCGGGCCTTGTTAGAGTGTCTCAGTCTCTGTGACCCTGACCGCAGGCGGCTGGGCCAGCGTGCACAGGAAGCTGGACAGAGCGTTCCCAGAAAGGCCACGGGACTGACGCCTGTGGGTTTCCATCGTATTTCTGGAGGAAAAAGGAGGCTTAAAAAAAAAAGTACTGAGTTAGAAAAAACAAGAAAGTATTTCCAGACAGTAGCAGCTCTGCTAATGGCCTAGAAAACAATCTGGGACTAGGGCATGGGGAGGGGAATGTGCTGAGACTGTGCCCTGGGTGGGTGGGAGTCCATCAAACCCCTCCTTTTGGAGCTGGGCTGAGGGGGTCGGCACTTTCTCTTGAGGGAAATGTAGGCCCATGCCTGCCCTGCCACGAGGGATCTGGGCTGTGGGAGGAAAGCCCTGGCTGACGAGGCCACAGGGGCCCTACTTTGCAGCCCCTCATTGACCCACTGTCTTTCCTTCCTCAGATCCTGATTTCTGGGAGGGACAGATGGCCAATCTCTCCCCCTCCAAAGCAGGCCCTGCTCCCCGGGCAGCCTCCCGCCGAGGGGCCCAGCCCCCAACCCACAGGCAGGGGCATCCCTCCCTGCCGGCCTCAGGGAGCAAACGTGGATGAAAACCACAGGGATTCCGGATGCCAGACCCCATTTTATACTTCACTTTTCTCTACAGTGTTGTTTTGTTGTTGGTGGTTTTTATTTTTTATACTTTGGCCATACCACAGAGCTAGATTGCCCAGGTCTGGGCTGAATAAAACAAGGTTTTTCTACTCTGGCTCTGCATGCGGCCTGCTGGCTGGCCGGCCAGCCACAGCTAGTTTGGGCCTAGGGGATGTCCTTAGACATCATCCTTCCCCTCGCCAAATGTGGAAAGGGCAGCCACCACCCGGTCAGGACCACAGTGACCATGAGGGCGCTGAGCCCATCGTGGAAGCCTGTGGGGTTGAGCCCTTGGCCAAGCCTGTCGCATGGGAATGGGACCACATCCAACTAGGGGAGGGCCCTGCAGTGGGGTGGGTGGCGCCAGCCTGCTCTCCCTGCTCAGCCCCTGCTCCTATCTGGGCTCGTGTGCCCGCTGCTGCCCCTTCTCAGCCTTCAGCCTCACACTCCCACCGGTCCCCCTCCCGGCCCTCTCACTCTCACACCGTTCACTCTCCACCAGCCACCCACTCCCTTACAATTGCAGGCTCCCGAACTCAGTCTCCTGAAGGCCAGGTGCTGCGCTAGGGCACACACAGGAGCATCGTAGCTTCTGCCCTCAGGGAGCGCATAACCACAGGGAACGGGGAGCACACAGTGCCCAGTGAGGCAGAACCTAGGGGTGCTGGGGAGCCTTCACATAGGAGAGGGCCTCGTTCCAGGCAGGGAGGGGAGAAGAGGACTCTTGGCAGAGAGACAGCCTTGAACACAGATCGTGAGGTGGGGCTGCAGGCCGACAGGGTGTGAGTGGGAGATGGAGGGAGGCCCCGAGGCCCTGCAGCCCCCGTCCTCTGCCCTGGCTGTGGCATCCCAGAGGTCCTGGACACTGGGATGGACCAGGAAGAAGCGAGAGGGTGGTGCCTCTCCTCCTCTGACCAACGAGCCCTCGGGATGCCTCCAGACCCACCTGCTTCCCTGTGGGGGCAACACCAGTGAGAAAGGGAAACAGACTTTGTCCAAGTACCAGGGCTTTGGGTTTCAGGGCCAATCCTGCTCACTGCTGTGTGACTGTGGGCAAGTCAGACTTCACCTCTGGGCCTCAGTTTCCTCATGAGTAAGATGGGAATGCCCTCCTGCCTGGCTCCCACACTGACATGGAGAGTTGATGAGGTACTGCTGCAGGGGAGCTGCCGGGGGAGGTACAGGGTGTCGGCACCCACCCCTCCAGATCTTGGTGGGCCCCAGCCCATCTGCAGAGGTCCTCCAAGGAGGTGTCCCCTGCTTTTGGCTCTGATGTGATCCTTGCCTCAGGGTCCCTGGTAGCAAGGAGGTTTTCTGGTGCAGTAGAGAGGGAGGGCTTCTTGGAGCCATGCTATGCATCCAGGAGAGTCCTGGCCCAGTCCCTGGAGCCCTTGGGCCACTCACCAGCCCAGGCAGCAGGGTAGAGTGGGTGTGGCTGCAGCCCTCTCTTGGCCCTCCCTCTGCAGGTCTGGCTGGGATTTAACCCTGCTGACAGGGTAGGTGCCGCAGCTCTGCCGCTCTCCCTCTGGAGCTGGACCAGGACGGGTGAGAGGAGTACGCACATTCCTGTCATCCAGGGCTGCCATTCTGCTGCATCCCCTGCCGGTGTGTGCCTCCCAAGATGCTGTCCTTATTGCAGCCCCACCCCTTCTCCATCCTAGATACTCCCAGGAGTGAGCTTGGGAGGGGGTCAGACAAGGTCAACCAATTCCAGACTGTCAGGAGGCCCCTATGAGGTAGAGACAAAAGCCCCCATTTCTCAGGTCAGAAAACTGAAGCCTGTCTGAGACCACAGGCAAGTTCAAGGCAGACACAGTGCTGGAGCTCACGTCTCTAAGCCCTAGGCCAGGGCCAAATGCCGGGTGTGTGCAGTTTTCTGGGGAGATCTGTACCCTCAGCAGATGAGCTATGGCCCTGAACACACAAGTGGATGGAAGGAGAGAGTAAGGGTGGCTTTTCCAAAAAGCCCACACATCACAAAGTGTGGGGAGGTGGGGAGCACACAAGGAGACTCCCAGACACACTGCTCCCACGTGCACATGAACCTTTGGCCTGAAGTTCAGATTCTAGGGGGACTGGTGGATGTCCCCAAGCCTGCCCTCAGAGTGAGGACACCTGGGCCAGTCCTCACATGCTGGGAGGACTCTGAGATTAGATCTCTGGGGAAGGGCTTCAGATACCCCTTTGCCCCCCAAAAAGCAGAGGAGGCTGTCATCCAAAGGAGAAGAGAGAAGAGAGAGAGAGAAGACAGAAGACAGCCATGACGCGCAGGGACCAGGGCAGCCCTCACCACAGGTCCTGGCTGACCTGTCAGGGCCCTATCAGTGCAGCTTCACGGCACTGCCCAGCAGTGACTGCCCCTTGGGAAAGGAGATGCAGCTGCTCCCACCTCAGGGGGCAGGGTCTCCTCAGGTATTTTGACTCCATGTAGAATGGCAGAGTCTCCCTGGAAGTGGGGAGAGAAAAACTGTCAGGACGGCAGGGGCCTGCCTGGCAGGCACTGAGCTGAGGAGGGCGGCTGGGAGAGGAGTGCTCTCCCAGCTCGGCCTCAGCCTCTTGAGGTCTGTCTGGCTGTCACTGCATGGAGGAACAACCTGCTTGTTCCTTGTTCTTGCTGTCACCTGGCTCGGGCCCCTCGCTAGATAGAGCTCACCTGGTGGGCTCACCCCACCAAGCCAGGCCCAGGGAGGGGGGTGTGAGGCCCACAGGAGTACAGGTCACATGATGCAGGGACTCAGGCCCACTGGTCCCCTCACCCTTCCGTTTGCCCCTTCAAGGCCAGCTGAAACCCCGATTTCTTGAAGCCTTCCTTAACCATCCCCTCTCCCCTTCAACTGGGGTGCACTGTGTGGCCTCACTCAGGACTCTCCCACCTCCATCCTGCCATGGACACACATGGGCATGGGAGAAGGCACCCAGGCCTTGCATGCTGGACAAAGGTTACCTAGGTGCCATCTCAGCCAGGTGCAGTGGCTCACGCCTGTAATTCCAGCACTGTGGGAGGTCGAGGCGGGCAGATCACTTGGGGTCAGGAGTTCGAGACCAGCTGGCCAACATGGCAAAACCCCGTCTCTGCTAAAAATACAAAAATTAGCCAGGCATGGTGGCACGTGCCTGTAATCCCAGCTATTCAGGAGGCTGAGGCAGGAGAATCGCTTGAACCCAGGAGGTGAAGGTTGCAGTGAGCCAAGATTGTGCCACTGCACTCCAGCCTGGGCGATAGAGTGAGACTCTATCTCAAAAACAAAACAAAGCAAAACAAAAAACCATAGATGCCATCTTCACTCCTGACCCAGCACCTCTTTCTGGGCTGTACATACCAAGAGGGTCTCTGCTGGTACGCTGGGCACTAGTGTGCAGGAATCCACCTGGGCTGTAAGGGCCTCGAGTCACCTGCCCAGCATCCCTCCCTGTCCTCTTCTTGCTCAGCCCCAGTGCTGGGGAGCTCACTGCTTCTCGAGACATTTGCTGTTAGAAACACCTTGAGGCAAAACAGACCCCCACCCCTTGCCGCGCAGCCTTCTCTTGGGCTGGTCCTCAGGGTCGGCTAAGTAAACGACTCTGGTGGATGTGACTGGACAGCAGGAAGGACAGAGACAGCAGAGGTGACAGCTGGCAGGGGGCACAGCTGTGGCCCTGACTCTGTCCTTCAGTAGGCCTCAGTCTCCCTATCTGTCCTGGGGGTGCTGAGTGTCTTGCTAGTCCTTACCTGGCAGAGAAGAGGAGGCAGGGGAAGGGAAGAGAGGGAGGGAGGAAACGGGAGGTAGAAGGAGGCTGGGTAGGGAGTGGTAGGCAAAGTCTAGCCTGGGGGAAGGTGGGCAAGCAGCAGGGGGACTGCCTCAAAAGGGGAGCAGGGAGCCAGCAGAGGCACTGCTGGGGCTGCAGCCTGGTGAGGGCTGGGGCGTTATCTGGCTTGGAGGATGCCACAGACAGAGGCCTGAAGTGGGGGTACTGGACCTCAAACCAGAGCTGGCCTGAAACCCTTGGAAAGGCCTGCTGATAGAGACAGAGGTGCCCTGGGCTCTTGGCAGGGCGGGGTGGGCTCTGAAAGCCAGCCCAGACCTGACCCCTCTGCGGCCTACCATCCTGGCCACAGCCTTGACCTTCTCCCTCCCCCTGCACCTCAGATGCCCACAAACCCTGTGCACTATGCTGTGCCCTCCCACCCAGGGCAGCAGCCCCCTGCAGGGAGGGCCCAGGCTAAAATCCCACCCATTCTGTTTCCTCTCCTTCCACTAGAATCCCACCTGTTTTGAGAAGTTAGCAGGGCCTGTGTTAGGGAAGCACCTGATAACCAAGGTGAGAGTGGTGGCACTGGTCCCATGTCCTGTCTCACTTTTAGATGAAGAGCTTCTTCATCCTCAAAAAAAATGACTCAGAAGAGAGCCTTTTAATAGACTGCTCAGCTAGGGGTGGAGGGCTCGTAAGGACATTTACAGATCCTTGAAAACAGAGCTTCCAGCATTTAACTCTGGAGAAAGCGGGAGCCCGGGCCCCAACTCCTTACCCCACCCGAGCCTCCTCTCTGCACTGGAGGCCTCTGAGCCTGACTTGGCGCACCCTACACTGGCCCACAAGCCATGGCTCCTTCTGATGCCCCCTGAGGCCGCTGGCATTGGCCAGGGCTCCCTCAGCACCTCCTTGGGGTGGGGGGTGGTTACCGCTTTCCCTACTTACTCCAGCCTTGGTTGGGGGCCCACTTCCCAGCTCTTGCCAGGCCTCTCCACCCATTTGCGGTCAAAGCAAGAGAGATCACGCCCCCTTGGATGTCCAGGCACTGAGTCCCTGCCGGCTACTCATAGAGATGGGCCCTCCCCAGCCGCTCCTCACCACGACTGCGTCCGGGTCCACACCACAACCACAGCATTGTTGGAAAGCAACTGCACACCCCCCTGCAACTTCCCCTCGCATCCCCCAGACTGAGTCATGCAGGCGGTGCCCGTGGGCAGGCCTGGCCAGGGTTGGCACCAGCTGGCCAGAGAGAATGAGAGGCACTGACCACACCCAGGAACCTCGCCAAAGCCCATGCATAAGGGTCAGGAGAGCAGCCAGATGCTGGGACCCAAGGGTGCCTGTGACACACACCACCCTGAAAGTTGCAGCTGAGCTTTTCTGAGAAGGATGGCAAAGTCCTGGAAAAGCTTTAACGACAAAACTCAACATATGGAAGGCAGAGGAAGCAGGTATGGATTCTGGTCTCCTTTTATGTGAAATAGCTTTAAAAAAAAAACTTTTTCAAAATCACATTTAATATGCGTTGAGCCCCCTGGCTACCAGGTGGGAAAGTCAAAGTCCTGAATCATTTACTCCCACCCTAGATGCCTTGAACTTCAGAACTTCAGAGAGGAGTCCTGTGGTATTTAGTCCTGCCAGTCACCGCTCCCTGGCTCATTCACTCTCCTCCAGGGGTGTGTCTCCACTTCCTGCAAAGCCTGGGCACATGGGCAGCCATGTCCCTCGAGGTTCGCCACCTCCCCAGGGCACTGCCAGGAGGCACTGTCCTCGCTACTAGCAAATCCAGAGCCACCACCACGACCATAGCCACCACCTCCCCAGCCTGGGGAACTCTCCCAGCCTCTTCCCTCAGCCTGTCTTCACTCCCTCCTAACTACTCACTCTTTTCCTCTTCCTCTCTGGGGCAACCTTCCATCATCCCTGCCATGTGCCTTGGTTCATGGAATCAGCTTTGGATTCTGGCCCTTGAGATGAGGAGTCACAAGTACCTCCTAGGAATGAGAAAGAGGAAAAGACCTAGCAGGGGAATGCCAATAATATTAGTGATACTCACTAACTTCTTCAACACTTAGCCATGGGCCAGGCCCTGGTCTAAATGCTCTACAAAGGTTAAGGCCATTTAATCCTCACAAGAACTCTATGAGGGAGACACTGTCATTCCCATTTTGCAGATGGACAAGCTGAGGCACAGAGAAGTCATGTGACTTGCCCCAGTTCCATCAGCTAGTGAATGGGAGAGCGAGAATTCCAACAGAGGCACATTTCTGGAGACAGGGCATGGGTTCCTCCAGATCCTCAAAGCCATCTGGGACCACCAAAGAAGCCATAGGTCTGTGCTCTGAAACATAGCCAGAGCACTGTTCAAACCGTCCCGTCATCTCCTTCCCCCATGAGCCCTCTAGAATCATGCGTGGCTCCTGGAAACCGCAGCTTGAAAAGGATTGGTGAGAAGCCTAATTCCTCCTAGAAGTAGTGTGGTAGTGTAATTCAGACTTAGATTGTTCTTTATGGGTGTGAGAGAGGGCAAATTACAATAGATTAACCGGCTGGGTGCCGTGGCTCATGCCTGTAATCTCAGCACTTTGGGAGCCTGAGGTGGGTGGATCATTTGAGCCCAGGAGTCTGAGATCAGCCTGGGAAACATGGTGAAACCCTGTCTCTACAAAATATACAAAAATTAGCGGGGCGTGGTGGTGCATGCCTATAGTCTCAGCTATCTGGGAGGCTGAGGTGGGAGGATTGCTTGAGCTCAGGAGGTGGAGGTTGCAGTGAGTTGAGATGGTGCTGCCGTACTCCAGCCTGGGCAACAGAGTGAATCCGTGTCTCAAAAATAAATAAATCATCAGCTAGTCAACAAAATATTAATAGAAAAATATGGGATTAGAAGGGATAAGAACACAGCCATGGAGATGACTTTTCAAATTGAAGAAACTAGTGCGTGCTTATAAATTGGAGTGTCCCAACATTAAATAATAATTTTCTAGTATTCCTAAATTGCCAAAATTGACTCGAGGGAAAAGCACAAAAAGACCAATTACCACAGAAGAAAATTTAAAAATTATCATCTCTAAGAAAGACACCAGCCCTAGAGAGTTTTAGCATGAGTTATTTCAAACTGGAAGAACAGTGAATTTCTATGTTATTTAAACTCTTCCAGAGCATATGGGGAAAATGCTGAATTGATTTTATGCTTCTGAATTGATTTTATGCTTCTGAATTGATTTTATGAAGCTAATCCTAACACCAAACTCTGATAAAGATTGCTATCCTGTGCCACCCACCCTCACGCTGATAACCACAGACCAATTTTACTCCTGGCTGTGAATACAGAAGTCCTGGATAAAATGCCACCAGTGGAATCCTGTACCATTGTAATACCAGATGCAGCCCGTGTTTGGCATGCTTTCCCCTCCGCCAGATGTGTGCTAGGGCAAAACTGGAACCTGATATCTGAGTCCAGGCAATTTGGACACAACATTCACTTCTGTGGTCCTAACTGCCCCCTCTCAGGAAGCAAAGAGTAAAATGAAGCAGGTGTCCAAAGCTTGCAAATACGCAGAAAGGCTACAGCTTGGATTACTGCTGTTGACTGGCAACATAGTTAACCACAATATCCTGTTAGAGTGATCATTCATCATTTCTTTCTTGTTTTTTTTTTTTGAGACGGAGTCTCGTTCTGTCGCCAGGCTGGAGTGCAGTGGCGCTATCTCGACTCACTGCAACCTCCACCTCCCGGGTTCAAGCAATTCTCCTGCCTCAGCCTCCTGAGTAGCTGGGACTACAGGTGCCTGCTGCCATGCTCAGCTAATTTTTTTATTTTTAGTAGAGACGGGGCTTCACCATGTTGGCCAGGCTGGTCTCGAACTCCTGACCTCAAATGATCCACCCGCCTCGGCCTCCCAAGGTGCTGGGATTATAGGTGTGGACCATCATGCCCGGCTGTTATTTCTTTTCCTTGCTGAGAAGTTCTTAAGTATTTTTTGTGCTTTTTTTTCTTTTTTTGGTAGGTGGCTACCTTCTCTACCTTTTCCCTGCACGGTTTGATAACATGATTGAATAAGCAAGTCCTAATAAATGCCCTCTTTGCTGTATCAACATGCATACCCCCGAAAACTTGGGAAACAGTGCCTGTGGTGCCCTGGGAAACCGAATCCTGGGCCCAAGGGACATGATCCAGCTGGTAGGGCCCCTGTGCCAGGTGAGAAAAAGAGACCTTGCCCTCTGCTGGAGTTGCAGCAGCCTGGGAGCTTCTCAACCAGGGAACAGATCGTTGCTGCAGCTGGAGGACACCCTATTTCAGATATGTGACATCAGAGGCCATCTCATTTCTAATTCACAGCCATTGCCCCTTCCACTTCTTCACTAAAATTCAAGTATATTAAGAAATATATATTTTTTTGAGACGAGGTCTCACTCTGTCACCCAGGCTGGAGTGCAGCTCATGGCTCACTGCAGCCTCGACCTCCCTGGGCTCAGGCAATCCTCCCACCTCAGCCTCCCAAGTGGCTGGAACTAGAGGCACGTGTCACCATGCCTGGCTAATTTTATTTATTTATTTTTTGTATTTTTTTGTGGAGACAGGGTTTCGCCACGTCACCCAGTCTGGTCTCAAACTTCTGAGCTCAAGTAATCCTCCTGCCTCTGCCTCCCAAAATGCTGGGATTACAGGCATGAGCCACAGTGTCTGGCCAACAAATAATCTGCATACAGCAAAATTTACCCTTTTTAGGTGAACAGTTTGATGAGTTTTGACAAATATATGCAGTGATATAAATACCCCCACAATGAAGGTGTAATACCTCTATCACTCAGGACTTTCCTCATGCCTCTTTGTGGTCCGTTTTCTACCTCCCACCCCCAGCCCTTGGCAACCACTAAGCTGTCTTCTGTTTCTGTAGTTTTGTCTTTTCCAGAATCTCAAATTTGTGGAATCATATGGTATGTGGCCTTCTGTATCTGGCTTGCTTCACTTAACATAATGCTTTTTTTAATTTAAATTTTATTTTTATTTATTTATTTTTGAGACAGAGTCTCGCTTTGTCGCCCAGGCTGGAGTGCAGTGGCGTGATCTTGGCTCACTGCAACCTCCGCCTGCCAGGTTCAAGCAATTCTCCCGTCTCAGCCTCCCAAGTAGCTGGGATTACAGGCACACACCACCATGCCCGGCTAATTTTTTATATTTTTAGTAGAGACGGGGTTTCACCATGCTGGCCAGTCTGGTCTTGAACTCTTGACCTCGTGATCTGCCTGCCTTGGCCTCTCAAAGTGCTAGGATTACAAGCAGGAGCCACCGTGCCAGGACTATTTTTCATTTTTGAGACAGTCTCACCCTGTTGCCCAGGCTGAAGTGCAGTGGTGCAATCTTAGCTCACTGCAACCTCTGTCTCCCAGGTTCAAAAAATTCTCCTGCCTCAGCCTCCTGAGTAGCTGAGATTACAGGTGCCCACCACCACGCCTGGCTAATTTCTGTATTTTTAGTAGAGATGGGTTTTCTCCATGTTTGCCAGGCTGGTCTCTCAAGTGATAGGCCCGCCTCAGCCTCCAAAGTACTAGGATTACAGGCATGGGCCTCTGCACCTGGCCTAATCTTATTTTTAATTGTAAACTGACAAATAACAGTTGTATCTATGGAGTATGAAGTGATGTTATGATGTATTAATATGATGTTGAATAATCAAATTGAGCTAATTAACATATCCATCACCTCAAATACTGTTCTTATTTTTTGTAGTAAGAACATTTGGAATTTATTCTGTTGATAATTTTGAAATGTACATTATTTAAGATATTTGACCGGGGGTGGTGGCACATGCCTGTAATCCCAACACTTTGGGAAGCCAAGGCAGGCAGATCACTTGAGCCCAGGAGTTCAAGACCAGCCTAGGCAACCTAGTGAAACACTGTCTCTACAAAAAACACAATAATTAGCCAGGGATGGTGGTGGGCACTTGTAGTCCCAGCTGCTCAGAAGGCAGGGATGGGAGGATCACCTGAGCCCAGGAGTTTGAGACTGCAGTGATTTATGGTCCAGCCACTGCACTCCAACTTGGGTGACAGAGGGAGATCTTGTCTCAAAAAAAAAAAACAAAAACAAAGTGGCTACATGCTCACCTCACCAGACACATTATATCCTCTTTTTTTTTTTTTTTTTTTTTTTTGAGATGGAGTCTCGCTCTGTCGCCAGGCTAGAGTACAGTGGTGCGATCTTGGCTCAGCGCAACTTCTGCCCCCTGGGTTCAAGCGATTCTCCTGCCTCAGCCTCCCAAGTAGCTGGGACTATAGACACGTGTCACCACACCTGGCTAGTTTTTGTAGTTTTAGTAGAGACAGGGTTTCACCATGTTGGCCAGGATTGTCTCAATCTCTTGACCTTATGATCCGCCTGCCTCAATCTCCCAAAATGCTGGGATTACAGGCATGAGCCACTGTGCCTGGCCTGTATCCTCTTTTTTAAAGCCATTTTAGTAGGTACCCAGTGGCAGTCATCTTTCCATATTCCTGGGGACTGATTCCAGGACTCCTGAATATAGGAAAGTCCGGGGATGCTCAAGTCCCTGATATAAAATAGTGTAGCATTTGCATATAACCCATGCACATCCCCTGCTCTACTTTATCTCTAGATTACTTATGATCCCTAATATAATTTAAATGCTATGTAAATCGTTGTTATGCTGTGTTGTTTTTATTGTTGTATTGTTATTTTTTTCAATATCTTTTATCTGTGCGTTCACTGTGCAGTTGGTTGAATCCATGGACGTGGAACCGGTAGATACTGAGGGCTGACTGTATTTCATTCTGGTTTAAATTTTCATTTCCCTAGTGACTAATAATGTTGAGCATGTGTTCATGTGGTTGTTTGCCAGGATATCTCTTCTTTGATGAAGTTTCTGTTCAGATCCTTTGCCTATTTTTAATTGGCTTGTTTGTCTTATTATTGAGTTGGAAGAATTCTTTATTTATTGTGGATACAAGTTCTTCATCAGTTATATGTTTTGCAAATATTTTTTCCCAATCTGTAGTTTGTCTTTTCATTTTTTACTAGTACCTTCTAAAGAGCAGAAGTTTTTAATTTTGATAAGAGCCAATTTATCAGTTTTTTTTTCCTTTTATGGGCTGTGTTTTTTGTCCTATCTAAATCTTAACTTAAACAATGTCACAAAGATTTTCTGTAAGCACTGCAATAAATGGTATCCCATGAGTTTTTAGGACTAAGTTCTAATTTTTGATTTTGCCCAAATTTCTATCTAAGGGGTCTAGGGAGTCATGCCCTACAAATCATATATTCTAATCAGATGGGTTTTATTTATATATTGTGACTTACTTTTCAATCTGACTCTGGTATAACATTATGAGACAAGGAAAAAATATTTAACCCCAAAATATATTTCCTTGCCATACCTTGAAATTGCCCTGCAAGTCTCTTGTGGGAAAAATCCACATTCTACAGAGAATCCCCTTCCCCTTTGTTTTTCTTCCTTCCTTTCCAGATCCAGGAGATAATCAGCTAAGAGCCAGGCACCCTTTTAGGTCTAATAAGAAACATTTTACAACCTGTTCTCTCTCTCTTTCTCTGAAGTCTGCTATCTGAGAGATTCCTCTGCACAATAAAACTTGGTTTCCACAATCCTTTATTTTAACCTGAACATTTCCTTTCTATTGATCCCAGATCTTCAGACAAACTCAACCAATTGTCAACCAGAAAATGTTTAAATTTACCTATAGCCTGGAAGTCCCCGCTTTGAGTTGTCCCTCCTTTCTGAACCAAACCAATGTATTTCTTAAATGTGTTTGATTGATGTCTCATGCCTTCCTAAAATATACAAAACTAAGCTGCACCCTGACCATCTTGGGCACATGTTTTCAGGATCTCTGGAGGGCTGTGTCACGGGCCATGGTCACTCATATTTGGCTCAGAATAAATCTCCTAAAATATTTTACAGAGTTTAACTCTTTTCGTCGACACTTTTGATATGTTGTATTTTTATTTCCATTACAACATTTCTAATTATCCTCATGGTTTCTTATTTGAACCATAAGTTGTCTAAAAGTGTGTTGTTTGATTTCCAAACATTTGGGGACTTTCCAGATATCTTTCTGTTACTGATTTATAGTTTAATTTCATTATGGTGAGAGAACATACTTTGTATGATTTCAATTATTTTTAATTTGTTAAGATTTGCTTTATGGCCCAGAATATGGTCTGTCTTGCTAAAGTTCCATGGGCACTCAAAAAGAATGTGTATTCTGCTGTTGTTGTGCGGAATGTCCTATAAATGTCAATCAGATTAAGTTGGTTATTAGTGTTATTCAAGTTACCCATACCCAGCCTGATTTTCTGTGTACTCGCTCTACCAAATACTGAGAGAAGAGTGGATTTGTCTATTTCTCCTTTCAGCTCTAACGGTCTCGATTGCATGTATCCTGACTGTGTTCTCCAGTGCACATGCACGGACAGTTATGATGTCCTCTTGATGAATCAACCCCTTTATATACAGTCCTTCTTTATTCCTGGAAATATTCTCTGTTTCTACTTCATCTGACATTAATATAGACACTTGAGCTTTCTTTGGATTAGTGTTTACATGGCATGTCTTTTTTCCATTCCTTTGGTTAGGCTATCTACGTCTTTATTATTATTTTTTATTTCTTTTGAGACAGTCTCACTCTGTTGCCCAGGCTGGAGTGCAATGGCATGATCTCAGCTCACTGCAACCTCCGCCTCCCGAGTTCAAACGATTCTCGTGCCTCGGCCTCCCAAGTAGTTGGGATTACAGGCACGTGCCACCACAACCGACTAATTTTTATATTTTTAGTAGAGATGGGATTTCACAATGTTGGCCAGGCTGGTCTCGAACTCCTGACCTCAGGCGATCAGCCCGTCTCGGCCTCCCAAAGTGCTGGGATTACAGGTGTGAGCCCCAGCCCCAGCCCTAGGTCTCTATATTTAAAGTGTGTTTCTCACAGACAGCCTGGGGGTCCCGGAAATTTTCTCGAAGTTGCGGCTCCACCCTCAGCTCTCAGCAGCCCCTGCTCACCTGCACCACCTAGGGGATGTGTGGTCTTGCCCGCCTCCTGGTGGTAAATGCCTCTGTGTGCTCTTGCCCGCCCTCTGGTGGTAAATGCCGTTGCTGCTACTCTTGGTTGGGCTGGTAGTGGAGGCAGTTTGTGGATGTGTGTTAAAGGGTTTCCGGGCGGTGGGATGTTGCTCCATTCTCCTGGCCCAGCCTCCGCAGAGCCTGTGTACTAGGATCTTAGAAGGTGGAGTCTTCGAAGTGCTCCTGTCCCTCCTCTCGTGCCTTCTATCTCCTGTGGGTTTAACACAGGAGAGTGCGTCCTGCCCCTCCCACAGGGGCAAGTGCTGTTTACTTTGATCCTGTCCCAGATGCAGTGGATCTTCGTTTCTGCCTCTCCCGCAGCAGCCCTAGAGCCCAGAGAGTGCAGCCTCCCACGTGGCTTTGCCCAGAGAGAATTGTCCTGGGGAAGCAGGTGGGGGTCGCTGCACAGCAGCCAATCACTGCTTGCGTGCTTGTGCCACCAGCAAGAGAGGAGGGGTCTCTGCCGGCTCCCCCTCTGCCTCCAGTCTTTTTCCTGCGGTGAAGGCCTGTGCAAAAAGCTCAGAAGGCAGGGCAGACTCCTTCCTGCCCACCACATGCTCTGCCCAAGACAGTTGGTCCTGCCTTTCCTCGGAGGGGCTTGTCACTCTTTGGAATTCAGTTCTCTTGGTTGCCTGCCACCTCAGCTCTCTGACTGGTTTAAGAAATTATGGTTTTGCAAATTATCTGGTGTTTTGTTATTGTTAGAGTCGGGGGCCGGGGTGGTTTATTCCTGTACTCCCAGCACTTTCGGGGGCTGAGGTGGGTGGACCCTTTGAGCCCTGGAGTTCAAGACCAGCCAGCCTGAGCAACATGGCGAAACCCTGTCTCTACCAAAAAAAAAAAAAAAATTAGCCAGACATGGTGACAGGAGCCTGTAGTCCCAGCTACTCAGGAGGCTGAGGTGGGAGGATCACTGGAGCCCCCCGAAAAAAGAATGGGAATAATGTTCCCTTGTGATTTTCTACATCCTAAGAGGAAATAAAACACTCTTCTCTTTCACTTTTAACATATGCAAATGAGTGACTCTAAATGCCTTCTAGGGCAATGTCTCATGGCTTATAGTACCTCGTGATTTTTCTCCTTTCTTTCATGATTGCAGTTGTATTTGCTACCACTTGTGCAGCTGACATTTACCAAGCCCTTACTGCGTTCCAGCACAGTTTCATTTAGAACCATCCCTGACTCCTCTTTTCTCTCAAACCCACGTTCAATTTGTCAGATAATCCTGTTGGCCCTATGTTCAAAATATAACCAGTTCCTTTCAAAAATAAAAATGGACTTATCATAGAACCCTGCAATTGCACTCTCATGCATTTTTCCCAGAGAAATGAAAACTTATTTTCATGGTGGAACTTGTACACAAATGTTCATAGAAGCTTTATTTATAATAGCCCTAAACCAGAAAATACTCACAACTATGGTATATTGATACCACAGGATACTATTTTGCTGTAGAAGGAATGAACTATTGATACAAGCAACAACTTGGATGAACTTTTGCTGAGTGAACAACTTGGATGAACTTTTGCTGAGTGAAAAAGCCAGCCTCAAAAGGATACATCACTGCATGATTCTATTTACATAGCAAATATTATAATTAGAGAGGGAATAGACTAGTGGTTGTCAGGAGTTAGGAATGTGTATTAGTCCGTTCTCCTCTTGCTATAAAGAAATACCTGAGACTGGGTAATTTATAAGGACAAAAGGTTTAATTGGCTCATGGTTCTGCAGGCTGTACAGGAAGCATGGTGGCTTCAGCTTCTGGAGAGGCCTCAGGGAACTTACAATCATGGAGAGGGCAAAGGAGGAGGCAGGCACCACTTACATGGCCAGAGCAGGAGGAAGAGAGACGGGAGGTGCCACACACTTTTGAACAACCAGATCTCATGGTGCTAATCCATTCATGAGAACTCCGCCGGGTTTGGTGGGGACACAGATTAGTACCATATCAGAATGGGAGGGGAGGGTGTGGCTGTAAAGGGGTAACACGAGAGGCTTTGTGGTGATGGTACAGTTGAGCACCTCGATCATTCCAGTGGCTACTCCAGGCTACACATGGGGCAAATTTACATAGAGTTACTTTGTGGTTGGCTGGGCACGATGGCGCGTGTCTGTAATCCCAGCACTTTGGGAGGCTGAGGTGGGAGGGTCATGAGGTCAGGAGGTCGAGACCATCCTGGCCAACACGGTGAAACCCCGTCTCTACTAAAAATACAAAATTTAGCTGGGTGTGGCAGTGTGTGCCTGTAATCCCAGCTACTCAGGAGGCTGAGGCAGGAGAATTGCTTTAACCTGGCAGGAGGCGGTTGCAGTGAGCCAAGATTGCACCACTGCACTCCAGCCTGGCAACAGAGTGAGACTCCGTCTCAAAAAAAGAAAAAAAAAAAAAAACTTTTTTGTGGTCTTTGTGCTGATATCAAATAAGTATAAGTGGTATCATTTCCAACCCCAATCCATTTTCTGATTCTGTGATACCAATTGGGTGTTCAATAATTCAATTCTATTCCGATACTAACTACGTGGGGTTAGTGTCAGACTCCATAGGCTGAAGGGCTCAGTCCCATAAGACTATCCCCATTTCTGCCAGGTGCGGTGGCTCACACCTGTAATCCCAGCACTTTGGGAGGCCAAGGCGGGCAGATCACCTGAGGTCAGGAGTTTGAGACCAGCCTGGCCAACATGGTGAAACCCTGTCTCTACTAAAAATACAAAAATTAGCCAGGCCTGGTGGCAGGCACCTGTAATCCCAGCTACTCGGGAGGCTGAGGCAGAAGAATTGCTTGAACCCAGGAGGCGGAGGTTGCAGTGAGCCAAGATCATGCCATTGCACTCCAGCCTGGGCAACAAGAGTGAAACTCCATCTCAAAAAAAAATGGCCGGGTGACGTGGCTCATGCCTGTAATCCCAAAACTTTGGGAGGCTGAGGTGGGAGGATCACCTGAGGTCAGGAATTCGAGACTAGCCTGGCCAACATGGTGAAACCTCATCTCTACTAAAAGTACAAAAATTAGCCGGGACTGGTGGTGAGTGCCTGTAATCCCAGCTGCTTGGGGGGCTGAGACAGGATAATCGCTTGAACCCAGAGGCGGAGGTTGTGTGAGCCGAGATTGTGCCACTGCACTCCAGCCTGGGTGACAGAGTGTGAATCCGTCTCCAAAAAAAAAAAAAAAAGACAACCCCCATTTCACATGCCAGTCACAAGTACCAGGTCCCCAGGTTACCCACACTTCTGTCCAGCCAACAACAAATTTGGAGGTTCCCGTGACCCCCATTCCTCAGGTTTGATAATTTGCTAGAATGGCTCACAGAACTCAGAAAATCACATTACTTAACCATTACTGGTCTATTGTAAAAGATACAACTCAGGAACAGCCAAGTGAAGAGATGCATAGGACTGGGTATTGTGGGATGGGTGTGCAGAGCCTCCCTGCCTGCTCTGGGCGTCACCCCTCCAGCATCTCCATGTGTTCCAACCCAGAAGCTCTCCAAACTCCATTGTTTTGGAACTTTATGAAGGTTCCATTACAGAGGCATGATTGATGAAATCATTGGTCATTGGTGACTGAACTCCATCCCTAGCCACTATCCACTCCCTGGAGGTCAGAGAGTGCAGCTGAAAGTTCCAACCCTCTCATCACCAATCATGGCTTAGTCTTTCTGATGAGCAGCCTGCATCCAGAAACTATTTAGGGTCCTCATTAGCATAAGCTCAGATATGGTTGAAAGGGGTTTGTTATGAATAACAAGACATTACTGTAACTCAGAAAATTTTCGGAGGGTTTTAAAAGCTGTGCCAAGAACCACGGACAAAAGTCAACTCTATTTTTCTCACTGTATACATGATTTCCCATTTCCTACAGGCACACACAAACACACACACAAATGGGTGCGTGCATAACTGGTTAGATCTGAATAAACTCAATGGATTGTGCCGATGTTCCATTTCTTCATTTAGATACTGTACTCTGGTTATGTGAGTTGTTCATATGAGGGGTAGGGAACATGGGACTTCTCTCTACATTCCTTGTGACCTTCTGTGACCCTACAATTATTTCAAAATTAACAACTTAGAATACAAATAACCAGAGTCCAACTCCTGCCCTGCTACCAGCCTGGTCCACACCACCCTCTTCTCTTGCCTGGATTATTGCAACAGCTTCTTTTTTTTTTTTTTTTTTTTTGAGATGGAGTCTTGCAACAGCTTCTTAATGGGTCTCCCTGCTTTTACATAGTCTATTCTCAATAAAGAAGCTTCGTAAGACAGATCCTACCATTTGTAGAAATAAAAAAAAAAAACAATCAAATGAGAAACATGAAGGCTACTTATTCAGAACTTGCTATAGCAAGGGAGTCAGCCAGCATCACTTGCATTTTTGTAGGGACTCAAAGTCAGGCTGAGCCTTATAGTGGGGGAGGTGGGGGGGGAGGAGGTGGGGGAAGGCTTGGGGTGTGCCCTGACTGGAGGCTATTGGCCTGGAGAAGCTGGGTGGGATAATTTGGAGGGGATTCTGAGATTGGCTGGGGAGGGGTGGGTGCATATTTGGCTTTCTCTTGCTGACCCTAAGTTGGAAGCTGGGACAAAAATTAGGGAAGCTGCCAGTTTTCAATCAAGTCCTGGCCTTTGAGGGCTGATTGTTAGAGAAGTTATTGTTTTGCTTCCTGGAAGGCTACTGGAGATAGTGATCTGGCTTCCTACACGTCTGACTTACAGCAGACTGGCATCCTGGGCTGTGGATTCCAGATGAGGGAGTTTGTTTCCTGGGCAGCTTGCTGCAGGTTAGGCTTAGAGTTCTAGTTTCCACAGGGTCTGGCCATGATACACATGTATGTTCAGTCCCTCATGTTCCTCTGCTTAGAACCCTGCAGGGGCTCCCACTGCACACAGCCCTTCCTGTGGCTACCAGGTCCTACACGAGCTGGCCCCATTTCCCCTCTGGCCTGGTCTTCTGCCACTCTCCTCCCTCTCTCCATCCCAGCCACAATGGCCTCCTTGCTGTTCTAGAACATGCTAGGCCCTCTCCCAAGGCATTCATGGCCTTCTAACATACTGTATGCCTTTCTTATTTTTCTCTCTCTCTGTTTCTCACTCTCTCTCTATATATGTATATACACACATATACATATGTATACATATATATACACACATATATACCTATATGTATACATATATATACACACACACACACACATATATATATACACACACAGATATATATATATTTTGAGACAGAGACTCACTCTGTTGCCCAGGCTGGAGTGCAGTTGTGTGATCCTAGCTCACTGCAGCCTCAAACTCCCGGGCTCAAGCGATCCTCCCACCTCAGCCTCCCAAAGAGCTGGGATTACAAGCAGGAGTCAATGCACTCGGCCTCCTTTCTGATTTTTAATGCTTATTGCTTATGTCTAGCTCTCCCAACTAGAATGTAAATTCCACAAGGACAGGGTTCTTGGTGGGTTTGTTCCCTACTATATCCTTGGCACCTAGAACATTGCCTTGCGCAGCACATAGTGAGTGCCCAATAAAAAATGTTCGAGTGAATCAATGAGTTTGTGAGTATGTGTGTGCAGATTCATTTACTAACATCTACTACTTTTAATTAGGTGCTCAGTGTTTACTAGACACTATGCTAAGTGCTTTCATCTAGTATCCAATTTTTATTCTTCATAGCTTTCCTATGGGTAGGTGTTATCTTTCAGTTATCTTTCAGGTGAAGTGGTCTCAAAGGACATGCTGAGAGCCCATGAGCTTCTCAGGGACCTAAATAAATGTTTAAAACCTGAGAAAAGTCTTGGCTCCAAAATGTAAAAACTACAGAATCATCCAAATTAATAAATGTTTAATCAAATGTCTACAAAGTGTCATCGATTGTTAATTTATGTCATTAATTCTCTATTGGCCTCTTTAATTATTAAATGTAGTGTTCATAAGAATTTCATTACTTTTGAAAAGAATTTGTAGACTAGATGTTAACTCTTGCAGCACAGTCATGTATCTGTTAACCACAAGAATACCATCAGAAAAATGCGTCATTAGGTGATTTCAATGTTGTGCAAACATCAGAGTGTGTCCTTACACACTCTGGGATGTGTAGCCTGCTACACACTTAGGCTATATGAGATAGACTATTGCTCCTAGGCTACAAACCTGTACAGCATGTGACTGTACTGAATACTGTAGGCAATTATAATACAATAATAAGTATTTGTGTATCTAAACATAGCTAAACATAGAAAAGGCACAGTAAAAATATCATATAAAATATTTAAAATGTACACCTGTCTAGGGTACTTACCATGAATGGAGCTCGCAGGACTGGAAGTTGCTCTGGGTGAGTCCGTGAGTGAGTGGTGAATGAATGTGGAGGCCTAGGACAATACTGTACACTACCGTAGACTTTAAAGACACTGTAACCTAGGCTACTACACTAAGTTTATTAAAAATATTTTTCTTCGGCAGGGCGTGGTGGCTCACGCCTGTAATCCCTGCACTTTGGGAGGCCGAGGTGGGTGAATCGCCTGAGGTCAGGGGCTCGAGACCTGCCTGGCCAACATGGTGAAATCCCATCTCTACTAAAAATACAAAAAATTAGCCAGGCATGGCGGTGGGCACCTGTAATCCCAGCTACCCAGGAGACTGAAGCAGGAGAATCACTTGAACCTGACAGGCGGAGGTGGTAGTGAGCCAAGATCGTGCCATTGCACTCCAGTCTAGGCAACAAGAGCAAAACTCTGTCTCAAAAAAAAAAGTTTTTCTTCAGTAATAAATTAGCCTTAGCTTTCTACAACTTTATGAACTTTAAAATTTTTTTAAACTTTTTGACTTTTTATAATAACACTTAGCTTAAAACACAAACACATTATACAGCTATACAAAAATATTTTCTTTCTTTGTATCCTTATTCTATAAACTTTTTATTTTTCAATTATTTTATTTTTACTTTTAAAACCTTATTGTTAAAAACTAAGACACAAATATACACATTAGCCTAAACCTACATAGGGTCAGGACCATCAATATCACTGTCTTTCACCTCTACACCTTGTCCCACTGGAAGTTCTTCATAGGCAACAACACGCATGGAACTGTCACCTGCTATTGCAACAATGCTTTTTTTCTTTTCCTTTCTTTCTGTCTTTTTTTTTTTTTTTTTGAGACAGAGTCTTACTCTGTCGCCCAGGCTGGAGTGCAGTGGCACGATCTCAGCTCACTGCAGCCTCCACCTCCAAGGTTCAAGGGATCCTCAAGCCTCAGCCTCCCAAGTAGCCGGGAGTACAGGCACGCGCTACCATGCCCAGAGACGGGGTTTCGCCGTATTGGCCAAGCTGGTTTCGAACTCCTGACCTCAGGCGATCCACCTGCCTTGGCCTCCCAAAGTGCTGGGATCACAGGCGTGAGCCACCGCACCCAGCGGACAGTGCTTTCTTCTGGAATCTCTCCTAAAGGACCTGCCTGAGGCACTTCTTGAAGAAGTGTCCGTCTTTTCAGAAGTATGTCCATGGTGGTTTGCCGAGTTTGTTTCTTTCTTCCGTCATAGATTTGCATGAGTAATGCTTTGTGTCAGCTAAAATGTTAGCTCCGCTATGACGTAACTAGGTGATAGGAATTTGTCAGCTCCATTATAATCTTATGGGACCGCCATCGTATACGCAGCCCATCACTGACCTGAGACGTCGTTATTTGGGGTGTGACTGTACTTTAAGAATGCAAATGAATACCCAGGGAGGGCTGAGAACGCGTAGGTAATTATACCATAAATGAATTACTCTTAGCCAAGTAATTTCCAAGGCAAACATACAAAAATCACCTCGTGTTATCTTACAGTGCTATGTTATATTCAACGTAGGAATTCTGTGTATTTTAATATTTAATAAGGTGTGGGAAGGAACTTCCAAAGGTAATAGCACCTGGTCCTAGGAAGGTCTTAAAACGCCGTTTGATTTCAGAATGTCTCATTTTGTAGATTTAATCCAGAATCTGCAGTTTCTGGCGACGCAGTAGTCCGTCTCCCCCAGTTTCTCCTGGCCAAAGCCTCCCACTTTCCTCTCTACCCCCACAACCCTGTCAAGCGCACCTGGACCAGGTACAACAGGGGTGTGTGTGTGAGTGTGAGTGTGTGTGTCAATGCATTTGGGAAAGGCTAGGCTGGGTGAATATTCCCTAGACCCCGCTCTTCACCGTCACTCTACCACAGCAGCTCACTGTCCTGCCCCGCCCCTCCCCGGCCCTGGAAAGCAGCCTCTGGAAAGAGGAAACCAGCTATCTCCCGTGTCGCCACAAGATGGCACCACAAGCTCGGGACTGGCTTTCTCTGCGTTCCGGTCAGAAAAAAAAACGAGAGCTCTGACCTAGGAGCCGAGGCTCCCGGGGAGACCTCTGGACGCCACTACCCGGGCTGCTTCTCCTCCTCGGGGCGACTCGGGCCCTCTGGAGTGACCTGCATGGCTTTGTGGTTCGGGCTCCCATGGGGTCCAGAAGCCAGTATGGAGACTTAGGGCTTCTCTTGGGCCACTTTTCTCCTCATACCCAGCATGCAGACCAAAGTTGGGATGAATTCTGAACGTGGGGCAGAGTCCCTGTCCCCAGAGCAACTCTGAGAGCACCTTGCCCTTCTTCCCACGGCACAGGCACCAGCCTTCCTCCCCAGCTCAGTCCCTGCTTCTTTCTTTCTAAGACAGGTTCTTGCTCTGTCGCCCAGGCTGGAGTGCAGTGATGCAATTATGGCTCACTGCAGCCTCGACCTCCTGGTGAGAGGTGACAGCGTGCCTGCAGCCCTCACAGCCCTCGCTCTCGGCGCCTCCTCGGCCTTGGTGCCCACTCTGGCCGCGCTTGCGTAGCCCTTCAGCCCACCGCTGCACTGTGGGAGCCCCTTTCTGGGCTGGCCAAGGCCGGAGCCGGCTCCCTTAGCTTGCGGGGAGGTGTGGAGAGAGAGGCGCGGGCGGGAACCGGGGCTGCGCGCGGCGCTTGCGGGCCAGCGCGAGTTCCGGGTGGGCGTGGGCTCGGCGGGCCCCTCACTCGGAGCGGCCAGCCGGCTGGCCCGCAAGCCCCGGGCAGTGAGGGGCTTAGCACCTGGGCCAGCAGCTGCTGCGCTCGATTTCTTGCCGGGCCTTAGCTGCCTTCCCGCGGGACAGGGCTCAGGACCTGCAGCCCGCCATGCCTGAGCCTCCCCCCAGCTCCGTGGGCTCCTTTGCGGCCCAAGCCTCCCCGACAAGCGCCGCCCCCTGCTCCATGGCGCCCAGTCCCATCGACCACCCAAGGACTGAGGAGTGCGGGCGCATAGCGGGGGACTGGCAGGCAGCTCCACCTGCGGCACCTGTGTGGGATCCACTGGGTGAAGCCAGCTGGGCTGCTGAGTCTGTTGGGGACTTGGAGAACCTTTATGTCTAGCTAAGGGATTGTAAATACACCAATGGGCACTCTGTATCTAGCTCAAGGTTTGTAAACACACCAATCAGCACCCTGTGCCTAGCTCAGGGTTTGTGAATGCACCAATCGACACTCTGTATCTAGCTACTCTGGTGGGGACTTGGAGAACTTTCATGTCTACACTCTGTATCTAACTAATCTAGTGGGGACGTGGAGAACTTTTGTGTCTAGTTCAGGGATTGTGAACGCAGCAATCAGCACCCTGTCAAAATGGACCAATCAGCTCTCTGTAAAATGGACCAATCGGCTCTCTGTAAAATGGGCCAATCAGCAGGATGTGGGTGGGGCCAGACAAGAGAATAAAAGCAGGCTTGCCCAAGCCACCGGTGACAACCAGCTGGCATTCCTCTTTTATGCTGGGGGTGGGTTTGTCCTTTCACCTTTTGCCAGAAGTCTTGTAGCTGCTTATTGTTTAGGGCCACGCTGTCTTTATGAGCTGTAACACTCACCGCAAAGGTCTGCAGCTTCACTCCTGAAACCAACGAGACCACGAACCCACCAGGAAGAAAAAACAACTCCAGACACGCCGCCTTAAGAGCTTGTAACACTCACTGGGAAGGTATGTGGCTTCACTCCTGAGCCCGTGAGACCACAAACCCAGCAGAAGGAAGAAACTCGGTACACATGCGAACATGAAAAGGAACAAACTCCGGACACATCGCCTTTAAGAACTATAACACTCACCGACAGGGTGCGTGGCTTCATTGTTGAAGTCAGCGAGACCGAGAATCCACCAATTCCGGACACCCTGGGCTCAAATTCTTCTTTCTCAGCCTTTCGAGTAGCTGGGACTACAGGCGCCAACCCCCACGCCTGGCTAATTTTTCTTTGTATTTTTAGTAGAGATGGAGTTTACTGTGTTAGCCAGGACGGTCTCGATCTGACCTCGTGTTCCACCCGCCGCGGCCTCCTAAAGTGCTGAGATTACAGGCGTGAGTCCCCGCGCCTGGCCCCCAGTTCTTTTTCAATTGTTCTGTTTCCCTATTCCTGCCTTACTTGAAAAAAGTAACTTCGAAATGACCGATCCGTTGTTTGTTGCTGGCTTCTTCCGCCTATTCTGTCTGTAAAGCCTGCATCCTCTGCTCAGCTCAATGAGACACTCATTCTGTTTTACAGAAGTTACTGTGATAATATATCTATTTTTTGTTTTTGTCTATAGTTCCTGGCTGACAGCCCATATAAGCCTTGTAATTTCCTAAGAGACTAGAGTGTGATAAGAGTATCTTTCCTTAAAATATTTGGCCTTTCATCCTTCGTTCCTGAAACAGCTCTGGAGCAGCTCCAGAGTAAGCATAAATGTGAAAGATGGGCTGGGCACAGTGGCTCACGTTTGTAATCCCAGCACTTTGGGAGGCCAAGGTGACAGATCACGAGGTCAGGAGTTCGAGACCAGCCTGACCAACGTGGTTAAACTCTGTCTCTACTAAAAATACAAAAATTAGCTGGGCGTGGTGGTGCATACCTGTAATCCCAGCTGCTCAGGAGGCTGAAGCAGGAGAATTGCATGAACTCGGGAGGCGGAGGTTGCAGTGAGCTGAGCTCACCACTGCACTCCAGCCTGGGCAACACAGCAAAACTCCATCTCAAAAAAAAAAAAAAAAAGTGAAAGACAGGGTTGTTCTTTAGAGCCACAACTGAGCTTATGTTCATAACCACAAGATGGGTGGCTGCTTGCCAGGGGAACCAACCATCTGCTCAGAGCCCCACCCTCCACCTTCGGGGAGGGGAGATGAACCGAAGGTTGATCACCAGTGGGCAATGATGTAATCGATCATGCCTACATAATGAAATCGCCATAAAAACCCGTAACGACTGAGTTCAGGGGTTTTCCAGGAAGGTGGTGTTGTATGGAAGCTTTTGTATTCGAGGCCCTTCCGGAGTGTGCCCCATTTATCTCTTCATCTGGCTTTTCATTTGTATCCTTTAAAATACGGTTTATAATAAACTGCTAAACGTAAGCAAATGCTTCCCTGCATTCTGTGAGCTGCTCTAGCAAATTAATCAAACCAAAGAAGAGGGTCATGGGAATCCCGATTTATAGCCAGTTGGCCAGAAGTACAGGTAACACAACCTGGGGCTTGTAATTGGCACTGGAAGTGGGGGACAGTCTTGTGGGACTGGGATCTGATGCTATCTCCAGGTAGATAGTGTTGGAATTGAATTAAGAACACCCAGCTGGTGGCCACTGCAGAACTGGCTCCTTGCTTGATATGGGTGGGTGGGGGAACCCCACACATGTGGTATCAGAAGTGTGTTTCTGGAGTATAGTAGGAGAAATTGAGTTTGTTTTCTACTCATATACAGAGAAACAAAATCACTAAAGAGCACCAAATTGTATTCTGTTCAGATAATATAGTGGAAGAAATATTCCATTTATGGTAGTACCAAAAAGGATAAAGTACCTAAGAATAAATGTTCAGACAATATAAAGGACATTTCAAAACTTCTAAAGGACACAAAAGAAAACATAAAAACACACCATGTTCAAGGATAGGAAGACTCAATATCATACAGATTGTCATTTTCTTTTTTTTTTTTTTTTGAGATGGAGTCTCGCTCTGTTGCCAGACTGGATGGAGTGCAGTGACTCAGTCTCGGCTCACTGCAACCTCCAACTCCCGGATGCAAGCGATTCTCCTGCCTCAGCCTCTCAAGTAGCTGGGACTACAGGTGCATGCCACCACACCCAGCTAATTTTTGTATCTTCAGTAAAGACGGAGTTTCACCCGTGTTGGCCAGGATGGTCTCAATCTCTTGACCTCGTGATCCACCTGCCTCAGCCTTCCAAAGTGCTGGGATTACAGGCCTGAGCCACCATGCTCGGCCAAAGATTGCAATTTTCTATGAGTTACTTGACACATTTAATATAATCCAAATAAAGATACTGACAATATTCTTTTTTAAAAACTACACCAGGTAATTCTAAAGTTCATTGAAAAAACAAACACTAGTCAGATAAAGATACTGACAATATTCTTTTTAAAAAACTACACCAGGTAATTCTAAAGTTCATTGAAAAAACAAACACTAGTCAGCCATGGTAACTGGCTTGCATCTGTAGTCCCAGCTACTTGGGAGGCCAAGGTAGGAGGATCACTTGAACCCAGGAATTTGAGGCTGCAGTAAGCTATGATCACACCTGTGAATAGCCACTACACTCCAGCCTGGGCAACATAGCAAGACTCTGTCTCTTAAAACAAAAAAAGGCAGAAGGTCTTTCTTAAGAAGCATTAAAAAGAATTACTCCTATAGATATTTAACATTTTATGGCACCTCAATAATTAAAACAAAGTGGTCCTAGAGAATGGATAAACATTAGCCCAATGGAACAGAGCAGAAAGTGCAACTATAGACCTCAACACGAAAAATTCATGGTGTTGAAAAAAGGGGGATCAATATTTTATACTTTGTACTTATTTAAATTCCAAATGAGTTTACAATTTTACAAGTAAAAAATAAAATAATGAGATTACATTAAATTCTGTTATGATCTCAGAATGGAGATTTTTTTACTTATGACTCAAAATCCAGAAGTCATAAAATATTTATCAATTCAAATACATTTTTAAAATTTCATGAGAAAATATTATAAGCAAAGTCAAAATACAAACCAACAAATTGAGTGAAAAAAAAATTTACAGCTCATATCAAAAATGGCTAATCTTCCTAATATTTAAAGAGCTCCCAAATGTCAAAAACAGAAATAGAAACAACCAGCACTAGAAAAATGAACAAAGTAGATAAAATAACGGTTTGTAGAAAAGGAGACACATGGCTCTTAAACATATTAGAAGATGCTCAACCTCACTCAAAATAACACAGAAGCAAATGAAAAGGTTTCTAGGTAATTCAATGGGGAAAAGATACCTTTAAACAAAAAGTGCTGGAACAATTGGATATCACCAAAAAAAAAAAAGAACGTCAACTTTTACTTCATACCATATCAAAAATTAATTCAAAAATGGATCACAGGTCAGGCAAAGTGTCTCATGCCTATAATTCCAGCACTTTGAGAGGCCAAGGCAGGTATATAACTTGAGCTCAGGTGTTTGAGACCAGCCTGGGCAATGTGGCAAAACCCTGTTTCTACAAAAAATATAAAAATTAGCCAGGTTTGGTAATGTATACCTATAATGCCAACTACTTGGGAGGCTGAGTGGGGAGGATTGCTTGAGTCCAGGAGGTTGAGGCTGCAGTGAGCCAGGATTGTGCCACTGCACTCAGCCTAGGCAACATATCGAGACTCTCTCTCTTTTCTTTCTTTCTTCTTCTTTTAAGAGATCAGGTCTTGCTGTGTTGTCCAGGCTGGCCTCGAACTTCTGGGCTCAAGTGATCCTCCCTCAGCCTCCCAAGTACCTGGGAATACAGGCATGTGTCACTGCATCCAGCTTTACTAAGAACTTTTAAAGCTCAACAATATTAATAGCCCATTTCTTAAATAAGCAAAATATTGAACAGATAGTTCACAAAAGAAGACATGTGCCCAATAAGCAAATTAAAAGTGGCTCAACATTGTCAGTCACACCTGTTAGAGTGGCTAAAGTTTAAAAGACTGACTATACCACATGTTGACAGGACCACTTTGGAAATGTTTGACAGTTTTTCAATCCAGCAATTCTACTTCTAGGTATTTACCCAGATGAAAATATATGTCCAAACAAAGACTTGTACACAGATTTCTGGAGGAGCTTTATTTAATAACCAAACCTGAAAACTACTCAAATGTTCATCAATGGATGAATGAATATATTGTGCCTCTATCTAGACAATGGAATGTGTTGGGAATACAACAAACTACAGATACACAGAATAACATGTATTACTCTCAAAACCATTACAGTGAGGGCAAAAAGCTAGATGCAGAAGAGTACATACTGTGTACTCATTTCATTCATATGAAATGCTAGAAAAGTGAAATGTGATCAGTGGTTATGGAAAGGTCAGTGGCTGCTCAAGGCTGGAGGTGGCGAGCACTGACGGGAAGTGATGTGGAGAACTTCGTGAGTGGTTGGGAATGTTCTGTATTTGATTGTAGGGGGTGGTGGTTACTCAGGTGTTCACATGTGTCAAAGCACCTCAAATGATACATCTTATTTTTATTTTATCTTTATTTAATTTTGAGATGGAGTCTCGCTCTGTTACCCAGGCTAAGGTGCAGTGGCATCATCTCAACTCACTGCAACTTCTGCCTCCTGGGTTCAAGCAATTCTCCTGTCTCAGCCTCCCGAGTAGCTGGGACTACAGCCGTGTACCACCATGCCTGGCTAACTTTTGTATTTTTAGTAGAGATGGGGTTTCACCATATCGGTCAGGCTGGTCTCAAACTCCTAACCTCAGGTGATCCACCTGCCTCGGCCTCCCAAAGTGCTGGGATTACAGGCATGAGCCAGCCAAATAATACATTTTAAAAGGGTGTTTGTTGTATGTAAATTACACCTTTAAAAAATATGTAAATGCTAGGGGAAGAGAGAAACCAAACCAAACCCTGTTCTTTGCTGGAGCTAGAAATCCAAGACTTACAAAGCAATAAACAATTGGACAATAAACAGGCTGGCTAGGTGGCTCATGCCTGTAATCCTAGCAGTTAGCGGGGCCGGGGCCTCGTGGGAGGATCACTTGAGGCCAGGAGTTAGAGACCAGCTTGAGAAGGCCCTGTCTCAAAAAAAAAAAAAAAAAAAAAAAAAAGCCAGGCATGGTGATCCTTTAAGCCTGGGAGGTTGAGGCTGCAGTGAGCCATGATCGCTGTACTGCACTCCAGCCTGGGTGACAGAGTGAGACCCTGTCTCAAAACAAACAAACAAAAAACAAAAAAAAAAACTTGAACAATAAACAAAAAGATTACACTGAGATACAAATTTTCACTTTCCAGAATGTCAAAAGATCCAAAAGTTTAATAACACAGTGTATTGACATGACTATGAGAAAAAAACACCACTGACAATGGGAGTGTAAATTGGTATAATCCCCAGAGAGGGTATTCTGGCAATATTTACTAAATTATAAACGCTTTGATTTAGCAATTCCACTTCTAGGATTTTATCTTATAGATAAACTCTACCACAAATAGCACATGTTAAAGGTTATTCATTGCAAAAGCATTTAAAATAGCAAAACACAAGAAATAATCGAAATGCCTATCAGTCCAGGACAGGTTGAATAATTTATGATACATCCATACTATGGAATCCTATGTAACTACAAGAAAGCACAGGGAAAGGCTGTCTGTGGTAACATGGAAAGATCCTCAGTGGGTGATGTTAAGTGAAAAAGGCAACATTGTGTTTCTATGTTGCCATTTGTATAAAATCAGGAACAACAAAAACCCAGAAGATACATATTTGGATTTTCTTGCGTATGTATTTTTTAAAAAAACAAAACCTTCAGGAAGAATTACCAAGAAACTAATCGCAGGGAATGGGGGAAGGCATGGGAAATATGTGTGGAGGGAGAATTTTCATAATATGCTTTCCTATCTTTTTAAATGTTTAGCCAACCAAAATTTAAATATTGGCTGGGTACAGTGGCTCACACCTGTAATCCCAGCACTTTGGGAGGCTGTAGTGGGAGGATCCTGCGAGCTCAGGAGTTCAAGACCAGCCTGAGCAACATGGGGAGACATCCTCATCTCTACAAAAGAGATTTTAAAAATTAGCCGGTTGTGGTGGCACAACCTGTGGTCCCAGCTACTCAGGAAGCTGAGGCAAGAGGATTGCTTGAGCCCCAGAGATCAAGGCTACAGTGAGCTATGTTTGTGCCACTGCACTCCAGCCTGGGTGATAAAGCAAGACCATCTAAAAAAATTTTTTTTTAAATGCTTAAAAATAAGGCCAGGTGCGGTGGCTCACACCTATAATCCCAGCACTTTGGGAGGCCTAGGCAGGCAGATCACTTGAGGTCAGGAGTTTGAGACCAGCCTGGCCAACATGGTGAAATCCCATCTCTACTAAAAATACAAAAATTAACCAGGTGTGGTGGTGTGCGCCTGTAATCCTGGCTACTCGGGTGTCTGAGGCAGGAGAATCACTTGAATCCGGGAGGTAGAGGTTGCAGTGAGCTGAGATTGTACTGTACACCAACATGGGCGACAGAGTAAGACTCTTGTTTCAAAAAAAAATAAATAAATACTTTTCAATAACATCAAAACACATTATATATTAATATATTAACTAGGATACTATAACTATTATCATTATTCACCAGGTTATCTTGAAGAAAAATATAATACATAAGAAGTGTCTAGTCCAGTATAAGGACATATTTGGCACACAGTAATGGTTACTATTTCTATATCCTGCCCCTCAAATGCCCGCACACAACCTGTCTCGTACTTCAGGTTCTAGTTCTCCGAAGCCCAGTTGCCTGGCTACTTCTTCCAGCTGTGCCCTTGCAGGGACTTCTCCTCTGCTGAATGATTTTCCTTGTCTCTTCTTATTGTCCACCTACTTGGTAGCTGGGATGTGGAGAACATCACTTCCTCAGGAAAGCCTTCTCTGATTGACACACACCCTCCTCCTCCCTCTTCACACCAACCCTTTAGGTGGCCCTTGTCCTCCCTCCCCTGTGGACTGCAGGGTCTGCTCAGTCCTCTGTAGTCCTGGAGTGCTGGCCAAGGATCGAGCTCCCCTCCACAGGGCGGGGATTCATGGCAGGGGCAGGCCTTACTCTCCACCCACACAGACATCCAGAAAAGTTTCGGTTTCCCCTAAACGTTATGTTAATCTTCCCATGCTCACAAAGAAGAGTTTAGGTTTCCCCTAAGTTGTGATCTCATTTTTCCTGTCTTCCCTACCCCAGCCAAGGGGCAGTGCCAGCTTTCATGGTGAAGATGCCTGGGGTTTCCTGGGCAGCCCTTCATATACTGTGTAATAGCAATGGAAGGAATCCACAGGTGAACACTGATGCGGGAAGCTCCCAGTCCAGCAGGGAGGGCAGCCATATATGCAAGAAGCAGAAACACACAATGTGGAATGGGTGCAGACAGCCAGGCAAGGGCATAGAGGACAAGTCTCACTGGGCCTCAAAGGGTGGCCACAGTGTGGCTGCAGGGATTGGAGGGCAGGCTTTGGAACAGACAGCCTCAGCTAGAAAGCCCTGGGAGGGCCCTTGAGAGGCCTCCAAGTAGGCAAAGGGGCAACAGCAGGTGCAGCAGCCTGGGACTCTAGGAAGGAGCCTTAGAAACTTGAACCTCAATGGCCATGGCAGTGACAGAGGGGTCTGTGCTGGGCTTTAGGGAGGTGCCTCAGGCAATGTGGATGACCTCCACGAGGAGGGACAAGGCAGTGTCTGGCAAAGGCAGGGACAGACAGCAAACAAGACAGAGCCAGGCACCCAGGAAGGGCAGAGACCCCTGGGGGGAAAGGGAAGTTGCGGTGCCACAGGACAGGCTGGGGCTGTTCTTAAGGGGAGGCTCTGATTTTTGTGGTTTTGTTTTTCCCAGAAGTCTCTCCAAGGAGTAAGATTCCTTTCTTAGGACTCAAGAAGTCAGAGGCCCCCTTCTCTGGGGCCCCTGGGGTTTGGGCGAGAGTACTGGAGCAGAAAACAGGGCTGGGCTGGGCCTGGGGCCAGGCCTCGATGACTGTTTCCTTCCCGTCAGCCAGCGGAGAAGCAGTGACAGAGTGTACCAGGAGGGGAAGCTGACGGTGGCCCCAACTCCTCTCTTGAATGGGATATGACCACCCCGTCTGCCCCTCAGTATTTGCAGGACACTCTGGCACACTCATGCCTTCCTTTCCTGGTGAACCTGTATCCCACTACAAAGAGGAACAGAACTCCCCACCCAGCCCCACCCCTGCTTCCAGGGGCTTTGAGACACTCAGGAGAAGGAGCTTCAAATACTGTGAGGGTCTGTCTGTGTCAGCCACCAGGATGTCAATCCCTGCCTGGGCTGGCAGCAGGGACCTTGTGGACCCTCCTAGCCCACCCCATGCCCTCAGGAGCCCCGCTTGGCTTCTTCTCTTTTACACATTGTAAACACCACATTTATTTGTCTGAGGCTTGCAAACGTCTGGTAGGAAGCACAGAACGCAGGGCTCTCCTTCATGCTGCCCTGGGCCCCAGCTAGCCAGGCATGCAGGACGGAGCTGGCAGATGAGTCAGACATCTTTGGGAGCAGCGCCAAGGAAGCAGCAGGCCCTGCTCCTTCACATGTCCAATCCCGCTAGCACGGGCCTGGACTGCAGCCAGGAAGGTGGGCCAGCCAGGATCCCCAGGTAACTTCGCCACAGGGACCTCTTCTCGGAGGCTGCCTTCCCTTCCCTCCCCATCCCTCTCCAATCCCCGCAGAGCTTAGAGCCTGGGCCACATGCTTGGTCCCTCACACAAGGACCAAACCAGCTGCTGTCAGGCTGTTTCTGTGGGTCCTGTCTCTCCAGTCAGGAAGCCAGCAGGGCAGGGCAGGGCAGGCCTGGCTCTCCTCCTGGAATCACACCGTGCATCCAGCTCAGCGCTGGGCGCTCAGCTGGGGACCGGGATGGACAAAGACTTGTCCAGAGAACCACTGTAGGGGAGACGTGCATTGCAGCCGGACTCAGCCTCCCCCAGCCTCCATCCATGGGTTCTTGGCTGGGCCTGAAACTTGTTAGGGCCTCAACTCTCCATGGTGCAGATGAACACCTCCTCCTCCAAGAGGCCCCTCGGGCTTGGTGCCAGGCTTGGGACCGGGCTCTGGAAAGTCAGTCAAGGCTGCTACTTCAGGGCCCTGAGGACAGCCTCCAGCTTCATGGCCATAGCCAGGTCGCCCTTCACCTTCAGCCGTCCGCTCATGTAGGCCCCCAGGGGCCGCAGCTCTCTGCACAGCAGGGCCTGCAGGTCTGCCTCAGCCATCTCCACCACCACATCAGGGATGCCATCAGGCACCCCGTGTCCCACTCTTCCTCGTCCTGTGGGGCAAAAGAAAACCGACTGTCAGTAGGGGAATGGAGGAATGTGAAGGAGAGCTATGGGGGTGGGAGGGGCTGGCATTTCCCATTGGGAGGAGAGTACTGGTTAAGAGTTCGGGTTCTAATACCCTGGGTTTGAGTCTTATTGGCTGTGTGAACTCTTGGAGCCTCAGTTTCCAAATCTGTGATGATAATTCCTTTAGAGATGACAATTCCTAAAGCATAGGCTCATGGTGAGAAGTGGGTGAGATAATGCACAAAAAGTACTTGGCACAGAGCCTGACAGGGAGCAGGCCTGTAACACGGGCAGACCGCTTGGTATTGGAAGTCTGGCTGCATTGTCCTGCGGATGGCAGGGAGATCAGGGCATAGTTAATGCCCGGAAATGGTGTCTGAGCCCCTGCCTGCCATGGGTTCACCCCAAATTATTGGCAGGAGCAGGGGGCAGTCTACAAGAGCACCACTGGGGTAGGTAACAAGCAACCTAGCAAGCTGGATGGGAAGTAGAGGCAAGGAGGGCAGCGGCACCTGTAGTGAGGTCCAGGAAGTAGGTGCTCTGGGTGCCGCTGGGCAGGACGACATTGAACTGGTAGCAGGCCCCGACTTGGCTGACCAGGGCCTCAGACAGGAAGGGCTGTAGAGCAGTCAGTAGCCCCTCTGCCAGAGGCTGCTTCGGACTGGACCTGGCACCAACTTGAGGGGCAGGTGGCTCAACTTCACTCACCATCTCCACGGTGTCTGCTGGGGGTGGCCAACAGGGTTGGGGAAGGAGGCAGAGAGGTCATCGTGTTGCCAAGATCAGGACCACTCACTGTGGCCTCTGCACCTTTTGTGGCAGTTTCCTCTTACATCCCCTTCAGGCCTCTGTTCAACTTCCTTCTCTACCAGAAAGGTGCCCCTGAGTTTTCAGCCTAAACCTCAAACTCAGTTTCTAAACTACTCCAGCCTCAGATATAAAACTCCTTTCAGCTGCCCTTCTGGTGATGTCGCCTCCTCCCATGGAGGCTGCCAATGGCCTCTACACACTCAGACACCTGGCCTCCTCTCACTGCCTTGGCTGTGGTCAGTGTGGGCTGAACATCTGTGCAGAGTGTGTACTGCATAGAGCTGCTGGGATAGCGAGCAAAATCTGTGCTGGCATCAAGCTGGTAAACACCCCCGCCCTCCTCCCCAGGGCTCCTCACCTGGCCCCAGGGATGGGGCACCTCCTGCCACTGAGTTCATGCTTCCTCCCAGGAAGTGCAGGGCCAGGTGCTGGAGGGTGCTGTCCAGGTTGGGCCCAGCTGGGCTGTCCTGGGGCGGCTGGAGCACGGCCTCCACCGCCAGCTCCACGCGGTCTACCTCCAGCCCCCAGGCCCTGGTCACATCGTTGATCTCCAGCTGGAGGACAGTGTGGGGAGAAACGTAATTAATTCAACAAACCTTTCCTGAGCACCTTCTCTGGGCAGACTGTGTGGCCGTGCATGGACATGGTGGCACCACACTGCCCTTGAGACGCTCCTAGCCTGGGAACACAGGCAGAGGGCAATGACTTCTCAGCTGTGGTAAGTGCCAAGACAGAAGCAAGGCCGGTGGTGAGCCCCCAGCAGAGGAGGGTGGTGCCAGCAGGAGGGAGTCCTCAGGTGCAGGAGGACCCTTCCAGGCAACAGGTACAGCATGTGCAAAACCCCAGGCAAGAAAACCTGGCATGTTTGTGGAGCTGCGAGGAACCAGAGTTCCATTTAGCTGGACCCTCACATTTCGGCTGAGGACTGGAGACAGCTGAGGGGTCAGAGGTAGGGTGTTTCTGCTTACTTTGATTTATTCTGAGGCAACAAAGAGCCCCAGGGAGGAGTTTGAGCAGGGAGGTGACAGAGCAGACTTGCTTTAAGGCAAGTTCCTCCTGGCTGCTGTGGATGCTGGATTATAGGGGGCTGAGGGGAGGGATGGAGACCAAGGAAGACATTGTTTCAAAATACAGCCAAGGAATGATGCAGCTCTGGCGAGGGTGGAGGGGAGCTGTGAAGCCAAGAGCCACTGAGGGAGGCATGCCTCTATCAACTCTACTGAGCCACAACAGGGCACTAGAGAAGTGCAAGCACCAGGCTAGGGGCTGCCTCGATGTGTGCAATGATATGAGAGGAGGTGGGAGTGGGGAGGAGTCAGGCTCCTGAATGGATGAGTGTGGCATTCACTAGAGAGGACACATGGGGGTGGGAAGGGAGGGATGGCAACTTTTTTTTTTTTACTACTGTAAGCTTGAGGTGTCTGTGGGGCAGTCAACTGTCCAGTAGGCAGCTGGAGAAATGGCCCAGAGTACAGAAGCATCAGGGCTAGGGCAGGTCATTGTGAATAATCAGCATCCACAGGCAGCAGACAGCCCAGATGGATGAGCTCTCCCAGGGAGGTCACAGATGAGAAGAGGCCAGTGATGAAACCCTGGAAACTTAAGGGCAGGAGAATAAGTGGCAGCAACCAGGGGTGACAGGGAAGGAGGAAATGCAGGGGGTTCTGGGGGCTGGGGGCTGGGTCGACCATGTCAAATGCTGCCATCAGGTGATATACGGGAAGGGCTGAGAGGTGCCCACTGGGCTGGCATGTGGGAGGTCACTGTGATGTTGGCCAGCGCTGTCTTGGGAGCCCAAGGAGGCCAGGATGAAGGATGTGGGGGCAGGGGCTGGGAGCTTGGATGAAAGTCTTGCAGAAGAAAAGGGGAGAAAGGGAGTGGGAGCTAGAGGGCACTGGGGCAAAGGGAGGGCACATTTCTACACAGAAAGGAGAGGTGACAGAGAGAGAGTGCACGGAGTGGAGGGAAGGCATCCTGGGACAGCAGGGGGCCCACAGCACTGCGCAGTACAGGGATGAGCCTCAGAGAGGGGAGGCAGCAAGGCAAGGAGGCAGGAAAGCAGCACAGAGGCAGGTGGGTTTGAAGGGGTGAAACTGGAGGAAGCAGAGTGCTCATCCTAGAGTCTTTCTCCTGAGTGTTAGGAGGCAAGGCCTGCTGCAGAGAGCAATGGGCAGTGGTGGGGCTGGAGGAAGGCAGCGAACGGCTGAGGCAGCTGGCCTGGAGCACTGGCAGGTAAGGAGTGGTAACTGGCTAAGGAGGGTCCAGCAGGTGAGAGGTGGGGACTCTGATTTCTCTAGAAGAAAATCAGGCAAAAAGGGGCATGTGAATAAGTGTATGCCTGTACCAGGGCCTGAGGGCAGTGTGCTGGACTTCCTGAGGTTCTGTCTCAACCACAGGCACAGCTCTCACTCTACCAGGTTCTCACTCAGTCTAGGAAATGGGGCCTAAATGACTCTCACATCCTGGTGTGGGACTGACTTCCCCAAACTGCCTGTCTCACATCAAAACAATGTGCAACAAGTCCAAGATCAATTTTCTCTTCCTAAAGGTGAATTAACACGGGACATGGTTTTATGAATAAAAGTTGTTATCCACTTGCTATCTGAGTTGTGTTAGATCAAGCACTGGATTGAGGGGGGATGGTGGGATGGAGGCAGGTGGTCTGGCTATGGCTCAGCTCTGCCCTTGACCATAGCTCTCAGAGGCAAGTCAAATTATCTCTTAGCTTTAGTTTCCTCCCTCCAAAATAAAACAGTAGTACCAACTTGCAGCAAAAATGTGAAGCTCAGAAATGCTGGGCTAGACAAAAGGACTTTGTAAACCATAAACTGCTAAGCACATGAGAGCTATTGTTAGGATCTCAAATAGTATTTCCTCAGGGATTTCCCCTCGCTGCTTCCAGTGGGAACTCCAGGACTGGCATTTATCCCATTCCCCTGCCTGTCCTCTAACCTTGATTCCCCAGGGCAAAGCAGAGCCAAGAGGAATGGGGAGAAACATCACTTACATTCCCCTGTCAGGACACAAGAGGAAGCACAAGTTGAGTGTGGCTGCAGGGGACACGACTCTGCATGTGTATTTATTTCTACCCCATCTTGTAGCAGAAGAGATTTAGGGCAAACTCCAATATACACATGGAGAAGAGGCAGGAAAAAGATCCAAATGTCCTCATGTGCCTTTGTTCTGTTCCAAACAAGGAAACCAAAATCACAAGCATGCACACGCTGCATGGTGAGCCTGGAATTCCCCAGCAGGTGACTGGGCTGGGAGGGTCCCTGCTCCTTCACCCACCTGCCTGCCCCATGAGTCAGGCCTGGAATGAGAGCTGTAGAGGCCAGTGTCATCATGGCAGAGCAGTGAGGGGTAAAAACTAAGGGGCAGACCCCAGGAAGGTCTGCCGGGGCCACTTCCTCTTCTCGGGGACAAGTTTGCCCAAGATCGTTATGGTCTACGCCCACCTGCCATTCCTCAACTCATGGCCCCACCCAGGCACTGGCTCTTCGAAGGTGGTTACACTATTGGGACATATGGTAAACTGAGGCCCACAGTGGTCTGACTCTTTGCTCAAGGTGACCTGGCAGGTGGAGCCAGGCCGGTGCCACCCCCCAAGCTCCGTCTTGTGAGGGGCTGCCTACCAGAAGCTGGTCGCTGATCTTGAGCTTCTCCATCTGGATCTCCCGCAGCGGCCTCTTGAGCAGGGCCTTGGTCATGGCGTTCTGGGCTGTCATGCGTGTGGCTGTGTTCAGGTCTTTCACAGTCATCACCGACAGCACCGGGTCCCAGATGCGAAACTGGACATCGGCTCCCACGGACAGCACAGCCCCGTCCTTAGAGGCCAGCTGTTGGGGGAGGCCATGAGAGAGAGACACTTGAGGGGTTGGGGGTGCAGGGAGGTCAGGCCCACTGGGGCCACCCAGCTTGACCCACCTGCTTGGCAGCTAGCTCCTCAAGGGCAAATGGTGTCACCAAGTATGTAGGGTTAGGTGTATGAAGCAAGGATGTCCTCCTAGCCTCCATCAATTTTCTGGTCTCTTCTTCCCCCTGCCCCCCTCAGATGGTGACTCACAGGCCAAGGTCCTGGCACCACAATACATTCTGGACAGGCCCCCAGTTCCTCTGTCAATGCAGCTGAGAAGCCCCTCACCTTGCAGGGAGGGACGTTGAAGGCTCGTGTCCTCAGATCCACCCTCTGAAAGGAGTCAATGAAGGGCAAGAGCAGAACCATGCCAGGTCCCTGGGGGGTGCGGATCCGGCCCAGACGGAACACGATCATCCGCTCGTAGGTGGGCACAATCTGTCCACAATGGCAAGGGAAAGAGTTGAAAGTGGTCAGCCTAGGCTGGCCAATGCCGTCTGCCTAGGTCCCTTCCTCACTTCTCTCCTCCTCACCTGGGTCACAGTTAGGTATCCCTAGCTCTGTTTCCAGATGAGAAAACCAAGGCTCAGGGAGGCTAAGTGACTTGCTCAAAAATTGCATAGCCCTAAGTGAAACCGGGAAGATTTGAATACAGTTCTGAATAACTCCAAAGTCCATGTGTCTTAACCACTGCACTGTATTGACTTGATCCTTAGAGAAACTTTTCATCTCTGTGGTCTGAAGCTAGACATGACTCATACCAGGAAACTGTCTGTCCTTGGATTAGTTAGGAGAAAAGGCTGGGCTGCCCTAACAGCACCCCCAGGGAAAGGGCTTTGTCAACTTTAGGTCCCTGGACCTCCTAGAGAAGTAGTGATGTCCAAATTGAGAAATGAAGGCCCAGAGAAGCAAAGAAACCTGCTCAAGGTCACACAGCATTTGTTTCTGTGGCAGTTTTAGAACTAGGATCTAAGGCCATTTAAGGACGCCCTTGCAGACCACACCAAACCCAGAGGTTTTCTAGAGAGGGACTGTTGCCTAGGGCTACACAAAGGGCAAGGCCTCCTTGGGCTTCCACCTTCCCCACAGCTTTCACGTGTGATGCTGAACTATAGCTCCATGGTTCATCCGCTTCCCACTGTACCACCCCTTACGGAAAACGAGGTCTGAATTCCCATTATGCATTACCTGCTGGGCTAAGTTGGATGTTTTCATTTCTAATTTATTCTAACCCAAAGAGAAGATAATTTGGCAAAGACATCTGCGTGCACCTTAAAGGCAGTGTCCAGATCCCAGGACTTAGGAGTTTGGGACTTGTTTCTACCCCCTACTGGCTCCCAGTATGACTTTAGACAAGCCCAAGCCTTAGTTTCCTCCCCTGAACAATGTGAGTGAATGGTTCTTGCCTAGCCCAACACGCAAACGGGTAATACTATTTAGGGAAAGGGGACAGAGGATAGGCAAATTTATTCATCAATGCCAAAGCTCTCAGTGTGGCCCAACCACCCTGGGGGCTGACCCAGCCAGCCTTACCTTCAGGGCAAACCAGCCGGAAATGGGGAAGGTGACCAACAGCAGCAAGAACCCCAGGAAACTGATGAGGCCATGACAGAGGCAGGAGGGCCAGCTCTGGGGTGCATCTGCAGGTGAGAGCAGAGGTGGTCAACTGGACCTGCCATGATAGCTGCAAGTGGAGTGAACTTGGGCAAGTGTACATCACGCCCACCTTCCCCTCGAGAGGCTCCTTCCTTCTCAGGGCTCTCAATCTGGCTCCTTGCCTAATATCTCCGTATCTCTGGGCAGCTGCGAGTTAGGGTCTGTTCCCTCCTCCCATACATCAACACTCATTTGTCCCAAGTCCAACAACCCTCACAAGGTCTTATTCTCTGCTAGACAACAGCCATTCAATCTCAGAATCCAGTCCAGGTGATGATGCTCTCCTCACTGGACTGAGTAGGGGTCAATCCTCTCGTTTAATTTATACTGCCTACCCATACCTGGCATGGAGCCAGGAGCACCTGGGCATTTGTAAACATGCACTGAATACTGCTGGCAGAACACACGCCTCCTATACCATCAGCCCCAGAAGTGTGCTTTCCAGGAGTCTTTATGAAGATGATGCCTTAGCCTACAGGGATAAAGCATAAATAGCTTATCAACAGGAGCCATAGATGAGGAATTAGATTATTATTTTCTATTCCTCACGCTACTTTAATGCCTTAATGACCATTAAAAAATGCCTATTTCATGAGATTGCGCCACTGCACTCCAGCCTGGGGGACAGAGCGAGACTCCGTCTCAAAAAAACAACAAACAACAAAAAACAAAAACAAAAAAAACCCCTGCCTATTTCAATTCAAGAAAATTGTTAGGGGTCGGGGTCAGGGGCAGGGCTAGAAAGATGAGGCTTATCCAAGCCAAATGTCCTGGCCCCTGGAGAATCAGGAGCCCAGGATGGGAGCGAAGCCGAGACAGCTCCAGAATCTGGGATGAGGTTATTTGCCACTTTCCTTCTCCCAACCCTGGACAGGAAGCAGTCAGGAGCCCTGCTCCATTCTTCCAGGAAGCCCTGCCCTCTGGGCTAATTCCCAGAGCACTGAGGCTCCATTTTGTGCCTGGCTCTGATCCACCAGGCCTCTCAAGAGAGTTCTGGACAGGGAGAGCTTTCAGGACAGGAAGGCCAGGGAGGGATCAAATCCAAGGTTAGGCGGTCAGGCTGAACAGCGTGGGATCTGGCCTGTAGGCCAAAGGAGCCACGGAAGACTTTGAGGGCAAGACAGAAGCAGGGCAGATCCAACAGGCAGCTGAGGACCTGTCATTTTGGCCTGCACATCCAGGAGATGCCTAATTCCTGGGCTTCTAGAGGTGCCCCCTAGGGTGAAAATTCTTCCATTTCCCTGCAGCAGGTGCCTTTAGGGTGCTGGTGGCCTCCTCTGCCTAGACCTCGGTTTCTTCTATGCGAAATAGAAACCTGAAACGTCTTCCCAGGCCTAAAGGGCTGATAAGAGCCGAGGACCAATGTGGTGAGGTGAGGTTTTGGAAGATAGGAGCAACGCTGGCTGGCTCTGGGGCCAAAGCCCCGTGACCCTAGGGAGGGCGGATCGGCGCTAGTACCAGGCGCCGGGTCCAGCCCCCTCTCCACATCGTATCCCTTTCTCAGTCCCCCCTCGTAGGGTGCGACGGCACTGGGCCGGCCGACTCCTCGGAGGCAGAGATTCGGGCCTGGGGGTTGCCGGCCGATCCCCCCCGGGTCCGCCGTGCCAGGCGGCCACTCACCGGCCCCCGTCCCCACGCCGCCCCGCTCCGGGGACAAGCAGCCCTTCTGCGAGCCCAGAAAGCCGAAGCTCGACTGCTGGAAGCGGTCAAAATCCCCCAGTGGCAGCGCCCGGTACCCAGACCTGCCGAGCATGGCTTTTGACAGGAGACACGCCCTGCGCCTCCGCGCGGCGCCCTCCCTGGCCAGTGGGCCCTACGCGGCACCGCCCTCCTGGCTGCTGCTTCCGGCTTCACCCGCGCGGCCACCCGCGGCGGCGCGGGCGCAGGAAGAGGAGGCCGGCCGGGGCCCGCTTCCGCCGTCGCATGGCTCCCCCTGCGCTGGGAGGACCGAACTGCAGCCGAGGGCTAGTGGGTGTGATCGGTGTTCCTGGGAGCCCGCTGGAGTCATCGACTCCTCCCCTCTTCTCCTACTCAGCCTTAGAAAAGCTGGAGGGGAAGCTGGGCACGGTGGCTCACGCCTATAATCCATCAATATGGGAGACTCAGGCAGGAGGATCGCTTGAGGCCAGGAATTCAGGACCAGCCTGAGCAACATAGTGAGAGCCCATCTCTACAAAAAAATTTTAAAAATTAGCCTGGCGTGGGATGCCTGCCTGTGGTCCCAGCCACTTGGGAGGCTGAGGCGGGAGGATCTCTTGAGTCCAGGAGTTTGAGGCTGCAGTGAGCTATGATCGTGCCACTGCACTGCAGCCGGAGCGAGAGAGCAAGATCTCATCAGGGTTTACAGGAAGCGAATCTTCTCCAGGATCAAGGACATGCTATATCAGCCTTCTCAGCACTCCTTCTCTCACACTGGAGGCAGGACATGCCATATCTGGACTTTGGGTTTCTCTGGGACATAGTCTGCAAATTATTCCTCTTTGTGAATCCACAGCCCAGCAAGCAGGGACTGGCATAGGGCAGGTCTCAGTACTTATTTAAGTAATGGCCTAGCCAGGTCACCGTGATCAAGGTGGAGTAGGAAGGCCTGAAATTTGGCACAAAAAGAAAGAAGTTTCACATGCAGACCTCGGGGAGCATGGGAGTGTAAGGAAAAAGGGGATAGCACAAAGCTACATGAGGGCAGGGGCCCCAGAGCACCACAGAGGTGAGGCTCTCAGTCCTGCAGGTCCAGAAACAGCATGCCCCTGATCCAGGTACCTGGAATTAACTTGCCTCTCCAGGGCTTGAGAAAACCTGAATGCAACTTGTGAATTTACTTTGAGAAGTGTTAACTTCCAACAGGACTTTGGGGTAGTCTGGGAGCAGGCTATCTTCCAAAGCAAGCAAAGAAATGAATAAAGCTTCCCCAGCTCTGCCTCCTCAGCCAATCGCCTCTGGCCTCCGAAGCCCCATCCTGCCATAGCCCACTTCCAGGTCCCTTGTGCAGATGGCTGCCCACCATATTTGGCTTTTATGGACTGATTCTCTAAAGGCCTGGGAGTACTGACCAGGCTGGAGGGAAGGGCAGGCTCCTGAGGCCTCTTACAGTCCCTAGGAAGTTGCGTACCTGCCCAACTCCTGCTCTCCACCCTGCTGACTGTAAGGTTTATAAGAGCCAGGCCCTATCATCATCCTTTCTAGTCTGTTTCTAAGTTGGAACAGAGTACAGAATGGTACACAGGAGCCAGCACAGTGGTTGCAATGGTTTAAGTTTGAAGCCGGGGCACTGACCCAGTGAGGTCACCTGGAGCTGTGTCCCTTTCCCCTTACCAGCTGGGAGTCTGGCATGCTTTTTCATTGGCGAAGACCTAGCTGGCTCTCCCCTCACCCTCTTCATACCCGCTCTCCAGCTCTCCCCCTCCCTCCTGCCCCCACCACCTCAGATCCACCAGCCTTTCCAGCTGTCACTCAAGGCATCATCCTGCTCCCTCACCTCCAGTCACTGGCTTCCCAGGATCTCTGACTCAAGTCCCTCCTCTGCATCCCACAGCCACTGTCCTAGACCAGGGCACATGCTCCTAGGTTGTCAGAGTGACTGTCCCATCATGCACAGCTGATAGTGTTGTTCCCTTGTTCCAAATCCTTCACCAACTTCCCATCACTCACAGAACTGGTTCAATCTCCTTAGCTAGGATCTTGTCCCAGCACACTCCTTGGGCATCATTTCTCATGAATTCCCTCTTAAATCTGAAAATGGCCAAAATTAGTTCCCAAACAGGCTATCATGTTTCAAACTTCCATGCCTTTTGCAAGAGCTATCTTTTCTGTTTCAAGTGTCCCCTGTACCCCACCACCTACAACCCTAAATCCCTGGTGAATTTCCACTGCTTTTTCAGGTCCCAGCTGAGGGCTCTCCTTTCCAGAATGTCTCCGTTTGCAGGCTTGCTCTTCCATTACATCTAGGGCTCTTAGAAAGCAGGGGCTGCGTGTGGCTCATCTTTGTACGCCCAGCTCCTGGCAGGAGGTGGCACGAAGCAGTGCCAGAGTGAACTGATGAATGGATCAAAGCCGGGAGCAGGGCTGCCCCCCTGCAGCTCTGCCCTACCTCTCCCGCTTTACCGTAAGTCAGCTGTAGGTCTGCAGCTTCCCGCCTCTACCTCCTCCCCGCTCTGGGCGTGTCTTTAAAACCCGTAGTCGGCCTCTCTGCCCCTAGAACCGCCCCCAGCTTCTGTCTCACTTCCTCTCCAGAGGCGGGCCCTGAGCCGGCACCTCCCCTTTCGGACAGCTCAAGGGGCTCAGCCAACTGGCTCACGCCTCCACTTCAGCTTCTCTTCACGCCCTCCAAGATCTAAACCGAGAATCGAAACTAAGCTGGGGTCCATGGAGCCTGCACCCGCCCGATCTCCGAGGCCCCAGCAGGACCCCGCCCAGCCCCACGCGCCCACCATGCCTCCCCCCGAGACCCCCTCTGAAGGCCGCCAGCCCAGCCCCAGCCCCAGCCCTACAGAGGTACTATTGGGTTAGGGGATGATGGGTTAGGCTTTGTTGGTTTGCTGTGGTGGGGAGAGGTGGGAAGAGAGGGTCTAACGGAGGATTTGGTCAAGTACCCTAGAGAGTGACACAAAGCGGGAAGATCAGACACCAGGGTCCTGACCCTCTCGGCTGGGGCAGGGAAGGGAGGGTACGATAGAGAAGAAAAGAGGACACGGAGGAGTTGGGGCGGCCTCGCTGGGCTACGGTTTCTCCACTGAGCAGTTGGGCAAGGTGAGAAGGGTCAGTGGCCTCCGGGCCTGGGCCCTTCCGCCCACCCTCGTGCCCTGCCTCAACCCTGCCTCAGGTGCAGGACTTAAGATTAGGGAGGATGGAGGTAGTACCCCTGTTGCGCTGGCCTGGAGCCAGGGGCATGTCCCAGGCACGGCAAAACTAAAACCAACTTCCCAGATCCGAGGTGAGAAACTGTGGCTCAGACTGAAGAGGTATCTTTGCCAAGGCCTCCCAGCTCATGTGGTTTCTGCTTAAGGAAGCCTCCCCAACGAACCCTTCTCTTGCCACACCTCTCCTGCCCACCTCCCACCTCCACCCCCAAAGGAACTACTTGGGTTTCTTGCTCTGCTGCCTTTCAGGCCCTTTTGCTCCCCTTCATGAAAGTACGGAGGCCACCGTATTACGGTAACTTTTATAAGCATTATTACAACTAAGAATAACATTACTTAACAATACTAGGTAACATTTATGAGCACTTCAAATGTGCCAGGTACTGTATTAAGCACTTTGGTTTTTTGTTGTTGTTGTTGTTTGTTTGTTTTGCTTTTTTTGTTTATCTGTTTGTTTTTGAGACGGAGTCTCACACTGTCGCCCAGGCTGGAGTGCAATGGTGCGATCTCGGCTCACTGCAACCTCCTCCTTCCAGGTTCATGCCATTCTTCTGCCTCAGCCTCCAGAGTAGCTGGGATTACAAGCCACGCCACCATACCTGGCTAATTTTTATATTTTTAGTAGAGATGGGGTTTCACTATGTTGGCCAGATTGGTCTCTAACTCCTGACCTCGTGATCTGCCCACCTCGGCCTCCCAAAGTGCTGGGATTACAGGCACGAGCCACCATGCCCGGCCTGTTTTCGTATTTTAAAAATTGTGGTAAAATATACCTAACGGATAAATTCCTATGTTAACCATTTCTAAGTGTACCATTCAGTGGCATTAAGTAGATTCACAATATTGTGTAACCATCACCACCATCTATTTCCAGAACTTTTTCATTACTCCAGAAACTCTGTACTCTTTAAACCATAGGCAAGGGAAAGATGGCTTCCCTCCACCCTTCTAGTTTCCTTGGCTGGGCTATGAATTAAATAGCCTATGAATTAAATAGTCATAAAATAGATTAACAGCAGAAAACCCATATTTAATTACATATGTATACTCAGGAGTCCCACAAAGTATGAGACTCAAAGAAAGGTCAGATGATTGAAGCCTGTATAACATCCTGAGCTATGGAAAAGATCTTGGAGCTTCTGGGTGGTGGTGATAACACAAGTTATGGGAGGGTGAGGAGAGGAGCTGTTTGGTGAATAGAGGTTGTCTTGCTATGTAGATAAAAAGTTCCTAGATAATAAAAGTTGTCTGGAGCAGCCCTCTTTTAATATAGATCATTTTACTAATGTAGATTTTCTTTAAAGATATAAATGCCTTTCTTTTTCACAAAAGGAGAGCTTTTCAGAGCTATTCCTGTATCGGCAGTTTCTCAGAATAACCAGCTTAAAATATGCCAACGAAGTATATTTCAAGAGCCTCCTGCAGTCATACTTTGAAGTGGTGTGTCCTGAGCCCCAGTAATGCAATAGCTCCTCATTTTCTCCTTCGCCTAGCCCTTGGTAACTTCTAATCTACCTTCTGTCCCTATGAACTTACTTATTCTAGATATTTCATATAAGTGGAATTGTTACCATTAGAGGGTCTTGACTGCAAATTGTTCAGGTTCTTGGCATTTTGAACAAAGAATTGGACAAAATGCACAGCAAAGCAAGAAAAGAATGAAACAATGAAAGCAGAGATTTATTGAAAATGAAAGTACACCCCACAGGGTGGGAGCGGCTGGAGCAGGGCTCAAGGACCCCAGTTACAGAATCTTCCGGGTTCCAAATACCCCCTAGAGGTTTCCCATTGGCCACTTGGTGTTCACCCCATTGGTTGCAGAAAGCAACCAACCAGAGGTACTTTCAATTTTCCATCTGCCTGGCAGGAAATGGGGTGGTTTGCAAAGAGAGTAGCCTCTCGTCCTTTTGTTACTTAGGCGTGGAGAGTTGTGGTTTTCCTTTCGATTTAGTTCTAGGAAGTCAGAGGGAATCGGCCTTAGGTTCCCTGCCTCCAGACCCTATTCTCCTGCCTCAGAGTCATATAGTATTTGACCTTTTGTGACTGGCTTATTTCACTTAGCATAATTTCATTGAGGTCCATCTATGTTGTAGCATGTATCAGAATTTCATTTCTTTCTAACACTGAGTAATATTCCATTTTATGTGTAGACCACATTTTGTTTATCTATTCATCTGTTGGTGGATACTTGGATTGTTTCTACATTTTGTCTATTGTGAATAGTGTTGCTGTGGACATTGTTGTACAAGTATCTGTTTAGGCCTTGTTTTTAGATCTTTTGGTTATATATCTAAGAGTGGAATTGCTGGGTCATATTGTTGTTCCATGCTTACCTCTTTGATGAACCCCTAAACTGTGCATTAAGCACTTTATATGAGGTTGGTACTTAGTGTATCTACCTTCCTAACTGAGTTCCTTGAAGGCAGAATGTATCCTACACCTCTTATATCTCAGGGCCTAGTACTGTGTGTGATAAGAAGTAGATGCTCAATAAATGGTGCAGTGAGAGCTGGAGGGCCTAAATAAATGGGAGTATTGGGGTGCTGATAAGCCAGGGTTTTGCATCATCCAATGACTGGCTGGAATGGAATATGAGGTCCTACTCCAGTCTCCAGCTGTAAGGGTGATTGGCCGGTAGGTGGGGGCTCTTGGGACTTCTCCAGGCCTCACCTGCCTCTCTGGTCCCCCAGCAAGCCCCCCCTTTGGAGGAGGAGTTCCAGTTTCTGCGCTGCCAGCAATGCCAGGCCGAAGCCAAGTGCCCGAAGCTGCTGCCTTGTCTGCACACGCTGTGCTCAGGATGCCTGGAGGCGTCGGGCATGCAGTGTCCCATCTGCCAGGCGCCCTGGCCCGTAGGTGCAGACACACCCGCCCTGGATAACGTCTTTTTCGAGAGTCTGCAGCGGCGCCTGTCGGTGTACCGGCAGATTGTGGACGCGCAGGCTGTGTGCACCCGCTGCAAAGAGTCGGCCGACTTCTGGTGCTTTGAGTGCGAGCAGCTCCTCTGCGCCAAGTGCTTCGAGGCACACCAGTGGTTCCTCAAGCACGAGGCCCGGCCCCTAGCAGAGCTGCGCAACCAGTCGGTGCGTGAGTTTCTGGACGGCACCCGCAAGACCAACAACATCTTCTGCTCCAACCCCAACCACCGCACCCCTACGCTGACCAGGTGAGTAGGCTGGCACAGGGTGGGGTGGTGCATCCAAGTACCAGGTAGAGGGCGAGAGGAGCAAAGATCCAAAGAGTCACACAGCTGAGGACAAGGAGCTTCTGGGGCCTTGCAGCTCTAAATGTGGTCTGCAGATATGCAGCGTCCGTGTTGATGACCACAATTTATGCTGCCAGTCCCCACGCAGATGGATAGTAAGTTTCCAATTTCCTCCTGTAATAAATAATGCTGCAGAATCATCTTTGCATCTTTATCCAGTAACTTCTTTAGGATAAATTTTTAGAAGTGCCACTGCTGGGTGTAGGGGGACGGAAATTCTACATTTGATAAATGTTACCAAACTGCCCTTTAGAATTTAGTGGAATTTTCCGAGAGCACTGACACGGAATCTCAGTAAGGCTGGATTCTAGGATCAGAGACAGGTAGTTAGTTTCTGTCTGAAAAGTTGAAACCATTAACACCAGGCAGCGCTATCTGAGAATGTCTGTATGGGGAAAAAAATCACATCCAGTTGTAATTATTTTTATTAAACAGATTTTAATTCAGTTTTTTAATAGGTAATACATTCGTACAGTTCACAAACAAAATATGTAAAGAGGAGAGAGAGAGTGCAATCTTCTGTCCATCCTCAACTGTCTAATTCCCACCACTTCTCCCTCTTCCCATCCACAGGTAGCCATTTTTACTAGTTTTGAATGTTTCTTCTGAGAGTTTCTTTATGAATATATATGCAGGGAGGAGCAGTCTTATCAGGTCCTATTTTCCCTCTTTTAGCCAAAAAGGTAGCATAACTATGTGAACTTTTCACCATCAGAAATAGATTGTTTATAGAAGGCGCTTCTTGGTTCTTAGGGATCCACTTGCAAAATGAAAGCATTTTTCGCTGGTTTTTGACAACTCAGAACTATATATGGCTAAACCACATACCTGCTAAACTACATATCTGCTAAACTGAGTGTGATTTGTTTCCTGCTTTAGGATAAACTTCCCACACTATCAGAATAAGCTTTCCCCTCCGACTCCTCAACAGCTGGTATCACCGTTTCTTAGCTTATTGTAAAGGTTGAGTGGCTTTCCACTTGTTTATTGGCCATTGTGTTTCTTCATTTGTGAATGGCCTGTTTAGGTCCTTTGCCTGTTGTTGTTGTTGTTTCCTTTGGGGAATTAAGGGACTAATTAAAGAATTCAGGAACAAATTCCTCGAACGAAAAAAATGTATGCATTTCTTTTGCTCTTACAATTTATGCAGTTTTAAAACTTACATATTTATTGGATTTTGATTGAAATTGCAATAAATTAGGAGAAATTGGCTTTATCTCTGGTTATATCTTTTGGATTTAAAAAAATTTTTTTAATTTTTTTTTTTTCTTTTTTTGAGTTGGAGTCTTGCTGTGTCACCCAGGCTGGAGTGCAGTGGCGCGATCTCGGCTCACTGCAACCTCCACCTCCCGGGTTCACGCCATTTTCCTGCCTCAGCCTCCCAAGTAGCTGCGATTACAGGTGCACGCCATCATGCCTGGCTAATTTTTTGGTATTTTTAGTAGAGACAGGGTTTCATTATAATGGTCAGGCTGGTCTGACCTCAGGTGATCCACCTGCCTCAGCCTGCCAAAGTTCTGGGATTACAGGCATGAGCCATCGTGCCCAGCCTTATACTAATTTCTTAATGAATTTGTAAGCTTTCATGTTTTGAACATGATAATGCAGCCATCCCACGGGATCCATGGGAGACTGGTTCAAATTCATAGATGCTCAAGTCTCTGATATAAAATGGCATTGTATTTGTATATAACTTCTACATATCCTCCTGTATATTTTATTTTTTATTTTATTTTTATTTTTTGAGACAGGGTCTTGCTCTGTCGCCCAGGCTGGAGTGCAGTGCTGCACTCGTGGCTCGCTGCAGCCTCAATCTCTTGGGTTCAAACAATCCTCCCACCTCAGCCTCCAGATTATATGGGACTACAGGTTTGCACCACCATGCTCAGCTAATTTTTAAATTTTTTGTAGAGACAGGGTTTCACCACATTGCCCAGACTGGTCTTGAGAACTCTCGGGCTCAAGCAACAACCCTCCGTAGGCCTCTCAAAGTGCTGGGATTACAGGTGTGAGCCACTGTACCCATCCCCTCCTGTATACTTTAAATCATCTCTAGATTACTTATAATGCCTAATACAATGTAAATGCTATGTAAAGAGTTGTTTTACTATATTTTTGAATTTGTATTTTTTATTGTACTTTTTTTAATTGATTTTTTTTCCCCTGAATATTTTTGATCCAAGATTTGTTGAATCCACAGGTGCGTAACCTGCAGATACTGAGGGCCAACTGTACATATAAATTGTTTAGCGTAGTGCCTGGCACATATTAAATACTCAGTGAATGTTAAAATTTTATTATAATTTCTCCGCTCTAGAACAGTTTGAAGAATATGAGAAATTTAGGCTTGTAAAAGTTTTTTGAAAAACCATCTTGGAACTGGTGCCTTTTTTATAGTAGATTTTTGAGACTTTTCCCATTTTTGCCATGGCATTAATCTGTTTTGGCTCTTGTGTCAGATTTTTGGAAGATTTTCCAGTTCATCCTGAGTTATCTTTCATTATTTAAAAATCTCCTATATGCCTGTAACTATACCCCCTTTTTTTATTTCTGATGTTGTATATTTGTGGTTTAGTGGTCTTTTCAAAGTACTGTACTTTTAGTCTTTCCTTAGATCGCTTACTGATTTTAGTGTTTTCCTTCTTTCTGTTTGATCATTTTATTTTTGTCATTTTCTTCCTCCTAACTTTTGTCATTATTCATTTTCTAGCTTCTTGAACTTATAATTCATTTATTTGCGATCTTTATTGTTTAATAATAATAACTTTTTTTTTTTTGAGACAGAGTCTCCCTCTGTCACCCAGGCTGGAGTGCAGTGGTAGATCTTGGCTCACTGCAACCTGTGCCTCCTGGGTTCAAGTGATTCTCCTGCCTCAGCCTCCCCAGTAGCTGAGACTACAGGTGCCCACCACCACGCCTGGCTAATTTTTTTATTTTTAGTAGAGACGGGGTTTCCCCATGTTGACCAGGCTGGTCTCGAACTCCTGGCCTCAAGTGATCCACCCGCCTCAGTCTCCCAAAGTTCTGGGATTACAGGCATGAGCTACAATGCCCTGCCTAATAATAACTCTTTTAAGGTATAAGTTCTCTGTATATGGCTTTGGCTGTATGCCATAACTTTGATAACTTTATTAGTGTTCTCATAGTCTATCATTTCTCAAATATCATTTCAGTCTTTTCTTAAAAAGGTTCTCTTGCTTAAGGTCAAGAGTTCGAGATCAGCCTGGGCAACATAGCAAGACCTCATCTTTACAAAAAATAAGAAAAATTAGCCAGGCATGGTCGGTGGTACATGCTTGTAGTCCCAGTTATTTGGGAGGTTGAGGCAGGAGGGTTGCTTGAACCTAAGAATTTGAGCCTGCAGTGAGCTGTGATGGTGCCACTTCACTCCAACCCGAGCATCAGAACCAGACCCTGAGTCGAAAAAAAAAAAATTTTTTTTTCTCTTGAAAAGTTTCAGAGAAGAGTGTTTTCTAAAATTTTCAAGTGGTTTGTGATGTTTGGTTTCTTGCTCTGTCACCCAGGCTGGAATGTGATGGTGCGATTTCATACTTGTTAATTTCTGCACTATGGCCAGTTTATACAGTTTGTATGAGTTCTACATCTAAGACTATATTGAGATTTTCTTAGTGGCCTAGGATATTTCCTTGGACTCACATATTCCTAGCAATAATCCTTAGAGTTGAAAAGTTGTGTTTGTTGTACAGTACACACATATATATACATACACAAATATATGTATATGATATATATGTGTATATAATGTATATATGCATATATCTATGTGTATATATCCATATATATGTAAGTTCTAGTGTTTGTGTGTGTGTGTGTGTGTGTATCTCCACGCTATTGAAACTTTCTACCTTTCTTTCTTTTCTTTTTTTTTTTTGATGGAGTCTTGCTCTGTCACCCAGGTTGGAGTGCAGTGGCATGATCTCGGCTCACTGCAACCTCCTCCTCCCGGGTTCAAGTGATTCTCCTGCCTCAGCCTCCTGAGTAGCTGGGATTACAGGTGCGTGCCACCATGCCTGGCTAAGTTTTTTTTTTTTTTTTTGTATTTTTAGTAGAGACGGGATTTCACTGTGTTGGCCAGGATGGTCTCAATCTCCTGACCTTGTGATCCACCCTCCTCAGCCTCCCAAAGTGCTGGGATTACAGGCGTGAGCCAACACGTCTGGCCGAAACTTTCTACCTTTCCTTCCATTCTGTTTCACCAGTTCTCTAAATGATAATTACAGAGTGGTAACTCCCCCATTAAAACATATATATAGGCCAGACGTGGTGGCTTCCACCTGTAATCCCAACACTTTGGGAGGCCAAGGCCCGTGGATCTTTTGAGCCCAGGAGTTTGAGGCCAGCCTGGGCAATATGGCGAAACCCCGTCTCTACAAAAAAATACAAAAATTAGCTGGACACGGTGGCACATGCCTCTCGTCCCAGCTATTCGGGAGGTGGAGGTATTCCTCAGAGAGGATCACCTGAACCTGGCAGTTCAAGGATGCAGTGAGCCATGATCATGCCACTGCACTCCAGCCTGGGTGACAGAATGAGACTCTGCCTTAAAAAAAGAAAAAAAAAATGGGCCAGGCGCGGTGGCTCACGCCTGTAATCCCAGCACTTTGGGAGGCCGAGGCGGGTGGATCTCCTGAGGTCAGGAGTTCGAGACCAGCTTGGCCAACATAATGAAACCCCTTCTCTATTAAAAATACAAAAATTAGCTGGGCGTGGTGGCGGGCGCCTGTAATCCCAGCTACTCGGGAGGCTGAGGCAGGAGAATTGCTTGAAACTGGAAGGCAGAGGTTGCAGTGAGCTGAGATTGTGCCACTGCACTCCAGCCTGGGCAACAAGAGTGAAACTCCGTCTCAAAAAAAAAAAAAGTGTATACACACAACCACACACACACACATGCACACTCTAGAACCTATCTCATCTGTCACCACAAAGAGTAGAATATAACTAGTCTTCCAGAGAAAATAAAACATTTAGCACATTTTTATAGTTTTTCTTCTTCCCTCTTCCCTCTCACTTTCAGATTTAGTTGAAATAATGTGAACTTTTAGTTCCAGATTACTACCAAATTGTTAATGTTTTTTTTTTTTTCCTATTGTAAACTTCCTTTCTGAACAGGTATTAAGCTTCATGGTCATATTACAACGTACTTGTTAGCCATACCTTATACTTTAATTGGTTTCATTGCTCATGATAATTTTTCCTATAGCTTTTCTTCTCCTTTCTTGAATTATTTAAGGTGATTAATTTTCCATTTGGCAGGAATACTCCATCAAGTAATTAAAAAAATTATTCCAGAGTTTACTTTCTGAGACCTTAAGTGTCTTTACTTGTATGTCCTTCTTTTGCTGTCACATATGAGGGAAAGTTTAGCTAGGTGTAAAATTCTGAGGTCACAATCACAGTGCTTTCACCTCAGAATATATAAACCTTGCTTCATAAATTTCTAGTCTCTGGTGTTGTAGATGAGAAGTCCACTAATGGTCTATTTTTTCTCTGTGAGTAATCTGTTTTTGTTTGCTAAGGATCTTATTTATTTTTATTTATTTTACTTTTTAGAGATGGGGTCTCACTCTGTCACCCAGGCTGGAATGCAGTGGTGCAATCAGAGTTCACTGCAGCCTCAAACTCCTGGGCTCAAGCAATCCTCCCCACCTTGGCCTCCCAAGTGGCCAGGACTACAGGCACCTGCCACCATGCCTGGCTAATAAATATAGTTGGATGGTTTTCATTTGTTTATTTGTTTGTTTAGAGATAGGGTCTTGCTCTGTTGCCCAGGCTGGTGTGCAGTGGTGTGATCATAGCTCACTGTAACCTCGAACTCCTAGACTCAAGAGGTCTGCTAGCCTTAGTCTTTGAGTAGCTAGGACTATAGGTGCCTGCCACCGTGCCTGGCTAATTTTTAAAATTTTGTATAGAGATAGGGTCTCACTATATTGCCCAGGCTGGTCTAAACTCCTGGCTTCAAGTGATCCTCCTGCCTTAGCCGCCCAAAGCACTGGGATTACAGGCTTGAGCCCATGCCCAGCCTGCTAAAGATCTTTATATAATTTTTTCTTTTTTCAATAATGTTCTATCACCATTGTTGATCTGAAAAACTCAAGTCTTTCTTCAGCTTTTCATCTCAGGGAAATTGTATTCTGCTTTTTAATTTTTTTTTTTTTTTTTTTTTGAGATAGAGTCTCGCTCTTGGAATATAGTGGCATGATCTTGGCTCATTGTAACCTTTGCTTCCCAGGCTCAAGCAGTTCTCATGTTTAGCCTCCCAAGTAGCTGGGACTACAAGAATGCGCCACTACACCTGGCTAATTTTTGCACTTTCTTTTTAGTAGAGACAAGGTTTTGCCATATTGGCCAGGCTGGTCTTGAATTCCTGGCCTCAAGTGATCTGCCCGCCTTGGCCTCCCAAAGTGCTGGGATTATAGGCATGAGCCACTGTGCCTGGCCATAGTTTTTAATGTACTGATAGCCCTTCATTTGTTTATTTTATTTTTTATTTATTTTTTTTGAGACAGGGTCTCACTCTCACCCAGGCTGGAGTACAATGGCACGATCTTGGCTCACTGCAACCTCCGCCTCTCGGGTTCAAGTGATTCTCCTGCCTCAGCCTTCCGAGTAGCTGGGACTACAGGTGCGCACCACCATGCCCAGCTAATTTTTGTATTATTAGTAGAGATGGGGTTTCACCATATTGGCCAGGCTGGTCTCGAACTCCTGACCTCATGATCCACCTGCCTCAGCCTCCCAAAGTGCTGGGATTACAGGTGTGAGCCACTGCACCCGGCCCATTTGTTTATTTTAAAAATTTTTACTACTGTTGTTAGATGGATATTGGAACTCCAAGAACATATTTTACATCTTTTAAATTTTTTCCCCATTAATTCTGTTGCTTTGCTTTTTTCCCCTAGATTCTTAGAGAGCTCCTTGAATTGTTTTTCTAACTCGCCAGCTCATCTTTTCGCCACTGATTCCACTCTTCTATCTGCTATCCCTGTTGAGTTGTTGTGGGTTTTTTCCCCCCAGCAATCTTTTTTTTTTTTTTTTTTTTTAATTGCCAAAAGAGCTTAATGCTCTCAGGATGCTTTTTCTTGGCAGCCTGTTCTTGTTTTCTCATTGTAGTATGTTCTTAAGTCTCCCTGAAAAACACACTTGGCATTTACAGAGGTGTGTGTTTCCTACATGATCCCCTTTTCAATGGGGACTTGCTCAGTTTGGCTGCTGATTCTCTTCATATGTCGTGTGGTCTGTGCTATCTGCTCCCATGTAAAGGTTGACAACTAGATTGTTCAGTGTTTGTAGCTAGCGTGGGCTGGCAGCAATTGTGTAAAGCACAATTTATACCCCACATTCAATCCCTGCAGTGGAACAGGGCCGCTCCCCACGAGCCCCAGATTGTGTCAGCTTGTAAGCAGTCCCACCTCTACTGTGGGGGTCAGAGGTGGATTTCTCTCCATTAGGGATGGAAAAAACCTTTTGTCTGTACCCATTTTAGATGTCCAGCTAGGTCCCTGTAAATTAGACTAACAAGATATAGATTAACACGAGAAAAGCAGGCTGGGCGCGGCGGCTCACACCTGTAGTCCCAGCGCTTTGGGAGGCCGAGGTGGGTGGATCACCTGAGGTCAGGAGTTCGAGACCAGCCTGGCCAAGATGGTGAAACCCCATCTCTACCAAAAATATAAAAATTAGCCAGGCGTGGTGTCACACACCTGTAATCCCAGCTACTCAGGAGGCTGAGGCAGGAGAATTGCTGAACCCCGGAGGTGGAGGCTGCAGTGAGCCGAGATCACACCACTGCACTCCAGCCTGGGTGACAGAGTGAGACTCTGTCTCAAAAAAAAAAAAAAAAAGAGAAAAACAGGAGCTTTTTAGCATGTGCATCTAGCATGAGTATCACATCTAGCATGGGAATCGTGCATATACCTGGGAGTATCCAGAGATGAGTAACTGAAAGCGTTGGTTAGAACTTCAGCTTACATAGCATCTTAATGAAAGAAAAAGAAATGTTTAGAGAAGTGGCAGGGTAAAAGAAGGGGGTTTTAGGCTTGCAAAGGTGGCAAACTGTTGGAAGTTGTGTTTCTGTTTTGCATTGCTAGAAGGAATACCTGAGGCTGGGTAATTTATAAAGAAAAGAGGTTTATTTGGCTCATGTTCTGCATGCTGTACAATCATGGCACCAGAAACCTGCTTGGCCTCAGGTGAGGCTGCAGGTAGGTTTTACTCATGGCGGAAGGTGAAGGGGGAATAGGCGTGTCGCATGGCAAGAGAGGGAGCAAGAGAGAGAGAGAAGGAGGAGGCAAGAGAAGGAGATGCCAGGCGCCTTTAAATAACCAGCTCTCCCTTGAACTACCAGAGAGAGAATTTACTCTTTACCATGGGATGGCCCCAAGCCATTCATAAGGGATCCACCCTCATGACCCAAACACCTCCCACTAGACCCCACCTTCAACATTGGAGGTCACATTTCAACATGAGATTTGGTAAATATATGGGAACTCTAATGGAGTAAGGTTTGTTTGTGTGGGCCTACTTGGTGCCAGCTTTCCATCTTCGTGGCTGTAAAACTTCCCTGAGAGAGGAGATTTATGGTAGTTCTTGTTTCTCAGAAGTTTCTGTTTTTAGTCATAAGAGCAAAGAGCGTTAAGAGTCAAGAGAGTTTCTGTTTTTAGTCATGAGAGAAGCTCTTAGAAGGCTCCTTTCTGCGTCTGTTGGTTTTCATTTGCCTGCAGCTCAAAACAATCATATGCCAAAGTGGCATATTTTGGGGTGGCATATTTTTATCCCTTATGTCAGGTACAATGTGCAGGGAAGGTTCAGCCAGCAAGAGGGCAGGATTCCTATTCCTTGAGCACGGTGCATGGCCTTAACAAACCTGAAAAATCATGTGCTCCCACTCCCATTTCACATTGTTTCACAATTTACCAGTGGTTACTGGACAACCTCAACTTATTTTTTCTGCACAAAACTTCATTGCCATAAATAAGAGTTCACAACTTTCCTCTGGTCACAAGTCAGTTAGCAGCCACCTCGCTCTTTGACACTGAGCTGATTTAGAGCTCACACTGGGGAGCAGCCCCAGAGGTGGCTTTAAACCTGGGACTCGGGGTGTCTGCCCTGGGGTGGCTGCCCTGGGGCCATTGGTATTTGCTCCACATGCCTGTGGAATCCATTTTTTCATGTTCATGTCACACCTACTGTGTTGCATGTTCTTTACTAGGGGGTGGGGTAGAAATATGAATGGACACAGCCCCTCCTTGAGATCACAGCCTGGTAAACAGATCAGCCATTAACAATTGAGGCAGCAGGGTTCCATGCAGAAGGCTGCATGACTTTGCTGTCTATTGTGACTGCGTTTTGATAGTTGCCTTTGTCACACTGTCTTCTGTATGACATGCCCTCAGCAACATGTCGTATCTGGCACGGGGCTGACATCCTGTTTGTGCTTAGTCAGTTGTGGAAGGAAGAAGTCAGGCAAACACAAAGGTGGCTGAGCTCAGAAAAGGCCACTTACCCTTCTGGGATTGGCTGGGGAAGGTGGCTTCCAAGAGGCCATCACACTTAGTGTGATTTATAAGGAAAGAGAAAGTCCACAGACAGGAGGGACCGCACATGCAAGGAAGGGGCACTAGTGAGTTTGCAGCATCTCAGGAACTGCAATAGAAGGTTGATGTGAGGGCAGGCACTGGAAGGGTGAGTTGGGGTCAGATGTGGCAGGCTTGGAAGGAGTCAGGACTCTATGCTACAATTTCCAGAACACTCAGTGTGCTCAGCTTTCTCCTTTGTCATGCCTTCATACCCCCTAATCTTCTCACCAGTGACTATCCTCTGGAAGACAATGGGAATGGGACCCTGTGGAGGGTTCTGTTGAAAACCCATTGATGGGGCCGGGCGTGGTGGCTCACGCCTGTAATCCCAGCACTTTGGGAGGCTGAGGCAGGCAGATCACGAGGTCAGGAGATCGAGACCATCCTGGCTAACATGGTGAAACCCCGTCTCTACTAAAAATACAAAAAAAATTAGCTGGGCGTGGTGGCGAGTGCCTGTAGTCCCAGCTACTCAGGAGGCTGAGGCAGGAGAATGGGGTGAACCCAGGAGGCGGAGCTTGCAGTGAGCTGAGATTGCGCCGCTGCACTCCAGCCTGGGTGACAGAGCGAGACTCTGTCTCAAAAAAAAAAAAAAACAAAAGAAAAGAAAACCCATTGATGGGCATTGAGGAGTGGTGGGATGATCAGAGCCTCTCTCTGCACTCTGGTACTTTGACAAAAGTGGGCAAGTTTGGGAACAGGAAGATCAGTATTTCTTTGGCTGCATACTTATTTATATTTCACCCCATTCCATGGAGAATTTGAGGGGATTTGTCACCAGATGTGGGATACTTGTCCAATAGAAACTGAAGCAAAGAATCTGGACAAGGGAAAGGGAGCCTCATGAGTACACTAGGTCTTAGGTCCAGGTGGGGGTGAGGCCTGCAAGAATGCAGAGATGGAGGGGTGTGGAGACAGCTGTGGTCCCACACTGCCAGCATTTGCCTGACCGGACATTCTCAGGAGTGCTTCCACCCAAGCATGGTGTGGGTCTAGGGCTGCAGGTGGAGCTAAGTCCTATCTGTGTCTGGGTGTCAGATCCTAAAATTTGCTGTATGGAGTGGGGGAATTAATCCAGGGCCATCAAGGCCTGCAGCCAAAAGAGCTTGAATTATCATTGAATGGAGGAAACAAAAGGCCTATTAATCAGGTTTAAGAGGTGTAATTGAAGGATTGGCACCTATCCCTGCTTGGTGCTCTCTTAGTGCCCTCTGTGAAGTTAGTGGTAAATTGCATTTTATTGGGGATTAATATTATTGGGATTGCTTCCTGGCCTGCAAGGAGCATTACATGGGCAGAAGAAAGGCTGCTGCCAGGAGTTGGGCAACATGATGAAAGATGTGGGCAATAAATGACCCATTTCCTAGTTTTTCTATGAACTTATCTTGAAGGTAGATTTGTAGAATAATATGTGGATAAAAGTGGTTTTCCTCCTGGTCTCCTTTGATGTTTTGGAGAAAGAAGCAACAGTTTATTTATTTATTTGTTTATTTTTGAGACAGTGTCTTGATCTGACACCCAGGCTGGAGTGCAGTGGCACAGTCATGGCTTGCGGCAGCCTCAACCTCCCAGGTTCAAGCGATCCTCCCACCTTAGCCTTCCTAATTTGCAGAGACGAGTTTTCACCATGTTGCCCAGGTTGGTCTCGAACTCTTGGGCTCCACCCACCTCGGCTTCTCAAAGGGCTGGGATTACAGGCTTGAGCCACCATGCCCAGCCGGAAGCAGGGAATTTAAAGCAGTGCAAGCCAAGATCAGGATTAGGGCTGGTGCTCCATTCTCACTTCTCCTGAAGGCCAGTCTCCTCTACTTTCTGCAGCTGTGGGAGTGGGCTTTGCTATTCAGGGATGGAGGCCTGGGATGTTTTAGAACAATTTGGGGTTTTTTAGTTTTGTTTTTTTGAGACAGGGGCTTGCTCTGTCACCCAGGCTGGAGTGCAGTGTGCGATTACAGCTTACTGAAGCCTTGACCTCCCAGGCAAGTTATCCTCCCACCTCAGACCCCCAAGTATAATAGCTGGGACTACCGACATGCACCACCATGCCCTGCTAATTTTTTTTTTTTTTTTTTTTTTGTAGAGATGGGCTTTCACTATGTTCCCTAGGCTGGTCTCAAACTACTGAGCTCAGGCAATCCACCTGCCTGGGCTTCCCAAAGTGCTGGGATTACAGGTGTGAACCACTGCGCCCAGCCTTTAGAATAATTTTTAACAAGACTTGAAACTAACAAGCTTTTGGCATAGTGGTGCATGCCTGTAGTCCCAGCTACTAGGGAGACTGAGGTGGGAGGATCACTTGAGCCTCAGAGGTTGAGGCTGCAGTAAGCCATAATCATGCCATATTGCACTCCAGCCTGGGCAACAGAGCGAGGCCTTGTCTCTAAAAAAAAAAAAAAAAAAAAAAAAGAAATTAACAAGCTTTTCTCATTGATTGCTAACTGATAAAATTAAAAACTATTAATAGAACCACGGCCAGCCAGCCAGACAGCCACTGAGCAATCACTTATTGAGCATTTATTTCATGACTGGTGTTATGATAGCTATTGCCAGATGAAAAAGAATGCCTGCCTTTGAAGCTTGAATTTGTGGAGAGTTTCAGCCTATGGATAAGTTGCATGTGTGTGCAGCCTTGTACTCTATGGCAAGAACCCAGAGGTCCCAGAAGACACGTTCAGATCAAGTGCTGTGGCAGTTTTAAGAAGGGAAAACTTGTATTTATGTGGGAGAGTCAGGGAAACCCTGATATTTTAGCATTTGGGCTACACCTTGAAGGGTTTATTTGTCTCTATAAGTTGCATCTAAAACAAACTGTATAAATTAGTGACTTTTCTTTAGTTAGTAGCTTAAGCAAAAGCTGGATTGATGGCTGATGTAAGTGAATCGGGGTCAAGCTGGCCTCTGACCTGACCAATTAGATATTCAGATTGTGTCACCAGGAGGTACTTTCTCTGTATTTCTTGTGACCTGGCTTTCTTCCAAGACTGGTCCATTCACAGAAGGGTTTACTCCTCATGGGTGCCAGATGATTGCAGCAGCTCCAGAGGTTACACCCTCAGCCCCAAATTCAAGGGGAAGAGAGTGTGAATCTCTCCCAGCATTCCAAGCTAAATCTCAGTGTGTCTTTGATTGGGTCAGGTTCCTCTCCCTGCAAGGGTGGCTCAGGCTAGGGGGGTTCTCAGATTAGCTTAAGCCTGAGTCATATGCTCCCCCAAAGCTCATGGACTGAGAACAGGAATATGTGGCTGCCTAAAGGCAAAGTCCAGTTTCATATTGGTACAAGAAGAAAGAAGAATGTGCCTTTAATACATCTTAGAAAAAATGTCCAATAGCCACTGTAAATGAAAGCAAAGAAGAAAAAAACACTCCAGGTGTATGGAAGGCAGTGGAACAGAAACTGAAGTGCAGGGGACAGGTTTGAAGCCAGCTTCAAGTGAAACATCCTGACCCCTTGGTGCCTGGGTAAACTCTTTTCAATAGAAAGCCAACCTTATTCCAACCAGGTTAGGGAATGTACTATTCAGGCTGCATTCAACCTTTCCTGTTGACAAAGTAGAGCACTATCCTGCCATTTGAGATGTTTTTCCTGTGCTATTCTCCTAATTCCCACACCCTCCTGTAAGATTATTAGGAAGAGAGAACTGTTCCCTTTGTACAAACAAGGCGAGAGGCCAGAGAGTTAACAGGAGCTTCCCAAAAGGGAGAGCTTGCCAGAGCCGGGCCAGAACAGGATGCAGGGTTTCCTGATTGCAGAATGGGTGCCTCTTTCCTACTCCTGCTGGACTCTACATTCAGGCAGCCCACAGCTAACGACTGCACTGAGTTGCAAAAAGAATTCTAGAAGTTGTTTCTTAAGAATTTAGAGCGTATCTTAAGTAAGCATGCAATTTAAGCATGTTGAACTTAATTTTCCCTGACTTTTACAGAAGATAAACTAAAGTGAAATTAGACTTGCTGAACTTCAAAGAAATAATTCTTCATCGTAAAATATTTTCCTAAAAGATCCCTCTAAGATTAAGAAAAAAAAACCCCAAGACATTAAGAAGTTGGAGTCATTTTGTTTTTTGAAACAGAGTCTCGCTCTCTTGCCCAGGCTGGAGTGCAATGGTGCAATCTTGGCTCACTGCAACTTCCACCTCCCGGGTTCAAGTAATTCTCCTGCCTCAGCATCCCGAGTAGCTGGGATTACAGGCGCCTGCCACCACTCCTGGCTAATTTTTGTATTTTTAGTAGAGACAGAGTTTCACCATCTTGGCCAGGCTGGTCTTGAACTCCTGACCTCGTGATCCACCCACTTTGGCCTCCCAAAGTGCTGGGATTACAGGCGTGGGCCACCGTGCCTGGCCATTTTTTTGTATTTTTAGTAGAGATGGGGTTTCGCCATGTTCGCCAGGCTGGTCTTCAACTCCTGATTTCAGGTAATCCACTCACCTCAGCCTCCCAAAGTGCTGGGATTACAGGCAGGAGCCACCATGCCCAGCCTCATATCGTTTGTTTTTAATGAAATGCTTCTAGTTTACATGGTAGTAACTGAGTCTCTGCAATGAAAGATCAAGATGGTTGGCTTCCATCCTTCTAGTTTTGGTTCCATGTCAATAGGACTATAAGGTTTACCATTGGTCTTTTTACTTTAACATCACTTTTCCCAAGTTTTGTATTTTGATTGAGCTTAGTTGGACAGATGTTATCAATAAGCAATTTTTTTTTCAAGAAGGACTTTTTTGTTCTGAATTCCTTGAGTCTCTTGGTGTTGAGAATGTCTTTGGGTTACTCTGATACTTGAATAATATCTCGGCTGGGTATAATATTCTTAGGTCACAATCACTTTCAAAATTTTGTAGACGCTGCTGCATTATCTTCCAGCATCAAATGTTCATTAGGACAGCTCTGGGGCCAAACTGACTTGCTTTTTCTGTCTTTATGCCTAAAGATATTTTTTATTCTTGAAATTTATTAATTTAACCAAGCTGTCTTGGTGTTGAACATTTTGTATCAAATTATTCTGGAACCTAGCATGCTCCTTCAATCTAAAAATTATCTTTATTTCGATTGCTTAAATTACTTCTCCTCCATCTTCCTTTTCTTCCTTCTCATTTTCTTCTTTTTCTTGCTGTATTACCAATAGTATCGCAATTTGTAATTTATTAACTTTAGGTGTGTTCAGTTTAGTAATATAATAGTACTACTACCATTTAGGGTGGGGCAACTTATTTACTTAATGACTTAATGAATGAGTAACAAAGATTAGAACCACCATATACATTCACTTGATATATATTTTTATAAAAGTGTTTGAGAATATCAGAATTATTTATGTCACATAAGGAGTTACTGCCTGTTTTCTGTGTCACCAGATTCTATTAACATTTAATGATTAACTTTACTCCTTGAATTCTGTAACAAATTCCTGCTGTGGCATATTTTGCAATTTGATTATGTTCTGCCAAAGCTGTAACAGTAGGTGAGGTGTTTCAAATTTGGCATGACTGAATAGAAGAGCTGCCCGTTCTTACCATATGTTACTCAACTCATATATTGCCATGTTATTTTTACCTTACTCATCAAATTATCTTTTTTCTTATACATGGCTTTAATTAATTGATTATTTTAGTTATTTCCATCTCTTGACATTTCATGTACTGAAAATAGATCAGATTTAAATAAAATAGCTTGATAATCAGTATTTATGTGATAAACTTTGTCTTATTTCTTGCAACATTTACCGGCATGTAAATCCAAATTGAATATTGGTTAATGTTCACCAATATTCAATACTATGATAATTGTAGTGTTTTGTTATGAAAGTCAATGAATTTCCCCCCATGATGTACTTTGTTCCAAAATTTGAATCTCCTTTAATAACATATAACACATATGATGCTTAAAAAATTTCTCACCGCTGACACTATTTGGACTGTACTTACGACAGGCATACTGGCCATCACCTCAGCATATGAGGATAACCATATTTTAGAAATACCATGCTGGTGGCACTGGGGAGAGCTGATTGGAGCTGGAGAGACCAGAGGCAGGGAGGCCTCTTAGGACATCGTGCTCAAGGAGATAAGCAATAACTGAGGCAAGAACAGAGGCAGTAGCAGTGGGAACTGCTGGGACAGGTTTAGGAGCCAGCATTCTGCCTTAATCATCTTTACACCCTTGCTGCATGCCTAGACCTACTTGGTACTTAGTAAGTTTTTTTGGGTTTTTTTGAGATGGAATCTCGCTCTGTCTCCCAGGCGGGAGTGCAGCGGCGTGATCTCAGCTCACTGCAACCTCCGCCTCCTGGGTTCAAGTGATTCTCTTACCCTCAGCCTCCTGAGTAGCTGGGATTACAGGCGCCCGCCACCACACTCAGCTAATTTTTGTATTTTTATTAGAGACGGGAGGCCGAGGCGGGTGGATCACAAGGTCAGGAGTTCGAGACCAGCCTGACCAATATGGTGAAAACCCGTCTCTACTAAAAATACAAAAATTAGCTGGGCGTGGTGGCGGGTGCCTATAGTCCCAGCTACTCAGTAGGCTGAGGCAGGAGAATTGCTTGAACCTGGAAGGCAGAGGTTGCAGTGAGCCGAGATCATGCCACTGCACTCTAGCCTGGGTGGCAGAGTGAGACTCTTTCTCAAAAAAAAAAAAAAAAAAAAATCGTTGAAGCCATAGAGGACAGGGAGGCATCCAGGAGTGGCCGTTGAATGGTGGTGCCATTCCCCACCATAAAGATGGCAGGAGAAAGAGGGAACCCACGTGGCAGTGTAGCTGCCGCCTGATGAATGAGTGGCATGATCCAGGGGAACACTGCCCACCATGGATACACAGCCATATTCCTTGGGAGCAGGTACCTGTGTAGAAAAGAGTGGAGAAGAAAAAGCACAAACTTTCCCCTCCCCATTCCTGGGTGTGGCACCAGCATCAGACAGGAGTTCAAACAGTGCTTCCTTTCACCGCTTTCCTTGCTGCTTTTCTATTCTGGTATCTTCTTCTCCAAGACCTCAGGCTTTCCCCTCTCCACCACCACCTTCTCAACCAATAAATCACTGGAGGGGAGGTCCATAGGAATAATGCATTCACTCTCTTCAAATATCCCAGGGTCTAGAATTACCCATCTCCTCTCCTGGTTTCAGAAATCTTGTTTTTTCAATGGTGAGATAGCAGGAAACTGATCTGGTGAAATGCATTCATACTACTGCATAAAGGATTGATGGATCCTTTTAACTGTAGTTACTTGAATTTCCAAAAGAGCTCTCTTTTACCACTCTACCAAAGTGAAAGTGCCAAGTTGCTGCATGGAAATGGGACAGGTAGAGGAGAGTTTTTGGTCACCATTAAGGCAAGCCAGGTGGTACCAGCTCTCCTTCACTGGTCCTATTTCATAACATCGTTGCTTCTTGCATTTTAGAGCTACCAGTTTCCTAGAACAGCAGAAGTAGCACGCTCCCCTGGCCCAACCAACAGGTGCGGCTATCGTGGCCTATCTGTACTGGGGAGGGGACACTCCAGATCTGATATTAACAGGTTCACCCAACAGCAGGGATGTCCTGTGCCATGTGTAATACCCGCTCTTCTTTCATGGTTCCAGAATGTCCGATGACTACATAGCACTGTGCTGAGTCCTTCACATACACCAGCTTGTCTTTGTGCTTGTAACAGTCTATAAGGGAAGCATTATTACTCCCATTCTACAGATGGGGAAATTAAGACTCAGAGAGAAAAGGTAGTTAGCTCAAGGCCTTGTAGCTAGAAATTTGGAAGAGCTAACACATACCACTCTTGGCATGGCAGTTTAGACATGGACAGCTTTAGGATGGGGAGACTGAGAACCCGGGAAACATGTTGAGGCTTCTATTAAAATACACTACTCGGCCAGGCGAGGTGGCTCACACCTGTAATCCCAGCACTTTGGGAGGCCGAGGTGGGCAGATCACGAGGTCAAGAGATTGAGACCATCCTGGCCAACATGGTGAAACCCTGTCTCTACTAAAAATACAAAAATCAGCTGAGTGTGGTGGTGCACGCCTATAGTCCCAGCTACTCGGGAGGCTGAGACAGGAGAATCGCTTGAACCTGGGAGGCAGAGGTTGCAATGAGCCAAGATTGCCCCACTGCACTCCAGCCTGGCAACAGAGCGAGACTCCATCTCTAAATAAATAAATAAATAATAAAAATAAATAAAATAAAATACACTACTCAGGAGGCTGAGGTGAGAAGATCACATGAGCCCAGGAATTCAAGTCCAGCCTGGGCAACATAGCAAGACCCTGTCTCTGAAAAAAAAATTAACAGTGTGGCTATTTCACTGAAGAGTCATAGAGGGATAAATGAAACAATACATCCCAGAGAAGAGAAAGAGCTTTGTTGTAATACCTAGATGGGATGTTCTTTGAGTGTTCCCCATTGCTTCCTATTTAAAGTCCAAACTCCTTTACTTAGAATTGATTATAGAAACTTTAGGAAAATCTAAATAGGTGAAAAGGAGGGACGAGAGAAAGAGGAAACTACTATCCCTCTAGACCTTTTCCTTTCCTTTTTGCTATCTCTGTGATCATCTAAAACAAAATGAACAACATTTAGTGTTGTATAACTTGCTTTTCTTATAAATAGTCATGAATATCTTTCAAAAAATATATAGTTTTGAATTTTTTAGGCAGTGGCATCTGTTTTTTTTTTTGAGATGGAGTCTCACTCTGTCGCCCAGGCTGGAGTGCAGTGGCGCGATCTCGGCTCACTGCAAGCTCCGCCTCCTGGGTTCACGCCATTCTCCTGCCTCAGCCTCCTGAGTAGCTGGGACTACAGGCACGTGCCACCATGCCCGGCCAATTTTTTGTATTTTTTAGTAGAGATGGGGTTTCACCATGTTAGCCAGGATGGTCTCGATCTCCTGACCTCGTGATCCACCCACCTCGGCCTCCCAAAGTGCTGGGATTACAGTCGTGAGCCACCGTGCCCGGCCGGGCAGTGGCATGTATTGATTGTATGGTTTCTTTCATTTCTTCAGTAATTATAGTGTCTTTACTATGGTGAGAGTAAATAGTCCACTATGTTTTCTCCTTCGAGATGTAATTTTACACGTTTAACTTTGTGATTCATTGGAAGCGTATCTGGGTATGAAACAAGAAGCAAGGCTCTAACTTCATTCCTGCCTCCTACCCTCCTCCCTAGCCAATTTCTCTGATTCCAATTGTTGAAAACCCCTTTAATGTCCATCAGTTTGGGCTGCTGGCTGGGCGCAGTGGCTCACGCCTGTGATCCCAGCACTTTGGGAGGCAGGGGCTGGCGGGTCACCTGAGGTCAGGAGATGGAGACCAGCCTGGCCGGCATGGTGAAACCCCATCTCTACTGCAAATACAAAAGAATTAGCCAGGCGTGGTGGTGTACACCTGTAGTCCCAGCTGCTTGGGAGGCTGAGGCAGGAGAATCGCTTGAACCCAGGAGGTGGAAGTTGCAATGAGTTGAGATCACGCCACTGCACTCCAGCCTGGGTGACACAGTGAGACTCTCTCAAAAAGAAAAAAGAGAAAAAGATGGGTTGCTTTCTTTCTTATATAAAATATTACATTTCTATAGATGCCAGGGACTACATCAGGCCTACCTGGTCTGTTCTACTGATCCTTCTCTTGACTCTTGAACTAGTACCATATTCTCTTAATAATGGCATTTCTATAATGTATTATCCCTTCCTTACACTGATTCCTCAAACATTTCTTAGCAGCTGGTCATAGTGGCTTAGGCCTGAAATCCCAGCACTTTGGAGGCCAAGGTGGAAGGATCACTTGAGCCCAGGAGTTCGAGACCCGCCTGGGCAAAATGTTGAGACTCTGTCTCTATAAAATTAAAAAATTTTTTTTCTTAGCTATTTTATCTGTTTGTTCCTTCATATGAAATTTAGAAAGCTTGCCAGACATGGTGGCTCACACCTGTAATCCCAGCACTTCTGGGAGGCCGAGGCGGGAGGATCACCTGAGATCAGCAGTTCGAGACCAGGCTGGCCAACATGGTGAAACCGCGTCTCTACTAAAAATAAAAAAAATTAGCCAGGCATGGTGGCTCACACCTGTAGTCCCAGCTACTTGGGAGGCTGAGGCACAAGAATCACTTGAACCCGCGAGGCAGAGATTGCAGTGAGCCAAGATTGTGCCACTGCACTCCAGCCTGGGCAACAGAGTGAGACTCAGTCTCAAAAAAAAAAAAAAAGAAAAGAAAAAAGGAAAAGAAAAGAAATTTAGAATACTTTGGTTAAGTTTCAAAAATAATTTAAATTGCCTTAAACCTGTTTATTAATTCGAGGAGAATTAATAATCTTATAATATTTAGTCTCTCTTTTTGGGAACTTGATACAGTCTTCTGTTTTTTAGACTTTATCTCTTAGTAGGTTTTTGTCATTTTCTAGGTATTTTGTACCATTTTTTTTTAATTTAAAAAAAGTCTTTTAGAGATGAAGTTCTTGCTAAGTTGCCCAGGCTGGCCTGGAACTCCTGGGTGTAAGCAATCCTCTCACCACAGCCTCCCTAGTAGCTGGGACTATAGGCACACAATCATGGTGTAGAATTTTTTAAATAGCTGTTGTGAATGGGAAGATGGATTTTTCCCCATATTTCTGTTCGTTTGCTTTGCTAAGATAGAATTATGCTATTTTTCTTTCTTAATTATTATGTAATCTAGCCACTTTGGTGAGCAATTTCTTATTAAGTTAGTGGTGTTTTTGCTCATTGTTTTGAGTATTCCAGAAGCAAATAGATGTTATTTTGCCTTTCTGAAGATACAGTTAAGTCTGGGTTCTTGTCATGGAGCCCTTCTGGGCAGTTTCCCACTTCACCTCTGCCTCCTCCAAAGTGCCAAGCATGCAGCAGGTACTCAGTGAGTGTCCTCTGAATGAAGGTAAAGGAACCGCTTGGCTAAGAAGGTCATTCCTGGCCCTGGGTGGCAGCCCTTTGATTCAGGTCTGCACCTCAGTCTTACCAGAGGGCTGGGGGCTTTTAGACCCAGGTGTCTGATTCAGGCTAGCCACCTCACAGACACTTGCTGCCCATTTCCATCTGGAGGGGGAGCAGGGGCCAGTCACCCTAGGGAGACCCCATTCAGGACAAAAGAAGGTTAGAAAAAGGACCCAGCAGAGGCTATGGCCATCCAGAACGTCTTGCTCTCTATCCAGCCAGGCTGCCTGAGGTGTGCCCTTCCAGGCTTGGAGTCCTATCTCCAAGGAAGGGGATCCAACATCAGACATAGCCCCTCTCCCCAAGGGTCCAAGTTCCAAAGGGGGAAAATAACAACTGTTTCTTATTCTCCTCCCCTTATTCCTATACCCTATAGAATTGCCCACATTTATTAGTATTCTGTTTTTTAATTTCAAAAAAAGGAATACATTCACAAGGCTCAAACATAATCTAAAAAGGTATACAGTGAATGTCTTACTCTACCCTCATTCCACCCATCCCATAGCCACTTTTATTAATTTGCATGTCCTTTTAAGATTTATTTATTCAAATACAATCAAATATGAAGATATTCTTATTTTTCCCCATTCTTACACAAAAGGTAGCATCTGATACACACATTTCTGCCCTTGATTTCTAACTTAAAATATACATCATAATAATACAAATAGCATTTATTGAATACTCATTGTGTGCCAGTCATTTTTCAAACTTTTGTCCATATATTAACTCATTTAATCCTTCCAGTACTCCTATTATTAACCTCAATTCTCCATGGAGAATTTTCCTTATCAGTATATAAAGAGCTTCCTCAATGGCTTACAGCTACATAGTATTACGTTGTATGGGTGGATCATAATTTATGTAACTAATTGCCTTGTGATGGACACGTGGGTAGCTTCTAATTCTTTGCTATTGTGGACTGTGCTGCAGTGAATATATTGTATGGATATCATCTTGTTATGTGTGGAGATAGAGCTGCAGAGCAGATCCATAGAAAGAGGATTGATGAGTTAAATGCATTTGTAATTCTGATGGGTATTGCCAGATTGCCTTCTGCAGAGTTATTAGTTCTTTTCATAATTGCTTAGTATTTCTAATTAAGCATAGCATTGATGAGCACTATGTATCAGTCTGGCTGGCTAGTAGGCTCTCTGTTGGTGGTTCCAGAACAAGTTGATCTCAACATGGTCCCAGATGAGACCCTTTCTTCTGGCCTCAGATGGGCTGACTTATTCCTTTCTTTTTTTTTTTTTTTTTTTTTGAGATGGAGTCTTGCTCTATTGGCCAGGCTGGAGTACAGTGGTGCAATTTTGGCTTACTGTAACCTCCACCTCCTGGGTTCAAGCAGTTCTCCCATCTCAGCCTCTGAGTAACTGGGATTACAGGCGCACACCACGAAGACTTATTCTTATCACCGCCGGTGAGGGTAAATTACAGCAACATTTCTGGGGAAGTAACAGTATTTTCCCTGGTAATATTTGAAGAAGCAGCCTTGTAATGGTTAAGAACATGGACTCTGAGCTGGACTGCCTGGGTTTTTATATTTTCTTTTGCTGCTGTAACAAATTACCACAAATTTAGGGGCTTAAAACAATGCAAATGTATTCTCTTATGGTTCTGGAGGGAAGAAGTCTGAAACAGATCTCACTGAGATATATAAAGGTGTCAGCAGGCTTTGCTCCTTTGGGAGGCTCTGAGGGAGAATGTTTTCTTGCCTTTCCCAGCTTCTAGAGGCTGCGCACATTCCTTGGTGCATGGCCCCTTTCTGTCTTCAAAGCCAGCAACATCACAACACTCCCACCTCTGCATTCAATCATATCTCCTCTCATTCTCCTGCCTCCCTGCCCTTTCCTTTGTAAGGATTCATGTGATTACATTGAACCCACCCAGATAATCTAGAATAATCTCTTTATCTCGAGGTCCTTAATTGAATAACACCTGCAAAGACCCTTTTGCCATAGTAAGGTGACATATTCACAGGTCCCAGGAATTTGCACGTGGACATCTTTAGAGGCCACTATTCTACCTACCACAGTTTGCATCTAGACTCTACCACTTACTAATCGTGTGACCTTGAACAAATTATTTTGCCTCTTGCACCAGTTTTCTCATCCTTAAAATGGGGATAATAATGGTATCTATTCCATTGGATTGTCAGGAGGATTGAATGAGTTAATATTTGCCAACGCTTATAATAGTGTCTGACACACAATAAATGATACGGAAGTATCTGCTAGCTAAAATATATTAACCAGGCCAGGTGCGGTAGCTCACGCCTGTAATCCCAGCACTTTGGGAGGCCGAGGTGGGTGGATCACCTGAGGTCGGGAGTTCAAGACCAGCCTGACCAACATGGAGAAACCTCGTCTCTACTAAAAATACAAAATTAGCCGGGGTGGTGGCGCATGCTTGTAATCCCAGCTACTCGGGAGGCTGAGGCAGGAGAATTGCTTGAACCCGGGAGGCAGAGGTTGCGGTGAGCTGAGATGGTGCCATTGCACTCCAGCCTGGACAACAAGAGTGAAACTCGGTCTCAAAAAAAAAAAAAAGTAACCAAATAAAAATATTAAAATACAAACACTTTGATCTAGCAAGCCTATATTTATAATCTATTTCATAGGAACAAAAGCTTCCATGATTAGGCTATATAACTTGGATATTACTAAAGTGTTGTCCATATTGGCACCAGAAGAAAAAAAAAGGAAAGGAAAAGCAAAGAAAGAAAATGCACAAACAGGAAATTACCTGAATGCCAGCAAAACAAGAGTGATTGAATCAATTGTGGCCCATCTGGGATATACCAGAGCTATTAAAGAGAATACATCTGATCTGTGCCTACGCACCTAGAGGAATGCTCTGAGTGAAAGTTCGTTAAGAGGAGGAAGTTACAAAGTAATTATATGACTTGATTTATTTATTTCTTTTTTTCTTGAGACGGAGTTTCGCTCTTGTTGCCCAGGCTGGAGTGCAATGCACCATCTGGGCTCACCGTAACCTCCCCCTCCCGGGTTCAAGCAATTCTCCTGCCTCAGCCTCCTGAGTAGCTGGGATTACAGGCATGCGGCACCACACCCGGCTAATTTTGTATTTTTAGTAGAGACGGGGTTTCTCCATGTTGGTCAGGCAGGTCTTGAACTCCCGACCTCAGGTGATCCACCCGCCTCGGCCTCCCAAAGTGCTGGGATTATAGGCGTGAGCCACCGCGCCCGGCCGATTTCTTTCTTTCTTTTTTTTTCTTGAACAAACAGCCCCCAAAATTGTTGTAGATATCTAGGTCAGTCATTTAACACGTTGTTTCTTCCTCTGGGAAATATGTATAACAATAATTCTCACCCAAGGGGCTCTTGCAAAGGTTAAGTGGCATGGCTGACATGTGTCAAGTCTGTACCATCCTGCAAGCAGCAGCCCAGTCTGGCATTTGTGTAAGGCGGTTTCAGTGGAGAGAGGTGTGGAAGGATGCACCCCACGATGCTCACCTGGTGCTTCCTCGGTGGGGAAGGGAAGTTCAGAAGTGGTGGAAGGAGATGATTGTCGTTTCGTATATCTTTGTATTGTTTCCCGGATGTTGAAATTGTTACTGTAGTAACCTTTTATACCCATGTGTTATTGGTATTTTGGATACTATCACCATAACCACAAACACCGAATTAGGAAAAGCAGAAACCTAGAAACATGCCATGATTCAAAGTCTGGTATTTTTGGAAGAGGAATTTAATAACGAACGTTTTTTAAGAGGAAAAAGTCAGGAGAGTCCTAACCCAGGCCAACCTTGTGTGTCCACAGCATCTACTGCCGAGGATGTTCCAAGCCGCTGTGCTGCTCGTGCGCACTCCTTGACAGCAGCCACAGTGAGCTCAAGTGCGACATCAGCGCAGAGATCCAGCAGCGACAGGAGGAGCTGGACGCCATGACGCAGGCGCTGCAGGAGCAGGATAGTGCCTTTGGCGCGGTCCACGCGCAGATGCACGCGGCCGTCGGCCAGCTGGGCCGCGCGCGTGCCGAGACCGAGGAGCTGATCCGCGAGCGCGTGCGCCAGGTGGTAGCTCACGTGCGGGCTCAGGAGCGCGAGCTGCTGGAGGCGGTGGATGCGCGATACCAGCGCGACTACGAGGAGATGGCCAGTCGGCTGGGCCGCCTGGATGCTGTGCTGCAGCGCATCCGCACGGGCAGCGCGCTGGTGCAGAGGATGAAGTGCTACGCCTCGGACCAGGAGGTGCTGGACATGCACGGTTTCCTGCGCCAGGCGCTCTGCCGCCTGCGCCAGGAGGAGCCCCAGAGCCTGCAAGCCGCCGTGCGCACGGACGGCTTCGACGAGTTCAAGGTGCGCCTGCAGGACCTCAGCTCTTGCATCACGCAGGGGAAAGGTAAGCACGCACGCCACCTTCCTGGGCGGCCTGTGCCTCCGCTGCACCCTAGGGAAGGCGAGTCAGAAGAGATCATCTCCATTTGACAGAAAAGAAAACTGGGTGTTTATTCAGTCTTTGGGGGTTGGTAAGGTCTTAGGTTCCAGGGCACAGGATAAGGGGGAGATGAGGCCCTGACAAAGGGCTGCAGCCACCCAGAGGGGACACGTTTTACTAATTTACAAGACTCTATGGATTGACCTAGCGATGACTCACGGGGAACACGTGAAAGTTGAAAAACTGCAAAGCTGAGAATCAGACCCAGTATCATTTTGGCGCCAGAGGGACCAACCACTTCAGGAGGTTCTCTTAAGCCACCAGTGTCTCGGAACAGAGAAGTCAATTGGGACCTGGGGTTATGGTAGAAGGGGGCTAAGAAAACCTCCTGGGGATGGTTGGATGCTTACCCAAAACCATACAGTGGCTCAGTGGAGGAGATCCCTTGTCTGCAGGATGACCTGCTGTCTGCCAACCTTTGTGCGCCCTGCCTAGTGTTGGACACTTGAGAGGTAAGGAGACACAAACTAGTTTCAGATCTCAAGGAGCCAGAGCCATTTCACATAGCTGGAGAATGAGACAGTGCTCAGCTCTGCAATCCAAATCCGGGAGATGTAGCAGCTGTGTATTAGCTGGAACAGGGGGGCTTTCAAAATAAGAGGTAGGGGGAGTGCGCTAGAGAGTCTCCAGGACTCTTTGACTAAATCTCCAAGCTGGAATGTGAGCTCTGAGCAGCTAGTATAGGATGCCCTTACTGGGAAAGGGGAGGGAGGCTATGGAATCTGAAGGCACCTGGGTAGGGTGCCAGTGACAAAGAGCTTATTTACTTCTCCTGGAGCTGGACATGGATCATGAAGGATAATCTTAGAAGGCCTGGACCTGTGCTTTCTCCACCTAGGCAGTGAATGTCACCCATATTAAGGAAATGACCCCACAGAGTTTACACAGCTTGCCTTGGGTGTTATAACTGGGCAATAGCAGAGAGAAGGGTTATTTTATTCTGAAGCATAAGAGATTTAGATTTAATAAAAACCAGCCTGCAGATAAGGAAGATCATGGAGCTCTCACTATATGCAGAGAGTCAGTGAGCCGGTAGTGATGGCTTTATGATTGCGCACACTTAGTCTTGCTGGTGGCTCAGAGATGGAGAGAGGTGCACTTGGGGTTTGGAGCCAAAAGCAAGCACTCTAATGCCACCTCTCTTTCCCTTCTGGCTGGGTTCCTGCCCACTGCATTCGAGAGAGCTCTCCTTCCAGCTGCCCCTCCAGGGAGTTGTCCAGTGCTGTGGGATGCCCTGCAAAATAGGTATCCCGGAAAAGCAACAGGGACCTCCTCTCTATCACTGTCCCAGGTCAGGATGTCCCTTACCAGCATGTCCTTGACCTGCCTGTGACCTTTGTGTTCTACAGATGCAGCTGTATCCAAGAAAGCCAGCCCAGAGGCTGCCAGCACTCCCAGGGACCCTATTGACGTTGACCTGGTGAGATGGGTTTGAGGTCTGAAGGGGAGGTGGTGGGGCCCAGCAGATCAGGCAGGTTGTGAGTCCTGCTGTCCCTGTGTGTGCAGGGAGAGTGTCTGAGTGAGCGACAGTAAGTGGCTGGGCTGGAAATTTCAGTGAGAGGAAATAAAGGAAGACATTAAAGAAGGGTTGGCTGGCTAGCTGGCTCTGACTCTAGGCTCCTAAATGCCAAAGTTGCTCTTGATGGGCCATGAGCCAGGTTCAGTGGGGGTTAGATGTGGGGTAGACAGTCAGCCACAGATCAGGGCTGCTGCAGAGGGAATTCCAGCATTAGATGGCATATGAGTGCCTTCCAGCCATGAGAAACTATGGTTGTCAGATGTATGGTTAGATGTAGGGTCAGCAGCCCTGAGGGATGTGGCAGATGTCCTCTCCCCTCCTACACCCTACCCCCAATGTGTGAGCCTTCTCTTGGAGTCAGAATAGGTGGGCCTTCCCCTGCTCTTTCCCCACAGATGGTTCTTGGAAAGGAATGGGGAATGGTGCCAGGAGTCAGATTTCGATCCCAGTTGCCCGGGTTCTGCTGGTGTGATTCCAGGGCCATCATACATGTAACAAACCAGAGTGTCTCAGGGTTGGAAGGTATCCATGTCCCATCTAATGCTGACATTCCTTCTGCAGCACCCCTGACCTGTGGCTGTCCAGCTTTCATGTACACATCTCCAGGGACAGGAAGCTTGCTCATTCTAGAGGCAGCTGCTCCCAACTCTGGGCTGCTCTGACTTAGAAAGTGCTTTTCCGAGTGGAAATGCAGTGGTGTCCCTTTGACTTGCCCCCTTTGGCACTCACAAGTATGGCTCCTTTCCACCAGAATAAGCATCCTCGGTTTCTTCCTGGACCTGGCATCTGGTCTTTTCCCCAGCCTAGTCACTCAGGTTTGCATGCACCTAGCCTATTAAGGATCTGGCCCAGGACTGGCCAGTCCTTCATGGACAGCAGGTCTTCTAGTGGTGGGTAGGGGCCTAGCTTTTGCCATGGCATGACCCATAGGAGAGAGAGAGTGCTGTAGGTTGAGGCAATCAGGAGAGGCTTCCTGGAAGAGACAGGACTTAAGAGTCTCAGAGTTTTAGAGCCAGGCAAGAGCATGGAGTCTAACCCCCTTTTTTTTACAGAGGACGAAGCTAAGACCCAGAAAGGATGTGACTTACCCAAGGCTACACACAGCAAATTAGGGGCCAGATTAAAAGCTGACTCTGTTTTTTGTTTGTTTGTTTGTTTTTTAGACGAAGTCTCGCTCTGTTGTTCAGGCTGGAGTGTAGTGGCGTGATCTCGGCTCACTGCACCCTCCACTTCCGGGGTTCAAGCCATTCTCCTGCCTCAGCCTCCTGAGTAGCTGGGACTATAGGCGCGCACCACTACACTCGGCTAATTTTTGTATTTTTTAGTAGAGATGGGGTTTCATCATATTGGCCAGGCTGGTCTTGAACTCCTGACCTCATGATCTGCCCACCTCGGCCTCCCAAAGTGCTGGGATTACAGGCGTGAGCCACTGTGCCCAGCCTAAAAGCTGACTCTTAACTGCCTTGGGTACTGCATTCCTATATACACAATCTCAAGTAAAAAGAGGAATTTTTTAATATATGTGTACATAATACAATCACATAGTCAGAAATAAAAACATAGAAAGTGATCAATAGTGTCTTACTCCCACTTCAGACCCCAGTTCTTATGCCCATATAACTATTTTTTAAAAATTTCTTTTGAGACAGTCTTGCTCTGTCACCCAGGCTGGAGTGCAGTGACACAATCTCTGCTCACTGCAACTTCTGCCTCCTGGGTTCAAGCGATTCTCATGCCTCAGCCTCCTGAGTATCTGGGATTATAGGCACGCACTACCACACCCAGCTAATTTTTTGCATTTTTAGGAGAGATGGGGTTTTGCTATGTTAGCCAGGATACTCTCAAACTCCTGGCCTCAAGTGATCCACCCACCTCAGCCTCCCAAAAGTGCTGGGATTACAGGCATAAGCCACCGTGCCCCACCTCTTTTTTCATTTCTTATATATCCTTCCAGAATTTATTTATGTAATTACAAGCAAATATTATTATAGATATTTGCCTTTTGCCTTCTGTGTTTCACAAAGGTAGGATAATACCAGGTACACATAGTATCATACAAGAATTCTTATCCTATCAATAGGTAGAGAGCTTCCTGATACCTTTTTGCAGCTGCATAATGGACCGTTAAATGGATATGGCAGGCTTTATTTAGCCAGTTCCTTGTTGCTGCATATTTAGGTTGTTTTGCTATTACAAACAATGCTACAATGGATGATGTTTGCAAATAAATAATATAAAATAATAAGGCCAGGTGTGGTGGCTCACACCTGTAAACCCAGGACCTTGGGACACTGAGGCGAGCAGATTGCTTGAGTCCAGGAATTTGAGACCAGCCTCGGCAACATGGTGAGACCCTGTTTCTACAAAAAGTTTAAAAATCAGCCAGGTGTGGTGGCACGTGCCTATAATCCCAGGTACTCAGGAGGCTGAGGTGGGAGGATCACCTGAGCCCAGGGAGTTTGAGGTTGCAGTAAGCTGTGATCACACCACTGCATTGTAGCCTGAGTGACAGAGTGAGACCCTGTCTCAAAAAACAAACAAACAAATAAAATCAAAATAATAATAGGGAAATGCTCTTGGTCCACAGACTCAGCTGTCTTCCAGATGCTAGTCATTGGTGAATGAACAGCAAGAGAGCCTGCACTGTCTTGTGCGAAGGTCTAGGTATTTTGGGTCTTTGTCTTGATAAAATCAGGATAGATATGGCCTCTCACTATCAGCTAGGAAGCAGTTTGAACTTGCAGTATCAGAGGGTTGCTCTTTTTGCAAAGCCTCTGGCTTCAGTCCTTGCCTGGGGATGGCAGTGGAGCTGAGGGAAGGCAGTGGGGAACACAGTGTGAGTGCAAGGACAGATGAGGCAGGCACAGATGGCTGTCCCAAGGGAAAGTGCTCCATCAGCTGTGCCAGGAGAGAAGCAGCTCTTGGGTCCGTGTTTCTGCCTTAGAAGGCAGGAGTTGGGCATCTAGGTCCAGCGCTCATCCCTCTTGAAACTGCTGGTTTGTTTACTTTCATTGCAACTATATGCCTGGAAGAGATGAAGAGAAAGCTCAGCAGGCTTCACTAGGATTGTTTGGGTGGGGCGGCAGCAGCTCAGATATTTTCCCTCCTCTGTTTCTCATAGGCTCTTTGTAATCGTGTTATAATACTTTAATGGAAAAAAATAAATTTATTATTTTAAAGCTATAAAAATTATAAATCAGTCATTATGATGTGTTTTTCTCTACTGAGCCCTCTGGTGTGTTCCCTGTTTTATTAACGTGGATGGAGGGTGTATCAGGGAGGTTGGGACAGAGGCAGAGAGGAGGCCAGCCCGGCCTTTGGGGAGTTCGTGGCCTGTCTGGAAAGAGGGTCTTTTACATACCAGCAGTTTGCAGAGGCAGACACAGAACGATAGAGCAGGACCTTTTAAACTCCTTTTTCAAAAAAAAAAAAAAGTTTAATTTTGGTAAAATACACATAACATAAAATATATCATCTTAATCATTTCAAAATGTTCAGTTCAGTGTACACTGAGTGTACAGTTCTTTAGCATTCAGTACATTCACACTGCTATGCAGCCATCACCACCACCTGTTCCAGAAGGATTTTCATCTTCCCAAGCTGGAACTCTGTCCCTGTAAAACAGTCACTCCCCATGCTGCCTCCCCTCAGCCCTGTGACCCTTGTCTACTTTCTGTCTCTATGATTTTCACCACTCTAGGTACCTCCTATAAGTGGAATCACACAGTATTTGTCCTTTTGTGACTGGCCAGTTTCACTTAGCACAATGTTCTCAAGGTTCATCCATGTAGCATGTGTCAAAATTTCCTTTCTTTTTAAAGCTGAATAATAATATCCCATTATGTGTATATGTCACATTGTGTTGATCCATTCGTCTGTTGATGGACACTGGGCTTGTTTCCATTTTTTGGCTATTGTGAATATGCTATAAACACAGGTGTACAGATATCTCCTTGAGACCTTGCTTTCAATTATTTTGCATGTTTACTCAGAAGTGGAATCGCTGGATCATATGGTAATTCTATTTTTAATTTTTTTGAGGAATCACCATGCTGTTTTCCATTTTTTTTTGTACCATTTGACATTTCCACCAGCACTATGTAAAAGTTTTGACTTCTCTACAGCCTCACCAACATCTGTTATATTGTCTCTCTCTTTTTTTCTTAAATAATAGTCATTCTAATGTGTGTGAGGTGGGTTAAACTCTTTTTTGACCACTATCCTCTATTAAAAAATATATATATTATATCTTAACTTATAGTATATACACATGCACACACATACCGTAGCTAAAGGAGTTTTATAAAATAGGCTGGGCGCAGTGGCTCACACCTGTAATCCCAGCACTTTGGGAGGCGGAGGCAAGTGGATCACCTGAGGTCAGGAGTTCAAGACCAGCCTGGCCAACATGATGAAACCTCGTCTCTTCTAAAAATACAAACATTAGCCAGGCGTGGTGGCGGACACCTGTAATCCCAGCTACTCAGGAGGCTGAGGCAGGAAAATCACTTGAACCTGGGAGGCAGAGGTTGCAGTGAGCCAAGATTATGCCACTACACTCCAGCCTGGGCAACAAGAGCGAGACTCTGCCTCAAAAAAAAAAAAAAAAGAAAAGAAAAGAAAAAAGTTTTACAGAATAAATTATGATTGTTACATGGGATGTACTCTGACAATTTCTATTCTATACTATTATTTTTGATATAAAAATGTTGGTCATGACCCCACTAAATTGCTTTCATGGTTGGATCCACTAATGGGTCACAAGCTGCAGTTTGAAAACCACTGGCCTTAAGAGTGACTAGACTTTCCTAGAGGCCTGGCAGAGACAGATCCTGGGAGATCATCTGTTCTCTCTCCTTCCCGAGACAGGCTCACACTCTCTAATCCAGAGAGGTCATCCTCCTTCTTTTTAAAGATATGGAGAAAAAGAAAGGAAGGAAGGAAGGGAGGAGGGAAGGAGGTCAATCCATCATGGCCAATGGTGTGGAGCCCATGAGAAGGACCCACTGCGGGGTTCTGGTACCTGGCACACCCAGGAGCCAGCACTGTGCTGGGGCCATCCCTGCCTTAACTCACACGCCCAGCAGCCTCTGTGGGGAGCCTCCCTGCCCAGCCCCAGCTTGCCCGGGTGGTTCTCAGAAGGCCCACACAGGAGGGACAGAGCTTGTCCCCGTGAGGAAGGTGTATCCCTGCCACTCACTCATTTTCAACAATCGGTCCAGTGGACGCTTAAAAAGTTCACAAAAGAGAGAAAGATGGTGGGGAGGGACGTAAAAGACTCATCAAGTAAAGAAAATGAAGAGCACGCCGGGGCAGGAAGAGGCCTCCATTTCAAGACACTGGATTTGGCCAGGTGTGGTGGCTCATGCCTGTAATCCCAGCACTTTGGGAGGCCGAGATGGGTGGATCACCTGAGGTCAGGAGTTTGAGACCAGCCTGGCCAACATGGTGAAATCCCATCTCTACTAAAAATACAAAAATTAGCTGGACATGGGGGTGTGGGCCTGTAATCCTAGCTGCTTGGGAGGCTGAGGCAGGAGAATCGCTTGAACCCAGAAAGCGGAGGTTGCAGTGAGCCGAGATAGTGCCACTGCACTCCATCCTGGGCAACAGAGCAAGACTCTGTCTCAAAACAAACAAACAAATGAACAAAAAACACTAGATTCAAGTCAGGCCAGGGGTCCTGAGGTATGGGACCTTGGGAAATCACTTCACCTCTCTCTGCCTCCGTCTCCTTCTCTGAAGATTGGCAATAATCATAGTATGGTACCTACTTTTTTTTAACTATAATTTTTATGGTGATAAAATTCATATAAAATTCACCATTTTAACTCTTGAAGTGTGCAATTTAGTGGTATTTATTACATTCATAATATTTTTTAAATTTTTTAATTTTTTTTTCTTTGCAGCTCCAGCTCAAATGATTAAATTTTTTTCTTTTTAATTTTCAGACATGAGGTCTCGCTATGTTGTCTAGGTGGGAGGCTCAGGCGATTCTCCCACCTCAGCCTCCTGTACTTTCATAATCTTGCACAGCCATTGCCACCTATCTAGCCCCAGAATATTTTTATCCCCCCAAAAGGAAACCCCTTACCCATGAAGCAGTCAGTCCCATTTCCCCCTCCCCCATCTCCTGGCAACCACCAATCTGCTTTCTGTGTCTATGGATTTATCCATTCTGGGCATTGCATGTAAATAGGATCATACACTGTGTATTCTGTGTCTGGTTTCTTTTTTTTAAAAAAAATAATAATTATTATTAGTGTTTGAGAGAGAGTCTCACTCTGTGCCCCAGGCTGGAGTGCAGCGACACAATCTCGGCTCACTGCAATGTCTGCCTCGGGGCTCAAGCGATTCTCGTGCCTCAGCCTCCCAAGTAGCTGGGACTACAAGTGTGCACCACCACGCCCGGCTGGCTTCTTTCATTTAATGTAATACATTCAAGGCTCATCCATGTTGTACATCTCAGTCCTCATTCCTTTTTATGGCTGAATAATATTCCATCATGTGGCTATACCACATTTTGTTTATTCACTCATCAGTTAATGCACATTTAGTTTGTTTTACCTTTTGGCTATTGTGAATAGTGCTGCTGTGAACATTCACGTGCAAGCTTTTGTTTAACCATCTGTTTTCCCCTCTTTTGGGTGCACACCTGGGGTAGCATTGCTAGGTCATATGGTAATTCTACATTTAATTTTTTAAGAAACTGCCTCTATTTCATTTTGAGATAGGTACATGAAGCACTTAGCACTGTGCCTGGCACAGGGTAGTAATAAAATAAGTAATATTTATAATCATCAATGACATTTTCTAAGTGCCAGGTATTTTATATTTTACTTGTATTAACACATTTCATCCACATTACCATATGAGGTAGATGTTATTATTCCCACTTTATAGAGGGGGACTGAGGCCTGAGGAGTTTTAAGCAATTCATCCAACTTGTGTAGTAGCTGACCCAGGTAGAGTTAAGGCTGAGAGGGCAGAGGCGAGGTCCCAGGGAGGCCAGTTTCAGCTCAATGGGAGGATTTTCTCACTGTTAAAGGAGCTGCTTTCGCCAGTAGTGAGCACTTTGTCCCTGGAGGTGTGTGTATAAGTTGGGCTAATTATTGAGCATGTCCTGAGTTGGGCAGTGTGATTCCTGGGGTATCTTCCAGCCCTGTTAGGACACACAAGAACCAAAGTGGTCCCTGGGCTCCAGTAACTCAGAGTCAGAAGGAGGTGATGCCAGGCACGGTGGCTCATGCCTGTAATCCCAGCACTCTGGGAGACCGAAACAGGAGAATTGCTCAAGCCCAGGAGTTCAAGACCAGCCTGGGCAACATAGTGAGACCCTGTCTCTACAAAAAAATTTTTTTTAAAAAAAGGAGGTGATGTGATGGAGAGTTTGGAGGACTTCTTATCTCCAGTGAGCTCTGAGCTTTGAGTCAGGGAGCCCGGACCTGTGACTTGGTGAGGCCCCAGGGATTGGGCCAACCACAGGTCTGGGGTACCTGGCCCTGGGGCTGCTGCCTAGTCATTTCTGACTCAATTTTCCCAACTTTGCAGCCCGAGGAGGCAGAGAGAGTGAAGGCTCAGGCTCAGGCCCTGGGGCTGGCTGAAGCCCAGCCTATGGCTGTGGTACAGTCAGTGCCCGGGGCACACCCCGTGCCAGTGTACGCCTTCTCCATCAAAGGCCCTTCCTATGGAGAGGTAAGGTTCCCCCCAGCCCCAGCCTTCCCTCCTGAAGGCCTGAGTTCCACCAGGAAAGTGAGCTGGCACTGGGGTGGGAATCCAGGCCTTCATCAGATCAGCTCTTTGTGGGAAAGTGTTTGCTCGACGCCTTCTCTGTGCTCTCCCCTGTGCTTGGCTGCATGGTCAGGGAGCTCCCCATGAGCATGGCCCACTCCCAGCCCAGCAGGGGTGCTGAGACACCCAGGGTTGTCAGAGGCCAGCAGAGACTGGTGGACAGCAGACAGTACCAGCTTGGGAAGGCTTCCTGTCTGAAGAGAGACATAATCTGCGTGGTTGAGAGCAGAGGAGAGGGGACAGCAGGAGCAAAAGGGTGGCCACAAGTCCCTGGCAGTCAGGGCAGGCTCTGCCCACTCACCCCTGGAGGCACCTGACCTGGCTCTGTGACTCCCTCTGTGCAGGATGTCTCCAATACAACCACAGCCCAGAAGAGGAAGTGCAGCCAGACCCAGTGCCCCAGGAAGGTCATCAAGATGGAGTCTGAGGAGGGGAAGGAGGCAAGGTTGGCTCGGAGCTCCCCGGAGCAGCCCAGGCCCAGCACCTCCAAGGCAGTCTCACCACCCCACCTGGATGGGCCGCCTAGCCCCAGGAGCCCCGTCATAGGAAGTGAGGTCTTCCTGCCCAACAGCAACCACGTGGCCAGTGGCGCCGGGGAGGCAGGTAGGGAGGTGGGTAGGGCAGTGGTCTGGGTGCTGCCCGCCAGGGTCTGGGCGGGGCCCCTCTTCTGTATTTTGGCCCCATCCAGAAAGCCCAAAGCCAACAGGAGTCCCTTATTCCCACTGAATAAGACAGGGAAAGTTCACAGTGTGCGTGGGGGTGAGAGTGGACACAGTTTACCATGTGTTTTGCCATGATTGAGGTGTGGGGAGCCTGACAGGCTAAAATGCACAGTTCTTTGCGTCCTTTCTCCCAAACACTACTGTGCCTTTGCACAGGGCAGGTCTCCACAAGAAGTTTGTTGGCTGATGCCTAGCATACTCCCAGAGAGGGCTTGGGCATACCATCACAGGAAACTGGACTCCCTGTGACCTTAACTCTGCTCTCTCAGTCTACACCCATCATTTCCCCAAGTGTTTCTGCAAAGGCCACCTACCTAAGTATCTCATTTGTCAGAGTTATCTTCTGTGAACACTGCCAGGCAGGTAGTCAGTTGGGCAGGAGTTGAGGTCAACCCAGAGAAATCTGGAACAAGAGAGTTGTTCTAAGGATCTGCTTCACCCAGAGTACAGCTTTGTTCTTCATTCTGACTGAGCCCTAGCCCTGGTCACACACTGAGCACTGACTGATATTCCTTACCCACAAATGCTATTGGTAATCGATGGGTTTTGATTAACTAAATGAAGCATCTTTTAACTCTAGACATCCCAGCTCATGGAGCTGAGAATGGGGACAGTGTGCTTCTTTAGGATTGCAGAAGGTTCCAGACCAGGTAGCGGTTGTCAGGCCTCCTGTACAGGGGGCAAATTCTGAATTCTGGGCAAATAACTTAATTGAATATTCATAGATAAGGCACAGCAAGAAATTATGGAAACCCATTTGTGAATTACTCAAATCCAAATGCAAAGCAGAGTCACATTGGCACACACAGTGGCTGTTCCCATCCCCCTGCAGGGCATCCGTTGCCCCCAGCTGACTGGCCTGCAAGGATTCCCATAGGCGCACACCCACACCCCTCCCAGCATGCATCCTAGGTAGTTCATAATGCATCTCCCCTTCCCCGTTTCAGAGGAACGCGTTGTGGTGATCAGCAGCTCGGAAGACTCAGATGCCGAAAACTCGGTGAGTGGCCCAGAAGTTCAGCCCAGGACTCCTGCCTCCCCCCATTTCAGGTCCCAGGGAGCACAGCCACAGCAGGTGACTCTCAGACTTGCCTTGCGCCTGGGGAATTTTCCAGTGAGGCATTGAGTCCCAAGCTGTGCTGAGGACAGTCTCCAAATGCCAGCTGCATGCCTGGACCACCCCAGCCCTCCCACTACACCGGGGCCAGGAGCCTTCAGTAGCCATATGTACTCTTCTGAAATGCTGATAGCATGTGTCCAGAGCCCTGTCTCTTTTCTGGAATGTCCAAGGCCTTTGTCTGGAGCTTCCTTATGCATTTTCTGTCCTCTAAGTCCTCAGTGAAAAGGGCTGGACAAGAATCCATTCCTTGGTTTATTGCAGCCAGTGGGGGTCAGTGAAGGGGTGTGAGGCCACGGGGCAGCTATACAGGGGCCAAACAAGTGAGGTTTGACTCCATCCATGTAGAAAGAACTATAAATCCATTCCACAGTGAAACAGGTGGCCTCATGGGTAGTGACCCTTCTGTCCCTAGAGGTTTATTACTAGAGGCTGGACTATCACCTGTCCAGGGGAAAAGGGGATCTGAATAGAGTGAAAGGTTGGACTGGGTGGCCCCTGAGGTCTCTTCCAGCCCTCAGTCTGAGGTTCTGTATTGGAAAGTGCATGGAGCCCATGGAGACCGCCGAGCCACAGTCCTCGCCAGCCCACTCCTCGGCCGCCCACTCCTCGCCAGCCCAGTCTCTGCCGAGAGCACAAGGAGCCTCCAGCCTGCCCCGTGGCACATACCACTCCCCAGCTTGGCCTCCCCACCAGCCCGCTGAGCAGGCTGCCGTCCCTGATGCTGAGCCTCACAGCCAGCCTCCTGATCACCAGGAGCGCCCTGCCGTCCATCGTGGGATCCGCTACCTGTTGTACAGAGCACAGAGAGCCATCCGCCTTCGCCATGCCCTCCGCTTGCACCCTCAATGGCATCGGGCCCCTATTCGGACCTGGTCTTCCCACGTGGTCCAAGCCAGCACTCCTGCCACCACAGGGCCCCTCAACCATCCTGCCAATGCCCAGGAACATCCTGGCCACCTGCAAAGGGGCATCAGCCCACCCCACCGGATACGAGGGGCTGTGCGATCCCGCAGCCGCTCCCTCCGGGGCTCCTCCCATTTATCCCAGTGGCTCAACAACTTTTTTACCCTCCCCCTCTCCTCCATGGCCTCCCAGCTTGACATCTCTTCCATGGTGGGGGCAGGGGAAGGCAGAGCCCAGACTCCTGGAGCAGGTGTTCCCCCTGGGGATTCTGTCAGAGGCTCCATGGAGGCCTCTCAAGTCCAAGTGCCTCTGGAAGCCTCTCCAATTACATTCCCACCACCCTGTCCCCCAGAAAGGCCCCCCATCAGCCCAGTCCCAGGCCCCCATCAAGCAGGCCTCTGAGAGTGCTACCCTTCTCCTGTAACCTTGCAGCCGTGTACACCCCTGCCCTGCCCCTGAGCTGCCTCCTCCAGCCCATGCTCTTACAGGCCCTGCACAGAGTAGGCACTCATTAATTCTTGGTTAAGGAATGAATCAATGAATGAATGGCTATGCATGGACCTCTGGGTAGGGAGACCTGGGTCTTCTCTGGCTGAGAGGGGAAGGCTAAGGCATGGCTGAGATTCAAGCCACCATTCCAGGCCTCTTTGCCCAAGAAAGAAACTTCTGTCACCCTTGGCACCCTCCTGTGTTCTGAGTCCCTGGCCAATAGCACAGCCTTCCATGCCCCGACCCCCACCCCAAGCCTCTCCACCAGGCCTCTGCCAGGATCTAAGCCCATGAGCACAGGGACTGGCTATCCCAAGACCTGGCAGATGTGGCTGCTCAATAAACACTTGTTGAACCATCACCCTTGCGAACCCTTATTCCACGACCATCATGTTCTCCGATGGATCCAGCTCCTCCCTGCAGGCTGTTCTGTCTTCCCCACGCTGGAACTTGGTTCTCCTCTGGGGATACCATGTCCCCTCTTCCTCCCACACTCATGGGCATCAGAGGTGGGAGGTAGGGTCAAGGCCCCCTGCTTCCTGGACTGTTCCAGCCCCCTCCTGGCCGTCTGGTAAGATCCTCTGTCCCTCTCAGGGCGGGCCCCATGCTCCCCAGCTCATCTCATAGACACCCACCTGCCCACCCTCACTGAGGGCAGACGTGAGCATTCACCTCCCAGATTTCTTCTCCCTGCTCAGGTCCTGCCTTCCTCCTGAGTGACTTCTACATCCACCGACCTGCCCGCCACTCCTTAACCTCTCAGGGGTCGTCACCCCATTCCCCCAGACAGCTGCCTGCCCCATGGCCGTGCCCTGCACCTCGCCATCACTGAGCACTGTCGGTCCCTCAGCCGGTCCTCTCAGACTCTGACCGCAGCCTCCTGTTCCTTGAGCTCTCAGTCCTACCTTCGCCTCCCTCCAGCCCCGCGCACTCCCCATTTCATCCCATCTTTCATCAGAATTGCAGCTCCCTGCCCAGCAGAAAATCCTGGAGGCACTCAGGAGCTTGTCGCCTCTGTGCTGCCACCTGGAGACCGAGATCTGCAGGAGAAAGGCCTGGGAAAACTATGATGGTTACCTGTGACTGCTAAGGGCTCCTTGGTGCTCTGCCCAGCATGTCCTTTCGCTCTGCAGGGCAGCCCCCGCCTGCCTTTCCTCACTGGGCCCTTGTCCCAGCCTCACCCTCAGCTGATGGCAGCACCTTCTGCTCCAGGGAGAAGACAGGAGCTCTCCAATGGCATAGGGACAGTTGACATCTTGCTCTCTATTTACAGATCCCCATCGCACCCCTTCCCTGTCCTCATTAGGGTGGAAGGGATGTCCGCCTGCCTCCAGGACTCACCCTGTGTCCTGGCCCCAGCCCTTGACCCCCTGGGAGCCTCACTCCTCCTCCTCCTCATCTCTCTTGCATCTTCTAATGTATCCACTGCCTTCTGAACTAAACACCCTGAATGAGGTCTTTCTCATCTCAGAAAACTCCACCCACTTCTCTCTCCAGCTGTCGGCTCCCCTTCCTCTGCTCTCCTTGTTTACACTTCAGCCCCCTCCTTGCCCCTTCTTCACCCCACCTCCTGCACTTCCCCGCCAGTACCAGGGTGGCCTCCGTGCCTCTAGGTGCAGTGTTGCGTTTAGTCGTTATTATTCTTGACCGGCGCCAGGCCCGGTCTTTCCTGGAAAGATCACCTGCTCGGATGCAGCTCTGGGCACTCCTCCCTCTCCTCTGCAGGCTCTGTTTTGTCTTGGGTGTGGTGCTCCTGCAGCTTTGCTGCTGGGCCCTGTCCTCTTTTCAGTCTGTGTATTCTCCCAGGTGCTCTCAGCCATGCCCCTGACTTCAGTTACCGCCCAGGGGTAGCTGATACCCAACACTCGCACCTGCCTGCCAGACCAGCATGGCCAGTGACCTTCCAACAGCTCCGCATGGATGCCCATAGGTACCTCAAACTCAGCACCTTCTCCTCCCGTCTCACTGGCTCGCCCCACTCTCTGCCCGGTTGCACAAGCCAAGACCTCATAGCCACCCAGGGCACCCCCCTTTTGATTATTCCTCACATCCAACCAGTTATTGAGTCTTGTCTTTCTAGGGTGTAAATTCCTCTGAAATCTGGGCACTTCTTTGCATCCCATAATCTTGGTAAAATTAAAGCTACCACTGACCCTGGGTAGAGGCAGAAGCCTGGGAAGGAAAGGTGGAGAACAGGTTTAGAATGCCAACAGTCTCCCCAGATGTCATGGAGAATCAAGTAGAGGGACCCCAGCAATATTGGGGGTGGGGTGGGGAGTATGTAATGCTCGCCTAGCAGCAAGGAGTCATTAGGGGCTATCCAGTGAATTAAGGGAGGGGGTAAAAGCACATTTCAGGTGACGATGAATTAAATACCTAGGAGCTCACATTAGAGAGCAGGCCTGGAGACATGGGGAGAGAGCCAGAGGACCGCTGCTTGTGTGTATGTAGCTTTAAGACACAGGTTTTAAAAATTGTTAGAGGAGTCCCAAACTTTAGAAAATATATATTTTAAAACCCCAACAAATTAGGTCCCCCCTATGCATTTCTCACCCAACTTTTGGGCCCTTTCCAGATCCCTGGTGCCCCTAGAGTACACCCAGCACCACCACTGCACATTCCTACTCCCCAGCTTGGAGGGGGTGGGATGATATTCCCAAGGTGATCCTGGCTCCCACCTAACCCATCCTCCCCAGCTCTGCAGCTTGTATCCAGCCTTGCAGTGAGGAAAGTTTCAGAATACTGGTCTGCTACAATATTACACTTTCCAAGTGTATCAGGGCATTTAGGGACTCCTCCTTTGAGCTTCAGCTGTGTCCTAGGGATTCAATGAGAGACTGTGCAAGGAGGAGCGAGAGGCAGCAGGGCATAGTCATGGGGTGGAGCAGTGAGTCCCCTAGGCCTGGTTGTGGAGTACCTGGGGTGAGGACTTTGCTTAAAAACTGCCAGAGTGGGTCAGCAATGCGCCTGCCCTGGGGTCCCTGCTTTAGGATCCAAAGTGGAAAAGATAGGTGTTGTCACCCACTTTTGTGATAGATTACTGGCTCCGGTGCCTTAGTGGCAGCAGCAACGGGGGGGGCCAAGGCGAGAGAGCAGCCTGTGGCAGAAGTGGCAGTGGTGACGGCGGAGGAAGGGAGGCCTGTGGGGAATGGCTGATCCAGGGGAGGGGCCATGGCACTGGTGAGTGTGCATCTGAGAGAATGAAATGGAGGTGCTGGCCAAGAGGCTGGAGCTAGGCAGAAGGGCAACAGAGGCCACAGGCTGGCTGAGTTTATGGTCCAGTTCACTGATAACATGTGCAGTATTCCTGGGGTCTTTGAGGCTTTGCAAGAGCTGAGGGTTTGTGTCTGCAGAAAGATAGCAATGCATGTGTCTTGCCAAACTGATCCCAGCTGTAGCTGATGCTTAAGTGCTCAGAAAGTTCTTCAGGAGCTTGAGGGCTCTTGATAAGCATGAATGTCAGATGCTCTGTATCTTCCAGACGCTGGATGCTGACTATCAGAGTTTGGCTTGTGTTTGGCTGATGAGCAAACCTGGAATGAATCAGCGATAAGGACAATTGTTCTCAAGCTGGCTGTATATTGGGGAGTTTTCCCAACTACAGATTCTTAGGTCCCACGCCCCGAGATTCTAATTGAATCAGTCTTGGGTGCAGCCTGGGCCTCAAGAGTTTTCTCTTAAAGCTATGCATGCCTAGCCAAAGTCAAGAACCACTGAATAGGGGGATTCATTGCATGTGTGTGGTAGAGGAATGCTGCTCATTTGTTTATAGATGTGGCAGCCTTGAATGCAGGTGACATTTTCATACCGGAGTGTAATACAGCAGAGGAGGGGAGAGGCTGGATCTTCCCTGATGCACCTCCTGGACTTTTGGAATGTGATTACAATGCCAATCCAGCCACTTCCTCTGAGCATGCTTGGGACGACTGTTAGACCTGCTGTGTTGAGTTAGAATGCAGTTGACCTGCTCAGGCCGTGAGATCTATGAGGAAGGGGAGTGAGATGGATGTAGCTCATGAGCCAGATTGCAGGTGTATCCAAGTTGCATGTATATCCTGAAAAAATCCTGGCTCTCACGAGGCTCAGCCTGAACACAGTTTTGCATTCAAAGAAACAATGTCCATTAACCAAGTATAATAAAGAAATAAATCCCAGTATTTACTTGCATCTTTTAAAAGAACGTTAAAGGGAATCCAGCTCATAACCCCAGCAGCACCTCTTCAGTCCTTCTTCCCCTTTTCTTTGGCACCTGGCATCTCTCACTGCATAGCAAAGCTTTCCCCCTTCATTCCCAGTCCTCACACGCAGGCTCAAGGCTCTGTTTCCCATCTTCTTTCTTCTGTCCCCCTTCCTCTTCTCTTTCAAGCAAATCTAAGCCTTTTCCAGTGACTGTCCCTCTCTATGCTCCCCCGACACCCAGTTATCCTAATTTGCGGAATAAGGCCAAGGTGTGGGGCCTGGGGGCAGAATGGGAGAGTCTCCCCTAGTGAGCAGGGAGGGGAGTATGTATGTCCTGCACCAGGCCACTATGTCTGATGGCCCTGCTGGCAAACTTGAGTCTTTCGGAAAGTCTTGTTTAAATGCGTCAGCACTCCCCAGCTGTGATGTTGGAGTTTAAGGCCGGGCAGGGGAGAATCCTGAGTTTACAGCTGGCTGGAGTTCCAGTGAGACCAGCTCCATGGGTGGCCATACTTTATGGAAGTCCCCAAGGGCAAGAGGAATTTTGGAGGAAGTGAGTCAGGGCTGAAAGATCCAGCCTCTCCTCCATTAACAAGCTTGGTGGAAAGGGGGTGTCCTTTTATTAAGGGAGCCAGGAGAGGTTTCTTAGAGAAGGCAGCTCAAGTAAGTTTAGGACAAAGGACATTTCCCTGGCCCCGGGACAATGGAAGGCTCTAAAAATGAGGTTCTAGTGGCTGCCATAAATGACCCTGCTGTAACGATGGGAGGTCGATGGGAGAGGTCGCCTAAAGAGACAGCACTGTGGCTCTCCAGGGAGCTCTCCTCTTGGAAGAGCAGATCTGAAGGCGAGAAGACTGGTTCTAAGGCCGAGGACATTGCCCCGAGCTTTGTGGAGGCACTCAGGAACACAAAGGGGCATTTGCAGTTGGGTTTGGAGCAGGAAGAAGAACGAAAAAGAGAAAGTCCTGTGTGCTGTGTCAGTGGGTGGCAGCATGGACTCAGCCTCAGCTATTGGCACAAGGGATCTGAACCAGGGAGGACCCAGAAGGGGAGCCCAGCCCCTCCGCCAGCTTGTGGGAGAGCGCTGCTGCCCGGTGAAGCCTGGAGAGAGGAAACAACTGGATTCTCCCAAAGCGGGAGAAGGTGGAGTCTCCAGCCACCCAGCTACAAGCTAGGAAGACACCTTGTAGAAGGCTCCTTACAGGGAGGAAACCAAGTCGGAAAGGCGAGGCAGCAGTGTGGGCTCACCCGGAGCAAGACGTGTGAAATCAGCCTTTGACAGCGTGGCTGAATGAGGATCTGGAGATGCGAGGCACTGGGCAGACTCTGACTAGAACCCTGGATACGAAGAGGCAAAGCCAGCTCTAGAGGGATTCATAGTGCGTGTCTGCTTCTGACAATAACTGGCAGAAAGTTAACGAGCCTGGAGCAGGGCTGTGAAATGCAAATCAAGTGAAATCCAGCCACTCCTAGGAAAACCCACCACATCTTAGGTTACTCGTGGGCGGAAATGCTTTTTCTCTCAGTTGAAGCTTGGTTGGAAGCAGATGTTTCACTTGGGCATTGGAAGGGTCTGGGGAAATGTGCTGTCTCCTAGGCCAGGGACATTAGCCAGAGGCCAGAATTAACTGAGGCTTTAGCACCAGGTGACACCAGCTTCATTGGTGTCCAGAAGCAGTCCATAAAGAGGAAAAACCCAAGGCCTGCTCTGGACTCTGTCCCAGCCATGCTCCCAATTGGCCCTGTGATCCTGGCCATGTCTCTTCCTTGCTGGTTTCTGGCTAACAGGTGGCATTCACGGGAGGTTCCAAGTTGGTCACCAAAAACTAAACATCTGGGCTTGGCAGCTGAGCAGATGATAAGTAATTAACTCTGTATTACCATCAGAGGCTCCACCTTCCTCTGTAGTCCCAGTCCCTTGGGGAAATCTCAGAGCTGGAGCCCTTCCCTCATCCTCTGGCTCCCCACCCCATGGCTTCTCGAACAGTGTTCCCACCAGGACCTTGGGGCAGGAGAGAATGCCTCACCTGAAGGACTCCCAAAACTCAGGTTTCTCTAAGCTGCTGGGTCAGTTGCCAAGAGCCTCCACTGCTCTCTCACTGCCAAGGACTTGGGTGTCCACCTAGATGGGGCCTTCAGGAGGCCAAGCAGTCCTTCCCCTCGCCTTTGTGTAGGACACTGGCACCTCGGCTGACTTCGGGGACAAGAAAAGGCAGGCTCCCGACCCCTTCCAAAGAATCATCTGGGGTTCAAGATGAGGCTTCTTTCTCCCGTCCCAAGTTTTTGGTGTTTCTTCTGAGTCTGCTCAGAAAGATGAAATTAGGAGCAGACATCTCAGGTCCTGCCTGCCATAGCAGATAGCTCCTTCCCTGAGCCTCCATAAGCAGCACAACACACTCATGCACACACCCACTGGCATTTTCTCTCACACTTCCATACGCTTGTGTCAACGCAGGTTCACAGCTCACACTCAACTGTGCATGCACACACAAACTTAGCACTTGGATTCATTCCCACGCACGCACGTTCACAACCTGTGTGTGTCACCCTCCCTCCCCTACTCATGAGGGTGTATGCCCTGGTTCACACATGTAACCCTCACATGTGACACACCCAGTTCACACCCATTCATGCACACATATCTTCTCTTGTGCACACATGTCCCCTTTCCCAGTGGTACACCCTCCTTCATGTGCATGCAGATGCCCCCAGCTATACCAGCTTGCTAGTGTTCTGCACAGGTGCTTGCCTTGGCCCTCTGAATCCCTGACGCTTGGTTTTTCTGTGTTGCAGTCCTCCCGAGAGCTGGATGACAGCAGCAGTGAGTCCAGTGACCTCCAGCTGGAAGGCCCCAGCACCCTCAGGGTCCTGGACGAGAACCTTGCTGACCCCCGAGCAGAAGACAGACCTCTGGTTTTCTTTGACCTCAAGATTGACAATGAAAGTGGGTTCTCCTGGGGCTACCCCCACCCCTTTCTAACTTAGTCTCTGAGTCCCAGAAAGAAGTGCAGGCAGAGCCATCTGCCAGGCCCAGGAGAGCTCTGAGCTCTGGCCAACAACTGCAGCCAGGCTGGGCAGAGCACTCCGGCTCACCTGGGCTCCTGGCGTGTCATTTGCTGGCTTGAATAAAGATGTCCACTTTATCCAGTGCCTGAGTGTGCGAGGGAGGCAGATGCCTCCACAAGTGCACCTCTGACCAGTTCTTCTCTTAGACAGAGAGCCTGGGGAACACACTCCTAGACAGAAACACAATGCGTGAGCTCATTGCTGTGAGCCCTGTCATCCGAGTAAGGCCTCTGGCTGTGCTACACGTTTCTGAGTAGAGGGCCAATCCCACAGGTGGCTGCACAGGGCTGCCCACAGATCCAAGGTCACAGAGGGATCAGACCCCTTATCCTGGAAGCCCCTCGACTTCCTCCAGTACTTGCCCTGGCTCTGCAAATGCCCCTCCTTGAGCCAGAGCCCCAGGCCCTACCCTGTGGCATGGACTCAACATTGGGGCTAGCCCAGCAAGACAGAAACAGCAAGTGTTTTCATGGCACAGGAAAGTCATTTTCAGACCTCAGTGGGAGGCTCTTGGCCTTGCTCTGAGTGGAGTGCTGTCTATGTCCCAGGGCTCTGACTGGGCTGGAGTCCTTGAGGGGATTGGAGGAAGGAGCATGGGATGGAGAGCTAAGTTCAAACAGCCTGGGATCTCTAGTGCAGGTGGCTGAGGCTGATAGAAGACAGGAGGGACCTGTATCCATGGGGTTTGGCCAACTCTGGGGCTGGTAGTGAAGGAGGGGAGAGCTGGATCCCCAGCTGGTGAACAAAGTGTTTGGAGGGCAGCCGAGCCTCCCCTTCTGACTGCTATCCCATCACAACCAGGGTCAGAGCTGCATTTGGGGGCTGATGTGTGGCTACTGCCAGCAGGCCCCAAGGTGAAGTCTCTAGATGGTGGGTCAGCAGCCCTAGAGGACCCCCTGCTCCCACCCCAGAGCTCTCTGTGCCCCTGGGTCCTCACCCTGCCCTTCTCTCCTGCCCAGCCCAGAAGATTAGCCAGCTGGCTGCGGTGAACCGGGAAAGCAAGTTCCGCGTGGTCATCCAGCCTGAAGCCTTCTTCAGCATCTACTCCAAGGCTGTGTCCCTGGAGGTGGGGCTGCAGCACTTCCTCAGCTTTCTGAGCTCCATGCGGCGCCCTATCTTGGCTTGCTACAAGCTGTGGGGGCCTGGCCTCCCAAACTTCTTCCGGGCCCTGGAGGACATTAACAGGCTGTGGGAATTCCAGGAGGCCATCTCAGGCTTCCTGGCTGCCCTGCCTCTCATCCGGGAGCGTGTGCCCGGGGCCAGCAGCTTCAAACTCAAGAACCTGGCCCAGACCTACCTGGCGAGAAACATGAGCGAGCGCAGCGCCATGGCTGCCGTGCTGGCCATGCGTGACCTGTGCCGCCTCCTCGAGGTCTCCCCGGGCCCCCAGCTGGCCCAGCATGTCTACCCCTTCAGTAGCCTGCAGTGCTTTGCCTCTCTGCAGCCCCTGGTGCAGGCGGCTGTGCTGCCCCGGGCCGAGGCCCGCCTCCTGGCCCTACACAACGTGAGCTTCATGGAGCTGCTGAGTGCACACCGCCGTGACCGGCAGGGGGGCCTGAAGAAGTACAGCCGCTACCTAAGCCTGCAGACCACCGCGTTGCCCCCTGCCCAGCCTGCTTTCAACCTACAGGCTCTGGGCACCTACTTCGAAGGCCTGTTGGAGGGTCCGGCGCTGGCACGGGCAGAAGGAGTCTCCACCCCTCTTGTTGGCCATGACTTGGCAGAGAGGGCCTCCCAGCAGAGCTGAGAGGAGGGGGTGACCAGCTTGGAGTCTCTGGTGGGCAGAGAGGCATGGGGTCCCTGAGCCAGGCCCCACCCATCACAGCATTCCCAGATCCTGGTACCCAGCCCTCAGTTGTCATTTGGTTGAGAATCAGTTCCCTTTCTCTGGGACCAAATTTCCCTTCTCTAAACATCCTACAGAGAAGGTTCTAAAGCTGAGCACCCATCACCCTAGGTGCGCACCAGACCCCTATTAGCCCCTCCTTCCAGGAGCTAGAACCAGGGAGGTCCTGAATGAGGAAGGCATGACCTCTGGGCTCTCTAGGTGGCCCTGGTCTTGCCCCATCCATCCCACCTGCCACTACCTTGGGTGTCCTTACAGCTCTGCCTTGACCCCAGCCCCTGCCCCAGGACACCTGCTGACAGCTCCCACACAGAACAGTCTGAGGTGATGCTGGCTACAGCCCTGGCAGCCCATGGCGACTCAAAGTGCCTTCCAAACCAAACTGCCCCTCATGAGGTTAGGGTCCCCCACCCTCCACCTGCCCAGAGGCCAACTCTGTTCCCTTCTCCTTTCATCCCAGAGGGGCCTCATCAGCAAAGACAGAAACTGATGTTCCATGCATGTCCCTGCTTCCAAAGCCTGACCTTCCAAAGCTTGCTTCCTTCCTCCTGGCTGCACAGACACCTCTGCTTGGCCACAGCTTTGCTCTTTGGTCCTCAGGCCACCAGACCCCTCACAGCATGGCCCTTGGCTCTTCCTGCACTGCCCTCACCCTCAGCCGTCCCAAGGAGTGCCCAGCACTACTCAGCGTGTAGTCTAGGACCTGCAGCATCAGCATCCCCTGGGAGCTTCTTAGAAATGCAGACCCGTGGGCTCTACCGCAGGCCTCTGGAATCAGAATCTTCAGGATGGAGCCCAGCAGCCTGTGTTTTAACAGGTCCCGGTGATGCTGGTGCATGCTCAAGTTTGAGAACCGCTGCTCTCATAGACTGCTCGTCCAAGGGGAAGCAGTGTGGAACAGCAGAGAAAGTCCCGTCCCTATCTCTGACTGTGCAGTGAGTGTGGCCTAGGAACAGGCCCCTTCCTAAGCTCGTGTCCCCATCTGTAAAATGGGCTGATTGGCCTCCATGGTCAGAGCTGCCATCTGGCTGTGCCATCCTGCATTTTTAGGAATGGAAAGCAGGCCTCTGAGGCAGTGGACAGGAAGATTTCTCATCCTTGAATTCTAACTCCCATTCCAAACTGTTAGTCCCCAACCTTGTGGTCACATCAGAGGTCAACAGCAGAACACAGGCAGGTCAGGGTTGTCCGCTCTGATTAGCAGAACGACGGACCCTTCCTCCTCCTCCCTCCTTCCCATCCCTTCTCATTGGCTCCCTGCTCCTGGGATGCTTCCCAAACAGCCCAGGCCTCTAGCCTCCATGGCTGATGACCTCAGCTTTCACACTGGTGAAATCTGTGTACCCATACTGCAGCCCCATCCCATGGGGGCCCTGAAGACCCACTGAGGAATTCCGTAGGGTCTTGTTCCCGCTACCGGAGTGCTGGCTCTCACAGTGAATTTTGATGCATTTAAAATAAGATTCTGATGCCAGACTGTTAAAGCAGGCGCTGGTTCTGAAGCATCGATGGAAACAGATTGATGCAGATGGAAGGAGGAAGGGAGACTGGGCCCACTGATTTCCAGCCCCACCATGTGTGCTGTTTTCAGATGTGATTGAGGGGTGTTCTGTCCTGCCTCCACTGTCACAGCCTTTAATAAAGATGTGAATCTTGAAAGCCTGATGCTCCAATCACAGACTCTGCTCAGCACCCCCAGAGGAACCACTGAGAAGCCTTTTGCCTGAATAGGAGGGGGCTCTCCCAGGCATAGGCTTATGGCCACTTGCCCAGCACAACTGTGTTTTGTGGGGCATCTTTTAGGACTTAGCAGAGCTGAGAGCCCTTTGTTGCTCAATGCTGTGAGCCTTAAGCATGTGAACCCCCCCACATGACAAGTGGGGAGACCCAGGGTAGGCTTGCCTTTGGATCATCTCCAAATGGGAGTGCCACGTGGAGGGAAAGAAGCACTGATTTCAAGAATTACTTCCTAGAGAAAGTCAGGAACTAGAGACCAGAGTCTGCAGGAACTTTGCCACTGCCCTTCACTGGCTAATCCTATACTTCTCTCTGTGTTCCTTGAGTGACAGGTGGTAAAACCCTTAAAAAGGGAGGTGTGGGAGGCCCAGGACTTTGGTAACAGGTGATGAAAGTGTTGTCTTGGCCATCACAGATGGAACTTCAGTTAGAACCCGAGGGAGTCCCATGGCACAAGCATTATAGGAATTAGTCCACCACTGGCGTGGGTGAGCAGCCAGGCAATGAGAATTGATCAGTGCCACCACCCTTGACCCCAACTACCATCCCAGATGCCCAGATTCCAGTCCTGGAGCTTTATTCTCTCAGCTTGATCCTTTGACCAAGAAGATCCAGTCCCAATGTGTCACCTGTGCTTCATCTTTGGACTATATCTCAGGTGTTTACATGTCAACTAATGGGAGCTTACTGGATTAGAAGTCAGGACACTGAGTTTCAATCCTCACTTAGTAGTCTGTGGCCCTCTTTGGCACATTTATCTCCCTCCTTGATCCTCAGGCTGCGCCTCTGTCAAACGGGAGAATGCGGCTCCTTTTGACTTCAAGGGATCTTTGTGGGAACCAATGAGAAAATGTGTGTGAAGATAGCTTTTGGGCATATTTTAAAAGTGTACAAATTTAAGATCTTACTGCTTTTATAAAGTGCTTTATGAATTATAGGAAAATAAACACATTTTAGATCTTAGAAAAAAACAAAAAAACATGGGCTTGTCTTCAGGGTAGTAAAGAACAAGATCTGGGATGAACAAACAATTGTGGGGGTCCTGGGGTCTGAGGGAGCCAAGATCAAGGGGCCAACCATGGAGGGGCTGGGCAGGAGATGGCACTGTGCTCCCAGTACACCCAGATGGGACATTTCAGTTACTGGGGCCCGGAGTAGAGAACAAGCTTTCTGTGTGGCAGCTCAGCGAAGCCCTGCTCCAGGGTCTCCTTCTGAGGCCTGAAGTCATCTAAAAATCTGCTTTGTCCCCAACCCCAACCTAGCTCTTAGCTCCAGCAGCTGTCACAGAGCCCGGTCAGGCTGTTCTCCCACCCTCCACTTCCCCTTGTCCTGGCCCGTGTCCACCCTTCTCCCTATCCCAGCCTCACTCTGACTCCTGGCCCCAACCCTGACCATTCTCCATGCCTCAGAGTCTCACCCTCAGCCCAGCCCTGCCAGCAGGCCCCATCTCCTCCTCTGACCTCAGCCTTGTCTCCACCTCACACCCCAGGTGTCTCCAGCACCTAAGCCTAGAGTAAGGGGCTCCCTTCTCATCTTTCCTCACTCCTCACAATTAAGGAAACTCCATGGCTAGTGTGCATACCACCCAGGCTGGGATGCACCAAATGTCAAGTCAAAGGGGGTAGGACACTGGGGGGACTCTACCTGGTGAGAAGGGGAGCTGAGCTAGGGCTGCTCCCGGACTCTGCCAGCAGAGGGCGCTGCAGCCCCCACCACGGTGCCTGGCAACAGGCGTGGGCCACGGTGGTGCTGGTGGTGCTGGCGGTTTAAGCTCAGGCAGCTCAGTCCTTTCTAAAGTGCTGTGCGTGCTTCCTGTGGTATGGGAGATAACTGTAGATATGAGGCACGTGGAGAAACATTTTTTTAAAAATGTTAAACCTTTTATATTTATTTTAACATCTGTTAGAAACCATACAACCAGGCCATGCGCGGTGGCTCACACCTGTAATCCCAGCACTCACTTTGGGAGGCCGAGGCGGGTGGATCACTTGAAGTCAGGAGTTCGAGACCAGCCTGGCCAACATGGTGAAACCTGTCTCTACTAAAAATACAAAAATTTGCTGGGTGTGGTGGCCCGTGCCTGCAATCGCAGCTATTCAGGAGGCTCTGAAGCAGGAGAATTGCTTGAACCTGGGAAGAGGAGGTTGCAGTGAGCTGCGATTGTGCCACTGCACTCCAGCCTAGGTGACAAGAGTGAAATTCCGTCTCAAAAAAAAAAAAAAAAAGAAGGAAAAAGAAAAAAAGAAACAATACAAGCAGCTCATCGAAAGTGTGATTTCTGGCCGGGTGTGATGGCTCACGCTTGTAATCCCAGCACTTTGGGAGGCCGAGGCAGGTGGATCATGAGGTCGGGAGATCAAGATCATCCTGGCTAACACAGTGAAACCCTCTCTCTACTAAAAATACAAAAAATTAGCCAGGTGTGGTGGTGCGCACCTGTAGGCCCAGCTACTCAGGAGGCTGAGGCAGGAGAATTGTTTGAACCTGAGAGGCAGAGGCTGCAGTGAGCTGAGATCGCACCACTGCACTCCAGCCTGGGCAACAGAGTGAGACTCCATCTCAAAAAAAAAAAATGTGATTTCTGGGATCTAGTTGCTCAGAATGACGCTGAAGTGGAATTCTTTAAAGATCCACTTAGGACGAATAGTAAGTAACTCCACACTCGGAAGGGACGCAGGTAGAGCAAAACTTATGACTGTGAAAGTGAATGGCCTGTTAATTTGAGGAAATACTGGGTTACCAGTGGACTTAGGGTGAGCTCTACAGCTAAGGATAGGGCCCAAGTTAGAACTGGGGTAAGGATGGGGTGGGCTTAGAATCAGGGTGAGGGTTAGAGCTGAAGTTCAGGGGAGGCCCCAGGTTAGGATTTGGGATTAGATCAGATGGAGGGGCACATTTGGTGCTTAAGGTTGAGAATAAACCTTAGGAATTAGGAATTGAGTTAGAATTGGTGTGAGTTAGGAATTTAGTTAGAAATGGAGTTCAAGTCACTCTTCAGGCCACAAGTCTTTGTGACTTTAGCAACTGAAAAGTCCATGGAACTGTGAACAGATGGGCAGGAGCTTCTTGACCCCCTAATAGGCACCCCAAGTACAATCTGCCTTTTCCCCCAAATCCTCTTCTAGAAGCACCTGGCAGGGGCTCTGCCTGAGCTCACAACTCCAACAAGGTCAATGTACACCAATCAGATTGGAAGGACCAAGAAGTGGGCAATCCGGCCCAGGAGGGAGAGCATGGGACAACCAGGTAAGATAACTGGGTACCAGACATGATTTCACCATTTAGCACAAGTAACCTTCTTTAATCTTCCCAACTGTCCTATGTGGTTACAGCCCGTCTTCCTCCTACAGAGGAGCACAGCAGGGCAGCAAGGCTGAGTACCTTGTCAGGGTCATTAAACTTGTATGTGGCAGAGCTGGGATTTGCCTGCGGGGAGCCTGTGTCTAGACTGGCACCATCTGTGGCCCACACCATGGAGCGCATGGCCACGTGTTGGGGGACAGGCTGCCTGGTCTCTCCTTCTCTCCTTTCCGTGCTCTCCTGAGCTGTCAGTCTCAGGTGATGCAGAAGGCAGGTCCCTGGAAGCTACCCCCACCTTCTCGTCCCTGTGCTTGAACTTTCATTTTAATTTTTTCGTTTAGGGCAGTGTTTCTGGACCTTTTTATAATTATTATTATTGTCCTCTTAAGGAGCATTTTTAGCATTTTTCCCCAATTGTGCCTCCCTGTATGAAATTTTAATACCATAGATACACTATACATTCCATAGGATTTTCTAGATACAAGATCGCATCATCTGCAAATAGAGATGGTTTTACTGCTTCCTTACATGGACATATGTATGGACTGTGAGCCTTTGGAGGGTCAGAACCATGGTAATAGCTAAGATGGTCAACTGCCCTTCCTCCCCTGCCTTTTCATCCTCTGTGGGGTGATAATGCCTCTGTTGAGAATGCATGATTTAGGGTAAGGCCCCACCCCGTTATAATGTAGGTAAGAAGTGGTCACGGGAAGGAGTGGGTGGGATGCAGGCTGCACCTCTATGTGGGTGGAGACTAGGTGGGCCAGGTGGAGGGAGATGGAAGGGAATGGAGATCCAGGTTTCTGAGGACACATTCGCCTGTAGTGGCCTTGGTCCTGGTCCCAGGCACAGGCACAGGCTGAGCCTGGGGCTGGGGGAGGAATGGGGCCAGTACCATCATTTATTTTTGTCTCTGAATCCAGATGTCAGCTCCAGACCCGCTGGACCTGAATAAAGCAAATACCTGTGGAGACCCTCTGTTGAGAGAAGAGTCTAGAATTTCAACAGATTCTCCCCATACTAAAAGCAAACAAACAAAAACAAAATGAAACAACTAAACAAACAAAAACAAAAAACAGGAAGTTTGGACGTCTCTATTCACCCTTACAAAATGCATTTGCTGTCAAGTGAGGGGAAAATTCCTTCATTCTTGGCTCAAGGAACTTCCTTAAACTAAGACCAGCTGCCTGGACTGTGCTAAATTCAGTTTATAAATATTATAAATATCCCAAACTTGATAGCCAAGCAGATTACAAAAGCTAGCTAGCTAACCACAGAAATTTTCCAAAACGCTAGCCAGTCAGACAAGTATGAGATATTGTGAAATCCTGTGTTGCTTGTCTGATTTCCTGAAATCATTCATCTCAGACTGATTCAGAGGGCCTGCGGGTGGAATTTAGGAGTACTGACTATCTCCTACAGTTCTAGAGCCTTAAAGCCCTGGCTGACCCCAGGGTGGATTGAGTGCACAGTTAAGTCAGACCAACCAGCTGGGCGCAGTGGCTCATGCCTGTAATCCCAGCACTTTGGGAGGCCGAGGCAAGTGGACCTACTGTCATGAAGAAGGTGGAGGCACTGAGGCCCTGAGTAATTTTATAAAGAGCACCTTAGCAAATATCCAGCACTATGGGTTCTTACCTTCACTCAGGACCCACAAGGCCCCACGTTCTGACAGATTTTGTTTATCAGACAAATTGCACTTAGTCATGCTTCATTCATTTTCCTCGGACAGTTCCCAGGTTACACAGAACTGAGATAATCTCCCCACCTCGCCGTCACCCCCCCACGAAGACACTCCATGTTTCTGTTTGCAATACAGTCTTACACGGATCGATATTAGATTTTCATGGTGCTCTTTGCATTTTGCAACTATTGCTCAAGCTGGGGACCCAAAACGAGCACTAGCTTTAGAGTCAAAGACCCCTGGATTCCAGTTTCAGCTGAGAGACTGTGAGCACATCACTAGCCCACTCTGATCCTGTATCCTAGTTGTACAATCACCTATTTCCCATCAATTGCAAGGCTGGAGAGAAAAGTGCCCACTCTGGCCAGTACACAGTAGGTGCTTAGTAAGCTTAAGCTCTCCTGCTTCCCCACTACCCTAAAGTGTTAGGGGAAAGACAGATGTGGGGAATGGTACCTGGGAGGCTCCAGCTGTATGCTTCAGAGTCCTACTGAGAGGTGACAGCGTGCTGGCAGCCCTGGCTCGCTCTCCGGCTTCCTCTGCCTGGGCTCCCACTTTGGTGGCACTTGAGGAGCCCTTCAGCCCGCCGCTGCATGGTGGGAGCCCCTTCCTGGGCTGGCCAAGGCCGGAGCCGACTCTCGCAGCTTGTGGGGAGGTGTGGAGGGAGAGGCGCAGGCGGGAACCAGGGCTGCCCCGCGCTTGCGGGCCAGCGCGAGTTCCGGGTGGGCGGGCTCGGTGGGCCCCACACTGGGAGTGGCCAGCAGGCCCTGCCGGCCCCGGGCAGTGAGAGGCTTAGCACCTGGGCCAGCAGCTGCTGTGCTCGACTTCTCGCCAGGCCTTAGCTGCCTCCCCGCCGGGCAGGGATCGGGACCTGCGGCCCTCCATGCCTGAGCCTCCCCCCCGCCCCGCCGTGGGCTCCTGTGCGGCCCAAGCCTCCAGGACAAGCGCCGTCCCCTGCTCCATGGCGCCCAGTCCCATCAACCACCCAAGGGCTGAGGAGTGTGGGCACAGGGTGCGGGACTGGCAGGCAGCTCCACCTGCAGCCCCAGTGTGGGATCCACTGGGTGAAGCCAGCTGGTCTCCTGAGTCTGGTGGGGACTTGGAGAATCTTTATGTCTAGCTAAGGGATTGTAAATACACCAATCAGCACCCTGTCTCTAGCTCAAGGTTTGTAAACACACCAATCAGCACCCTGTGTCTAGCTCAGGGTTTGTGAATGGACCAATTGGCACTCTGTATCTAGTTACTCTGGTGGGGACTTGGAGAACCTTTATGTCTGGCTAAGGGATTGTGAATGCACCAATTGGCACTCTGTATCTAGCTCAAGATTTGTAAATGCACCAATCAGCACTCTGTGTCTAGCTCAGGGTTTGTAAATACAGCAATCCACACTCTGTATCTAGCTACTCTAGTGGGGAGGTGGAGAACTTTTGTGTCTAGCTCAGGGATTGTAAACGCACCAATGAGCACCCTGTCAAAACGGACCAATCAGCTCTCTGTAAAACAGACCAATCGGCTCTCTGTAAAAGGGACCAATCAGCAGGATGTGGGTAGGGCCAGATAAGAGAATAAAAGCAGGCTGCCTCAAAAAGCAGTGGCAACATGCTTGGGTCCATTTCCAGGTTGTGGAAGCGTTGTGTTTTGTTTTGGTTTTTTTTTTTTTTTTTTTTTTTTTTTGCTCTTTGTAGTAACTTTTGCTACTGCTCACGCTTGGGGTCCACACCGACTTTATGAACTGTAACACTCACTGCGAAGATCTGCAGCTGAACTCTTGTAAACCAGCGAGATCACGAACCCACCGGGAGGAACGAACAACTCCAGAAGCGCCACCTTAAGAGCTGTAGCACTCGCGGTAAAGGTCTGCAGCTTCACTCCCGAGTCAGGGAGACCATGAAGCCACCAGAAAGAAAAAATTCCGAACACCAGAAGGAACAAACTCTGGACAAGCCGCCTTTAAGAACTGTAACACTCACTGCCAAGCTCCGCGGCTTCATTCCAGAAGGTCAGTGAGACCAAGAACCCACCAATTCCACACGCACTACCAATGAAAATTGTATTAGGCCTCAGTTTCCCGTCTACAAAATGAGACAGGACAGGAGTGGGTAGGAAGAGGAGGAGCTTGGCTTTTAAACTGGGCTGGTCTGATTGCGTAACGCAGGCTTTAGTGTCGGGTACAGCCAACTCCCCAGTCAGGGCTTCACTTGCTCTGAATGTGTCTCTTGGCCAAGTCCAAAGCTGTTCAGAGTTGGGGTGGGGAGGCGGGGTGGAGGATAGTGGGGTGGGGGTGGAGAAGCAGTTCCCCCATATAACCTGCAGGTGGCACCAGAGCAGCGCGGGAGCCGAGGGTTCCACTCCAGCCTTCCCGAAGACCCAGGCAGGGCGGGGTAGGGCGAGGCAGAGGTGGTACAGAGCGCTCAGCTAGGCAGCAGCAGGAGCGCAACTACGGATTGGGCCACACCATTTAAAATGGACACATGGGTCTTCTGGCTAACTTCCTGGCTTTGGCAGGGTGGTCATATGCTTTATCATCCAAATCCAGACACTTGAGAGTGAAAGGGGCGCTATTAATAATTGCATCAGGACAGCAGACATAACCTTAGCTGTACCTTGCAAACCAGAACATATGGTCACCCTACCCTCCGGTCACTTTTTCTTCCTTGTTTCTATTCTTTTAATTTTTTTTTCCTTTTAAACACACAGTATTATCTTTCCATGAGCGCCATTGTCTTTGCAAATGCTCTTGCAATCGGGATATTTTCGACCTGGCAACATGCATCTTGAGTCTGAACAGTCTCTGACCCTACCCCAAAACCTGGTTTTAGCTTTCAGTTAGAAGACTCTGTTCCCTGGCTTGCAACCCCCATGACTCAAGAATTAAAGATGTCAGAGGTGGGACAGTGGCCCTTATCTCAACTTTGGTGCTTCTTTGCTAAAGGTGTTCCTGTAATTTTTTTTTTTCTTTTTTTCTTTTTTTTTTTTTGAGATGTAGTCTTGCTCTGTTGCACAGGCTGGAGTGCAATGGTGCAATCTCGGTTCACTGCAAGCTCCATCTCCCAGGTTCACGCCATTCTCCTGCCTCAGCCTCCCAAGTAGCTGGTACTATAGGCGCGCACCACCATGCCTGGTTAATTTTTGTATTTTTAGTAGAGACGGGGCTTCACCCGGTTGGCCAGGCTGGTCAGAAACTCCTGACCTTGGGTGATTTTCCCACCTCAGCTTCCCAAAGTGCTGGGATTTCAGGCATGAGCCACTGCGCCCGGCCCTATTCCTGTAATTTTGTTCTGAGTGCTCATTTCCTTTGTCTCTTTGAATTTGTGTATATTGGTTTATTGAATTGCAAGTAGACAAGTTCCATTAAGCAGGATTCTTATATTTCCAAGATCATCTCGTTACTCCATTCAACCCCAAGTTAGCATGCCATTTATCCCCTTGTTTCTGAACCCTCTTCACTCAATAGTCTTGTAAACATCCATTCATTGCAAAAAGGACTTGAACTGTTCTCACTTCCATTTTTAGTTGATTCATTGATATCCAAGTAATGATTTGTCTGGGGGAGTCATTAGTAGAGAACTGTGCCCTTAAATTTAGTTCTATAGTTGGATTCTGCTAGTTAATATCTCTCTCTCTGTCATTCTCACATTGCAGCAAATGACCATGGGTTCCTGTCTTAACCTAAAATCCAGGTTAGAAATTTGGTTTTATCTGAATAAGATATTAATAGATAATGTGAGAAAAATAATTTACTGAAACTTTTCTCAGCTAAGAATGACACTCATGGTCATTAAGCAAGTGGAAAATTGGGCTGTAAATATATAAACTCTTAAAATATTATGTTTAGAGACAAGATTTTCCTTTTTTTTTTTTTGTTTTTAGTAAAGCATATTTGCTATGGTTGGAATGATTGTGTCTCCTTTAAAATTCATACTGGAACTTAAACCCCAGTGTAATAGCATTAGGAGGTGGAGTCTTTAGGAGATGACTAAGCCGTAAGGGAGGAGCTCCCTCATGAATGGGATTAGTGACCTTATGAAAGGGCTTGAGGGAGCTACCTAGCTCGGTTTTCTTCTTTTGCTTTTCTGTCCTTTCCACCATGTTAGGACACAGTGTTCAAAGTGCCATCTTGGAAGCAGGAGCAGCCCTTGTGAGACTACAAACCTGCTGGCCCCTTGATCTTGGACTTCCCAGACACCAGAACTGTGAGAAACACATTTTTATTCTTTACCCATTACCCAGTCTCAGATATTTTGTTATAACACCACAAATGGAGTAAGACAGTATCTTATATACAGTGAGAGTCATATACCTTAAGTTACAACTTTGTACTATCGTTTTTTGGTGTGTTTTTTGTTTTTGAGATGGAGTCTTGCTCTGTTGCCCAGACTGGAGTGCAGTGGCAAGATCTTGGCTCACTGAAACCTCTGCCTCCCGGGTTGAAGCGGTTCTCCGGCCTCAGCCTCCTGAGTAGCTGGGATTATAGGCGCCTGCCACCACGCCTGGCTAATTTTTGTATGGTAGTAGAGATGGGGTTTCACCATGTTGACCAGGCTGGTCTTTGAACTCCTGACCTCAAGTGATCCACCGCCTAGGCCTCCTAAAGTGCTGGGATTACAGGTGTGAGTCACCGCGCCCAGTCAACTCCATAGTATTTACATATGTGCACACTCATGTAACCACCACTCAGCTCAAGATACAGAATGTTCCCATCAGCACAGAGGGCTCCCTCTTGCCCCTTCTCAGTTGCTGTTCCCTCAAAGTTAACCAGGATCCTGACCTCTGTCACCATGGATTAGTTTCACCTGTTCTTGAACTTCATATAAATGGAATCATTCAATATGTGCACATTTGTGGCTGGCATCTTTCATTCAACATAATCCTGTGAGATTTAGCCATATTTTGGGTACTGGTAGTTGTTTATTTTTCTGGTTGTGTAGTTTTCCATATTTCATTTATTACCCTTCTGTTTTTGTCTCTAACTCAGTGTCTTGTGGGGTCTGTTGGTCCTTTTTAGCTAGATTGATATTAATCATCTTCTTATCAATGGAGCTTAGGACATTTTTAGAAGATGAAAGCCTAATAAACCCAAGCCCCCCAATCTTAAGCCAAGTTTCCTTCTCACGCCTGCTTCAGTTGCTCTTCTTCATGTGGTATTTTTTCCCTCACAAAACTGATGGAAATTAAGAAACCCAAAAGCTCTTCATCATGTTATCAGCTTAGGGACGCTTGTCATCTGAATAACACGGTAGATATTTATAATCTGAAATGTTAAAATAACTATAGCAAACACATAGCACTGACTGCTGTTCAAAGTGCTTTACGTACATTATTTTCATCAAAACAACTCTGTGAAATAGACACTATTATTGTTATCCCCACATTTTAGATGGGGAAATGGAAGCACAAAGAGACCATGTAACTTTCCCAAGGTGGTAGAGCCAGGACTTGAACCTGTGTTTTCTGGTTTTAGAGCCTGCACCCTTCACCACCACACCATATTGTGTAGCATGATACTTCATGTGGTTAAAGCATTTTCTTCTATTTACTTGGGAGCATTTTCTGCATAATTTGAATCTTATAAATTTGCTTCAAAGAATACAAGTAAATCGAAATGGAAGATCTGATATAGAATGTGTGGCATTCATGAATAAATTATAGGACTCTGGTTTTAAATAATCATTTGCGTCCCTCGCGACTTTTGTCGGCAGGGCTGTAACGCGCTCACCTCATTTTCCTTCTCTTCAATGGGAGGAGATGGGCTCAGAGACAGGCACAATTTATCATAAAATCTCATCACACTTTCCCTCACCATCTGGAAGCTGGAGGTAGGTTTGTGAAATCTTAATTGAGAAAGAATTGAATGCTACTTGTAGCATAGCGAGTTTAAAAAAAAAGGTTTTACTCCCCAATTCTGTTGCACAGGGCCCTGTGAGTTTTGGCAATTAACATATGTGGCCAACAGTTTTCTCACAAAGATATCAGGGTTCTAGAGGAAATTATCTTCCAGTTTTAATCTGGTGCTTAAGTGCTATCTTTCTTTATAGATGAACTAATTAATTCTTGGTCACTTGTTTTTATTAGACATTTCTCTGCCTCTGTACACTGTGCTTTGTCTCTTTATGCCCAGCCCCAGGTTTTTCCTTCTAACTGCAAGAAAAAGATCATTGGAATTTTCTCTCTCAAACTCCTGGGTTCAAGTGATCTCCCCCTGTCTGCCTCCTGAGTAGCTGGCATTACAGCTGTGCACCACTGTACACACACAACACACACATGCATATAGGCACACAGACATCCACATGTATACACGCACACAGACATACACATATCCACACATACTCATTAGATATACATTTACACAAACACACATGTGCACACACACATATACACACCTTGTTTCCATCATCTTCTCAGGACTCAGGGCTCTCAGAGAGTGGAAAGAGTCTTGTACCATGAGTCCAGGATCAACTGTGCAACCTTGCCCAAGCGTCTTCCCTCTTGAGATCTTGTTTATAATAATAAACATCCTTACCCACCAATTAGGGTTATTTTGAAGATAGAAAGGATAACAGAGTGATGGCATGTTGTATAGTTTCAAATAAAAGTTAACATTGACCAAAAAGAGGTCTAGCCTTTGTCCTAGACTCCTGGGAGGTAACCGTCAACATGTAATACCTGATAGGAATATCTTTGCCAGGGGATCTTGACTCATGATGGCTGGCCTAATAATAATATTTAGGATGGGGACTAGCCAGGCCAGGAAAAGTGACTACATGATTTAGAGTCTGGGCTTTAGGTCATCCCTGGAAGGACAGGAGACTGGAAACTGAGAGCAGCCACATGGACAATCAAGCATGCCTCTGTGATGAAGTTCCAGTAAAAACCCTGAACACCAAGGCTTGAGGGAGCCTCATTGGCTGGGAATATTCCATGCGTATTGGCACATAGCAAAGCTGGGAGGGTAATGCACTCTGACTGCATGGGGAAGGGATAATGGACCCTCCATGCCTGGTGCCCTACTGGACTCAGCCCTATGCCTTTCTTCCCCTGGCTGATTTTAATCTATATCCTTTCCATGTAATCAAACCACAGCTATGAGTATAATAGATTTCTGTGAGTTGTAGCCAGTTCTTAGAGGTAACCAAGAAGAGTTGATCTACTGCCTGCTTGAAAAAGCTATTTAAAAATCCCTAAACCAAAGAAGACCAAATTTCTCATGAATCTGACCCAGCAGGTTTTGAAGCCAAAGCTGAGGGCATTTGAAGCCAAAGCCTGGCTAGACAGAGATAAGGCTCCTGAGAGGGAACAGGTGCAGTCCTGCTCAGGCTGCAGTGTCCCTGGGCTACAGTTGGACAAGGGCTCCCTCTGGGTCACAGCTTCTAGGGACAGAGTTTGGGGCAGGTCGACTGTCTGATGTGTAGGACTCTGGTGATGAACTCAGCTGGAAAACTCTGTGGTAATGGGAAGAGAATTGTTTTGCTTTTCCAAATCATCTACCCCCTGTATGCTTGGCTCCACATGGGAACTCAGTGTAGAAACTACATTTGAACAGCCTAAGCCTGAACTCTGGGCCATGTGTCCAGTTTCCTGGCCTTCAGCTTTGTTCACTCCTTACCCCTACCCATACTGATGTCAGATCCATCCTCCCAAATATCCTTTCATCATGTTACCCTCCCCACCACCTCATGGCACCTTCTACACAACAGGAAATGCCTCCCACCTCAGCCTGGCATTCAAGGTTCTTTTGATGTGGCCACCTCTCACTACCCCACCACATCTCCCTGTGGGCCCTGCCAACTTGAATCAATTTTTCCTACCCACGAGCTGAACTTTCCCACCTCCATACTGTTGCTTACACTGTGACTTTCCTGTGCGTGTTCTTTCCCTCTTCCCAAGTCCAAATGCTATAGACTGAAGTGTGTCTCCTGAAAATTCATACTTGGAGCCCTAACCCTATATGTGATTGTATTTGCAAACAGAGCTCTTAGGAGGTAAAGTGAAGTGAGGGAGGAGGGGCAGAGCAAGATGGCTGAATAGTAGTCTCTGCCAATCACTCCCCCTGTGACCTGGCTGGCTTCAGGTGAGACCCAGCACATTCCCAGCTATGGCGGCTGTGGTGAGAGACTTCTTCTGCCTGAGAAAAGCAGAGGGAAAGGTAAAAGGAACTTTGTTTTGCAGCTTAGGTACCTGCCTGGCCACAATGGGGTAGAGCACCAAATGGGCTCTTCTGGTCACTAATTTTGGGCCTTGGCTATTAAACAGAATTTCTGGGCCTTTCCTAGGCCAGAGGGGAGCCTACTGCCCTGAAGCGTGAGTCCCAGGCCTGGAAGCATTCACCAAAAGTGACTTAAGAGCCCTTGGGCCCTAAGTGAACATTGACAGTAGCCTGGCAGCACTCCCTGTGGGCCTGTGGTGGTGGCCACAGGGTGAGGCTCCTCTGCCTGTGGAAAGGGAAAGACAGAGTGGCAAGGACTTTGTCTCATGGTTTCAGTGTCTGCTCAGCCACCTTAGAATGAAGCACCAGGTAAATCTCTAAGGTTTTTGACTGCAGTCCCTGGCTCCCAGACAGCATCTCTGGACCCGCCAGGGCCTGAGGAAACTCATTGCCCTGAAGGGAAAGACACAAGCCTGGCTGGCTTTGCCACCTGCTGACTGTAGAGCCCCAGGACCTCGAGTGAACATAGGCGATAGCCAGGTAGTGTTGACAGTGGGCCTTGAGCTTACTCAAGCTTTAGGTCTGAGCCAGTGCAGTCCCAGTGGTGGTGGCCATAGGGATGTTGTAACAGTCCACCCCCAGCTCCAAGTGGCCCAGCAGAGAGAGAGAAATGGAGGGAGGGAGGGAGGTAGGAAGAGAGAGAGAGAGACAGACAGACGGATAGATAGACAGACTGTTTTTTTGGAGGAAAATTACAGGTAGAGAATAAGAGTCTCTAATGCCTGGTAGCCCAGATAATTCTTCTAAATCTTATCCAAGACCATCAGGGCAGTTCCTCTGAGTCTGCAAGAAGCTTAGCGTAACTTGGCTTGGAGTGTCCCCTAATAAAGATACAGTTTAGATCACCACACCCACATCATTTCAAATACTTGGATAGCTTTCCCAAGGGTGGGTACAAACAAGCCCAGGCTGAGAAGATGGTGGCAGCTTGAAATCAGCCATGGAATATTTGCACCACCGAAAATGGCAAACACTACAGAACAGACCTCTGTTCCCTCCCGGACAGAGAGCGCCCCTTGTGTAACAACGGCACACCACTGCCCCATCCCTGAGCAGAGCGCTGTGTGTTGCAGCAGAGTGGGGGTGGGTGTCTTCTCCCTTGGGCTACAGAATACACATTTTTTTCCTCAGCACTTGGATCATTCTCAAGGATAGACCATATCTTAGGTCACACGACACGTCTTAAAACTTTAGAAAAAAATGAAATAATATCAAACATCTTCTCTGATCACAATGCAATAAAACTAGAAGTTAGTAATGAGAAATGTTGGAAACTATATGAACACATGGAGGTTAATAATATGCTCTGGAATGACCAGTGAGTCAATGAATAAATTAAGAAGGAAATTGAAACATTTCTTAAATGATAATGGAAACACAACATGCCAGAACCTATGGGATACGACAGAAGCAGTACTAAGAGGAAACTTTATGGCTATAAACACCTACTTTAAAAAAGTAGAAAAGCATCAAATAAACAACCTAACAAGGCATCTTAAAGAAATAGAAAAGCAAGAGCAAAGCAAACCCAAAATTAGTAGAAGAAAAGAAATAAAGATCAGAGCAGAAATAAATGGAATTGAAATGAAGAAAACAATCAAAAGCATCAATGAAATGAAAAGTTGGTTTTTGGAAGAGATAAACAATGTTGACAAACTTGTAGCCTAAGTAAGACTAAGACTTAAAGAAGACACAAGTGAATAAAATCAAAGATGAAAAAGGAAAATTACGACAGATACCACAAAAATTCACAGGCTTACTAGTAGCTATTATAAGCAAAGCTTTGCATACAATACGCTATTGTATGCAAAGAAATAGGAAAACCTACTAAAAATGGATACAATTCTAGACACATCCAGCCTGCCAAGATTGAACCATGATGAAATCCAAAACCTGAACAGACCAATAAGAAATAATTAGATCGAAGTGGTAATAAAAACTCTCCCAGCAAAGAAAAGCCTAGGACCTGGTGCTTCACTGCTGAATTCTACCAAACATTTAAAGAACTAATACCAGCCTTACCCAAACTATTCCAAAACTAGAGGCTTTACCCAACTATTCCAAACTCATTCTACAAGGCTAGTATTACCCTGATACCAAAACCAAAGATACATCCAAAACAGAGAACTACAGGCCAATATCACTGATGAATACTGATGCAAAAATCCTCCCCAAAATATTAGCAAATTGAATTCATCAACACATTAAAGTTGGGATGCAGTGTCCCAGGTTCACTCAACCCTTCCCCTTTTCCTGTGTGCATCTACTTTGGCTGTGCTCCCTGGTGGCAGCGGTGGTGGCAATGTTGGTGTGTGGGTCTCCCAGGACAAGGGGAAAGTGAGTATGCCCTTCTCTTGCCTCCTGCCAGGCATCCGTAGCCTGGCACCAGCTCTGGCTAGGTCTTCAAGCAAGGGATCTGGAGATATTCTTTTCCAATTTCTGGATTGGGAAATGGAGGCAAATTCTGGGTACTAGAGTCAGAACTAAGACGAGGCTGAATCGGGAGAGTCTGGGGTCCTGAGAGGCAGAGACCTGAAATCCTCTAGATTGTGTGGGGAACTGGATGTGTGTCCTGGCCAGTTGTTTCTCCCTGTGCCTCAATGTTCCAGGTACTCTTGGAGGGACTGAGATCCTGGGGATGCCTGGAGCCTGGCTGCATGGCCTGGCCACCCTGATGCCTCTGTGTTCTCCGTGGCAGGCCAGCAAGGCCGAGGAGAATGGCTCTGACAGCTTCATGCACTCCATGGTCCCACAGCTGGAGCGGCAAATGGAGACCACCCAGAGCCTGGTGGAATCCCATGTGGCTGTTGTCAACAAGACCGTGTGGGACCTCATGGTTGGTCTCATGCCCAAGACCATCATGCACCTCATGATCAACAATGTGCATGCACCACCTCACAGGGGCAGGGGGCTCCTGTGGCACTGGGGATGCAGGTGGCTGTGTTGGCCTGACAGAGATGACAACCAGCCCTGTGGGACCAGGTCCAGAGAGGGGCACGGTCCAGACCAGAGCTGTCTCATAGAACTATAACGTGGGACTGGGCACAGTGGCCCATGCTTGTAATCCCAGCACTTTGGGAGGCCAAGGCAGAAGGATCGCTTGAGCCCAGGAGTTTGAGACCAGCCTGGGCAACATAGTGAGACTTGGTCTCTACAAAAAAATTTTAAAAATAGCTGGGCTTGGTGGTGGCACGTGCCTGTAGTCTTAGCTACTCAACAGGCTAACCTTGGAGGATCACTTTGAACCAATGAGGTTGTGGCTGCAGTGAGCAGTGATCTTGCCCACTGTACTCCAGCCTAGCAACAGAGAGAGATCCTATCTCCAAAAATTAAAAACTGAGTAGACAGGTGTCCTGGTGGCATGATAGGTCCTGGGTCCCCTCCCAGATCTGTGACCTTGGGCAGGCGGCTTTTCCTCTGGACCTCAGTGTCCCCATCTGAGTGAGAAAAGGTGGTGAAGAGTTGGGTCTTTGAGTCTAAGTGGTGTAGAAGCCGCATCTGAAAAGCCATACTTGGGGCTCCAACTGCAGCACACAGTCCCAGCAGGACCTGGTGGGGTGGCCAGGGTGGCACAGGCATCAGGTCCCAACCTCCTTCCCTCTTTGCCCACTCTCAGGCCAAGGAGTTCATCTTCTTGGAGCTGCTGGCCAACCTGTACTTGCGTGGGGACAAGAACATGCTGATGGAGGAGTCAGCAGAGCAGGCACAGCAGTCATAAACACAATCAGCATGCCCACGGGGGCCCGTGGGCAACTCCTGGCTGCAGGTTCAGAGCATCCTAGCTGGATGCAGGTACCAGGGCTGGCCCCCATGGCCCCAAAGTCCCCCAGCCTCCATGGCTGAGCCTGTAGGCTCTTGGAACAGGTTCCATGCCCAAGTTGGCAGACGTGGGTGCTCTTTAGAGTCTTCAGAGAGGGCAGAGAACTCATGGTTTATGGTGTAGGGGCTGGGAACTTGGAGGGCGTTGTGTGTGGGGCTGGACTCTGAGGCGGCCAGAGGCCTAGGAATGTCATCCTGGGCACAACATAACTCTTGTGCAGTCTTGAGTCATGCTGCCAGGGCAGGGTATCCAGTTCCCAGTCTGGGAGTGCCGAGTGCCAAATCCACTGCAGAGCAGGGGTGATAGGGTCTCACCTCTTCTGTTGGTAACCCAGTGGTGATCTAGGATAAAATCTTGAGCATCCCACAACACACCTCACAGGCCAGGCAGGAACACACAGCCCCCTTCCCTCCCTCCCAGGTACCACCATAGCTGCTAGTGTATGACTGAAGGCAGGGTCCCTGGCCCCTGCTGAAACACTACCGCCAGCCAGCAGGCTCATGCACCTCGGCCTGTTGCTCCTAGGGGTCACCTGTGCTATTCAGCCAAGGGGACAACAGTCCCTGCTGGCCCAGCTGAGCTCTACCGAGCTAGCCCACCCAACTCCCCTGCCACAGACTCTCCCTCTTCTGCTTTTCCCAGCAGGAGGGGCCCAGGCTCACCTATGCCACCTGCAGCTCCCCGCAACCAGCTAAGGCTCCCCTCTTAGACTTACAAGTCTATGACCAGTGGCGTATACCCTTTCTGCCTCCCCCAGGGTCCTTTCAGAGGGTCCTGGGCTTTCTGACCACCCAGAGTGGCCTCTGGTGCTCACTCCAGTCCAGCCATCCCTTTTAGCTTCACCATCCTGAGTCAAGCAGTGTTCCTTCTCTATCAGGCCTGGTGGCTGTTGGGTGGGGCTCCCCAAGGAGAGAGGTGGCCCTGGGCCAGTGGGTTGGAAGGGAGGGTGACCAGAGAAGAGGGAAGCCCGAGGGGGCTGAGCATTGGTCTGAACTGTGGGTGCACTGCCTGGGTGCCATGGGAGAGGCCAGTGTGTGTGGGCTGGGGAGGGCTGCTGCAGCCCCCTGGCACTACCTGTGAAGCTCTGGCTCCTCCCTTCATCTTCCTCCCCTTTTCCTTCCAGCCCCTCTTTTCCAGGAACCTTGCCACACCTGCACCTGCGTCCTCCCCTCCCCGGCCCTCCCACAGCCGCTGCAGCATGCCCATGCCTCAGCAGCTCTCTGCTTGCTTTTCTCTCTCCCGTTTTTCTTTCTGCTTTCTCTCCAACTGCCAGCTCATCAGGTCAGGCAAGTCCATCGCGTCCTGAGAGCCCCAGCCCCACTCTGACCTCTAAACAGATCCTCCTCTTCTCAGAGGCCTCCCTTTCCAAGCCTGCCTGGGTGAGTGTCCTGTGACTTAACAGTGGCTCCCCAGCCCCAAAGCCAGCCCCCTTCATCTGTGACTTACTCTGTTGTAGTGGTGAGCTGACACATCCAGATGTGACCGTTGATGAAAACTTGTGCCCCCTCTGTGGTATGCCCCTGCCCTGTTCTATAAATATCTATAAATACTCATATATATATATACACACACACACATACACCTACACATGGCCGACCGCCTCACCTCTAGCACTGGGAATCAGTCACGGTGCTGTCCTCATGGAGTCTTGTGGCCCAACAAGAGGAAGGTCTCCCCGACACTGCCCCTCCAAAGTGTGCCACCTCTAGTGAGCCTCCCTGTCATGCCCAGCCTGTGGACAGCCAGCCCCTGCCATCCCTCCCACCCCCCACCAAGCATGGGGTGCTGTGCAGGCAGCCGTGTGGCCTGACAGTCTCTACCAGTCCTGCTGTCCCTCGGCTCAGAATCAAACCCATTTCTGGATGACGGGGAATGTGTCCTCTGCTGGCTGTGTTCTCTGTGGAGCTCAGGGGGGGAAAAGGCCAAGCCATTTCTAGGGTGCTGTTGGGAGGACTGAAAGGGTCACACCCTTTCCAAGGGACACTTTTCCTGGAAAGCCCCTGGAGCTTAGCTGGCTTTTATCCTGCGAAGCCGGCTCTGGCCACTTGGGGGCAGGGCCATGAACTCAGCCTGGAGGAGCCTGCGGTGCAGCCAGCACTAACAGGCCACCAGCTGCACTACAGGGACAGACAGAACAGGCCACTGGGTGCAGACAGGCAAGGGAGGCAGGGGGATGGAACGGAAGATGCCTGGGGTGGATGGAAGTCAGTGCCCTTGGGTGCTGGTATCTGTCTTTCCGGCCACCACTAGATCAGGATTCTGAGCCTGTTGGCTGTCAGGGCCAGACTGTGCCCCATAGGTGCCATGGCAGTCCCCGTGAAATCTACCAGGTGTCACCAGGCAGCATAAAGGTAACAGGCCTGGAAGGTCCCCAACAGCCAGCTGGACATGCTCAGACACTCTAGGGCTCCTCGTTCAGTGGCACAAACTCCAGGACCCAGTGAGGGAAATGGGAACCCACCAGGCTGAGCAGTATGGCTAAATCCATTTACTCCAAAATGAAAAGCAAAATAAACAGAAGTCACATCACCAGAGAGCCACAACCCCATCCCCGCCTCCTTCTTCTGTCCTATGCTATCAATAAATAAGTTTCCCAGCCACAAATAATGAGTAGAACCTCCTCATATGCCAGCTCCAATCTCCGCTAGGTATGATCCAGGGGGTGGCCCTGCCTCCCTGGAATATACAAAATGTTACACAGATACTATATGTACACTGGGGAAGGGGGTCCACCCCAGCAGCCCGTGCCCTCTCCTGCTCTACAGTTAGCCCCACTGTCCCACCTCAGCTGCCTCTCTGAATAAAAAGATGGGAGCCCCCTTAGGGAAAAGTTGCTTTGGTGAGAGTAGGGAGGCCATCAGGCCTCCTCCAAACAAACCAGCTCTACCAGCCTCTGGCTCTTAAATAACATCATCATCCAGAAATTTAAGGACTCAGCCCTGGTCAAGGTGGCAAAGGGTCTGTTTGTCTCCCCCCATTAGACAGGGGTCTTGTCTTTCTACCCTAATGGTAAAGGGATGACTGGGAAGGGGTGGTAGGAACATGATGGGGATGGAGACTCCAGCCCCACTTCTCCAGGCTTATGCTGACAGAAGCCTGCTTTTATTTATTTTTATTTTTATCCCACGACTTATTTTTTAATCCCATAACTTCTTTTTCATAATACTTTTTTAAGCTTTTTTTTTTTTTTTTTTTTTTTTTTTTTTTTTTTTTTTTTTGAGACGGAGTCTTGCTCAGTCGCCCAGGCTGGAGTGCAGTGGCACGATCTCGGCTCACTGCAAGCTCTGCCTCCTGGGTTCACACCATTCTCCTGCCTCAGCCTCCTGAGTAGCTGGGACTACAGGCGCCCGCCACCACGCCCGGCTAATTTTTTTTTGTATTTTTAGTAGAGATGGGGTTTCACCATGTTAGCCAGGATGGTCTCGATCTGCTGACCTCGTGATCCACCTGCCTCAGCCTCCCAAAGTGCTGGGATTACAGGCGTGAGCCACTGCGCCCGGCCCTTTCTTTAAGCTTTTCATAAAACTTTTACTTTTTTTCCACAACTTTTTTTGCCACAACTTTTCCACAACATTTTTTATCCCGTAACTTTTTCATCCCACAACCTTTTTTATCCCATAACTTTGGTTTGTGCTCTTTAAATAAACACACTTGCATAGTTACATTACAATTTTATAAAAATAAAAACTGATCATCTCATGTCAAGCGTGCCCAGCATTTGCACAGTCTGAATACCTTTAACACCACAGTTTTCAAGGCACACAAAATTTTAAGGCAAAAACAGCACTTTGCAACAATTTAATAATTTATTACATTACAGTAGCATCACAGTAGCAGTCAATAATGCCACTTTAGGCAACAATGTTTCAGTATTTCCATTATACACTCTGTTTACAAGAATTCATAAATTGGTAAAAGTCATTCTAAGAAAACTTGGCAAATAAAGCTTTGCATTGGAATTGGCATTTCTTTCTCTACTTTTCCTTCCCCCAGTTTCTTTCTTTTAAACTACAGTCTTCATATTTTAAAATGTTTTAACTTATTTTAAAACTTAAGATAGCAGTTACATTTTTGAATAGTTATATTCTTTTAAAATGACTCTTTAAAGTTTTTGAGAAACTATATTATGGATAGGGCTGATTTACATTTTCACATTTTCTAAATATCAGCTTTGGTTTTAGAACTGACTTGTTTTCATTTCTGGAAAATCTATCAGGTTTAATCAAATACTTTAAAAATGATTATATATTGCAATCTTTAAATAGGTTTTTAATTCTTTACTTCCTACAGAAATTCAAATTTATTCAGTTGAACCAACACTTTAAAATTCTATGTTTCTGATTCAACTCTACCCTTCTATTGTTGCTTTCTAAGCAAATTGAAAGCTGCTTTATACTGAATGAGGAAGAGAACAAATACTTGGCTGAATGAGGTATTGCAAAGGAACTCATGCACTTTGAAGAAAGACTTCAGTTATTGTTATACAATTTACATGCTATTTAATTTTTCTTAAATATATGACAGAATACCTACACAAAGAGTGGTATTTCAGTTAATATAGTACATTTATTTTCCAGACTGACATTCAGCTTAAATATGCCAGTATGTGATTTAATCCATAGGTACCTGATGAACACATTATTGTCAGATTGGTTACAGATGCTAAACGCTATCTGAAGATCATTCCTAGTCATTTATATTTATCAGGGTAAAAGTGAAGTGATTTGAACTATAAAAATACCTTTGAAATAATTTATCAATGTATTAGGTAAACCCAGTTGCAGAATTATAAAGAAAAACTGTTAGACCAAATAAGGTGGCTAATTAACAGTGGTATGATTTCTAGCCTGAGGGTCTAAATTGGACTTAAACTGTCTTTAAACTGAACTCAAAGAATGCAAAAGTGGCAAGTTCAGAAAATAAAAGGCAAGAACAGGACTTTAAGTCCATTTTAAACCCTCAGGCTAGAAATCGTACTACTGTTAATTAGCCACATTTGTTGGTCTAACATTTTTTCTTTATAATTCTGAAACTGAGTTTATCTAATACATTGATAAATTCATACAATTTGGAAGAGTCAGTTGAAGTCACAAGGACTTAATATTTGCACTCTTTCAGTGAATGCAGGCACATCTGTTATTCCATCTGTAAAATCGTATTATTGCTGTCCTATTAATGTCATATGTATAAAAGTATCATGAAGATGCCAAATGCTAAAAATGGAGATGGTCTAGTAACTAGAAATGCGCACCCCAGGGAGCACACATACATCTCTCCCTGCATCCTAATAATGTGACGTATTTTGGAACACAGACATTAGAACTTCATGAAATTTTAGCTGTTGATTCTTTCCCAAGCATCTTAAAGTTATGATTTAGGCAATGTATGACTGAAATAATTCATTCATCATGTATAGGCACATTAACATAAATATGGCACAAAATATGCCTCTAACTGAAACTGAGAGGTATAAAAACATATTTCACTCTTTGTGAAGAACTTTGTGAGGAAACATCACTCTGTGATTGTATAGACACTTTTCCTCATAATACTTGGACATTCACAAACATTAGATTGCACTGCAGCATGTAAACATTTTAAGTTGCATAAACTTCGCCTTGATTTTCATGTGTAGTATAATACTGTCTACTAAAACTCCTTTTTGTTTCAGCTAAGTACTCTCTCATATATTGGTTTATAATAATGGTTATTATTTTTAAAGTGTTTTCCATTCAAAGAAAAGAAGTAAATTCCTATGTCAGAGTAAGCAATGTGGCTGAAGAATAGGTATTAGCCAGAGAGGTCTAGATGGTAAAAATCCATCTTCTAGCCTCAAAGAAGCTCCATGAACATAGAGGAAGGCCAAGTGTCACACAGATTTCCTTCACTCGAATTCATTCTTGACTAGAACCTGTATGCCTCTTCCATGGACACTTAAACTCTTAAAGGATTTCTTATGATCTTTACTAAACACATTAAGAAGAATGCCAACCAGTGCCCTTTTGTGTACTGGGACATATACTCATGTGATTAAAACAGGTAACATGAACTCTGACTTTAAAATGTATTGTAGATATAAATGCTCTAAGCTAGAAAAGGTTTTCCACATCCACAGTCAATGATGGGAGCCTTTCATTCCTCAGAAATAATCCCTTTTTAGGTCATCGAGAAAGGGTACAACTGCTGCAGCTCATGATGCAATATCTTCATGAGCCCAGAGCACATACAAATCATAAGGGAACTACCATAGTACAGCGCTCATTCTTGGCACCAGAACAAATGAAACACTCTATCCTGCACACACCTGCCAGAGCAGGCCACTTTCCTCTTCTGTGAGATTTAAAAAGCTCCCCAAAATATTATTACTCCCATCCCCAATACACAGAAAATAGGGGAAAGGCTGTTTCCAGTTCTCGGCCTTTAAACAACTCTAAATGTTAGTACTCACAGTGGCATGTTACAAAATAATAAACAGTGCGCACTTGAGGGCAAACCACATATTGAGCTAATGAAGAGCTCACTGTGGTTAGGATTCGATCAAACATAATAGCAGAATATAAGCAAATTTTATCTGAATTCTGTAATGAATGTACATGCTGCAATAACATTAAAAAAGCGTGGCAGCCTGTTCCAAACCAGTAAGAATAGTTTTGTGCAAATAGTGGGTCTTTGTGTGTTTGAATTCCCATCACCTAAGGGCAAACTCGATATGCGTGCTAATGACCTACAATTATCAAATTAAAAACAAAAATGCTAAAGGATGCCAGAGTGAACATCAGGGAAAGACCAACTCTCCCTTAACTTTTTACAAATAAATTTAAACGGTAAATTAGAAACATAAATAAATGTGAGTGGCTCTAACATTCAAATGGAGTAAATGAATGGTGTAGGAGATTAACCCCATAACTTTTTGTTGTTGTTGTTGTTTTAAATTTCTTGACCAGCTCTTAGATGATGATGATGTTTATCTCCCTGTTCTCGGCTGCCCGGTAAAAGAATGGCACGCAGGGTTTGCTGGGCAAGCCTGGGTGCTCCTGGGTGTCCTGCATTATAGGAGGCAGCTGCACGATCTGCTGTGCAGAACCCTCCCTGGCCGCTACTGGTGCAGGCTCCATGTTGTCGTCCAGGCTCACCTCATAAAAATCTTCGGAGAGAGGGAGGCAGGGGTCTGAGCACAGTGCAAGCCTCCCCTGCTCCTGCCTGCCCCCCCCCCCCCGCCTGAGGGCTCTACTCACCATCCGCCCCAAGTTCCTGGGGGGCTGGGGCCCCTGGAGCGGGCTCATCAGCAGGGTTCTGGGCAGCAGTGAGGAATTTGCCTTGACCCTCGTGGTTGCCCACAAGGGGCAACACCAGCTCCTGCAGCTCCAGCAGCTTCACCTGAAGGGAGGGGTGCTCAGCTCCCACCCTGGAGCCTGCGCCAGCACCCATGCCCAGCCCCACCCCCGCAGAGATGTTACATGCCCTACCTTCATCTCTTCCTCCTTCTGGGCCAGCCTGATGACATCCTCCATCTCCTGGTGCCGCGTGATTGGCACTGCCCCCTGGCTTTCATATCCGGTGAAGGACTCTTCTGTGAGAGAACATGGCTCAGACACTAGGGTCCCTCCGATGGCCCTGCAGCTCCCCTTGCCCGTGCCCTGGCCTCCCGCTCACTCATGCCATCTGTCGCTCCAGAGGGCTGGATGAATCCATGCTCCAGTGTTTCCACCTGCTCCTTCCCATCCGCTTTCTCCTTTGGGAGGTCCATAAAGCTGCTCTGGAGCCAAAATAATGGGGTCACGTCTCGGGAGCGACCTGTTCTGCCCTGCCCCCACTTTTCTTGGCCCATGCCAGGACTCACTTTCAGCTCCTCCATGGCCTCCTTCAGGGCCTGGTAGCTCTCCCAACACACACACTCATCCCCAGTCCTCCCTGGGGCTGGGGCCTCTGCCTCTGGCTCCTTCCAGGCCGAGGCCACCAGTTGAGCCAGGTGCAGGCAGCACAGCCTTCGCACCTTCCACTGCCCACATAGCCATGCCTGCTCCTCCTGGGAACTGGCTCCAGCGGAGTTGAAAAATGCCACTTGAAGGCAAGAGGTGAGTATTCTTGTAGGGGCATAGACAGAACAAATGAGGCAGGGAGGTGGAGCACAGCCCCTTCACTTGGGGCCTCAGAGAGTGCACCTGTTGGTCACAGGTGACAAGGTGTCTGACCACTGGCTCCTGGAAGGGGTGAGGAGCCAGAGAAATCAGAAGGCGGGAAAACCAAGAGCATAAGGGGGTCTGGGAGGGACCACAGAGGAAGGTGGCAAAGTGGGGTGGGGAAATTCAGGCTCACCGTGGACTCCCAGCTCTCCAGGTCCTCTGGGATGTTTGGCATGGGCTGAGGCGCCTCCTCCTCCTCACTGTCCAGATGTCCTCCTCCATCTCCTGTAGGGAGTTGGCCAGAGGGGTCCTCAGACAACCCAACAAGGGAGGTACTGTGTGTGGGCCCACCTCTGTCCCCACCCTGACTGTGTAACCCTGAGCCGGCCTCTCCCCAGAGGTGAATGAGCTGCTGTTCTTTATTTTTCCTTTTAAGAACCAAGATCTTGCTGTGTTGCCCAGGCATAGTCCCACTACTGGTGAGTGCGGGAGTCCTGACCTGCTCCCTTTCTGATCTGGGTCAGTTCATTCATCCTTAGGCAACCTGGTGGCCCCCTGCTCCCAGAAGGTCACATATTGATGCCGAACACAGTGCAGACACCTGGTTGGCATAACTACCAGCTGTTCTAAAGGTCTCTTCCAACCCCTCAATCCTATGCTGCTAACAGTCCCCCATTCTTCCTGGGGTGCTCTCCTCTTCCTCTGAGTGGTCTCCTGTACCTTCTCCAGGGAGAGCCGTGAGGCTCAACTGGGTCTCCAGCTGTTGGTTCTGCTGGCTGGCAGCTTCTAGGTGCTCCTAAGGGGGTGGAAAACAGAGTGAGAAGGCACAGAGGTTGCCAAGTCATCCCCCTCGGGGCCCCGTCCTCAGCAACTCCCCCTCCCCTGGGTCTCCTGCAACTTTTGGCGGGCCATCTCAGCCACCACGTTGTCCTGAGCTTCCTGCTGCTGCAGCTGGTCCATGTGCTGGGTCTGCAGCAGTAACTGCCTGTGCAGCGCCTCCTTCTCAGAGGTCAGCTGCTGATAGGTGGCCGTGTACTGCTGCAGGTGACCCAGGTACTAATCTCGCTGCTGCTGCAGACCTGAGACTCTTGGCTCTTCAGCTCCACCTGCAGGAAGACCCTGGGCATGAGGGCGTGTGGTGGCTGGCTTCCAGATTCTGGACCCATTAATAGGGTAGCCAGGGCACTGTGGGGCTCTGTCACCTGCCCAGGACCCTGGTCCCTTGCTCCAGGCCTAAGAGGCTTCCTCCCTTGCCTAGAACCCCATGCCTCCTTCCCCAGCCTCAAATCTCATGTTCTTCTTCCCTCAATTTAAACTGTAGGCCACAGACTGGTGGAAAAGCAGAGGGAGCCAACCATCACCTGTTAAGTGTGCTACATGCCTAATGCTTTCCATATATCCTCTCATTCAATCCTCAGCACCTCTGCAAGGAAAATGCTAACTTCCTTTTGAAGTTAAAGAAACAGAGACTTAGAGATGAACAGTAGTTGAATGGTGACCAGTGGAACCCAGGCCAGAATCCAGTTTGAATCTGAGGCTTTTTTGTTTTGTTTTGAGACAGTGTCACTCTGTGGCCCAGGCTGGAGTGCAGTGGTGTAATCTCAGCTCACTGCAACCTCCACCACGTGGGCTCAAGCGATTCTCGTGCCTCAGCCTCCTGAGTAGCTGGGATTAAAGGCATGTGCCACCATGCCTGGCTAATTTGTTGTTGTTGTTGTTGTAATTTTAGTAGAGGTGAGGTTTCGCCATGTTGGCCAGGCTGGTCTCAAACTCCTGACCTCAAGTGATTCTCCTGCCTCAGCCTCCCAAAGTGCTGGGATTACAGGTGCGAGCTACCATGCCCAGATAAGGAGCCTCTTATCACTGTCTCTTCCCCTATGATTGGGTGGCTCCATGCATCTAGCAGGGATGATGATGTCCAGATCTGGGAGGAGCCCAGGGCTACCCACCTCTAAAAGTCAGAGGGCAAGAAGCAAGAAACAGTCATAGCCCTGGAGGGTGCTGGGGTCACCTGCGCCCCAGCTGGAGCTGCCTTTGACCTGGCACCTCCCCTCCCCAGAGGCTGGTGCCCACCTCCCAGCCCTTCTTGGACAGGGTGGAGGTTACCATCTCCTTCACCTCGTCTAGCTTCTCCTGCAGCTCATTTACTTGCTGCTCCAAGTGCAGTGCACTCTTGTTCTCATTGTTCTGCACAGAGAGAAGCAATCAGTTTCCATCCACTGCAGCTGGAGATACCAGAACTTGGTGTCTGCCTCCCATGTCACCGGGAAGGGTGTAGGCAGGTTAGAAAAATCATCCCTTCTCCCCCACAGCCATCAGAGCAGGGCCTGATGAGCTGTAGCTCACAGGTGCCTTTAGAAGTACCATTTCATGTGAGGGCTACACTGCCCCATTTTACAGGTGGGGAAACAAAGGCCTGGAGGGATAGGGATGAGGGCAGGCTCCCCAGGTGGGGCAACCCACCAGATCCTTGAAGCTGCACTGTGGCTCAGCCAGCTGCTTGTCGAGCTTGTGGTTCTGGGAGAGCGCGAGCCTCTCCTGCTTTCGCAGCCTCTCCTCCTGCTTTTGTAGCCTCTCCTCCTTCTTCCACAGTCTCTCCTCCTGGTCCCACAGCCTTTTTTCCTGCTTTCGCAGCCTCTCCTCCTCCTTTCGCAGCCTCTCCTCCTGCTTGCGTAGCCTCTGCTCCTGCTTTCGCAGCCTCTCACCCTGCTCCCCTAGCATCTTCTGCTGCTCCCGAAGCATCTCATTTTGTTCACACAGTCTCTTCTGCTCCTGCACCCTCCACTCCTTCTGCTCTCGGAGCATCTCCTCCTGCTCCTGGAGTCTCTGCTTTTGTTCCTTGCTCAAGAGACTCAAGGCCTGATTGTTTTCCACCTGGGATTGGAGCTTTCCCTCCAGACCCTCCACTTCCTGCCTCAGGTGTTTGGCCTCATCTTGTAGCTGTTCCACCACAGAGGTCACTACTGGGGGTGCCAGGGATGGGGGCTCAGCTGAGAAACGAAGCAGACAATAAGGGCCTCTGGATTCCCCACCTCCCTCCAAAAAAAAATCCCTCTTCTTGATGCACAGCTCCTCTCAGGCTTCCCAAACTTGGTCTCACTGCTAATGATTCCTTGCACCTGATGGTAGCCAATTTCCAAGCCACTTTCACATAGAGAGCACTGTGAGTGGCTGACAACGGGCACTCCTCCCTCTTTGCTGATGGGGACCCCGAGGCTCATGGAGATGACAAAACTTGCCATCTCCTGGCACAGACCTCTTTCCCTCTGCCTCAAAGCCCTTCCATCCACCCACCTCCCTGGGGCATTCTAAGCCACCCCCACAGACCTCTGATGACAGTCCTGCTCCCAGGTCGCACCAGCCCCACCTTACCCATCTGGTTTTTGAATTCGGACAAGCTCCTCTCCAGCTCCTGTATCCGATGTATGTCACTCTTCTTCTCTTCCTTCAATGTGCGAGCCTGCCCAAAGCACAGGGGAAAGGGCCCTGGGGAGAGGGGCTGGTGGCTGGACAGGCTACCATCTCCCTCTCTGCCCCCATCTGCACAAAGCCCAGACCCAAGACCACCTCTGGCTGTACTAGTCCCATTTTACACAGATGCCCAGAAAGATCCAGTGACCTATCTAAGGTGGGGGCTGAGGGGTCAGGTCTCACCTCCACCGACATTTTCCGCATCCTCTCTTGCCACCGGGCCCTCTCTCCTTTTATGTGTTCAGCGTATTCGTCTTTCTGTAGCTGGACTTGTTTTAATGACTCTGTCATCTGCAAGAAATGGGCACAGAAGTTAGGAAGGGCTGTCACTGGTCCTCACCTGCTCCTGACCACCTGGGGTCATCTTCCTTCCACATCCCTCCCTCTGCAAAGCCTCACCTGTGTCACATGTGCGTTCAGCAGCGCCCGCTCCTTTATGGTCTGCTGTAACCGCCGCTGGAGGACCACTTCACTGCAGCTTGAGGACTGGATGGTGAAGAGTGAGAAGGTTTGATCTGGGGAGCCCAGGCAGTGCCACTTAAAAGGGCTAGGGCTAGGCTCAATATACAACTTGGTTAGTAAAGATCAAGGTATTTCCAAGCCTGTGGCCTGGTTATTAAAAGAACTCAGTAAAGTTGGAAGGGACAGGGAAAGAGATCGCATTTACAGCTGGCTAACAGAGGCCCAGAGAGTTCAGATAATATTGCTGTTGTTATTACTGTTATTACTACCACTGTTTGAGCCGTCATGGAGTGCTTCACCAGGTTCCATGCTACAAGCCCATTTCATCCTCACAAACACCATGTGAGACAGTTACTAGGATTACCTCTATTGTGTAGATGAAAAACATCAAGTGTTCCAGGTTAAGTGCTTGCTTAAGATCACTTAGACAGAGCTGGGATTTGAACACCCAGGTCTATCCTATTCTCTAAGCCCATTTTTCTTGTTGGGGATGGGGGCACAGATAGGAAGGGGGAAATTAATCTTTTGTTCACTTTTTGAAAGGGTAATACATTCATATAGTCCAAAACTCAGAAGGTACAGAAGGGAGGTGTCTCCCAGGCAACCTTTACTCTCTCCTGAGTTTTTTATGAATGCTTGCAGATGTGTTTTTGTATATTATCATAGTACACACACACACACACACACACACCACACACCCCTTTCCTCTCTCTACAGAAATGGTAACATACTAAAGATACTCTTCTGTACCTTCACAGAACAACTACCCAATACCCCACCTAGGACTTGGCCAAGGCCACAGCCAGGAAAAGGCAGGGCAGGCACTTGGCCTCTGAGCTCTGCATCCAGTGCTCACTCCCCACAGTGCCCCCCAACTCACCCACAGCAGCTGATTCAGCCCCAGGCTGCCTCTAACAACCATACACAAAAGCAGTGAGAAATGAGCATGCTGCCTTCTGGGCAGGACACTCCATCCTGCAGAAGGGACTTTTAGGCTCACTCCTCCATCTGGGAAGCCAGGCTGCCAGGGGATGGGGCAGCTGGTTGGACTCACCCTGTCGTCTTCCTGCTGCTGTGTAGACACAGCACAGAGAGCCCGCTCCAATTCTTGAATACGCTGTAAGGAGTATTGCAGGCGGCCAGCCAGATCCTTGGACTCTTCTGTAATGAGAGAGGTTGAGATGGGGCCCAAAGGACTCCCCCTAAAGACCTGTCAAAGTGCCAGGTTGAAGGATGACGGGATGTGCAGATTCCCACCTTCGAAGTGTCGGGCAGCACGTTTAGTATGGTAAAGGGTGGTCTTCAAGTCTGCCTTTTCCAGTGTGAGGATGTTGATTGTCTGGAATTGAATGTTTGGGAGAAAAGCCAAGCAAATGCTGAAAGACAAGGAAAGACGCATTCTCCAGAGGACAGGAGAAAGCTCCCCACCCTCCACTCACCTCTAACTGCTCCGTTTGTGCTTTGTGTATTTCATTGTTTTCTTTCTTTGCCTATAGGAAGAGGAAGACAGAGCTCTTACCACGAGGAGGCAGAGATGGCACAGCAAGGGACAGGCCCCTAGAATGCCACCAATGCCCCAGGACAGGTCCACCCACGGGACCAGGTTATCAGGGACCCTGTGGGGATGGGGCAGAATCTGAGGGGGGAGCCTTCTTCCCCAGGCTGGGAGTGGGTAAGATGAGACTGGCACCTCTACATCTGAGTGCCCCCCAAACCCAGAAGTCATGTGAGCAAAGAAATCACGTTACTTCTTCCAGCTGATGTTCCACTTGTTTCTTCTGCTCTTTCTGTGGGGAAAGTCAAATTCAGGTGACTGAGAGTGGCCCCCTCAACTCTATTCCCCAGACCAGGAAGTGGTAGGCAGGGACCAGGAATGGATTTTAAAGGCAACATTCTCAGACCCAATGGCAATACAAACTGGCCAACACTCCTCAAGCTCCCAAGGACAGAGGATTTGGGTCTTTGTTGGTTTTTGCCCACAGCCACAGAACTCAAAGTCTGAATCTGGATTCTCTTGAAAGGACAGTAACATAAACCTCTAGAGAGGGAGTCTCAGGAAGGCCCACCCTTCTGCCAGCTTGTGAGTTAGAAAGGTGCCTTCATTCAACAAACTTTTACTGAGCACATACGGGCCAGCTACAGTTCTTCACAGCAGATATAGGATGAAAAAGGACAGACAGGAGCCCTTGGCCCTCAGGTTTCCATTCTAGGGGGCTTTAAATCTCAGACTCTCAGAGCTAACAGAGACCTTTGATGCTCTACCTCCTCCAGAAACATGAGCTCAAGGAGGACAGGTGGCTTGTCCAGACTCAAAGCAAATTAGGGACTGAGTCAGGGCAGAAATACAGGGCCCCTGACAACCAGTCAGGCTAGTGCTTGCCTGAGAGGTGACAACCCCAGGGCATGTGTGGCAAGGACTGGAGCAGGGGTGTCTGGAGAAGAGAGAGTCGGCAAAGAGGGCAGCGACAGAAGAGCCATGCTGCATGTTCCTTGCTCTGGGGTCCCTCCCGGTGAGGCCTATGTGCTCCAGCTCCCCATTTGCCATTGGCACCAGGGTCCCCCAGCCCCTTTCTTCAGGGCCCCAAGGGGAAACTAAAGCCCAGGAATGGCAGTGTGGAATCAGGGGACCCCACTGGACTCTTACCAATGATTCTATGTTTTCATTGAGTTGATTGATAGTCACGGAGCTTGACTCCAGGGCTACTGCTAGTCCTTGGTACTGGCTCTGAGGCACATGCAGAGAGGAGGAGTTGGAAGAGGATTGTGGAAGAGTATTAGGGCTGGGGTGTATGTGGGCTGTCTCAGGTGGCAGAGGGTCACCCAGCCCCCATTGTGAGAGGAGGTTGGAGGGCTGGGGTGTATGTGGGCTGTCTCAGGTGGCAGAGGGTCACCCAGCCCCCATTGTGAGAGGAGGTTGGAGGGCTGGCCTGCAAAGTCACTGCACCTCGGCCCAGGGCCTCTTACTTCCAGATCCTTCAGGGTAACAGATGATGCAGGAGTAATAAAAATGAGAAATTTAAAAAAAAAAAGAACTCACATGGGAAATAGTTATGTATATAGAGAAAGTATAAAAACAGCAAGGAGCCAGGCACAGTGGCTCACACATGTAATCCCAGCAGTTCGGGAGGCTGAGGCGAGTGGATCACTTGAGGTCAGGAGTTCAAGACCAGCCTGGCTGACATGGTGAAGCCACATCTCTACTAAAAATACAAAGATTAGCCAGGCATGGTGGCAGGTGCCTGTAATCCCAGCTACTCGGGAGGCTAAGGCAAGAGAATCGCTTGAACCCCGGAGGCAGAGGTTGTAGTGAGCTGAGATCACACCACTCCACTCCAGTCTGGGTGACAGAGTGAGACTCTGTCTCAAAAAAAAAAAAAAAAAAAAAAAAGGCCCAAATCCCACATGCCTGCTCTGTACGTTATTCCCAGATTACTTTTAAACTTTTAGGTGTCACCATTTCCAAGATGATAAAAGATGCGGGGAAGGAAAAAAAACCCACCAATCAAGCAGGTGAAGAAGCAGACAGAAAAAGGCTGAAGGTTAATGGCAGCAACATAAAACAAGGCAGAGGCCAAGTATCCCCTAAGCCAGAGAAGCCTCAGGGCCATGCACAGCTGGAGACAGCAAGCCAGAGGGGGGTCTTGGCACTGCCTCACCTTCCACTTGTCCAATGGGGGAGTGCTACCCCATTGGAGTGGTTAAGGTTGGACACCAGCACCTTCAGAATGTCCTGAATCTACAGGAGGTGACAAGGGAAAAACAAGGGCAGGGGGCAAAAGACAGAAGTGGCTTAGAGAGAAGTAAGAAAGTCAGGGTAGGAGGAAGATGTGGGTTCAGGAAAAGGAAATGCTGAAGAAGAGCAGAGGAGATTAAAACCATGGCCTGTGCCATTCTTCCAAATGGCCACCTGCTGCCTTGCCAGGGGCAGGAACAAATAGATGGAAAAGTCCCCTGAGTGATGCAGTCACAGAGTGGAGTCAGCTGACCAACGCAGCTCTTAATATGCTCACTGGACCCCTCTCCTCAGGCCCAGGACATGGGTGATGAATCTGGTGGAGCTCCAGACCTCCACCTCCATTTAAAAAAGCAGACTGCTGAGTAAGAGTTCACCTGAACTAAGGGGTCTCCAGCTAAAAAACAAGTTTGAAAGACATTGATCTTATCCAGAATCATCTTACAGAGGAGGAAACTGAGGCCCAGCAGAGGAAGTGATTTTTCTGCGTTCATCCAGCAAGCTGGTGGCAAGTTAGAGCTTCTCTTACTCCTAGGGCCTGGGGCTCTCCTCACCACACCCTGGGCCCCCTTCAGTGACTCCTAAAGGGACAGCCTGATGGCAAGTGGCTGTACTCATTAGCCCAGCTTCCCCTTGAGAGTGGGGATCAGGAAAATCAAACAGCAATGACCATTTCCTGGGTATCCTGGGTGTTTACAGCAGGCCACGTACTAGGGGTTAACATGAAAGCAACAATAATAAGGAATCTCATTTAAACTTCACAAATGGAAGTCAAACAATACTACCCCTATTTTACAGATGTGAAAAGAGAGGCCCAAAGAGCTCAAGCAACTTGCCATAAATCAGATCCCTAGCAGATGGAGAAGCAGGATTCAAACCCAGAATTCTTAACCAGTACCCAGCAATCTCAACAGTTACCCTCTACTGCCCCTTGGGCCCCCTGTCCCCAGGAGCCTGGCCAGCCAAGACTCACATCTCCAGGTGAGTGGCAACCACCAGAAGTGGTTGTCTCAGGGCTACTGCCAGTTTTTTTCTTTTTTGTCTTCACTCCTTCTGGAACACCAGAGCTCTTCCTTTGCTGATATTCTTTTAGCTGTGGGAAAGAAGAGTAGTAATACACATGAGAACTACCAGCCCCTACAGCCACACCCTCCTTACAGTTTTTGCAAAATACTCTTATACACCATCTGATTTAATGCAACCAACAACTGTACAAGGTGTTGTCACAATCACTTAGTGATTGAGAGGGATGGATATTATGGCTAAAAAAAAAGTGTGGGGGGGGGCAATAATGGAACTTAAACTCAGTCTTCTGACTCCAAGCTCTGGGGTTTTGCCATGAATCAGCAGCTGCCAGGGACCAAAACCAGAGGCAGAGGTAGAAAAGTAAACATTACATAGGCAGGAACTACACGCTGTGTGGTTTAGTCATACATCCTCACATGTCTGTTAGTGTGAAGAAGTGCACCAGTATCTCTCACACTTTTACATGAATGTGTCCTCATGGCAGAAGGCAGCTTTTTTGTTAAATCTGGGAATTTATCAGAAAGAGGACAACCCAAGTCTCATTTCAGAGAGAAGTCTGGTATACTCTTAGAAACCTATGTGAGGGTCATCCCTAAGTACATTAATGTTTTTTCTCTCAAGAGAATCAAGGGAAACTGATGCTTCTGAAAGATCTCCCACATTCATCCTGTGGCATTCAATGTACCCCAAGTTGAGATGATATGAGGAAGATTCAAGCTGTCAAGTTCAGTTTCCCAAGATCTATTCCACAGAAGGTGAGCAAATCTCACTTCAGAGACCACTGACTGAAGGGCAGTCTGGTCCCAGAACCATAGAGAATTAGAATATGAGGTAGAGAACTCAGAAAAAAATGTTCAAGTCTCTCTGGAGAGTAGAATCCTGGGAGAAAACCAAACCAAACCCATTCTCCCATTACCACCCAGAGATACTGTCAACGTTTTGAGCTCACAGGGGAAGTTTAGGCTTTTCACACTGTCAATGTCTATGTAAAGGGAGTAAGGCAGCCTGAAACCCCTTGCTCCTAGGTCCCATAGTCCCCATTTCTCTTCTAGCTGGAAATTTGTGCTGTGACCAGAGGAACCAGAAATGGGGTGAGAATGCTTAGGGGACTGGGTTGTAAGATCAAAGGCCAGTCTTGCAGCAGTAATGACAGTTCCTAGGGGGGCTGTGACATCACTACATTCCACTCCTCCTGGGGGTGGGGGGAACGACATCGGTTCGATGGCTGAGTTGCCGATCCACGATGGGGGAGGGGGGCATAGGGCTGGGACCCAGGTCCTTGGAGATGCCAGTCCAGAGAGCCCAGGGAGGTTGGGCTTGGGTCGGCAGGAGGGGAGAGCAGAGTCTGCTCAGGGAACCCCAGGAGTCACCAGCCCAAAGTCACCCAGGGATGACTGGAGATGCTGGGGGGTTAGGGCTGTGGGTCCCAGGTCCTTGGAGAGGTGAGCCCAAAGGACCCAGGGAGGTTGGGCTTGGGGCAGCAGGACGTGAGGGCTGAATATGGAGCAGGGAGCCCCAGCAGTCACCCGCCCAAAGTCACCGCAGGGTGATTGGCAAGGGCAGAGGCTGGGCTGCTTGCTGAATGGGCGGGGCTGACTGACAAGACTTTGGTGGAGGAGCCCAGGGGTGCCGGGGTAGGGGGGCCCAGCCCAGTGTGTCTCAGGAGGGGATCTCCGGCTAGGTTGGGGGGCCATGACCTTTTTCTTGGCTTTTTACCTTTTTCTTGGCTGCTGCCAATTTGTTCTGTCGAGTTTCTTCTAACATCATGGGGTGGGGAGGGAGGTAGGGTTGGGGCCACATCAGCGAACACCTCCAGTCACCTGCCAGGCTGCTGTGTGACTGAGCCAGAGGAGGCGTAACCAGGACCACACTAGAATGCAGAATAGGGGTGTGGCCTTAATGCTCCAATCCCATTGGTCAATGAGAAAGATGAAAGGGAAAGGAGGCGTGGCCAGACAGCAGTGTGTCCAGAGGAACCTGTGACATCACAAGGAAAGCTACCTATGCGACTGCTGTCCCCGCCCACTTGGGGAGAGGGGCGGGGCCTGCCTACTCCAGGAGAGGAGAGGGACGGTTTTGGCTTTAAAATGTTAAAAATAAACTTTAAAAAATATATGTGTTTATACTTTATATATATGTGTGTCAGTGTGTGTGTGTCTGCATGTTCCTCCAGAGCTGTCCTCATTATCCAGCTTGTATACATGGTCTATGATTTTGGCCTACATTTTTCATCTTCAGATGGAGTACAAGAATTACCAGTATTACCCCAGTTAAGACACAAATCCTATAAAAATGGAAAATCCATAGCATGTTTGATGATTAATGAATGAAGTGGACTATATTATCCAACATTCCAATCATTCCAATAAGGTAAAATAATCACAATGATTTCTCTGTTTTGGAAAAAACATTTCTCTTATTCTCCTACATTATTAAGAATTTTTAAAAAACAAGAAACATGTCTAATATCTTTAAAAACACAAAGCTTTTGGGCTGGGTGTGGTGGCTCACACCTGTAATCCCAGCACTTTGGGAGGCATAGGTGGGTGGATCACCTTAGGTCAGGAGTTCAAGACCAGCCTGGCCAACATGGTGAAACCTGTCTCTACTGGAAACACAAAAACTAGCCAGGTGTGGTTGTGGGTACCTGTAATCTCAGCTACTCGGGAGGCTGAGGCAGGAGAATCACTTGAACCCGGGAGGCAGAAGTTGCAGTGAGCCAAGGTCACACCACTGCACTCCAGCCTGGGTGACAGACTGAGACTTCATCTCAAAAAAAAAAAAAGTCAAAAATAAATAAAAACACAAAGCTTTCCATTTAATAAGCACTCAAAGCTCTTTACTGGTTTAAAGCAAACACAAGGCCTATTTTTCTAGAATCACCTGGCCTCTCTAGGCCTTGCAAATGAAACTGAATTTCTCACTTGATACTTGGCTATGACTTGCAATCATGAAAACCAAGAATTGTGTTATGTCACTGTGTATTGCTTGTTACCCGAATTCCACACTAGGCTGGGATCAAGGGTTGAATCTTTCATGATTTGCTCCATAACCTGTGAGCTTCTTTCCCTACACCAAACTAAGCTTTGTTTTAGAGTTCTGCAATTTACAGTTAGTAGACAAGAGTGGTTCTCAAAAATGTAGTCTCTGGACTAGCAGCACCAGCAGAACCTGAGAACTTTTTATAAGTGCAAATTCTCAGGCCCCACCCTGGACATGGTGAATCAGAAACTCTGGAGCAGGGCTCAGTAATTTGTGCTGCAGTCATCCCTCCAGGTGTTCAAGAACCTCTGGCATACAGCAGGTAGAAAAATGTGTTTCCTTCTGTAGGTCAAAGCCAGGGATACCATATGTTCTGTCTTGATATGAAACAATGACACGCAATTAAAAGACATAAATCTCCTTCCTGCTCCCACCCTCCATCCAAGGTGTTTTATTTTTATGAGTTAAATAAGAAAACAAATGGCAATCAGAGATTCAGCATAAAAAGTATATTTACAAGTGTCAGTTCTCATCCAGCCTGATCTCATACAATACCATTTACACCCTCTTACCTCTCAAGTTTTTTAAAAAGTGTCTTCACAATGTAAGTCTCAGGCACACTAGCAGTTCTATAATAAAACACCAAGTAGATCGGAATGTCCAAACTTACCAAAGAAGAAAAGTGGAATCACTGGCTGTATTTTCAAATTGCATTCAACAGGAAATGTAAGTTTTGAATTCTTTTCACCTTCACACTTCCAAGTTAATAGCATTAAATCAGAATACTCCATTCTTCCAAAGCCTCTAGCCAGGCAAAGTTTTACTGTATTACTTCTTGCTTTCAATGGATATAAAGCAGAGTCCTGCTAGGCACATTTTGTATACCTGCAAAGATGCAGAAGTAAACAGTTCCATCTATTCAATATTAAAACAAAAGTCCTGCAAACCTTGGATGGTGAGTGTAATACTTCAGCACTAGCACCAAAGCCTCAAATATAAAAAGATACCAAGATCACCACTAGCAAACAAAATGAGCTCTCGGCCGGGAGCAGTAGTTCACGCCTGTAATCCCGACACTTTGGCAAGCCAAGGTGGGAGGATCACTTGAAGTCAGGAGTTCAAGACCAGCCTGGGCAGCATAGTGAATTTGCATCTCTACAAAAAATTTTAAAAATTAGCTGGGCCTGGTGGCATACACCTGTAGTCCTAGCTACTTGGGAGGCTGAGGTACGAAAATTGCCTCAGCTCAGGAGTACAAGGCTGTGGTAGCTATGATCATGCCACTGCACTCCAGCCTGGGTGACAGAGCAAGATCTCGATAATTACAGTCTGTCCTGCTCCTGTTTATGTTAAAATGCTTTCAATCAGCAGGATAAAAATTAAGTGAAATGTGACTTGGGAGCTTGGCCAGAAAATAGGCAATGGAGAAACAGGCATTTCCCACAAGAATAAAAATGGCCAATAAGCATATAAAGATTCAAGGCTGGGTGCCGTGGCTCACGCCTGTAATCCCAGCACTTTAGGAGGCCGAGGTGGCTGAATCACCTGAGGTCAGGAGTTTGAGACAGGCCTGACCAACATGGTGAAATCCCATCTCTATTAAAAAATACAAAAATTAGCCAGGCATGGTGGTGGGCACCTGTAATCCCGGCTACTCAGGAAGCTGAGGCAGGAGAATCGCTGGAACCCAGGAGGCAGAGGTTGCAGTTAGCCGAGATTGCACTGTTGCATGCCAGCCTGGGCCATACAGCAAGACTCCATCTCAAAAAAAAAAAAAGTTTCAAAAGCACTAGAAACCAAAGAAATGTAATGAAAACAATGAGATTTTCTCCTTAAATATCAGCAAAGAGGACAAACGGAAGGGGGACACTGGAGCTCTGCCCCTGTTGGGAGTATAAACTGAACCAATTTTTCTGCAGGATAATTTGAAAATGTCTATTAAAAATCTTAAAACTATTTTATGTTATTTTCCTCCAGAAATTCTCCTTCTATGAATTCAGCCCCAAAATGCTTGCTTGCATCCATTAAAATACATATATAAGAAAATTTACTTCTGGGGTGGCAATGATTAACTTAATATACATCAAACTTTTAAAAAGATGACACCAAGGATATAGTTACTGCCATAGAAATATGCCCAAAACATAGTGACAAAAGACTATATATTACGATTCTACTTTTTAAAATGTTCATATGCATAAAAAAGTGTAAAAAGCAACAAACCAGAATGCTTTCAGTGGCAAAATTAAAGACTTTTCTTCATATTTTGTCTTCCAAATTATTACTAAAAGAATGCAATTCACTTTATAATCAGGGAGAAGTATTATTTTCATTTATTTACATATAAATTTCTTTTCTTTTCCTTATTTTTTCTCATGGATGTATCACCTGTACCCTAGAGAACTGGAATCCCTACCTCTTGAGGTAAATCAGACCATTTCTGTCTCTATCAACTTGCCTTTTTTGGACATTTCAAATCAATGGAATTATACAATATGTGGTCTCATGTCTGGCTTTTTTACTTAGCTAATGTTTTTGAGGTTGGTCCATGACATATAACAGGTTTTGGTAGTTTGTTCCTTTCATTACTGAGTAGAAGTCCATTGATGGATATACCACATTTTGTCAGTAGAGAACATTTAAACTTTGCTTTCAACTTCCTATGGTCTAAATGAAACCCTTGGAACACAGGACTTACAGCAAAAGCTGCTGTGAATGTCAAAAGAACTACTTATCAGAACCAGCTTTGTCATCAGGAGCCTGAACTGCTGCAGAAATTTTTGCCATTTTGCAACTTCCTTTTTACAAGCAACTTTTGTGTTACTACACATCAGGACTTTTGAAGCATCTGATACATCCATCTAATAAGTATGAGCATGTGTCTGAGTGGACAAGTAAAACCATCTATGCTACATTGCATATTTTTTCCTCCCCCAGACTGGACCAGGGAATCTCTCAACTTTCTAGAGTATCCTGTCTCTGTTGACAAAGCTGAACAGTATTAAAGATCCTGCTGCCTTCGTTAGGCAGATTTGGAGGGGCGGCCCAACAGCAAGGGTGGAGAGGAAAAAGAGAGGGGAGTTTGTGGAACAGGAAGCCCCCCAGAGTCTGCGCATGGCTCCCAGCTGTTGAGGATGTTGTGGATGGGGAAGTGCTGATGGTGTCCCCAGGCAAGCCTAGCACCTCCATTGGGCCCAGAAGGTCTTGACTTTAGACCCTTACCCATGTTCCAGAAGTGTTTACAGCTGTTTTTGCTTTTGTTATTTTCCTAAATAATCATTACTTGGTAGTTAGTTATTAATCTTTCTTTGGGAGAGAGACAGAGCTTTAAAACTGAAGAACATAATTTTCATCAAAATATCAAAAATGGAAAAAAGTTACTTTGTAAACAATTTGCTATACAAACCAAATGGCAGCTGTTGAGAATCTCAACAAAATGTTAAATGCATTTGCTGCTGTTAGAAGAAATACAGAAAAAAATTTTAAATAAAGAAAAAAATGCATTTGCTGGCAGTGGTACCATTTGCCTAAGGTTGCGTCGCTGTGTCATCATGCTGTGGTGGGGGGTATGTGTGGTGAATATGTGTGAAACTTTTCATCTCAGGATGGGTCATAATGTGAGCTGCAGTTTTCCTTCCAAATAGGGTTACAAAGTAGTAAAACATGGGCTTGGAAGTGACAGACCTGAGTGAATCAGCCAGGCTTAAAGAAAAACCCAATAAAATTAACTTATAATAACCCTGAGGTTGGTTTTTGAAACAATAGATACAATGATTTACTCTAAGCATCTGGTTATGATTTTGAATCAGTAATGCATACTGTCTCGACCCTTTTTTTTTTTATGGAAACAGGTTTCACCCAGAAAACCCCAAAACAGTGACTTTTTTTTTTGAACAGGGTGTTACTCTGTCACCCAGGCTGCAGTGGAGTGGTGGATCTCAACTCACTGCAGCCTCGACCTCCCACCTCAGCCTCCCGAGTAGCTGGGACCACAGGCACCACCATGCCTGGCTAATTATTGTATTTTTTGTACAGATGGGGTTTTGCCATGTTGCCCAGTGTGGTCTCAAATTTCTAGGCTCAAGCCGTTCACTCACTTCAGCCTCCCAAATTGCTGTGTCTACAGATGTGAGCCACTGTGCCCAACCTGCAGTGACTTTTTGAAACATAAGTTCAAGCATCTCTTCTTAACTCCTTTAATTGGAGGTATCTCTTCTCTCATTCTCCTCATCTTTGGTGTTCCCCCAGAGTTCACTGCTGTCTGGATGTACAACATATGTTTCAAAGTCAAGCCTGGGTGTGGTGGCTCATGCCTATAATCCTAGCACTTTGGGAGACCAGGGCTGGCAGATCACTTGAGTCCAGGAATTCTAGACCAGCATGGGCCACACGGCAAAACCCTGCTTATATTAAAAATATAAAAAACTAGGCATTTCCACAAGTGCTGCATGGAGTTAGTGTTAGCCGCTTTTGGCATGGCGGCCTTTTCCAGCCTGGCTGGGCCTGTCCTGTCACTGAACCCGCAGGTAGATGCTGAGTTTCAGAAGGAGGTGGCACAGGTTTGCACGTGCATAACCCGATGAAAAAAACAAGAACAACTGGCCGGTCGCAGTGGCTCATGCCTGTAATCCCAGCACTTTGAGAGGCTGAGGCAAGCAGATCACCTGAGGTTGAGAGTTAGAGACCAGCCTGACCAACATGGAGAAAACCCGTCTCTCCTAAAAATACAAAAATTAGCAGGGTGTGGTGGCACATGCCTGTAATCTCAGCTACTCAGGAGGCTGAGGCAGGAGAATCACTTGAACCCAGAAGGCAGAGGTTGAGGTGAGTTGAGATCTTGCCGTTGCACTCCAGCCTGGGCAACAAGAGTGAAACTCTGTCTCAAAAAAAAAAAAGAACAACTTTCTCCTGGAGTAGCCTATGTGCGCCACCTACATAACCTACTGAATGAAACCTAGATCCTTTCCTATTTCTCCCAGTGTGGCACTGTTACAAGGTTCAGACTATCCAGAAAGAAAAGGACTGGAAATAGCAAAGGCTATGTGTTTGTGGAGTTTAAGTCTGAGGATGTTGCCAAGATAGTTGCTGAAACAATGAACAACTACATGTTTGGTGAAAGACTCTTGGAGAGTCATTTTATGCCACCTGAAAAAGTACAAAAAGAACTCTTTCAAGACTGGAATATTCCATTTAAGCAGCAGTCATATCCATCAGTGAAATGTATAATCAGAATTGGCACTTAAAAAAGAGTTACGGATGGAGGAGTGATTTAAAAAGAAAGGATTACTCGGGAAGAAATTAGCTTAAAAAGGAATTGATTATGATTTTCCTTCTTTGATTTTACAGAAAATGGAAAGCATTTCAAAAACAAATCATCAGACATCTACAAAAGGTCAGGGTTTATGTAAGAAGAAGAAAAAGGTTTTAGGTACTTCTGACACTCCTGAAAAGACTGCGGATACCTAGGACCCCACACCGGTTTGTACATCAACATTTTTAAAGAGACAAAAATCTGAAGTGGCTGAAATGAATGATGATGATGAAGATAATGAAATAGTTTTCAAACAGCCTGTATCCTGTGTAAAAGAAGAAATACAAGAGACTCAAACACCTACACATTCACAGAAAAGAAGATGAAGAAAAAGCAATCAGTGATTTTCAATGTATTATATATAAGATTTCTTCTGAACAATATTTTTATGAGAAAAATACAAAAAATTAGCTGGGCATGGTGGCTCATGCCTGTAGTTCCAGCTACTTGGGAGGCTGAAGTGGATCACCTGAGCCTAGGAAGTTGAGGCTACAGTGAGCAATGATCACGCCACTGCACTCCAGCCAAGTCAAGTCATTACATTTATCTTAACCTATTCTAGGCTGGCTTAAGTGGGATTTGTATTAAGAATACAATAGGCAACCTCACAGACATCTAAGTACAGAACTCAAAATACAACCACACCATGGAAGGACTGGGCTGGGAGGTGATTTTTCTCTCCTGCGTGCCTTCACTCTGGACTTCTGCTCCATGCTTGTGGTTTGCTCTGCAGATGAACATATGGCACATGCTCCAGCCTCCTCCAACCTCTGAGACTTTGGTTTACCCTGGCAGTATCCCTGGTCCCAGTGTTACTGGACCTTTCCATACAGATGCTCCTCTGCAAAAAATCTATCAAACACTCTGTATGTCATTTCCAATGAGCAGGATAGAGAATCTGATCTGCCTGGCAATGGGGGTGGGAGTTCCCTAGTTGTCCCTGGATTTGTAGTGCTGCCTTTCCAGAGACTCGAGGAGGGGCCGGATATCCAAAAAGAGGGTGTGGGTGGGAATCAGTAATACAGTCTACTTCAACAAGAAAGTATAAAGTAGGGGCAGCGGCTCATACCTGCAATCCCAGCACTTTAGGAGGCTGAGGCAGGCAGATCACTTGAGCTCAGGAGTTTGAGACCAGACTGGGCAACATGGTAAAACCCTATCTCTACTAATAATACAAAAAATTAGCTGGGCATGGTGGCACATGCCTATAGTCCCAGGTACTTAGGAGGCTGAAGTGGGCATATTGCTTGAGCCCAGGAAGTAGAGGCTGCAGTGAGCCGACATCATGATGTCACTGCACTCCAGCCTGGGCAACAGAGTGGGACCCTGTCTCGAAAAAAAAAAAAGTATAAAGTGGCAGCATCTGTGTGCATGATTTAAGTCATGCTTTCCATCTATTTTTTTCCACCTTTCTTTTTTTCTCTCTCAAACACTATATCTTAAGATTTTCTTCATGTTATCAAGTACTCATAAGCATTATTTGAATGGTTGTATCATAATCCATTATCTGGACTCATTGTCATTTATCCATCTGCAGTTGCTGGAGATACTGCCCTTTCTGCCACACTCAGTCACCCTTCTGATCTTGCACTGTGTCCAGTTATCTACTAATACACATACTGGTCCTTTAGGACTTAAAGTTAAGAATAAATAGTTATCATGGTTTCTAACACTTCAAAAAGAATGTATCTTCCTAAAAATAGAAAGGCTTTGTGGTTATGACAATTTTAAAGCAAAATAGACAAATCGATGTTGAAATTAATGTTTTGTTTTATTCTTGTATCTATTTTTCACTTCTCTGTCATTTTGATGGATAAAGTTTCAATTGGAAGGATTTTTATTTCAAAATAGAAATAGCATATGACATGAGAATGGGAACTCTGAAAGGTTTAACTTTCTAGTTTCCTAAGATTGTCACAAAAGCTACTGATAATCGATCATGATTGGCCTGTATTGAAAGTGAGTTAACATTATGTACAACTTAAGCACTATACTTTTTATCAGATATAGAAAAATAGGTGGTGTGTTTGGAAAAGTATTGGGCTAGGAGTCAGGAAGCTTGACTGTTAGTCCCAATCCTGCTTCTTCAGCTGAGCACCCCGAGGCAATAATTCAGCAGCTATTTATTAAATACCTAATGAATTTCAGGCTTTGTAGTTGGGCTGGGAATATAGACATAGATACTGCATTCGTGATTCTCCAAGGCTCCCTTCTTCACCCCAGCTCACAGTGAGCTTTCTTATGCATTGTGTAAATTTGTCTCCTAACCGGACCTAACTCTCTCTCCAACCTGCTTCCAAGGGCAGTTGTGAGGATCAAATGAGAGAGAATATGTGTGAAAACAAATTCTAAATGATTTTAAAATGTAATAGAAGTATGACCCATGGAAAATTATTTAAAGATCCTTAGAATTTTAGATAAACAGTACATTAACCTGAGTTCTCTATGGTTTTTATTTTAAATAGGTATGAAAGTTTTACAATGGACCACTGATATGGTTGAAAATCTTGGCTTGATTTTTCTCCAAGAAAATGACACAGTGTGATTAATTTTCTAAAATTGCCAGCCAAAAAAAACCAAAACCTTTTTTGAGTTGATTGACTAAATCAGTCAAAGGAACATTGACTGTATAATGGAGAAATGTTTTCTGTGTTCACTAAAGGCTTGCCTTTGTTTGATTCCAGCTGCAGCATATCGTGAGTGATGAGATCTGTGTGCAGGTGACTGACCTTTACCTGGCAGAAAATAATAATGGGTCCACCGGAGGCCAGCTGAACACACAGAACTCAAGGAGCCTCCTGGAGTCAATGTATCAGTAGAAAGCTGAGCAGCTAATGTCAGATGAGAATTGCTTTGAGGTGAGAGTTGCTCAGATAGTCGAAGACCTTGCTGGTGACAATGTCAGTTGTTAGGAGTCTCTGAACCGGAAGTTAAAGCCGGGGTACTTTGACCCATGATTCTACTCCTGGAACTTTTAATGAGTTCACCAGAGAAATACAAAGTGGAAGTAACTATCTTCCTGGACAATCTACTTTCTTTCTTGCCTTTAAAAAAAAAACTAGTTATATATGATTGTTACAATTTTGTATTCTTTTTCTCTGAACATTTTTCGTAGTATGCTTTGTAAATATTACTGTTAGAAAAATGTTGGTACATGAAATCCATGGTCATGATCATTATAGAAAAGAAGACATAGGCCCAGCATACATGGCTCACACTTGTAATCCCAGCACACTGGGAGGCTGAGGTGGGCGGATCACGTAAGACCAGCTTGGGCAACATGGCAAAACTCCATCTTTGCAAAAAATACAATAACACAAAAATTAGCCAGGTGTGGTAGCGTGCGCCTGTAGTCCCAGCTACTCAGGAGACTGAGGTGGGAGGATCGCTTAAGCCTGGGAGGTCGAGACTGCAGTTAGTTAGCTCTGATCACGTCACTGCACTCCAGTCTGGGTGACAGAGTTGACCCTATGTCAAAAAAATAAAAAAAATGCAGATAACCAAAAAAGTCACCTTAGAATTCTTTCCTGAAATCACCATTGATGACATTTCTAGACTTTTCTATGCTTGAGTATATATTTTGAAAGAGTTTATACTGTACAAACAGTCTTTAACTTTTTCAATTTTTCAGACAGGGTCATGCTTTGTTGCACAGGCTGGAGTGCAGTGGTGCGATCTTGACTCACTGCAACCTCTGCCTTCTGGGTTCAAGCGATCATCGTGCCTCAGCCACCCTAGGAGCTGGAATTACAGGCATGTGACACCACACCAGCTAATTTTTGTATTTTTGGTAGAGATGTGTGTCAGATCCCGGGGTCCAGGTCCAGCCCATGCTGAAGTCTGAGGAAAGTGGGTGGGTGAGCGGAAAGAACACTCAATGGGGCCGTAGGCAGGTGAAAGATAGTTTTATTCAGCAGCAGCTCTCATTAACAGCTTTCTTACACTAGCCCTCTGCTTAGCAGCTTACCGTTCACCCTGTCTTGGCGGCTTGAGCCAGCTGCCCCCACACACAGCTGCGCAGCCGGCTCTTCCTCACCTTCAGGGTCAGCAGCTTAACTCTTTCTCTGGGCATGAGCAAGCCCAGCTGTGTCCTGGCTCCCTCCCATCCGTCCGCAAGATGGACAGCTTTGGCGCGCTCTCTCTTTCTCTGGGTGCCAGTGCGCCCCCCATGTTGAGCCATGTTGAGCCCAGACCAGCCAAGCCCCCAAGAGCCATGTCTCTTATGCACAACGTCAACAGGGCAGTTACACATTTTACAGACAATAGTGGCATAAAGCCAAGTATGAACTTACACAAACAGGTTATATTACAAATGGAGGCGTGTGTTTGCACGCCAAACTCCCGAGTCACGCAGGCCTGGATATCCACCTCAGCCTATTCCTTGACCAAAGCACATCCACGTACCTTACAATGTGGTTTCGCCATGTTGGCCAGGCTTGTCTCAAACTCCTGACCTCAAGTGATCTGCCCGCCTTAGCCTCCCAAAGTGCTGGGATTACAGGTGTGAGCCACTGCATCTGAACTGAAATGGTCTTTAATGTATTTTTGCTCAATTAGCAACACTTCTGGGTCTTTAATGTCTTTTTTATGGCTATTTGATATTCACTTTTTAGAGAATTAATGCCTGTATTGTTGGACATTTAGGTTGTTTCCAATTTTTCACCATTATAATGGATAATTATAAAAGCAAATAGTTGGAAACAACCTAGACGTCCAACCCACTATGGCGACTGGTTAATGACATCCTGTTATGATCTGGAGACAGATTTTGCAATTCTTAAATTATAAATTGTGAAAATGCAGGGTCTGCCCCCACAACCCCGAGATCTATTTTGGAAATAACTGTATTTGTGTGTATATATTATGTTATTGTCAGGTTGTAAGCTTTACTAGCAGAGAGCAATTTTTAAACCTTTAAAAGAAAAGAACACTGAGCTAGATCTAGCTTCTGGCTCTGTGTGTTTATTGACTAGTGGTGTGCCTCAAGAAACCAGAACTCTCTGAATTTCAGTTTTGTCTCTGTGTAAATGAAGAAGGTTGAAGTAAAAAATTCTCAGGTTTCCTTCCAGGCTCTGGTCTTCTCCACGTGATTCTGATAGTTACCTTGTCTGCAGAATGCCCTTAGGGTACTGAGAATCTCAGGGTTCTGAAAATGGAGATCCACATGCCATCACCATTGATAGTTGTTTTGTGCAAAACATGGTTTGCTTGCCTCTATTGGTGTGTTGCTTTTAAGTATGGAGTTTTTTTTAATTACACAAATAATATTAGTGGAAGTCAGAATTTCAGGAACTGCATATACAATTGGTGCCATTATAGCAACACTTTTTTTGTTTTGTTTTGTTTTTGAGACAGTGTCTCACTGTGTTGCCCAGGCTGGAGTGCAGCAGTATGCATGAATGCCATCAGTTTTTAGCTAACACAACAGCTCCCTGGAGGTCAAGGCATCCTGGCTATCACTCTAGCCTTCCTACCAATTAAGTTAATTACATCCACCTTGTTGATGATGGTGAAGTGCCACCACCTGGCATCCGCTGTTCTCACCTTCCACCATTCCCACTGACACCACAAAGCCTGGTCTCATGGCAGCATCTCCTCTTGTCAATCCTGGCCTACCAAGGATAGTGCCACTGAGTCTCTCAAAGATTCAGGTGCCCTTCTCACTAGTGCCTTCCTTGTTTGCCTAGAGAGGGGAGTTCCTGTGAACCCTCCAAGGGCACATAGTCAAGCCCTTGGATTCTGAATCTGCTGGCATATAACGAACCATTCCAACATTCCTACCTCCCTGTACTTTCCGGCTTCTTTGATGCTTTGCGAATGCAGTTCTATAATCTCCACCTAAGTCACTGCAGCAACTGTTCCATCCACATTTCAAGGAGCCACTCCAGCAGTGTGTTGGAGCCCCAGGTGTCCTTGCCAAGCCATTAAATTCTGAGAATGCTCCCATGTTAGTGTATTCTTGTGTATACAGCCTTTAGTCTCCTCCTGATGTAACACCCTTATGTCCACTCCTTCACCTCCTCTCCCGATTCTGCCAGTACACACTCCGCAGCTCCTGCAACATTTTTGGCAAAAAAAAAAAAATCATTCTCCCAGAGCAGACTGTGCTTGTGACCTTGGGCCATGATGAGGAATGACCATGGCCTGGTGTCAATGTTGGGCAGCAATGATGACACACCTCATCCTGCTGTAAGGCCTTGTTGGAGGCTCTTTGCCCAGTCTCCGGGCAAGGGGCAGCTGCCCTTCTCTTAGCAAGGAAAGGAGGCTACTTCTTTTAGACCAGAGCATTTAGTGGAAACTGGAGGTTCAAAGTTCTCAGATGTATCCACTTAAGTTTCTCCATATCAGATATCAGGATCCCTTTTCTTTTCTTTTCATTTCATTTCATTTAGTTTCATTTCTTTTCTTTTCTTTATTTTGAGATGGAATCTCACTCTGTCACCCAGGCTGGAGTGCAGTGGCATGTTCTCAACTGACTGCAACCTCCACCTCCCAGGCTCAAGCAATCCTCCCACCTCAGCCTCTTGAATAGCTGGGACCACAGGTGCACAACACCATGCCTGCCTAACTTTTTGTATTTTTGATAAAGATGGGGTTTTGCCATGTTGCTCAGTCTGGTCTCAAACTCCTGAACTCAAGAGATCCACCCACCCTGGCCTCCCAAATTGTTGGGTTACAGGTGTGAGCCACTGTGCCCAGCCCTTTCTTTGTCTTCTTCTTTTTTTTTTTTTTTGACATGAGGTCTTGCTCTGTTACCCCGGCTGGAGTGTAGTGGCGTGATCATGGCTTGCTGCAGCCTCAACCTCCTGGGCTCAAGCAATCCTCCCACCTCAGCCTCCTGAGTAGCTGGAACCACAGGCATGTGCCACCACACCTAGCTAATTTTTAAATATTTTGTGGACAGGGTCTACCTATGTTGCCCAGGCAGGTCTCCAACACCAGGTCTCAAGCATGCAGCAGTGCTGCTGCTGATGATCCAGGAACCAGATTTGGAGAACTTCGTTCTAGTGCTACTGCATCAGCAATGCCTGCCCTTCCACCTGCACCATATCCCAATCCACAGTAGGTGAGTTTCCTAGTGATGGTATTGCTATAGCACACCAGCACATCACTACCCTACTTACCAGCAGCAATGGATCCTGTTGCCACCTGATTAGTGAGTTCCAGAATCCTGTCCTAAAAGTCCACTCTCTAGGGCTACTTTTTAAATTTTTTAAACATTTTTATTTTATTTTTATTATCATTTTTGAGATGGAGTCTCGCTCTGTCACCCAGGCTGGAGTACAGTGGCATGATCTCAGCTCACTGCAACATCCACCTCCCAGGTTCAAGTGATTCCCCTGCCTCAGCCTCCTGAGTAGCTGGGACTACAACCACATGCCACCATGGCTGGCTAATTTTTGTATTTTTAGTAGAGATAGGGTTTCACCATATTGGTCAGGCCGGTCTCGAACTCCTGACATCAGGTGATTCACCCACCTCAGCCTCCCAAAGTGCTGGGATTACAGGCATGAGCCACCACACCTAGCCCAAATATCTTTATTTTGTCCTCTTATCTAACAGATATTTTCAGTAAGAATGGAACTTGAGGCTGGCAGTTATTTTCTTTTGGTACAGTGAAGGAAGGTGTCATTGCATGGTCTTCTGGTTCCTGAGGTTTCTGTTGACTATCAGCCTAATTGTTGCTCCTTTGAAGGCAATCTGAATTTTTTCTCAGATACTTTTTTTTGGTAGGAGACCAAAAAAAGGGGTCATACACTCCCAAAGTGCTGGATTACAGGGTCTCACTCTGTCATCCAGGCTGAAGTGCAGTGGTGCAATCTCAGCTCACTGCAGCCCAGACCTCCTGGGCTGAAGCAATCCTTCGACCTCAGCATTTCAAGTAGCTGGGACTCCAGGCATACACCACCATACCTGACTAATTTTTTGTATTTTTTGTAGAGACAGGGTTTCACCATGTTGCCTAGGCCAGCCTTTAACTCCTGAGCTCAAGCAAACCACCCACCTCAGCCTCTCAAAGTGCTGGCATTACAGGCATGAGCCACCATGCCTGGCTCAGATACTTTTAAGATTAAAAAAAGTTTTTGCCTTTGGTTTTCTGCAATTTTACCATAATGTGTCTAGTTGTACTATTATTTTTATTTGTCCTGCTTGGGGTTCATGAGGCTTCTTAAATCTGTGAACTATTGTTTTTCATAATTTAAAAAGTATTCTCTGTCATTATTTTTAAAAAATATTGCTTCTGCCTCATTATCTCTTTCCATTCCTTTATTTTATTTATTTATTTATTTTGAGACAGGGTCTTGCTCTGTTGCCCAGGCTGGAGTGCTCACTGCAGCCTAGAGCTCCCAGGCCCAAGAGATGCTCCCAGATCAGCCTCTCTAGTAGCTGGAACCACAGGCATGCACTACCACACCTGGCTAATTTTTGTATTTTTTGTAGAGTCGGGGTTACACCATGTTGCCCAGGCTAGTATTGAACTCTTGGGCTCAGGCAATCTGCCTGCTTTGGCCTCCCAAAGTGCTGGGATTGTGTGAACCACTGTGCCTGGCCTCTCTTTCCTTTTTTTCTGGGATGCTGATTAAAGGTATATTTGGCCTAGTCAAATATGTGGTGGTGTGCACCTGTAGTCCCAGCTATTTGAAGGGCTAAGGTGGAAGCATTGCTTGAGCCCAGGAAGTCCAGGCTGCAGTGAGCCAAGATCGCACCACTACATTCCAGCCTGGGTGACAAAGTGAGACCCTGTAATCCAGCACTCTGGGAGTGTATGATCCCTTTTTTGTCCCTCACCCCCCACCCCAGAAGTATCTGAGAAAAAATTCAGGTTGCCTTCAAACGAGCAATAATTAGGCTGACAGTCAATTTCTCAACAGAAACCTCAGGAACCAGAAGACCGTGGAATGATACCTTCACTGTACCCAAAGAAAATAACTGCCAGCCTCAAGTTCCATTCTTAGCGAAAATATTGTCAGATAAAAAGACAAAATAAAGATATTTGGGCCAGGTATGATGGCTCACGCCTGTAATCGTAGCACTATTTTTTTTAAAAATGACAGAATATTTTTAAATTATGAAAATATACCTATAGAGGATCCCTAGTGTATCCTCTGTATCACTTACTTTCTCTTCTGTGTGTTTTATTTTCTTTTTTTTGTCTCTTCATGTTTCATTCTGAATATTTTCTTCTGAATTACTAGGTTGGTGAAAAAGTAATTGCAGTTTTTGCCATTTTATTTTATTTTATTTTATTTTATTTTATTTTATTTTATTGAGATGGAGTTTCACTGTCGCCCAGGCTGGAGTGCAGTGGCACAATCTCGGCTCACTGCAACCTCCACCTCCTGGGTTTGAGCGATTCTCCTGCCTCAGCCTCCTGAGTAGCTGTGAGTACAGGCTACTGCCACCACTCCTGGCTAATTTTTGTATTTTTAGTAGAGATGGGGTTTCACCATGTTGGCCAGGCTGGTCTTGAACTCCTGACCTCAGGTGATCTGCCTGCCTCTGTCTCCCAAAGTGCTGGGATTACAGGCATGAGCCACCGTGCCTGGCCAGCCATTGTTTTTAATATCTTCCAGTTCACTAATTCTCTCTCAACTGTGTCTAATTGGCTCTGGAAACCATGAATGGAATTATTAATTTTAGTTATTGGATTTTGTCTTTCTTTCTTTTTCTAAGAGAGAGTCTTCTTCTACCACCCAGGATGGAGTGTAGTGGTGCGATCATAGCTCAATGTAACCTCAAACTTCTGGGCTTAGGTGATCCTCCCGCCTCACCCTCCTGAGTAGCCAGACCTATAGGCACAGACCACCACACCTGACTAAGTCTTTGACTTTTGTAGAGATGGGTCTCGCTATGTTGCCCAGGCTGGTCTCAAATTCCTGGGCCTCAAGCAGTACCCCTGCCTCGGCCTCCCAAAGTATTGGGATTATAGGCATGAGCCACTGCGCCCCAAGTTAATGCTATTGTACTTTTCAATTTAGAATTTACTTTTTAAATACCTGTGGTGCTATTTTTTTTTGTAGTTTTCTAAACTCTTGCATCTTATATTTTACTTCCTTGAACATATTAAGTATAGTTATTTTGTAGCCTGTGTCTGATTCCAATATCTGGAATCTCCGAGTATGTTTCTATCGTTGCTTCTTTCTGATAGTTCTTGGTTCATGTTGTGTTGTGTCCTACTGAGTCTAGCTACCTTAGTTGTGTGCCAAACATTTTTTTAAAATCAGTTTGTAATGTTTTGAGGATTACAATAATGTTGTCTTCCTCCAGAGACAATTCTGTTTTCCCATTCCACATACCTGAATGCACTAGCAATCCAAAAATTTTAAATTCAATTTTGGGGATTGAGGCCAGGTGCGGTGGCTCACACCTGTAATCTCAGCACTTTGAGAGGCCAAGGCAGGTGGATCACCTGAGGTCAGGAGTTCGAGACCAGCCTGGCCAATATGGTGAAACCTCATCTCTACTAAAAATACAAAAAAATTAGATGGGCATGGTGAAAGGTGCCTGTAATCCCAGCTACTTGGGAGGCTGAGGCAAGAGAATCACTTGAACTTGGGAGGTGAAGGTTGCAGTGAGCTGAGATTGTGTCACTACACTCCAGCCTGGGCAATAGAGTGAGACTGTCTCAAAAATAATAATAATAAAATAAACATAAAAAATTGGGGGAATTGAGACTCAAAGCTGGACTGCAGTCTCTGTGAGGTTTAGTTTACTTTCAGAATACCCTAACTCTCAAGGTACAGCCTTTGATTGTCCCCACCTTATGGTCTGTGGGTTTATGAGAGCTACACACAATACCCTGCCCCAGGCTTTGGCAGTCCCTGGACTCGAACTTTTGTCCCCGTTGCACCTAGAGGCTGTTCAACGTGTACTGCCCAGCTTCTCAGCCACCTTTTTAGAGGTGGGAAACATCCACATGTGAAAAGTAGCTCCGAGTGCTGAGTTACCTGTCTGGATTGCTGTCTCTTCCTGTGTCTTAGTCTAGACATTCTTCACTATTGTGTTAACTCTTTGATGCCTTCAAACAGATTTTGGGGGGTTTTTTGTAGCCAGTTTTTATTAAAGGTAAAAATTGCACAGTTTTCCCATTTTTTTCCTTGGTTAAGTCTATTCATACTGTCTGCTCCTTGAGTCAGAAGCAAAAGCATGGAGGTAGGAATGAGCCTGGGAAGAATGAGGGGTCCCCTCATCTAGAGTGAAGGGTGTTCACTCCAGACACGGAGAAAGGTAAAGAAAAGAAAATTATGAAAGGCCAAAAAGGCTTGGAAGGGTAGGCTGACTGGAAGGGAATGCCTGCCCACTGACTGCCCTCCGCCTCCACTGACTGAGTCCTACTTGTGTCGGCTGAGTTGGGTGCTGCCAAGGTGGGGCAGGGATGTGCGTCAGGCATGACTTCTGCCCTGCATGGATGTATAAATCAGGCGAGGACAGGGAAGAACAGAAAGCCCCAAATAATAGTGGCTCAAATGAGAGAAGTTTATTTCTGTCTCACACCAACACAAGTCTGAAGGTGGCAGTTCACAATTGGTAAGGTGACTTAACAAGGATGTCTAGTGCACTTACAGCCTCATGACACTTTATCCTATTGGCCAGAACTGCATCACACAGGCACACCCACCTACAAGGGAGGCTGGGGAATATAGTCTTTATTCTGGAGCACCATGTGCGCAGTTAAAAAGCAGGAACACTGTTACTAATTTAGGATGTGTTAAAAGATAAACCTGGCCAGGCGCGGTGGCTCATGCCTATAATCCCAGAACTTTGGGAGGCTGAGGCAGGCAGATCGCTTTGAGGTCAGGAGTTCGAGACCAGCCTGGCCAACATGGAGAAACCCCGCCTCTACTGAAAATATAAAAATTAGCTGGGCATGGTGGCACATGCATGTAATCTCAGCTACTTGGGAGGCTGAGACAGGAGAATCACTTGAATCCGGGAGGCGGAGGTTGCAGTGAGCCAAGATCGTGCCATTGCACTCCAGCCTGGGGGACAAGAGCGAAATTCCGTCTCAAAAAAAAAAAAAAAAAAAAGAAAGAAAGAAAGAAAGATAAATCTAAGCACTTAGAATTTTAGGAGTTTGAGCAGACAGTGATTCAAGAATCAGGCAGTGCCAGACAGCGAGTGGTTTGGAGCTCAAGGGGAAAGCTTGTATAAGGTGCACACAAAAGCAAGGCAAAGAAAACATTTGATTGGTTAAAGCGGAGCAGTGGCCTTAATGTCCTTAGAAGTCAGTTGGTGGTTTCTGATTGGTGAAGTCCCTAGTTAGTGATTAGCAGGTGATTTCTGATTGGTGAAGTCCCTAGTTAGAGGTTAGTTGGTGGTTTATGATTGGTAAAATCCCTAGAGGACAGTTGGTGTTTTCTGATTGGTGAAGTCCCTAGTGAGAGGTTAGTTGGTAGTTTCTGGTTGGTGAAGTCCCTAGTTAGAGGTTACTTGGTGGTTTCTGATTGGTGAAGTCCCTAGATAGAGGTTAGTTGGCAGTTTCTGATTTTGTAAAATTTTGTTTCCTAGGATATGGCTGTTCATGATGAGTGGGGTTTCAGTTTGCTTACAAAAGAACCTAGGGTATGGCCAGGCATGGTGGCTCATACCTGTAATCCTAGCATTTTGGAAAGCTGAGGCAGGAGGATCACTTGAGGCCAGGAGTTCAAGACCAGCCTGGGCAACAGAGCGAGACCCTGTTTCAATTTTTTTTTTATAATAAAAGAAAGAATTCAGAGTACTATAGCCACCTCAGTCACGCTCCCAATTAATTATTTTAATAAACAAGAGGATTACTTGGGGACAACTAGTGATCTCTGCTAGTCCCTCTCCTCTCCTTCCTTGTCTTCTCTTCCTCGAGGAAGCCTGCCCTGACATCTCCAATACTTCTTAAGTCCCTCTTCCTCTGCCCCACAGCTCAGAGAGACAGACCACTGTAAGAAAATTTGGAATAAGAAAAAAACATTATTGGATGTCTCCAATGGAAGACTGCATTGTTTTGATTAGAGCACACCCTTCTGACTAATGATTCTAGCCCTTCATTGCCTTCTAGCTGTTTTAAAACTCTGTACCTTGCAGATGACAGATCGCAATGCAAAATCATTCATCTCTATACACCAAGGCCTTGGAGGACAAAACCAGCCCTGAGTTCTGGGCACTTCAGGGGCAGCTGACGAGATGGGTGAAGTGGCGGGATGAAGTCGGGGGTCGGGAAAGAGGCCTCGGGAAGATGGGGGATGACTGGACAAGACTCTGGTAGAGCTGTGACCCTCTTCATCCTCTCCTGAACCCAGCTGACCCTCGTCCTCAGACCTCTGCAGAACTTTGATCAAGTGGTGGTGGGGGAATTCCGGTGGGTCCAGGGTGGCCCTGGGTGACCCAGGGCTCAGACCAGCATTCTGGGATTGAGAGCAGAAGGCTAGAAGAGATGACCTCCCCTAGTCCCGCAAGGCTGCACAGCCCCCTGAAGTCTGTGATGATTCTCCCACCAGGCCAGACCCACTGACCGCCAGAATGGGTGCCACCTTCAGGGTGGCACCACCCGGGCCCTCACATGGGACTGTGTGCACCAGTGTCTGCACACCCTAGGGGAGGCAGAAGGCCTGTTGGTGGATACGGTCATCCTAGACCTCGGTCAGTACCTCCCTCCCTCTGCAGGCCCCCTCCCTCTGTCCATCTGCCACCTCCACATGCCCTGATCGGAAGTCTGCCTCCCCTGCTCATGGAGCCCTCCAAGGTGCTCCCAGCCCCAGCTCTCTGGTCCCGCAGCACCTACTGGGCACAGATTCTGCCTTCTTAGAAGTCTGGGAGGCAAGGCCCCGCCTGGTCATAGCCTTCTTGCTCTGCTCTAGGCACTCCTAGCCCCAAAGTCTCCAGCCCGCTGGACGCCTTCATCTCCAGCTATGCTGTGGCTCTCCTTATCCTGGGCCTCCTGCTCATCATAGTTGCCCTTGTCCTTTTGAGTGTCTGGCTGGGCCCGGGCTCCTTCCTGAGGGGCAGGCTGAGCCTTTGATGCCTTGAGCCTTTTAGCCAAGCTGAGGTGAGTCCTCCACCCAAGCCCAGCATCTCCTCATCCTCCAGCTGGGGCCGCGGGATTTGGGGCCCGGGGGCGGGCCTGATCCCAGTGTCCCTGCCCTTCTTGTCAAGGTGCTAACCTGGAGGGCATGCCTTGGGTGCTGACTTTCCCAGAAACTCAGAGCCAGAGAGGGCCAGGCACCAGCCCAAGGTCACACAGCCAGGGGCTTCTTCCCTCCTAGACCCCCAAGGACTGGACTTGCAGGGCTGGGACAGAGGTGGGGTCGGGGAAAGCAATGCCTTGTCAACCCACGCAGGGAGCCCCACTCTCATCCCCAAGGTGCATAAAGTCGAGGAACACCCCTGCTCCCGCGTCCATGCTCACTCAGAGCCCTGCTCCAAGTGCTTGGCGCTCACACCGGCCTCCCACCCTCCATGCCACAGGTATCGGTCTTGTTCACAGAGGGGGAAATGGTGGCCAAGAGCCTCCCCCAGGACACACAGCTAGACCACACAGAGGACTTAGGTGCAGCTGAGGGGAACACAGTCTCTGCTGCCCCTTCTGCCACTCGTGCAGCCAAGGACCACGCTTTGGAGAGGGAGGAACGAGAGTGAGCTGGGTGCTCACACATGGGGCATGGGGGACTAAGGAAGGGTCAGCCAGGAGGAAAGGGCAAGGTCTGATCCTGTACAGACATATCACAGAGCCTGTGGAGTCAGGAGACCCAGGGCCAGGTCCCAGCTCTGTGGCTGCTTGGTATGTGACTGTGGTTAAGTCGTCTCTCTGGACTCTCCGTGCACTTTGTGTGCTGCGTGCACCTTCTAGACTGAGCCCAGACCCTGGCTGGCCTCATACTTACTGTGTAGGCTGCAGACCTGCAAGTACTTCTGCAAGGGGCTTTGCTTCTCCTCATAACAGCGGCATAGGCTGGCCGCGTGCTCTGGGGGTAGAATGGAGTAGCTCTGGAGGTAGCAGGTGGGGGCTGGGCTTGGGTTTCTGGCCCAGATAGGGCAGGGTACACCTCAGGGTCACAGGGCCTGTCCCCTTCTCTAGCAGCCCTTGGCCCACAGGCTGCCCAGCTGCCCACCCACAACCCATACCTTTGGGCAGCCCCAGCTGCTGCAGTTCACTGGACAAGGATTCGCCATCGACACTGCGCTTGGACGCACTGGAGAGGATGAAACTCAGCACTGCCACTGTGGCCTTCACATCGCCTGACTCTGAGGGACCCGTGTGTGGGACAGGGGGTGTCACTGTGGGCCCAGCCACCTCCCTGTTGCCCTATTAACTTCAGCTCAAAGTCCCCAGGCCTCCTGGAGCCACAGGCACTGCTACTGCTCCACCAGGAGCTGGCAGAGGACAGGAAGGTGGGACTGTCAATGTCTTTCTTTCCCTCATGCTCCTCCACTAAGGAAGGCAGGTTAAGGATGCTGCTGGGATGTGGGGGGGGTGGGAGGGGGTCTGTACCAGGCACCAGGCCGAGGTCCCAGGGTTGCCTGGGGCCTGTGAACTCAGCAGGGTGCTCATCAAACTTGGCATCAGCCATGAGTTTCAGGATCATCTTATACTATGGGGAAAGGAGACCTTCAGGGGGTGCCAGGCCCCTGCTCACAAGCCCCTCACCCCTAGCCTGGATCCTGCAATAAGGAACAGACAGGCTGGAAAGAAGGAAGGGAGGTGCCCAGAGAGGTTGCAAGGTTGGGTCACCCGTCTCCCTGGGCCTAGTGCAGAGTTTCAGGGCACTGGGAGTCATAAGGTCATGGGACAATGGGGTGCTGGGTCTTGTAGTCACATCAATCCTCTGTCCCAGCAGCTACTTTAGTACCTGGCTGCAGAGCAGCCGCAACTTCACAGAGGACTGCGAGGGAAGTCCTTACACCAGCCAGGCTGGCAAACCTCACCCCTTCTTCCTGGGGACTGGCTCAGAGCAAGCCAGCCACTGATCAAGGTCACAAAGTATGGTAGCACAGGCTGAGAGCACTGAGGCCCTAGCCCCAGAGAAACCTCACCATCCTCTACACCCACAATTTCCAGACCCAGCACCCCTCCTCCACCCAGTGTAGACCCTGTGCACTCGACCATTTTGGCCAGCGTGCTGATCTCTGCCAGCACCCAGTCGGGACAGTCCAGATCACCACAGAACCGGAACCTCTGCAAGGGAGGGAGGCAGGTAATCAGGCTGGAAGGAAGGCTGAGGTATGGCCAGGATCCGTGTGTCTCCCACATTGCTGCCCAGCAGGGACCCCTGGTCCCCGACATAGATGGATACCCTCTGGCCACCTGTTCTCCCCTATCACCAGGCTGTTGAGTAAACTCTACCTGACCCACCCTGCCACCAAACCCTGCTCTGAGGTCTACTCCAGGCATTCATCTGCTCAGCAAACATCAATTGAGTGCCCTCTCTGTGCTAGCTCCCACTCTAAGTGCTGGGGGTACAGCAGGGGATAAAACAAAGTCCTGGGCCTCACAGAGACGAGTGAACTCTCTCCCTTCTTCCCCATACCCACACAACTCCAGCCACTCCAGCTTCCCTGCTGCTGCTCAGGGACACCAGCCTTGCTCCCACTGCACTCTCTATGTGGCTTGCTGTCCTTTATTTCATTCCACTCTCTGCTCAAGTGACACCTCATCAGACCAGCCCTTTTTTTTTTTTTTTAAAGACGGAGTCTCGCTCTGTTGCCCGGGCTGGAGTGCAATGACGCAATCTTGGCTCACTGCAACCTCCACCTCCCGGGTTCAAGCGATTCTCCTGCCTCAGCCTCCCAAGTAGCTGGGACTACAGGCATGCGTCACCACACCCAGCTTTTTTGTATTTTTAGTACAGACAGGGTTTCACCATGTTGGCCATGCTGATCTCGAACTCCTGACCTCAGGACAGCTGCACACTTTGGCCTCTCAAAGTGCTGGGATTACAGGTGTGAGCAACTGCACCTTGGCAGGCCGGCCCTTCTTGATCCTACTTCCTAAAATAGCCCCTAACACGAGGAAATTTTGGGGGCCGATGGATATGTTCGTTATCTTGATCGTGGTGATCCAAGAGTCAGGAAGATTTGGTCTTGTCCAGCCTCATCCTTCCCTAACCTCCAGATAATACTCTCCCAGCTATGGGAAATGCATTCATTCCTGGGGAGCCATGCTCTCTCTCACCTGAAGTCTCTGCACATGCTGTTCCCTGTCTGAAGACACACGCCTCCCACCCTTGCCTCCCAACCCCTGGTACACAAACTGTACTTCAGCCAGCCAACTCCTGCTGAAGTTTTTTAAGGTTGATCGCCTTTAAGGTTGATGGCATCCTCAGGAAGCACCCTTAGCACTACACACAAGGCGCAGTTAGGTCTCTGCCCCTGGAGCCTTAACTATGACTGCCAATTCAAGCCTCTGATTTCCCCTTCCCTCGGCAGCTCAAGTCCACCCAGTGCCTAGCACACTTCATGGTATAGACTAGGCACTTTGAACGTACGGATGGATGGATAAGTCTCAGCCCCAAAACTACTACTTTCTGGATCTGTAAAGAGCAGAGTGGCTTCCTAACAGTGTGTAAGAGTGAGCTTGATTCTAAGCAAGTTCTTGTCCAAGTCCCACGGTAGAGCTGGGGAAGAGGGTGTCCTTGGGAGGTCCTCTTGGAGCTAGGGAAGACCTGAAAGGACTCCCAGCTCCAGACAAGCCCTAGTTCCTGCCCCGGGAGTCAGGGGCCCTTCCTTCCGCCAGGGAAGCATGGGGACTCAGCCAGCAGGCCTGCGCTGTCTTACCCGCCCCACTCAGGAGTGGGATGGCGGTGGACTTTTCTCTACCAGACCTGCTGCCCTCATTCCTGCACACGCTGTGTTTGCGGAGCGGCCAGTGCAGACAACCTCCCCCAATTTCCGGAGCCACTGGCGTCCCCTCATTCCCGCTCAAGCAGCTCATGGCCGCTTCACCCCTGGTTCCTTATCATCGCGCGAGGAAACCAGGGCCCGGGAATTTCTTTTTCCGGTCCCGCCCGGTCAGCTGAGTCGACGATCACGTGACTTGGACTAACCGCCCCTTGCGGGGCGGGACCTGCTCGAGTGAGGCTGGGAGCGGACCGCTGCCCGCTGGAGGTGCCGGGGGCGAAATGCTGGCGTCTAAATGCTGGCGTCTCCTCCTTCCTCTCCCAGAATCCTTCCTTGGAAAAAAACAAGCGCCAACCGCAAGTTTAACTGAGGACCGATTTAAGGCATTACGAAAGACAGCGGAAGTTATTTCATTTACTTTTATTTTCATTAACTTAAGAGGGTAGGATCCCGGGAGCCAGGGAGATTCAGGTCATTGCTATGTTTTCCACTGTTAAGCGAATAGCATTATACACAGCTGTGGGCTGTGGCAAAAGACATTTTAAAAACTTTTCAAATATACTGCATATACAGAAAATTGTACCTATTAGAAATATAAAGCTTAATAAGTTTTCATCAACTGTAGACCTCACATAACCAGCACCCAGATAAGGAAATAACCAGGTAACTTCTTCAAGTGCATGGGTATTTTATTTCATTTTGATGAATCGTCTAGCCTAGCAAAAAGGGCTGTCATAATTAACATGCTCAGGAAAACTCCCTACAGCTTCAACATCAATAGATGCTTATCTTAATTTTTGCCAATCTGATGGGGAAAAAAATCGGTTGCTTAGATTGCAGTGGTAGTCTGATTACTGGTAGCTTTGAGCTAATGGGTAGTCTAGAACAACTAAGTTTCCGATGTTGACTTGAAGAGGCAAAAATAAAAAGACAAAACAACAAAAATACATTAAAGAATAAACTAATAACCAAAGAAGAAATTGAATACAGTCGTCCCTTAGTAACCTCAAGATATTGGTTCCAGGACCCCAGAGATACCAAAATTCACAGATGCTAAAGTTCCTGATATAATATGGCATAGTATTTGCATATAACCTATGCACATCCTTCCGTATACTACTTTAAATCATCTCTAGATTGCTATAATACCTAATACAACATAAATGCTTTGTAAATAGCTGATATAAAGTATTTTTAAATTTTTGTGTTTTTTCTTGTTTTACTTTTTCCAAATATTTTTGATGCACAGTTGGTTAAATCCAAAGATCCAGAACCCGAGGATACAGAGGGCTGATCATAGTTTGAGCTCTCTCCTCAATTCCATGCCTATCCCATGCACCAGGTGCAGCTGGTTTTATTCTTGCAGGCTTTCAAGTTTTCAAAAGACAGAGCTCATGACAAACTGCTCTATAGAATAGAAATAGGAAGTGTCTCAATTCATGGTAAAGTTGAACTCATTTCTGAAGAGTTCTTTTGCAGATCATAAGCACTATCCTGTTGAAAGCAACATAAGACATGTAATCATAGCACTTTGGGAGGCCAAGGCCGGTGGATTGCTTGAGCCCAGGAGTTCTAGACCAGCTTGGGCAACATAGGGAGACCCCAGTCTCTACAAAAAATTAGCTGCTTGTGCTGGTGCACACGTGTCATCCCAGCTACCTAAGAGGCTGAGATGGGAGGATCTCTTGAGCATGGAAGGTGGAGGCTGCAGTGAGCCATGATGGCGCCACTGTACTCCATCCAGCCTGAGCGACAGAATGAGACCATCTCAAAAAAAAAAAAAAAAAAAGGAAAAAAGAAAAAAAGAAAAAAAAGTGCTGGGTGCAGTGGCTCATGCCTGTAATCCTAGCACTTTGGGAGGCCGAGGCAGGCAGATCACCTGAGGTCAGGAGTTGGAGACCAGTGTGGCCAACATGGCAAAACCTGTCTCTACTATAAATAAATAAATAAATAAATAAATAAATAAATAAATAAAAATTAGCTGAGCATGGTGCTGGGTGCCTGTAATCCCAGCTACTCGGGAGGCTGAGTCACAAGAATCACTTGAACCTGGGAGGTCGAGGTTGCAGTGAGCCAAGATTACACCACTGCATTTCAGTCAGCTTGAGCAACAGGGTGAGACGCCGTCTCAAAAAAAAAAAGATGTAGGAATGGTTCAACTTTTATTTCATCCTGTCAGTAGGTTGAAGAAGAGAAAAATTGATTTGGAAAACCATTTTTTATTTAAAAAGAAAATTAGGAACAGATGAAAACTGTCCTGCCTTAAGAGTATTTGAAAAACAAAACAGCAAATTTAACATCAGACAGACAAAATATTCAAATTCAGAAATAAAGTTAAAAGGTGGGTGTTGTGCCCTTTTAATGTCATACTGGAGCATTGTTTCATAGATACTTGTTTTACTATTAAAGATTGACTATTTAGAAGAGTGGTTCTCAAACATTAGAGTGCATCCTAATCACCTGCAAGACTTGTGAAACGGGCTGCTGGGCCCCACACCAGAGTTTCTAACTCAATGGGACTGAGGTGGGGCCTGAGCATTGTATGTCTGTGTTCCCAGATGATGCTGATGCTTCCAATTTGAGACCATGGTTTGAAAACCACTAATGTAGGGAAATATACTAGAGAATATGTTATGAATATATGTGAGAATATGTATATATGTTAACTTACAGATTTCTGTCCAGTAGAAAAGATAACTCCCAAAGATGACAGTTTTATTTCCCAATAGGATTTTTTTTTTTTTTGAGTCAGAATCTTGCTCTGTTGTCCAGGCTGGAGTGCAGTGGCATGATCTCGGCTCACTACAGCCTCCACCTCCCAGGTTCAAGCAATTCTCCTGCCTCAGCCTCCTGAGTAGCTGGGACTACAAGCACCCATCGCCGCGCCTGACTAACTTTTGTATTTTTAGTAGAAACAGCGTTTCACCATGTTGGCCAGGCTGGTGTTGAACTCCTGACCTCAGGTGATCTGCCCACCTCAGCCTCCCAAAGTGCTGGGATTACAGGCCTGAGCCACCATGCCCGGCCTCCCTTTAGGATATTAACAAATTTTGTCTCTATCTCAGAATGCATTTTGGAATGCCCTTCCTGGAGCACTGCAGACACTGTATCTCAAAACGCTCCTTGAACTAGCTTCACCGTGTTGCTGACTCCCTTGTAAATTAAAGAAAATATCTTATACGTATTCCTTCATTATTTGTATGAAAGTCAAGCTTTTCACATTGTGAAAAATTATACTTCAGGCTGGGTACAGTGGCCCACGCCTGTAAGCCCAGCACTTCTGGAGGCCGAAGTGGCGGGATCACTTGAGGCCAGGAGTTTGACAGCAGCCTGGCCAACATGTCGAACCCCATGTGTACTAAAAACAAAATCAAAATTAGCTGGGCATGGTGGCACACACCTGTAGTTCCAGCTACTTGGGAGGCTGAGGCACAAGCATTGCTTGAACCCGGGAGGCTGAGGCTGCAGTGAGCCAAGGTTGCCATGAGCTGATATCGTGCCACTGCACTCCAGCCAGAGCCAGAGTGAGACTCTGTCCCAAAGAAAAAAATAGAAAGAAAATTATACTTTGATACAGTATGCTAATATAAAGGATATAATATGGTTTGGCTCTGTGTCCCCATCCAAATCTCACCTCGAATTGCAATAATCCCCACGTGTCAAGGGTGGCACCAGGTGGAGATAATTGAATCATGGGGGCGGTTTCTCCCATGCCGTTCTCGTGATAGTGAGTGAGTTCTCACGAGATCTGATGGTTTTATTACAGGCTTTCTCCTTTGCTCGGCTCTCCTCTCTCCTGCTGCCCTGTGAAGAGGTGTCTTCTGCCATAATTGTAAGTTTCCTGAGGCCTCCCCAGCCATGCAGAACTGTGAGTCAATTTAAACCTCTTTTCTTTATAAATTACCCAGTCTTGGGTATTTCTTCTTAGCAGAGTGAGAATGGACAAGTACAGGGTACTAATAACAGCCCAGACAGTAGTATACAGGTACTACTGTACTTTGATGCTAGAGGTATTTCCATTAAGGTCAGGAGCAGTGTGTGCTATCATTACCATGATCTAACATTGTTCCAGAGGTTTTTAGGTCGGCAATTCTCAACTGGAGGTGATTTTGCCTCCCTGGGGATATTTGACAATATCTGAAATCATTTTGGCTGTCACACTGAGGGTGCTACTGGCATGTAGCAGGCAGAGGCTGGGGATGCTGCTAAACATCCTGCGAGGCACAAACAGCTCCATAACAAAGAATTATCCAGCCCAAAATGTCAACAGTGCTGTTGTTGAGAAACCCTAGTCTAGACAAATAAAACATGGGAAATCCATTAACATAAATATGGGAAGATAATAAACTAGTATTTGCCAATGACAGTCTAGCTAGGAGGTCCAAAAGAAGAACAGTTAGATTTTGCAGGGGCTGCATGGTGGCTCATGCCTGTAACCCCAGTGCATTGTGAGGTCGCAGTGGGAGGATCTCTTGAGGCCAGGAGTTCAAGACCAGCCTGGGCAACATAGTGAGACCGCATCTCTACTAAAAATTAAAACATCAGCCAGATGTGGTTGTGCGCTCTGAGAGTCCCAGCTGCTGAGGTGGGAGTATCGCTTGAGCCCGGGAGTTGGAGGCTGTGGTGAACTGTGATCATGCCACTGTACTCAAAAAAAATTTTTTTTCTCTGTTGCATATGGGGTCTTGCTATGTTGCCCAGGCTGTTCTCAAACTCCTGGCCTCGATCAGTCTTCCTGCCTCAGCCTCCGAAAGTGTTGAGATTACAGGCATGAGCCACTGCCCCTGGCCTTACAAAATAAAAATTAAAAAAAGAAGTTACAGGATGTTATGTGGCCTGTTGAATGATGTTGGAAACAGTTGTGCATGTGACCCAGCTGTAACCAGGTATAAAAGTATCAGGATTAAGAAATGTACTGTGTCTGGCTTTCCCAAGTTTAGGTTCCTGCTGAAAGAATGAGATGGATTTTTTCTTCCTCCCCTCCTCACCTCCCTGCAAGAACCTGGACTGTGCATTTTGACGGGCAGGCTCTTACCTCTGGCAGGCCACAGGGGGCATGCAAAGCATTTCCGTGTGTGTTTTCTGGGTACTCAGATAAAGACCCTATGTCCAGGCCTTTGTTTAGGATATTTGGCCCATGGAGGAATGAGGGTGGAATCACCTGGTGGGGGCAGAGGCTTCGAATGGAAGGAGGAGTGACCCCGAACTCCAGGTTCTGGGCCTATACTTTGTTCCCATGCAGCACCCCATTAGTGGTGACTGGGGCCTGGAAGTCAGGGGCCTTGGTGGCCAAGTGTTGGGTGGACAGGAGGAGCTGAGGGAGGTGAGGGGCATCTCTCCAGCACCGCCCCCCGCCCCGTCCCCAAATCAATGCCCTCTGACAGCTCAGACACAGCCCCGGCCAGCAGCAGTGCAGGTCAGGAAGAGTGAATGCAGTCAGCACGGATCTGCTCCATGGTCTCTGCCTCACTTCATCTCAGTTTGGAAGGTGTGAGTCCCCGCAGCACTGATAGGATATCCTGTCCGCTGAGAACATTCAGCTTGATTTAGAAAGATAAGGTGGGACATCTCTTGGGCATGGCATGTGGAGCAGTGCCATCCCTCTGTGGCAGTGAGCCAAGCAATAAACCAGAATGTGCAAAGCCTGCATCCCAGAATCACCATTCCTGGAGGAAAAGCCTATATTGTCAAGATGCCCGCTCCTAAATTAACCCAAACATTCCACCCAGCCTCAAAAACCAGTAGAACTTTGACATTAATATATTAACCCTCAGTTCTATACAGAAATGTGTAAGAATGGCTACATACTATAACGTGCGGTCATTGAGAGAGAAGAGCCCATCAGAACAAATGGAACCAAGTCCAGAAACATGTCTGTCTAGGCACAAGATGCCAGCATGTGTGTCAGCCAGGGAAGCAGACCAGGGGGAGATATTTATTAAGATTTTAAACCAGGCTCCGTAGCTCAGGCCTATAATTACAATACTTTGTGAGGCTGAGGTGGGAGGATCGCTTGAGCCCAGGAGTTTGAGGCTGCAGTGAGCTATGATCATGCCACTGAATTGCAGCCTGGATGACAGAGCAAGACCCCGTCTCAAAAAAAAGTGCTCAGATGCACCCTTACATGAAGCCACCTTGGGTACAGCTTCCAAGACTGCTGAGGCCTTACTCAGGACAAGGGGGCCCAGCCCTAGCTCAGCTTCTACTACCTGAGTGGCACCTGGAGGTGGCCACAGTGTCCTCAGTCCAGTCTCTGTTGGGTCTCAGATCCCCTGATCATCATGCCTTTTTTGCCCAAGCTCTGCCTCATTATGGCCTTCACTGACCGCAGCCTCTTCCACCTCCCCAAAGGGACCCCTGCTCATGCTCTCCAGCCCACAGGAGTGCCTGCTTCTCCAAGAAGCCCATCCTGTTGGCTCTGGGCTCTACGTAAGAGAGCTGGGCAGGCTGGAACCCACCACTGAGTTCAGTCTTGGGGGTCTCCACCCATGCTAGGCTTCCACTGATGGGATATAAGTGGCCAGGGGGGTTCTTTACATCCACACAAGAGCCCCATGGTGACCAGGAATGGGGTTCTGAGAGGTTAAATGACTTGCCCAGGGCCCCAGAGCTGGCTAGAATTCCTGCACTGCCACATCCAAGGCCACATTCGGGCCTCCCATTCGGGGGCCCGGACACCCCTCTGCATCTACCAGGCTGGGAAACACATGTCTGCTGCAGCTTCCTCTCAGTGACTTACAGCAGCTGCAGATTTCTGGGGGGCCTTCTACGGGGCCCACCACAGCAGGGAGCCGAGAACTCTTACAGAGCCCTGTGTTCTCTCTCCGCCCCCTTCAGCTCCGAACTCGTACTAGTTGCTCTGATATAAGAACAGACCTTGGTGAGGGTGTTGGGGCTCTGGTCAGTATCCCAGGCCTTCAGGAATCAGATGATGTCAATCTGGAGAGGAGGTGCCTGCTGGAGGGACTGGGGGGAGCAAGCATGGCCCAGGGCCCTGGCCTCCGGCAGGGGCAGCCCCTCTTCCTTCCCAGGGTCCCCTGAGAATCCAAAGGCATCCAGGGTAAAGTGCAGTGTTCAGCTGTGTCCTGGGGTCCAGGAAAGCCAAGGAGAAGTTGCTCCACCTGCTGTCCACCAGGCATCCCAGCAAAGAACAGTCTCAGTCCACCCCAGCCCAACACCAGATCCCAGGGACTGATCCACCTGTAAGAGGGCAGCATGAGACTGCCCCATTGTCCCCAGAGAGTCCCCTCAGTCATGGGCTCTGACCAGGGTGCAGGTGGGCCCAGCAGGCTGGCCCAGTGTGGGTGTGGCTGTACATTGGTCCTCTGAAGAGCCTCAGGGGCTTGTGGCACATGGCGTGTGTCTGGGCTTGGAAGTAGAGGATGTCCGCCAGCCAGAGGGCAGGGGACACTTGTTTTGCATTCCAGTCCTCTGCAAGGACAGGGACCCCAGGCTCTGGGCACCCCAGCTCTGCCTGCCCTACCCACAGCTTACCACGATTTGGCCCAGGCAAATTGTCCCAGCTCCCACAGAGGGAGCCACCCTTCCCACCTCCTGATGTTTGCCCACACCAGTCAAGTTCCATTCTGGAAAAACCCTCCACGTCCTTGGGAAGGCACCTCCTCCTTGACTCCTTTCCAGAGCTATCGTCCCCACTTTCATTTTCTACCTATCATTCGATGCAGAGACCAGCTTCTTCCCTGGGCCAGGGCTTCTCTGGAGGCAGGGAGGTCGTGGCCAGGCCATGGGGTGTAGCAGAGCACCGGGTATAGACCAGGCTCTCCAGGTACACCTGGGCAGAGAAGTCAGAGGCCCACAGGTGAACGCCCCTCCTTCCGGCCCGGGTCACCTCTGTCTGATCTCCTGCCCTCTTAGGAGAAAGCCAGAGGTTGGAGCTGGGAGGTGTCGACAGCCCTGGCCCAGTCCAGGTTTCACTGATGAGGCTCAGGGAGGGGCGGGGTCAGCCCAAGTCACTGAGTCCATAAGGGAGGGTTCTGACCATAACCCAGGACCCTAGAGTTAACCAAGACCGCATCCCTTTCCCACCTAGACCAAGGTAGGGCTTCTGGCTTCTAAGGCCGAGGCCCAGCACACCTCTCCCTCCGCTTGCCTGCAGCTGTTGTCACACATCAAAAGTGAGCTTTTCCCCAAGGGGCCAGAGGCGCAGCTCCTTGGACTGGACCAGGTGGCCAATCCAAACAAGTCCCTGTGTGTCTCCACCAGCCAGGCCTTCTCACGCCACACAGCAGCTGGGGTCACCAGGATACCCTGGGGGATTCCAGGGATGAGCCCTCCCTGAGGCTCCCACAGCAGCACTGCCGCCCCCAGACCTGCCAAAGCCCCGTGTCCATGCAGCCCTCGAGAACCTGGCCCCTCACACACACCTGCCCCACTCCTCACACCTGGCTTTCCTGTGAAAAGTGGAACTGGTTCCACCTGGGCCAGCTGGAGAAGGGCCTCAGGAAATTGCCATTTTGGGGATTCATTCCAATCATCCATTCATTTATTCACCAAATACCCACTGTCCACCTTTCTGTACCAGGCCAGGGGTGATGGGTCAAGTGGAACACATGTCCCAAGGAGCTTTCCTCTCTTTAGAGACAGGCAGGTGGACTCTCAGACTATGAGGTGCCCTCAGGGCTAGGGGGTGCCCAGGGCTGGATACAATGGAGGGCCTCGCCCACAGGAGGTGCTGGTGGGTATGGAAGTGGAGGCCACCACGGGGTGAGGGTGTCCAGACAGAGGACCTAGCATGTGCCCAGGCCCAGGGTGTGACCTGGGGCAGGTGCAGAGCTGCTCTATCTGGAAGGCTTCCTGAGTCTGCCAACGATAGGCCGTGGCTGGATCAGGCTTCATGTCTATTTTTAACATTTAATACCTTTTGATTATGTAACTAAACATTATTGTGATAAAAATTATGAAATATAGAAAAGTTAAAAACACAACAGACCAGCAAACCCCTTCTCTCCCTAAGTAACTGCTTCAACAGTATTTTCTGACTTTTTTTCCCACATATATGCAGCTATAAACATAAGTTGCACAAGATAGTATCCTTCCCCATATTCTGTTTTGGAGCTGGATTTTTCACTCAGCAGTGAATAGAGGCAGGCTTTAAACAGGCCAGGCATTGTGAGGGCCCTGGGAAAGGAGACTGACCATGTTGCTGGGTGACCTTGGACAAGTCTCGCCCTCCTCAGAGCCTGGATTTTCTCAGTCCAGTGAAAGGCAGGAAGGGCTGTAGTAGGACTACATCAGCGCTTCCCAAACTCAGAACTGCCACGTGGAGCCGTGTGAGCTGTCGCTGCACAACCCCAGGGGCAGGAGCATTCTTGTCATAGCCTCCGTGAGTGGTGCTCCTGCCCAAAAGTGTGGTGTGCAAACCTGGGGCCCACAAGAGGATTTTAGGCGATAAGCAGATGCATTTATTTTTACCATTACCTTCTATTGGTAGTAAATGAGACCGATTCTCATCAGGAGGGCTTGTTAAACCACAGATCACTGAACCCATGTCTCAGAGCTTCTGATTCAGGAGGTCTGAGGTGGTGCCTGAGAATCTGCATTTCTAACAAGTTCTCAGGTGATGGTGATGCTGATGCTGCTGGCCCAGGGACCACACTTTGAGAACCACTAATCACAAATTTCCTTTTATTCATTTATTTATTTAACGCAGGGTTTTGCTCTGTCTCCCAGGCTGGAGTATAATCGTGCAATCACAGCTCACGGCAGCTTCAACCTCCCAGGCTCAAGCAATCCTCCTGCCTCACTTCCCAAGTAGCTGAAACCATAGACGCACGCCACCACGCCCGGATGTTTTTTTATTTTTTGTAGAGACAGAGTTTCACCATGTTGCTCAGGCTGGTCTTGAACTCCTTAGCTCGAGCAATTCACCTGCCTTGGCCTCCTAAAGCAAACTTTCCTTTTTAAATACATTTATTTAGGTTTTAAAAATGAGTTGACTTAAAGCACATGAATAAATCTTCAACAATAACCACTGGGGAAATGCAAATTAAAACCACGTAAGATATCACTACATATCTATTAGAACAGCTCAAATCAAACATAGTGGTAATATCAAATAATGGCGAGGATACAGACAAAACTAACTCTCTCATACATTGCTGGTGGGAATATAAAATGGTACAGACACTCTAGAAAATAGTTTGGCAGCTTCTTTAATTAAACATACACCTCAATATATGACCTAGAAATTGCTTCTGGGCATTTGTACCAGAAAATAAAACTGCTGTCTGCACAAAAACTCATACATGATTGTTCATGGCAGATTTATTTGTAATAGCCTCAAACTGGAAAGAACCAAATATCCCCCAATAGGTGAATGGTTAAGCAAGCTGACATATCCATTCTATGAAATACTATTCAACAGTAAAAAGGGGGCCAGGCACAGTGGCTCACGCCTGTAATCCCAGCACTTTGGGAGGCCAAGGTGAGCAGATCACTTGAGGTCAGGAGTTCGAGACCAGCCTGGCCAACATGGTGAAACCCTATCTCTACTTAAAAAAAAAAAAAAAAAAAAGCTGGGCATGGTGTCTCTCACCTGTAATCCCAGCACTTTAGGAGCCTGAGGTAGGCAGATCACCTGAGGTCAGGAGTTCGAGACCAGCCTGGCCAACATGCCGATACCCCATCTCTACTAAAAATACAAAAAAATTAGCTGGGCATGGTGGCGGGCACCTGTAATCCCAGCTGCTTGGGAGGCTGAGGCAGGAGAATCACTTGAATCCAGGAGGCAGAGGTTGCAGTAAGCCGAGATCGAGATCGTGCCATTGCACTCCAGCCTGGGCAACGAGAGGAAAACATTGTTTCAAAAAAAACACAAAAACAAAAAACAAAAGCCAGGTGTGTTGGTGGGTGCCTATAATCACAGCTACTCAGGAGGCTGAGGCAGGAGAATCACTTGAACCCAGTAGGTGGAGGTTGCAGTGAGCCGAGATCGCGCCACTGCACTCCAGCCTGGGTGACAGGGAGACTCCATCTCAAAAAAACAAACAAAAAAAAACACAGAAAAACAATAAAAAGGAGCATGCACAACTTGGATGTATCTCAAAGGGCATTTGCTGAGTAGAAAAACAAAGCCAATCTCAAAAGGCCACATACTGGGTGATTCCATTTATATAATGTTCTTTTTTTGTTTGGTTTTTGTTTTGTTTTTGAGGCAAAGTCTCACTCTGGCCCTACTGGAGTGCAGTGGCATGATCTCGGCTCACTGCAGCCTCCACCTCCCAGGTTCAAGTGATTCTTGTGCCTCAGCCTCCCAAGTAGCTGGGAGTACAGGCGTGCACCATCATGCCTGGCTAATTTTTGTATTTTTAGTAGAGACAGGGCTTGCCATGTTGGCCAGGCTGGTCTCAAACTCCTGGCCTCAACTGATCCACCCGCCTCGGCCTCCCAAAGTGCTGGGATTATGGGTGTGAGCCACCATGCCAGGCCTCTATTCATTCATTCATTCATTCATTCATTGAGACAGAGTCTTGCCCTGTAGCCTCCACCTCCCAGGTTCAAGCGATTCTCCTGCCTCAGCCTCCACGTAGCTGGAACTACAAGCCTGTGCCACCATGCCTGGCTAATATTTCCATTTTATAATGTTCTTGAAGTGAGAAGATTATAAAGACAGCAGATTAGTGGTTGCCAGGAGTAGGAATAGTGCAGGGGAAGAGCCTGGAATAAGTACAGAGGAATAGCAGGAGGGGGATTTTTGTGGTGGTGGAACAGTTCTGTATCTTGATTGTAGCGGTGGTTAAAGGAGTCTACATATGTGATAAAATGGCATAGACCTAGACGTGTGACATTGTTAGATATTGTTCTACACTAATACAAAATAGAACCTTTGGAGGAAACTGAGTGAAGAGTACATGAAACCTCTCTGTACCATCTTTGAAATTTCCTCTGAATCTATATTTCCAAATAAAAGGTTAAAATTTTTAAAGTTGCTTTAGACAAAAATATTAAATAAAAATAATATTGATTGTATGCAGGTCTGGAAAAACCTTTGACACATTGAATGACTGGCATCTATAACCCATTCAATGCACAATTGCCCCTGGCCAGGCCGTGTCCTAGGCTAGGTCACCTGCTGGAAGATAAGACTCTGGACTATGTCCTGCTTGGCTTTGGAGTAGAGATGCCAGATAAAATATAGGAAGCCCAGTTAAATTTAGATTTCTGATAACAAATAGTTATTTAGTAAGTATGTACCATGCATATTTAGGACATACTTATACTAAAAATCATTTCTCTAAATTTCCTTTTAACCATCTTCACCAAGCGTTGATATTTCTCTAAATTCTTTAACGTATGTATGTAGTTACTTTAAAGCTCTTGCCTGCTAATTCCAACGTGTGAGCCATTTATGGGTCTGCTTTTTTTTTTTTTTTTTTTTTTTTAAATGGAGTTTTGCTCTTGTATCCCAGGCTGGCGTGCAATGGTGCCATCTCAGCTCACTGCAACCTCCGCCTCCCAGGTTCAAGCAATTCTCCTACCTCAGCCTCCTGAGCAGATGGAACTATAGGTGCATGTTACCACACCCAGCTAATTTTTGTATTTTTAGTAGAGATGGGGTTTCACCATGTTGGCCAGGCTGGTCTTGAATTCCTGACCTCAGGTGATCCACCCGCCTCAGCCTCCTAAAGTGCTCAGATTACAGGTGTGAGCCACCCTGCCCAGCCCTTTTTTTTTTTTTTTTTTTTGAGACAAGATCTCACTCTGTTGTCCAGGCTGGAGTGCAGTGGCATGATCTCAGCTCACTGCAACCTGCACCCCCCAGGCTCAAGCCATCCTTCCACCTCAGCCTTCCAAGTAGCTGGGACCACAGGCACGTGCCACCAGCAGTCCTGACTGGTTTCGCAGAAGACAATTTTTCCACAGACGGGGTCAGGGGCGGTGGTTATGGCATGAAACTGTTCCTCTTCAGATCATCAGGCATTAGAGTCTCATAAAGAGTGTGAAACCTAGATCCCTCGCATGTGCAGTTCACATTAGGGTTCATGCTCCTATGAGAATCTAATGCCTGCTGATCTGACGGGGCGGGCAGAGCTCAGGCAGTAATGCTCGCTGCTCACCACTCACCTCCTGCTGCGCAGCCTGGTTCCTACCAGGTCACCGACGGGTACAGTCCACAGCCTGGGGGTTATGGGCCCCTGCACACCCCTACACCCAACTCAGTTTTTGAAATTTTAGTAGAGATGGGGTTTTGCCATGTCTCCCAGGCTGGTCTCAAAGTCTTGAGCTCAAGTGATCTACCTGCCTTGGCCTCCCAAAGTGCTAGGATTACAGGCATGAGCCACCATGCACGGTGGGTCTGTTCGTATTGACTGGTTTTCTCTTAATTTTAGGATGTATTTTCTTGCTTTTTCACACATCTAGTATTTCTTGAGCTGTTGGACGTTGTGAACCTTCACTGTAGAGATGTGGATTATGTTATCCTACTCTAGTGTTGAGTTTTGTTTTGCAGGGAATTAAATTACTGATGGGTTAACTTGATCATGTGTGTCAAGGCTACATTTTAGGTTTTGTTAGGGTGAGCTGTTTTTCAGTTTTGCCCTTATTCCCAGGGAATCTTCCTTAATCCCAAGGCATGGCCTTCTAGGCCCTCCTGGGAATGTCTGGGATATTCATCAAGACCTGAGATTCCAAGAGTGAAGATGCTGGCTGAGCCAGAATTCAGATGTGTTTCCAGCACTCTGTGACCACTGAAATCACTGTTTAGCTTTCAGCTCCCCATCGGCTGTTCTGTGCTGGGCCTTGCAGAGTCTCAATCCACACATTCAGAGTTTGAGATTTGGCCAAGGACCTGCAGCAACCTCTATAAGATTTCTGGGGCTCCTTCTCTGCAACTCCATCCTTTCTGATACTCTGCCACACACATTTTAGCAGCCCTGAGCAGCAGTCTCCGTTTCCTCCACCAAACAAGACTGATCCTCTTTGCCTGAACTCTGCTTCCTCATGCTGTCATTGAGGGTTTAGAAACTTTCCCCACCAGAAAAACACAGCAGTCACTTCATGTGATTCCCTTCTCTCAGATTGTACCTGGAACTGCCTATTGCCCAATGGCTGAAGACAATTTCTTCATGTACTTTGTCCAGCTTTGTAGTTGTTTCTGCTGGGAGACTATCATCAACACAGGTACTCCACCATGGCCACAATTTGAAGTATGATTAATATCATATTCATTCTATTCTAAAAGTAGAGAAGACAAAGACCAACAGTTCTAAGAAAAATGGAAAAATATATATGAAAGTTCAAAGAAAAAGAAACGCAAATGCCACTGACACACAGGAAAAATGTTTAACTTCACTGATAATAAGAAAGATACAATTTTAGGCCGCGTACAGTGGCTCACACCTGTAATCCCAGCACTTTGGGAAGCTGAGGAGGGAGGATCGCTTGAGGCCACGAAGTGGAGGTGGCAGTGAGCCGAGATGGCGCCACTTGGGGTGACAGAGTGAGATCCTGTCTCAAAAAAAAAAAAAAAAAAGACACAGATATAAAGAACATCCTGCAACCTCTACATGTGGCCATGATTGCTAACAGGGACCAGATTTGCCTCCCACCTTGAACAACTAGAAAAATGGAACAAAATATAAAACAATAGTTTTTAGACATTGGAGAACAGGTGGAGCAGAACTATGATCCCTAAAAGAAGGTGAACCCTACAGTGTCCTCGGTTTACTGCCGGAAGCAATTACAGGCTCCAACGCAGGGAGGGAAATCCAAAGTTCAGTGGTCTTGGTGGATTGAGGAGACAGAGATCAGAGCTTGGGAAGATCTTCAAGGCTGGTAGAATTTGTGAGGTAGAGTACCAGGGAGGAGGTGGCAGAAGAGAGCGCGTGAACTTTGGAGAGCTATGGAAGATGCCCTCAAGCCTTTGGCAAAGGGCTGATAAGGACATATGTGAGAAGAAACTACCCAGGGAAAGAACTGCCAGAAAGCAGACAGAAGAATCCCCGGAGCTCACAACAGGCTAGAGAGAATTCATATTCTCATTAGTCAGAATGAAAACACCTCATAATACTTAGGAAATGGAAAAGAAGCTTTAGAAAAGTATTGCCTTAATAGTGGGGCTAAATGAGCACTGGAGTAAAGGCTTCTCTGAAACTGTCCTAACAAAGATTGAAAGCAAACCTTGATAGATCCAACTTATTTCAAGTAACTAGTGCTGGAACAGAGTCCCACACTATTTAAAGGAAAACAAAATCCAGCAGTCACAACACAAAAACACAATGTCTACCAGTGAATAAAACATTGCCAGGCAATGGCCAGGCACAGTGACTCCTGCCTGTAATCCCAGCACTTTGGGAGGCTGAGGTGGGCAGATTGCATGAGGCCAGGAGTTCAAGGCCAGCCTGGCCAATATGGCTAAATCCTGTCTCTACTAAAAATACAAAAATTAGCCAGGCACGGTGGTACGCAACTATAGTCCCAGCTACTTGGCAGGCTGAGACATGAGAATCACTTGAATCCGGGAGATGGAGATTGCAGTGAGGTGAGATCACACCACTGCACTCCAGCCTGGGTGACAGAGTAAGACCCTGTCTCAAATAAATAAATAAATAAATAAATAAAATAACAGGCAAAATAGGGCCTATAACCAGGAGAGAAATAAATCAATGGAAATAGGCCCAGAAATGACAGAGATGATGTAATTTGCAGACAAGGACATTAACATATTATAAATATGCTCCATATGTTCAAGAAGGCTAGAAAAATCTGAACATGATGAGAAGAGAGAAATAGAAGATATATCGAAAAAAAAAAAAAAAAAACCCCACAGGCTGGGTGCAGTGGCTCACACAGGTAATCCCAGCACTTTGGGAGGCTGAGACGCAAGGATTGCTTGAGCCCAGGAGTTCAAGACCAGTCTGGGCAACATAGGGAGACCTATCTCTATAAATAATTCAAAAATTAGCCAGGCATGGTGGCATGCACCTGTAGTCCCAGCTACTCAGGAGGCTGAGGCAGGAGGATCACCTGAATCCAGGAGGTCAAGGTTGCAGTGAGCTGTGATTGTGCCACTGCACTCTAGCCTGGGCACATAGTGAGACCTTGTCTCAAAATAAAACAAAAAAGAATTACTAGAGATGAAAAAGTTAACTCTGCAGATATGGGATTAAAAGCAGTTAAAATACTCCATAAGGACAGGTGTGGTGGCTTACGCCTGTAATCATGCCAGCACTTTGGGAGGCTGAGGCAGGATTGCTTGAGGCCAGGAGTTCAAGACCAGCCTGGGCAACATAATGAGGCCTCATCTCTACAAAAAAAAAAAAAAAAAAAAAAGGAAAAATTTTCAAAAAATTTAATGAAGGCAAAATAAAGACTTTTTCACACAAACAAAAGCCAGGATAATCACGAGCAGGCCTGCACTCTGAGAAGCGTTAAAAGCAGTTCTTTGGTCAGAAGAAAAAGGACACTGGATAGAAATTTGGATCTACACAAAGGAATGAAGACCACTGACATAATAAATACATGGATAAATAGAAAAGATCCTATTCTCTCATTTTTTGATGTCTAGAAATAATTGAGGCAAAAGTAATAACATTGTGGGGTTTATAACGTGGAAGTAAAATGATGACGAGAATGGCACAAGGGACAGGTGGGGAAATGTAAGAATACTATCATTATAAGGCGGCGGTCACAGTTGAGGGAGGTGATAAATCTCTGTGATTCCACCTGGAATACTGCATTGCTCCTGGAAGTGGGAAGAGGGAGTTTCAGAAACTTCCCCCAGGCTCTTCCTACTATAGCGGCTCATACCCACAGGTCAGGGAGTAAAGTGAGAGCTCTGTTAGCTTCTAAGCATACTCATATCAATTGCATATTTAGGGACAGAGAAATGACAACCAGATGGGGCTGCAGCCTCTTCATCCAGGGATCCATTTATTACCTAGACTTCACATGTCCTCAGTCTTACTGGGGAGGGGACATGGTGGCATTGTGGATCTTATGGTGGCACGGTCAGCTCTAATCCTATATGAATGGCCCTCAAACAGTCTGGGTATTCCCTTTTCATCAGCTACAGTTACTTTCGTCAATGACCCCAGATCCCTTTGGAGAAGGATTGAGGTAATAATTAATGAATATCATGTGGTAATGTTGCAGGATCTTTTTCCAAGAATACCCAGCCTCCCCTACAATCCATGAGCTATAGGTCTCAATTGTCTCAGTCTGAAAACTGGGTAGGAAATTGCAATTTTTTGTTGCAGCCTTCTGCAGCCAGATCTTGTTGTTGTTTCCTGAATACACAAATCAGGAAATATCTTAGGGCTCACACCTGTAATCCCAACAATTTGGGAGGTCGTGGCAGGAGGTTTGCTTGAGCTCAGGAATTACAGTCCAGTCTAGGCAACACAGCAAGACCTCGTCTTCACTAAAAATTAAAAAAAAATAGCCAGGCATGGTGGTACATGCCTGTAATCCCAGCTACTTGGGAGGCTGAGGTGGAAACATTGCTTGAGCCCAGGAGGTTGAGGCTGCAGAGGGCTATGATTGTGCCACTGCACTCCAGACTGGGCTACAGAGTAAGATCCTGTCTCAAAAAAACCCAGAATACCCTAGTCAACTGCCTATATAACTCTCCCCAGGAATGCCATCAGTTTTTAGCCAATACAACAGATCCCTGGAGGTCAAGGCATCCTGGTTATCACTCTAGCCTTCCTACCAATTAAGTTAATTACATCCACCTTGTTGATGATGGTGAAGTGCCACCACCTGGCATCTGCTGTTCTCACCTTCCACCATTCCCACTGACACCACGAAGCCTGGTCTCATGGCAGCATCTCCTCTTGACGATCCTGGCCTACCAAGGATAGTGCCACTGAGTCTCTCAAAGATTCAGGTGCCCTTCTTGCTAGTGTCTGCTGGCATATAACGAACTATTGGGGGAAATTCAGCCAGATATCAGGCAAAATTCACCCCTGATATTTCACGTAGGTTCTTTTCTATTTTCCCTAAGTGTCGGCCAGTCTGAGAAATACAGGGAAAGGGTACGAAAGAGAGACATTTTAAAGCTGGGTGTCCGGGGGAGACATCACATGTTGGCAGGTTCTGTGATGCCCCCCGAGCCGTAAAACCAGCAAGTTTTTATTAGTGATTTTCAAAAGGGGAGGGAGTGTACGAATAGGGTGTGGGTCACAGAGCTCACGTGTTTCACAAGGTAATAGAATATCACAAGGCAAATGGAGGCAGGGCAAGATCACAGGACCACAGGACTGGGGTGAAATTAAAATTGCTAATGAAGTTTCAGGCATGCATTGTCATTGATAACACCTTATCAGGAGACAGGGTTTGAGAGCAGACAACCAGTCTGACCAAAATTTATTAGGCGGGAATTTCCTCGAAAATAATGGGGCTGACAGAGTATCCAGTGTATCTTAGTTTTTGGATAATTATCACTAGGCATTTGACACATTGGTTGGAGCATCTGAAAAAATGGGTAGGTAATTGGTGAAAAGAAAAATAAGCAAATGAAGGGGAAAAATCTGAAGCAATTGTTATTATTATTATTATTATTGAGACAGAGTCTCACTCTGTCGCCCAGGCTGGAGTGCAGTGGTGTGATCTCAGCTCACTGCAAGCTCCGCTTCCCAGGTTCATGCCATTCTCCTGCCTCAGCCTCCCGAATAGCTGGGACTACAGGTGCCCACCACCAAGCCCGGCTAATTTTTTGTATTTTTAGTAGAGACGGGGTTTCACTGTGTTAGCCAGGATGGTCTCGATCTCCTGACCTCATGATCCGCCCGCCTCGGTCTCCCAAAGTTCTGGGATTACAGGCGTGAGGCACCGAGCCCGGCCCTGAAGCAATTATTAACTCCAGGGGAAAAAAGGAAAGAAATGAAACAATTTCAATGCGGGACTTGGGTTAGGGACAATATTTAGATGGCTACAAGAATGTAAATGCTTTTGATTTCATACGATTGTGATCCAGTCAAATTGGTGAAATGGAGGCAAGGAAATTAAGACCTCATAGGAAGGTAAGCCCTATACTGAGCTATGCCAGGAATTGACAGATACTGAAGAAAACAAATCAAGAAATAGCAACATAAGCATTCTTTAGAAATATAATGATAACATACCAGGGGAAGTCCCAAAATGAGTTTAAAGTGATGACCTATGGGAATTAGGACTCAAAGGCAAGAAAGGAAATGCTTTTTGATATAAGCCTTTCATTACCATTTTGTTCTTTTTTTCTTCTTTTCTTGTTTTACTGAGGATTTCTTGCTCCAGGTACCATTTTGTTATTACCTCTGTGTATCTAGTACTTTGATCAGCATTAAATATAATGTAAGTTCTGGAGATCTGTTGTATAGCATGATGACTATAGTTAATAATGCATACTTGAAAATTGCTAAGAGTAAATTTTTTGCTTTTATTATTTATTTATTTATTTATTTATTTATTTTGAGATGGGAGTCTTGCTCTGTCGCCCAGGCTGGAGTGCAGTGGCATAATCTCAGCTCACTGTAACCTCTGCCTCCCAGGTTCAAGCGATTCTCCTGCCTCAGCCTCCCGAGTAGCTGGGACTACAAGTGCGTGCCACCATGCCTGGCTAATTTTTTGTAGTTTTTGTAGAGATGGGGTTTCACCGTGTTAGCCAGGATGGTCTCGATCTCTTGACCTCGTGATGCATCCACCTCAGCCTCCCAAAGTGCTCGGATTACCGGTCTGAGCCACTGCACCTGGCCTGCTTTTATTATTTTTAATCAACACATAATTGTATATATTTATGGGATACAGTATAGTATTTTTATACATGTGTACAATGTGTAATGATCAAATCATAATTAGCATCTCCACCACCTCAAACATTTATCATTTCTTTGTTCTGGGGGCATTCAAAATCTACTCTTCTAGCTATTTAAAAATATATAATAAATTGACCTTAATTATAGTCACCCAATAGTGCTAAAGACACTAGAACGATTCCTTCTATCTAGCTGTACTCTTTTTTTTCCCCAGACAGGTTCTTACTCTGTCCCCAAGGCTGGAATGCAGTGGTGCAATCACAATTCACTGTACCCTTGACCTCTTGGGCCCAAGTGATCCTTCTACCTCAGCCGCCCAAGTAGCTGGGACCACAGGCGTGCACCACCATGCCTGGCTAATTTTTAAATTTTTTGTAGAAATTGGATCTCCCTATGTTGCCCAGCCTGGTCTCAAACTCCTGGGCTCAAGTGATCCTCCCAAACTGCTAGGATTACGGGTGTGAGCTACTGCACTCAGCCATGTACTCTTGTATCTGTTAACCTATTAGCCAACCCTTGGCTACCCCCTCCCCCTTACCCTTCCTCACCTCTAGTAAACACTATTCTAAGCAAATAGATCTTAAATGTTCTTACCACAAAAATAATAATAATAAAAATATGTGAGGTGATTAAAATGTTAATTAACTTGATTTAATCATTTCACAACGTATGCATATATCACATTGAACACTGGAAGTATACACAATTTTTATTTGTCAATTATACTTTAATAAAGATGAGGGAATAATTGAATATAATGTTAAAACAAAAAATAATTGCAAAACCTAAAGAAAATTAATAATCTAGTGCAGACCAGCCTTTTATACATGAGGTCACTGAAGTGCAGAGAGGTGAACTGACTTGTCTCATCTCACACAGCAAGTCACTGGCAGAGCTTGACCTGAAACCCAAAGCCAAGCATTTTCTATTACCTCCAGGTCCTTCAGGCCAGCCCTCCCGGGCCTCTGCCTTGGGAATTGGTATTGGTGACAAAGGGAATAGAGAGGAACATGCATAGAGCTCTCCATTTAGATTGACATATTCACACTGTGCTAGGGCGTCAGTAAGAAACAGTGCAAGCTTCAAGAGTACTCGCCCCAACCTTTTTCCCCCTCCCCATCCTCTCTCATAACCAACTTCAGCTAAAAGGTCTGAGAAGATAAGGGAATCTTAGATGACTCTCACTAGGGTGTAAATGACTCCCACCATGATTTTTATTTTATCAAGACATAACTCTAAAAACAGTTTGGATGGGATGCCAGGCAGTAGGATGAAGACAGATGGGGAAACTGCCTACCTGAGGTCAGGAGTTTGAGAACAGCCTGGCCAACATGGTGAAGCTCCATCTCTACTAAAAGTACAAAAATTAGCCAGGTGTGATGGCGTGTGCCTGTAATCCCAAGCTACTCTGGAGTCTGAGGTGGGAGGATCGCTTGAACCCGGGAGGTGGAGGTTGCAGTGAGTTAAGATTGAACCACTGCAAACCAGCCTGGGCAATAGAGAGAGATTCCATCTCAAAAAAAAAAAAAAAAAAAAAGTCAGACCAACCCATGGGGAGGCAGAGGGTGGGTGAGGGTGGGTGTAGCTGGGCTTATGGTGGTGCACTCATAGAGTTGGCTTGGGAACAGGGAACTGTGTGTGTGGAAGTTAAAAGATAGGCTTTGGAGGGACCTGGCTTTAAATCCCAGCTTTGCTGTGTGACCTTGGACAACCTGCTTACTCTTTGTGATCTCATATGCAAATGGGGGTGATAATGCATACTTCACAAATTGTGAGGATTGAATGAGACAACATATAGAAAGTACTAAATTTAGCGATTGGCAACACACTAAAAAATAACTCTATACACCCAACACCCTAGACCAGAAGGCATTGTGCTGACTCCCAGAATGCACTAGGAAGCACTGTCTGCTTCTTCCCTTCCTGCCCTTCCTCTCCTCTCCTCTGTTCTCCTTTCCTCTGTTCTCTCCCTTTTTCTCTCCTCCCCTGCGCACCCTATCCCTCTTCCCTTCCCCTTCCTCTCTCACTCTCCTGTCCCCTGATTCCAGCCCATTTATTATCTAGGTGACTATCCCAAGCTGCTTCTCCTGGTGCCTTTGTCCCCATCTCTCCAAGCCACCTTGATTATCTCCTCTACCTGACAGGGTCACCCTGCCGGCTGCAGGCTGGAGGGATTTATAGCAATCCCCTCCCTCCTTGCCTGCACGGGGCTACCAGACAGCCGGCAGATATGTGGGTTGGACACAGTGGGGCCCTGGGAGAGGCAAATAAATACATCAAGTTCCCAGCTGGGTCTGGAGATAAGGACGCAGGAAGATGGGGCTGCAGGATTCACAGATGCTGCACTGCACAGGGTCACTCTTCATAGCCTGATTCCTCTGGCTTCCCCGGGAAAGTCTATTTGGGGCACTTTGAAGAGGACACAGAAGAGGACGACACCTGAGCAATCTTTTCCTGGGAGGCGCTGCACTGAGGTGCCCTTCCTCAGCTTGGATTTGGTAGGGACAGGCCTGAGGAGTGAGAATGTGACAGATCCAACCCCAAGATGAGGCAGGCAGGAGGGACATTGAGCCCCACAGCACAGGAGGGGAAACTGAGGCCCAGAAGGGAGAAAGACTTCCAAAGTCTCACAGGAAGTCAGTGAAGAGTAGTTACAGTCCCCTAACCCCTGATCTACCACTCTAGACCCCCTTACACTGAATTGTGCCTGGCTTCCCCCAGACGTGGCCATTTGAACTGGCCTTGCCTGGGTACAGAATTCCAGGTATCTCTGCAACATGCCAGGATCCACCTCAGGGAGGGTTCTCCTCCCTCCAGGTCTCTGCCCCAGCCAGCTGCCTGATGAGATGCCCTCTCTATGGGGCCTGATTTGGGGTCAGTATCCTATTATAGATAACTCGAGGGTACAACTTCAGTTTCTCCCACACGTGGATGGGATTCTGTTCTAGTGCCTGTGGGCAACGGAGTGGGAGTACGGGGGACTAACGCAGGAGACCTGAAGTGGGGGCGCCTGTCCCATCCACCCCAGAGACAGCTGCCCTTGCCACTGTCGAGGTCACACCTGCCCAAGAGCCTCAAGGGCCTCCTAATCAGCAAGCTCACCCACAGCCACCAGGCTTGGCACGTCCTTGACCCAGACTGCCCAGATAGGCTGGGGACATTTCCCATTCCCACCTGCTCTGTGACCTCCCTTTTGGCCTCTGTCTCCCTCCCAGTAAAGTGAAAGGGATAGAGGACCTCCAGGCCCCAAATTCTGATGCTGGGTGACTCTATGATCCTTGAAGGCTGTCATTGCATCTCCCTAAGGTGGGTGCAGACTTCACAGAGTCTTTCCAGGCTACTAGAGCTGATTGCCTACAGGCACGGAGAGGGGGAAGTGCTTGGGAGTCCCATCCCCCAGGGGCAGCCCTTGGCCAATGTCTGACTGCTGTGCATCTGTGGAAGTGAGTTTCCCTTCCTCTCATTGGGACAAACAGGATTCATTTTCACTCTGGAGCTTCCTGGGATCAGTCCAACGCTGAGACTGTGCCTGAGATCACAACTTTGCTTAGCTTCTTCCTCTTCCTTTCCTATTTCCCCTTCTCTCTTCTGGTTGTTTTTTGCTTGGGCAGTTTTTTAAACAACCACCTGCACACAAAACATTGTCTCAGCTCTGCTTCTGGGAAGCCACTTTCAAGAGCAAATGAAAACAGTCTATTGACAGCAAGAAACTAAATGTCTCTGAGGGAAAAGTCAGTTTTATTTCAGCCCATCGAGTGCCCTCCCTGTGCTGTTCTGGGCTTTGATGGGGACAGTGGAGGGGAAGGCCCTGGGCAGCCCCCCCAGCCCCAGGAGCTTTGAGTCTGGGGGATGGAGGAGGAGGAGGAGACTCTGGGCCCAGCCCTCCTGCGGTCTGCAGGAGGCCACAGGAGGTGGTGGGCTGGGGGGGGGGGGGGTCTCTGAATGTGTGTTTATTGTGGCCTTTCTGTGTCCTGTGATGGCCCCAGGGAGTGGAGGACTGAGGGTTGCAGAGCAGGGAGGGGTGGCAGCCTTGTTCTTTCCTGGTCGATGTGCCAGGCTCCCGAAATATTCAGTGATCAGATTTTAACCTCAAATAACAGTGCCCCAACCGCCCCTGAATCTTGCTATGGAAAGAGCCTTTGGTAAGTGTTTTGAAGCATGAAGACTCCCTCTGCCCACAGAGCAGTGCACAGCAGTTTGGGGGAGGGGCTAGCTCCTGGGACCCAAGCAGGCCTGAAGAGATGAGGCGGGTTGCAGTGTGATGGGAGGGGAGACACAGAAATTGCCAAGGGCCATGAGGAAGAGGGGAAGACACAACCCCAGGCCCCCAAGGAGGGTGTCTTCCTGCAGGAAGCCCTGTCAGATGGCAGCCTGCGGCCCAGAAGCCCCAACTCAACCTGCAAACTGGCTTCTCCTAAGGCCACAGCACCCAAGGGCCTCAAGACACATCTAGCCCATTCCCCTACCATTGCATGGGTGGAAACCTAGAAGGAGAGAGGGCAAGGAGTTGCTTAAGACCACTTAGAGAGTTTGTGAAGCTAGAGTGCTTTCAGGTTGTGGAGCTCAAAGCCCAGTGTGGTCTGCCCCACTTTGCACTGCCCCACATTTTTCCTAAGACCGAGGTAGAAATATTCCTCCTGTTTTCCACCTCAACAGTAAAAGTGCCTCTCTTCTCTGCCATGGGACTGGGAGACATGTTCAGGATGTGAAGTCATATAGGGACATCTTTGAGTTCATAAACATCTCCTGTTCATAAATATCCGACTAAAGACTGAAGCTTCCACTGCTCCCAAAATAGCTTTGGATCCCAGCACAGGCATTTCCAAGAACAGATTTTTATCCTTTCAAGAATTCCGTGAAAGAGCTGGGTGCGATGTGTGCCTCTAGGCGCAGCTACTTGGGAGGATGAGGCAGGAGGATCACTTGAGCCCAGGATTTGAGGCCAGCTGGACAACACAGTTTGATCCTCAGCCCAAATAAATAAATAAATAAATCGATCCAAGAATTCTGTGAAAGCAAAGAATCCTCTGGTTTGTATGCCTACCAGAGTTTCCTGAAGCTGGTCACACACACTGCCCTGACCCTGACTGTGATCTCAGACTGTGGATATAGATTGGTCTAAACTCCAGATAAGGAAGTATCTAGTATGGTCCATTATAATCCTGGTCATTCTCATTTCAATTCATTTTGATACAATATTAGGCTACTCTGAACATGCAATTCCCCAATCCTTCTATTTAAAAGGGATTTCTTGCTTGTAGTGAGCCTTGAGATTGACTCCTCTATAGCCATATCAGGGCCAGATAATTATTCTGAACCAATCAATTTCATCCCCTTCACCAGTGACTGGTTCAGAGATAAAAGACCTATGCCAATAGGTGTCAAGACCCAAGGGAGAGGCTGTGGCTTCAGAAAAGAGAAGCCTGTCTTTCTAACCCACTAGTCTGTTAACATTACGTTTGTGGCTGGGCACGGTGGCTTACACCTGTAATTTTCAGCACTTTGGGAGGCTGAGGCGGAAGGATCACTTGAGGTCAAGAGTTTGAGACCAGCCTAGCCAACATGGTGAAACCCCATATCTACTAAAAATACAAAAACTAGCCGGGTGTGGTGGCATGCACCTGTAATCCAAGCGACTCGGGAGGCCGAGGCAGGAGAATCCCTTGAAGCCAGCAGGTGGAGGTGGCAGTGAGCCAAAATTGTGCCACCGCATTTCAGCCTGAGTAACAAGAGTGAGACTCCATCTAAAAAGAAAACAAAACACAATAGGTATGTTTCCTTGGTGGCTCCGGAAGCCCTTCAGTGACACCAAGGCACCAAGGGACCCAGTCCTTGGGCTGGAAGCCCTATTAAGGGTGGCAGAGGGGAGAGATGAAAGAAATTGTGACTGCTGATGTCACTGAGCCGCTGAATCAACAGCCGGGAAGCCAGCCTTGCTTCCTGCTTTGTGAGACGATACACTTAATACTTTCCATCCTTGGGGGTGGGAATCTTGTTATTTGCCGATGGAAATATTACACATCATCCCCAGCCCCCAGTCCCCTGCCTCACCCGGCCCTACCCTTTACCATGGCAAGTCCTGCCACGGAGGAGCTGGCTGCCTCAGAAAATCTCTTGGGGAAACCAGTCCTGCCTGAATTGGGGTGGGATTGCCAAGCATTTTGCACCCCACCCCCCTTGTTTTTTGGTGGGTTGTTTGTTTGTTTGTTTTTGAGACAGAGTCTCACTCTGTTGCCCAGGCTGGAGTGCAGTGGTGTGATCATGGCTTATGGCTGCCTCGACCTCCTGGGCTCAAGCGATCCTCTGGTCTCAGTCTCCCTCCAGAGTAGCTGGGACCACAGTTGTGCACCACCACGCCCAACTAATTAAAAAAAAAACTGTAGAGATGAGGTCTGACTATGTTGCCCAAGCTGGTCTTAAACTCCTGGGCTCAAATACTCCTTCTACCTTGGCATCCCAAAGTGCTGGGATTACAGGCGTGAGCCATCTTGCTCGGCCATGTTCCCCTTTGAATGCAGGAGTATTGCCTCTTCCAGGCAGGAGTTCCTCTTATTCAGCGAGACAAGCACAGACCCAGATAATTACATGAGCTGCCACTGGAAGAGCTGTTGTTAATTTTGATGGCAATAAAAGGCCTTGCCAGTACGTTAAGCTAATTTCATGAAAATGCTGGGAGGAGGGTCATGGGCTGGATCCCAGATTATTAATAATGTCGAGCTTCATTTGAACCATTCAGAAAATTTGTCTCAGTTGCCTCCAGCAAACTGCCACAGGTTGCTACTTTCCTCTGAAATCAACAGTCTTCTCATAGGCAAGTGTGGATTTTTTTGTTTTTCCCTAGAAAATAATTAAAGTCACAAAGTCCAATAAATACTTAAACAGAATGTAGTTTTAATTAAAAACCTTCCACCAAGTCTGCAGTTGCAGGTCTCTCTTCGCAAACAGGTATGCTGACAAGCATCAGTCTTAAGTATCTGAAACTAGAAACCCTTACAAATAATAATAGTAAATCTGGTTTCTACGTATACCCATGGTGTGTGTGTGTGCAAAGGGGGTGGTGGTGGTGAAGAGGTCTGGGGGCAGAGCCAAGGTCCTCCCCTGTGGGGGAGGCAGGACACAAGCCTGTAGGGGTGTGTGCAGCAGAACATTTTATCAAACTTGTGTCCAACTCTGCAAGGCAATAATAATGGCTAATTCAGCTATTATATTAAAAACGTATCTCAAGTACTGAGCACTAAGTGCCAGGTACTAAGTGCTTTGCATACATTGATTCATTTAATCCTCAAGGTGACCCAAAAGCATAGGTATTCTTTTTTTTTTTTTTTTTTTTTTGAGACAGAGTCTCACTCCATCGCCCAGGCTGGAATGCAGTGGCACTATCTCGGCTCACTGCAACCTCTGCCTCCCGAGTTCAAGCGATTCTCCTGCCTCAGCCTCCTGAGTAGCTGGGATTACAAGCACGCACCACCACACCCGGCTAATTTTTGTATTTTTAGCAGAGACGAGGTTTCACCATGTTGGTCAGGCTGGTCTCGAACTCCTGACCTTGTGATCCGCCCGCCTTTGCCTCCCAAAGTGCTGGGATTACAGGTGTGAGCCACCGCGCCTGGCTGGTACTCTTATTTATGCCTTTTTTTCTTGAGGCACAGAGAGGTTAAATAACTTGGCTAAGGACACACAGTCAGTACATAATGGAGTCTGATGCTAGGACCTGCCCGCCTGACGACTACATAGAGCCTGTACAAGGAAAGGCCGGAGGGGGGAGTATAAAGAGGGCCTGGCTTCCCTGAGGAGTGATCTTTCGACTGGAAATTAGAAAAGGAAAGCAGCTTCTTGGGGGTGTGGGGCTGGAGAGAACAGTTGTGTGTGTGTGTGTGTGTGTCTGTGCGCGCAGAAGCTGAAAGATGGGAAGTAGTGAGTGTTCAGGGGCTTCTGGCTGGAGGGCAGCCGTGGGGAAGGTCTCCGCAGCCTTAACTGGCTGCTATGCTGGGGATGTTTGATGCCCATCTGGGCCCCGGCTTTCTTATTCTCAGAGGCCCTTCCCTTTAGGGAAGTCCATTAAATCCTCCGCGTGCCACATTAAAATACAAGGGCATGTACAACTCTGAGTGCAGTTGCAACTGAATCGTTTGCACAATGTTGCATGTCCTAAACATTCAATCAAACATCGATTACTTCCAGTTTTGCAGTTTTCTTTGCCCCTGTTAGCGCCAACAGATTTTTTTTTCAGATCTCAGACATTTATTTTAATAGGCCCCTGACAAAGTCCTAAGACTCAGAAGGGAGAGTGGGAGAGGTGTATAGGAAGCTTTTGTGCCAGGGACTAGTCGCTCAAGAATTAGGAGACGCCCCGGGCACTGGAAACTACATAGCGCGAAGTAGGGACCGCGCCTGTGTTGTGTAGTGGACCAGAGGTTGCTGATACCTGGGACATAGACTGGGTGGGCACGGGAAGTAAAGCCTCGGGACTTTGGTTAAGCGCGCCGCGGGACTGCAGAGCCGTGGGCAGCGGTCGCCTTGGTGCAGGGTTCCAGCCACATCTTCCTCGCCCAGCTAGCACCCTCCGCCATTGACCCGCCTCTGCGCCCGGCAAGCGGCTTCCAGCAGGGGGCGCGCGCGGACCAGGCTTGGACCCTAGAACAGCGCGGACGGAGTCGCTGGAGCAAGTCCCCAGATCCAACCGGTTTCAACCCTCCCCACCCACCCGACGCTCCGGGTTCGCGACGTTGAAGTTAAGGGTCGATCCGCAGAAAGCGGCCAGGGGCTCCAGGTCTCCATTCCTGGGTCTGTCTGGGGTCGGCCCCAGCCTGGTTAGAAGCCTTAGTCTGGATTCGGCGGATTCTGAATCTGGGACCCTCTGCGCTCGCGGCTTGGAACCTTGTCAACCTCCCCTCCCCTCCCCCACCCCTACTTCCACACACCTGATTAGTTGTCTGTTTCTTTAACGATCAAAGACGTGGGCGGCGGCGGGGTGAGGTCTTGGTTCGCGGCTCCCCAGCCCTCCCTAACTGTCATTATTAACGTTATAAACATTAGACCCGCTTCTGCGCGCCGGGCGGCGCCGGACGAGGTGCGCGCAGTCTTCTAGCCGAGCTCGGAGGCAGATCCAGAAGTCGCGGCTCCCACCCCAGGCCTCGGCGGACTCTGCCTGGGGCGACTCGGGCTCCAGCCCTGCCCGGGCGGGCACTGGGCTCTCCAGGGTCGAAGGCAGGGGTAAGGGGTGTCTTTCCCCCAGGGCAGCCTCCGGGAACAAAAGCATTTGCTGTAGAGTGAGCTAGAGCCTCCGGGCCTGCGGGAGTCATCTCCCGCCCAGGGGTGGTCACCGCGTCCTTAACCACCCCAGGAGCCCCGTCTCCCTGCCGAGCTCCTTGGCTTCTGCAACCCTGTCAAGACAGCAAGGAAAGGGGGTCTTCCCTGGTCCTCGGGCCCCGAGGTTTCGGGGTTGCTTATAGGACAGGTTCCTGCAGTCCAGGGAAGCTCTGGGCAGATAGCGAGCCCATTCTCCCTTCCACTACCCAGATTCTGCCTCCCTGCGGAAGGCAAAAAAGAAAGAAAATAGGTAAAAACCGGGAGAGGGCCCAAGGGCCTTGAGCCTCCCCGCCTGGCGCCCCTCACTCAGTCCCGAAAAGTCCCCTGGACACGCCATCCCGGACTGGGCTCAGCTCCCGCTGCTGGGCCCCTGCCTCCAAAGATCCTTCCCAGGCACAGGCTCCCAAGACCGCCCCCTCAGGGTTCCCAAGACCCGGACAACTGCCCAGGACGCCGCTCCCCGCCCCACCCCCACCTTGTTCGGCAGACAAAGAAGGGTGTGCTGGTCCCGCCGTCTGCCTCCTTCCCCCGACCCCGCAAGGCCTAGAAACCTCAGGGACTCACCCCAGGCTAGGGACCCAATCCTGGCTGTCCCACCACAGGGTCCCCGGCAGGGACGGGTCACAGTGCTCTCACCCCTCGACCCTTTTCGAAGACACCTTCCCTGAAAGGCGCCTTGCGCCCTCCCCATGGGTCGGCGGGGGGGACTCCAGGCCCGAGCAGGCGGTGTGAAGTTCTGTGTTCTGAATTGCAGCTGAGCAAGATGCGATAGTCCCAGCCCGCTGGGCCGCCTCTAGCGACGGCAGGAGTAGGAGAGAGGGAGGGACGCTTGGAGTGTGAGCGCACCAGTCTGTTCATGTTTAATTTACAAAGCAGCCTCGGAACCCCGGGCCGGGGTGGTCTCTTTAGACGTTGCACTCTTAGCCTGTCTCTCTTCCCCACCCCCTCCTCTAGCTCATTAAGATGCTCAACACTCAAATCGGGGTATTGATCTCCACAGAAGCCCCAAACCCCCGCCATCGACCCACCATGAGAGACCCCCATGGCCCGGGGTGATGGCTGTGGGGCTTGGTGCGCCCAGAGAGCTCAGTGGCTACAGAACGGGTGGGGATTCTGCGTGTCTCCCGGAGCCTGAACCCCTTTCCTGGTTCTGGCCGGTAGCTGTCTCCAGGGCTAACGTGGGCAGCGCAGGGGGGCGGAAACTGGGTTTTAGCCAAATGCCTCGACATCGCCGCGCCTCCGCCTCCTCGTCGCTGGAAGAAATGTCGGGGTTTCATCAGAGCTAGGGAGCGACAGTCGGGAACAGCGAGTCTGCTGAAGCCGGCTGTTGTGTGAGGGTGTGAGACGGCGGGGCGGTGAGGGGCCACCGCGGCTTGGGGGATAGTGCGTGTGGGGTTGACCGTGTGTCTGCTTGAGAGGCTGTGAAGATATGGGGGGCAGGGATGGGAGAAATGCTCGGGCCTGAAGTCCCCAGCCCACCATGCTCAAGAGTAGCGGACGTTTTGCCACCATCCTTGTCTGTGCTACTGTCTGCTGCAGCTTCCGTGCCCCGTTCTTCTGGAGCAGGCAAGAGGTGCTTGGAGTGAGGTGCTTCTGGAGTGAGGTGCTTGGGTGCGCTCGAGAGAGCTTCCCCCTGCTCCACCTGTTTCGCGGTGCGCGCAGGCCAACGCGTCGGGCAGTGGGCTTCAAGCGCTGGTTTAGCCACAAAAGACCAGATGTGAAGAGTTCCGGCTTAAGAGGCTGGGCAGGGCTGCGGTGGGCTGGGGAGGGGTGGTGTCCTTTCCCAGCACGCCCTGCAGGGCTGTGCGTTCTGGTCTCGGGTTAGACTAGCAGGCGGGGCGGGGGGGTTGGGGCGGCGGGGCGGGGGAGACTAGGGCTTATATCAGCCCAGATCCAGGCAAAAATGGTAGGGAGGGTGCGGCGCTCTGCTAACACTATCAATTATGCATCGTGTTGAACGTGGCTTCGGGGAGGAGGCGGCTAGCAGCGGGGGGTGCGGGAGGGAAGGGTCCGCGCGAGCTCGGCTGCGCGCAGCTCAGCGGGTCCCGCTCGAGGTCGCTGGGTGCCACCGCCTGCATTTGCAAAAAGAGTTTAAAGGCAAAGACACGCCTTCCCCCCCACTTCAGCCGCGCGCCTTTCCTTCCCCCAAATTCCTCAAAGATGGTTTGTCTCACGTGTTGCAGGGCGTAAAAGCGGCTTGCATTCAATTAGCAGCGAAGCTCGCCGGCGCTGGCGGGACAGGCGCGTGAGGGTGAGTTCGCGTGAATGTGTGTATGCGTGTGCGAGAGGAGAACGGTAAGTGTCCCGGGTGCAGGTGTGCCCGTGAAAACGCGTGTGAATGTAGCACGGGCTGAACACACTGATGCGATTATTACCTGACCATGGATGATTGTAACCTGTGAAGGTGGACTATGGGGAGGGTGTGAGGGACTGTGTGTGCGAGAATGTGTTTGAACGTGGGGTGGAGGAGGTGGTGTGATGAGGGACAGTAACAATGTCAGCGGCTGTGTAAATGTGGGGGTACGTGGGTTGGGGGCGTGCAGAAGGCTGCGAAGAGCCCAGCCCGGACGGTGGGCGTGGGATGCCCCTTATGACCGACGTGTCTTGGCCTTGGGTAGGGTCGCCGTGGCTTTAACAAAAGTAGACCAAGCAGGAGGCGGGAGAGGCTATGCGCGTCCCCGCCAGGCCCGGGAGCGCGCAAGGACTTTCTCCAACCTGCAGCCAGAGAGGTGGGGGGAACGGACGCAAAAGGAAAAACTGAAGTGGTACTTTGGGGCCACCGAGTCCCCAAACTTACCTGTCCCTTTCTTTGCCCCCCGCCCCCCGTTTTCCCCACAGCCACAACACATACGTGTATCTTCCTTGGGCTATCTTCCCTGCTCTGCCACACCGGGTCTGGAGAAGGGGTTTCAGCCCCAGGACATTTACTGAGAGTCGGCGAGTATTGGGTAAGCAATGGGGGCCACCCCACAACCTTGACCCAGGTGGGGTTAGGTCCAGCCTAGGGCACCTGATGGGGTGCGGGGCTGGGGGGGAGGTGCTGTCTGGCAGGAACCAGGAAGGAAGGGAAGGGACCCTCCCCGAAGAGCAAAGGCAGAGTGAAGGAGCAGGTTCCCAAAGACAAGGTGTGGGAGGGGCTCTGCCAAACCTGACAGGTGCTCCAAATGGGGGCAGTGAGTCTGTGCAAGTTCGTTTGTGTGACCGGGCTTTAAGGTGTTACGGGGAGGGGGTCCTTAGGCACCGCAGAGCTGTGGAGAAAGGCTCAGAATCTTTCACCTTCTCCAGCTTCATTGGCTAGTGGCAGCCCCATGACCTGTTGGCTGAGGACGCCTCTGCCCAATGGGAGCCGCTTGAGGGACCTGAGAGGAAGCTCTAGTGACCCCTCTCCCAACACACCTGGTCCAAACATGGGGGAGGACCTCCTTCCCCGTAAGGAAGGTTGTCAGAGCAGCCCTTCTTCTCCCCTCACAGGAGGTGCAGCCCCAGGCAGGTGACTTTGGCCTTAGATGCAGAAGGGCATGGGGATGGGCTTCCCCAGATCCCACATCTCAAGTCGTGCAGTGCAGATCCTCCTATTGCTTCTCTGCTGCATTTCGGTCACAGTGGAGGGCTGTATGCACACACAGGCGCATGCCTGTGTTCTTGTGGGTGGTTCACTTCGTGTGAGGACTTGTGTCCTGTGTCTGTCAATTGTCACAATGGACAGGAAAGCGCTTTGTACCGTGGTGGAAAACACTGTACAAATGCTGGTTCAGTTAAGAGAACAATGAGGTCTCCAGGGTCTATTGTGTCCGTGTCTGGGTGCATATGTGTTTGTGAGTTTAGGAAATGTGTTGTGAGCCTCCTAATTCAGCATCAGGTCCTCTAAACCCCTGCAGAAGTTGGCGGTTTGATTATGAAGCCCCGCGTCTGTTTGTATTGTTGTGTGCCTGCATGGGCGTGTGTGCGAGTGCTGTGCGTGGGACAAAGGTTCCAGGGAGGACAGCCAGTCATACGGACAAAAATGTCCTTCCTGGGTAGGATCCATTTCACCAGGTTAAACGAAGGCTTAGAAACACAGAGAAGGGTACGTGAGGAGCCCGCTGGAGACGGGCGAGCTGCGGAGCCCACGGAGGGGCCAGCTCCAGCGTGAAGGAAGGAGTAGGAAGGGAAAAAAGAGTGATGTACCGGGCCGCTGGAAAAGGAAATTAGGGCCCTGGGAGGCAGCATCCGTTGAACCTCGAGATTTTTATTGACCTTCACTTCAGAGACGCTCCTGGCCATAGAGGAGGTTACCGGAGCCCTGGAACTTGTGCTAGACGGGCTTGCGGAGGCACAGCTTGATAGGGGAGGTAAGCTAGGGTTCAGTGAGTCACCTTCTTTCTTCTTCCCCTGGTTTCCATCTTCAGGAGCCGCGATGTTCCCCCTTCGGGCCCTGTGGTTGGTCTGGGCACTTCTAGGAGTGGCCGGAGCATGTCCGGAGCCGTGCGCCTGCGTGGACAAGTACGCTCACCAGTTCGCGGACTGCGCTTACAAAGAGTTGCGTGAGGTGCCGGAAGGACTGCCTGCAAACGTGACCACGCTTAGTCTGTCCGCGAACAAGATCACGGTGCTGCGGCGCGGGGCCTTCGCCGACGTCACACAGGTCACGTCGCTGTGGCTGGCGCACAATGAGGTGCGCACCGTGGAGCCAGGCGCACTGGCCGTGCTGAGTCAGCTCAAGAACCTCGACCTGAGCCACAACTTCATATCCAGTTTTCCGTGGAGCGACCTGCGCAACCTGAGCGCGCTGCAGCTGCTCAAAATGAACCACAACCGCCTAGGCTCTCTGCCCCGGGACGCACTCGGTGCGCTACCCGACCTGCGTTCCCTGCGCATCAACAACAACCGGCTGCGTACGCTGGCGCCAGGCACCTTCGACGCGCTCAGCGCGCTGTCACACCTGCAACTCTATCACAATCCCTTCCACTGCGGCTGCGGCCTTGTGTGGCTGCAGGCCTGGGCCGCGAGCACCCGGGTGTCTTTACCCGAGCCCGACTCCATTGCTTGTGCCTCGCCTCCCGCGCTGCAGGGGGTGCCGGTGTACCGCCTGCCCGCCCTGCCCTGTGCACCGCCCAGCGTGCATCTGAGTGCCGAGCCACCGCTTGAGGCACCCGGCACCCCACTGCGCGCGGGACTGGCGTTCGTGTTACACTGTATCGCGGACGGCCACCCCACGCCTCGCCTGCAATGGCAACTTCAGATCCCTGGTGGCACCGTAGTCTTAGAGCCACCGGTTCTGAGCCGGGAGGACGACGGGGTTGGGGCGGAGGAAGGAGAGGGAGAAGGAGATGGGGATTTGCTGACGCAGACCCAAGCCCCAATGCCGACTCCAGCACCCGCTTGGCCCGCGCCCCCAGCCACACCGCGCTTCCTGGCCCTCGCAAACGGCTCCCTGTTGGTGCCCCTCCTGAGTGCCAAGGAGGCGGGCGTCTACACTTGCCGTGCACACAATGAGCTGGGCGCCAACTCTACGTCAATACGTGTGGCGGTGGCAGCAACTGGGCCCCCAAAACACGCGCCTGGCGCCGGGGGAGAACCCGACGGGCAGGCCCCGACCTCTGAGCGCAAGTCCACAGCCAAGGGTCGGGGCAACAGCGTCCTGCCTTCCAAACCCGAGGGCAAAATCAAAGGCCAAGGCCTGGCCAAGGTCAGCATTCTCGGGGAGACCGAGACGGAACCAGAGGAGGACATAAGTGAGGGAGAGGAGGCTGAAGACCAGATCCTCGCGGACCCGGCGGAGGAGCAGCGCTGTGGCAACGGGGACCCCTCTCGGTACGTTTCTAACCACGCGTTCAACCAGAGCGCAGAGCTCAAGCCGCACGTCTTCGAGCTGGGCGTCATCGCGCTGGATGTGGCGGAGCGCGAGGCGCGGGTGCAGCTGACGCCGCTGGCTGCGCGCTGGGGCCCTGGGCCCGGCGGCGCTGGCGGAGCCCGGCGACCCGGGCGGCGACCCCTGCGCCTACTCTATCTGTGTCCAGCGGGGGGCGGCGCGGCAGTGCAGTGGTCCCGCGTAGAGGAAGGCGTCAACGCCTACTGGTTCCGCGGCCTGCGGCCGGGTACCAACTACTCCGTGTGCCTGGCGCTGGCGGGCGAAGCCTGCCACGTGCAAGTGGTGTTTTCCACCAAGAAGGAGCTCCCATCGCTGCTGGTCATCGTGGCAGTGAGCGTATTCCTCCTGGTGCTGGCCACAGTGCCCCTTCTGGGCGCCGCCTGCTGCCATCTGCTGGCTAAACACCCGGGCAAGCCCTACCGTCTGATCCTGCGGCCTCAGGCCCCTGACCCTATGGAGAAGCGCATCGCCGCAGACTTCGACCCGCGTGCTTCCTACCTCGAGTCCGAGAAAAGCTACCCGGCGGGCGGCGAGGCGGGCGGCGAGGAGCCAGAGGACGCGCAGAGGGAGGGCCTTGATGAAGACGCGGAGCAGGGAGACCCAAGTGGGGACCTGCAGAGAGAGGAGAGCCTGGCGGCCTGCTCACTGGTGGAGTCCCAGTCCAAGGCCAACCAAGAGGAGTTCGAGGCGGGCTCAGAGTACAGCGATCGGCTGCCCCTGGGCGCCGAGGCGGTCAACATCGCCCAGGAGATTAATGGCAACTACAGGCAGACGGCAGGCTGAACCTCTGCCCATCCGGCCCGCCCATTCCCAACCTCTACCTAGGGTGCCTGGGAGCAGCAGTCTAGGGCTGGCAGGACTTATGTCCCCCGTCCCCAACCTTCACCTACTCCTCCCCCTTACTACTCCCCAACCTTGACTACCAGGGACTTCTATTAGGGAGTGGGCCGATTTCACCAGTCCCTGCTACCCACGGCTGCCATTCTCCCTGCGGGCTGAATCCCCTTCCCCGCCAAGCACAGTGTTTATCTTACCCCGTGCAAGACTCCACCCGCAGACGATGGGCGATATCTATGTCCCTCCATTCCCATCGCGATTATCTGCGAAATCCACCCCGCAGCCTGCCCCACCGTGGGCTCTGGAGCCAGAGGAAACGAGCGAAGACTTTGGAAACCTCGCGGTAACGCGGTGGTTTCGGGGCCAGCCAGGGCCAGTGGAGTGCTGTGGGGTCCCACCTCGACCCCTCCTCCTCCCTTTCTTTTTTTTTTTTAAACGGAGTCTCGGTCTGTCGCCAGGCTGGAGTGCAGTGGCGCGATCTCGGCTCACTGCATCCTCCGCCCCCCGGGTTCAAGCGATTCTCCTGCCTCAGCCTGCCGAGTAGCTGGGACTACAGGCGCGCGCCACCACGACCAGCTAATTTTTTCTATTTTTAGTAGAGACGGGGTTTCACCATGTTGGCCAGGATGGTCTGGATCTCTTGACCTCAGGTGATCCATCCGCCTCGGCCTCTCAAAGTGCTGGGATTACAGGCGTGAGCCACTGCGCCCGGCCCCTCCTCCCTTTCAATCCCTACTCCCAGAAGCCGGGATTCGTGGCAACCCCTAGTTTTTAGTTCCAAAGCCTCCTGCCGGCAGGGAACCAATTCCTTCTGTCCTCCCACCCCCACCCCACTTCTGGCCTGTTGGAGTCCAGCCCGGTGCCTGGGGCGCCTTTCAGCTCCGCGCTCAGATTTTCCTGTTTTCGTTGTTTTCAAAGACAGCGACATTTCGGGTCTGGTGCTAACACCCCCTTCCCAGCCTCTGGGAAAATCGGGTGTGTGTGTCGGGGGGTAGGGAGGGAATGCGTTTTCTGTCGTCTCTCTCCTAACTTAAAGCGCCGCAGGACCGCGCGTCCCTTGGCGGCTGAGCCCGTGGACTTGGTCCCGGGCCAATTTCGTTGTCCGTGTGTTGGGCTTTCCGGAGGTCTGTGCGCCCAACAGCGCCGCTCCCGCGGTTCCACCCGACCCAGACCCTAGCTGGAAAGCGCCGGAGGTGGAGGAAGCTGACTGTGGCCTCCCCGGCCGCGGCTCTCTGGAGGGCTCGCGCCCTAGTTCGCACAAAGCCTGCTCGTGACTGTGCGACTGTGCAACTGTGCGGTGGGATCCGGATGGAGCCGAGCCCCTCCGTCCTCGCGTCTCGGTCCTCGCGTCGCCCCGCCCCACCCGCCCCACCCGCCCCTGCTTCGGCGGGAATCGTGTTTGCCCGGCGTGTAGTCCCTGACAAGCGTGCCCCGTAGGAGAAAAGTCTGTGTCCTGTAAAGTGTGACCGTGTAGTGTAGGGGGGCGGGCGGGCGGGGGGGGGGGGGCGGATGGGCGGGGAGGGAGGGAAGGGGAGGGGCGCGGCGCGGCGACTCGGGGCGAGGTTCTTTTTTCCGTTTTGAAAGAAAGCGTCGGGGTTGGGGTGGGGGGAGTTTCAGTCCTCGGGGTCAGCCCTCTCCGCGAAGCGCAGCACAAGCGCGGGCCTGGGACGGAGTAGCCCCCCGGAGCCCGTGCCCTTTTCTAAACGCGTCTGTATGCAAACAGTCAATAAAACAATCGATTTGAACTGGGCTCGGTGACTTTTTGTCAGGGGACAGAGGGAGGAGGCCTGGACGATGAAGGAGGAAACCGCGGAAGGAAGGAGCCCCCCCAGAGCCTCCCGTTGGGATCTTTTGAGTGATTTCCTGTTTGTCTGACCATCCTGTGATTTTTTGCCAGGTGTTTGCACCCAGCCCTGCTCCTAGTGTCTCCAACTCCAGGGTGGGGTGACAAAAAACGAGGGCAGGCTGGAAGTGAGTAGGGGGAGGTTGCAAGAAAGGAAGGCGGGTGTCTGCAGACCCTAAACACAGGGAGTCTGAGTGTGCGTGCAAGTATATTTGCACTCAAGAGTGTGCGGCACCTTCTTTCACTTGAGACTGTCTGTGTAGTGGGTTGTGGCTGTATATGGTGTCACACTGCCCAGTTTCTGTGTCTCCACATCAGCCTTTGAGTTCCCTGAGAAGCCAGTGGGAAGAGGATGGGATTCATAGGGACAAGACTGCTGTGGCTTGCACAAGAGAAGTCACTAATAACACAAAGTACAGAGCGGGTAAATGATGTAAAGCAGGAAAGGGGGAGAACCTGGCCAGGCTGATTGCCCAGAGCAAGCCGGCACGTTTGGCCTGGGAGCCAAGTGTGTGTGTTGTGTGGGTGGGTGGGGAGCACTCAGTGAATGATGCATGGACAACCATCAGGGTGTGCTAAGGGGCTGCACCTGGGGAATCAGGGTTGAAAACACACTGATTTAGTAGTCCTAGAAAGGGGGTTTCTTGGGTGAGGAACAGGAGAGACAGGGGGATCAAGAAAGGAGGCTGTGCTCCTGCCCAGCCTAAAACACAGGGGTTGGGCTGCTGTGTGTTTCAGCTGAATCCCCCTAAAATGGGAAGAGGCGGGGAACAGAGGTGGAGGAGGAAAGCAACAGAAATGGGAAGCAGATAAAGATTCTATCTCTCCCCTCCCTTCTTCCTGCTTCCAATTTCTTGTCCTCTTTTGCTGTCTCTGGGGGTCTTCCTAATTGGACCAGTCCAGGTTGGCAACAGGCCCAAGTTCCAATGCTCAGGGTTCTACCACAGCCTCAGGTCTGTCCTCTGGCATAGGTGGTGGCTGTGACACTTCTTGGGGCCTGAGCCCAGGTTCCCTTCCCAGACCAGCAAAGCTGTTTTCTTTTTTATTTTTTTATTTTTAAAATAGATCAGTTTTATTCTGCTAGTTCCATAAAAACAATGTAAACACAAGCGTTCTGTACATCTTGCTGGTGAATTCACATAATGCTTAGTTCCCTGATCCTTTGACCTCCTCGTCTTCTCCAGTTATTTTCTGTTTGGACCACTGGCCATAGGAGTGGAGTGGGGTTGGGGCTTAGGAGAGAGCAATGTGGCTTTTTGGTATGATTTGTTTTATTGCTTGCCCTCTCAGCACACTCCTGCTACTCCTAACACAAAGTCTGAGATTTAAGCCCTTAAACCTGTAGGTTTCACCGTCAGCTTTTTCTTTTCTTTCTTTTTTTTTTTTTTTTTTTGCATAGGCATTACTAGGGACGTGAATGGGAGACTGGTATAGAAAGTGGTGAGGAGCCAAAGACAAGAAATTGCTTTAAACACAAGATGAAAATGCTCTGTTCTGTCCACACAAAGAATCACCTAATACTGGTGTGAGGCATCTCACTTAGCTGTGGAGAAGTCCTTGGAATTAGATCTCAGAAAGACAGTTCCAGCTTTAAGACAGTAAAACCTTTAGGCAATGGGCTAATTGCCTTAAAGGAAAGAAGAGTTCTACTTGAAAGAGCTTGCAGGTGGAGAAATTGTCCTACAAAGATTCTTGGAAATGTTAGTGGAGATAACTGACATGGGTAGCTGTGGGCCAACCAGGAACTGTCAACAGCCCGATCTCATAGCAAAGCTGTTTTCAAGAAAAATTCCCTTCTGAGGGCCACAGCCTGAGCCCTGTCCCTGGTCACAGCCCAACACTGCAGTCCACCCCACTGCCTGGGACACAACTCAAGAATATTATCTTTTAGGAAGACGCCTGTTTTGTTCTACCTGCAAATCCTACCTGTGAGCAGGGGGCAAGGACTGGCCCAATTCCTAGGGCCTATTTAGGAATCCAGCCACGTGATTGCTTCTGGGAACAGGCCTGGCTGGGCCAGTGAGTGCTCTGCAGTTTTGGTGCAACTCAATCATCTGGTCATGGGTCTCTTGTGGGAAGACAGGCCCCTTCCTTTCCCTCCCCGTCCTAAGAATTGGGGGCCTCCTCGAGACCCTCTTGGGCCACCTGAGTGCCACTAGGGCAGGTGGAGAGGAGCTGAAAGCTCTGCCCCTCTTTGTCCAGGGCCACGCATCCTAATGGATGAGCAAACACTACTCAGCTAGACCTTGTGCCTTCTGGGCATGGCCAGGCCCAGAGGCTCCATCCACAGGAGGGAATGAATAGGTGTTGGAGGCCAAGGATCAGGGTGCTGGGACACTCTGCCAACTGCCCATTGAAATCCCAGCCCTCTCAGGAACGCTCTAGTTTCTGTCCAAAGGTTTGGCCAATGCACAGAATGGTCCTCAGCCTCTGGCCTTCCTTCCTACCTCTTTTTAAATGTAATTAATTTAACTTATTTAATTACATTAAAATAAAATGTCTTCCTTTCATTTCCTCTCCCTCATTCCTCTCTGTTCTTTTTTGAGTTGTTCCAATTCAACTACCAATTTGAGGTTGAATTCTTTTTCACAGTGTCCCCATCAGGTGGTTGTAAAACTTTGGCTTATACTTATCCAGAGATGGGGAGCTCACATTCCACTCCCCCTTTCCAGGGAATCAGTTGTTTAGCAGTTTAAAATGTGTCTCTGCCTGGGTTCCACCCCTCAGGCCTGATTGCCACTGGCAAGTTCTCTGGGAGAACCTACCAGGTGTGGAGTGTAATCTCCACCTCTGACCCTCTCTTCCTGGCTCCAAGGCTTTCCATTCAATGCAACTTTTTTGAGCCTTTCCGGTATGCTTCATGTGCTGTGCTAGCTTCACTCTCTCCAGTGTGTCTTGCTGTAAAACTTATTTGGATACTACACGGGAATGGAGTCTAACGGCTTGAGGAGTGTGTGTGTGTGTGTGTGTGTCTTCAGAGACCTGGAAAATGGTCAGAGAATGCAATATGACAGCAGTAGCCTCAGAACTCAGAGCAATTTATCAGGAGCAGTAATTCTCTGAGCTACAGAAACCAGATGGCCAGGATGTGGCCTTGAATCAGATCAGAAACCTGTCTAAAGAAAGGTTATTTGAAAGGAGTGCCTCCTCCCCCCAAATGTTTCCTAAAGATCAGCTGAAATGAGAACCATCTTGAAGATCATTAAAGTCCATTAATATAAAAGAACAAAGGAAGGCAGGGCTTCTTTGAGAAAGAAGCAGCTGGGGTAGGGTCCTCTGGTCCCAGATCTTGTGTCTGGAATTCAGCCCTCCACCCATGACATCCAAATAACAACCACAACTAAAGCTAACATCTCCAAAGATTCGTTGTCAGTACATACATGGCCTGTGACTCCCTGGTGGTCATCTCAGTTTTTCCTCCTGGATCTCAGGGGAATACGTTTTGGTAGGTAGAGGGAAAGGAGTGGCATCTTGCTATGACTACCCTGCTCCACATTTGTTAACAGAGCCCCAGTTATGAGACACTCCATAGGGAAAAAGGGACCTGCTGTCTGCACAACAGGAGGCGTCGCCTGCAAAGAAAGGACCATGGCTATGTAAGCACAGAGCAAGGAAAACTGGGGGATCTTTCTCTGCAGAAATCCAAGCCTGTACTCTGCAGACAGCCAAGCCCTAGTACCAGGACATAAGAAAGGCCCCTTGTTGAGGCTATAAATTGCTAAGTCTGACCTAACAAATACCTTTACTTTATACCAACATAAAGGTATAGACAAGAGAAATTCTGCTGGCAGTTGGGAGGAAGCAAGTGGAGCCATTTCAATTGTAATGTGTCAATTAATTGATTGCATTTGAAATGTAGCCACTCACACCTATCTGTTCAATGATAAGATTTTGCCTTAGGACTCAATAGAGAATAACATTATATTGAAAATGAAAGATCTACTGTGACTGGCATATAGAATAGATTAAATTTTAAAATGTTTTACAATATTAACATTTTGTTCAAAATATGACAAGTATTCCTAATGAGACTTGATATGGATTTTTTAAAAAGCCATCCAAAACCCCATGATGGGCACAAAAACAAAACCAACTTGTTGGGTTAAATTAGTTGGATTTGTATCATTTGTATCATTCCATGGTTAAATAAGTAATTTATGTGATTTAAAGACAGTATGATTTTGAAAATTGCACTAATTGTGTGTGCTTTGTTTGGACATGTGAATGTAAGTTTAATAATTAAGTTTAAGTCCACATGGAACAAGGAGAGAAAAAGTGTTTATATTTTTATCAACTGTTTACTGCTTATATGTATTCCCTTGTGTATTCGGAGTTAATTTGGTTTTGGCAAATTAAATGCATTTTCTCCCAGCAACATTTACAAACTGTTTCTTAAATTGAGTCTAAAAGCCATTCAAGGCATCCAACCATTTGAGAGAAAAATTTCTATGATTATATAAATTACCGAGGAACTTCATAAGAATTGATCAGTGTCGAAATGGGGAGAGAATGGGAATGGAGAATTAATTATCAAATGCTTCTTAATAATCTAGGCTTGTCACACATCTAGACTAAGAATGCTAATAGTCATCACCTAATATTAGTGTAAATACTAATAATACCAATAGTAGCTAACATTTATTGAACTCTTACTATATTTCAGGCACATACTGTGGATCTTACAAGCATTATTTTGTCATTCCTTATAGTGATCCTCTGAGGTAATATTATTATTCTAATTTACAGGCAAAGAAACCAAAGAGCACAGAGGGTTAGTAGTTTGTTGAAGATCACACAGCTGGCAATTTGCAGGGCTGAAGTTTGTCCTTTTGTTATCTGACTCCAATGCCAGAGCTCTTAGTCGCCAAGCCAAACCTCCTCCTGAAGCCTCTACAAACCAGTGAAGTATAGAATAATATATTTTCTATATGGTTAAATTTGCTGCTGATTACAGAGTTTGTCTAGAAAAAGGATTTCTCTTGCTGTTTCTGTTATTTCTCAAAATAGCATTTTTTTTTTCTGATTATAAAAGTAATGCAGGCTGGGCGCAGTGGCTCATGCCTATAATCCCAGCACTTTGGGAGGCCAAGGCGGGCAGGTCACTTGTGATCAGGAGTTTGAGACCAGCTTGGCCAACATGGCGAAACCCTGTCTCTACTAAAAATACAAAAAAATTAGTCAGGTGTAGTGACATGCGCCTGTAATCCTAGCTACTCCGGAGGTTGAGGCAGGAGAATTGCGTGAACCCAGGAGTCGGAGGTTGCAGTGAGCCGAGATCACGTCACTGCATTCCAACCTGGGAACAGAAAAAGACTCTGTCTCAAAAAAAAAAAAAAAAAAAGAAAAGAAAGAAAGAAAAGAAACAAAAATAAAAATAAAAGTAATGCATGCTTCAACTAGAATTGTCTTTGGTTGCTGTTGGGAATGTAAATGGGTATAGCCACTTTGGAGAATTATTTGGCAATCTGGGAACATTAAAGATACACATACGTCTGACTCGGTAATCTTACTCTTGGGTATATACCCAATAGAAATGAATGTTTACATCCATCAAAAGACAGAAGAGTCCTTTGGTGGATGCAAGTGTAATGATGTTCATAGCAGTTTTATTTGTAATAGCCCCAAATTGGAAACAACCTAAATATTCAACAGTAGAATGGAGGAAGTAACCTGTAGTATATTCATACCCTGGAATACTACAGAGCAATGAAGAACAAACTGCAGCTACACACAACATGGATGTCATCACGGTGACTGAAAGAAGGAAGACACAAAAGATTATGGAATGAGTGATTTAATTTAAAGGAAGTTCACATACAGGCAAGACTAATTTTTGGTGGAAAAAGTTGGAAGGTACTAACTGGGATTAGGAGAGGGCTCAAGGGAGCCTTCTGAGATGCTAGAAATGTTCTATACCTTGATCTGGATGGTGGCTACATGGGTGTATGCATATGTAGAAATCCATTAGCTACACACTTGAGTTGTATACTTTATTGAATTTGTTATACCTCAGTTTATGTGTTTGTGTGTGTGTGTGTGTGTGTGAGATGGAGTTTCACTCTTGTCGCCCAGGCTGGAGTGCAATGGTGTGATCTCGGCTCACTGCAACCTCCAGCTCCCTGGTTCAAGTCATTCTCCTGCCTCAGCCTCCTGAGTAGCTGGGATTACAGGCACCTGCCACCACACCCGGCTAATTTTTGTATGTTTAGTAGAGACGGGCTTTCGCCATGTTAGTCAGGCTGGTCTCAAACCCCTGACCTCAGGTGATCCAACTGCCTCGGCCTACCAAAGTGCTGAGATTACAGGCATGAGCCACCATGCCCAGCCCTTATTATACCTCAATTTTTAAAAATGGAAAAATAACTCTTGGAAATAAGGCACCAAAGTAATACGTGCTCCTTATTGAACAGCACTGTCCAATACTAGCCACTAGCCACATGTGGTTATTTATATTTTACTTTTAATTAAGGTGAAATAAATTTTAAAACTCATTCCTCAATCCCACTAGCCACATTTTAAGTACTCGACACATTGCTAACAGCAATTGTTTATTTGGACAGCAAAGCTATAGAAAATTTCCATCCTAATGGAAAGTTCTATTGCTAGTGTTGTTATAGGAAATTGAAAAATATAGAAGTGTATAGAAAAAACCATTTATTATTTATAATTCCCTCATCCAAAAAATACTGTAGTAACATTTTATGTTAACTTCTAGTTTCTTTCTAAAATAAATTTTATTAAATTACAAGAGTAACATATGAATGCATTCTTGTCCTAAGATAATTAAATACTGATAAACTGAAACTCTCTTTGATCATTGCCTGCAATCCTAGAGCTCTCCCCAGTGGTAACCACTCTTACTAGGGTACTATGTATCTTTTTTTTTTTTTTTTTGAGATGGAATTTCGCTCTCTCGCCCAGGCTGGAGTGCAATCGCGCTCTCTCAGCTCACTGCAACCTCCGCCCCCCGGGTTCAAGCGATCCTCCTGTCTCAGCCTCCTGAGTAGCTGGGATTACAGGCATGCGCCACCAAGCCCAGCTAATTTTTTGTATTTTTAGTAGAGACGGGTTTTCTCCATGTTGGCCAGCTGGTCTCGAACTCCCAACCTCAGATGATGCGCTCGCCTCGGCCTCCCAAAGGGCTGGGATTACAGGTGTGAGCCACCACACCCCACCTGGTACCATGTATCTTTTCAGACCATTTTCACAGGTACTTATAAACATGCATGTCTGTGTATGGAAATATACAGCAGAGCCATTAACATCACCCTGACTCAAAGAGCTTCCACCTGGTTCAGTTCAGTCTCCCCAAGTGCACAGGAAGGGTGTTATCCCCATCATCCACATCCCACCCGGTGTCTAGGGCTCTCTTCCTGTTCATCTCGAGCTGCAGTGGTCCTGGGATATTGTGAGAGGGGACGTCACATGGGGCAAGTCAGATGGTCACTAGGTACAGTCTCACTGCAGAACTGGCAATGCCACTCCTGTTGGGTGTTCCTAGGGCAAGATGTAACTGTAAATCCAGGGGAGCCATCACTCCACACTGTCTGTATGAAGAGCTAGCCTGTGGTGCAGCTCTCCAGCCTGAAGGTGGTGCTTCCTAGGGTAGAGTCTAGGAGGTCTGCAGGCATGACTCAGCTCCCTCTGGGTCCTCTCGCGGAGGTCCTTTGCTGCTTTCATGAACGCCACACTGGAGCATGGAACCCTTTTGTGAAGCTGCCCCAGATCCCCTTGGTACCAACATCATCATTTTCTCTCTGGTGCCACTGCAATGGAATAAGGCACAGGCTCCGTTTGACTCAGACCAATGCACCTCTCAGTGTTTACCTTTTGAGTTCAATTCTGAATTCATGAATTTTTAAACTTTCTTCATTTTAATGTATGCATTTACAGCTATTAATGTCCTCCTAAGTACTGCTTTAACAGCATTCCCCAAGTTTTGATAGGTAGTGTTTACATTGCCATTTAGTTTTAAATATTTTATTTCCATGAGATTTGTTCCTTGACTCATGAATTATTTAGACATGGGCTTTTACATTTTCAAATGTATGTGGTTTTTTTTCTGACACTTTTGTTTTTGATACCACTTGCATTACATTGTTGTCAGAATACAGACTGGGTGATGCTGATTATGGTAATTATTAAAACTTGCTTGGAGGAATAGGATGTAGTCAATTTTTTGTAAATGTTTATATAAGTTTGAAAAGAATATTTATTCTTGAATTATTGGGTTATGATTTTTATATTTTAATTAGATAAGGCTTGTTAATTTTATTGATTACATATTTTCTATTTCCTCACTTAATTTTTTGTTTGCTTGTTTTATTAATTTCTGAGAGAGGCATGTTAAAAATCTCTTATGATTTCAGACTTGTCAATTATTTCTTGTAATTCTGCTCATATTGCAGAACTACATTTTTTTTTTGAGGCCATGTCATAAGGTGTATACCTTTTTGGTTAAATTTTTGTTGAAGTCTAACACACATTCAGGAAAGTACTTTCATAAAGAGAAAATACCTCTTATGACCAGTACCCATATCAAGAAAAGAAAATTACCAGCACTCCTGCAGCGTCTTCATGCTCCCTCGGAGTCACTCCTCCATCCCCACTCTCCTGACTTCTAATATCATAGATTAGTTTTGCCTGTATTGGAACCTCATATATTCCAGGAGTCTTCGAAATGGACATGAAAAATGCATATTATGAAAAAACTAACCATGATTTCAAAATGTTTTCACTAACTTGTACTAACTTGTTATAACATGTCTGAACAGGATCTAGTTTGAAGCTTTAAGAAGGATAAGATATGAGTTTGAAAAGAGCCTCCATCACAGCAACATGAGTTCTGCTAAAATCAAAGCAAGAACGAAAATCAAATTTATGGTGAAGCTTGGGTGGAAGAATGATGAAATCATTGATACCTTAGGAAAAGCTTATGGAGACAATGCCCCAAAGAAATCAGCAGTTTACAAATGGATAACTTTTCTTAAGAAGGAATAAGAATATATTGAGCCCACAGCAGCAGACCATCCATGTCAATTTTTGAAAAAAAAAATCTTTTTTTTTTTTTTTGAGACAGGGTCTCACTCGTATTGTCCAGGCTGGAGTGCAATGATGTGATCTCAGCTCACTGCTCCCTCGACTTCCCGAGCTCAGGTGATCCTTCTACCTCAGCCTCCAAGTAGCTGGGACTGCCGGTGCATGCCACCATGCCTGGCTAATTTTTTGTATTTTTAGTAGAGGTGGGATTTCACCATGTTGCCCAGGCTGGTCTCAACTTCCTGGTGTCAAGCGATCCATCTGCCTCAGCCTCCCAAGATGCTAGGATTACAGGCATGAGTCACTGTGCTGGCCAAAAATTAATCTTGTTTGTTCCCTAATTGAAGAGGACTGACAATAGCACAAAAACTATCCAATGCCGTAGACATATCAACTGGTTCAGCTTATACACTTCTTACTGAAAAATTAAAGTTGAGCAAACTTTCTTCTCAATGGGTACTGAAACCATTGCTCCTAGATCAGCTGCAGACAAGAGCAGAGCTTTCAATGGAAATTTTAAACAAGTGGGATTAAGATCCCTGTTGCATTTCTTCAAAGAATTGCAACAGGAGATGAAACATGGCTTTACCAGTACCATCCTGAAGACAAAGCACAATCAAAGCAATGGCTACCAAGAGGTGGAAGCGGTCCAGACAATGGCAACAGATTTTTGGGATGCTCAAGGCATTTTGCTTGGTGACTTTCTGGAGGGCCAAAGAATAATGACATCTGCTTATTATGAGAGTGTTTTGAGAAAGTTGGTCAAAGCTTTGGCAGAAAAATGCCCAGGAAAGCCTCACTAGAGAGTTGTTCTCCACCACAGTGCTCCTGCTCATTCCCCTCATCAAAGTGGGCAATTTGCAAGAGTTTCAATGGGAAATCATTAGCCATCCACCTTACAGTTCTGATTTGGCTCCTTCTGACTTCTTTTTGTTTCCTAACCTTAAGAAAAATATTTAAAAACACCCATTTTTATTTAGTTAACAATATTTAAAAGACAGCATCAACATGGTTAAATTCCCAGGACCCTCAGTTCTTTAAAGATGGACTAAATAGCTGGTATCATCAGTTACAAAAGTGTCTAGAACTTCATGGTGCTTATGTTGAGAAATAAAGTTTATATTTCTTATTTTTATCTTTTAATTCCATTTTTCCACAAATGGTTTGAAGTCTTGTCATATGCTCAGCTTTGGTAGATACTGCCAAATAGTTTTTCAACATGTACCAATTTACACTTGCACCAGCCGTGAGAGTCCTCATCAAACTCAGTATTGTCTGTTTTTGGTTTTAGACATTCTGTTGGGTGTGTAGTGGTATTGCATTGTGTTTTTAATTGGCATTACCCTGACAATTAATTAAGATGAATACTGTTGTTTCCTGTCCATTTGAAAATCCTCTTATGTAAACTGTCTTTCTCTCTTTTTCATTGGGTTGTCTTTTTCTTATTGATTTGTAGAAATTCTTCATATATTCTGGGTATGAGCTTTCTGTACAGAATGTCTTCCCTCTCTCTTTGGCTTCTCTTTTCACACTTTTTGTAGTGTCTTTTTATGAAGAGCTGTTTTTAGTTATAATGTGCTCCAATTTATCAATTTTTTCTTTATGGTTAGAACTCTTTGGGACCATATTTAAGAAATCTTTGCCCACCCCAAGATGATGAAAATATTCTCCTATGATTTCTTGTAAAAAATATTATTATTTTACCTTTTTTATTTAGATCTACAATGCATGTAGAAGTTACTTTTGTATAAGGAGTGAGGTGGGGTCAAGATTCATTTTTTTCCCATGTGAATATCCAGTTGACCTAACACCTTTTATTGAAAAGATTATCTTTTCCCCCACTATAAGTAAGACCTTAGCACCTTTGTTATCAGTGAGGTGACCATATATGTATGCATTGTTTTTCCCCTTGCACTCCAGACTCGGCTTCTGTCATCACATCTCTTTGTCTGACTCTCTTTGCTGTGTCCCTCTTCCACTTTTAAGGATCCTAGTGATCACATTGAGTCCGCCCAGATAAGCCAGGAAAATTTCCCCGTTTTAAAGCCAGCTGAATAACAACTTTAATTCTGTCTGAAGCCTGAATTCTCTTTTTCCATGTAACCTAACATATTCTCAGGTTTGGGGGATTTTTTTACCGTTGATTTTTGAGAGTTCTTTATGTATTCTAGATACTAGAGAGTTCTTTATATATTCTCTTTTTTTTTTTTTTTCACTCTTGTTGCCCAGGCTGGAGTGCAATGGCATGATCTCAGCTCACTGCAACCTCCACCTCCAAGGTTCAAGCAGTTCTCCTGCCTCAGTCTCCTGAGTAGCTGGGATTACAGGTGCACGCCACCACACCTGGCTAATTTTGTATTTTTAGTAGAGTCGGGGTTTCACCATATTGGTCAGGCTGATCTTGAACTCCTGACCTCAGGTGATCTGCCCGCTTCAGCCCCCACAGAGTGCTGGATTACAGGCATGAGTCACTGTGCCTGGTCGAGAGTTCTTTATACATTCTAGATACTAGTCCTTTGCTGGATATGTGATTTGCAAATATTTTCTTCTATTCTGTAGCCTGTATTTTCATCCTCAGCAGGGTCTTTCACAGAGGAAGACTTTAAAAAACTTTTTGATGAGGTCAAATTTATCAAGTTTTCCTTTTATGGATCATACATTTGACGTCAAGTCTAAGAACTCTTTGCCTAGTCCCAGATCCTGAAGATTTTCCCCTATGTTTTTGTCTAAAAGTTTTATAGTTGCAAGTTATACTTTTTCAGTTAATTTTTGTATAAGGTGTGAGGTTTAGATGAACCCATTGTCTGTGGATGTCCAATCTTTCCAGCACCATTTGTTAAGACTATCCTTCCTTTGTTGAATTGCTATTGCACCTTTGTTAAAAAATCAGTTGGACATATTTGGATGGGTCTATTTCTGGGTTCTCTATTCAATTCCATTGATTTTTGTATCTGTGCCTCCACCAATAACACACTGTGTTGATTATTGTAACCACATAGTAGGACTTAATATCAGGTAGAGTGGTTCCACCCACTTTTTTTTTTTTTTTGTAAGATTGTTTTAGTTATTCTAGGGGCTATGTCTTTCCATATAAATTTTAGAATAAGCAAATCTATGTTTACAAAAGAAAGACAAAGACATTGCATTAAACCCATAAACATTTTTACAATGTTGAACCTTTTAATCCGTGAGCACATCATATTGTCTCTCTACTTCTTTAGGTTGTCTTTGACTTTTTTAATCAGCATTTTGTAATTTTCAACTTGCAGATCCTGTATGAATTTTGTCATGTTTGGCCGGGCGCGGTGACTCACGCCTGTAATCCCAGCACTTTGGGAGGCCGAGGTGGGTGGATCACGAGGTCAGGAGATCGAGACCATCCTGGCTAACACAGTGAAACCCCGTCTCTACTAAAAATACCAAAAAAATTAGCCGGGCATGGTGGCGGGTGCCTTTAGTCCCAGCTACTCAGGAGGCTGAGGCAGGAGAATGGCATGAACCTGGGAGGCAGAGCTTGCAGTGAGCCGAGATTACGCCACTGCACTCCAGCCTGGGAGACAGAGCGACGCTCCGTCTCAAAAAAAAAAAGAAAAAAAAATTGTTATGTCCCAATTTCTTTGGGGGTGTTCATTATTAGTATATAAAAAGTGATGATTTTTGTGTTGATCTTATATCTGCAACCTTGCTGAACTATTGGTTTTAAGAATTTTTAGTATTTTCCTTGGGATTCTCTAGGTGAATTATTTTATTTTATTTTATTTTATTTTATTTGACACAGGGTCTCACTATGTTGAGACCAGGCTGGTCTCGAACTCCTGGGCTCAAGTTATCCTCCCACTTTGGCCTCCCAAAGTGCTGGGATTACAAGTGAGAGGCACCACAGCAAGCTAGATGTTTTAAATGTTATTTTTATAACCAATCCTTATTTTTATTTATTCACATGATCATGTCCTCATTATCGCTCCTAATGTTGTTTTTTATGTCTCCTCTCTTTTTTTCTGTTAAGATTCCCAGGCTGTGTCCTTTTCAAAAAACACCTAACTTTTATTTTTATTAATCAACTCTACGTCTTTTTCTGTCTAGTTCATTAAATTTTTTTTTTTTTATTTTTTTTATTTTTGAGACTAGTCTTGCTCGGTCACCCAGGCTGGAGTGCAGTGGCACAATCGCGGCTCACTGCAACCTCCGCCTCCCAGGTTCAAGCGATTCTCCTGCCTCATTCAGCCTCCCAAGTACCTAGGATTACAGGTGCACCTCTACATCCAGCTAATTTTTGTATTTTTAGTAGAGATGGGGTTTCACCCTGTTGGCCAGGCTGGTCTTGAACTCCTGACCTCAATTGATCCAATCGCCTCAGCCTCCCAAAGTGCTGGGATTATGGGTGTGAGCCACTGCATCCATCCTAGTTCATTAATTTCTGATTTTTATCTTTACCAGTATTTTTATTTCTACTTTCTTTAGATTTATTTATTTTTCTTTTTTCTAGCTTTTTGAGTTGAGATCTTAGTTAATTTTTTAAGCATTTATTGCTTTTGGGTGAATCCATTGGTTATAGATTCTCTGCATATTGTTTTGGATAAATACTGCAAGTTTTACTATGTAATGTTTTAAGTGTTCTTGTAAAAGTTTGCATCTCAGTATGATGATGAAAAAGTTCTGGAGATGGATGGATGGATGATTACACTACAATATGAATGAATGTAATGCCACTGAACTGTACACTTAAAAGTGGTGAAAATGTTATGTTGTGTATATTTTACCACAATGAAAAGTTTGTAATTCTTGTTTGAATTATCTCTTTAACCCAATAATATTTATATACATATTTAAAACTTTTCAGGATCATTTTGTGTTTGTTGTTGCTGTTGCTCTTGTTTTATTTGACTATTCTTTTTTTGTTTTGTTTTGTTTTTGTTGTTGTTGTTTTTGACGGAGTCTCGCTCTGTTGCTCAGGCTGGAGTGCAGTGGTGTGATTTTGGCTCACTGCAACCTCCACCTCCTGGGTTCAAGCAATTCTCCTGCCTCAGCCTCCTAAGTAGCTGGGAGTACAGGAGCGTGCCACCATGCCCAGCTAATTTTTGTATTTCTAGTAGAGTCGGGGTTTCACTCTGTTGGCTAGGCTGATCTCGAACTCCTGACCTCATGATCCACCCGCCTCGGCCTCCCAAAGTGCTGGGATTATAGGAGTGAGCCTCTGCACCTGGCGTATTCTTTTTTTTTTAGCCCTAATTTTATTACATGTGGTTTGTGAAGGTGTCATGTATGACTTCTGTTTTTGAGTTTTATTGATTTCTTTTGTGAGCTAGTACATGTTTAATTTTTTTTGAAAATTTTATGTGTGCTTGAAGAGAATATGTATTTTCCAATTATTGGGTAAGATATTTTAGATTACTTTTAAGATCAAGTTGCTTAATTTTTATCAAACCATTCATATCCTTACTTATTTTCTATCTGACCTGTGGACTTCTGAGAGGTGTATTAGAAATCTCCTAATTTGATTGTAGATTTGTTTTCTCTTTATATTTCTGTCAAAGCTATATTAGTAGATGCATGAATGTTTGTGCCTATTATATCTTCTTGGTGAACTAGCCTATCTTTTAATGAGTAGCCTCCTTGTTCTTGTTCTCTTTATTATGTTTTGTCTTGACTTTCTCTTTTTTCCTTCCTTTCTTTCTCTTTTTTCTTTTTTTTTTTTTTTTTTTTGAGACAGGGTCTCACTCTGTCACCCAGGCTGGAGTATAGTGGCACAATCTCGGCTCACTACAACCTCTGCCTCACAGGCTCATTTGATCCTCCTGCCTCAACCTCTCAAGTAGTTAGGAGTACAGACATGCACCACCATGCCTGGCTAAATTTTGTTGTGGTTTTTGTAGAGATGAGGTTTCACCATGTTGTCCAGGCTGGTCTTGAACTCCCAGACTCAAGTGATCCTCCCGCCTCAGTCTCCCAAAGTGCTGGGGTTACAGGCCTAAGCCACCACACCTGGTCCTGAATTTATTTTTCTAATATTAATATTCTCACTCCCACTTTCTTTTTAAAAATATATTCCTAATATATCTTTTTCTAGTGTTAGAATTCATTTTTAATTAATAATTCTCTAAGGTTTATAATGAGAAAACAGTCCCATACTTTATCCCTGATTCCAGTTCCTAGTGCTTTCCCTTCCACTTTCAACTTTTTCAGTTTTTTCTGCTATTTCCTACCATATTAAAAAATAACATGCTTTCCTGTTATTTTTTCAATTTTATGTATTACCTATTGACTTCCTATGGAGGTTGAATAAATTCATTCTTTCACAAAGACACACACACACTCAACTTTCCTTTCATCCTTCCAATATGATTAAATTGCAACTTTTGCTGAAATGATTGTTCCAATGTTTACATTGTAATAATTATGCAAACACAGTTCACAGCTGATCCATGTACTGAATTCTGTTTTTATTTCTTTTCTCATACAATCTTTGTTCTCCCGGGGTTGATAATTACCTTGTTTTTTGTTTTTTTTGTTTTTTTTTATTTGTTTATTTTCTTAGTTTCTATTACGATATCCTAAAATTTGTTGCAGAAGTATAAATTTCCCCTCAACATATTTTAAAAATTAGATATTTGATCAGTTTCTTTTTCTTTCTTGGAGACACTCCCAGAGCCCCCCATCCTTCTGCTCCCATCCTGCCTGCTGAAGGCCTGATGCACAGCTGTCATCTTGGGACTTCCGTGCCTCATCACCCCTGTTTCCGGATCCTCTGTCTTCCTCTTCTTGGTTTATTCTCTCTTTTTGATGGAGCACATTCTCTAAAGAAGCAGGAGAGGATCTTGATCATGTGAGGCCTAAAATTATGCAATTATACAGAATCACAAATGGAAAATTAGACATCAAAGAAATGTGGGAAAAGAAATCACAACAAACTGTAGTTTTTGAAAATGGTGACAATTACCACAAACCACAAAATCCAGGAAAGTAGTCTAACATTAAACTACATGACATTGCTTTATAATAATTTTCTCCTGAACTTTTAGTTGTATCTCTGAAGACCTTTGTATCAGTTGACCTTCAATCAAAAGCAGAAGCAGATCCTGCTAGAAGGATATGTTTCTCTCTCTCTCTATCTCTCTCTCTCTCTCTCTCCCTCTCTTTAAATGGATTTGCTGTAGGGCTTCAACCTTACACAATTGTGGAAGCTGACTAAGCATGCTTTGTAAGGTTGTTACCTTGCATCTGATGCTGGAGTTTGAAGTCTGCAGGGCAGGCAGGGTGGAAAGGAAGAGGGAAATAAAACTCCAGGGAGAGCAAGAACAAGCTAGAGTCCAAGAACATGAGGTGGAACCCATAAGGACAGAGCAGAACTGTCTCCAGCCTTGATGATGTGGGTGTCTTGTGGGAGAAGCTGGTGCCCTCGCAGAGCTTAACACACACCTGGGCCAGGAGTCAGAGAAACTTGAAAGAGGATCAGGAGAAGCTGGAGGAGGTACAAGCCCAGCTGCTGCCCCATGCCCAAGAGGTCAGCCAGCAGGTAAGCAACCAGATGGCTGCTGCCTGTCTTCCACCCTCCAAATCACCTTCAAAAATGTCTCTGTGGCTGGGCACGGTGGCTCACGCTTGTAATCCCAACACCTTGGGAGGCCGAGGAGGGTGGATTGCTTGAGGTCAGGAGTTTGAGACCAGCCCGGCCAACATGGCGAAACCCCGTCTCTGCTAAAAATACAAAAATTAGCCAGGCATGGTGATGCACACCTGTAGTCCCAGCTACTCAGGAGGCTGAGGCACAAGAATTGCTCGAACCTGGGAGGCGGAGGTTGCAGTGAGCCAAGATCAAGCCCTGCACTCCAGCCTGAGCCACAGGATGAGACTCCATCTCAAAAAAATAAAAAAATCTCGTGTGGCCACCCTACTTGGAAACATTCCAGAAAGGGAATTCTGAAAAAAACAGTTCAGCCTAGCCAAGTTAACATAGTACAAAGCCACTGTGCTTCTTCTTAACGGTAATGGTTTGTAATAATTTCCAGGGAGAAAAATAAAAAGACAATTCAGTCTTTTCTTCAGCATGTTTGATCAAAATTTGTTTTTTATTATTGGTGATCTTGAAGTTATAATACTATTGCAGTTTTGTGTCCCACAGACATAGGGATTCTGATAAATTTGATTTCATGTGATTCTCACTCAAAAATAAAAAAAAAGTGTGCCCTGACAATTAATTGTTTTGCTGGATGTAGAATTCTAGGTTTGAAATTATTCTCCCTTAGAATTTTGAAGGTGTTGGTCTATTTTGCAATGTTGAATATATTATTGACAGGAGAGACTGCTGGCTTTGACTAAACTTTAATGAGAACTGAGTACTCTCCTCACAAATTTCTATATCTAATGGGAAGGGTTTTCCCTAGCCAAGCTTTTTGGGTCTGTACGTCTCAAAATTTGTTTTTTCTCTACTACCCAGCTGCTTCATTGCCAAATGCCTTAGAACAAGTTCATTTTTGTTTTGTTTTGTTTTTGAGACAAGCTCTTGCTCTGTTGCCCTGGCTGGAGTACAGTGACATGAACACAGCTGACTGCAGCCTCGATCTCCCAGTCTCAAGCAATCCTCCTGCCTCAGCCTTCCAAGTAGCTAGGACTACAGGTGCACGCCACCACGCCTACCTGATTTTTGTATTTTTTATAGAGATGAGGTCTTACTATGTTGTCCAGGCTGGTTTCTTAACGCCTGGCCTCAAGTGATCCTCCCACCTTGGCCTCCCAAAGTGCTGGGATTATAGATGTGAGCCACCATGCCAGCCCAAGTTCATATTGTGATACAACATTTGACCCTGACCTTTCATGTCACAATGCCTGTGAGTCAGCCCAGTGGACAGCAGGAGTATTCCTAAATGGTCATTTTTACAATAGGACAACTACCGCATGGAAGAGAACTGAGGCGCCGCAGTCAAGACCATTACCGACCCCCAGACATGCACAGGGGACATCCTGGAGTCTCTAGCTCTGGCTGAGCTGTCAGCTGACAGCAACCACATGAGCCCTCCCAGCAAGATCAGCAGAAGAACCACACAGATACCAGCCTACAGGACTGTGAAAAATGATCAATCATTTTCATCTTAAACCACTAAGTTTTAGAGAGGTTTGTCATGTAGCAATAGATAACTGAACACTTGTAAATCATCTAACTGGATTTTCAAAAACCCAATTTGAATGTCTTTCCTTTAATTTATAACAACTTATTCACAATTTCTTATACTTAATGATATGTTTGGGTTGATTCCTGACACTTTTGAGTTTTCTATCAGCCATGCTTTTTTGCCTCCCACCCACTTTTGTGCCCTTTGTTAGATAGGTCAGGTTTTATTTATGGTATTTTTCCTCTTTCAGTCAGGAAGTTATAAATCCTATTTCCATTCTTCGGGCTTTTCTATTCAAGAAACAAAGGAATATATCTGTTTCTTCATCTTTCTTTGGCGATTGGGTGTGCTTCGGGTTTAATTAGGTTGAATTTTACCCATCAGAAGGAAGCTACTGTTTGTGGCCTAGAAAATGATAAAATATAGAGTAAGGCAATCAAAATCACCACAGGAAAGGAGCCCTGTGGGTCTGTCTGTGTGTGGACGTGTGAGCGGATGGTTATTAGAAAATGGTTGAGGAATGCAGCTCATCAGCTGAGTCCCGGTGCTCATCAGCCACCCATCTGACACTCATCGAAAGCATCGGTTGCTGGAGATTGACCAGGTGTCCACAGTGGCCTGTTTCTTACCCTCTGCTTTGGCTTGGCCAAGGTTTAGGCAGCTTCTCTCTTTCCTCCAGGCTTCTGAGGTCTGCTTTCCTCCAAGCCTGAGCAAGCGTAACAGAAAATGGATTGTGACCCCTTATCAGCTCCTCCTAGGAATCGGCTGACCCTCTGTCTTTCCTAGGCACATTCCCACCAGACCCCACCCCTTGTGTGCCCAGCTCCCCTTCCAAACGTTTGCTTACCTCTGCTTGTCCTCTCTTTACCCTGTGAAAGAAAAAGTTATTTCTGTTTGATTTTGAGACACTCACAGATTTCTGAGATGGGAGAGTTCTCCATATTGCAATCGTCTTTCTAATTAAAGCCTCTCCCTCCCTCTCTAATTCTGGATTTGTTTTTATTTGACAAAATATAGTCACCATTTTCTGGGGATGAAAACTTAGTCAATATCAGAAACCTGACTGCCGTCAGGAATAGAGCTCATTCACCTTTCTTCTCTAGAACTTAGACTGTGCTTGAGGCATAGTGGGTACTTCTTTATGTGTTTTATGAATGAATGAATGAACGAACAGATGCTGAACTCAGGAGACAGAGAAGGAAGCTGGGAGAGCTGGTGTCTGGCCTCTGCTTGCTCCAGGAGCTATGTTCTCCCCGTTCACAGCTATAGCTGCCAGGGATTCTGGAAACACATCCTGCTGCCATGGAAATGAATGCAGTCACAGAGTGGGAACAGTTAAGTTACTTTTCTGAGAGAGTTACATCATTTAGAAGCAGATCTCTAAAAGTCCTTGCTCCTGCAGGAGTTGGTGACTGAGTGGCAGTAATTGTGTTCACATGGTTAACTATGACAGTGTCACATGAAGCTCAAATAACGGGTTGGAAACGCACAAATGATTGCTAGTTGCTTGAGCTCTCTGCTAGCCCTTGCCTTGCTCTCTCCATATTTACTTTCTCCAGCTTGCAACTGGATATACAGACGTGTCTCTACAGCAGCCTGGCCCACCCTATTGACTGAGGCAGGAAGTTGATCTGCGGGTTGCAGCTGCTCTTGAGGAAGCTGAGTCTACTAAAATCTGTTCACCCTTTCCCTGACACTGCTGCTGAGGCCAGTCCCCATCCCCCGCAGCTTCGCTGGGCCTTGTTTATCTTTTCATCACTCTTGACTGGCTCTGGCCTATTTCTGGATCTCATGTCTGTCCTCTGACAAACCTGCATCTCTGCCAGCTTTCTGGAATCTGTCACTCTGAGAGGCATGGGAAAACGACATTGCCCAACAGAACCAGCATCTCACTATGGCAAAAAATAGACTCATCCAAAGCAATCTGGGCACACACGAATGTCCCCAGCACTGAACATCCCCAATCACTGGTTTCCCCCATCTGATTAATTTATTCCCCATAGAGAGGTTTTGCAAACATTTATGCATCTTTAAGCATTTTAATGGTCTGATTTTCTTAATTTTGATGGATTTTTCTTTTTTTCTTTACCTAAAAATATAATTTGAATCCATTTTCAGCTGATTATTCCTTTTTTTCTGTTTGTAATAGCAACAAGCTAGAAACAAGGTAATTATCCAACAATAAAAGACTATTTTCCTCCACTTTGTGTGCTCTTTGATGCTCAGGCTGCAGGCCGAGGGTCGCTTATCTCCTCCCACTGGCCTTATTGCTGGCTAACCCGTGACCCGATAGCCTAGCCCTCTGTCTTTCCTGGGAATCTCTTTCAACCAGTTGACCTCTGCCTGGTCCTTCTTAGTTTGACAGAGCACCTGTTTGTTCCTGGGGTGCCAAATGGAGCACTGTCCTTCTCCTGGATAACTGATGACAAAGATGCATCCAACCTGCACACGCGACGTGCTCCCTCTTCCATGAATGCTGGCTGCACCCGAAGATCTGCACCTGCTCACTCTACCTGCCTCCCTGCCCAGGGCAGAGAATTGAGGATGTTATGTTAGTGAAATCCTCAGATCACTCACAGCGCAGAACACTCCCCAACTTCTCTCCATCATGTGTCAGGCCCAGAAGCAGTTACAATGATTACAGCATCACCTCCCACCTTTCCATCTACACAGTTGAACAGCTGTGCATCAGTCTAGAAAAGTCACCCTGAAAACTGGCTCTAGTTTGGGGAGGTGACATGCTGTTGCTTTGTCCCCAGAGATGTTCTTCTGTTGTCCTTGCAGTGCAGGGAGTACCTCCTGGGCTGTGTGCAGCAGCCCTGCCTGAGGTAGGAGAGAGCTGTTCACTAATATAGATCTGAATCTCACCAGTCTAGGAGGGGACAGGTACTTCTAAATCAATCAATCAATCAATCAATCTTTCAAGTTTTCTCATCTTCCAAAAAGACACTAATGCCCAGTTGAAAGTAGTAGCCACTCAATTCACCTGGGCTTATCACACAAACAAACTCTCGTTATCATATTTTTTCCTTGATGCTGTATGAAACTGAGTGAAGTTACATTTCCTGATTCAGAAGTTGCAACTGAAATGGCCCAAGTGGGAACAAAAGGGGAAATTTTGATAACAGATGGGTTGACCCTTTATGGTATAGAGCTGATTCTGAAAACTACTCCAACAAGCATGCATTCTAAACTCCATCAAGCAATGTGTGGAACCACGGCAACAAAAACATGTTCTTCCTAGCTCTTAGGTATTTTTTATTTGGAAAATGGAGTTTCAAGTTGTTTTCCTGACTTCTATGAAGATTGTGATGAAATCACAGAATATATAAAACAAAAGATTGTTGATATTGTGTTCAAATGCAAACTAGACTCTGCTCATCTATCTGCATATTTGGCAAATGGTGCAAATGTAAATATTGGAAAATTCCATTCAGTCTATAAACTTACCAAAGGAAATTTTAAAACTTTCCTGCTAAACGTCCTGACCCCTCTGTACCTTTTACATAACACTGCTAAAAAGAGGTATGATTTGCCTAACTGTGACATTGACAGTTTCATAATGACATTTTTGGTTACTTTTCAGTTTCCTCAAAGCATGCAGAGGCGCTTTATGAGATTTTTTATTTTTATGGAAGTGGAAGGAGATAGCCTTCTTAGACATGCCTACAAGATGTCTTGCAGAAAAGATGTTAGCATGTTGGCCTACTATAAAATCATATTTTCAAAGTGTAGGATGAGAAGAATGTCCTTCACTACTTTGGAAATACATTGAGGATGAGAACGGAGAAAAGGATTACTGTAAAATGGAAATTTATATGCCGTTTCTCCAAGACTGTTTCATAATCTTTAAAAAAGCTACAGAAAAGGATGAACTAAGTGCATCTAACTCGTTCCATTTAGGTGTAGGTTGTGACAAAAACTCATCTAGTGAACAAATGACTCATTTCTTGGAAATAAGACTGCTTTGAAACTTAAAAAATTATCACTAGGAAAGGACAGCCAAGTTAAACAGGATTTTCTCAATTTCTTTACTAAAACTGTAACTTATTTGGAATCCAGCTTCAATTTCACAAGTTCAAAGTACCTCCCTGCTTTGAAACCATTTTTCCAGAGAAAAGAGGCTTACCTTATGATGACATCCAATGTGCTTTGAAGTGTTTTAGAATGACAGACATTTTAGATATCGATAGCCTGTGTGATTAATTTATGGAAGCAAAAGAACTGATTGACGAACAGCTGGCCTACCGAAACAAGCCCATAGATACAGGGGATGGACATTTATGGAGAGATGGAAATTAATTCCTACAAGTCTAAAAACCTGCTGTTGCTAGTAAATAAAAGCCTAGGTACTCCATGCCCTCACACAGTATTGCTGAGAAGATATTTAGCCTTGTGTCATCACATCAGACTGACACTAGAAATCAGTGTAATGTGGGCTTGAGAAGAGCAGAGCCGCAGGCCAAAGTGAATGTTATACTTATCTTGATTCAGTTTTATCATTGCATAAAAGAAAGGATGGGTGTCCTAAACGCCACAGGCAATTCAGACAAATATTATTAGGAAAGGAAGCTGAAAGAATAAAAGGCATCTTACTGTAGCATGGGACAGATGGAAACTGACATTAAGGCATCTTACTGTCGCATGGGACAGAAGGAAACTGACATTTTTAAAAAATCAAATATATGAAATACCTGTTTCATCATTCCTATTCTATTTTCATTTTCCTTTTTAATTTTTTGCCTTCCTTTTTTTTAATTCTTTTGCAACTTTTAAGTTCAGGGGTTCATGTGCAGGATGTTCAGGTTTGTTACACAGGTGAACATTTGTCATGGTGGTTTGCTGAACTGATCATCCCATCATCTCAGTATTAAGCCAGCCCAGCATCTATTAGCTATTCTTCCTGATGTTCTCCTTTCCCCCACCCCCTACCCTCTGACAGGCCCCATTGTGTGTTGTTCCTCCGATGTTTCCATGTGTTCGCATCATTCAGCTCCCACTTATAAGCGAGAACATGCAGTGTTTGGTTTTCTGCTGCTGTGTTAGTTTGCTGAGGATAATGGCTTCCAATATTATCCATGACCCTGCAAAGGACATGATCTTGTTCCTTTTTATGGCTGCATAGTATTCCATGGTCTATATGTGCCACATTTTCTTTAGCCAGTCTATCATTGATGGGTATTTAGGTTGATTCCATGTCTTTGCTATTGTGAATAGTTACGTTTTCCTTTTTAGAAGTCTTATGTTTATATATCTTAATAATATAAAATAAATAGCCTATAAACCTTAAATATTCAATAAGGACTTTTAAAAAGTTAAAAACAAATTGCCATATACGAGGATAAAAACAGTGTAAAAATATTGTTTTATTTTTTCACACATATTTAATTGGTCTTACTATTAATTGTCACTACTTGTTATTAGCTAGTCCTATTGTCTGGTTTAAATAACATTTATATAACAGAAATGTAAATAAATCAGAATATATAATTTCAAATAAGCACCTATCTTCCATATTTTATGGTAATATTTTAAAAGCAATGGCACACCCGTGTATAATTATTTATTATATATGGTATTATGGCTTTTGTATTGGTCTGGCATGGCATGGCATGGCTGTGTCCTGGGTTGTCTTTCTAAAATATTGGTGATCCTGTCTGTCACTCGCGTCACGTTTCTTTCTTCTTCTTCTTCTTTTTTTTGAGACGGAGTCTCTCTCTGAGCCCAGTTTGGAGGCAATGGTGCCATCTCAGCTCACTGCAACCTCCGCCTCCCAGGTTCAACAATTCTCCTGCCTCAGCCTCCCAAGTAGCTGGGATTACAAGCATCCCCCACTATTCCTGGCTAATTTTTGTATTTTTAGTAGAGACGGGGTTTTGTCATATTGGCCAGGCTGGTCTCAAACTCCTGACCTCAGGTGATCCACCCACCTTGGCCTCCCAAAGTGCTGGGATTACAGGTGTGAGCCACCACGCCTGGCCTGGCATCATGTATCTATGGTTCCGTCCATGTGGCTGTCGTGCATATTAGTAGCTCAATCCTTTAGATTGCTGAGTGGTGTTCCATTGTATGGATACGATGCACCCCTGGTGGTGGTGGTGGTGTTTTTATCCATTCAATAGCTGATGGATATTTGGGTTGTTTCCAGTTCTTGGTGATTATAAACATGTGCATAAAGGTTCTTGTGTGCACATTTTTATTTTTCTTGGGTAACGGCCTAAGTGCAGAATTCATGGGTTATAGTATGAATGTATGTTTTACTATGTGAGGAACTCCCAATTATCTTCCCAAGTGGCTGAACCGTTTTTGCATTCCCACCAGCAGCGTATGAGCTGCTTTGCATGCTAGCTAGCACTTGATAATTTCAGTTACATTTTAAAAATTTTTCAGCTATTCTAATAGATGTGTAGTGGTATTTTCTTATTTTAAAATTTTATAGCAGTTATTTTGATTGGCATTCACAACTGCCTCAGAGGGAACCGAGACAAAAAGAAAACATAAAGAAAGAAAATTCTGCCTGTGGAGCCGAAGAATGGGAACAGGTGCGGAAAGGGTCCCGGGAATGAGTGTGACATTGAGCATATTCCGGGTAAAAAATCAGCTTTGGCTGAGGAAAAGTGCCCCAGGGAGGTGGGGGGTTATGTCAACCAGACTGCCCCCTCTCCCAGAGCTCAGACCCAGGGCTCTGAGAGTCCTCAGGTCTTCGTGTCTCAAGAGGAAAGAAGGAGTTGGGGTGGGGGAAGGGCAGAAAGAGTTCTGCCCTTTATTATTTTTTATTTATTTATTTATTTATTTATTTATTTATTTGAGACAGGGTCTTGCTCTGTTGCCCAGGCTGGAGTGCAGAGGCATGATCATGGCTCACTGCTGCCTGAAACTCCCTGGCTCAATCGATCCTCCCACCTCAGCCTCCTAAGTAGCTGGGACTACAGGCATGTGCCACCATGCCCAGCAAATTTTTTATTTTTTGTAGAGATGGGGTTTTGCCATGTTGCCTAGACCAATCTTGAACTCCTAGGCTCGAGCAATCCTCCTGCCTCAGCCTCCCAAAGTACTGGGATTACAGGTGTGAGCCACCACACCTGACCCAGAAAGCTTATTTTTGATGGGCAGTGTCCATGTCACCGTACTGTGAGCTCCCTGAAGGCAACCGATCATCACTCTTGTCCCCTGCTCTGTTCCCACACTTGGCTCACTGCCTGTCTCATGGATGGAGCCCAGGAGGTACGTATGGAGTGGATGGAATAATGAATATCTCTAGACCGCTGAAGCTGCTTTAGTGAACATCACACAGAACAGTGACTGCACTCTTTCTGCCAGTCTAGGGAAAGCCCCCTTTGCTCACCCTAGGCCCAGTTTATGGCCCATCTGGTCATTTCTTCACCACCTCTCATACCTGTTCACTTTACTACCCCTTCCCTCACCACTGCTTCTTCTCTGGGCTGTTGACATAGCCTCCTTACAACTCTCACAGCTTCCCCAGTCCTTTTCTGTCCCCCAGTTTCTAATCTGTCTTATCTTTGCCAGATGTTGGATTCAGAAACGTTGCTCTTATCCTGACCTGTCATATCAAAGCCCCTGTACTGGCTCCTGATATCCACAAAAGAAGAGCCAACAGGAAACTGGCCCCAGCTCCCTTCCTATATCCCAGCTCCCACTGGCCCTCTGGAGGGCTCTTGATTTTGGTCAAAGTCTACCTTCATGTTTGTTGTTGTTTTTTGTTTGTTTGTTTGTTTTTTGAGACGGAATCTCGCCCAGATGCCCGGGCTGGAGTGCAATGGCCCAATCTTGGCTCACAGCAACCTCCACCTCCCAGCTTCAAGCGATTCTTCTGCCTCAGCCTCCTGTGTAGCTGGGATTACAGGTGTGTGCCACCACACTCTGCTAACTTTTTGTATCTTTAGTAGACATGGGGTTTCACCATGTTGGCCAGGCTGGTCTTGAACTCCTGACCTCATGATCCTCCCGCCTCGGCCTCCCAAAGTGCTGGGATTACAGGCACGAGCCACCATGCCCAGCTGCCTTCATGTTTTTAAAACTGCCCTTTCCTGCTGAAACCGAACCTATCCTGTCTGCGTGGCCTCTCAAAAGAATGAAAGAACCAGGGCTTCGGGATCAGAGAGACGTGGGTTCAAACTCCAGTCACCTATTTCCTAACCAAGGGGACATTGAAAAATTCCTTAACCTGAGTCTCAGTGCTCTTTTCTCTAGAATGGGCAATAAAAAGTACCTACCTTTACTTGGGAGGCTGAGACAGGAGGATCCTTTGGGTCCAGGAAGTTGAGGCTGCAGTGAGCTATGAAGCGCCACTATGCTCCAACCCGAGTGACAAAGGGAGACCTCATCTCTAAAACAAAACAAAACAAAAAAGTACCTACCCTGGGTTTGTGTAAGGAGATGGTATGTATAAAGGAGGCCTAGCATATACTAACAATGTAGGAATTTAAAAAATGGTAGATATGATTTTTGGTAATTCCTGCCTAAAGAAAAAAAGGCTAAAAATAGGGGTATAATTAATTAATTGTTTTCTAATTCTTTCCCAGCCATAACACTGGAGGTTGCTTCCCTAGGGAGGGAACTACCTGGGTAGAGATTGAGTTTTAAGTGTGGGTGCTGCTGCCCCCAGCCTAATGGGTCACATGCCCTAAAGAGAAGCTGGTCAGTCACAATACTCCCTCCAGCTCCTCTCTACCTTGGGATAGAGGCCTTATGGGTTAAAAGACCAACCAAACAACAACAGGACACAATAGAGAAAATAGCCAATGAGGGAGAACTTTTTCATCCTTTCCCATGGACATATGGGGTCATTTCATGCGTGAACATCATGAACAAGGAAGACAAAGACAAACAGAAAGTGGTCCTCCTGACTGGGTGCTCCCTGAGGGAGAGGCATGAGCCTGATGACGATTGGAGTTTGCTATGGTTTGTATAATAGTGTCTCCTCTGAAATTCATGTTGAAACGGAATCCCCCGTGCAACAGTATTAAGAAGTGTGGCCTTGAGGACGTGATTGAGTCATGAGGGCTCCATACTCATTAACGGATAGGGTTAGGGGGTTAGGGCTCTTATAAAAAGACGCGACAGGCCAGGCACAGTGGCTTATGCCTGTAATCCCAGCACTTTGGGAGGCCGGGGCAGGTGGATCACCTGAGGTCAGGAGTTTGAGACCAGCCTGGCCAACATGGTGAAACCGTCTCTACTAAAAATACAAAAATTAGCCAGGCATGGTGGCACATGCCTGTAATTCCAGCTACTTGGGAGGCTGAGGCAGGAGAATCACTTGAACCCGGGAGGCAGAGGTTGCAGTGAGCAGCGATCACGCCACTGCACTCCAGCCTGGGCAACAAGAGTGAAACACCATCTCAAAAAAAAAAAAAAAAAAAGACTTGACAGATGGAGTTCACTCTTTTACTGCCCTTCCATCCCTTCTGCTACTTGAGACCATGGCATTCCTCCCCTCTGGAGGATGCAGCAACAAGTGCCATCTTGGAAGCAGGGAACAGTCCTCAGCAGACATAACCAAACCTGCTAGTGCCTTGCTCTTGGACTTTCCAGCCTCCAGAACTGCGAGAAAATTAATTTCTCTTTTTTATAAATGACCCAATCTCAGGTATTTTGTTCTAGCAACAAAAATGAACTAAGACAGAGTTGTTCCAAGAATAAGACACTTAAAACCTCTCCAAAGCAGATGGGTCTCCTTGGAGTAGAAAGCTCCCCATCAATGAGATTCTAGAGGGAACATTATGATCACATATCAGGGAAGAGAGTGAAGCTTCAAATGGGCTCTGATTAGATGCTCTCTAAAGCCCAGCCTCATTCTGGGTTCTGCAACTGAAGAGGCTTTAGGGTATCAAAGGGCTTCCAGTTGCTTGAAAAGCAAAAATAAGAAGCTCATATGTCAATAAGGCAAGTCATTAAGAAAGTAGGTGATTTTAATACCAGGTAATGTCAGCATAAGAATATGTATACAAAGCTGGGTTATTTTTAGTATTGGGTGAAGGCACATTATTCTTTTGACAATTAGAATAAAGAAAGCAATTAGAAACTCCAGGAAAATGAAAAGATGTGCAGAAAAAGCTGTAGCCCAAATATAAAGCAAATGAAATGTGGCATGTCTTTGAGCAGCTGATGGAGCATAAGAAAACTGAATACATTTGACCTTGACGCTAAGAACCCCTTCTGAGCAGCCTGGGCATCATGACATTGGATCAGAAGGGAAAGAAATGTAATTCTTGGATATGCCTTGGCTCAGCGGTGACAGTGAACTGTACTCACACAGGCATGAGAATGTAATATTGGTTTATTGATTTTTTTAGAGTCAATTTATGGACAAAACGCATCCGTTATAATAATGACTTCAGAATAGTATCTAAATGTTATCATCATTTAAAATGTAAAAGTAAGACTATTAAAGACTTGAGAGATAGAGGAGAGATAGGAGTTGGTTTCTCATTTTACATAGTGGGAAGTCATTCGATTGTATCTTCACTGTATGGAGTAGGAAGTAGGTCTGTTAGTTAGAGCTCAAAGGTAACCAGTAGAAGAACCAAGAATATTTTAACTCACAAAAACCAGGAGGATTGAAGAGTGATGAAAGGGAGCCATGCGTATGAACTAAAACCTTGTTTTTCACAGCAGAGTGAATGAGTTTCCTAGGACTGCCATAACAAAGTATCAAAAATAGTGTGACTTGGCCGGGCGCAGTGGCTCATGCCTGTAATCCCAGCATTTTTGGAGGCCAAGGCAGGCAAATCATCTGAGATCAAGAGTTCAAGACCAGCCTGGTCAATGTGGTGAAACCCTGTCTCCACTAAAAATACAAAAATTAGCCAGGCTTGGTGGCAGGAACCTGTAATACCAACTACTCAGGAGGCTGAGGCAGGAGAATCGTTTGAACTTGGGAGGTGGAGGTTGCAGTGAGCCAAGATCGCGCCACTGTGTTCCAGCCTGGGCGGCAAAGCAAGACTTCATTAAAACAACAACAACAACAAAAAAAAACAGTGTGACTCAAACAACAAAAATTTACCATCCCACGGTTCTGGAGGCTGAGGCTGAAATCAAGGTGTCAGCAGGGTTAGTTTCTGCAGGGGAGGATCTCTTCCAGGCCTCTCAGCTAGTATCTGTTGCTTGCTGGCGATCTCTGGTGCTTGCAGATGCACGGCTCCACCAGTTGCTTTCATCTCCATTTTATTGTCTTCACCTTGTCTTCCTTCTGTATCCAAATTTCCCCTCTTTATGAGGACACCAAGAATTCTAAATTTGAATTTGGCCTTCCAGGTAGTTATCAAGACACATTTGTCATGGATTGGAGAATAGAACATATTAAATCTTTTGTAGAATTTATAACTTTAAAATATTTACACATATGGCCAGATGTGGTGTCTCATGCCTGTAATCCCAGCACTTTGGGATGCCAAGGCAAATGGATCACCTGCGGTCAGGAGTTCAAGGCCAGCCTGGCCAACATGGTGAAACCCCGTCTCTACAAAAATACAAAAATTAACCAGGCGTGGTGGTGGGCGCCTGTAATACCAGCTACTTGGGAGGCTGAGGCAAGAGAATCACTTGAACCCAGGAGGCGGAGGTTGCAATGAGCCAAGATCATGCCACTGCACTCCAGCCTGGGCGACAGACCTAATCTCAGGTGTTTTGTTATAGCAAGACAAGAGTGAGACTCTGTCTCAAAAAAAAAAAAAAAAAAAAGAAGAAAAGAAAAGAAAATAGGCCAGGCAAGGTGGCCCATGCCTATAATCCCAGCACTTTGGGAGGCTGAGGCGGGTGGATCACATGAGGTCAGGAGTTCGAGACCAGCCTGACCAACATGGAGAAACCCTGTATCTACTAAAAATACAAAATTAGCTGGGCGTGGTGGTGCGTGCCTGTAATCCCAGCTGCTCAGGAGGCTGAGGCAGAAGAATCACTTGAACCTGGGAGGCAAAGATTGCAGTGAGTCGAGATCGCGCCATTGCACTCCAGCCTGGGCAAGAAGAGTAAAACTCCATCTCAAAAATAAATAAATAAAGTATTTACACATATGGTATATGGGCCTCCGATTATACTCTTGTCACAGGCCCTGCAAATGTTATGGGCAGGCCTGACGTGTGTAACCACAGCAGAAGAACCAGAAACCATCAGTTGTTGCACTGGAGAGTGCACAGGAGAAGGCGAGGGTGGGAGAAAGAGGATTGTAGTGTTTTGTTAGAGGCCTCTCTGTCAATGTGATACTGTTTTGCCATTTGCATGCTTCACTTCAATAAAACTTAAGAAAATTATCCAAGTTCTCACCTCCTCCCTTGAGTCTTCCTGATCCCCAGCTCTCATCTCTCTTCTCTGAGCTTCTACAACCCTCAGCGGCTGTGCCGCCTTCTGCCCTGCCTGGCCTGCTCTCCCAGAGGCCCCTGAAGACAATACCACCTCCCCAGGCCCACTGGCCGCCTGTCTTCTTGTCTCCCCCTGAGAGGTTCCCTGGGCTGAGGTCAGCACAGCCTGCTTGCCCTGCCTCCTCTTGGTCAGCATTCTCTGCCGGAGCTTCTCTCCTCCCTCCATCTCTAGCCTGGTGCTCCCACCTGCACCTCACGGTAGCCCCTCAGGGTTGGGAGACGCCCAAGCTCTGCCCACAGTCTCTGTCTGGTGGCTGGGGGTGGGCGGGGAGGTGTTGCATGGAACAGCGCTGCAGCCTCACCTCTTCGTGAGAAGCAGGTGTCTGCCAAGCCAAATGGCTTTCTGCTGTCAGTGAGAGGCTCCACCTTCCTCCTGACTGGCCCAGGCCTTTGCCACCACTGTTCTCTTTATGTCTCAGTCTCCCTCCCTCCCCTCTCCCTCGCCCTTGCTTTCTGCTGGGTCGCCCTGTTTCTCCTTTTCTCTCTCTCTGCATTACCCTCCAAGTCCTTTACCCTCAATTCCATCTTCCCATGGAGCAGAGGGATTATTGCAACTCTGAAGTCGCAATCTGAAGCAGGATGAAGATCCTGCTTCATCCTCAGGGTTAAACTACCCCTGCCCCACCCACTCAACCTGCACCCGTATCTAATCCAGGCCCTTCATGCTGACCCCTAACAAATGGCCCTTGGCCCATTCCTAGTGCCCCACAGCTAACAGAGGGACGTGATCCTGACCCTATAGCACTGGTTCCAATCTAGAACCTTAATCTGAACGCTCACTGTCATTCATAACACTCCCCAGTCCCACCCCTACCCTTTGGGAAGGGCTGGGGCTGAAAACTCGAGATCTGCAATGTATCCTGGGGGTGCAGCCAAGTTCTGCATTCCTGGAAACTGGGACTGGCTTGGGGAAAAACAAAAATAATTCCTATGAAGTATGCTTCAATTAGTGCTACTGCTGAAAATAGTCCCTGAGGACGAAGATGAAGGTCAGGAGAGAGCAGTGGGAATGGTGCCAAGAGAGGAGACCAGAAAAGTGGCTGGAGATGGCCCTGAGTGGAAGGGCAGTGACAGTCAGCAGGGAGGGCTTAGGAGGCCCTGGGCAGATGGAGGAGGGAGGAGAGAGGGGGGAAAATGCTCCAGCTGGAAGGCCAAGGTTATTGTTCATTCATTCCTTTGTTCAGCAACTATTTGTTGAGCACCTACTAAGTGGCAGGCCCTTTGCTGGGCACTGGGGGGGATAGCAGTGGACAGAACCAAGTACCCACCTGTGTGGAGCTCACATTCAGATTGTGGAGATAGACAGGAAACACACTAACAGAGATGTCAGGGGAGGGTAGGGAAGAAGGACAAATAAGGCAAGGTGAGGAGACAGCGAGGGACAAAGACTGTTTATATAGAGTGGCCTGGGAAGGCCTTCTGGGGAGCTGGCATTTGAACAAATCTCAAAAGACAAGAGGAAGGGAGCCCTGCAAGTATGGATGGACTTTGTCCAGTTAGAGGAAATAGTAGGAGCAGCAGCCCCAAGGTGGGAGCAGGGCACACGTGGGGCTGCACACAGTGAGCAGGGCCAGAGCAAAGCAGGGTGAGGCCAGAGAAAGCAGCCAGGTTGCCCACCAAGGCTCGCCTGGGTTCCTAGGTCAGAGATCCCGAGAAGAGGGGAGAGGCCCTCATGCCCAAGTGGTGGGAAGGGGTGGAGGAGAATGGGGAGGAAACAGGAGTGAGGCCACCCCAGGTAAGGTCAGCTGCAACCTCTGGGCTAGGGTGATGCCAGAAGAGAAGACGGGGCCTGCAGGGCCTCTCCCCTATCCACAGCCCTGGGTGTACATGCCACGAGCTCCTGCTCACTCCACCTCACATCCCCACACTCATGCATGAACAACACACACACATGGAAAATAGGCACAGGCTCACCTTTCACATGCGTGCACACAGAAATTGTGCGTGAACACACGCACACATACGGGCCCCTCGTGTCAGCATAGACATTTTTGAGAATTCTAGACAGGCAGAATATAGGGGCCAAAGGACTTTAGACCAACTCTCACGTATGACAGAGGCACTAAGGCCTAGAAAAAGGAAGCTTCATAACTTGGTGACCTAGACAGATCACTCTATGTCTCCCCATGCATGTGCGTGTTGTGCACACACACACACACATGCACGCAGTCCCACCAGCTGGCCAAAGATCCTTCCATAACCCTATCTTCTCAACAGCCTCTCTCTCCCAGAACACCTACAGGCTTAACCAAGTCCCACCCGGAGTGCGCCAAGCTTCCTCCCAGCTATTCCAGCAGGCTGCTGGGGGGAATACAGTATTGGGACCAAGACAGACTCTGCCCCTCTCGGTGGGATGGCAACAGCCCACAACCACAGCTGACCACAGCAGCCCCCCGCTGCCTCTCTCCTCTCAGAGCCTGTTTCCGGGTTCAGACCTTCTTTCTCCATCTCTCTTTCTGGGTCTTTCTCCCTTGCTTCCTTTCTCTACCTCCAGAAAGGAGGCTGTGATTCTCTGTTTTTCCCTCTCTTTCTCCTGGTGTCTCTCTCATTTCTGTTTCTCTCCAGTTCTCTGTCTCTGCTGGGCTTGTCCCTCTTGCTCCGTCTTCTCATCAGGATCTTTTTTTGCCTTCCAGGAAAAGCTGACGTGGCGCCTCTGGTCAGTGGGAGTGAGGCCTTCTGGGGTGGGGGAGTCCTGGTCGAGCAGCCGCAGCTGGGGTGCGGCTGGCGCCCTGGTTGGGGGCAGCAGGAGCAGGAGCGGAGCGAGAGGCAGCGGAATGGGAGGAGAGAGGGCCGGACCTCTGCAGGCAGGAAGGGGAGCAGGGGGAAAGAAAAACTGTGGGAGGAAGTGAGCCCCCCTCCCCTGCTGGGGTTGACCAACTGTACTGGTTTGCTGAGACTGTCTGGATTTTAGCATGGAAAGTCCCACGTCCCAGAAAACCCATCAGTTCCAGGTGAACCAGGACTGTTGGCTGGTCACCCTACAAGCTGCCAGGGACCCACAGGAGACAGGGCCAGGACTCACAGGAGGGGCTCCCAAGCTTGGCCTCCTAGTTCTGGGGACGGTCAGGGCCTCACATACTCACCAAGGGTCCCCATCTCAGGCCTGAGCCCAATTTAGAGGAGGCCAGGAGAGGGGAGATGGCAGACCAGACAGCCCACAGGAAGCTCCCAGGCTGAAAAGATGAGGGAGCCCGACTTCTGGCTTGTCTCCCTGCCTGCTGACATGATCTCCTGTGAGGTAGGCTTTACAGAAAGAACTTGAGCTGTGACAGCAAGAGAAGAGCAGAGGGGCAACCCAGGAGGTCATACGCCCCATCCTCAGAGGCCTGCACAACTGCTCCTGGGCTCTGCTGAGGGGCGGGCCCACCTGTCCCACTGTGAGACACCTTGGAGAGTCAATGCTCCTTGGCTGAGATCCTGGCGGCCCTATTGTCCTTCCTGGTAGAAGTGGGTATGGCCACACCTTGCAGGCAGTGGCAGGACCTCAGCAGCCCAGGAAGATGCATCAGTGACCGGCACGCGCAGTCTCATTTCTGCCCAGGTGGGCTGGTCCCTCCCACTTTTCCCGCCCTCAGCCCCCCACATCTGTTTTGAGGCGGGAGTCTGAGCTTAGTGTTTGGCTGTCATTAAGGTCTTAGGTCGGGAATGAGGGGACAGACTCCTTGCCCCCAGAAGGCTGCTGACATCCTCACCCACCCAACAGAGCATGGGTCTCCTACACTGTATGAAATATTCTCTAAAATGTCTTGGGCATGCCCCTTCCCTAGCCTGGGCCCAAAGGCCCTATCTGTAAGTTGATGAGGAGGTGAAGTGGGTGAGCTCTAAAATGCTTCATTCTGATGACCACCCAACTTGTCCATCATGCCGTGAAGGGGGCGCTTACTGAGTGTCTTCCCCGTGCTGGAGATCAATAGCACCTGGGAAGGTAAGGCCTCTGCCCTCAGTGGGCTTCCTCTCTAGTAAGGGGTCACACATTAAGCATGCATGAATAAATAATCACAGCTTATAGGAAGAGCTATGAAGAAAAGTCAGGAATGTCCGAGAGAACAGTCACTGGGAACTGAGGGCTGAGGAGGTGCTTGCGCTCTGACCCTGGTGTGCTTGCAAGGAGGGAGGTGGGGTGGGAACTATGAGCTCCTCAGCGCACCCTGGAGGTAAAGCTGGTGGCATAGACTTTGTGCAGGTGAGGGTGAGGGTATGGGTTGTGCAGAGCGTAGTGAAGCCCCCTCCACCAGGAAGCCCTCCCTGACTGACACTGAGGTCACTGAATCTCCCCTCTGGTTTACTGAACCCTGGATGTGTATTCTTGAAGCCTCTGGTTGACCCACCAAATTCAGGACTTTCCTAGAAATTCTCCAGCACAGTCAGGATGATGCAAGAGAGGGTTTCCTCTGCAGGGGAAAGAGAGGGGGCTCTCCATTGGACCATAATAATATCCTCAGCATCAGACTCAGGTGTTTTGCAGGCAGCATGCTGGGGACTTCTGTGGCCTTGCTTGGTGACAGGGAATGGGGCGTGATGAGCTGGGGCAGGCTTCCTGGGGATGCTTTCAGCCAAAGGCGATCCCTGTCTGCCCTTGGCCCTGCTGAGAGGATAAGTTGAGTCATGAGCAGAATTCAGCCAGTTATCAGACGGAAGGCTAAGGAAGCTTGGGGAGGGCTACTGAGGGGATATGGTAGGCTTGTTCTGTGGAGGGCAAAATTCTTCAGTCTACAAAGTTCTTTTCTGGGGCTCCTTCATCTTTCGGTTTCTCTTCCAGCTCCCTTGTTTTGGGCCTGTTTTGTTTCCCCATTCCCCTCCCCTGGGCCTTCCCATTTGGAAAAGGGGTCAAATATCCTCACCCTGGAGGCATCTGCCCCTTCCACACAGTTGGTGTTGGAACAGTGGAGCTCAGAGAGGCCGATGCTGACCGCGTAGATGTCCAGCACCAACAGTGGGATTTTGGGCCCTGTGGGGGACACAGAGAGAACTCTCCAGGGGTGCGGCCCCTTGGCCTCCCCTCTGGGTGCCCAGTGGGCAGTGGGCCTGGGTGGCTCAGAATCCCGGCCAGGAGCACCGAAGGCCAACAGGCTCCCATCCTGAGTTTTCTGAGCCAGGCCTCCCTGTTTCCTCCCCAGCCAGTGGGGAGTGCAGTGAGGGGCGGGGCCTGGAGTCTTGGGAGCTCCCTGGACAACAACGTGCATTTAGCGCAGCTCAGTCTCAGAGCCAGTAGGATATGTTTTCTTAAAAAAAAAAAAAAACACGCCTAACATCTTGGCTTTCACTGAAGGGTTGGTATCTGCTTTGTATACTTTGGCCTTCTTGGCTTTTCACTGAAACACACACACATGGATGCACACTCACTTCCACACACAAACCCACACCAAGACAGACACACCCATACAAACACACACACTCACACACACTCACACACACTCACACATAAACTCATGTACATGGTTTCATACCCACATCCACGCAAACACACATACAAATCCAGGCACACACAGAAATACACACCCTCACACCCACAAACTTGTACACACACACACGTATACACACCAACACACATACAACCCTGGCTTGGACAAAGGCTTCCCCTTTTTTCTTGTTTGAAATGGAAATCTCCCACCTTCCATGAGATTCAATTTCTCGCCCTTCCCCTGCTAAAATCCTCCTGGCCCCATCATTTCTTGGGTCCTTTCCAGACAGTGCTGTGTCTTTAAGGAAGTTGAAGCTGCTAAAAGTGAGTGAGAGAGAGAGAAAAAACACAACCCAAAAAAATTTGGCATCTCTTCCCCCCTCAAGTTTCTGGTGTCACTTATGAAACACAGGTCCTTGTTGCTGCAGAGAAGCAGTTGTTTTGCTGGAAGGAGGGAGTGCGCGGGCTGCCCCAGGCTCCTCCCTGCCACCTCCTTTCAGTGGATGGTCCCAGGCACCCTGTCTGGGGCAGGGAGGGCACAGGCCTGCACACTGAAGGTGGGGTGGGACCAGGCTGCCCCTCGCCCCAGCATCCAAGTCCTCCCTTGGGCGCCCGTGGCCCTGCAGACTCTCAGGGCTAAGGTCCTCTGTTGCTTTTTGGTTCCACCTTAGAAGAGGCTCCGCTTGACTAAGAGTAGCTTGAAGGTAAGCCAGTGGGAAGGAGGGCTCCAGGGCCAGCGGCGGGAGCGGGAGGCCTGTTGGACATAGGGGCTGGTTCCCTCTTGGTCCATCCCTGCTGGTCTGAGGTGCGTGGGACAATCTCTAGCTTGGAGCCGTCCAGGGGGCATCTGCTTCTTCCACAACCCACAACTGAGGCCCCAGAAATCCCAGCTGCGTTTGGGCTGAGCCCCTGGCCTCACCCAAGTCAGCCGAGAGGTCCTGGCAGGGGTTTATTTGGGCAGCTGCCTGGGTAAGTTTGAACAGAACAGGCCACGGGTGTGATTCCACAGAAAAGGGCCTGGTGTCTGCTGCGGTCATGGCCGGAGGAGCGGGAGAGGGCGGGTGGAGTGGATGGGGGTGGTGCGCACTGCACGAGGGGCCTTGTCTGGGCCAGGGCAAAGCATACCTATGGGGGGCTCCGGTGGGAGGGACTGCGGCCAGGATGTGGGAGGGCAGGGGGAGGTTCTGCAAAGTGCTGGGGGAGGGGGGTGGCTGGAAAACAGATTTCAAGTCACAAAGTCAGCTAGGAACAGGCCGAGGCAGGGAGAACTCTCCACTCAGAGGAGGAGCTGGGGTCCTCTTCCATCCCGTCTTCTTCCTGCCTGGCTGCGTGACCTCGGGCAAGTCTCCGCCCTTCTCTGGGCCTCAGTTTCTCCTTCTGTAGGATGGGGCGGTGGGCTAGGTGGTGTTGGGCTTTAGCTGGGTTATGTGTGACAGGGCCTCCTGATGGGAAAGAACTCTGGCTGGGCTTGTGGGAGGAATGAGTCCCTCTGGCGGCTTCTCAGGATCCCCTGGGTGACATGTCTTTCTCTGCAGGAGGCACCATGCAGGAGCTGCATCTGCTCTGGTGGGCACTTCTCCTAGGCCTGGCGCAGGCCTGCCCTGAGCCCTGCGACTGTGGGGAAAAGTATGGCTTCCAGATCGCCGACTGTGCCTACCGCGACCTAGAGGCCGTGCCACCTGGCTTCCCAGCCAATGTGACTACACTGAGCCTGTCAGCCAACCGGCTGCCAGGCTTGCCGGAGGGTGCCTTCAGGGAGGTGCCCCTGCTGCAGTCACTGTGGCTGGCACACAATGAGATCCGCATGGTGGCCGCCGGAGCCCTGGCCTCTCTGAGCCATCTCAAGAGCCTGGACCTAAGCCACAATCTCATCTCTGACTTTGCCTGGAGCGACCTGCACAACCTCAGTGCCCTCCAATTGCTCAAGATGGACAGCAATGAGCTGACCTTCATCCCCCGTGACGCCTTCCGCAGCCTCCATGCTCTGCGCTCGCTGCAACTCAACCACAACCGCTTGCACACATTGGCTGAGGGCACCTTCACCCCGCTCACCGCGCTGTCCCACCTGCAGATCAACGACAACCCCTTCGACTGCACCTGCGGCATCGTGTGGCTCAAGACATGGGCCCTGGCCACGGCCGTGTCCATCCCGGAGCAGGACAACATCGCCTGCACCTCACCCCATGTGCTCAAAGGCACGCCCCTGAGCCGCCTGCCGCCGCTGCCATGCTCGGCGCCCTCAGTGCAGCTCAGCTACCAACCCAGCCAGGATGGTGCCGAGCTGCGACCTGGCTTTGTGCTGGCGCTGCACTGTGATGTGGACGGGCAGCCGGCCCCTCAGCTTCACTGGCACATCCAGATACCCAGTGGCATTGTGGAGATCACCAGCCCCAATGTGGGCACTGATGGGCGTGCCCTGCCTGGCACCCCTGTGGCCAGCTCCCAGCCGCGCTTCCAGGCCTTTGCCAATGGCAGCCTGCTTATCCCCGACTTTGGCAAGCTGGAGGAAGGCACCTACAGCTGCCTGGCCACCAATGAGCTGGGCAGTGCTGAGAGCTCAGTGGACGTGGCACTGGCCACGCCCGGCGAGGGTGGTGAGGACACGCTGGGGCGCAGGTTCCATGGCAAAGCGGTTGAGGGAAAGGGCTGCTATACGGTTGACAATGAGGTGCAGCCATCAGGGCCAGAGGACAATGTGGTCATCATCTACCTCAGCCGTGCTGGGAACCCTGAGGCTGCAGTCGCAGAAGGGGTCCCTGGGCAGCTGCCCCCAGGTCTGCTCCTGCTGGGCCAAAGCCTCCTCCTCCTCTTCTTCCTCACCTCCTTCTAGCCCCACCCAGTGCTTCCCTAACTCCTCCCCTTGCCCCTGCCAATGCCCCTTTAAGTGCTGCAGGGGTCTGGGGTTGGCAACTCCTGAGGCCTGCATGGGTGACTTCACATTTTCCTACCTCTCCTTCTAATCTCTTCTAGAGCACCTGCTACCCCCAACTTCTAGACCTGCTCCAAACTAGTGACTAGGATAGAATTTGATCCCCTGACTCACTGTCTGCGGTGCTCATTGCTGCTAACAGCGTTGCCCGTGCTCTCCTCTCAGGGGCAGCATGCTAACAGGGCGATGCCCTAATCCAACTGGGAGAAGCCTCAGTGGTGGAATTCCAGGCACTGTGACTGTCAAGCTGGCCAGGGCCAGGATTGGGGGAATGGAGCTGGGGCTTGGCTGGGAGGTGGTCTGAAGCAGACAGGGAATGGGAGAGGAGGATGGGATGTAGACAGTGGCTGGTATGGCTCTGAGGCTCCCTGGGGCCTGCTCAAGCTCCTCCTGCTCCTTGGTGTTTTCTGATGACTTGGGGGCTTGGGAGACTGAAATGTGGGGATCCAGGATGGCCTTCCTTCCTCTTACCCTTCCTCCCTCAGCCTGCACCCTCTATCCTGGAACCTGTCCTCTCTTTCTCCCCAACTATGCATCTGTTGTCTGCTCCTCTGCAAAGGCCAGCCAGCTTGGGAGCAGCAGAGAAATAAACAGCATTTCTGATGCCCCTCCGTGTCTGCCTGGAATTTTGTCTGGATCTAGGAGCCCCTGCTGGGAGACAGTATCAGGAGCTGAAGAGTCAGGGCAGCCAGCCTGCCTGCCCACAGTGGCAGGGGCCTCTGAGACCCCAACAGACTGTGGAGGCACAGGAGGGCTGGCCCGGTGCTGTGTCAGAGGCTGGGTCTTGAGGTGAGCTGAGCTGCAGCTGTTCCCTTCCTCCAAACCATCCCACAGGACAGGTGGGGGCAGGAGCCTGGGGTGGCTGGTGACCCTGAGCAGCGCCTGATATCAGCAGTGGCTTCAAGAGAGGCATTTTGGAAAGGCGCAAGGAAATGGAAGTGCCTGGGTGGTAGCTCCTCTTCCCTGTCCTGCTCCTGGAAGAGATGTTAGGAATGAAGAGGAAAGAGGGGACAGGTGGGGCAAGATGGAGGAGACAGATGAGGAGAAGGGGACACAGGACAGAGGAGGAGAAAGCCCCAGAGAGACTGGGAACAAGAGAACATATTTGAGGGAGAAACCAGGGGGAAACAAATCGTACTTATCTTTCTCCCAAAGAAGAAATGGTATTCCAAGAGGAAAGTCCAAATGAGGACTGCAGATTCCCCGTAGGAATCTTTCCCCACGGAGCAGGTGGATCAGTAACTGGCCTGGGCCGTGTGTGTGTGTGTGTGTGTGTGTGTGTGTGTGTGTGTGTGTACAGCAAACTTCAGCCTCTCCAGATGAGGAGCCTAAGGATGAGGTCCTAACCTGGAGACTCTGCACAACCTCCGATCTGTGCCACGTAGGATATATGTCTTCCTACTGCCTCTATCCCATCCCTTTCAAGATCGAGGATGCTGCATGCAGAGACAATGGCCCGGGGGAGAGGCTCTGTGGCCTCTGTCCAGAGCTCCCAGAACTGCTGAGCTCAGCAAAGTGGAGGCAGGAGGCTAAGGAGTCTGGGGTAGCAGCTGTGAGCACTGGCTGCTGGCCAGCCCCATTCCCTCCCTCCTGGTCCACATACAGCACCTCCCCCCTGCCTACTCTCCCCTCATCAACTTGCAGCTCCTGCTGAGCTGATGTCACCAGCAGCATGTATCAAGAATGACTCCTAATCTAAAATAAAAGTTGAAAAAAATGACTCACGTCTGGTGGAAAACAGCAGGATGGAGCCAAATTCCATGCGCTGGGCCACCTTGGGTAAGTCCTTGCCCACGTCTGGGCTTCAGTTGCCTCAAAAACCAAATGACATGGTAGGACTGGGTGCTGCTTCATGGTCCAATAGACTCTGATTGCCTAAGGCTTGATATTCCCAGCCTGACTTGGACATCCCTGGCTCCATTCCCAGCTGAGCGGCTTGGCTTCTTGGAGTAGGACCTGGACCTAAGACCTGGGTCAGGGGCAGCACAGGGAATGGCTGTGCCTTGAGTGGACTAGCTACTCCCCTGCTTTAAGGTCTTCCGTGGTCCCCACTGCCCTCCAGGTGAAGCCTGAATTCCCTACTTAGAGCCTCTCTGACCTGCTCCTCCAACAAGCACACCCTTCCTTCCTCTTTTTGGAACAGCTATTTTATTGTTCCCTTAATGTTCCATGGTGTGCCATCCTCTGCACATTTGCTTACACTGTTCCCTCCGCCCAGGCACCCTTTCCCTGTTCTTCATTTGGCTAAGTCAGTCTTTGAGAGTGGGCTCTGGCATCACTACCTCCAGAAAGCCTTCCTGGATGTTCCCCCATCCCCAATGTGAACAGGGCTCCCTTCTCTGGGAACCTGGATTCTCCTCCCCTGAGACCCTATTAGTTGCTGAAACAAGGTCAGGAAGCCTTTTTCAATGGGCTGCAGTGGGGTCACAGTGTGCCCTCTTTGGCCTCCTCGGGGCAGCCTTGAAAGTGGGTTTCAGGTCCCTGACCCCACCCCTAGCTTTATAGGTATTTGAGGCTGTAGCAGGAACCTGGGCGTGGGGCAGGGGACTGTTGATCTCCACTAACTGTGCAGGCATTTCTCAAGGCCCTGCTGACCTAGATCTGTAGGGTGGCCACGTCTTCCTACCCTCTGTAGCCCCCAGCCCCTCAGTGGACCCAGGGCATCTTCTTTATTCAGATACCCCGCCCCTCACCCCCACCAAGCCCCCAGCAGGGAAAAGACCCCAGTCTGTCTCCACCCTCCTTTCCCCTCCGTATTCTCATTCTCCTCCCATCAGGACAGCCTACGCTCTGTCCCCCCATGTGACACGCCCCTCCCTACCTCCACACCTGGAGTCACACTGCTTCCCCAGCATTCCTGAAGTCGCTTCTCCTCCCCAGATCCTGCCCCTTCTTCAAGACCCAGAATAAGTCCCACTTCCAAAGCCAGCATCCACATGGCTCAGGGGTGGCGTCATAGGGTCCCCAGTCTCTTTGCCACCCAAAGGGATGCAGCTATGGGTTCTCTCTGCCTTCCACCCAGTGTCTGGCCCAGCATGTGACCAGAACACCCCGAGCCCCATCCCCATCAATGCACAGTGTTCCTGACAGTGTAGGCGGGGTTTTCCCTGCATACCCCTCCCGCTATGAGGACAGTTTCTCAGGAACAAGTTTATTGCAGGGAATACACTAACCTCTTTCATAATAGCCAAAGGCATAAAAACTACAAAAATATCTGGCTCTCGAGTGTGGGCAGCTCGGTGTGGGACCCGGTCTGAGTCATGACTTGGGCTGCCCTGCAGGCCAGAGGCCCGGGAGCTTTCCAGCCACTCCCCAGAGAGGTCCGTGGCGCTGAGGGGGTGAGGAAGTGCCTTGGCTGCTTCCACAGCGCGAAGGCCAAGGCTGAGGTGGAGCTGGGCTGGCGTGGTTCCAGAGAAGGCTTCATCGAGGCCCTTCGAGGCTGATGGCAGAGCGAGAGCAGGGAGAGGCCTGGATGTGGCTGCCTTGGCTCGACTGGCTCCTGGACCAAGGCCCTAACTCACCAGTTTCTTTCTTCAAAACCCCTGCTGGCTCTCCCATGGCCAAGTGGGCGGAGCAGAGCCCTCCTGAGGTTCCCAGTGCAGACAGACCTCCACCCAACCATGGTGATCCAGAGGACCTGCTGGCTGCATGGCTGGCATGATGCTGGGAGGAGTGCCGGGGAGGGAGGAGGATGGTAGGCAGGAACGTGCCTCAGCACAGATGGGCAGGTGGGTTGACCTTCCTTGCCCTCAGGGCTGGGCACCATTGGCACCCAACAGGGCCGTCTTGCGGAAGACCTGCAGAGTTGGGTTGTGCAGCAGCGTGTAGGCCAGACCCCAGCGAGCCCTGCCGCGGTTGGCCCTGGGCCTTGCTCCCTTGGCCATGGAGTCCTTTGTCTGTAGCAGCTGCATCCCTGAGAGAGACGGACTTTCTGTGAGTCACTCAACAAACACCCAGCCAACCCTCCCTGGCCCTCAGACCTGATCAGAGAGCCTGAAAATCCCAGGCGTAGTGCAGGTCGTGAGGCTTAGGATGTCCCCTGCAGGCAGCACATGGAAGTGGGGGGTGAGTTCTGTGGATGGACTGGAAGCTGGGTGGGACAAGGGTCTGGAGCTGGTTTAGTGTCCCCTTCCTACACACACTTCTGGGCAGAAGGAAAGGAGGTCATACTCCCCGCCCCAAGGGAGAAGTGGGGGCAATGACGGAGCCCCTTAGCAAGGCAGCTGTTTCTCTCTGTGTTCACACATATGGTGTGTGTATGTGTGTGTTCATATCATGGAAAAAATTACCCTGAGATCAGACCAGGAGGGGTGACCAAAGGCAGCCAAGGAAGAGAGGAAGTGAGAATTTTCCTGGCGCTCACTCCGTGTGCTGGGGAGGGGCACACATCCTTCCTGAGAGAAGCTGGGTAGGCTCTATTCCCCAATTCCCAGTGGGAGGGCGCACCTTCGTCTTCCTCCCCTGGTCTGAGGCTGTCCTGGGGGGTTGCCATGGTCCTGGGTAGGAGGCTCCGCGCTTGCAGGAGCAGGGAGCAGAAGGCTGTCATGGCTGGATGCGACTGGCTGACTTCAATCTTCAGGAAGTTTCGGTACGTGTAGTAGCCTGGGATGGGGTGGCGGATGGCAGTGCTGGGGTAGCAGGGGCCAGACAGGAGGCATCCAGACATCCCCTAACACACACACAGGGAGTGCGCATGCACTCCCTGCATCCAAGCATGCAGACACACCAGGCATGTGGCACATCTGCCGCATGGGCACATGTGGACCTGCTAGAACACCCCACATCCACTGCACATGCTGCAGGGCCACACGAGGCACAGCACAGGGGCACATAGGTGGCACATGCAGCTACAGACATCGGTGTGAACTGATCAGCTGGCACAGGCCTGGGGCAGGGCAGATGCCTTCCTCACTGCTTGAGTAGCCTGAGCAACCCTCCAGCCCTGCCCAGTGACCTTACCGGGGTCGAGAGTGGCAGCTCTCGGTGGCAGCAGGCTGAGGTCCATCTGGCCGAGGTGGATGGCGTTGTAGAGGGCAGAGAGGAGCACTCGCCAGGTGGCCACCATGGCACCCACCAGCACATTGAGGGGGAAGAGAAGAAAGGTGGCTGCATAGAGCACTCGCCTAGGATGGGAGAAGAAAGCTGAGGCAGGCCGTTCCCCAGAGCCCCCTCCCCAGGGTCAGTGTCAGATCTGGATGCCCAGAACAGCTGTGTATTTACTGAGGGCCTACCATTTATTGCTATGTCTTCTGTGCACCCCACCCTGGGCAAGGCCTTCTCTTTTTCAACCCGCCACGCTGGGAGATGAGAAACTGAGGCCCGGAGAGACTGGGCGACTTAGCCAAGGCTGTCAGCTATTCAGTGGCAGAGCTGGGCTTTAACTCTAGGTCCATCTAAGTCTTTCTATGACCCTGATGCCGCCCACCTCCCTTTTCTGGGTACCCTGTCTGCTAATTCCAAGTTCTCTCGGGAGCCAAGGTTCTCCCACAGACTTGTCATCTGACAGCGAACTCCCTTGCTACAAAGTGGAGAGAGGCATGGTTTCAAGGAAACAGAGGATCCAAGGGAGAGCAGTACCGATTCCCAAAGCAAGAAAGGTTCACAGGGGTACTTCCAGCCCCATGCCAGGTATGTAGAGAGGTACTTTGGAGTGGGCTGAGCCATTGTCCCTTTTCTCTATGGGTAAGGCAAGCTCTTTCTACTATCATCTGGGTTCCTTGATAGAGAGAGGGGATAGGTGGCAGTGGAGGGAGGACACAAAAAGAGAGAGACGCCAAAGAAGAGGCTGAGGGCCTGAGGGAGCCACAAGCCCAGATGCCACCTCACCGGTTGGTCAGCTGTGGGTGTCCATCATGAGTCTCCAGGAAGACCCAATGGGCTGCCATGTTCTGCAGGATCACAGCCAGGGCCAAAGTCAGCCAGAAGGGCCTGCCAGTGGGGTGGGGAGGTGGTCGCTGTTAGGGGACCTCTAAGGAGTCCCTGAGCCCTCCATGTCTTGCTTCACTCACCACGAGGACTCCAGGGAACGGAAGAGCAGGAGGTTCCTGCCATGGAGCACAGGCATGAGCACCAGGAAGGCCAGGGCCGTGGTTCCCAGGAAGAAGATGATCTGCTGCACCAGGAGCCCTGCCAGGGGTGGGAGTGGCAGGGGGACAGACAACAGGTTCTATGAAAACTGGCCATCCCCGCCGCCCCCAGAACCAAGGGCTTTGGGATTGGGCAGGCCTGGTTTTAGATCTCTGCTCTGCCACTGCCTAGCTATGCTGCCTTGAACAAGTCACTTTACCTCATTGAGCCTCAGTTTCTTCCTCTGTAAAATGGGGATAATAGTCCCTACCTCAGAGGCTGTTGTAAGGATCCAATGAGATAATGTCTGTGGAAACTCTTAAAATCACAAAATACTTTGCAAATGTTATTTCCCTCCAGTTTCTCCTGAGTTTGAGTTACTGGGGCATAAGGCTACATATTAAACTGATGTTTGCATTCCTTCAAGCCAGAGCCTGGCATACGGTAGGTGCCCAAGGACTGTCTATTGAAATAATCTGGCCAACTGATTAGAGAATGATGCCTACAAAAGGGCCTGGAGGCATAAGGGCTACCAAGAAGAGACACTGTGACTTTTGTCCTAGTAATTCCTCCACTCCTTTACCATCCTTCTCCTCCCCCAAGGAGGTGAGAATGGAAGGACCTGGAGGGAGAGATACAAGGCCCTCGGATGTGCAACCCAGGCCACAGCCCCTCACCATTCAGAGTGCTTTTCTCACTGCAGTACCCAAGGGGAGAGTCAGAAACTTGGGGCTGGTAGGGGTCCTGGAAGGTTATCTGGTCCAGCTCTCTCAGGGCAGGACCCCCTTTGCAGACTGCAACAACATCCATGGAACTCTGCTTGCATACCCCCAGTGACAGGGATCTCATTACCTTTGTAGGTAGCCAATTGTGACACAGCCCTTTCTTAAGCTGGAGTGCAGTGGCGCGATCTCGGCTCACTGCAACCTCCACCTCCTGGGTTCAGGAGATTCTCCTGCCTCATCCTCCTGAATAGCTGGAACTACAGGTGCACACCACCACACCCGGCTAATTTTTGTATTTTTAGTAGAGACGGGGTCTCACCATGTTGGCCAGGCTGGTCTCCATCTCCCGACCTCATGATCCACCTGCCTCAGCTTCCCAAAGTTGCTGGGATTACAGGCGTGAGCCACTGAGCCCAGCCAGGAATGTTACCATTTTGAATTTGACACCTCCAGACCTGGGTCCACCCCCATGTGAACACCTGGTGGCACCCAGGGTTCATCACCATGTGGAGGGTACACACCCAATTTCCCGAGAGCTCCTGTACCCCCATCCTGAGTAAGCTTCTTAAGGGCAGGGAAGGCAGGGGGTTCCCTCCTCTTGCTGTTGCCCCAGAGCATTCCCAGACAAACCCTGAGGGCAGTACTTGCTGAGCACTCTTCTCCCCCACTGGGGCCAGTGTCTGAGGGGAGGCCCAGGCCAAGGCTGGGTGTGGCAGGCAAGGGAGGCTCACCAAGGCAGATAAAGGCTGTCTGGTAGGCACTGAAGCTCATCCAACAGAATATGGCGTGGCGGGAGGGATGGGGACTCCGGTGCAAGGGACTCAAGTCCAGGGCAGCTCCTCGGTGCAGAGCTCGAAGGTTGGTCCTGGGGTGGGAGCCAGGGAGGCAGAGACCTCAGGGGGCAACACACTCTTCCTAAATCCTCCTCTGGGCCAGCAACTGGCCAAACTCCCAATACAATTTCAACTCACAGCCATCAGCTGGGAAGCCCAGAACTGCGGGAGCCGGGAGGAGGCCACTAACCCAAGATATCTGGAAGAGGTGATATCTGGGCAGTCTTAAACAGTGAACGAGGAATACAAAACCAGGCAGAAGGCTCAACCTGAGCCAAGTCAGAAAAGTGGGAAACAACAGTGAGAATGGAAGGGACACACAGCACAGTCACCAGGTAAAGAGGCAAGGCAAGCACAGGCTGAGGAGCCTTGAATGCCAGAAGAAGGAGGGGTGACCTGTGGAAAAAGATCCCTGGGAGAAGCTCTGAGGCCTGGCAAGTGCGCAGGAGACATGGGCCAGTTCTCTGACATGGGTAAGTACTCAGGCTGCCCCTTCCACCTGCCCAGGGCCTTCAGTGCTCCTCACCACTCACCGCTGCAGGGCAAGCGAGGTGGCATGGCGAGACCCGTACCACCTCTCCAGTGTGCTATGCCGCCAGGCCACCCCTCACCTACACTCTCACATGGCAGGGCCACCCCAGCCTCTGCTCTCATCCACACAGTCCTCACCTCCTATCTCTTTCTTCCATTCCCGGGCAGGTGCAGCTTCCCCAGGCAGCCTTCCCTCTCATCCAGCCCATCCGGTGGCCCCTACTCAGGGGGCAAGCTCCACCAGCTGCCCTGAGTTGGTGGTGCCTTATTTCCCTCACACTCACAGATGTTTCCCCAACCAGACAGGAAGGCCCAAGGGCAGGACCCGGCCCCACCTTCTCCCACTGCAGCACAGCCATGCACAGGTGGGCTCCATGACAGCCTGGGCTGGCAGAGCCCTTCCCTCCCTCCAGGCCCAGGGCCTCCCTGCAGGCCCACAGGACTCCCACTCCTTCCCCACCTCAGCGCTGGATGAGCCAGAGTCTGCCACTCACCTGTGTGTCACCAGTGAGCGCATCAGGACCAGGAAGGTGAGTGAGCAGGACAAGACCAAGGCCGAGATGTAGCACACTGGTGGGCAGAGAGGGAGCAAAGTGAGAGGTCAGGGCCTGGAGAGTCTTCTGGGGGCCTCAGAACCCTTGCCAGGGTGGTGCCTTGTGGGGAGTTCCCCCTGCCCCAAACTGAACTCTGTGTGGAGGCCTCTTGGCCCCACCCCCGGTTCTCAGATCCAGTGTAAGCCAATGACTTCAGCCACCCCATTCTTCCCAGTGACATACAGTGGCCAAGAGATGAAACTAGCTCTGAGTCTGCAGACCTGGTCCTCACCCTGCTGTTGCTCCTTCTATTGCTGTGAGACCTCCATCCAACCTGGCATCTGCCTCCAGCTTCACTGCTTCTTGGCCATGTGGCCTTCAGGAGGGCACTCCATCTCCCCAGGCCCCCATTTGCTCGTGAACACACTGCTGGGCACGCCGTTATGCTGCCCAGCTCCCAGGATAATGTGAGCCATAAGGCCCCATCCATGTCTGCACTAATGGTCTTCGTTCAGGGCATAGAGGGTGTGAGTCCACATCAGTGTGGCCTGAGTCCAGCAGAATAGGGAGGCAGCCGCTGTCACCCAGCTCCCTCACCCCCTCCCTGGCCATGCACACAATGCGTGTGTGCATGATGGTGTGTCATGAACAAGCCTGGGTGTTTAAGAATATCAGGGGTGCAGGCTGCAACTCTCCCACCTTACATCCACATCCAGCCTTGCTCTGGACTGTCACAGCAACCCCACAAGGTTAGACAGAAGAACTGTTCCCACTGGGCTGAAGAGGAACCTGAGGCTCAGAGAGAGGGCTTTGCCCAGCCAGCCATGCTACTAGGAATGATAGAGTGAGGTATGCAACCATTTCCAAGCAGATCCAGAATGAGCCTGAGATGCCTGCACCCTGATCTCATCAGTCAGCCCAGGGAAGTTTTCCTGGTGCCCATGTCACCACCAGAATCTCAAGCACGGGGACAGCAAACACAGAAAAGGTGAGTGCTAGTTCCACACAGCCACAGGGATTAGAGCGGTGGGTCTCAGCACTGATAGCGCCTTTAGGATTACCTGGAGCTGCTAAAACTCGCCCATAGCCCAGCCTGCACCCAAACCAGTTAAATCAGAATTTCTGTGGGTGGGACCCAGCCTTAGCCTGTGAAAGCAACACTGGTGATTCAGTGTGCAGTCAGGACTGACAGCCACTGCTCTGGGGGCTTTCCAAAGGCAGAGCCTTCATGATTTATTTCCATCAGCAATGAATTGAAATCAACCAACCAACCAGTATTTATTGGGTGCCTACTACAGTGGCGCTCAAACTTTGCTTGCATGAGAATCACTGGGACTGTGATCCCAGCACTTTGGAAGGCTGAGGCGGTGGATCACCTGAGGTCAGGAGTTCGAGACCAGCCTGACCAATATGGTGAAACTCCATCTCTACTAAAAATACAAAAATTAGCCAGGCCTGGTGGCGGGCACCCGTGATCCCAGCTACTCGGGAGGCTGAGATGGGAGAATCAGTTGAACCCGAGAGACGGAGGTTGCAGTGAGCCGAGATCGTGCCACTGCACTCCAGCCTGGGAGACAGAGTGAGAGTCCATGTCAAAAAAAAAAAAAAAAATTAGCCGGGCCTGGTGGTATGTGCCTGTAATCCCAGCTACTTGGGAGGCTGAGACAGGAGAATTGCTTGAACCCAGGAGGTGGAGGTTGCAGTGAGGCGAGATTGCGCCACTGCACTCCAGCCTGGGCGACAGAGCACGACTCCAACTCAAAAAAAAAAAATCACTGGGAAGGCTGTTCAATCATAGAGGCTGGGCCCCACTCTGAGAGTTTCTGATTCAGTAGGTGTGGCATAGGGCTTGGGCATCGGGAACGTTAAAGTCACCAGGTGCTTCCCAGATTCAGCCAGGGCTAAGAATGATGCTACAGAAACCTAGGCCCTTCTGCCGGTCCCTAGCTCCCTCCTCCAGGGCCCTCGCAGGGACACTTTTCTCAGAAGCAAGGTTGGGAGAAAGCACTGCGCATGCATAGCTCCAGCCTCTGTGGTTCCCCTTCTGGAGCCAGCTGGGCTGCAGCGTGGGCACATTCTGGACCATTTGCTGCCAGGAGGTGAACAGCCCACCTGCTGAGCCTGGCCTGGTGAGTGTACAGGCTAACACAGGGGTGAAGGGTTAGCAGCCCCCTTGGCTGCAGGCCTGGCCTTTGATCTCCATCCATCTACCTCCTACCTCTCTCTCCCTCCATTGGTTCCCAACTTGGGTACCACCAAACCCCAGCACTCACACAATCTTCCTGCTCTTTGCCACCTCTGGGATCCTGTGCCTGCCTTCTTCTGGGCCCTGCTTTGGGGGATAGATCTGTCTTCTCTCATGTGACTGAGGGCCTCAAGGGCAAGTGTTCCTTTTTCACTCCAGCACTCATTTTGCAGGTGGGGAAATTGAGGTCAGGAGAGGTAAAGCACTTTGCCCAAGGTCACTCAGCTTGTAAGTGATGGAACAGAGATTCTAATCTAGTTTGTCTGACTCAGTCTGAGCTCTCTGTGAGTGATGCCAGGCTTATGGTCCAAGTGCTGAGTGGCAGTCCTAACAGAAGCTCTGAGCTCAGAAGACATTAGCCCTTAGGCGAAGGACAGACCAGGGGACACTGAAGCCCAGGTTGTGGGGTGGCTTTGGCCGTATCTCTAATCCTCCTGGGCCTCAGTATTCCTCATCTGCAAATTTAGAGAGTAAATGTTGCTCTGTTTGGCCCAAGAAGATCCAAAGTGGGAGCCTTTGAGCTTGGAAACTGCAACATGCAATTAAAAATATAAGACGTGATGAGTGGAAGCAGAGTCCTTTGCCCTGGACGTGTCTCATTTTGTCTTTGAGCCTCAATGTCCTGCTCTGTGAGCTGGGATCAATGATGCTGACCCACAGGGTCACTGTGAGCAAAGGTCTGAGGTTGGTCGTGGGCTGACCTGGACCACGTCTGCACCTGCCTATGACCCAGGTTGCAACCAGCTCAGAAAATCTCCCGGGAGAGGTTATTTTCAGCTCACCCGGAACTTGTCACCTGTCCAGTTTGTGGGCCTCAGCAGCAGTTCCAGGGCAGCCTCTAGTACGGGAACTGAGGTGCTCAGGGAGACGGCGGAGGTGGTCAGGGAAGGAAGTGGTCACTCTGTGCACCTCTGTCCACCCCCCACTCCCTGCCCCACCATGGCCTGCATGCCCAGGTCTGTAGGATAAGGATGTTAATGGTCAGGTACAGCTGCGGAGCAGCCACACCTCCACCTGCAACGCTGGCAGCCCACGCTCTGACCATCACATGTTACTCCTCAGAAGCCGGGGGCCCGTCCGTCCCAGCCTGGGGCCCCCAAGTCAGCAGAAGGCGCATGCCTCCTGAGTCCTCAGCACCGGGCTTTGTCCCAAGGTGATGGAGAAAGCCCCCGCCTAGGCTTCAGGAGCCCTGAAGCGTTCTCTTGGCTGCACTCTGCCCTGCTGGATGGCCTCAGGCAAATCCTTCCCCATGTGTCAAGTGGGGACACTTCTCAGTCCCTTCCACAGGGCTGTTGGGAGCGCCCAGGAGGCAGAGTAGTAGGTGGCTGCAGGAGGCATCAGACCACAGAAGGGGAAGCCGAGATGGTTCCCTGGTTCAGGAGCTCATTGTCAGAGGAGGGAAGGAGAAAGGAGATGGCCCCAAAAGACAGGGAATGGGGGAAGAGAAAGCCTGCGCCCTGCCCAACACCAGACCCCTGCCTTGAGGATTCGCTCAGAAATCCTCACCGTCCCCCATCGCCGTCTCCTCCCTCCTTCCCCACCCTCAGCTCCCCCATCCCGTGGCCTTCCTCATCTCCATGCCTGGAGAGTTGGTCAGAGACACTGGGGGTGGTGGGGGAAGATGCCACAGAAGCAGGCAAGGGACAGGAGCTGCTGAGATGTCCCTTCAGGTTTCATGGAAGCTCAGAACTGGAAGCACCAACTGCCCCAATTTGGAGATGAGGCAATCGAGACCCAGAGAGAGGAAGGAATGTGTCCAAGGGCCCCCAGTGTGTCCATGGCCGACTAGGGCATAGACCTTGGGTCTCCCCGCTTTCATTCCCCACTGCAGCCCTCAGGGGCTCCCTGGAGGCCTCACCTTCCAGAGCCCACAGATGGTGCTTCACCAGCTCCACCACCTCCTGCTTGTCCTCGGAGAGCACGATCCCAAAGCCGGCCAGCAGGTAGGAGACATCCGTGGTGACCCCTGCCCTCACCTTCTGGATGTTGGGTACCATGCCCACCAGCAGCAGCAGGGCCACCTGGAAGAGCCCCACAGTGAGGGCCCCATCCCAGGAAAGGGTTTTCTGTGCTAACAGGGGAGACGCTGGGGAAGAAACTGGCAGCACACAGGCTCCAGCCACATGCCCATTGCCCATCAGTGTTCTTATCTGCCCCTTAGAGCAGGGATCTCATGCCTCTAAACAAGGACATTACAGACAGGTGCAATTACAACCTAATAGGCCAAAGGCATGCCTTCGAGCACCATAACTTCATACGGTCAGCCCTGCGTATCTGTGGGTTCCACATCCACAACCAACCAATTCAATCAAGCGCTGATCAAAAATATTTGGGGAAAAACCCTCAATAAAAAACAACAAAATTCAATACAAATAATACAAATAAAAAATAATACAGTACGACAACTTTTTTTTTTTTTTTTTTTTTTTTGAGATGGAGTCTGCTCTGTGGCCAGGCTGCAGTGCAGTGGCACGATCTCGGCTCACTGCAACCTCCACCTCCCAGGTTCACACCATTCTCCTGCCTCAGCCTCCCGAGTAGCTGGGACTACAGGCCCTCGCCACCACATCCAGCTAATTTTTGCATTTTTAGTAGAGACAGGGTTTCACTACGTTGGCCAGGATAGTCTCAATCTCTTGACCTCGTGATCCGCCCACCTTAGCCTCCCACAGTGCTGGGATTACAGGTGTGAGCCACCACACCCAGACGTAGGACAACTATTTACATAGCACTTATGTTCGATATTATAAGTAATCTAGAGATAACGAGGTATACTGGAGAATGTGTGTGGGCTATATGCAAATACTACACCATCGTATATGAGAAATTTGAGCCTTTGGATTTTGGTATGGAGGGGTGTTCCTGGAACCAATCCACCTCAGATACTGAGGGATGACTGTGTCTGCACCTCTATCAATTTACCCATCATCTATTTATCTAAACTTTGGAATGTAAAATTTCCAGTTTTTCTATGTTGTGAAAGTAAATGAGCACAGGAATTAAAGCTGGACAGACTTGGATTCAAACTTAGGCTACACTGAGATATTAGCTGTGCAGAAACTTGGCCAAGTCAAATTCACCTCTCTGAGCTTCCATTCTCTCCATCTGTAAAGGAGAGAATAATCACACCCACCTCCCCGGATTTTAATTGTTGTTGGTGGTTTTTCCGGGATTTTTTTTTTTTTTTTTTTTTTGGAGGTGGTGAGGCAGTTTATCAAACATGTTATCTCGCTAAATCTTCCCAATTACTCAAAGAAGAAAATTATTCTATTTCCTCCTTTTTACAGATGAGCTAACAGGTTCAGAGAGGTTAAATAACTTGCCCAAGGCCACAGAGAAGGTAAATAGTGGAGCTAGGATTTAAATTCATGTTTATTTAGCCTCCAAAATTAATGCTCCGAGTCACTTTGTGAGTCCGAGAGTGAACACCCCTGCCCTTCTGGGTAGGCCAGAATTCCCAAGATGGCCTGCAGCACCTGGTCAGGGTTCTGCATGGGGTACCTGGAGAGCTGGGTTGGGCCGGAACTGCTCCAGGCTTGGGGGTTGAGGGCAGGGCTCCAGAGGCAGATGGCAGTACAGGGTGAGGGACATACCTGGTAAATGGCCGTCCCTGTCAGTGTAGCTGAAAGCACCAGCTTCAGCGGGAGACGGAATCCTGTAGTCCTCAAAGGAAGGAGTGTGGTGAACAGCACCACTCAGGCCCGGGAGCCCTCCTCCCTCCCAAGGGGCCCAGGAAAAGGCCAGCAGGACCCTGAATGACCAAGGCCAGGCCAGGGTCTTCCCGCTGTCCCAAGCTGGTAGTTGTCCCTCTTGATGACAAGGATTCTGGGGAGCAGGAGCCAGTCCTCCACTGCAGCCATTCTGTGCAAGGGAGGGTAACGTCCCCTGTCACGCTCAGCCTCAGCTCCCAACCCCGTACCTGGCTGTGGAGTGTAGATGCAGTGTCTCAAGCAGACCCAGGCCCAGGACAGGAAGCCATGCTTGGAGGTGTGGGAGCTGCAGAAAGACCCAGGCAGGTGCGGGGTCCTCAGGGGAAGCCCCTACCCTGGGGGCCAGCCCCAGAGGCTGGTCATTCTGCCCCTCTGCCCCTGCCATGCTGCCCAGCGCCAGCTTCCCAAGCACGGCTGCTATAACCAGCCCAATCCACTGGCCCACAGAGGGTGTGTCAGAGACCCCACCTGCTTCCCAGCTTCTTCCTGCAAAGGAGGTTCCTCAGATATTCCTCAGAGTAGCTGCTCTGCAGCCCCTGTGGAGACAGACAGACAATTGAACAAGCAGATGAGACCTGCCTCGACCCATTCGTGGGTCCCTGGCTCAGGGAACTAGAGTGTTCACCAAGCAGGTGCTCCATAAAAACCTCTTGGCCATAGTAGTGGTGGTGAGTGCGGAGGGGGCTGACCCGTGGGGATGAGGTCCGTGCCCTCCAAAGCTTCCCTTTTCTCCCTCACAAATACAAGGCCAGTCTCCTATCAAAGAACCATCAATGCCAGAAGTTCTTCCTAAGATCTGTCTCCAACTCTCACCTGCTTTACTCAGTCACATCTCATCACCGTTTCTTCCCACCCCTAGCCCTCTGGCCTCTGCTAGCTGAAACTGGGGCAAAGGGAAGCTTGTGTCCCACGGGCACATCCTAGACCAGGACCCAGGAGAGGGTCATTCCAGGTCAGACCCCCTCAGGCTTCTCCTCCAGCTACTGCGCAAGGGAGATCACAGGGTGACCAGATTTGTCTAAGCCACATTCCAGGCCTTAAGCTGCCCGTGAAGTGGCAGAGGCCCATGGGAAGATGGGGTGAGCCCCTGCCCTGAATCACTGGGAGAACACAAGCAATTGTCACTTGTTGCCATGACAACCCTGGGATCCAGGGCAGGAGTGGGTCAGCTCAAAGCTTGATGGGGGTCCTTTGAGACTTAAACCTCTTTGACCAAAGTCCAAAGAGGATTTTACACCTCTCAAGCCTGGGAGGAAAGGCTGGCAATGGAGAGAGAGGTGGGGTGGTGGAAACCCTGGAAGAGAAGGTAAAGGGGCATGCCTCAGGCACTGTGTGGCCCTGGGGGGCCGCTCCCACTTCAGAGCCAGCTGTAAACAGGAGGGGACATGGGCTTCCTCGAGGAGTGTTAGCCTCAGCAGGGCAGGAGCTACAAGTGCTCAGAACACCCTGCCTGTCACGTGGAAGCCGAGCCCAGAGTCCGTGGGCCTTCTCGGACCACAGTAGGGTCTCCACTCTGCCTAGGGATCTCACTCATTCTCTGGATTCAGTCTGACCTTGCCGAGTTAACACCCAGTCCCAGCCCCTCTGCTGAGCTCCAGACTTTGAGCAGCACACACTTAGGACCAAGCATTGTCCCAGGAGCACCTGCTCCTCCCTCCACCTTCCCTGGCAGCTGGCACCACTTACTTACCTGCTGGCTGCCCAGGTGCCTCCCATCAAGCCTTTCCGTCCCCTGCCCTGTCTGAAGAGAAGCCAAGCCCTTTGGCCTCTATGTCCTAAGCCTTTCTCCTGAGTCTGTCCTTCTTTCCCCTTTCAGGGCCTCTGCAGAGCTTTCCTCCTCCTCCTCTTTCACCAGAAACAAGTACTGGACCACCCCTGCACCCGCAGTCCCAACACCCGCTGCAAGTTTCACATTGCGTTATAGGTATTTGGTGCTGCATCTGTCTCCCCCACCACACTGGGAGCTCCTGGAGATCAGACACAAGTCCATCAGCTCCAAGTCCAAAGCACTGAGCCCAGGGCCTGACATATGGTAGGTGCCTAGAAGGCTTTTTAATAAGATCGAAGTATCTTCTAAGAATTCTCTTTTACCATGATGCATTCATCCATCCATCCTTCCTTCCATATATCTTTCCTTCGATCCATACATCCATTCATCCATCTATTCAAAAATATTTGCTGAGTATCTATTAAGGGCTAAGACCCACCCAGTGCTGCAAATATAATGAACAAAACAGACACAAAACCATCTCTTCCCCTTTACTCATGCTCTCTCTTGTGCCTACAATGCCTGCTCCTTATTCTCTCCTCACTCTAGATCTCCCTGTCCTTCAGGCCCTTGTAAAGTCTACCTCCTCTAGCAGCACCCCCAGCCCTCCCCTTTATCTGAAATTATTCAACCACATCCAACCTAGAGTTGATTCATAACGCATTTCTGCCCTGGGTGCTTCCTGAATCATCTCAGTATGTGCAGAACTCGGATTAGGCACAAGGCTCCAGGCTGTCTCTCCAGCCAGATCTCAGTGTTTCACAGACAGAGCTATGACTCTCCTGGCTTCTGACTCAGTTCTGCTTTGTTAAGTCCCTACTATTCACACAGCCCAGTGCCGCAGGTATCCTGGGTGCCTGTCAAGGGCCCAGCCCAGCCTTTGCCTAGGGAGGGAGGACTAAGCAGCCACTCGGCAAACATTTTCTGAGCATCTATTCTGTGCTGGGCCCTACACCAAGCACGGCCATGTATCTGGGACCACAGATATAGGGGAGAAGGGCTGTCTTGGGTGCTGAGGAAGAGCTCATCTCAGGCCTGCCCCTTTACCTTGGAGCCTGCTCCTGTCCTACGGCTGAAGCTTCTCACCAGCTGCACAGGGTACCAAAGGCTCAGGAATCCGAGGCCCAGCAGGAGAGGCAGGGAGGCCAGCAGGGAGTAGTACTTGTAGATCTGGACAGACAAACACCCAGACAGACTACTTTCCACCTTCTTCCCCCAGCCAAGAACCAGAATCCATTGCCCTTCCCACCTCACACTGCGCCCTGAGGATGGTCTGGGGGACGATGGGAAGGCTTCAGCTCTATGGTTCCCATCCGGCCACCCAGCGCAAACCTGCCCGCTTCCCCTTCTTGAGCCCTGCAGAGACGCTCACTCCTCCCCCAGGTTCCTGGACCCCCACGGGCCTGAGAGGAGCCAAGAGGAGATCACTTGATTACCTCCTGCCCCCCACTGGAAAGGACACCTCTTTCTGTTTCTGTGTTCCCAGAGCATTAGGAACAGTTCTGAAAATCACACGAAAGCCTACCTTTGCCTACATATAGTTTTCAACCTGAGCATCAGGAAAGTCTATGCCCTACTTTCCAGGGCTGAGGCCTTCCTGGGGGTGGGCTTTTTTAATACTCATTCATTTATTTGTTGGTTCAATATACTTTTATTGAGAGCTTAGTATGTGCCAGGTTCTAGGTGGTGGAAAAAAGCCACCAGCTCCCCCCTCTCAAAGCAACCTCTTGGTCTCCACCTCCACCCTGAGGAACTGGTGTTATCAGCTCCATGGACGGATAGAGAAACGGTCTCAGAAAGGTGGCACTGTTTCTCCAAGGCACTTGGTACCACCTGGCATCATTCTGTTTGTGTGTCGTGTCTCCCCTTCTGAAATGACGGCTCTTGGCAGGCTAGGGACTGTGTTTGTCTTGTTCACAGCTATAGTCCAGTGCCTGGAAATATCCCTGGTACAAAGCATGTGCTTCAAATATGTTGCTGAATGAATGGGTGGGTGAATGACTGAAGTGGTGAAGCTGGATTCACACTCAGGTTGTCTGGCTCTAAAGCCTGTATCATCACTCTTTGAGTTCTAGACTGGACGGCTTCACAGCCCCAGCCAGCAGCCAGTGAGCAAGGTCCTGAGGTTCCGGAATTCTCCTCTCAGCCCCCTTAGACCATCCCTGACTTCGCACTTGCTGGTCTCCATCACGCTGCACTTCCATTCCCTCTCCAGCCTGACCAAAGGGAAGCTGGGGAATCACTAACACAGCCACTGGGGGTGGGGGCCATTTCAGGCTTTCTCTTCCCCCTACTCTGCCCACTTCCCCTTCTCCGCCACCTCCTAGACTTAAAGTTCCCGAGGGCTGGGCCCAGCCACCTTGTTCCCTGCCTCTCCTGCAGAGCAGCCAAGCTTGGAAGGGGCACGTGTTTGAAGGCATGGAATCCCATGCACAACGGAAGGCTGCAGGGTGGCCCATCACAGAATCAGAGCTCAAAGGAGGCACTGTGGTTTGAGTAGGTTGCTCTGTGCACCCCTCTGCCCTAAGCCATTGTGATCAGCGGTTACCTTGGGCACCTGGGGACACTCTGCCCTCTGCCAGACCTGGACCCCAAGGTGAGCCCAGGACAGCGTGCTGCCGAGCAGGTGTGCAGCTGTGTGGCCAGCCGTGGCACAGGCGGCCAGAGGGTAGCAGAGGGCAGCGTAATAGAACAGTCCCAGTATCTTCCAGGCCCCTGGAAGGTGAAACAAGCAGAGAGACCCATGCTGGAGGGGCAGACATGGGGCCTGCAGTGAGCCCACCCAGGCCTCTCTCCTGTCTCCAGCTTCCAAGCCCTTTAGCACGTTCAGTGGGCAAGAACTCTAGGTTCAAATCCAGGCTCTGACTAGTCTCAACTCTGTGATCTTGGGCAAGTTACCTCTTGGAGCCTCAGTTTTCCCATCTGTAAAATGGAAATAATCACAGTATATTAGCAAGGGCAAAATGAGAAGGTGTATATACAATGCTTAGCATGGTGCCTGAGCAAATATTCAATGTAAGATGCTACTTCCCTGGCTCTCAGTTCCTCCACTGCAAAATGGGGCTAAAATGCGTACTCTGTGGCATCGTTGTAAAGACTGGACGGTCTAAAAAGGTCATGTCTCAGGATAGCAGCCCATCTCATTGACAGCTGTTCCTGTTACCCTCATCTCCTTGAGCCAAGCTTAAAACTCCGAGACCCCACCCTATCCCCATCCCATCACACCAACCCCAGGGCCTGGGGGTCAGTGGGTACCTTGGCTGGGTGCCGAGGCGAGAGTCAGGAAAGGCAATGGGTCCTCGTCGGGGAGCAGCAAACACAGGGAGCTGAAGAGGACCACGAAGACAGCAGCAGGCACTGCCTGGGGCCTGTCCCCAGCCAGGAAATCCACAGGGCTAGCACAGAGGCAAGGACAGGGAAGGAGGGAGTTGCTCAGCCCTTGCACCCCCATTACCTCCCAGCTGTATTCCATAAATCAAGGAGGTGGAGTCAGTCCCACTTTCTCGATGGGGGAATAAGGCCCCTTCATTCATTCATTCCATAGATATTTGTGGAGTGCCTTATCTACCAAGCTCTGGGCTCTGTGCCAAAGGGACTTGGGACACACATACAGTGGGAAGAAGCCCTAAGACTGCTTCCTCCGCCCACCCTGGAAGCTCCAGGAAGCAGCCACCTCCACACTAATTGGTCTGTCTGAGCTGGCAAACCTTCAGAGAACTCAGCGAGTCACAACATCCTTGTACAACAGCCGCCGCCCTGGGCTGGGTGTGGACCCGGGGCAGAGGGCAGACAGCGGGCATAGCTGTCCCAGGCATCACCCCTCTGGGCTCAGGGCAAGCCACTCAGACCCTCAGCTTCTGCACTGCAGCTTGCATTCATGCTCTGAGAGGTTCATTCTCCCTCAAACACCGCCCCAGCCAGGGCAAGCTCTTTCTGGGGCCAACCGGAGACCCCAGGCTGGTTCCCCACAAAACCAGCACAGCAAGACCTGCTTCGGTGCACAGTCTGGGTCTGGGATGCGAAGCTGTCTACACCAGGGAGCCACCCATCACCTGCCCCAACCCTTTGGTCTCTCGCACACTAGCTTGCCCAGCCCCATCTCCTCAGGATCATGCCTGTCCAGGCTCTGGGTTCACAGGGCTGAAGGAGATAGGAGAAGAAAGCTCCAGCTATAGGGGCTAGATATCAGTCCCCATAAATCTGCCTTCAAGCATTAGGGTCCAGGTGATACCCTCAGGGAAGATGACGGTCAAGATGGCATTGGGATGGTCACGTCAATCCACACATGGAGGGCTGCCTGAGAAGGTACACTCTGAAGCTGGGTCCTGTCAGGCTTGTTTCCCTAGGGTCTGGGTTGGAGTCCTTTCTCCCAGGTGGGCTTGAGCAAGTCCCTCCCCCTTCCTCTGTGGTTCCTGACTGAACCTGGAGACCTGGGTGGGGGTGAGGAAAGCCCCAGGCTGAGGGCGACAGGGATGTCATTGAAGCCAGAGCTGCCTTTTAGGTACCTAACAAATCACCCACCCTCCCAGAGTGACCCTGTCAGCTGGGCCCCCTGAGTGGGGGTGCCCAGGCCATGGCACCAACCTGGGCAGGCCGGGCCTGCCACGCACACAGTCAGGCCAGAGCTGGCGGCGCCTCACCAGCATGGCCAGGAGCAGCAGCACAAGGATCTGAAAGGAGAGTGCAGAGGAGGGCTTGGGGTACCCAGGTATCCCCTGAGGGTCTGAGTTTGAGGGCTTGGACTCAGGCCCCAGGATATCCCCTACCTGCCCAGTGCATACTCATGTGGCATCTTGAGGACTGGTCAACGGGTGACAGACATCTGGGAGGTTGGACTTGCATCCTGGTTTGGGCCCCCAAGCTGGGAGAACTCCCAGATAGCTCCACCCACCCAGGATCTTCCAGGGCCCCCCTTCACCAGCCCCAGCGGGGAACACAGGTCCCACTGCCCAGGCTGGCAGCAGCTTGCAAGCCAGGTTCAACTTGGGTTGGACTCACTGACAGCGAGGCCAGGCAGGCGTGGTACAGGCTGGGTGGTATGCTGGTGTGGCAGGAGGGCACTTCCCTGCAGAACAAATGAAGGCTGGCTCAGGCCTGCGTCAGGCCCCCCTGGGTGTGCAGACGGGTCTGGGGTTCAAGACTGTTCACACTGAGGCTTTACCCACTACCTCCCTCAACCCTCTGATCCCTACACAAGCCTTCCCAGTCCCACCTTCTCAGGGTCATTCTGGGGCCCTTGTGTCCCTGTGATGTGCTGGCCCCATGCCAAGCTCTGGGGTTATAGGACTAAAGGAGATGGGAGCCTCCCAGGGGAAGCAGAGTGGACCGGCTCGGCCTGATCACTTTTTTTTTTTTTTTTTTTTCGAGACAGGGTCTTGCTCTGTCACCCAGGTTGGAGTGCAGTGGCTCGATCTTGGCTTACCGCAGCCTCAGCCTCCTGAGTAGCTGGGACCACAGGTGTGCACCACCATGCCTGGCTTTTTTTTTTTTTCTGTATTTTTAGTAGAGACAGGGCCTTACCATGTCGCCCAGGCTGGTCTTGGATTCCTGAGCTCAAGCAATCCTCATGCCTCAGCCTCCCAAAGTGCTGGGATTACAAGTGTGAGCCACTGTGCCCGGCTGAGCACTTATTCTTGCTCACTCAGATGCTTCCTGTTCTTCAAGGCCTCCCCTCTCCAGGAGGCCCCTCTGACTGCTCCTGGTCTCACAGACCTCTTCTCAGAACTGCGGTTGAGCACACTACCTGGGTCAAGCGGTCAAGGGCTTGGCCCTATGATTCACCCTCTACTCACTGCCATCTGAGGTTGGTCTGTGACTAAAATGATCTCCCCTGGTCCCTCTCTTTTCCTGCCTCCCTCTCACTGACAGCCTCCATGGACAGCCATGCAGGTTGCCCACTGCACAAAGATGCTCAGCCAAGGAACGAGCAGGCCACCCTGCTCACCAAACCCAGCAGCACCTGCTGAGCTGAATGCACCTAACTGGGGATCCCTTTCTCTAATTCCACAGAGGCTCCCTATGGCCTGGCAATGGTCCTGCACTCACCCTGGCTGAGCACAGAGGTAGACCCACAGTGGAGATAGGGGTCACTGAGGACAATGAAACCCTCCACTTCCCCAGCGGAATCATGTGGCAGAGAAAGGGAGTGAGGCAGGAGTCCTGAGCTCAGGGCTGGCCCTGGTCCTGGGAGAGTAGGCAGGACTGGGTCCCTGGGGAGCAGTAGAGCTCCAGGTTTTCCCAGCTTGGGCCTGGGAGAGCCAGAGGGAGGATGGCAACATGGGTGAGGCCAGTGGGGTCTGGTGGGCGAGGGCCTGAGATGGAGCCTGGGCTGCCCCCAGTCCCTGCCTACCCAGAGGGCTCAGCCGCCCGCCAAAACACCCTCCACTGTATGAAGAGGCATCAAGGCTGCACTACCCAGGGTAGTGCAGAGCCCTGGGACCCTCTGCTGGGTCAGCTCGGTCTGTCCTGCTCGCTTTCTCTCAGGAAATCCCAGTGGGTGAGCGGTGGGAAAGAAACCAGTCACTTGGTGGAGAGGCAGAGTAAGTCAGCTCTGGGCAGCTGCTTGGCCAGGAGACCAGCCTCTTCCCAAAGTAGAACTGGGCTCGTGAGTAGCTGCCACGCAGGGAGCAGGTTCCCACCATTGGCGCTCCAGTGTCAGCTCCCCACCTCCAGCTCCAAGGCCTCTCACTCCGGTGTGTAGGGCAGCCCTCCCTCTCAGCCGGCATCTCTCTGCATGACTAGGTCCTGCTCCACCTGTACACCTGGGCCCGGCAGGGACTTGGAAAACTGTCCCTGGAGTAGTTTGACCATTTTCCTATGGACCTTACCCCAAACCACCCCTACCACCCGAAATGCCCTCCAGGGCCCTGCCTGGGGGAGCCTCTGGCCCTTTCTGTATCACCTGAGGTCCCTATCTGACCTCTCAGCTCAACGTGAGGGGTCAGATGGAGATCTCAGGTGGCACAGAAATGAGCAAATGTTTGGCTAGTGGCTTGTGGCCCCATGTTTTGTGCCATGGGACAGGCACGATGGCACAGACATAAAGACCTTGGAAAGGGTGGTGAGTTTGATCCTGGGACAGGCACAGCAGGTGCTAAAGGATGCAGAGGAGGGAGAACTTTGGGCAAAAGGAGGTGGTATCTGATTGGAGTTTAAAAAATGGTTAGTGGCTGGGTGCAGTGGCTCACACCTGTAATCCCAGCACTTTGGGAGACTGAGGCAGGCAGATCAACCAAGGTCAAGAGTTTGAGACCAGCCTGGCCAACATGATGAAACCCTGTCTCCGCTAAAAATACAAAAAAATTAGCTGGGCATGGCGGGACGCACCTGTAATCCCAGCTACTCGGGAGGCTGAGGCAGGAGAATCACTTGAACTGGGGAAGCGGAGGTTGCAGTGAGCCAAGATCGCGCCACAGCACTCCAACCCGGGCAACAAGAGCGAGACTCCATCTCAAAAAATAAATAAAAGATGGTTAGCATCTCTTTAGGCAAAGAAGGGGAGAGGCAGCTCCAGGTGGAGGGAAGTGCATGAGGAAGGAGAGGGGCAGGCGACAGGCAGCGTGGCTGGGGCTGGGCAGGCCTTCCAGTTTGATTGCAGCCCAGAGGTCAGGTGAGATGAGGCTACAGCAAGCATGGGAGGCCCCGGGAAGCCACTGAGGGTGTTTGAGCCATTGAATATTCTGGATTTTAGGAAATTTCTGTGGCTGACTCCACTGCCATCAGTGTTCATCCACCCCAACTCCAGCCTGAGAGTGCTGGGGCACTGGGCAATCCAGAGTTCTTCAAAGCTCTGATGCAACATGTCCCCAGGGTGTCTGACTCACACAGACAGAGGTGAACCCAAGTTCATTTCCTTGGGATTCCCCTGAGCTCCCAATTTTCTGCTCCCACTTTGGGGGCAGGGGGATGGCAGGCAGCTCAATTGGTTTGCCTAAGTTAAGTAGATTCAAACAAATCTCTTTATTCTTACGGGTGTCATGCCCTGCAGTGGGAGAAAGGAGCTGAATCTTCTAGATGTCACCCACATGAGGGACTGGACTCCCCATCACCCAGTGCCTGACATACACACAACTTTATTCTGAGACCACAGCTATAGACCACAGCTACATTTACAGGCACCTGGCCCCCAGCCAGTGCCCAGGCCCTGAGGCTCCCAAGGACACAGCTTCAGATTACAGCCTTCACCTAGGTCAGAAACCATCCTCATGGGTTTCTGGGCCTGTCCTCATTTTGGTCCCTTGCAGCCCACACATACACAGCAGGATATGTGGAGCCCACAGGCTCTCAGTCAGTCAGGCAAGATCAGTGGGGAGCACGCCCTTGCTGACTGCAGGATATTTTCCAGGTGGTCAGAACCCTGAGTCCTCCAAACAACAGCTCCTTCCCTGAGGCCTGGGTGGAGCCTCTGTCCCTGCTGGATGACCCAAGCCCAGCCAGGCTGCAGCCCCAGCCCCTGGGGAGGCACACAAGGATTTTTTCCTTCTCAAGTTTCAGGTTTTGATGGAGAACAGATGTGCGCACATCTGGCTCAGCAACCCCCAGCCTCACCTTTCTACTTTTCCAAACCGTCAGACAGAGCAGGGAGATAGGGGATGGGGCCAGGCCTGGGAACAACAGGGCAGAACTGGCTCTGGGTCTTACACAGGCAAGGCATCCTGGCAGGAGGTGGGGGACACAGAAGGGGCCCAGCTCCTCCACCAGGGTGCCCAGACTAAACCCCGGTAGAATGGACCCAGGCAAAGCAGCTGTGGCTGGGTTCTCAGTCCACCCTGGGGTAGGCTGCCTTCCTGCTCCCACCCTCACCTGGGCTGGCCTGAGCACTCCTGCTAAAGGGAATAGGCTCTCCTCATCTTCTGAGACCATCCAAAGACAACAAGGGTGCTTGTTTCCTCTGTGACTTCTCACCAGTCTTTCTCCCTTTGGTTCTCTGCCTTCCCCGAATCCCCTAGCCTGCCCAGAGAACCTGACACTTAGAAACACCACACCCAAATGTTCACGCAGAGACCAATAACCCCTTGAAGGGAGGTCTGCTTGCCTCAACTGCTCTCAGCAGCTTCCCCATCCTGGCTATGGGCCAGAATCACCCAGGGAGCCATCCCTGCAGATCTGAATCATCTGTATTTTTAACACATCACACAGGTGCTTTTTAGGTGACCAGCCTCAGGCATCTTAACAGCAGGGTGAGGGGTGTTCTTCTCATGTAACAGAGGCAGAGACTGAATGAACCCCAGAGAGGCTGTGACTTGCCCAAGGTCACACAGCAAATGAGTGGCAGAGCCAGACCTAGCGGCCCCTGCCCAGGAGCTGCTCCCTGGCTAATTGCAACCTCTGCCATCACCCCATTCTGATGGCCGACAGAGTGAGGTGGGAGGGGTTCCACACTTACCCCTCTGGCTGGAGCTCCTCGCCCCCCTGCGGCTCATCGATGTACCAGCTGCCATAGGAGTAGTCCTCTGTGGGCCCGGGGGAGGTCTGGTTCCCTGCTGGCTGGGACGACATTCTCTGGCCCTTCTCCCTTGACCCCAGACGAGAGAAAAAAAAAGCCACTACAGATGTGAAAAGAGGCTTAGAAGAGAAAAAAAAGAAAGAAAGACGGAAAACCCAAACAAAGAAACATTTCTCTTTAATCCTGAAGGTTACTTTCTTACTTTTAGCTCTCTGGGAAAAGCCCGTCTGGGACTGAGGGCCTGAGCAAGCTGGCACGGGAGGAGGATAGGGCCTCTCGTGTCCCCTCCTCCCTTCCCGCCCATCGCACCGGTCCTGCAGAGATAGCTGTCGCCTTGGGGCCCCGGGGCTCCCACTGGCGCATCTGTCTGACCAACCACCAGCAGGCGTTTGTTCAAAGGACCATTTTCAAAGAAGGCTTGTCCAGTCTGAGCTGCCTAAAGAGACGCCCCTTCCTTCCCCTTTCCCAAGCCCACCTAGACAGACCCACAGACACACCAGAAGGGAGGCCCAGGGAGGAAGGAGTTGCAGAGATGAAAGGGCAGGCAGCCCACGGCCAGCTCCGCACTGCCTGCCTGGGCCCTCCCTTGAGCCCCTCCCCCAGCCTCAGCCTGCCCCTTTCTGGCCCCTTTGGGCCTCGGTGATGGAAACACACCATAATCCTTGACAAAGCCCCCCTCCTGGGGGAGGAGGCCCCAGCACCATTGGCGGCCTGAGCCCTGCAAGGGTGTGGCCAGGAGCCACCCCCACCCCCGCACCTGACTTCACACACATACCTGCCTTCAGCGCCTGCCCCAGAGCTCCCACGCCCCTGCCCGCCACATCTGCAGTGCCGCACACAGACAGGAGGCCAGCATTACAGCAGCAACCGAGTGAGACGGACCGCTGGGGCTGGGCTGGGCTGGGGCGGAGGCAGGGAAGGGGAATCTGTCCGTTCCTTCTCCTAGGGTTTCCATGAAGGAGGCAACATGTGTCTCATTGCTAAACCCTTTTTGTTCCTACAAGTTGATTTCACAAGGAGATAACTCACCCCCACAAGGCGGAAATTAGCTCTTTAAACACAAACCAGACCCACGGGTAGGCAAGAGGAGCCCCGCCTGCCTCCTGCTCCTCCTGGAGTGAGGTTGAGGGTGAGCAAGGTAAGGTCTGGGCCAGGGAGGAGGGCTCCTCCCCATTCTCCCTCCCCAGGAGCAGGACCCTGCCCCAGCCTGGAGGTAGGGGCGAGAGGCAGAAGAAGGTAGAAAGCAGTTCTCAGGCCACTGTCCCTGGTGGAGGTTTAGGCCCCTGAAACTGTGAGGGTCTCTGTCCTTCCAATACCCTACAAGGGGCTTCAGCTTTGACCCTATCAGCTAAGACAGTCATTCAACAGCTTTTTTAAAAACACATTATTCACTTAGTCTTTTAACTTAAATTTATTGAACACACACTATGTGCCAGCACTGTTCTGAGCCCTGAGGCAGGAGAGATTACAGTTCAGGGGGGACACGGCCAAATAACTAAATCCCCTCCAAAGTCTGAGGGTTACGAAGGGAAGCACAGGTTGAGCTGGTCTGTACCATGGGAAACCAAATTTAGTCCAAGAGTATTTGGGGATGGGGGGGAGATTCCTGAAGAAAATAACCTTTCCGTGGTGATCTGAAGGGCAGGGGAAAGTCCGCTGAGCAGAGGGTGGCAGGCTCAGGATAGGGATGGGGGTGGGGGGAAGTGTGTTCCCCATAGAGGAAACAGCAAGGGTGAAGTCTCAGAGTAGACGGGGCTTGGAATCCTGGAGGCTCTCATTCAAATTCCCAAGCCTACAGGGCAGGATTAGAGGCTGAGCAGCCTGCTAGCCTGAGTTCCTCCCCCTTCTTCCCAAATGGCCCTTCTCGCAGGAAGAGGGCTCTGTTGCTCTCCACCACTCCACAGAGATATCAGCATCTGCTGACTCAGAGCTGAACCCGAGCTTTATTTGACGTAATGCAGGAGCCCACACTGGCCCTTCTGATCCCAGGGATGCGGGAAACTTGCCTTCCAGGCGCGGGTGTGAGCTCCCGGAGGGCGAGACTCTATCCCTCCCGTCCCTCCTCCTACCTTCCCCTGATGCTCAGCGCCTGGCCCTCGGGTAAGAGGTACTTTAGAAATTGAGCTTGGCAAAGCCATTGCTTGTTCTGGCGGCCAGTATTCATTTGTGGGCCTGTCCTATACAGGCGGCTGCTGTGCCCTGAGGTTCACCAGCTGGGCTTCCCAGAGTCCCGGTGCCCACACCAGAGCCCAGCAAGCCCTTCCCTGCTCAGGGGTCTCAGACTGTTACCTTAGGGAGCAACCAACTCCCATCTGATTTTAAATCCACCTCCAACCATTGGAGTCCAGTTCCAGACAGGGAGCCCCCTCCCTCTACAAGGCAGCGATGTCAGGGGTTAGACATCCTTGCCTATCAGAAACCATGCCCTTTGGCCGGGTGTGGTGGCTTACACTTGTAATCCTAGCACTTTGGGAGGCCGAGGCAGGTGGATCACCTGAGGTCAGGAGTTAGAGACCCAGCCTGGCCAACAAGGCGAAATCCCATCTCTACTAAAAATACAAAAAATTAGCCGGGCGTGGTGGTGCACACCTGTAATCCCAGTTACTAGGGAGGCTGAGGCAGGAGAATCGCTTGAACCCGGGGGGCAGAGGTTGCAGTGAGCCGAGATCGTGCCACTGCATTCCAGCCTGGACAAAAGAGGCAAACTCCGTCTCAAAAAAAAAAAAAAAAAGAAGAAGAAAGAAAAGAAACCATCCTCTTCCTTGGAGGAAGCCTAACTCTGCCTTCCCCAGGCTGGTTTGGCAGCAAGCAAGATGAGTCAAGCGCTGCACCAAATGGAACCTGATGTATGGTAGGGCTTAGGGGAGACAACACCAGAGGGGAAGTGAAGTGGGGGAAGAGAAGAGAGACAGACGGGAGTTGGCTGTTTAAGACAAGGTGGTCAGGGAAGGCCTCACTGAGAAGGTGGTATGTCGCTGATACCTGAGGGGAGAGAGGGAGGTACCAGTTGGGCACTGTGTTCATCTGTTTCGCATTGCTCTAAAGGAAAACCTGACTGTGGGTAACTTACAAGGAAAGGGGGTTTATGTGGCTCACAGTTCTGCAGGCTGTGCAGGAAGCAGCACGGCACCAGCATCGGCTTCTGGGGAGGGCCTCAGGAAACCCACAATCGTGATGGAAGGTGAAGGGGGGTCAGGCAGGACACTTGGCGAGAGAGGGAGCAAGAGAGATGCCAGGCGCTTACAAATAGCCAGCTCTCACATGAACTGATAGAGCAAGAACTCACTCATTACTGCGGGGAGGGCACCAAGCCATTCAGGAGGGATACCCCGCAATGACCCAAACACCACACACCAAGCCCCACTTCCAACACTGGGGGTCACATTTCAACATGAGATTTGGAGGGGACACACATCCAAACCATATCGGGCACTGAGGAAAGGCAATCAGGTTACCTGAAGGAGCCTCCATCTGCCCAGGGGCTGCAGCCAGGCTGGCAGAAAGGGACCCCAGCCGAGCCCAGGCACAGTCCCTTCCCCACCCCCCACGGAGAGCTCAGTGCCAATAATACCACCTCCCTCCTCATGGGGAGACACAGAGGCCACCAAGGGAGGCCCTAAGCAGAGGAGAGGAAATGGTGAGCTTTGTCCTTTTCCCCTGGTGTGGGCCTAGCAAGCAGAGGGCAGCCTTGTGCCCGGTACTTTGGCCAGGGCATAGCTGGAAGGTCCAGAGGTAAGGGCCAGGTTTCTGCATGGCAGTGGAGAATGCCTGGCTGGGGAGGCCGCCTAGCTGGATTTGAACCCTGGGACTGGCTATGTGGCCTTGAGTGAGTCTTTTCCCCTCTATGGGTCTCACTGTCCTCTCTCAAATCCGGCCTGGAGATTCTCCAGTTGTGAACTCTCCCCGCAAGGCCCCCCTCCCTGCACACCAGTAACCAGTTGTAACAAGAAAGTCACAGAGAGTGGTTGTGACTTCCTAGGTGCCCCCATTGCCTCTCACCTGCCCCCTCCTGGCCCCCAGCTGCCCTGTCCAGTCTGGTGCGGGCAGGGTGGGCAGGCTGGGTTGAAGATCCATGGATAGCAGGTGGCCGCGTGGCTCAAGCTGCAAGGTGAGCCCACTTCTTGAGCCCAAGGTACCTCCTCAGCTTGGGGCTAGAATCGCTTGGAGCTCCCATCTGCAAAACGGGAGGCTTGGCTCTGAGTTGTTAAGAAAGATGTTACCTGGGCAGATGGCAGGAGGCAAGAAGTGTTAGGAAGAGAAGGATGGTAATGATGTGCCCCTGAAGAATTTCTCCAAAGGCCTGGGCAGCAGAGTCAAGGGCCTGCCCTCTGGAGCTGGCTTTAAAGGGGTCACTGATACCCAGGAAGGTCCAGCCCTGCCCTCAGGAGAGCAAAAGTGCTCCAAAGACAGAACTGCCAAAGCCTGAGGAGCGGGGAGGGAAAGGAGGAGATGGCTTGGGCAGTCTTGCAGGCTCCCTGGAGGAGGGGGCCTGGAGCAGGGCCCTGAAGCCATGGAAGATCTGGAATGGTAGCAAGAATGAATTCATACGTGTCTCAGGAGTGCCAAGAAGGGAAGTCTGAGAGACAAGGAGAGAGCAGCGTAGGGGTCAGAGCAGGGCTGCCTCGCTGTGGCCAGCATGAACCCACGTGGGCACTCAGATGAGGCTGATGCCAGTATCCAAGGAGCAACTCAAGCCAGCAGGACTCCCAACTGGGCACAGATTGGTGGGTGGCTAAGCCCTGCTCACTATGGGAAGAGGTCCTAAAAAGCTTCTGGACTCTGAGCCAATGAAGGCCATCTGCCATTTGGGCTTGGCACAGAGCTGCTATGCCCCTCAGGTTGGAGCTGGCCCATGAAGGCCTTGGGACAGGGCTTCCTTCCTCTCATGTTTTTGTTCAAGTTGATTAAACCTGAGGAATTTTTGCATCCAGGAGCAGAGGCCCACGTGCATTTCTGCGGGAGCCTGTGATTATCAAATCCTCAAAGGGCAAAGTGCTAAGCTTAGAAGAAGCTAACAGCAGGCCAAAAGGAATGGGGAAGGCCGGCAGCATCCCCAGAACCTCAGAAACATCCCCTCAAGGACTTCCAGATCTCCCAGAGAACCTCCAGAATCTCAGCAACATTTCTGAGTTTCAGTAATGCCGTAAGAACCCCTGCAACCTCAGTATTGCCCCCAAGAACCCCCAGACCTTCAGTAACACATCAGAACCACTGCAACACCTCAGGACACTCAAACTCTGGCAAATCAACCACAGATTGGAACAAGATGTTCAAAAGCCTGTGAGCATTTGCAGAAAGGCCAGAGACCCCCGTTGCTCTCCACCCTCCCATCTCAGCCCTTGACTCTGAGTCCAGCAGCAAACCCAATAATTTACAACACTCAAACCTCAGGAACACTCCCAACTTCCATAGCACAGAAGAGAACACCCAAGAGAGGCGTTCCAGGAGTGGGGGGATGGCCACTGTGCCCAGCTGTGCAGCCCAGTCCCCTTCAGAGTCCATGAATAAGCAGCCAAGAGAGTCAACCTCATGCGGGCCCATGAGCTTGGGGTGTGCCCTCAGTGGCGCAGCACACTCACACACACATCCAACTGCCCTTCGCACACACACGTGCTTAATTCTGGCACCAGACCAATTCTGACTCCACGCAGTGGGCTGGAAGGCAATGTCATTGGCTGCCGTGCTCACGGCAGGAAGAGTATGGGTGACTCTCCACCTCCTGTCTCTCTACCTCCTACCTCCCCTGCCATGTGGGAGGGTCAGAAGCACCATCTGATGTGCCCTTCCTGTAATTCTCATGCCCCCCTCACCAACAGCATCATCATCACATAAAGGATTTAGACCAGGCTGCTCTGGTATGAGGGTGGACACTGGTGAGGAGGAGGAGGGTAGCCGGCTGTTCCAGGGGAGCAGCATGTTCTTTCCCTCCCAGAGGGCTAGGCTAGTACTGACCTGGAGGAGGGACGGCGGATTTCAGCTCAGAACAAAGGTAGCCTTCTAGAGTAGTGAGGCCCCCATCAAGGGAGGCAATCAAGAAGAGGGTGTTAACATCAAGATGCAACAGAGGGCTTCCTGCCTTCAGAGGACTAGACACAAGGCCATGAAGATTCCCCAGCTATAAGAGCCCCACATTCTCCGTTCCCAGCACGCTCCTCCCTGGGGTGGTCACCATGGTGTGGCCTTGAGATGTAGGCTTTGTGCTGCCCTCCTTCCTCACTGAGGACATTGACTGCTGGGCAGATCCCCTGACTTCTCTCTCCTTGTTCCCTTGCTGACCACAGGACAGGGCTCTCCACCAACCTCTTGCCCACAGGCAGTCAGATGCAACTCAGACAGGACTCTGCGAATGTCTCCTGCCTTTTGGAGCTCCTGCTAGCCCCCCAGTGTCCCCTGAGGGCAGCCCTCCCCAGGTCTCCAAACTTACTCATCAGAATTGCTCCAGCCCATGGCTCTGCTCACTTCCTGCCCCTAGGCTCCGACTCCTGCTCACTTCCCACCGCTCACCCCATGTGCCTTATCGCTGTTCCCCCACCTGTTCCAATCCCACCTGGCCTCCCAGACTTGGCTCCAGCCTACCTCCAACCAAGCGCTCTCCTGACCTCTGCCTTCCTTGTCTCTTTCCTTTCCTTTATTGATCACTCCCGGAAACTTGTCCCTCCAGGCAAGCAGGGTGCTCCCAACACGAGACCTTCTCCTCTGAGCCCAGCACCAGCTGGGCTGGGATCCTAGAGGGGTGGCTGGTTGTGTGGCAGTTGGCCCTAAGCAGTGTCCCCAGCACCTGCTTTAAAAGGTGTTTGATCTGCTCCTCCCGGAAGGCAGCTCCCCCCTTCTCCAGTCTGGCTCTGCCCCTCCTCCTGCCCTCACAGACCTCCCACCCTTGATTCCAGGATCAGAGGAACCCACCCCACCCCCATCTCCAGCTCAGGCGCAGAGCAGGGGCTGGGGCCCCACACAACACACAGGGCGGCTTGTCTCCAGCAGTAGAGCCTCTCCACACCCCCAAACCATTTGCTCGAAACTTGATCTCCTTGGCCCTCAGAGTCACCTCAGTGGAGAAGCCTGCACAGGGCTTTGATGGCTGAGTTTCCCCAGATGTGGCCTTAGAGAAGCTGAGGAACCCCCTACTTACCTCCATTTGTCCCCATCCATCACTCCCAGGGGGCCACTGCCTGATGAATTGCCAGAGGGGAACCACCAGCTCGGCTTTTAATAACCGGATCTGCATCCTGCTGCTGCCCAGCTGGGCTGAGGGCCCTGACCATGGCTAAGGGGAGTCATCACAGGGCTTCAGGGCTGGAATTCCAGGTATGATCTATTCCCGGGGGAAGTGAAAAAGGCCCCCTCGGAGCTTTCTCTTCTATTTCTCACTTCTCACAGACAGGCTGGGGTTCTGGAGTCCTGCTCTTCACCCCAAGTACATGCCTGCAACCTCCAACGCTGCAGGACAGTCGGCTGCATCCCCCCTCACCTGAGCCCAGGCTCTCCCTGCCCCTCCCTCCCTTTCCTAGAGGGGGCGTCCTGCAGGGATGCAGACGAGACTGGGGAAGGAAATGGTGCTCAGAGGGTGCTCCGACTAGGTGCTGTGGCAAGCAGGGCAGGCAGAGAGTAGATAAAGGCCGGGCCAAGAAGCGGGGCCCTAAATTCTCAGGAGAAGGGCCCTGGAGAGGCAATCTGTTCCTTGAAGGAGAAAGGGAGTGCCATCTATAAAAAGGTGGGACCACAGGCTTTTGTATGTGAGATTGGCTTCCAATGATAGTAAAAGAACCTGGAAGAGAGCAGGACAATGCCAGAGCCAGGCCTGCCCAGGGGAGGCAGGGAGAGAGGGAGAGAGAGAGCAGCTCAAGCTGAGACGGAAGCAGCCAGCCAGCTTGGATCTGATCACCATCTTGTCCGTGGAGAAGAGGATTTTTAGTTCCGAAGGGTTAAACCCACATAAAGAGAAAATTAACCTTTGGCATACTTTTAGGAATCCATTCCCAAGGAATGCCTGCGTGCATATATATGGAGACAAAATTCCCAAGGCCGTTTGTAATGGCAAAAATAATTGGCAACAACCCCAATATCCATCCATCAATGCTGATAAGTTGACACACTGAAGTACTATTTTGCTGATAAAAAGAATGAGGTAATTCTCTGTGGACTGACGTGGCAGAACCTCCAAGACATATTGCCAAGTAACAGTAACCAAGAAAGCAAGTTGCTGAACAATACATAAATCGTGATCTCATTTTATGCTTCTTTAACTAGGTAGACATATGTGTATGTATGTGTGTATACATAAAAAGTGAATCTGGCAGACACACAGCAAACTGTTCACAGTGGTCACACTTGGGGGAGGGGTGAATTTTGGAGAATGAAGGAGGATTTTTCACTTGTTTGAAATGCATATTTTAAAACTCATACTGCATGTGTAATTCTTTTTAAATAAGCCTGCTGTGAGTAAGGAGCTGTGAAGGCATCACTGAGCTGTGTGAAATTGATTCCGTCCCCAGCCCAATATTGCACACTTCCCAGTCTCCCTTGAAGCTAGATGTAGCCCTTAGACTAGGTATTGGCCAGTGACTTGGAAAAAGAGTGTTGAGCATAATTCCCAGGTTGTGTTCTTAAAAAGAGAGGTGTTCTCTTTACCCCTTCCTCCTTCTAGCTGGGTGAAAAACAGTTGTGATAGCTGGATCTCAGGCAGCCAAATCTTGGACTATGAGATAGAAGTCATGAGTTAAGTAGAATAAAGCAGTAAGTTAGCGGCAAAGACAGAGCCTTAGCTAAGGCCAGATTATAAGGCTGAAGGAGACTCCTGCTGTACCCCAGACTCCAACACATCCAAAAGAAACTTAAGCCCAGAGAGGCCACATGATGTGCCAGGGTCCGTGACTGACCTAGGGGAAGTTTTGCCAGAGATTCCCCACCACCACTACTAACACACACACACACACACACACACACACACCCCTACACCTCACTGCTTTTCCCCCCAAGAACATTCCTTCCTAGAGCTTGGACTCCATTTCATTCTATGGCTGGGAGACTCCTTCTGGGATTGAGGGAAGGCCCCAAGTGCTGATTAAGCCGAATGGCAGGATTGGGACATACCTCTCAATACTCTGATAACACAGCAGAACCCCTGCCCACTGCTGGGTCTGTCTGTCAATATCTGCTCCTGGCTTTTTTTTTTTTTTTTTTGAGATGGAGTTTGGCTCTTGTTGCCCAGGCTGGAGTGCACTGGCACTATCTCGGCCCACTGCAACCTCCACCTCCTGGGTTCAAGCAATTCTTCTGCTTCGGCCTCCCGAGTAGCTCGGATTACGGGCATGCACCACCATGCCCGGCTGAATTTTTTTGTATTTTTAGTAGAGACGGGGTTTCTCCATGTTGGTCAGGCTGGTCTCGAACTCCTAACCTCAGGTGATCTGCCCACCTCGGCCTCCCAAAGTGCTGGGATTACAGGCGTGAGCCACAGTGCTCGGCCCCTTTCTCTCTTTCTATCTGGTTGTCCTCCTGTCTGCCTTTCCGCCCCTGTCCATCATCAGTCTCTCTGCCTGTCCCTGGTATGCCACTCTCTGTTTCACCCTCTCTGTGTCTGACTCAGTCTCCCTCCTTTCCTTCTGTCTCTGTCTACTTTCCTTCTGTTTCTTCTCCTCCTTCCTTCTCTGTCTAACTCTGTGTTTCTCTCTATCACTCTCTCTGTTGTTTCCTTTTTGTTTCTCTCTCCTGCTCTTTGTTTTGCTCCCCACTCCCCAGTCTGGCTGTGAAGTTTGTGTCTCTCCTCCTGAAGGTTTTAGGCAGTACCTTTTCTAAGCTAGCCCAGGCCATGCCTAAATCTCTGATCTTGGGCCTTGTCTTGTGCTGACTCGGTGCTGCCCCTGCCATCTCCTGCCCTCTTTCCCGCCTTACCTGCTCTGTCTGTCCCCAGTGCTGCAGGATGAGTGGCACTGGTCTCGGGATCCGCAGAGTCTACAGGGCCCTGGGCTTGGACACTGTCTCAGGGGTTTGCGCCTTCAGAGCCTGGTGGAGCAGACAAGCAACTGGGCACATGAAGGCAAAGGTCAGTGCTGCTGAGCAGTAAGGCTACCCTCTCCCTCCCGCCAGACCAGGAACTTTAGCCCCTCCAAGGCAAGTCTGGCAGAGGGGGGCTGTCAGGGCAAGCCCAGGGATCACTGATGCTGCCCTAGCTCCCCTCCTCCAGCTCCTGCTCAGCTGGAGGTCAGAGCAAAAGGGCTTGAGGGATGGCCCAAGACTCTCCTGACAGTGCTTGGTGCTGGAGCCCGGAGCAGGAGGCCAGGAGAGGAAAGGTGTGCCATCCGATGGCACTGGCGTGGCAGACAGGATCACAGTTACTACTCATGGCAGAAAGCTTCAAAGTAGCCAGGCCCCTCGGTGGAAGGAAGAGACGAGGCTTCTAATTTTGTCTTTACTACTTACTAGCTGAGTGACCACAAATGCAGTCTGTTGGAACTCAGAAAATAACACCCCAAAATGAAAGCCTCAGAAGCAAAAGTGACCTTCTAGCCTTCTCCTGCCCTCCTGTGTCTCAGGCCCGTTGTCCCCCAAGGATGGACGTAGAAAAGAGAATCCCTCCTCCTCAAGGCGGGTCATAGAAATCAAAACCCCTTTTCCCCAAAGCTAGCCATAAAGCCTACAAACTCTAACTTTCCCCAATTTCTGTGTAAAAGCTGGCCACAAATAAATTCTCAGGCCTAGGTGGGGCATGGTGGCTCACACCTATAATCTCAGCACTTTGGGAGGCCGAGTGGGGTGTATCATTTGAGGTCAGGAGTTCAAGACCAGCATGGCTGACATGAAGAAACCCCGTCTCTATTAAAAATACAAAAATTAGCCAGGCGGTAGTGGTGCACACCTGTAATCCCAGCTACTTGGGAGGCTGAGGCAGGAGAATCGCTTCAACCTGGAAGACGGAGGTTACAGTGAGCCGAGAACGCTCCACTGCACACCAATCTGGGCGAGAGAGTGAGACCCTGTCTCTAAAAAAAAAAAAAAAGTCTCAGGCCTACCTTGTTTGATTGTGGGTCAGACCTCCATTCCAGAAAGTCCTGCCCCATACCCACATCCAGAAGGAAGAAATGCATGCTTGGAGGGGCCAGGAAGAAATCCAGACAGACAGGCCTTGCTGGGTGTTCCCACTCAGTCTATTCACATTCGATCATTGCCCTTTTTGTCCAATCATATCGCTACACAGCTGTCCATATGTCCTTGAAACTCAGCATAAAAATGGACAATTTTCCCTGTATCTCTGGGTCCTCGTTCTGAAGGTTCCTGTGTACATGTTAATAAAGGTGTACACCTTTCCTCCTATTCACCTGCCTCTTGTTGGTGATTTCTAGCCAACCTTCAGAGGGCGGTGGGGAAGCTTTCCCCTGGCCCCTGCAGGCCCCTCCATGCTCGGGGTTCCAGTTTTCCCATTTGTGCGACGGAGGGAGACTGGCTGCCATCCTTCCCTTTGCTGGTCTGAGCCTGTGATCCTGTCACCCTGTGGGCCTCTGGCACTGTGGACTTGAGGGGAAGGGAGTGGGAGGTGGGCCTGGGGTGACGTTCCCCTGCAGGGGAAGGGAGGCTGCTGCAGGGGGCTGGGTGCTGAAGGCCCAGGGTGGAGCAGTGATGATCGCATGATCGCAGTGGCCCAGGAGTCAGGAGACCTGAGGTCTATCCCTTCACTACCCACCTGCTCTCTCTGCACCTCGGATTCTGTGCCTGTGGAAGGAGATGAGTCCCAGCCCCAGGTCCTTCGCTCCAGAGAACTCACGGGCTCCCTGCTTGCCAGGATTCAGCTCTGCCTAGAGGAAGGAAGTAAAGTGGGGGTGGGGAGGGAGTTGGAGGTGGATCGTTGAAGACAGGGGTCTCAGAGCCCTCAGGGGCCATGGGGGTGTGTCAGTGGGAGAGGTTGAAAGGAGCCATTGTGGGAAGCAGGAAGGGGGCCCTCTGGGGTGAGCTAATTATAGGCCCTGGCTCTTCCAAACAAAGCCAGCGGCCTCTGAGTGGCCATTCTTTGGGGGAAGAAAGAAGACTGGAGGGCCCCATTAAGGTCTTTCACGCTGGGACCTTGGAAGGTGGCTTGGAAGTTCGCCTTCCAAGGCTGCTCCCTTCCTGCCTCCCTTCCCTCACCCCAGCCTACATGCCCTACCCCTTCTTGACCCACTCTGGGGAACCAGGCCCTGCCCCACAGAGACAGTCTCACGTGGAGTTTAAACTTTTTGAAAACCGTGGGAGGCTGAATCAGGGAGGCAGCCAGGAGTAGAGAGAACCCTGGGAAGGAAGGAGGGATCTGGTGCTGCCCTGCGGCCCTGGGCTCAGTTGCTTCATCTGTAAAATGGGCGTGCCATCCGGCCCTGACTTGCTGAAATTCACTGACGTTTCCAGATTTCTACATAGAACTGAGGCCAGACCCAGAGATGCCTGAGCATCAGGGTTTCTGCCTCCTGTCCTGCTTCCCACCCTCCAACACTGCTACCCTCCCCCCTCACCACCTGCTTGCCCACTGAGGCACCAGGTTGCGTCTCCGAGTCTAAATTTGACTCAAAAGCCCAAATGGTCTTTGTTTGTCACAGATGGAATCCAAATGAAATAGCCAAAAGAACTCTTATTCCTTTCTGCATAAGTAGAAGCTGGGTTAGATTTCTTCATCACTTCATTCATTCATGCATTCATTCATTTATTCATCCATAATGCTTTAACCATTTCCCAGGCACCTATCCCTCGCCCAGCCTGGGCACACAAACATGATTCCTGAAACAACATTCAGGGCAATGAATGATGACTTGTATGGGCAAGTCATCATTTGAGACAGGAGAGGAAAATGCAAAATGGGATGGAGGAGGGAGTCACTAACCCGGGTCACAGGGGAGGAGGCTTTTAGCCAGTCTGCAGGATGAGTAGGGCTGCTGTCGGGTGGAACTGGGCAGTTTGGGTAGTGGAAATCGCACCAGCAAGGGTAGGGAGGTGAGAAAGGGCAGACCTGGCCTGGAACAAAAGGGAACCTTCCCCAGGACATTATGTTAAGTGAAATAAGCCACTTGTGAAAAGACAAATACTGTAAGATTCCAATTCTATGAAGCACTGAGTATTCAAATTCACAGAGACAGAAAGTAGAATGGTGGTTGCCAGGAGCTGGGGGGAGGTGGAAGAAGTAGTTGTTGTTTAATGGGTGTAGAGTTTCAGTTTTGCAAGATGAAAAGAGTTCTGGAGATTGGTTGCACAACAATGTAAATTTATTTAACACCACTGAGCTGCACATTTCAAAGTGGTTAGGATGGTACATTTTATGTTATGTGTATTTGACTACAATTTTTTGTAAAAAGTAACCGTACACATACACCAAAAAAAAGTAAGCCTTCCCGAGAGATAGTGGGTGAGGGGAGGCAAGAAATAGGAGTGGGTGTGGACATTAGGTGGTGGAGGATCCTAAAACCTTGCTAAGGCCAACAGAGCCACCTCAGATTTTGTAGAAAGTTGGAGGGAGGTTAGCTGGGCATGGTGGCGCTTGCCTGTAATCCCAGCTACTCAAGAAGGCTGAGGCAGGAGAATCGCTTGAACCTTGGGGGCAGTTTGCAGTGAGCTGAGATCTCGCCACTGCACTCCAGCCTGGGCAACAAGAGCAAAACTCGGTCTCAAGAAAAAAAAAAAAAAAAAAGGAAAAAAAGTTGGAGGGAGGGAAAGAAGGGAGAACGAGGGGTATGAGGGAAGTATTGAAGGGACTCAGGATAAACCAGCGTGATTCTGAGCGTGGGCCCTGCTTGCAGGGGATGGGGCCAGGATACGTGCACAAAGGTTGGCCCTGGGGCAGAAGCAACTGGACTCCTATCTTGTAACATTTCTGCGGGTCACTTCAAATATGCAAGGGAAGAGAGCTGCTATTACTGAGTCACTAAGCTTCAAGACCTCAGACCTGGCAGAGGCACACCACCGCCTCCAGACCCACACTGGCTGGCCGTGCCCAGCCGCTGAGGCAAAGGTTTCCAGGTAGTCTCTGCCACCTACCCTCTCCCCAAAATGGCCATACTGTGGTCTTTCCCGACATGAATTATAGAATTTCAGACTATCAGAGCTGAGAGATGACTTATCTGCCCCACTACCCCAATCATACAGATGGGCACACTGACACCCAAACAGAAGGGATCTCCTGAATTTCACTTACAAGTCAGGCGACTAGAACTCTTTGCCTCAGCTTCTCCCTGGGGGATCTGAAGAAACTGAATTTTAATCATTGCAGAGGAAGCCTGCTATATACATTGGGACCCGTAGCTGGGCTGGCCAATACCACTTTTTTTTTTTTTTTTGCAATGGAGTTTCGCTCTTGTTGCCCAGGCTGGAGTGCAATGGTGCAGTCTTGGCTCACTACAACCTCTGCCTCCCGGGTTCAAGTGATTCTCCTGCCTCAGCCTCCCAAGTAGCTGGGATTACAGGCATGTGCCACCACGCCCGGCTAACTTTTTGTACTTACTAGAGACAGGGTTTCACCATGTTGGTCAGGCTGGTCTCGAACTCCTGACCTCAGGTGATCCATCCACCTCGGCCTCCCAAAGTGCTGGGATTACGGATGTGAGCCACCACGCCTGGCCAATACCACTTTTAGACTTGGTATCTTTTACTTTATGAAAGTGATGCATTTCAGTCAGTGAAACTTCAAGTGAGCTTTTTTTTGAATGAAATCAATGCCGTCTATAAATGTTCTCTTTAGACTCAGAACTGTACTACAGTTTTAGGGTACAGAATTCCCTAGTTCCCTAATATAATACATTTAAATCTTTGAGCCAGCCCCAGGACATGTTTAGTAGGGGTAAGTGTAGATAGAATTCTGAGGTTCAGATCTCGACACCTACTCACTAGCCATGTGATCTTGTATGAATTTCCTGACATTCTCTCAGCCTTGGATTCTTCATTTGTAAAAGGGGGAATAATTATATCTACTCACAGAGCCGTGTAGAGTGCCTGGTATCCAGTGGCTGCTCAACAAAGAATTGAGGCTGATGATGATGATATTGAGTAACGGTGATGGGCGTAATGATGATGGTGATGTGGGTAATGATGGTGATGTTGGTGATGCTGCTGCTGCTGGCGGTGGTGGTGGTGATTCTGATGATGGTGGTTATAGTGATGGTGGTGATGACAGTAGTGGTGGTGGTGATGGTGGTGATGATGGTGGTGATGACTGTGCTGGTGGTGGTGGTGACAGTAGTGGTGGTGGTGATCGTGATGGTGGTGGTGGTGATAATGGTGATGACAGTGGTGGTGGTGGTGATGATGGTGATGGTGGTGGTGGCTGTGGTGATGGTGGTGATAGAGGTGGTGGTGATGGTGGTGATGGAGGTGGTGGTGATGATGGTGATGGTGGTGGTGGTGATGGTGGTGGTGATGGTGGTGATGGTGGTGATGGAGGTGGTGGTGATGATGGTGAATGTGGTGGTGGTGGTGACTGTGGTGGTGGTGGTGATAGAGGTGGTGGTGGTGATGGTGATGGTGGTGGTGACTGTGGTGGTGATGGTGATGGTGGTGGTGACTGTGGTAGTGATGGTGATGGTGGTGGTGACTGTGGTGGTGATGGTGATGGTGGTGGTGACTGTGGTGATGATGGTGATGGTGGTGGTGACTGTGGTGATGATGGTGATGGTGGTGGTGACTGTGGTGGTGGTGGTGATGGTGATGGTGGTGATGATGGTGATGGTGGTGGTGGTGATGGTGATGATGGTGGTGATGGTGGTGATGGAGGTGGTGATGATGGTGAATGTGGTGGTGGTGGTGACTGTGGTGGTGGTGGTGATAGAGGTGGTGGTGATGATGGTGATGGTGGTGGTGATGGTGGTGGTGATGATGGTGATGGTGGTGATGGTGGTGATGGAGGTGGTGGTGATGATGGTGAATGTGGTGGTGGTGGTGACTGTGGTGATGGTGGTGATAGAGGTGGTGGTGATGATGGTGAATGTGGTGGTGGTGACTGTGGTGGTGATGGTGATGATGGTGGTGATGGTGGTGGTGACTATGGTGGTGATGGTGATGATGGTGGTGATGATGGTGAATGTGGTGGTGGTGACTGTGGTGGTGATGGTGATGATGGTGGTGATGGTGGTGATGGTGGTGGTGACTATGGTGGTGGTGACAGTAGTGATGATGGTGATGGTGGTGGTGGTGATGGTAGAGATAGTTCTTACTGAGGGAAGTCCTGAATCTCCCATCTCCCTTTGGGTAACACCAAGACCCAGAGTCAGGGAGAATGGATTCCAGCTTGATAACTCTTTGGTGTAAGAGGCTCTGGGCTGTCTGCAAAGTGAAGCTGTGCCTCACATTGTGAGTCTTGATTAAGAAGGTAAACTAGGCTGGGTGAGTGGCTCACGCCTGTAATCCTAACGCTTTGGGAGGCCAAGGCAGGTGGATCACTTGAGGTCAGGAGTTCGAGACCAGCCTGCCCAACATGGTGAAACCCTGCCTCCACTAAACATACAAAAATTAGCTGGGCATGGTGGCGCATGCCTGTAGTCCCAGCTACTTGGGAGGCTGATGCAGGAGAATGGCTTGAACCTGGGAGGCAGAGGTTGCGGTGAGCCAAGATCCTGCCACTGCACTCCAGCCTGGGTGACAAAGTAAGACTCCATCTCAAAAAAAAAAAAAGAAGATAAACTAAGGGCTTGCTCCCTGAGAATAGACACTGTCTCCCTTCCGTTGAGACTCCCCCACACCCCAAGTCAAGAACTCTTGAGAAAGAATAGGCATATGAACAGGCTCTCCCAGAATGGGAAGTTCTGGATACCGCATATCCATGAGCTCCCCACACCAGAATCTTCATCCTTGACCCTGCTCTAATTTTTTCCATAGAATTTAACATCTTCTAGCATACATTATAATTTACTTATTTTCTATATTTAGTGTTTATTTTTGTCTGTCTCTACCCACCTCCCCCACTAGAAGATAAGCTTCAGAGGGCTGGAGTTATTGTTTGGTTCACTGCTGGATTCCAAATGCCTAAAATAGTGTCTGGCACACAGTAGGTGTTCAAGAAATATTTGTTGAAGGAACAAATGCTAAAAGGAAGGGATCGATGGAACAAAACTTCCCTGGGTCAGACCCAGCTTCCTGCCTTGTTACCTGGTTTCTCCTCAAACAAACAGAGGTGGGTGGGGAGTGTCCCTGAGCACCCAGCCTGCAGGCTTTCAGACTGGGTCCAGGCTGGGCTGTGGGTGAGAGGGTGCAGTGCTCAGCCTGGCAGTTGGTCTCTCAGTGGCCATGGCATTCAGGGGGCCTGAACCCTGGGTCTCTGCATCCCTGCTGAGCCAGAGGCTGAAGGCCGAGGAGAAGACGCTGGATCTGGAATTCGAAGTTTTGAGCGTGGGGTTTAATGAGGCGGGTAGATACGCCCTGAGACTGTCAGCAGAGAACCCCCTGCAGGTGGGCTCTGGGGCTGGGGTGCAGTTGCAAGTGAATGATGGGGACCCCTTCCCTGCCTGCTCTGCTGTCACTGATGTCATTGAGCAGCAGGAGCCTGGCCAGAGCCTCACCCTCACCAGGAGCAAGTTTATCTTTACTTTGCCCAAAGGTATGAAGTAGGGGTGGGGTTTGGGGGAGAGAAAGACCCTAGAACTCCTGCCTGAGTCCCTCTCTGGGACCCCAGAGAGCCTCAGGAGAACTGGGAGGGCGGGGTCAGAGCTCCAGACTGCATCCCAAAACTCTGCCGGTGTGACCTTGGGCAAATTCTGGACCTTTGTGACCCGTGCCTCCTTCAGTGTGGCATGGGGACACTGGTGCCTGTCACGCAAGGTCAGGTGAGAAGGAAATAGAAGGGGAGATGAGAGATGGCTTTGTAAATGTAAAAGTGCTGAGCACACAGCGGGTTTGGGGGCCAGTCCTGAGCAGTCGATATTACACCAAGTAATATTATACTCAGCCCTGTGTGCCTGTCCCTGAGCCCCACTAGATTGTGGGTATGTTGGGGTGGACAGAAATGAGGGGACCTGGGCCCTGCCTTCTGGAACTTCCAGAGCAGGTGGAGAGGAAGGAACTCCAAGCAGAGAAAAGTAAAGTGAGCTGGAATGAGAAGGAAATCCATGCCTGGACTGAGGCCACCCTGGCAGGCTGCCTGGAGAAGGAGGGATGTGAGGGAATGGGGAAACCAAGTCCCAGACTTTAAATGGCCATAAATCAGGGGCAGGCTGAACTCTTCCCCAGTCTAGGAGTCTATGGTGGTGGCAGGACCTAGGATCATCCCACAGGCTAAGCCCTCCCTTCCTCACCCCTGCCCGGTGGGCTTGGATTGGGCATCAGCAAAGGGAGGGAGCCATGGGTGGGGCCTAGGAGGGAGTCGCCTACCAGGGAAAGCTTAGCCAAGACTGCTTGGCTTTGACTCAAAGTCTGGGCAGCCCAGGTTTCCCCAGGGCCCTGCCTGTCCTCCTAGTCCCCTGGCAGATGCAGAGAAACCTGAGACCATCTCTGAACCCCGTGTTCCCTCATCCAGGTTTCTGCAAGAATGACGGGCAGCATGATGCTCAGCTGCATGTGGAGGCACTGAGGCTGGACGAACCCTCGGGACGGGCAGCCCAGCGGGTGGGTGAGGCCATCTTCCCCATCTACCCGAGGCCGGACCAACCCCGCATGAACCCAAAGGCTCAGGATCACGAGGACCTGTATCGCTACTGTGGCAACCTGGCTCTGCTCCGGGCTAGCGTGGACCCCACAGCCCGACACTGTGGGAGCCTGGCCTACAGTGTGGCCTTCCACGTCCACCGGGACCCTCAGCCTCCAATCTCAGACAGCCCTCCCGGGGCTGGCCAGCCAGAACTGATGTCACCATGCCCAGAGCCCCAACTCCCCAGGCTGCAGGTGGGTGCTTCCCGGGTCCCAGTTCAGGTTCTGGGCTCACCAGGCACAGGACCCGGCCTCCCTGATAAGCCAGGCTACCCCCTGTCCTGAGCTGAGCTGAGCAGAGCAGCAGAGCTCCCAAGGCTGCCACGTTCAGTCTGAGGAATGTGCAGTCTGAGGATGGACATGGGAGTCCCAGTTAGAACGGGCAGACAGAAAATGGGGCAAAGGCCACACAGAACAGGGAGCCAACTGAGTGGGGTTTCTTTTGCCCTGTGTGTTAGTGTCCCCTGAGACCCTTCAGTTCCCAACCTCGTTCTCACCAGATTTTGTGGGAGGCCCCGAGTGACCAGGGGACAGAAGCCTCCTCTGTGTGCCCACCCTCAAACCCATCCAGCATCCACCCTGACCAGGAGGGGCTCAACCCCAACCCAGGACCCAGGAGAGAGTCTAGTCCTTATCCGAAATATAGGAGGCTTCTCCCCTATGGCCATGTTCTGTGACCAGACAGCGTGTCTAGTAGGCCTCACGCCAGCACAGATAGAAGCTGGTAGAGCAAGTAGTAGCCCATTTGACAGGTGGAGAAACAGGCCCAAGGTATGCTTGACACCATTTAATGTCAACAACATTTCCTGGAAACCTTAGTGTCTAATAGTGCACAGAATCCAAAAGTGACAGCACCTAAGCTCAGGGTGTCGCCTGGCTTGAAGACAGTTGGGTATAGTGAGGGTATCATCCATGGTCCTGTAGGGCATGGCTGGCAGGAGAGTTCTGGTGAGGGAGTGTGCATGTCAGATTTTGGTGCCTAGGAACGGCTTCTTGGAAGAGGGGTTATTTGAGGTGAATCTTCCCATTAATTCCTTCATTTACCCTTTTATCCCTTCATTAATCCATCAAACATTTGTTAAATGCCAACTCTGCCGACTGCATGCCAGGTGGGTAAGACTTAGGGAGAGCAATCCTGGGCTTTGGGGAGGGTATTCCAGGAGGAGGGACCACGATACACTGGCTAAGAAGAAGGGAGAGGTTCCGCTGGCAGTAGAAGATGAGCTGAGGTTGGAGCCAGAAGTTGACAACCAAAGGCGCTTGGCCCATCTGCGGTGCCTCTCTCCCTGCAGTGCATTGGTCTGGTGCTGAAGTGGAGCCCAGGTGGTGGACTGTCAGGCTGGGAGAGGGCCTGGGGATGGGAGAAAGTGGAGGGAGTCGAGGGCACCAGGAAGAGCAGAGGTGGATGTTCATTTCAGGAGGCAGTGGGGAACACCAGAGGGGTTTGTGCAGGGTTTGTGTGGGAGAAAGACCAGATCTGAGCTGTGGTTTAGGCCAAGTGATAGGGCAGCATGTACCAGGATAACTACAGGGATGACCAAGGACCCAGGGACCCAGGGACCAGCTTCTCTTGCCCAGTCACTCAGCCTGTTGACATGGCCCACTATGGCCTCTGTCCATTAATTCATTCGTCAGTCAATCAACACGTACTTTTGACCACTTCCTGCACACCCAGCTCTGTGCTGGGTGCTGAGCTTGTAAAATGAAATGCATGTCACCTGCATTCCTAGGTGACATTCTGTTCCCTTAGACTGCAAGCTCCCTGACTTCAGGGCCTGGTGTCCTACAGTTTGTCACAGGACTAGGCACACAAAAGGTGTGAACTCGGGAGAAGCTATCCCCTGCTCTCCAGGTCCCAGAATGCCCTGGCCACCTGAGCCACAAGCCACGTGGACGATGCTCTTCAGGCTGCAGTTCTGAATGTGTGCGAGGGAGGGGAAAGGGGACTGGCGAGATGGCTGAGTCGAACTCGGCAGCTCTAATTTCTGTTATTTAAAGCCATCATCTCCCCGCCATGCTCCCTCTTAAAGTGTCAGATGTCTGCTTCTGCCAAGACAAGAAAATGGCTTTCAAGGGAGAGGAAAATCGCTTCCCTGGGGGAGAGTAGGGGGAGAGTCAGCAATCATAAACCTGACGACAGGGCCAGGAAGCACAAGGGAGCAGACAATGAAGACAGGTCCTTCAGAGAATACAGGGGCTGTTTCAGCTGCAGATAACTCGCTCTAGCAGTTCAGGCTAAGGAAGGCAGGCACCTTTCTGGTGCTGCTACTTGGAGGCTCAAAGGCACAGCTGGAAGGACAGCAGCAAGAGCGGGCTGTCAGCGAGCAATATTCAGATCAAAGCTACAGATGGATTTCTGGCTCCAGATGCAAATGTCTAGGCTCAAGGTCAATCTTCCAGGAAGCCTTCCCAGCATTGATTTTATCCCTCCCAAGTTATCCTCAGTCCTGACTGTGATCAGGCATTTCAACAATTGAATCTATTCAATTCAGAACTTGGTTGTAGGCTCACAAGTTGTTCTCCAGTTTGTGTAGTGTGTGGCACTGGTTTTTTTTTTTTTTTCACCAAAACTGATGATGGTCACGGGGGCAGTGGAGCAGGGGCTGGAGAGCAGGGTGAGCAGGAATGCAATGATCAAGATGATCCAGAATGAGAAGGAAGCAGAAGACAAGGCTCAGTGTGAGACCAGGGTCAGGGCTCAGCAAACTTCCACGACTGGCTTTGAATCAGAATCATTTTGCTTCTCAGCCACGGCCCATGGGTTACACAGCCTTAAATGGCCCTGCCAATGCTGGTCACAGCATTCCCTAGTCCTGGAGTCTCGGGAACTAAAACAATCAATTCCTCTGAACAATAAAATTATGGGACAGTGAACACTTTCCCTTCTCCAGTCCCCAAGCTTCCTCCTCTGTGTGGGTGGGGAGGTGATGGTGGGAGGGACTGTCCTCCATGAATATTTCCAGCATGCACAATCACAGGCTCCAAGAGAGAGGTCAGTCCCTGAGCCCTTGACCCAAGGATGGGGATGCTGGGAGCATGCAGGCAGGGGCTGCAGAGGGAATTTACCCACCTGGAGGGCTAACTATTTCCAGGTTCCTGCCAGCCAGAGCAACAGCCCTTCCCAGAGGCTCAGGGTGCTTCCTTTCTGGGTAGAGCTCCACTAGACTCGTCCCACCCCCTCAGCGCTGCCTCCTGTCGCCTCTTGGCAGGTTTGAGAGCATAGAGCTATGCCACTCCAGCTCCCAGAGCCTCTCCTTCCTGGGGTAAGGGGGAGTTCATCAGACCAGATGAGGGTGGCCTGTTCGGTGCTGGACAGAGCACCCCGGGGTGAGGAAAGCAGCAAGGTGCAACCCAAAGACGGCAAAAAGGCCATCAGATGTGACTCGACTGGACATTTTTAGGGGAAAATGATGCCTCTTGGAGGGCTGTGAAGGGCGGGGGAGACCACAACAGCTGTGGGCCTGGAACTGGGCTCTCAGAGGCCACTACGCTCCTGGTGCCTCACTGCCCTCTCCAAGAGATCCCTGAAAGTCTACTGACAATCTCCCACTGACATAGCTGTTCAAGAGGGAAACTTTGGAAATTCCCAGGGATGAAATTTCTGGAAACGCAAATTTTAGGGTTCCTTGTTTGTAGCTCTGGGAGCCATCCTGGGGGCTCCCTCGCTAGAAGGCCGGGAACTCCCTCCCACACAGCTCTGAGCTCTGGAAGGAGAAGGAGGGGTGCAGTGGGCTCCCTCCCCCAGCATTTACCTCTTCCCAACAATCGCAGTTTTGTTTCATAGAAACGATTTCGTTTCCCAGGAGCCTTTTAAATGACGCTTTCAAGGTTGTTTTTTTCTTTTTCTTTTTCTTTTCTTTTTTTTTCAATTCCTTCCGTTTAAAACACCTTTTTTCCCCCCGAGGGGAAAAAAGGAGAAGAAAAGCTAATAAAGCAATCACCAAATGCCGAGTACCTGGCTCTAAGCCTGTGGATTCTGATTGTGAATTTGGCACCCACTGGCTAGGGGGCTTTCATTAAGGAGAAGTGGAGGGGAAAGGAGAGCGGCCACGGAGCTGTTGTGAACGGCTTTCCTAGTGTCCCCTCGGCCACCCCTACCCCTATCCCACCCACTCCCCCAACCCCCGCCGCCTGCGTGTCTCTGGTCCCAGTTCTAGTTGGAGCTCCAGGCCGGCGCTCTCCCAGCTCCAGGCGTCCTCTTGCCTTTAAGGCCCAAGCATTCCGTCCTCACTCCCCCAACCCCTGTGGCCTGCTTTTAAATTCATTATGCCTTTTATTGCTTGCGATTGCCTACACTATTTCTATTGCCCTGGAGACTGGAATGGTTCAAGCGGGGAGAGGCACACAATGTGGATTTCATTAACTTTACTCTTTACTGCCCGTTTAATCTCAGAGGTGTGGCACGGGGGTGTGAGTGGGGGTGGTGTGGCTGGGGAACTGGGCACCTCTTCGTTCATGCCCCATCCCCTCAGTGCTGGACCCTTGGGTTAGCTGGTTTCCCTCATCATCTGAAGCCTCCCCTTCTGCCACTCCCCTGCTCTCCTGGTGAGGGGAATTGTCACTGGCCCATTTCACAGGTGGGGAAAGAGAGGCTCTAGAAAGCAATGCTTGGGCTGCTACCAACAGAGTGGTGGGAGGTGGGGAAGGTGAGAACAGGTTAGATCAGGACTGCCAGCCCGTCCCAGGCTGATGTCCCAGCCCTTGGGCACTGGGGTTCCCCCTCCTCCTCCTTTCCTGCGCTTCACCAAACATAGAGGACTGGAGGCCAGTCAGCTCCTCCTTGCAAATGAGGCAGTTTTATGGGCTTTAGAAAAGCACTCCAATTGTTCCCTCAATTACCCTGGAGCAGATTGAATATATTAATCTCTCTCTTAACTCGAGTTAGAGACTCTGCTGCCGCCCCTCCCCCAGCCGCCAGTGCCCCTCTATAGGCACGTGCCAGAGATTGACTCCCAGCCCCCACCCTCTGGGCCTCAGGCCCGAGCAGGTCAGCCCCGTCCAGGCAGCATGCTTCTGCTGAGGCTGTGCCCACCGCCAGCGCGCACACACACACACACACACACACACACACACACACACACACACAGCAGACAGCAGACAGCTGCTTTACATTTCTCCATCAATTTACATTGATTTTCTCCTCTGCCACTATTTGGAAGAGCCTTTTCCTTGAGTAAACACGATCATGGGGGCTCCCCCTTGAATAGGGGGTGGGAGGGGGACTGCAGGCAGCTCCCCCTTCTCCTTCTTTGACAATTGCCTCCAGCTTAAACACACTCTGCCCCAGGCAGCTGAGCCCCGTTAAAAGCTACCTGAGGTTTCCCTTTGTAGCTCGATTTTCTTTTATTTCAGGGGAACAAAGGCACTGTCACGGCGTTCTCAGAGAATGGTGTCACCCACGCAGGGAGGGGTGCAGACCGGCACCATGGCAGAGAGAGAGGTGGGGCAGGCAGGTGCTGGCCCTGGGGAGGCTGGGGTGGGGGGCACTTCCAGCCCCCACTTCACCCCTGAACCTCCCACCCTGTCAGGGAGAGAGGCTAGGGGCTAAATACATCGTGATCACCCTGCAGGCAGCCTGCTGGCTCCCATTCCTCCTCTGGGTGCACTGAAACACTCTCCATTCATGGGGTCCCTGAAGGAGAGCCCAGAGGTCCTGGGCAGCATGGATGAGACTCCAAATTGCACAGTTTGGGGGAGTCCCATATTTGTGTCCTTGCCCAAACCTGTCCCTCCACCCCTGTGCTTCCAGATTTCCGTGTCATCTATATATGCTTTTGGGGTCCTAACAGGGTCTGTGCCTGGAACTCAGCAGAGTAGGGGATGGGAAAGATTTGGGATTCAATCAGCTTAGGGTGAGAGGCAGGTGCATGGAAGTCAGGAGGACCTGGATGCTGATTGGGCTCTGGCACTGATTTAGTAGCGTTTGACTGATGCAGGTTATATAATTCCCTCAGCCTCCACTTCCACGTCTGTAAAATGGGAGAGAGCAATTCCTGTGCCCTTTATTGCTGGCAAGATGAAATGAGCTAGTGTACAGTTAGCCTTGCCCTGAAGTAAGTGGTTAATAAATTCCTGCTGTTCTAGTAATGACTTGGGATGTCTGTATTGGGCAAAGAGGATGTGTCTGGGCCTCGGTTTCTGCACCTAGAAAATAGGATTGCTCCTTCTTGCTCAGCCAGTATCCCAAGGGAGGGGTGTTAGGAGCTTGTGAGTCTCACTGTGTCTGGGCCCAGATTCCAGGTTGCAGGGTGGAGAAGGCCAGCCCAGCCTGGGTGCTAGTCTGGGAAGAGCCTCCATTAGCAGATTGTTGTAACCGAACACACCAGATGGCCCTGCTGTCCTCCTTCATCTCTGCCTTTCCTCACCCCAGCCAGGGGCTGACGCTGACTCACACCTCCTGGAGGCGTGTGTGTGTGTGTGTGTGTGTGTGTGTGTGAGAGAGAGAGAGAGAGAGAGAGAGAGAGAGTGATATGGGGGGAGATGGAGAGGAAGGGGGTGCCTGCCTCTGATGTCTTCCCAACCAGACCAGCCCCAGCCCCAGTGAGCAGCTGATGGGCTCCAGGGAAGGGAAATATGGTGGCCTTCTCATCTCCACAAATTATCTTCACAGTGAAGGAAGCAGGGATAAGATGCAGGAAGGCCCAGTGATGGTGGCCTTTTCTTAGCCTTACACCCATGGAAAGTGGATGTGCCCCTAACTCCCGAACACCCTCCACCCACCCCCAACTCCATCCACCCTCATGGATGCTGAGACACACAAGGACACATATGCACACACACATACATGAGTATATGCAGACCTCCAACATCCTCAACATGCAGGGACCCCCCCCCACCCCCCACCTCCATCCCATTGAGAGATTCACACTGAGACACCAATGGGCATGCCTGGGAAGCGTACATCCTCCCACACGCAGACTCACACCTCCCTGGATCTCCTGCACCTCCCTGAATCTCCTGCATCTCCCTGGTTCCATCTCTGTACAACAACCCCAAGTGCAGCACCAGGTGAGAAAGGGACTTGGGGACATGGCATATGTGATATATGAGGTGAGATTAAAACCCTGCGTGAAACCCATCTTTAATATACCTCTGACAGCGGATTAGGGTGGGGAGCAGCAGGGCAGGAAGGCTGACAGCACCCAGTGAGCCCACCCTGGCCCTGGTGAGGGGTGGGGCTGTCGGGCCAGCCCAGCCACCCCTAGCCTGGGTCCTGGGCTAGTTCTGCAGAGTCCTGGGGGTCAGGAGCAGCTGAGGCCAGCGGGTACCAGGCCCCTTCCCAGGGAAGATGGAGAATGCGTGTGGGATGTCCTTCCTCCGTCTGGACCTGACAGCCTGCCCTGAGCTCCAAAGGTCCAACCTCCCTCAGCCTGAGGTGACGATCATTCATTCATTCATTCGTTCACTTTCCCAAGCAGTAAACTGGGTTGCTGTATGTCCAGCCTTCAGGGAGCTGCCAGGCTGGGCAGGGAGAGGAAATATGAGGAGTTGAGGAACAATCACTTTCCAAGCCGATTGTGGAGGAAGTGGTGGGCATGAGCTGGGTGGGCATCAAGGACTCAGTCTGTTGGAGGAAGACAGTTCTGCTGGCAGTCAGAAGACTTTGTTTAGAACCTCATTTCCCAGTTGCATATGAGCAGTTATGACTTGGAGCAGGTCCCTTACCTCCCTGGGCCTCAAATTCCTCATCTGTACGATGGACAGAGTCCTACCTACTAACAAGGAAGTTATGAGGCTCAAGTGAGGAAGAGATTGGGAAATTGGGTGGTGCTAATAACCCATCCCACAAATGTCAGGGAGACAGTTGCACCCTGCCTCTATGGTGGGGTGGGATTCCAGCAGAGAATGGGGAGAATGGTTTTCAAGGGTGAGCCAGGCACAGTGGGTCTCGCCTGTAATCCCAGCACTTTGGGAGGCTGAGGCAGGCGGATCACAAGGTCAAGAGTTCCAGACCAGCCTGACCAACATGGTGAAACCGTGTCTCTACTAAAGAATACAAAAATTAGCCGGGGGTGGTGGCATGTGCCTGTAGTCCCAGCTACTCGGGAGGCTGAGGCAGGAGAATCTCTTGAACCTGGGAGGCAGAGGTTGCGGTGAGCCAAGGTCACACCACTGCACTCTAGCCTGGGCAATAGAGTGAGACTCCATCTCAAAAAAAAAAAAAAAAAAAAGGTGGAGGACAGTGTGAGCAAAGGCGTGGAGGTATTTGAGGGACAAGCAAGTAGGGGGAAAACAGGAGGTGGAGAGAGCCGGTCCGTAGGATGGGGGTGGTAGGGAGTTGCAGGGGATGCCAATGGAATGCACAGCAGGCGCCATCTCTGAGCACTTCGAGCTCTGTACTATCCCCTCTGTACCAGAGGCTGCTCTGGGCCAGGCTGGCAGAGGTGGAACTTATATCACACTTGGCAGCCTGCAGAGCCCATTGGAGCATCATACTGGTCTTGGGAGGTAGGCAGGGTAAACTTGATAGAGCCCATTTTCTGAAGCAAGAAACGGAGCCCCTAGAGGAGATAGACAGCTTGCCCAAGGCAATCAGTAGCAAGGTCAAACTGGAATCCAGATCTCCACCATATATTTTGGTCTTTCTGAGCCAGTAGTCAGCACACAGGTGGGAATGACTAACAGCATCCTTTCCCAGGGAGACTCACACTTTGCAAGCTGTTCCTTAGCCCATTTGCAAGCTGTTCCTCAGCCCATGCAGCACTAATGCTGGGCTTTCTGGGCATGTGACAGAATCACGGGGAAGCAGTTTGAGGGAGGAGATTTCTTCCTGGTGGCCCCAAATCACACCGAGTCCTGCCAAGACAGGTGACTTGGTATTATGTTGGCCCCAACAATGAGTGCTCATTTATTGCACTGAATGGTTTGGGAGCAAGGCTGGGGATGGAGTTGGGGCTGTCAATGGCTCAGAGTCCCAGAGCAAACTCCCTGAACCACTGCTGTTGGCTAATGACACTTAGAAAAAAGTGTTGCATAAGTAGCCCTGGCCCATAATTAAGCCCTTTCCACCCTATCTGAGAAGTGACAGTGAATTACAGTCAAGAAGTTTCAGTAGACAAACTTTGGACTCAGGCTTGAGTTCAGGTTCCTGGTCTGCCTTGCAGTTGGTGTTCCTGAGCAAGTCATTTTACTTCTCTGACTGTTTTCTCATCTGTAAAAGGGGGATAATGATGCCTACTTGGCAATGTCGTTGTGACAATTAAATAACATTCCAGCCTCACTGCAGTCCAAGAGGTCTCGGAGGAGAGGGGGTTCCAAAGACTTCCAGAACACAGGCAGCCTGGAAGCCACCCTGATTCACAGCCTTGGAGGCGGGGGTTGGGGGGTGGGCCACCCATCTCCACCCCATTACCTCTGCAGGGAGGTGTTACTGATTCCTCCATGCAGGAAGCATTTGTTGAACCCTGATTCTATGCCAGGCCTGGCCTCTCAGAGTTCTTGGAAAGACAGGAGCACCACGGGGAGGGCACTGCAGTCCCTGGGTATAGAAGGGGAAGCAGCTGGACCCACCTTGTGGAGGCTGAAGGCGCAGTGGAGGGGCGAAAGGCAGTGAAGAGAGTAGTGATGGGCTCTGGTTTCAATCCTGCTCTGCCCCCTCCAGCTGTGGGACTTCACCTCCCTGCACCTCCTTTCCTCATGTGTAAAATGAGGATGATAACAACACTCGCCAGCGGGACTGTTGAATTCAATGTGTAGTCAATTTAAAGACTATAGCCAATGCTCACAAAATGCTGGCCATTCTCATGACACCGGGTGAATGGCAGCTTGCCAGGTAGGCAAGAGTTGAACGGAAAAACTTGAATAAAGACCCAGGGGCTGGAGAGAGTGTGGCTTCTTTGGGGAACTTGGAAGCTCTCGTGGGAGCCAATGATTGTGGGGGCCCCCACTCCTTACCCCACCTGGTCTTGAGTCACTATTGGGCCAGTGGGGCTCACGGATGGGCATGGGAGCGGGGAGGATGTAGACATTATTTTAATCTTCCTCTTAAAGCATAATTGCTTTTTGTCGGCGGGTGTTCCTGGAGACGTCTCCCCGTGGGATTGCTTTCCAGGCTCCTCTCTTCCAGGAGACAGGCAGGGGCCGGGCCAGCTCCACGCTGCATTAATACGCTGCAAATGCGATTTCATGGCCTCAAATGAGATTAGGGCCAGAGGCTCTGCTCTCTGGTAGAGATGGCGGGTGGTGTGAGCGAAGGGTGGTGGGCGCTGAGCACGGAATCTGAGAGGGAGGGAGCCCGGGCTGACTTGGCCTGAGTGAGCAGTTTCCTGTAATTGGAGCCCCTCGGACTTGCTGGCGCATCCCGGCTGCAGAGCCAACCCTGAGGCCCTGTCCAGTGGGCGAGGTACCCAGGGCTGTCACCCCCACCCCCAGGCTCCCCACAAGCACCTCATAAGGAGAGTGCTGTGATTAAGGCCACAATCTCAGCAGCTAGGTGGCGTAAGTCTAAAGCTTGCCTCCATTTTCTTATCTTTAAAATGGGGACAAGCTGGGGGCGGTGGCTCATGTCTGTAATCCCAGCACTTTGGGAGGCCGAGGCAGGCAGATCGCTTGAGGTCAGGAGTTTGAGACCAGCCTGGCCAACATGGTGAAACCCCGTCTCTACTAAAAATACAAAAATTAGCCAGGCGTAGTGGCAGGCGCCTGTAATCCCAGCTACTTGGGAGGCCGAAGCAGGGGAATCGCTTGAACTTGGGAAGCGGAGGTTGTAATGAGCCAAGATCCCACCACTGCACTCCAGCCTGGGTGACAATTGAGACACTGTCTCAAAAAATAGAAATAAAAATAAAATAAAATGGGGACAATAGTAGCACCTACCTCATATATCATTGTGAGGACTGAGTTAACGTATGTAAAACACACAGAATAGTGCTCACCGTTAGCTATTATTACGAGGTTCCTATACATACCCACGCATGCCCTAGCAAGGGTAGAAGGCACTGGGGGCTTGGACTGTGGAGAGGGAGGGTTTGGGGGAGCAGGCATCATTGTCCCAGGCTGAAGTAGCAGTAAGGAGGAAGATACTTTACACAAATGTTATCCCTCACTCATACATCAAGCACCCACCTGGTGCCAGTTCTTCGCCAGGCAACATGCTGGGCCGTGGGGACATGGTCCCCGCCCTTGAGGAAGATAGATCCTGTCCCAGAGAAGCCCACAGTGGATCATGAGCCAGGGCAGGGGAGGCCCATGGGCTATGGATCTGATGTCCCTGAGGTGGGGGTGCGGGAAGGTTGCAGCAAATCTTTGTGCAGGTTGTGCACAATTCAGTTGTGTCTTGAATTATTCAGGCTGGCTGGGGAAGAGGCCCAGGCACATGAAACAGTAAAGGTGAAGGCCTGAAGGCTGGAGAGACCACTGCTCCTTCACAGGGACTACAGGCATGTCATGAGGCTGGAGTGTGGGTGTGAGGCTGGGATTGGGTGCAGGGCCTGGGGTGAGCAGACCAGGAGGCTGGCAGGGGTCCCCTACAGTGATGGGGTCCTACTAAGGTGTTTTTTGAAGCAGAGGAGGGCCTTGGTCAGATTTGGAGGTTGGAAGAGTTGGGGTGAGGGGACACAGGTTTGCTGGGAACAGGTTGAGCCTATTATCCCCACCCCAAGGCCTCTCTGCCCTCTGAGTAGACCCCCCCACCCAACCTTGGCAGGGCACTGCTTCTGCCCCTCCTGATGGAAGGAAATGGCAGGCAGCTTCATTGCTCACTCCTTTATTCAGTCCATTGTTAAACGAGTTATTGATTTTTCAAAAGAAAAATGCCCAAAAGCAACGTTGCATCTTTAGCAAAGTGATTTATGACATGATGGAGGGAGCTGGGCTGCCCCAAATGAGAGCTTTGGTTGCCAAACGCCAAGAGGAATCCTTCAACACGGCAATCCATAAACGTGCCTGCTAAGCAAATGGAAGCCGCATTGTCCAACAACGAGAACATCACACTCTACTCGTCACCCCCAAGTCTCCTGTTGCCAAAGCTTGGGCCAGAGGTGCTCCATCTTGGCATACATTGGTGTAAGTGTGAGGGAAAGCCCACTGTGGGGCTGCCTACCGTGTGAAGGCATCCATTCTCTTATCTAATCCTCGCCACCACCCTGCACAGAGCCTGCTGGTAGATCTGCTCTGCAGATGAGGACTGGGAGGCTCCGAGGGATCAGGAGGTTTGCCCAAACCCTCACTCCGGTGCCTGGCAGAACCAGGGTTAGAGCCAGGCCTGACAGATTCCAAGTCATCATGCTTTTTTTGTTTGCTGCCAAATCTTTTTGCCTATTTGGTGGTGCCCAGAGCCCACAAGAACTAGGTGCAGCAAGACAGGGTCAGGACTATCTCAAAGTCTGCTCTGAGACAAAACACAGATACACAGAGGTTTAGCCCAGTAGCCCTTTACTGAGCTGATAAAAGTCACCTCTGCACAGCAAGGAACCAGGAGAAGGTCAGAAGGGCAGGCCCCCAGAGCCTCCAGGATCCCACCCTGGTCCACTCAGCAAGCAGACCCTAAAGACAGCAGCCTGCATCTAACAGGCTTAGCTGGAAATGCGAGCTAGCTACATTAGTGATAGAGTCACAGTGTTATGACCCCACCAGCCCTTGTAATCAAACAGCCCTGCAGCCCCTCTGTGCTGGATAGAAGTGATGTCCTCCAGGCCCCCTGGCTCTGCCCTTGCTTATGGGGGCCCGGCCAGCCATGCCCAGCTGAGCCTCTGGGACACACCACCTCAATCTCCTTTGACACCAGTGTCTGCAGGCTGCACTGCCGCAGAGCCATCGGTCTGGCCTCATTCAAAAGGCCAGGTGTTTTCATCCCTGGTCTTGAATTTTTCATGTTGCCCCAGTTTCTGGAGAGAGGAAAGGACAGCTGCGACTCCTTTCCCAGAGTGAAAGGAAAAGGCAGAGCGGTTTGGTGGTTATGATCTCGGACTTTGGAGCCAGCAGGCCTGGAGTCAAATCCCAGCTGTGCTGCCTCAAAGCTGTGTGACCTTGGGCAAGTCCATTCCCTCAGAGCATTTGTGTCCTCACCTTAAAAATGGACTCTGGCCAGGTGCGGTGGTTCACGCCTGTAATCCCAGCAATTTGGGAGGCCGAGGTGGGTGGATCACTTGAGGTCAGGAGTTCGAGACCAGCCTGATCAACATGTGAAACCTTGTCTTTACTAAAAATAAAAAAAATTTGCTGGGTGTGGTGGCATGCCTGTAATCCCAGCTACTGGGGAGGCTGAGACAGGAGAATCACTTGAACCCGGGAGGCGGAGGTTGCAGTTAGCTGAGATTATGCCACTGCACTCCAGCCTGGGAGACAGAATGAGACCCTGTCTCAAAAAGAAAAAAAAAAAGACTCACAGCAATAACTCCCAGGAGCGTAAACGTGAGGATGAAATGAGATGGCGCAGGTCAACTCTTGGCATGAGACCTGGCGCACAGTAAGTGCTCGCTAAAAGTTGGGGGTGTGAAGGGGCTGGTGGTGATGATGACAGCAGTGATACCAGGACATCAGGCGAGAGATTGGGCCATGGAGAGGGGCTCACACAGCAGGTACATCAGCCAGGGTCCTGCTAGGAAAAAGAAGGCATTCAAATTCAGGAGCTTGAGGGGAGTTTAATAAAGGGACTATTTACAATACTGAGGGTGGGGTTTAGGAAAAACGAGAGGAAGACTACAGCGCCCTGGGGGCTGGAACCTGTGAGAAGCCTTCCCTGACTCCTAGGTTTGAAGAGACAAGAGGGAACAATGACCATAACCTGGAAAGGCACTTGTATGGAGAGAGTTGGCTGCCAGGCAGAGTCCAGGAAAGTGTGCCTCTCTCCCAGAGCCCCCACACTTGGCCTTCTCTTTTCCTGACTCTTGCCCCTTCCCCCATATCTCCCCATCACTCTTTCTCCATTGCTTTTGGGCAGCTGAGTTGGATGAGGTGGGAAATGTAGGCAGTGTGATTTTATAGCAAATGGCAGCTCATAGCTGTGTGATCTTGGACAAAATGTTAACCCTCTCTGAGCTTTGGTTCCCGTCCTTATCCAGTGGGAGAATCAGGACTGCTCTGAGGGCTGAATGAGACCATGAAGGTAAAGCTCTTAATGCAGACAGTGAAGTCCCCCAGACGTGCTTGCTTTTTTCCCTGCTAACCAACCTTGGACTTGGTGAGTTCTCCCCCACTGGAATGGGCCAGAGAAGTGAGAAATGGCCATGGGGTGAAGTCTGCATGTCTCCACCAGCGCTTGAGCCTTCACACCCACCCAGACCAGATATCATCCCAGGCCCACTTGCCCTCTTCTCTATCCCCGCTCTGTTCCCGGCTTCCAGGCCCACGCCCATGGCCGCACCTTTCTCAGGTAGCCCTTCACCAGAAATGTCCCCTTTCCTACCTAAATCCAATGTGTTCTCAGGATCCTGCTCAAGGCCCTTCATCCCAGAGGCCTTCCTCGACCCCTTTATCTCCTGCTCTCAACGTGTGCAGTCCTCCTGGTCCACAGCAACACCTCCTGTGTGTGTGCTGCTTCTGGAGCTGCAAGTTCACTCCTGGTATGTAAGAAACATGAGGCAGGGGCGTGAGACCAGGGCAAATCCCTGCCCCTCGTTTGGTTATTTTGACTGTTGTCTACTGAAGCATTTCCCTTAGAGGGTCTCTATGCTCCCACTGCCACACACCCTCAGCCCCAGTGGTGTAGACAGCAGGTCCTCACTTGTTGGCTGAAGGATGGAAAACTCTGAGAGGGTCCCCGACTCTGAATCCACTGGTTGCTGGCCAGGACCTTCAGGGGCTGCTCTGACCTCATACAAGTTATGAGGCTCAGCCTCAGGAGTTTCTGCAGAGAGACTGGGGGGCTGGCTTTGCCCTGTGCTTCCACGAGGGCTCTAACTGGGCCCCTTGAGGCCAGTTCACACCCCACCCCTTAAGGTGCTGGGCTGGGTTTAAACTGAAGTCACTGCCACCCAGAGCTGCACTAGAGAGAACTTGCCAAGCCCAAGGTTGGTTAGCAGGGAAAAGCAAGCATGCCTGGAGCTCATAACCATCTGTGTTAAGAGCTTTACCTGCATGGTCTCATTCAGCCCACAGAGCAGCCCTGATTCCCTCACTGGATAACGATGGGAACCAAAGCTCAGAAAGGGTTAACATTTTGCCCAAGATCACACAGCTTTGAGCTGCCATTTGCTACAAAATCACACTGCCTACATTTCCCACCTCATCCAACTCAGCTGCCCAAATGTGGAGGTGAGACAGGACTCAGAGGGAAGGAAAGGCCAAGTAAGGAGGCGGAGGTGGGGGGTCTCTGGAAGACAGACACAGTCCCCTGAGTCTCATTGCATGGGTAGTTTGTCCTCACAGGCTGCTTCCTCAGACTCCAGGCCCCAGACATGGCATGAGGAAGCAGGGCTGACTATGAGCCACATCTGTCTACCCAGATTCTTCTTGCTGTCCAGCCAGCAAGATCCCTCCTTCCCCAAGAGCCAGCCCCAGTTCCAGCCTCAGGGGCTTGCCCCTCCCAGAACTATGGGCTCCCTAGTGGCCACACTTAACCCCTGGCCCTTCCTAGTGATACAGCTCCAAGTGCTCTCTCCTGGGGGTAGGGGGTGGGCGCAGTTATCTATTAGCTATGAGATTAATCATTCCCTGCTCTCCCTCACCCTGGAATCTCCCTGAATCATCACAGCTTGGGGCTGGCCCCTGGACATTTGAGGAGCAAGCCCACTTCTCTGGGCTGGGGATGTAGAGCTCACCTTGCTGGAGGAAGGGAAGGAGAAGGTAGAGCAGCTGGGCTCATGCTGCCGTTAAGGCCTTCTCACAGGTAAGGAGGAAGCAGCTCTCGGGGGAGGTTAGGGCAGGCACAGGAGCTGGTGTCTCAGGGGTCCTTGGTCTGGGGAGGTGAACAACCAGCAAGTCAGGGAGTAGAAGGGCCCTCCTGGTGGCTGCTGAGTGCACAGGGCCCGCTTGCACCCTGCAGCCAGATGGCCTGGAACCAGTGTCCAATTGCATTATCTTCTTCCCAGGCAGGAAGATGGCAGGGGCGTGGCTGCAGAAGCAGAAAGCTCAGATGCCAGGGAGGATGGGTGAGAGCCCAGAGCCCCGGGGACTGAGGCAGAGCTGCAGGGCGGGGCAAGGACCACAGTGAGGCAGGCAAGGTGGCCAGGGCGCAAAATGTGAGGCTCTGTGTCGGGAGCAGAGCGCTCGCATAGCCCTGAGAGTGAGTGCTTCCTTAAAGTTTGCTTCCTAGGCACCTGGCTTGCGTCTTCAGTCCTGCTGCTGGAGAAGGAGCAATGGCTCCCCGCCCCCTGAACCTGCTGCCCTAGCCTCCTAGACTAAGCGGGCCTGAGAGGTTGGGGAGACACGCTCTAGAGAGACTGGGGGAGCAGCCACTGAGACCCTTCCACACGTACACACTGTGCTGGGACATGTTGGCCCACAAGGGAGATAAAGCACAGTGCTCATAGCCAGGCCATTCCTGGTCAGGGCCCCAGCCCCAGAGCCCCAGGAGTACCACTCTTGGCAGGCCTAGACGGGGAGAAAATTAGGAGTGGGGTTCCTGACTACCGTCCCCCACCAGTGTCTGGGTGACCTTGGCTGGTCCTTTCAGTTCTAATCAAAAGCAAAGCCTCAGTTTTTCTGTCTGTAAACTGGGGAGAACCACATCCTCGCTGCTGCTCTCTCTGGAGTGGGGGTAGAGAGGGAGGCTGGGAGGCCTCTGCAAAGCGGGAGTCTCCTGCCTCCTAGCTGCCAGGCTGGTCCTGCTCTTCCGCCAGATTAAAAGAATCTCCAACATGGGGCCCAAAATAGGTAGAAATGAGGCAGGCCACAGGGGCCTTCCAAACACTTCTGAACACTGCCCAGCACCCCAAATCCCTCCTTTTCTAGCCCAGGATTTCTGATCATCCTTCAAAGCCCAGTTCAGGCCTCACCTCTCTATAGAGCAACCCCCCACCCCAGGCCAAGGACTAGTCTCTCCTCATTCTGCCATCTCACCTCACCAAAAGCACTTAGGACCCTGCCTGGCGTGCAGCAAATGCTCCATTAAAAGACATACTTTGTCTTTGTAATAATTTCTTGAAGTGCTCAGAAATGAACCATAATCTTTGGTTCATACTCTAGTGCCATCCCTGGCCCATCATGGCTTTCTTTGTTTAATTGTAATTTATTTTCAGTAATATAATGAACTTCCATTAACTGACCACCCAATCTAAAAACCAAAGGTTTAGAATGTATGCTCTTACCCTCTTCTCTCCCTGATCTTCCCACCTACCCTCCAAGAAGAAACCATCCTCTTGAAGTTTGTGTTTATTATTATCAAATAAATGGAAGACTATAGGTACCCAAAGAGGCATGATGGCTGGTAGATTCTTCAACAGAAGTAGCTGTTTTACCGATCAAGCTGCAACGCTCTTGAGAGCAGTGTCTGGCTTCCTCTTTTGCTGCAGCTTGAGCAGCATGGGGCTGGCCACACCACAGGGTCGGTGGAGACGACTTGAGGCACCAAGAGCAGGAAGGGTGAGACCTGAGTGCCAGGCGGCAGGTGGAACACAGCTCCAGGAATAGGGAAAAGGGCTTCGCATTCTAGCTCACTGCACCCGGACAGGTGCCTGTATGACTTCGGCCCTGCCTGTGACATCACACAATGTTGCCCAGGTGACCCAGCTAAGTGGAAGAGCTCACTGCTTTTCTAGGCCTGGGCAGAGACAGGGCCCCCCGCCGGCCCCATCTCTCCACCGTCCTAGGGGTGCCAAGAGTCAATTGCCTCATTGCTGACCCTGTCCAGCTGGCCATGGCCCTCAACCCCCAGGGCCCTTCCACCCATAGACCATCTCGCTACTGAGAGATCCAGGACCTGCTCCCACCTGGCCACCCTCCCCCTCCCCCCACATCCAGGCCCCAGGGCTGGTGTGTGGCACCCCTGAGACCACATTGACCTCCATACTGTCTACTACCCATAAGGACTCCAAGACACCCAGGCCAGCTGTCTGGGCAGGACTGATGCCTGATCACCCACTAATACCAAGTACTCATCCCCTAGATTGTTAAACAAGGCCAGACACTCCTGGCCTCAAGAGGATGGGACTGAAAAACAAAAAGGTAAGGCCAGGGGCATGGGCCATGCACCTGCATGAATCCGTCCATCCTTCAAAGTCCTTCCTTCAAAGTTTTGTTTGCTCCTTAATCATGACAAAAGCTTCCCTTCCCTGGGTCTCAGTTTTCACAGCTGTGAAATGGGGAGTGAGGTGGTCTCTGTGCCTGTCCCAGGTTAGCTGCCCTATACTCTTGGGCCACACGGGAACTGGAATGCAGTGTGCTTGCTGACCACCCTTACCTGGTTGTTTCTGCCCTCTTGTTGCTGGGGTCACACAGTCTGAGAGCCCACTGAGATGGTTCATTACCCCCGTCCAAGATCTCCCAGGAGATTCCCAGGCTGCTGGCTTGGCAGCCCTGATGTCCCCACTGCCCCCATGCTGTCCAAGCCCTGGCCCTGATTTTCTGGGGCCTAGGCCCCTGCCCTGGAACACAGATGTTGGGTCTCTGGAGAGAAGGGATTTTTGTGTGTTTTGTTCATTGCTGTATCCCCAGCACTCAGAACAGTGCCTGGCACATAGTGGGTGCTTAATAAAAAGCTGTGGCCCAGCAGCAGGGCTCTGCCAGGAAGGGACTAGAATCTCAGTGTGATGAGATGTAAACAGTTCAATGCAAGGGACCCCTTACCTTCCTCTCACTAGCAAGGCTGAGCCCCTGCCCTAGATGGTGTTACCCACAGGGATAGCAAAAGGAGCTGAGACCAAAGGCACACAGGTACTTGCAAACGGGGGATACCCTCTTTGTAGTTACACTCAGGTTGAATAAGCCAAATAGCTGGGGGTGCCCAGGCCCTAGTGTGATTTCCACTTTATTACTCTTGATTTTGATGTTCTCTGATGTTCTCTTCCTGATGTTCTCTGCCCACAGCTGCCCCCAACCCCCCACAGATTCCACCCTCCCCATTAAGCCTCTTTCTGTAATGCCACACACTCAGGACCAGGCACCAGGTTGACCTGGCACCCTAAGCTGCCAGCTGGTCCCCACCTGCCCCACAGAGCTGGATTTGGGGATCCAGGGAGTGTGCGTGGGAGTCCTGAGGAGGAGCTAAGATTGCTTTGATTGGTAGGTTTGAGAAGCACTTTTGATAGCTGGGTAGAATCGCCTATAAGGATGCTCATCATGGCCGGGGGTGGTGGCTCACACCTGTAATCCCAGCACTTGGCGAGGCTGAGGCAGGAGTTTGAGACCAGCGTGGCCAACATGGTGAAACCCCATCTCTACTAAAAATACAAAAATTAGCTGGGTGTGGTGGTGCACATCTGTAATCCCAGTTACTCAGGAGGCTGAGGCAGGAGAATTGCTTGAACCCGGGAGGTAGATGTTGCAGTGAGCCGAGATCACGCCACTGCCCTCCAGCCTGGGCAACAAAGAGCGAAACTCTGTCTCAAAAAAAAAAAAAAAAAAAAAGGATGCTCATCATGTATATAAAATACATATTTGTGTTTCTTCTTTTGTGAAACCCCAGTTCATGTTTTTTAAATTGGGTAATGTTTATAGGTTTCAGTGCTCTTTGTATACTATGGATATTAATCCTTTTTTAAAATATATAGCAAACATTTTCTCCTTTTTTTCTTTTCTTTGTATTGCAGGGCATTTTGGACCATTATAGAAGTTAGTATAGATTTTTAAAATGTAATCAAACCTATCCGTCTTTAATGATTTCTGACTTTTGTGTCATCTTTTGGAATGCTTCTCTGCTCCAAAGAACACAATTCCTCTTGCTGCCACCAATGGTTACTCAGGTTATGAGTTCAAGGGGACATCCACTGTGGAGCAGAGGAGGGATCCACATCCAAGGAAGCATGGTTAGAGCACAGCAGAGACAGCAAGAGTGTGGGGTCAGACAGACCCTGCTTCCAGTTCCAGCCCTGGCCCCACTAGCTAAGCTGTGTGCTTTCATGCAAGAGGTTTACTTTCTCTAAGTGTGCTTCCTCACCTGTAAAAGAGCTTTCTCCTGGCCACCATAACACCCAGGCAAGTTTAGATGCTGAAACTAGAAGGAAAATGGGGGACCATTTTTAACTGAAAGACCTTATGAAACTGCTGGGAAATAGCCCCACTGCAGTCAAACAACTTGCCCAAATGACAGATCCGGGCAGCCAGGCACCCTGCCTCCCAGCCCAGCCCCTCTCCAGCTGGTGTGACTTTTCAGATGCAGGGTCCTTCTAGAGGGCAGAACTGGGCTCAGCTCGTCAGGCCTCCCAGGCTGCTGGAGGAGAGGGAGGAGTGGTTGGAAGAGTTTGTCTCCTTCCATCTCTCTCCCCACCAGAACCAAGTTAAGCACCCCCCACCCCACCCGCAGGAGCTGAATTCAAGGACCATTAACTCCCTGTTGTTCCTACTTCCTCCTCTCACCCCAGCCCTTCCCCCCAGCACATGGATCCAAAAATGCCCTAAGTGATGGGCAGTCCTAGTTCCCCTGCAACATCTGCTGGCTAATCCTGGCCTCGTGAGGGCAAGGCCGCCTGTCTGGATAAGGGCACTGGAGTTAGCAGCTTCCAATCTTGCCAGGCCCAGCGGAGTAGCTGAGAGTGCTGAGCTTTGGAATCAGGCGGGCTTCGGTGCTCACAGCCCAGCCTCCCATCCACTGGCTGTGTGGCCTTGGGCAGGTAAACTGACCAAACCCCTGCCTGGAAAAGCTGCCTGCTGATCTCTGCACCCTAGCAGTGTTGGGTGGGTTGAGAGTGAGCCTGAGAAGCTGATGGTGAGCATCCGACTCTGCTCCCAGCCAAGAGGAGGCATGAATTCCCTCCCCAGGGCTCACCACACCCCTACAGATGGGTTTGTGCGACCTGAGACTTACGGGAGGGTGCCCCATCACCCCCAGTTCACTACCACTCGTGTAACCCAGTATGTGCATTTTCTGTTCCCTCATCAATCCTCTAGTGCAGGCCAGGGGTAACAGATGGGTCGAGGACATTGGTTCTGTTGCAGGACATCTCTGAGGGAAGCCTGCATATTCCCATCCAGACGTGGGAATAAAAAAGGGATAGCAGGAGGTTAGCAGCCCTGGCCCACCATCCCCCTCCTGGCCTCACCCTTGGCCCCAGGCCTCCCTGGCCCTGGGCCCAGCCTGCCTAGCAGGCACATGCCTGCAGGCCTCACCAGGAGGCGCCAGCCTGGCAGTTGGCCTCATGCCCAGAGCTGAAGCACAGCAGTTCTCGCCAAACTTCCTGCAAGCTTTATTCCCAGACGGGAAGGCTGTCCCCGAGGGGAGGCGCAGGGGAGATAGAGGAGGAGCCGCTGTGACTCCTGGCCAGGTCTGCAGATGCCTAGTTGGGCTCTAGGGCTGCCAGGGAGCCAGTGAGAGCCCCTGGATGATGATCTTGCTCCTGGGCCCTCCCTTGCATGGCCCTAGGGAGCTCATGAGAGGCCCTGTGCCCTCACAGCAAGGTGAATCCATCTAGGAACATGAATCACCCCTCCCAGCCTCCCTGCAGGAACTTCAGGCACAGTAACCACTGGAAAGGCTGAATCACAAACTATTCCAGACATTCCCATTGGCCAGGTGGGAAAATCAAGGCTCAGGGAGATGGTACAGAGAGTTAGGGCCAGAGCTGAGCTGAAACCTAGGTCTTTTTTTTTTTTTTTGATGGAGTCTCACTCTATCACCCAGGCTGGAGTACCATCTTGGCTCACTGCAACCTCCGCCTCCTAGGTTCAAGCAATTCTTCTGCCTCAACCTCCTGAGTAGCTGGGATTACAGCCTTGTGCCACCACGCCCGGCTAATTTTTGTATTTTTAGTAGAGATGGAGTTTCACCATGTTGGCCAGGCTGGTCTCGAACTCCCAGCCTCCAGTGATTTGCCCAAAGTGCTGGGATTACAGGCATGAGCCACCACGCCCGGCCAAGTTGAAACCTAGGTCTTTTTGCCCTGAGGCTGCCAGCCTTACTCCTGTGCCACTAAACCAGGAGAGCAAGGCTGCTGGGGAGTGGGGGGTCATGGTGGCCTGCATGAGGGTGGATATGGGAGGAAGCTGCCTACCCAGGAGGGCAGGGAGAGGGACTCTGGCTGCTCCTTCTCCCTCACCTCCAGGCAGGGGCATCTTCCCCTTCCCTCATTCTCCCCTGACAGGAGCATGGGGGAGAGAAGGAGGGGCAACCCTCATCAACACCTCTGCAGATGGTGACAGGCCCTGCTGGGTCCTGGAAGAGGGTGGGGGTGGCCTCCTCAGTCAGAGGAAGGAGAGGAGGGTCTCTCTGCAGGACTGGTACTTCTGATCTGGGGGGCATGTATTCTCACCTCCTAATTAGCCATCTTGCTAGGCAAGGACCACAGCCTGCACCAGGCAAGCCAAAGGAAGTGGGGGAGCAAGGCACAGGGATGACAGTTCTGGAGCAACACCCAGGGAGGAGGAGAGGAAACAGCTAGGGCAGAGGCAGGGAGGCAGGAGGGAGCTTGGTGGGTGTGAGAAACAGCCAGGAGGCCAGTGTGGCTGGAGTGGAGTGACCCACAGAGCCCGTGGGACAAGATGAGGTCAGTTTTCTGGGCCAGCTCGTGGAGGGCCCCACGGGCCATTGCAAGGCTCTGAGAGAAGCAGCAAGCTACTTCAGGGTTCTGAGCAGAGGAGAGAGAGGGTCTGGGTCCAATCTGTAAAGGCTCACTCTGGCGATTGGATGGGGTGGAGGGAGAGCCGGAGAGGAAACAGAACTCCATCAGAGGCGAGTCGGGACATGCAGGTGTCTGGGACCTGAGTGCTGACCTGAGGATGCTGAGAAGGGTCAGAGTCCAGATATAGTTTGAAGGTGGAGCTGACAGGATCTGCTGAAGAACTGGATAAGTGATGTAGAGGGAGAGAGGGAAGAATCAGGAAGGACTCCAAGATGTGGGGCTTGAACAACTAGAACAACAGCATCGCCATTAACTCATTAATGAGTTGGGGCAGACAGCAGGAGGAGGGGTTTGAAGAGGAGTCCAGAGCTCGTTAGCTTTGAGAGGCCAGTAGACCCCCAAGGGGAGCTGTTGAGGGGGTGTGTGGCTCCGATTGGTGGGCACCCCACGCTATCGTGAGAAATGGATGAAATAATGTTCCTAAAACTCCTCAGGGCAGAGCAGAGCCTCAGGCACTGTGCCCTTTTCTTTTCCTCCGCCTGAGGCTTCCAGGAGCCAAGGCTCAAGGTAGGAGCAGAGCAGGTTCCAGATAGGCCGGTCCAAGTCCTCATCTCCCCACCGGGGAAACTGACTCTCAGAACATGGCTGGCTTTGGGGCCCAGCATGGTGAGAGGCAGAGCTGGTTTAAACCTGCCTCCTGACACTCAGGGCTCCTCAGGAGCCAGCCATTCTGAGCCAAGGACCCAGACTGCCGAGGCTGCCACCAAAACCAGAGCCCGTCCAGGACCCAGGTCCTTGCTCCTGTCTGGGCCTCAATTTCCCCTCTGTGTAATAAGACATTGATCTCAACCCCACGCAACCAGGGCCTGCCCTGGAATGCAGGGTCTGACAGGCTGAGCTTTCCAGAGATGAGGAACAGCCTGCCAGTGGCCCCTCAGGGCCCTGCCTCCACCCTGAGGAGGTCCGTTGCTCCTCTCCCAGAGCCAGGAGTGCCCCTCTGTGGCCCCTCATATCAGCTGGAGGGACAAAGCATAGGCGAGACCTCCTACCACGGGAGGCCTATCAAGGGTTAATCTGGCTCAGATTAACTGCAAGTGGAGAGTCAGCCAGCCGGCCAGTGGAGGACCAGGGCCAGGGAGGACGAGGACACCTCTGAGCCATAGCAGCCTCATGGCCACACCCCTCCCCACCCCACTGCGTTTATATGCCCAGCTCTGCCATCTTCTTTGAGTCCCCACTGCCTCCCCAGTCAAACTGAGCCACCTTTGGGCCTTGGAAAGCTCTGCCCCTTCCCGCTTGCTGCCTTCTCTCCAGTGTTCCGCTCCTGGCCTGTCCTCCCTGACTCCACTCCTGCACCTTCTCCCAACCCTTTAAGGCCTCCTCCTCCCTGCTGTCTTCCCTGACTGCCTCAGCCGGCCAAGGCTTTGTCTCCTCTCAGCTCATTACGATGGTCCTTTGGGCCATGAATCCACGAGTTACTAAGCTGTTGAGTCCCTGCTTGGGGCAACTGGCGTAGGAAGCCCCCTGTGTGGGCAGGCACCTCTTCCTCCCCAGTCCGCAAGGTTCCTGGGTAGAAGACAGGTGGGGCATCTGGGACAGACACACGCATTCACCTCCATGTAATGCACTGAGTGCCCCCGTGGACATGGAGAAGCTTTGTCAGCTGTAAAGTGCTGTGCACAGGAGGGACCTGAGGTGATGGATGAGCTGAGGTGAGGATACAAGATAGACTGAAGAAGGTGGCCCATTGTTAGGACTGCAAAAGCAGGTGGCATTTAGGAATTACAGATGAGGACACCTGCGAAAGCTAAGGCTTAGAAGTGGGACCAGCCTTGAAAGGTGAGGTGGCCTGTCTCGTCCTGCAGGAAGGGTAGGATCCAGGACTGGGGGAGAGGCTGAGAGGCACTGAGAGAGATGTGGGATGGGGACAGAAGTAGGGAGAAAATGGGGCCAAGGCGACTGCCTTGCAGAGTGGGCGGAAGGGTGACAGAGGGAGGCAGGCACTTGACGGAAGCTGTGAGGGGCTAGATGCTAGAGGGTGGCAGTGAAGGGAGGTGCCACAGCAGAGGAGGCCACTCAGGGCCAGGTGCAGTAACTCATGCCTATAATCCCAGCACTCTGGGAGGCCAAGGCAGGCAGATCACCTGAGGTCAGGAGTTCGAGACCATGGGGAAACCCCGTCTCTACTAAAAACACAAAAATTAGCTGGACGTGGTGGCACATGCCTGTAATCCCAGCTACTGGGGAGGCTGAGGTAGGAGAATTGCTTGAACCCAGGAGTTAGAGGCTGCAGTGAGCCAAGATGGCACCACTGCACTCCAGCCTGGGCAACAGAGCAAGACTCTGTCTCAAAAAAAAAAAAAAAAAAAAAAAGCCACTCAGCCCTGGCTCTCCCCACAGAACACTGAAGACCCAGAGGAGCCCCTGGTCACTTCCCAGAGCACGGAACCTGAGATCGGTCACCTGTCTCCCTCTAAGAAGGAGACCATCATGGTCACCCTCCATGGGGCTACCAACCTGCCTGCCTGCAAGGATGGCTCCGAGCCGTGGCCCTATGTGGTGGTGTAAGTAGCTGTGAGAGTGGGGGCAGGGGATGGGTTGGGCTGTGAGCAGAAACCAGGGGACAGCTATTTGGAATACGAGCACTCAAAGGCCCAGGACTGGGGCTGTCATACCCAGAGGGGAAGAGCCGCTGTGGGCACTGCCTGGCATCTCCGCTGCTGCATGGGAAGCTGCTCACCAGGGCTGGGGAAGGCAGGGTACCAACGGGTCCAGAGAGTCACCTCTCCCCACCCCACACCAGCGGGGCAGGGATTGGTCACAGCTCAGCTCCAGTCAGCTCCAGTGGGGCAGGGCCCTTGTATGCAGAAGCCTGGGCTGGGCTCATGGGCATGATGGTCAGATTGGGGAAGGGGAAGATTTGGGGCCTGCCTCTCCTGACTTCTGGGTGCCCCACCCCACCATACCCAGCCCTGGGGTAGGGTCCTCATAACCACCCTCCCCTCCCCTCCTTCTCCAGTCACTTCTATTATGGGGACTCCCCTAGTTCTGGGCCTTTAATGCACCCCACACACCCCCTCCAGCCAGCTGCTGTCAGGGTACACACTTCCCCAGCCCGGCACCAAGGCCTGCCACGCCACATCTATGCCCACCTCCCGGGTCTCACTTCTTCCAGAAAGGTGCCAAGGGGCAACACAATCTCCATCCAGCCAACCTTTGCTGGGGACACTGGACATTTGCTCAATCTTTATTATAAAGCACCCTCCAAGGAGAATGTCACCCCTAGACCTTCTATAGACAGACGGTGGGAGCCTTGGTGGCCTCCCACCAAGCCACCCTATACTTCCCCTCCCCCACCGATACTGACACCATTCAGTTCCTGCCAAGAGTCTGTTGCCCACATTTCCTTTTGGGGAGTGCCTGCCCCAGCCCTCTCACCAATGTCTGCTGAAATCCCGCCTTCAAAGCCTCCTCCTCCAGGCAGCCACCAGAGTTGAGCTCTCCCTCCTCTGGAGCTCCACAGCAGTGGTGACCCTGGTCTGAAGTACTTTATATCAACATGGTTTATGCACTCCTCTGGGGCTCCTTGAGGACGGATCCTCCTCCATTTCCCCCAACAATGCACCCAACATAGGCCTGAGCCCAAACTTAGGAGCCAAGGAGTGACTGAGGCCAACACCTGGTTACTATGACAAGTCCCTGCCCCGCCAGCCTGCCCCCACTGTGAAAGGGGGATAGAAGCTGTGCCGAGAGCAACAGGTGAAACACTTGCCTCAAAAGCCCCATTTGTGCCAGCCACCCAGCTCCTCGGTCCTCCCTCCCCCAACTCCATTTCCGTGGTGAGGGAAGGACAGGTGGTGGGAGCAGGCTTGGCAGGGAGGCTGGTTTCTAGCGAAGAGCTCGCCTTCTCCGCTCAGCTATTTCCATAAACCAATTATCTCGGGAGATTGAGGCCCTGACTGTCACCAATCCGGCCTGGGCGGCGGGGCGGGGAGCTGGGTGGCTGTGTGGCTCCTAGGCAGGCACCGCGACCCGCGCCATCACCCGGTTGCCATGGGAACGCGCGGCAGGAGCCTAGGCGACACGAGCCTGGGTGGGGGTGCGGAGAGCCGGGCACACCCCGAGTCCTCCTGCACCCTCCGTGTGGCTGCGGCACGTGGGGCGGGAGACAGGGTGGGGACACAGAACACTGGGAGGGGGGAGGGGAAAGCACTTCACTGCACCCCTCTCCAGCTGGGAGCAGCGCCTGGCCAGGCTGCAGCCTGCGTCCCAGGGCTCCAGACAGGCGGAGCTGCCACCAGCTCGAGGTGGTGCTAATGAGATGCAAATGAAGGGAGAAGGAAGGGCTTCTGAGAATGAAGGCCCAGCTGTCAGGACCTGAAGGGGGCTTTCAGTGCTCGCCCCCAGCCCCAGGCAGGAACCCCAAGAGGGAGGATCCAGACCCTCAGAGGCCATAGAACCTGGAAAGAATTTTATATCCCTGCACATCTGATTACAAATAAACAAGTAACAAAGCACAAAATAGGCATAAGAAAGTTCACGAAAGTTTTCGTTTTGTTCATGATGAATATTTCAATGGTTTTTAAAAATATGTATTTATTTGTAAAGACTTCAATGTAAGACCTGCAACTGTAACACCCCTAGAAGAAAACATAGGGGAAAGGCTCCTTTACATTGGTCTTGGCAATTAATCTTCGGATATGACACCGGAAGTACAGGCAACAGAATCAAAAATAAGTGAGACTGCATCAAACTGAAAAGCTTCTGCACAGCAAAGGGAATAATCCACAAAACAAAAAGGCAGCCTATGGTATGGGAGAAAATATTTGCAAAACATGTATCTGATAAGGAGTTAATATCCAAAATATATGAGTAACTCATACAACTCAATAGCAAAAAGACAAGTAACCAAATTTAAAAAATGAGAAAAAGACCTGAATAGACATTTTTCCAACAAAGAAATACAAATGGCCAACAGGCACATGAAAAGGTGCACATCACTAATCATCAGGGAAATGCAAATCAAAACCACAGGGAGATAGCACCTCACACCTGTTAGGATGGCTGTTCTCAAAAACACAAGAGATAAGTGTTGGCGAGGGTGTGGAGAAAAGAGAACCTTTGTACACTGTTGGTGGGAATGTGCAGTAAAATGGTGCAGCCATTAAGGAACACAGCATGGAGGTTCCTCAAAAAATTGAAAATAAAACTACCATATGATCCAGCAATCTCACTACTGGGTATATATCCAAAGGAAACAAAATCAGTATTTTGAAAAGATATCTGGCCAGGCGCGGTGGCTCACGCCTGTAATCCCAGCACTTTGCAGAGCTGAGGTGGGCGGATCACAAGGTCAGGAGTTCAAGACCACCCTGGCCAATATGGTGAAACCCCGTCTCCACTAAAAATACAAAAATTAGCCGGGCGCGGTGGCAGGCACCTGTAATCCCAGCTACTAGGGAGGCTGAGGCAGGAGAATCACTTGAACCTGGGAGGCAGAGGTTGCAGTGAGCCAAGATTGTACCACTGCACTCCAGCCTGGGCAACAGAGCAAGACTCCATCTCAAAAAAAAAAAAAGTAAAAGAAAAAAGAAAAGAAAAAGATATCTGGGCCTGGTGCAGTGGCTCATGCCTGTAATCCCAGAACTTTGGAAGGCTGAGGCAGGTGGATCATCTGAGGTCAAGAGTACCCCTATATTCATTGCAGAATCATTCACAATAGCCAAGATATAGGATCAACCTGAGTGTTTGTTGATGAATGAATGGATAAAGAAAATGCCATATACATATATTTGTATATACTTATGTCATATATACACACACACAATTATATATTGTATACATATATATCCACATATGTACAACACATACACAATGGAATATTATTCAGCCATAAAAGGGAGGATATCCTGCCATTTGTGACAATGCAGATGAGCCTGGAGGACATTATGCTAGATGAAATAAGCTAGACACAGAAAGACAAATACTGCATAATCTCACTTAACAGAATCTAAGATAAACTCATAGATGCAGAGAGTAGAATGGTGGCTGTCAGGGGCTGGGGATGAGGGAAATGAGGAGATGTTGGCCAAAGGATACAAACTCTCAGTTTTGGGATGAGTAATTCTGGGGATCTAATATGCAGCAGGTGACTCTAGTTAATGATACTATATTGTGGCTGGGCATGGTGGCTCACACCTGTAATCCCAGCATTTTGGGAGGCCAAGACAGGTGGATTACCTCAAGTCAGGAGTTCGAGACCAGCCTCACCAACATGGTGAAACCCCATCTCTACTAAAAATACAAAAATTAGCTTGGCGTGGTGGTGGGTGCCTGTAATCCCAGCTACCTGGGAGGCTGAGACAGGAGAATCACTTGAACCTGGGAGGCGGAGGTTACGGTGAGCCGAGACTGTGCCAGTGCACTCCAGCCTGGGCGACAGAGTGAGACTCCATCTGAAAAAAGAAAAAAAGAGACTATATTATGTATTTGAAATGTGCTGAGTAGATTTTAAGTGTTTTCACCACATACACGAAAGGTAACTGTGAGGTGATAGATGTGTTAATTAACTTGATCATGATGATCACTGCAGAAAGTATATGTGTATGAAATCATCACTTTGTACATTTTAAATACATATAAATTTTATTTTTATTTGTCAATTATACCTCAATAAAACTGGGAAAATATGTGTGTATATATATATATGTATATATATATATTTTTTTACATTCTTTCCAAGCATTTTTTCTCATCTTTTTGCTGCCCCTGTTTTTTGATACCCTGAGCTTAGTCCCCTGGCTTGGTTTCCTGCCCTCTGCCATCCCATCTTCTCTCACCTGAGGTTGTAAATGGGGATGCTGAGAATCCCTGTCTCAGCCTGGATTCTGTCCTTCTCTCTGGGTTTGTTGCATCCCCAGCAGGCAGGACCACAGTTGCAGGGGTCGGGGCAGGGGGAGTAGTGAAGCACAGACCTGAGAGCACCCCAGAGCTGTTCACTCGTTCATCCCCTTAGTAGGGAGCTGAAGAGGGTTCAGGCCCAAAGATGGTGCTTCTCTTGTTTGGGGCATGGCCACTTCACCCCTTAAGGAGGCACCAGGCTTGAGCCCATCTAGTAATAGGCACATCCTCCAGCCAAAACTATTCCAGACCAGCAGGCCCTTGGCTTATCTTGTGGGTCAGCCTATCTTCGTCTAAGCCACTGGTTGACTTCCAATCTGACCCCACTTCTTCACCAATATAGCTACTCTGTAGTCACCAGTAACCACCATCCCTGACCCTGCATCCAACGGGCATCTCATCTTTTGTGGTCTCTCAGATAAAGGAAATAATGTATGCAGTAGTCCATTGCCAAGACAAAGTGCCTTCAATCAGCTTAGATCAGCAAACTACAGAAGAAACCGGATATACTAGGCCCCTGCTTAGATAGCAACGCCTGCTTGTCAGCAGCCCCCCACCCTCCCTGCTTAGTTGCCCTCACCAGAACAAGAAGTTTAGTCTAAAATGAAAGTTTGTTAGTCTGCAAAATAGCTCGTTTTGTCTGTTTTTATCAGCTTGCCCAGCTGCTTAGGTCATAAGTCAAATACTTGAGGCCGGGCGCGGTGGCTCACGCCTGTAATCCCAGCACTTTGGGAGGCCGAGGCAGATGGATCATGAGGTCAGGAGATCGAGATCATCCTAGCCAACACAGTGAAACCCTGTCTCTACTAAAAATACAAAAAAAATTAGCCGAGCATGGTGGCGGGTGCTTGTAGTCCCAGCTATTCGGGAGGCTGAGACAGGAGAATGGCGTGAACCCAGGAGGCGGAGCTTGCAGTGAGCTAAGATCACGCCACTGCTCTCCAGCCTGGGTGACAGAGCAAGACTCCATCTAAAAAAAAATTTAAAAAGTGAAAAATTAAAAAATTAAAAAACAACTTGAATAGACCCTGAGCTAACTAGGATTGCAGTGCATGTGGGCTGCAACAAAATGCAGTAAGACAACTCTAAAAAAAAAAACAAAAAAAACAAACTTAAAGCTAACAATCAATAGGTGACATCTGGGAAAACTGTGACCCCGCAGTATTCAGCCTATGAGGAACCGGGGGAGAGACCTGTGCACTAGGGGATAAATTGCTTATTGAAACTGTGCTGAGTGTGCCTGCCTATCAGACACCCAATCTTGCAAGACCGGCATTAAAAGTCTCACTTTCGTTGTTCCCTGGGTCTCTGAGTCCATTCTTTGGGTTTGGACGGGTGAGTTTGTGTTTTACACAGGGGCAGCAGCCCCTCATGATCACTCAGTCTCTTTGAAGCCCTTTCTCCCCTTCCAAGTTACCCCACTCTCCCACCTTCCCCTGTGGCCACATTTCTTGATCTCTTCTACCTGACCTTAAATGTTAGCCTGTCTCAGGTTTCCGCCCTATGTGGCTCTTCTTTCTGTAGCCTGTACTCTTTCTCCGTGTGATCCCACCCCATCCTGGTGTCAGGAATCACATTCTTCCCTCCTCCAATCCATCACCAAGTCGTGCCCGTGTCTCTCCGTCTCTCGGATTGAGCTGCTTCTCTCCACCAGCTCCACCACCGACTTAGGCCACCGCACTATTTCTCCAACTGCTCTTGGTTCCTCTTCTCTTGCTCCCTGAAGATCCCTTCAAAGGCATGTTACCATTTGGTATTGTGGTGCCATAGTACTGAAGGAACTCAGTGGCTTCCCATTGTTCCCAAAGTAAAGAGGATTCCAGGCTCAGCACGGTTGGGTCTTTGCTGGCCCCTCCAGCTCCCCAGCAACAGGACCACCACCTACCTCTCTTTGCTCCAGCCACACTGAACATCTCTCAGTTCTCTGAGCAAACCCTGTTCCCTCCCACCCTAGACCTCTTCATGCTCCCTTCCCAAAAACATTCTCCCTTCCCCTTTTCCCATCTCAGCTGTCCTCACTGATCTCCCAGATGAGGCCAAATCCTCCCTCATTACATGTTTTCATGCAACTCTGTACCAGGATATGTGCTTATGCACTTTATGTGATTATGCGCGTGCTCTTTGCCAGTGGCCCCCCCCACCCCGCCTCCACTGTGCCCCACTAGTTCCATGGACAACCACCAGGTCTGCTTTGCTCACCATTATGTTCCTATCATGAAACACAGTATCTGGAACATAGGAAGCTGTCGCTAAATAATCGTCGAATGAATCTATCCCTGTTTCTAGCTTGCTGTATGACTGTGGGAAAGTTACTTTGTCTTTCAATGCCTGAAAACCTCACTGGGAACCTGTCTCAAAGGGCTATAGAGATGGTGGTGCTAGACAGTGTGAGATGCTGCAGGTCTAAAGCTCTACAGGGGGAAGGGGGAGTCCTGAGCAGGCTCACAGTGGGCACTGAGACCTATCAGAAGAAAGCCACGGGACAGTGGAAAGAAGCCAGGCTGGGTACAGGAAGACCTAGCATCTGGCCCACTGCCCCTGACTCCCTTTGTGAACTCAGGCCAGTCCTTGCCTTTTCTGAGCCTCAGTCTTCCCATGGCCAGGATGTAAGCTTTGGCCTGCATGCTGCTGCAGGCCTGCTTGGCTGGCTTGTGTTCTGGCCTGGGAAACACTCTCAGTTCTTTAGAGGCAACAACCACCCCAGCTCTGCCACCCGAGACAGATTCCATGCCCAGGTCTACCGGGCCAGTCTCCAGGCCCACGGTGTCCCATGACTGGTCTAGGCCTGGCTCAGTGCCCTGGGGCTTGAATAGTACCCAGCACCTGTCACCCAGCCTGGCACAGAGAGACCTGCCAGTCAGAGCACAGCCGGGACCAGGAAGACAGTGGCACTGACAGGCACGGGGTGCCCCAGTGGGCAGGATGAGATGTGGAAAAGGGGCTAGCCAGGAGATGGCCTGTAGGGTTCTGACCCTTGGCCAAAGGCTGCATGGCAGGGCTGCCAGCGTTGGCAGCTGCTTCTTCGGCTGCCTGCTGCCCAGAGCTAATGAGTGGGGACAGAGCCAGGACTCGAAGGGGAAGGCGCTGCTTTCTCTGTGCATGTGGGGCAGGCTTGGGATGGCACAGGGGAGGTGGCACAGGGGAGGAGGCACAGATCAGGGCCAGCTAAAGTCATACTCAGAGGATCCTTGGTTTTCTTAGATAAGCCTGAGAGCCCTGACCCTGGCCCTACACTGAGCTTGACCTTGATTGTAGACTGAGCCCAGCCCTGACCCTGGTCACAGACTGAGGCTGGCCTTGGTCACAGGATGAGCTCTGACTCTGGTGACTAATTGAAGAAGGTATTAAAAGTAGGACAATTGTTTGAAATCCTGGCAAGAGGGGGGTTAAAGAAGGTTACAGTTATCAAATACCCACCATACCCTTGAGAAATAAGCTGGGAGTGTATTGTGTGTCTCATACAGTTTAATTGCCACCCAGTCCTATAATTGAGGTATAATATTATCATTAAAACTCATTTTACAGATGAGGTTCCTGAGGCTCAAAGCATTTCCATGACTTGCCCAAGGTCACAGAACTAGTTAGTACCCAAAGGAGGATGCAGGATCCAGGATTTCAAAATCTAAAAGCTCCCTCCACCTCAATCTCTGCCTTCATCTTTCACGCCATGGTTGCCCCTCTTGGAAGGGGGGTTGTTGGGACAGGACGCTAACCCAGACTTCCAGAGAAGATGCAGTGACTAGTGTGGAGACCCATCCTGGGATCTGGAGTTCTCCTTCCTCCCTGTCTGGCTGGGGGCCTTCGGTCAAGGACCCCTGAAGGCAGGGATCTGGGCAGAGTGGGGGGAGGCTCAGAATGACTCACAGGTGACCCATGGGCTTGTCGCAGCAGCCAGAAGGTTGGGCTCAGCAAAAATAACAATAACACAGTGACAGTGATCATGGGATAGTTCCAGGAATAAGGCAGCTCCCACTTGCTGATGATGTCCCACTCGAAGCTCACTGCGAGCTCGGCTATTAAACCCTCTGGTTCTAACGGTGCAGTCCTGGAAGCAGGCTGCATTATTCCCATGTGATAGTGGAGGAGGCCAAGGCCCAGGGGAGAATGTGGATGTGTCTGAGGTCACATGGCTGGCCAGTGGGAGTGGAGCAGATGAAGATGACTATTCCCATCTGGCCGCTGGCTCCTACAGAGGCCAAGGCTCCTTCTCTTCCAGCAGGATCCCCATGGGAAAAGAGACAAGGGTGGGGAGCAGGCCCGGGGTGAGGCCTGGGAACCAGGGTCTTCATCTTCCCTGCAGGGCCGCCACACCATGGTTTGATTTTCCACCCACACCTGCCCCCCATGACATCAGTTCCCGGAGACTCAGAACCTCGGAATTTTTGTTCAGTGAGAACTTCCCTTTGTCCCAGGGTTATAAACACAGCTGGTATCAGTGGTTGAAGGATGGTTGGCCTGAGACCCATCCCCAGCCAGACTGAAGCCATAAGGATTCTTTCCAGATGTTCTCCCATCTCTGCCACCTGGGGCCCCTAAGGTGTTCTCATGCCTGAAACCCCCATTCAGACTCAAGAAGCATGAGTTCTCCCCCACAGGCTTCTTCTGGAATCCTGCAGAACAGCCTCAGAGGGCATTCATGGGGGAGATTTGAGGCCATGAGGCAGGCCAGAGGGGGCCTTCCTGGGGTCCTCATTGCATCCTGCATGGGCTGTCTCCTCTGCTTGCTCCTTTGCATGGGCAGAGCGGCTGACAGCCTCCTCCTCCCTCCCTGATCATCATGAGCAGCCAGGAGGCTTGGTGATCCCTCCAGGCTTTATGCAGCTTCCCTCTCCCTAGCCTGGCCCCCTTGGGTCACAGGGTCACATGCCACAGGGTCTAGCTTGTAGTGGAGTGAGGGAGGCCATTGAGCAGGGGCTGGGGCTCTGGGCACTGATTAGGCTCCTCCTACCCCTCTGTGCTCCCTGATTCTGTCATCCCTCCATGCACACACTTAAGTTTCCAGCAGAAGGAGCTGCCCTGGAATCCCGTTGATCTCCTCATTCCCCCCTCCTTCTCTGAGCCTCCACCTATCCATCCAGAAACCTGTGAGATACTGAACACCATTGTCAGGGAGGAGCTGAGCTCAAAGATGCTTAAGGGATGTGCCACACAGTCAGCAGCAGTGGAGCCGGGAGCCAGAATTCAAAGTCAATGTCTTCAGGGCCAAGCTACTTATGCAAATCCTGTGGTTCCTGGCATGTGATGCAATAGAGAGCGGAAGCGACTGTGGCAAACCAGAGAGCGCCTGGCTCATTCAGAGGAGCAGCCCCTGTTCCTCCCACTGATCTCTACATGGAAGAACGAGGGCATGGGTTGTCAACCCTCTTCATTTTTATTTATGTTTAAATATTAGGTATTTTTTATGTGTAGAGATGGGGTCTCACTTGTTGCCCAGGCTGGTTCAAACTCCCAGCCTTAAGTGATCCTCCCACCTTGGCCTCACAAAGTGCTGAGATTACAGGTGTGAGCCACCACGGCCAGGCTCTCTCAATTTTATTTATTTTATTTTTTTATTTTTTGAGATGGAGTCTCATTCTGTCGCCTGGGCTAGAGTGCAGTGGTGCGATCTCAGCTCACTGCAACCTCTGCCTCCCAGGTTCAAGAGACTCTCCTGCCTCAGCCTCCTGAGTAGCTGGGATTACAAGCGCACAGCAGCCACCACACCCAGCTAATTTTTGTATTTTTAGTAGAGGTGGGGTTTCACCATGTTTGTCAGGCTGGTCTCGAATTCCTGACCTCGTGATCTGCCCACCTCAGCCTCCCAAAGTGCTGGGATTACAGGTGTGAGCCACCGCGCCCGGATGCCTCTCTCAATTTTTAAAGAGAAACCAGAAATCCAAATGTTTGTGTAAAATCAGCCAAGTTTTACTTTCAGGCCAAACACCTCTGGTCAGTGAGGATCTCTGGGCCCCTCATTGTTCCTCTCCTGAACCCTCAACCCAACTGGGACGCCACCGCTGCCTCCAGCTTGGCTGACTGGTCCCCCTCTGCCAAGGGAGAGACTTCCCAATGGCTGTGCATCCTCCACGCCTGTATAAGTAGGCATCCTCCTTTCTTGAAGCCCCCTCTTTCCTCGCCTCCAGGACAACCCCCTCTCCTGATTTTCTCCCCTGTCTCTGGCCACTTCACTGTGGGATACATTTTGTCCCAGTACCCTGTGAAAGTCAATAGTCCTGGCTCAGTCCTTGGCCTCTACTCTGCATCTCTACCCTCCCTTTTTTTTTTTTTTTTTTTTGAGACGGAGTTTTGCTCTTGTCACCAGGCTGGAATGCAATGATGTGATCTCAGCTCACTGCAACCTCCACCTCTGGGGCTCAAGCAATTCTCCTGCCTCAGCCTCCTGAGTAGCTGGGATTACAGGCATGTGCCAACACGCCCGGCTAATTTTTGTATTTTTAGTAGAGACGGGGTTTTGCCATGTTGGCCAAGCTGCTCTCGAACTCCTGATTGCAGGTGATCCACCTGCCTCAGCCTCCCAAAATGCTGGAAGTACAGGTGTGAGCCATCACGGCCAGCCTCTACACTTTTTAGGAGATCCCTCCTCACCTAGGCATCCCCCTTTCCCCCATCCTGAAAGCCCCAGAATCCCTGGATCCAGCCTCTCTCCTGAGCTCCAGCTCCATAGACCCACCTGCCAATATACGTCTCCACTCAGACTCAGCCTTCCCCACTGATCTCCTCATCCTCCCTCCTTCTCTGAGGCCCCACGGTCCACCCAGAAACCTGTGAGATACTGAGCGCTGTTATCAGGGAGCAGCTGAGCTCAGAGATGCTTAGGCGATGTGCCACACGGTCAGCAGCGGTGAGCCAGGAGCCAGGACTCAAGACCATGACCCGTGAGCCTGGACACAAAGCTGTCTCTCTGGTCTTCAGCAAGCCTGGCCTGGGAATGCTCAGGAGGCCCTGGGGTTTTATCCCTGGGAGGGCAGGCTGTGGCCTCCCCCTTCCCTGTTCCCATACAAAGGTGGGGACAGAGGAGCGACTGGCCCTGAGTGAGGAGAGGAGCTGGTGGGCATGGGCCCCTCCCTCTCCTGTCGACGTCTCAGCTGTGTGCTCCTGCAGTGCCCTGTGGTGCTGGAGGAGTGGGACCTAGGGACTAGCCGGGGACTGTGGCGGGGACTCTCAGGATGGTCAGTGTGGCTAACGAAACCAGACCTCAATCCCTCCACAGCATCCTGGAATGAGACAGAGAGACCAGGGGCCAGGCTGGACCAAGGCGCTCAGTGCCCCCTGGGCCCGGAGGGAGCCCAGTTCCCCCACTTCCCCCCCACAGCTGGGTTCTGCTTCCCCACTTGGAGACACACTCTTGGGACAGGACTTGGGATCTGAACCCTCCTCCCAGCCAAGAGCTATTTCCAGGACAGTCCTGAGGAGCTGCCACTGGCTCAGCAGCCTGGGCCAGTGAGTTGGCCTGGCAGAGCTGGAAAGGAGGGGCTGCCACTGTCCCACCTGATTTTCCAATGGTCTGTCCCCTCTTCCTTCTTTCAGCAAACACCTGCTTGGCCCCACTTTGCCCAGGCAGTGGGAACTGAGCTCCAGCAGCGACAAGACAGGTCCCTGCCCTTGAGGGGTGAACAGTCTAGTAGCGGTTGTGAGGGTGGGGAGGGGCCAGGAATCATAATGCTGTCCTCACTCACTCATCCTTTGCCCACAGTCTCCCAGGAAGGCGGCCAACCAGGCTCCAGTCGCCAGCACTAGGGTATCGGAGCCCCTCAGGAGGCTGGGCTCTGTGTCTGAGCCAGGGAGCGGCCCCAGACCTCAAAACATGGACTGAACACCACACAAGTTAAGCAGGGAATGAGAATCAGAATGACAGGAATCAGAAGAGTTCGGTGATTTCTGTGAGGTCAGGAAGTTCGACTTTATGTCTGGCCCACGTTCCTCCTGCCCTAAGGCTGCATATGTGAGAAAGGGGGTACTCAGAAGAGTGGCTGTTCAGAGTGACTGAAACATTGAGAGGATTCCACATTGTGGCAAGTCCTGCTGGGTTGTTTCATCCAGGCCCACGCCTTCGAAGGGGACTGTCGTTGCCTCCCCGTAGGACTGTGGTGTTGACTGACAGGTCCACCCATTGCGGCCTAAGAAGGTGGCTCCCAGGGCCCCTCACCAGCTATGCCACAGGACAGGACACAGCATGACACTCCAAAGGCTGACAGATGGTGCAGACAGTGGCCCTTCCTGGCCCTGCATCGCCTGCAGCCTCAAAAAGAGCAAAAAAGTATCTCTGGAAAACAAGGAAATCTCCTTCCCAGAAGAGGGTAGAAGGTGCAACAATGCCCAGAACACTGGCACTTGAGCCTGACTTTGGGCCATCACAAAGCTCTGTGGGCTGTGGTTTTCTCCTTGTCCGCCACGGGTGGAAAGGAGGGGTACCCACACTTTTGGATGAATTGTGAGTAGTGGTGGGGTGGAGGAGCAGCATCCTTGTTTGACAGGAAGATCTTTGCCTTTGCTAGAGTGCTTCTCTCCGAGTTTCTCGGAAGGTGCCCTTTCTTTTTCCCAGAGCAGCCCCCACCCCCTGCAGGCAAGGACAGGGGAAGAGCCGGGCTCTCATGGACTGGGAGCTGCTGGCCTCCAGTTGGTGCCCTCCTTGCTCCAGAGTCAGTTATTCTGTAAACTGAGGCCCACCTGCAGTGTTGTAGCACCATCAGCAATTAGTAATGCTTCATTAGAGTCCAATTAATAAATGAAACCCAGGATGAGAGTCCCTTGCGTTGCTGAGAATAACAGCCCCGTTCATGCCTTAAGTGGCAGCCTCCTGGGGCTCAAAACCCACAAGGACCAGCTGCCCTGCCTTCAGCATGGGGCTGGGGGAGGTGGCAGCACGGACTGGGGGCCTTGTCAAGGCTGTTGTCTGGCGAAGCGGGGGTGAGGAGAGAAGGGAGCTTCAGCACTGACTCCCTGCCTCAGATCTCCTCCTTTGAGGAGTCCCTGGGCACAACTCCCTGCCCAGCAATCCCAGGGGAGCTTGGCTAAGGCCAGAGGTGTGAGGGCCGGGGCTCTTCCCCGCTGCCTGCCTGGCCTCAGAGGACACTGATTGTGGCCATGGCAAAAAGGGGCCTTGAGAGGGACTCGGGAGAACCACGGCCTCCCTCTCCTGACTCCCCCAACCCATGCTCCCAAGCCAGCACTTGCATCAGCCAGACAGCCCCTCTCAAGCCTCACGTTCTCTCCTCCAAGTGGAAAGATCCTCCATCTGTCTGTCCTGCCTTCTCCAGGTTTAGGGTCAGAAACACAGGAACCCAGACTTTGGCCACCCCATTCAGATGACTGTCTCTGCAGAAGCCAACTCCCCACCTCCTGTTGCATAAGACTGGGCTCCTGGATTGGGAAGAGGTCACTGAGTTTTTCAGAGCCTTCCAGGGGTAGAGGCAGGCCTAGCCTATGGCCTGGGAGTCTGGCAGCCTCTTGGACTTCTGGAGGATGGGGGAGGTAGGCCTCCCTGGCTCAGAAGTTGGCATGGAGGAAGCAGGTGGAGGGGAATTGCCCTACCTTCTCAGGAAAGATTGAGACCCAACCATGACACCTTGACAGCTGGCCTGCAGGACTGCCAGTTCCCTCACCTCCCTCTCAGTTTCCCAGGTGAGCCAGCAATGGGTTGTGATGGGCCAGGTCAAAGCCACCCAATACCTCCTATTCCACCATCCATCCACTTAAAGTCTGCTCCTTATCCGTTATTCCCAATGCTGCCTGACTTCCCCAGTGCCAGGGGCTTCTGGGAACATCCTTTAGTCTTTCAGGATTTACAAGCCTGCCCAGCCAGGACCCCAGCAGCCACAGCAGATCTGAGTCAGGGCCCTCCCCTTTCCTTTGCCCTCTTGGTGGCTGTCCTGGGATTGGCACTCAAAACAAGCCAGGCCACCTGTGCCCCAGCTTCTAAAGCTCTGCCCAGGAGGAGGCCAGGCCTTGACTATTGTTCATGCTTTGAGGCTTTGAGGGGAGCCAGAGGCCAAGAGGATAGGCAGGGCAGGTGGGGGAGGTGGGCTCAGGTGTGAATAGAAGACCCCAGAGGCAGCTTGAGGACTGGGTAACAAGAGTGGGTACAGTATGGTACTCACACCTCTCTGGGCAGCCTTTGTGCACGTGCATGTGTGCATGTATGTGTGTGTGCATGCATTTGTGTGCGTGTGTGTGCATGTGTATGTATGTATGTGTGGATGTGTGTGTGTGTCTCCTGGAGTGAGGGGGAAAGCGGCTCATGAGCACTCTTGCTTTCTGTCCATCAAATCCCATGCTTTTCTGATGCTCACTTCTTCCACTCACAGCTGCAGCCCCCGGGAACCAGATGACACATTTTCCCTTAGTCATGACCTTGCAGAAGGAAAGCAAAGTCCTTGTTCCCTCCCACTCACAGCTGCGCTTGGGCCTGGCCCCCTCACACCCTGCTGGGGTGGGGGCCCCAGGAATGCCTAGCTGCGGACTGGAGTTTGTCAGACACACACACCCTTCCAGCAGCCTGGAGGGTAGGCCAGGTTGAGGGGGGTTTACATTTTCCTGCAGCTTGGTCTCAGGGCTGCTGCACTCTAAACCCAACTCCAGTCCTATCCTGGCATGGCTGCCCATGCTGTGACTGGATTAAATCTGGCCCCAAGACAGCAGGCACCACCCACTAGCTCCTCCTGGCCCTGGATGCCTGGAGCCAACGGGTCCAAGTCAACAGGGCAAGTCTTTGGGGGGACAGGGAGGGAGGTCTCTCCTTGCAGACAGCCTGTGGAGAGGCCTAGGGAGGCAGGCCTTGGCGAGGCCCCCTGGGCTCTAAGACTGCATTAGGAGCCCCGAGGGAGCCTGGGGACCTGGAACTCAGCCACGTGCCCATCTGCGGGGTGCAGAATGGGGCTGGGAGCAGGGAGTGAGCTCATGCCCTGCTCCTATTCTGTGAAGAATCAGAGGCCCTTCTTGCTCTCCAGATTCTAGAATAGCATCAAGGCCCAGAGGAGTCAGCTGTGCCAGGAAAAGCCATTACCCTGACAGCCTCCCTCCACCTGCTAAAAGCCTCCCCCTTCCCCTGGGGCCTCCCCCTTCCACCCAGTTGCTTTATCTGCACTCACCTAGTCCTGATGACCTTCATATTAGATGGGGCAGGGAGGTGGGGAAAATAGTTGCTTAACTCTTTCTATGCTGGAGGAAAGTCAGCACCTGCTCCCTTGCCTTGCCCCATCGCCTTTCCCCACCTCCTTGTACCTGGGAATTCCTCCTGTCACCCTCCCAGGAGGGTTGGGAGGATACGAGTACTGTAGAAGACAGGCTGGCATGGGGTCAAACCTGAAACCTGTCACTATGCTGCCAGTGACTTCACACCTTCATTTGTGTCTTCTCTGTGCGCACAGAGCCACATGAAGATCCCTGGGAATTCCCCAGGAATGTGTCCATGCAGGTGCAGTTTTGTGTCCAGCTCTGGGGTTGACATCTGGGTGCAGAAGGACTGACTTCTTCCTGACACACCCTCGGCGCTTCTGCCTTTCTGCTGTTTCTGTGCAGGTCCCCGAGGAGGGAGGCTGTGAGGCCTTATTGTGCACTAACTATATATCTATAAGTAGCAGATCGGGTGGCTGGGTAGCACAGGGAGGCTGCTGACAGCCTGAGGTCTCTGACTTTGCTGGGGCAGCTGTCAGGAGTGGGAGCCGGGGCACAGAGCATCATGGGAGGTACTTAGATTGCACCCCTCGGTCAAGCATGGTCACAGAGCCGGAGGGAAAAAGGGACCCGATGGTGGAGGGAGCAAGCTGAGTGCCACATTCCTGCCAGGCTTCTGCTTTCCCTGTCTAGCCTGGCAGCCTCCCACACACCCCTTTGCGGGTGTGAGGAGTCCATTCTGCAGAGCCTGCAGGGGTGATGTGTCTGGATGGACGCTCATCTGAGAAGGACTCCAGCTCTCTGGGAGATGCCCCTTCTCACCCCAGCTTGTACTCAGTGCTCCTTCCCCTTCATGCTGCCCTCAGGCAGGTCCTCTTGCGAAAACACCCAGGCTGTTTTGTATCACAAATGAGGGAATAACATGAACTGGGGCTTTCTGGGTGCCGGGAGCTGAACATGCTTTCTTTCCAGTCCTTATAACCACTCTCTGAGGGGGGTACTATTGAAAAAGGAGGAACTTGGGTGCAGAGGGGAAATGATCCTGCCAGGATAAACACGAGCTCCAAACCCAGCTCTGAATCACTCCCGAGCCTGTGCTCTTTCCAGGATTCCACATCTTGGCCAGAGCAGCCAGACATCCCCAATTGTAGACCCAGAATTGGGGGCATGATGGGGAAGAATCACCCCACCACAAAGGGGCTGGTCACAGGAGAGTCAATAAGGCTAAGCTCTCTGGTGCTATGGGGTAATAACAGGAATTATATTTATATTTTAATAATTTAAGGTACTAAGAATTATTAACACTTTCTTGGTACTTAGCAATGTGCCAGGCACTACACATATTCATTCATTTCCTTCCCACAACTGCCCTGCAAGCTGGGCACCGTTACCATCTCTGTTTTATAGATGAAGAAAATAAGGCACCACAGGTTCTGTACCTTGCCTAACATCACACAGCTGGCAGGGGGTAGAGCTGGGATTTAGAACCCAAAATGCCCGGCTGCAGGGTCCTTCTTACAATCACTGTGTCACACTGCCTCAGTCAAAGCACAGCAGGAGTCCTCAGTTGACCCCTGGAACTTGGAGATGGAACTCCTGCAAGCATGGTCACCCACAGAAGCAGGGCTCCTGCAAGCATGGTTACCCACAGGAGCAGGGCTCCTGCAAGCATGGTTACCCACAGAAGCAGGGCTCCTGCAAGCATGGTTACCCACAGGAGCAGGGCTGTGATGAGTGGGAGCAAAGAGCCAGGTCACAGCGTCACTTAAGTCTAAAGGGCAGAGGGAGCAGTGAGGGCCAGGGAGCTCCAGAGGGCTTCTTGGAGGAGAGGAACATGCTGGGCTGGGAAGAACCATGTTGGTATTGCTAATGCACAGAGCAGGTGAGATCTGAGCCAAATGGCCTGCCCTACACTCCCTTTGGGGGACTTGAGGGTGAAACAAGGGCTGATGGGGATGACATCTTTGTTCCCATCCTGGGATACCATTTGTGCGCCTTGCCTCGCTCCGCAAGGTGTGCGGTGTGGCTCCCCCTGCTACAGGATCTCTGGGATGATTCCTCAGCCCATGACTGCTGCAGTTAATGGAGCAGGGCTGGGGATGGCCCTGGCCTAGTAACCTCTTCTGCAGAAGTAGTATTCACTCTCTCCCTGAGCCGTTTGACAGCTCTGGATCTCCGATATCTGTGGGGCACACTGGGATGCAGAGGGCCCAAGCTTACCTCTCACCTTAGACCGCCTGGTCCTGAACAATCTGAGTGCTTGAGGGCTGGAAAGCCCTTTCCACCTCCCCCTGCCCCCAGGCCTGGACCCAGCTCCAGGTGCCCAGCTCCAGGGGCCCAGCCCAAGGCCCTGCACACAGCAGGCATCTCAGAAGACAGCAGCATGTGCATGCTTCATTGCAAGCATTTAGAACTGGGATTACCAGGCGGAGCCTAGAAATCTGGGCCAGAAGTTTAGGGAAATAAGGTGAAGAAGAGAGGACAGCCAGGTGGGGCATCGCACAGCCACCATGCCCGGAGGCTTCCTCCCACCAAACAGAACCGAGAGAAGAGGGAGGCCATGCACACGGGCTCCTGCTGGACAGCCCTCCCTGGCAAGGGCTAGGAAGTCAGGCGGGCAAGGCATCTACCCTCTACCCCCATCCCCACCCCTGCCCTGAGCCTCTCTAAGTGAGAGGCCTGTGACTAAGTGAAGACCTCAGTAGTGGCCAGCGAGACAGTGTGGTCACCCGGGCTGGCAGGGGAGCCTGGGGAGAGGCCTGGGATGACACAAGTGTCTATGCTTGGGACAGAGCTCTCCATATCCTGTCCACCTTCCACTCAGATTTATGGACAGTGGAGCCCGGGAGGGGGACAAGCAGCAGACAGAACCCCTCCCTCTGACTCACCCTGCCCCTGATCTCCCCAGGAAAAGCACATCTGAGGAAAAGAACAACCAGAGCTCCAAGGCAGTCACATCTGTGACCTCAGAGCCCACCAGAGCCCCTATCTGGGGGGACACAGTGAACGTGGAGATCCAAGCTGAGGATGCAGGGCAAGAAGGTAAGGCAGGGGCTGGGCAGGGCTGGCATGTGCAGGCAGGGTGTGAACACAGCCAAGGACTTAGAGCAGAAGCAGGCTCCCTCTCACCGCAGCTGGTAGCCACCTGAACACCTCCTTGGGCTCAGTTAAAAGCACTTAGAAAAAATCATAATACTGTCACGCCTCATCTCCCCATCCTGCTCGAGAAATGAGTTCCACATAAATGAATTTTCCAGACAATGCAAGCTTATCTTTTTTATGACTGTTGTTATTATTTTCATGGCTGTTATTACCGCCGTCTCTCGCTGAAACAGGACATTACAGCTTCCTGGCACGTCCCCACACATCGCTCATTGGAGTCACCACCTCCCAGGAAGAGCAATGCTGCTCCCATTGCTTAAGAGAACATCGAGGTTCAGGGTATTTAACTGGCTTAAGCTCAGGACCGAGGACCAAGGACTCAGCATTGCATGTTCTTACTGCAGCTCCAGGGTTCTTGCTGCTTCCATTTGATTTTTTAAAAAATATTTGAAATGTCCCTAGAATGGATCCCTATTCCTGCTTAGTCCTCCCCAGGTGTCAGCCTGAGCCACCAGGTGCCCACGTACACACATGCATGTGCACACTTGTATTTACTTTCACACTGTGTGTCTGCTGGATTTCCATTCTCCTGGGGGAGCTCAGGCTGGACACAAGGGAATACTGATTGACTGATACCTGGATAGGGGGGCATCGCATCGGGCACTGTCAGCACAGACCAGAGGTGCCTGGCGATGTCTCTGATCTTATCTAGTCAGGACCTCAGACTTGCTTCTTGCAGGTGGTCTCTCCCTGAGAGGACAGGCTTTGCCTCTTCCCCTTGAAATCTTGCCAGAACCTAGACAGAACTGCTTGTTCTCCTCACACAGAACAGAAAGCCAGCTGAAGACTATGGGAGAGGAGAAAGGAAACAGGAAGGGGAGCCTCCGTAAAAGGGAAAGGAGCTAGTTCTAGGTCAAGCCAGATAATTTTTCTTTTCTGCCTGTAAAGGGATAGGTGGAGCTGTTGGGATGCTTTAAGAAGATGCAAAAGAGGAGGAAAAATTGGCCTAGGATTTCATGCAGAGGCACATGCGTGCCTGTGTGTGCATGTCTTTGTGAATGCCTGCATGCTGGTTCATGCGCATGTGTGAATGTGGTGTGTGCTGTGTCTGTACTTGTAGGCATGCATGTCTGTGTGTCTTATGTGTGTGTGTGCGTGGGTGTATCTAGCTGCAACAGTGTGGTGTATGTGTGTCTGGATGAATCTTGCAGTGCATGAGTATGTGTAGTTTGTGTGTGTGGCTCTGTGTGTATGCATGCATGTATTTATGTGGCTGGTGGGAAGTTAGAGGTTGTGGTGAGTGGACCTGAGCTGGGATCCTGCCCTGGGCTCTACATACTTGGGGTAACAGAGGAAAAAATGTAATAAGGTCAGTGACCCCAGGGCCCATCTGTGCAGCAGAGAGAGGGGCAGGACTAACTGCAGGAGGGACAAGAGAGTGGGGAGGCATCATGGGCAGGCAGGGAATATTGGCAGGCACCTCATTGCAGATTGAAGTAGCTGGATGCTTGTTGGAACCGGTTGCTGTGGTGATGTCTGCAGTGGGGATGGGGGAGATGGAGGCCAGGCCAAGAGGCGGGGGAAGGGTGGGAGGTAGCTCAAGGATGTGTTAATGAAAAGCAAAGGGGAGTTTCAGACCCTGTGTCAGGGCCAAAGCAGGCGGGTGGCAGAAATAGCTTGTTGGCCACACAAAGGGAGCGGTGGGAGGCCGGAAGGGCACAATGCCCAGAGAGGAAGCTGACGAAGCGTGTTTGTAGCATGGAGACAGGAGCAGGGAGGAGTGGCTGTCCATTACCCCCAATTCCAGCTCATCTGCTGGCTGCCCACACAGAGCTCCAGGAATAGTGGGTGGGGAAAATGCACGGCACTCACCTCTCGTTCAACCCTGGCAAATCCCAAATGGATCTGGGGACTCCTGGTCCATGGTGAGTTGGCATAAGGGGCTTCAGTCTGCACAGCTCCTGGTGGTGCTTTGGCTGGGAGCACTGGAATCCCCCAGCTGAGTTTCCTCAGGTCTGCCTACAGCAGGGTTTGTGTATGGAGAGCTGCAGATGCCTAAAGAGAAGGAAAATAGTGACAGCCACGAGGAGCATTTGCACAGAATGTTGCAGCTTGAAAACACACTCTTCTCCTTACAACAACCCAAGGGGAGAGACAAGGCTTTTTATTAAAGTGTTGACATTTTGAAGAGCAGAAACATGAAGCTCAGAGAGGTTAAATTACTTGCTAACAGTCACAGAGCAAGTTAGTGTTCTGGTACTAGAACCCAGGTCTGCTGACTTCATATCCCTTGCCTCAATCTCCCTTCTTCAAGCCAACCTCAACACCTTCAGTGCCCTCTCCCCCATCTTTCCTTTGAGCATGGATCCCATATGACAAGCTCTTGAGATACCTTGGCAAGTGTTCAGGGTTGCTGTGGGGAAGACAGAGAAAGAAGAATACTTAGTAAAGCCCTCAGCTTCCTTCTCCACCCCCACATCCAAATGACCCATCCAGTTTCAAATGACCCATCCAGTTTCAAATGACCCAGCCGCTGAGCCCACTGAACCTGGTGAGCCCTCAAGGGCCAGCTGCTGTCCCTGGTGCTGAAACCCCTTGTCTCAAGAGAAGCAGGGGGCAAGGGTCTCCCCAAGTGTCTCCCTCAGGCACACCCCTCCACCCCATCCTCCCTTTCCTGTTCTTCTCTGTTTTGTATCCTTTCTTACCCCATCTCTCTCATTCTTTCTCCATCCATCCTCTATCTTTCTCCTCCTTCTCTCCCTCCCCGTCTCTTCTTCCTCCTCAAATCATAGATTTCCAGAATAGAAAGATGCCTCAAGTGTCATCAAATTCAACCCTTCCCATCATCTACTTTCTAGATGTGTTATGTTGATCAAGTTGTATAACTCTCTGAGCTCCATTGTTCATATTTTAAGAACAGAGATGATGATACCTACCTGGGGGGTTGTGGTGAGAATTTGTTGGAATCATGGCTGAGACATGCCCATCCCCATGCCTGGCACATAGTAGATACTCACTAAATAATCATGACAGTCCCACTCACTAAACAGGACTGTCATGATTATTTATAGGACATTGGTGTTCTTCTTAAAGTTTATACCGGCCGGGCGCGGTGGCTCATGCCTGTAATCCCAGCACTTTGGGAGACTGGGGCACGTGGATCACTTGAAGTCAGGAGTTTGAGACCAGCCTGGCCAACATGGCAAAACCTTGTCTCTACTGAAAATACAAAATTTGGCTGGGTGTGGTGGCGGGCGCCTGTAATCCCAGCTACTTGGGAGGCTGAGGCAGGAGACTCTCTTGGACCTGGAAGGCAGAGGTTGTAGTGAGCTGACATCATGCCACCACACTCCAGCCTGGGTGACAAAGTGAGACTCTGTCTCAAAAAGAAAGTTTATACCAATATTCATGCCATTTTATGAGAAAATATAGTCTCTTTGGAGGGTGTTTACTAAGTGGTGCATTATTCTTAGTATTTGGACTAGTTTTCCCTTACTTGTAGTAGACTTTTATTGATAACTGTATTAAAGGATTTCTTGAGCAAATCACTTTTTCTTACTGAAATTCAGTTTCTTCGCCTGCAACATGTGTGAGATAATCTCTCCGCATCCTGCCTCAAGAGCTGGCATAAGTGTTTGTGACCAAGGGAAGGAGTCTTATTCCTGGAAAGAGGTGCTATGCCTGCTTGCCTGTGTATCTCAGTGTGTGCACATGTGTGTCTGTTGTCACAGGGGACTGGACTCAGTTTTGTGTGTGTCTATCTCTGACCTGGGAGTTTCTAGACCATGGGAGAAAATTGCATGTTGGGGTCCTAACAGCTGCCGGCATGGAGCTTTGCCCTGTGCAGGGGCTCAGACTGTTCTTGTGGGTTTGTGTGCACGGGGGTAATCCACACATGTGTGTGGATGTTGATTCCTCAGTGTGGCCCCTGCACCCTACTCTCAGCAATGTCTCTCACCTCTCACTGTCTCTCCTTAGTGGGAGAGAAAGGGATCCGTTTAAAAATGAACCTGTGCTCATTTTTTCTCTTTCCAGATGTGATCCTCAAGGTGGTGGACAACAGAAAGAAACAGGAGTTGTTGTCCTACAAAATCCCCATCAAGTACCTGCGTGTCTTCCACCCCTACCACTTTGAGCTGGTGAAGGTGAGTCAGAGGCCTGGGGAAGCATGGGGAAAGCAGGTGGGAACCACCTTGAATGTCCCCAGCTATTCCCTCGGAGCAGCCCTGAGCATCCCACACCCACCCACAGCATGACAAGTCTAGGACCATGTGGGGCTCAGGAAACATAGCTCCTGGTACATACACAGGAATGATGTCTACAAGAATTTGGAATTCTCCAAATTCATCTCTGTAAAACAGCTGATTATTATAGGACAACTGCCACATTAAGTGGATATACCAATTAAAGATAGATTTTGATTACATAAATGTTAAAAGAGCGGATCTAAAAATCAAAGAAACACGATATTTACAGACTACCTGCTGCTTCCAGGCCCTGTGCTAGACATTTCACACCCCCTCTCAGATCCTTAAGGTAAATTACATTTTGCAGACATGAGACTGGGACCTGGGGAGAAAAATCTCCTCCTCCTGGGTCACAGAGCAAGTGAGCGGCAGAGTTGAGGGTGAGCCCAGGTCATGCTGTCTCCCAAGCCAGTTCCTTCTGAGCTGCCTCCACATGCTGCCTTGGCCAGAAGGCCCAGGAGAGTTGGGGGGTACACGGAATAAAGCATTCCCTAGAATGCACCCCTGGAATGAGCAACTGGGTCCAAGCCATTGACTGAGGGGCCTGAGGCTCCTCACTCCAAGGTTGGGCCTCCCAGGCCAGACCCCTGCCTGTCCTCCCTCCTACTGCTGAGAGGTAAGGGGTAGAATTCACTCTCTCATTGCTCAAGGACTTATGAAGCACCTACTATGTGCCAGGTAGTGAGCCAGAGATGAGCAGAAGCATCACATTCCCCTCCCCAGTGTGCATTCCAGACCCTGATAGTGGTTGAGAGTAAAGAACAATGTGGAGCCAGACTGTTGGGGGTCCTAGCCCAAGTTTGTTGCCTCTTAGCTGGATACCCATGGAAGCCACTTAACCCCCAGGCCTGCATCCTCACTGGCAAAGCTGGCACAGTCGTTTTGAGGATCCCATGCAATGATAGGCAAGGTTCCTGGCACACAGTATGTACTCAGTTTGGTCAGTTCCCCTCCCCCATCCCTCCTCCGGGCTAGCACTGAACTTTCTTCTAAGCAATTCTTCAATCGTGGCACCAGGGGGCTTTACCTTCCCTTAGGCCCCATGAGGAACCCCAATCCCAGGGCTTCAGGATGGGCCATGCAGGGAAGTAAAAGAGAGATGCGCTACTCACCCTGGGAGACTCAGCACTTGAGCTGTAATTCTGGGGCATCACCCAGGCCCCCTGGCTGTCTGTTCACTTACAACCCAGGCCTTGTTATCACATCTTTACTGGAAAGCAGACAGGCAGTGGTCCTTGTAAGGGTGATGAAATATTCAAATGGAAAAGGGAAGATTTATTATATTGATCTCCTTGGAAGGGCTCACAGGGACCATGAGCTTTAATTATCAGCTCGGAGCCCCAGCGGAGCAATGCCAAGTGATTGTCTGCAGAGGGCTGGATTTATGGCCAGGATCTGCCCCTTAGACACTCTCCTTCCTCTGTGTCTTCTGCCCCAACCCTGTCTCCAGCCCACCGAGTCTGGGAAAGCCGATGAAGCAACTGCCAAGACCCAATTGTACGCAACAGTCGTTCGGAAGAGCAGCTTCATCCCCCGCTACATCGGCTGCAACCACATGGCTCTGGAGGTACCAGGGCTGGGGCCCTCTGGGGTGGTGGGTGGGGTGGGAAAGGGTCAAGCTTTGAGCATGCCCCACTCCTTGCCCGTAGCCCCCTCTGGCTGACCTGAGGGTGTGGAGCAGAGATGTCAAGAATGGAAAAAGCAACCAGGCCTTTCAAAAATAGCAAAAGGAGTTTGTGAAGACAAGCCCTTTGGCAGGGATGACAAGGATGAAGATGCTCAAGCCTCTTCTTCCCTCTCTGCCTTGGAGGTGGGGGCAGGGGCTCAGCCACACCGCTGCTCCTGATGTACCGTCTCTGTGCTGCAGTGGGGAGAGCCTCCCAGAGCCTGTCTCCCCGAATCTTATGCTAGGGGTAGGGGAGAAGCCCCGTGCTCCCCTTTTGCCCACAGCCCAGCAGCTTCCTGTTCTATTCTTCCCCTCCTGGGATAGTGCCTTGGCCCCCAAGCAAAAGCTTAGGGCCTCCTTGAGCTTTCCTTCAGTACCATGTCTAAAGAGTTTGACTGGTCTGGAGATCAGGTATTTAGTTTATTCATTCATTTATTCATCCAGCAACTATTTACAGAGCCTCTTCCATTAGCCAGGACAGGGCTGGGCCCACCTTGGGCCTGGCCACTGCCCCTTGACCCATCACCATCCAGCCCCTAGGCCAATTAGCAGCTTTGGGAGGAACTCTTGATGCTCAAAGCAGACAGGATGCAGGGACCTGGCCCCTCTCCCATTCCTCCCCGCTTTCAAACTGCCCATGGGTGACAGATTCAAATTCAGCTATGGCCTGAGTATGATCAGGGTGGGAGCCACAGGACCCAAGCTCTGAGCTTCCACCTACCCAAACATGGCTGATCTGTTCCTATCCTTCCCACCCCCCCTACTTCCCACCAGCACCGTGAGCCTGGCAGGGAAGGAAGCATTCTTTTGCCTTCTTTCACAGCCAGGGACACTGAGACCCAAGGGGAGTATGGTATGGGAGCCAAAACTCCTAACCCACATTTCTACTCCCCCACAGCCACCCCTCTGATGCCAGCACGTCAGACCTACAGGCGTCCTCTGCTCCCTGCCACCTTCTATCATGCCCTTTCATGAGGACAGCCAGCAATTCACACACAAAGAACAAGGAAGAGGGGCAACAGCCTGGCCTTGCTGTCCCCAGGCCGCATCCCACAGGGAGGGGGCCACATCCCCAAGACACAGGCAGAACTTCAGGGCTGCTGTGGAGCTGCCCCACCCCACCCAGCCCTCTGACTTGCCTGGTAGAGTGGTAGAGTGGTAGAGTGGGGGCCTTCTCTGGCCCACAGCACCCTGCCCACTCTTCTGCCCCAGCACAGATGCCCTCTCCATCTGTGCAATGGGTATGGCCACAGAGCAGCTGCCTGCTCCTGATGATGAGTGCGTGGCGGGAGCAGGAACTTCTGCTGTTTCCCAGGCTGTCATGAGCGGTGTACTTGGGCAGCTGTCTCATTCACACCTGATCAGACTCCACACAGAACAGGTGCAAATTAGCTGCCACCACCCCCTTTTCAGCTTTACACCTGCTGGGGAGCCTGTGAGCAATAGGGCCTGCCAGCCACCAGTGAAATCCCTCAGCCCCAGACCCCAGACCCATCCAATGTGTGAAATGTACCATCAGAGATTCAATCCTTTGAATGTGGTGAAGGGATTCTGTTCCAGAGCCCTCAGTGAGAGCTGCGAGGCCCTAAGGACTATTATACGTGCCCATCAGCTCACACCTGTGTGGGGTTAGAGGTGGGACAACCAGCTGAGATGGGTATTGAAAGAGGAGCCTAAAAGGAGGGTGCGGAGGGAGAAAAGGGAGAATGATCCAGAACAAGCCTCACTCCTGGGCCCTCTCCTCCCATTGAAAGTCAGAGCTAGAAACTCAGGGGAGATTATAGTTCAACTCTTCCACGCACAAGTGGGGAAACAGGCCCAGAGTGGAGCAGGAACTGGCCAATGTGACCCGGCTGGAGTGAATGGCTGAGCTGGAATATACCAGTGAGGACCTCTTCCCACCCTAAGCTGTACCTGAGGCAGAGTCCGTCAGCTGTGTCCAGAGCCCCTTCCTCTTCCTGCTTCTCTTCCCATCAGCACCATAGAACTAGGATCCCACACATCCCCTAAGACCCTCACCCAAACCACTGCCTGCCTTCTCCCCTTCTTCCTCTTGGGTCTTTCTGTTTCTCTGTCTCTTCTTCTTTCATGCTCACAAACACAAGAAGGGTAAACCTTTTCCTCCACTGTTCCCCTCTTTTCTCCTTCACTCATATGATCCTCTTTTTTTTTTTTTTTTGAGATGGAGTCTTGCTCTGTCACCCAGGCTAGAGTGCAGTGGCGTGACCTCAACTCACTGCAACCTCTGCCTCCCAGGTTCAAGCAATTCTCCTGCCTCAGCCTCCCAAGTAGCTGGGATTACAGGCATGTGCCACCACGCCCAGCTAATTTTTTTGTATTTTGAGTAGAGACAGGGTTTCACCATATTGGCCAGGCTGGTCTCGAACTCCTGGCCTTGTGATCCGCCAGCCTCGGCCTCCCAAAGTGCTGGGATTACAGGTGTGAGCTATCACGCCTGGCTCATATGATCCTCATTTATCCACAAACAGATATTGAGCTCTTTTCCATGCCAGGCACTTTTGTTAAAACCTAGGATGACAACCGTGAATGAGACAGACATGGTCCCTGCTCATGTGGAGCTTGGGATCTAGCCAAATAGACAGAAAATAAACAAGAAATAAATTAGAATAAACATAAGCTATGATGAGTGCTATGGCAAAGGGAATCCAGCAACTGAGATCGGGAGGACAGGGTGGGCTACTTTATTAAGAATGGTCACGGGAAGTTTCTCAGAGATGGTGACGTTTAAGCTACAGGATGAGAAGGAGCCAGCCACGATGGGTTGGTGGGAGCTGCGGGGAGTCTGGGTAGAGGGATCAGCATATGCAAAGACCCTGTGGCAGAAATAAGAGAGGTGTGTGGCAGGAGTAAAAGAGTCTGGAGCAAGAAGACAGGGACTGGGGGCCTGCCGGGAGACGAGGCAGAGGGGCTTGCGGGGTGTCGGGCAGGGAGGTAACATGACCCCATTCATTTTTAACAAGAGCACTTTTGCCATCATGTGTCAAATTGCCTGGGAAAGAGGATGGATTAGGGAAAGGAACAGAAGCAGAGAGACTAGTGAGGAGGCAGAGGAATCAAAGGTGCAAGAGGAATGAGAGCTGAGTGGAAGGTGGGTGAGGGCTGAGGGAGAGTGGGAGCCATTGGTGGATATGGGGTGAGGGTCAGGGTCCGGGAGACCCGGGCCTCTTAGGCTGGCAGCAGAGGTGCATGGGGACAGACTCTCTGTCTCCCCTGTCTGCCTTCCAGTGTCCCCCAGGCCCAGGCTAAGCAGGGGGTCAGCGAGGGTTGGAGCAAGGTGACGCTGTCCACTCTTGCTTTGTAGCCTCCTGTTGGGACCCCGCTCTGCTCTCTGAAAGCTGCGCCAATAGAAGCCTGGAGGAGAGGAGAGGGCAGTCAGGACTGGGAGGCAGGGAAGCCCTTAGGGGGTGAGAGAGGACTTAGGAGGGAACAACCAAGGGCGGTCAGGGGAGTGACAACTGGGATCTGATGAAGACAGAGGAGCCCAGAGATGCGGATGCTATGATCCTGTTCCAAACCAGTACTTCCTGGGGAAACCAGCAAGGCAGGAGAGCAGGCACCAGGGTGAGCAGTGGAGCAGGCACCAGGGTGATGGGTACCAGGGAGGCAAGGGGAGACTGGCTGTGGCCACTGATCTCAGGAAGTTCAGCATGGTCGGAGAAACTAGACCTGGGCTTCCTGTCTTCAGTTTATAAAGTGCTGTCTCACAAATGATCTAATCAGAGACCCCTCACAGCCCTGGGAGGAGCCTCATTTGACTGACAAAAACCAAGGAGCTGGAACACCTAGCCCTACCCCTGGCCCTACCCCTCCCCAGGAGCCAGTGGAGGGGCTGAGGTTAGAACACAACCTCCCTTCCCAGGCCCCAACTCTCATCGCACCCTTTCTCCCCAAAGAAACTAGTGTAAGAGATCCATTGGTAAATCCCAGGACAGAAAGCAGGAGCAGTTGCCTCAGCTAGGCAGAGAAGGCTTCCTGAGGGAGGGCAGCCTGGTGCAAAGCAAGAACCGAGTAAGGCAGGGAACAGGGAGGAGAAGGTGTCAAGTGTGGAGGCAGCCGTGAGATCACGGATGGGGAAAAAGAGGGTGGGCAGTCTGGCTGGCTGTCTCTGGAAGGTCCCAAGGCCACATGGTGTTCACCTGCCTCCTCTCTTCTCCTTTCCAGATCTTTCTCCGGCGAGTCAATGAGCCCCTGGCCAACAACCCCAACCCCATAGTGGTGATTGCCCGGGTGGTTCCCAACTACAAGGAATTCAAGTGAGTGGGGCCCAGGAGGACCTGGGTGAGGAGGGCAGAGCAGAGGGCAGAGGAGGGGGTGAGGCTGGCATTGCTGCCATGGGCTGATTCCAGGACCTCCGGCAACCCCTCTTCCCCTAAGGCCCTTCAAGCCTCTCCACTGGGTCTGAGGTCCCAGTAAGCTTCCTGCAGCAGACCATGCCTTTCTTTCCCCAGGGAGAGCCCAGGCCCCTGGAAAGGGGCAGCTCAGTCCTCTCCTGAGAGCAGGCTGGAGGGCAGTGGTGGGGATGAGTGCCGATACCAGGCCTAACAGCTAGAGAGTGTGGGTATGACAACAAGAGGGGTCCTCATTCCCTGCTCAGGGCACCTCAGCCCCTCCAACCGGCCTCCCTGCCTCACACCCATCACCTCTCCACTCCCCCTCCCACTCTAGCTCAGGGCCACAGGCTCCAGCCAGTGGTTGGCCCCAAAGGCCATCTTGGAACTTCACAGCCTTTAGCCCTGCTGGGCGGAGTCTACTTCCTCCTCATCCTGAAGGTCTCCCTGGCCCCAGCCACAACTCATCCCCTCCTCCCCTAGACCTCCTTTTGAGTCTGTTGGAGTCACAGTCCTCAGGAGGAGATTCAAACTTTGCCACACAGTGGGAAATTCCCTATGAACGTGTGCTGTCTGCCATAGCACCGACTCCTGGCAGTCAGGGTCTGTCTCGGTCACTTTCAACTGGCCCTGATGGCCCAAGATGACTCCCCTACTTCTCTGTATCTCCTATTGAGTTTTTATGACTTATGAAGCCCCCTTGCTTGTTGGAGGAAGGAAGATGACTGATGCACGCCCAGCCCAGTGGTCCCCACTGGTCATGTGGTCCAGGCCCAAACTAAGCAGGGTCCCTGCAACTCCCTTCTCCTGCATCAACCCAGAGTCAAAGCGGGGACCCTGGGCTGCCAGGCTCAGGTGCAGAACCCAGAGCACTGACCCTGTCTCCCTGCCTCCCCAGGGTCAGCCAGGCCAACAGGGACCTGGCCTCCGTGGGGCTGCCCATCACCCCACTCTCCTTCCCTATCCCGTCCGTGATGAACTTTGATGTGCCTCGCGTCAGCCAGAATGGATGCCCTCAGGTATGTCTCCTCCCCAGTGGTTCCAGCTTCCTGTAACTCCCACACACAGTCACTGTTCACTCACTCAGTGAGTCAGTCAGCAGTTCCCTTGACTATTGAGTAAGAGTTGACTGAATCCCACGGCATACCCATGGCTGCGCTCGCCTGTGTGGCAGAGAAACTGCCCTCCAGGAACTCTTGGTCTGGTGAAGATGGGAGTCACGTGGGTGAAAAAGTTGAACATCAACACAAGATAATGTATAATCTAATAACAAACTGGGGGGGCCTGTCAGGGCTATCACATCAGAGGAGAGAAGTTACAAAAGGACAAATGTATGATTCCACTTATATGGGATACCTAGAATAGGAAAATTCAGAGTCAATGTAGAACAATGGCTACAGGGGCTGGGGAAAGGGAAGAATGGGGAGTTACAGGTCATGAGTACATAGTTTCTGTTTCGAGTGATGAAGAGTCCTGGAAATAGATAGTGGTGATGGTTACACAACAATATAAACAAATGAATGCATTTAACATCACTGAACTGTACACTTAAAAATGGCTACGATGGTGGATGTTGTGTTATGTATATTTTAACCCAGTAAAAAAAATTTTTTTTGAGACAGAGCTTTGCTCTTGTCTCCCAGGCTGGAGTGCAGTGGCACAATCTTGGCTCACTGCAACCTCTGCCTCCCGGGTTCAAGCAATTCTCCTGCCTCAGCCTCTCAAGTAGCTGGGCTTATAGGCACATGCCACCATGCCTGACTAATTTTTATCTTTTCAGTAGAGACGGGGTTTCATCATGTCGGCCAGGCTGGTCTCGAACTCCTGACCTCAGGTGATCCACCCGCTTTGGCCTCCCAAAAGGCTGGGATTACAGGCATGAGCCACTGCGCCCAGCAAAAAAAAAAAAAAAAAAAAAAAAAAAAACCCTCCTTTTAATCAGAGGAGAGGGATGTAAAGCCTGGATTAGGGAAGGCAGTCTTGAATTTTTTTTTTTTTTTTTTTTTTTTTTTTTTTGAGAGAGTCTTGCTCTTGTTGCCCAGGCTGGAGTGCAGTGGCACCATCTTGGCTCACTGCAACCTCCGCCTCCCAGGTTCAAGCGATTCTCCTGCCTCAGCCTCCCAAGTAGCTGGGATTACTGGCACCCGCCACCATGCTCAGCTAATTTTTGTATTTTTAGTAGAGATGGAGTTTCACCATGTTGGCCAGGCTGGTCTCGAACTCCTGACCTTGTGACCTGCCCACCTCGGCCTCCCAAAGTGCTGGAATTACAGGAGTGAGCCACCGCACTCGGCGGGTAGTCTTGAATTTTTGACAGAGGAAGGGTTGGTACAGGTTGGGCACAGCAATAGCACAAGTGTGAGGTGGAGACATGCAGGCTGTGACGCATGTCAGGGCGGACAGGAGGGCCATGTGTTTGAGTATGAGGTTGGGGGCGGGTGCACGCACAGACCATGGCTAGGTTCAGGGGAATAGCCAGATTGGTCTCTTCTCATTATCTGCGCTTCACTGCCAACTTGCCCTACACAATGGTCCCAACATTCCTAGGGGCCTTGGAGGACAGAGGGATTTTTGGAGGTCCCTCCTATTGTCTGCCCACCAGTGCTCATGTCTGGCATAGCAAAAATAGAACAAGACACCCCTTTGGAACCCAGGCTTCATTTAAAGGCAAAGACATTTGAAGAAGGCTCAGACATGGGGTAGAGTGATGGTGGTGGGGAGGAGTGGGACAAAGGGGGACCCTGGGGACAGAGGCTTCAAACCCAAACCAATCCTTTGCCTGATTTCCCCAGAGTTACCTCACACATGGCCCTGCATTTGCCCAGAAAATTAAGAACCAATCAGCAGGCTGTCCCAAGGGGCAAGAGGCACTGCCTGCTTTAATGAGTGCGCCCCCTCCCACCCCCAGGCTTTCTCTGGCTGCCTTTGCTGCCTAACTAGTCTGGGTGGGAGAGGTGCCACTCACTACGGAGACTTGTTCCCAATGCCTTTTGCATGTGTGGGACCCGGTCCAGCAATGGCAGGACACCTGTTGAACATCACCCAACCCCATGGCAGCTGGTCCAGGTTGGGAATTTGCTGTCAGCCGGCACAGAGGTGCCCAGGTTCAGCAGTGAGAGAACAGGAGCAGGCTGCTGTGGTAAGGAGGGGTAGGGATTGCCCAGGCAGAGCCCTACCTGGAGGGGCACCAGTCAGCAGCCTGAGCTCAGACTTCACACAGACCCCTGCCCTGTCCCCTTTGAGTGTCAGTCCCCTCATCTCTACAGTTGAGGGAGTGGGATTGGACTTGGTAATTTCTAGGGCCTGCCCTCTCTGACATCTTGGGGGGCTGTGATTTCTTACCAACTGTCACCGTGCAAAAGCACTGTTTGACCTGGGTTTGACCCCAGCTCTGTGACTTACTGGTTGCATGACCTTTCGTAAGCTGCTCCTTTCTCCAGACTCATTGATTCCAATCTGTTAGGAGAACTCAAAGGATAATCTTTGCAAAGTGTCCAGGCCCAGGGTCCAAGGTAAATGGGTTCCACTCTTAACAGAGCTGTACCTCCCCTAGTGCCAGTGTCCCCTCTGAGGCCAGCCTCACCACGGCCCTTTTCACATCTGGCTCCAAGTAACAGAAACCCCAACTTGGATCGGCTAAATACTAAGTATATTTATTGTCACACACCACATCAACTCATGACATAGAATGCTGCCAGAATTGGTGGATGCTCAGGTTCAGAAGCGTCCTCGAGGTCGCAGGATCTTTCCAACACCCCGAATTACCATCTTCAGCTGGCTAACGGCTCATGGGGGCACTTCACCCAGATAGAATGAAAGACCAGCAGATAAGAGGCAGCCTCTCTCTTTTTTTTTTTTTTTTGCGACCAAGTCTCTGTCCCCCAGGCTGGAGTGCAGTGGCGCGATCCTGGCTCACACTGCAACCTCTGCCTCCCGGGTTCAAGCAATTCTCCTGCCTCAGCCTCCCAAGTATCTGGGATTACAGGCGAGCGCCACCACGCCCAGCTAATTTTGTATATTTAGTAGAGATAGGGTTTCACCATGTTAGCCAGGCTGATCTTGAACTCCCGACCTCTGGTGATCCGCCTGCCTTGGCCTCCCGAAGTGCTGGAATTACGGGCCTGAGGCACCGTGCTCAGCCGCAGCCTCTGTTCTTGCAGGTGGTTTTAAAGAGCAACTGGAAACCAACCTTACCCAGCCATCCCTCAGCAGACCTCCTTCCTGTCTGATTGGCCAGGATTGGGTTACATGCACTTCCCTGAGCCAATCACTAAGGAGGGGTGTGGCTCTGCCTTGCCGGTATAAATGTGGAAGGTTATGGAGGCGGAGCCACCCGAACCCAAGGGCCATCTGCTGGCGATGAGGCAAGGAGGGGCATGGTGGTAGGTTTGGTGGCCCTCAGTAGAGCCTGGTGATGATGGCAAAGCCTGAACTGGTGAGTTAAGGGGTAGATGGCCTGTCGGACTTCACCTGGTCCAGCCTGCTGGAACCAACATAGGGTGGGCCGTGTAAGTTACTCCTACCCCAGCACCTTGGAAGGGGCCCATTGCCCAACAAGCTGCTCCTGTTGTTCTGGTCTCCTACAGAGCTGGAGTGGAGCTCCGGAGCCATGTGTGCCCACCACCATCCCCTCCTCTCTCAGCCCCACAGCTGGCCTGTCCCCAACCTCTCCTGGGGCCCCTTCCATCCCCACAGACCCTGCCCTACTGCTGGCCTCCCCTCAGACCCCTGCCATCCATTCTCTGAGGAGCAGCCAGGGCATCCCCTGCCTAGCCTTTCCCCTGGGCCCCCCGTCGCTATCACGACAAGGCAAAGTCCCACTCTCAGCCAGGTCCACAGGCCCTGTGCCCTCCAGCCTCCTGGCTTATGGCTCCAGCTCTTACAGGCATTCTGCAGCCCCACTGGACGACTTGCTGTTCTCCACACCCACACTGCCTCTTCCCACCTCCAGCCTCCACCTCTGTTGCACTCGCAGCCTGGAATGGCCTTCTTCTTCCTTACCTGCTGCCCTTGTCCTTCAGGTCCTCCCTGAGAAATGGGGTCAGAAGTCATGGCTTTCTCCTCGCACACCCCAGCTCCCACAACCACAGCTTGCTTAGGACTCTACATGTTTGTGTGTGTGTGTCTGTCTGTCCCCTATCCTCCTGGATGATAGTGGGCTACAGGGTCGGGAGCAGAGTCTGGCTCTAGCAGCACCCCACCGGCATCTGGCATGGAGAAGTCCCCCAGAGTCAACATTTGCTGAGTTCAGTGAAGCTGAACTTTCATCTTAATAGCAAAACATCCATTGTCTCCTTTAACCTTACAACAGGCTTTCAAAGTGAGGAGTTTGAGGCATATCCCCATGGGATGATGGGAAAAGTAGGTCCCAAAGAGGAGAAGGGACTTGAAGGCCACACGGCAAGGTTGAGGCAGACCCAGGCCCAGAGCCAGGGAGTTCTAGCTCCCTAGAGACCCCAGCCCAGCATCTGCTCCCAGCAGCTACTCCTCCAGATGGCGGCCACTATGCCTGGGCAGAGCAGGCAGAGGTGGATGTGGGTGGGCCCAGGGGAAATGAGGTTTCGGGCTTGGAGGGGCCATGGAATGAAGGCTCTGTCCCCAGGGGAAGCAGGTCTGCCTCCATGGCTGGGGGTTAATGGCTTTGCTGAAGATCACAGCTGAGGGTTAATGACATTCTGTAATTCCACTACCGCTGTGGCCCTTCCCATTAGCATCTGCAGGAGATGCCTGCCTCTCCCCGCCCCCACCCTGCACACACATCAGCCACAGCACTCTCACCAGGGCTCTGGCCTCAGACTGCAGGTCTTCTAACTTTGAGTTCCCACCACTCCTGCCTGAACATGCACAAGAGAGGCTGACCCTCCCTCCCCAGTCCTAGGTCTGAAGGGATCTTTCCTAGGTGACTTGCCCTGGGAAACTACTCAGGGAAAGGGCTGTTCCTTATTGGGCAGGCAGCCACTCACCACCTCTGGCTTCATAGGCTCCATTTAGACACATGAATAGGTCCCAGAAAGGGCAGCTAGCATCTACTAAATAACCCTCTTCCAGGGTAGGAGCAAGGTATGGGCGGCAGGGGACTGAGTCACAGGTGCCCCAATGCCTGGCAGACAGTCCTAGCCACGTGGAGTTTTCTGCACCCAGGAGAATGGGGTGACTCTGGGAGGGACATGGTTTGGGGATCAATCTTGAAAGATCACTCCCAAGCCCCACAGAACTCACAACCAACTTCTCTCACCAGACCTGTTGGCCAAGCTCCCATAAGAAGTGGTATGCTCCCATCATTGCAGTCTCTGTTCAGGTGTCCAGGGCACCCTAGCCCTGCAGTGATTGCAACCCATCTCCCCAGGGGCAGGGGCAGACACAGCTGAGCCTCGGGCTGGGCCTGGACAAACCAGGCCCATTAGTGTGACGGTCGTCAGCACCCTGCCACTGTGGGGAAGTGGACCTACGCTGATATTTCATGATCCTGCATCAATAACTCCTGGAGCCGCAGTGCATTTGTGCTGACCTTTTCGAGCAATGACTGATTCCTGCGGGGGAGCAGGAGGTGGGAGCGGCTGCTACCGTTGCTGACAGCCCCTGGCTGGGGAACAGAGGCAACGCAGCCACTTGGTGGGTCTGTAGCAACGACCCACAGCCCCGCCCTGTGCTGGGACCCTGCAGGGCTGCCGGCTGGGAGTTACAGGCCGATGGCCATCTCCCATCTCCCACCTTCTGGCCTTGGCAGATGCTGGGCCTCCCCCTGGAGTCTCTCCTCATTCCAGGCGTCCTCTGCACAGGGTGTGCTCAGTGCCACTCCACATTTTTGCTTGTGCTGTTTTCCCATCCTGAAGACCTTTATCCCTGTCTTCACCCAGCCAGACCTTCCTTCAGAGCCTTTCTCTGGTTCTGCTTCCTTTAAGGAGGCTTTTCTGACCACCCATGGGAATATTTCATATAGCTCTCTTATTGGGCAGTGCTACAGTTAATACTGTCTTGTTTCATTGTTTAAATCATACCCATGTGTGTGCCCTAACTGCTGGCCTAGGGTGCCATCAAGTCCCCCGAGTGCCCACTGGCCCACACTGCGGGCACACGGAGGCTCTGTAGTCTGCAGAGATGTCTTGGCCTCTGCAAGGGGCTGGGGAAACTGTGTGGGAAAGAGAGGGGCTGGGGAAACTGTGTGGGAAAGAGAGGCGCTGGTGACACAGACAGAGGTCATGTCTAACTTGGCATCTGTGACACCACCAGCCATGGGTGTGAACACGGGTACAACACTTTAGGAAAACAGTTTACCAATAATGAATGAGGTGTCCTAAAATACACATGTCCTATAACCCAGCAATTCTATTTTAGGTAGTTGTACTAAGGAAGTAATTTGCGACATGAAGATATGTAGCAGAGAACGTTCAATGCAGTGTTATTATAGGGAAAAATGGGAAGGAAGAAATCAGGGCACTTGGACATGACAGAATATCCTGAAGTTACTCAAGTCATGGGTAACGAGTTTTCTGTTGTGGATATGCTTAGGTTTTACCGGCAGATGAAAAATGCAGGATGCTAGAATAGTGATTATACACAAAATATAGACAGAAAAAAACTAGGAAGAAGCACAGTTTTATGAATTATTGTGTTTATCATAGGAACACAGGAGGTGTTTTTCTTCTTCCTATTTTTCTGCATTTTCCCAAATGTATTTATTACATGTGTGTTGCATTTATTTATTTATTTATTTAGAGATGGAGTTTCACTCTGTCACCCAGGCTGGAGTGCAGTGGTGCGATCTCAGCTCACTGCAACCTCTGCCCCCAGGGGTTCAGGCAGTTCTCCTGCCTCAGCCTCCTGGGTAGCTGGGATTATAGGAGTCCCCCATCACGCCTAGCTAATTTTTGTATTTTTAGTAGAGACGGGGTTTTGCCATGTTGGCCAGGTTGGTCTTGAACTCCTGACTTCAAGTGATCCACTTGCCTTGGCCTACCAAAGTGCTGGGATTACAGGTGTGAGCCACCGCGCCCGGCCAGCTTGCTTTTATATTGGGAGAAAGATTTGTGACAAATATAGATACACACAACCAAATATCTGAGTATGCCTTGATTTGGGAGAAGCTGTGGCCCCCACCACCTGCTCCTACCCTCTCCCTCCAGCTGTCCAAGCCTGGGGGACCCCCAGAGCAGCCCCTATGGAATCAATCCTTCCTCTTCCAAGGCCGAGATGGAGCTACCAACTTCTCAGAAGACACAGCCCTGGTGCTGGAGTACTACTCCTCAACTTCAAGTACGTGACCCCTGGTGCCTCGCCAGGGTGGCCATGCCTCAGGAGATTTGTATTATGAAAGGGTGTTCAGACCATCCCACCTCTGCCTCCCACAGGGATGGATGGTTCCCAGGTGCCCAGGCAGCTTCCTAGTGCAGGCAGAGGAGAGCTGGCTGCATTCCTTGTTCACAGGCCAGGACACGTGGGCCTGTCCCATACTAGGTCTTAGCCTCAAGCTTTGTTTTATTGCACCCATCAGTGATGGGGGAGGGCTGGAGCCCTCGGAACTCACAGAGAGGGGTGAGGGAGATGGGCTTCAGAGACCAGCTGATCCACAGTCTTCTGCACTGTGGGATTGAAGCCCCCAAAGGGTGGAGACGAGGCTGATGTATATAAATTCTGACACACAGAGTACATTTAGAGTTGGCTTTGAGTTCACAAAGCCCTGAAGATGAGAAGAGGATGTATGTGCAGGGAAAGGCCAGGAGGCAGGAAAGCAGGTAGCGGGAGACAGGAGGACTGGATGTCAGATATTAAAGGATGGGGCTGAGGTGGGGACTTTGGCAGGAGTCCCAGTTGATCCCTCACCCACAGTGAAAGGCAGCCAGCCGTGGACCCTCGACCAGCCCCTGGGCATCTCTGTGTTGCCGCTAAAGAGCCGTTTGTACCGGAAGATGCTGACAGGGAAAGGCTTGGATGGGCTTCACGTGGAGCGACTCCCCATCATGGTGAGCCCCCTGCCCTGAGCTTGGCACCTGGCAATCCCACCTGGCCCCACCCTGCCTCACCCTGCCCCACCTCACCGCACCTCCATAGGAGAATTTGGGTTCTCCAGAAGCTTCTGTCAAGGCACCCACCAGGGAAGCCACCCAGTCTAGGAGTGAGGAGCTCCCTGGAATCCCAGAAGCCAGTCTTGCCTCTGGGACTATGACGAACCAAGCCAGAGAAATTGCCCCTGAGCAACTTGGGAGACAAGTACAGGGTGACCCTGTGAGACAGTGCAAGATCTCAGGCTTCCAACCAGCCAGACCCAGGTTCAAATCCTGTCTTGGCCCCATCCTCACTGTGGAAATTCAGGCACATTACTGAACCACGAGAGTCCTCATCTGTAGCACAGGAGCAGCATGCCAAGTACAAAATCTCTGTGTATAACAAGAGAGTTCAGAGCTCAGGCTCTAGAGCCAGACTGTCTGGGTCTAAATTCTGGTTCTACCACATACCAGCTAACATGACCATGGGAAAACTACTGAAAGTGTCAATGCCTCAGTTTCCTTGCCTATAAAATGGGTACATGGCGATAGCACTTTTTTCATAGGGTTGCTGTGAGATTTCATGAGAAAACCCATGGAAAGCACTTAGAATAAGTTCTCAACAAGAATAAATAATATTGTTACTATCATTCTCTATTCCTATGCCATCATTTCTCCCAAAATACTTCTGGCCATCCTGACATAATAGACCTCAATGAATGAGAATCTCTCTGTCAGATGAGCCTGGTAGTACCACACAGGTCTCTAGAGGGGTTAGAAGGGGTGGTGTGGAGGCAGTTTGTGGAGGCAGAAGCAGGAGGCCAGCTCCCACCTCCCTCCCACCCTCCTGGGTGCAGCCCCCAGGTGACACCTTCCAGAGAAATCCGGAACAGTAGGTGGGGCAGAGGCGGAAGCTGCCCTGGCCAGCGTGGTCTGAGTGCTCCCTTTTCCTCCCCAGGACACCAGCCTGAAAACTATCAATGGTGAGGCCCCCACAGTGGATCTCTCCTTCCAGCTGCTTTCCTCTGAGGTAAGGCTGTGGGCCAGGGGAGGGTCAGGGCCAGCAGGCACATGTCAGTGAGATCCAACTTCCTTCACAATTGCTGGCTTTGTTCAGGGACTTCCGGGAGGATGGGACTACTACTTTGGATAGAAACGTCTAAGGGTGATTTGAGACTCCAGAAAAACATAGAGAGAGCTGGGATTAGGAAGAGGAGAGTTGTGAGCAGAGGGCCACCCAGACCTGGGAGTCAGCCTCTGACCAAGCCCAAGCCAAGTCTGGCTCACTGGGATCGAGGTTCTGCAAGGGTGAAATAGGATATCAGTTTTCTATTGCTTTATAACCAACTTAGCAGCTTAAAACAATGCCCATTTATTAGCTGACACTTCTATATGTAGGTCCCATGACACAGGGTGGCTGGAATCAAGATGTTGGCAGGGTCGCATTCCTTTCTGGGGTTCTGGGGAGGAATCCGCTTCCAAATTCATTCAGATAGCCGCCACAATCCAGTTCCCTGCAGTGCCAGACTCACATCCCGGTCTCCTTGCAGGCTGTCAGCCGGGGCGGCTCTCAGCTCCTGAAGGACGCCCACATGCCCCCTCACAATGGCCCCGTTCATCTTAAGCCAGCAGGCATGTCCAGTCCCCGTCACACCTCAAAACTCTGACTTCCTCTTCTGTCAGCAGCCACAGAAAACTTTTAGAGGTGCTTTTAGAGGGATTTTAGAGGGGCTGGTGTGATAAGGTCAGGCCATTCTAATCATCTCCCTATCTTAAAGTCAACGGTGCCATATAACAAACATAATCCCAGGAGTGATCAATCATCATATTCACGAGTTCCAAGAATGAGGGTGTAAAATCTTGGAGGCCCGTTTTTGGAATTCTGTCTACCACAGCTGAGTTGGTCCAAATGTGAAGACACCCAGGGCTAAACCCTGCCTGCTGGATGAGCCTCGATCCCTCTAGCTAGCTACACCTGGCCTCAGCCCATATTAGAACCCGCTCATTTGGCTGCAGCGCACATGCCAGGCACCCGCTGGACTTTTCCCCTTTCCTCTCAGTGGTGCTGGGATGTGGGTAGTTTAGGACCATGAACCCAGAAAGTGTTTGCAGGGAATAATGTCCGCGCCAGCCCACTCCTGCCTTCTTCCCATGCAGGAAAAATATCCACCAGCTCTGGGGTAGCACTTGGCTCTGTGACCTCACTCATGAAGAACACAGGGAATCCTATGGTGTGGGGTATGAGGAGTATATCTGGGCTGGTACCAGCCTGAAAGTGCCTTTACAAGGCCTCTGGAGAGGGCCTGAGACCCTATTAGCACTCCCTGCTATAGGTGTTCAAGATTGCCCTCTCAAGGGTAGAAGCAACAAACCCCAAGAAAGAGGCACCAGAATCTTGGAGAAAAAGGTCACAAACTTCCCAGTTTGGAGCCCAACCCTCCGGGGCCTCTTCCCAAGGTATAGAGTCTGCCTGTGGCCACTGGCCACTGCCAACCCCTCCCCACCTCCCTCTGCCTCCTGCTGCTTCCACTGGGCATGTGTATCCTGGGACTAAAAGGAGCGTCAGGTGCCCCTGGTCAGGGGACTGACTAGTGGGCCCAGGCAGGCAACAGGCAGGTGGGCAGAACAGTTTCCCCATTGCCCAGGGGCTGGGCACAAAGGTCTCCAGTAATGAATTATTCACTGGAGCTGTGCTAAGTGCAGAATTAATCCCTTTCCTTCCAGCTGGCGGCCTCGCTAAATTATCCCTCTAAGTCATGCGGGAAAATGCTGCCGAATTCATTTAGCTGCTGAGTGTTTTGATCTGGGCCTTGTGATTTTAGCGTCTCCTTCCCCCAACCCCCTCCCCCTGGAGGCGGGTAAAAAACCTTTTAGTAATGGATTTCTGAGAAGAAAGGAAAAGAAAGGGGATCAGGATTGGGTGTGTACCAAGAAAATAGTACTAGCAGAAATTCAGATTCTGCAGCCAAGAATTCACACACACACACACACACACACACACACACACTCTACATATACGCTGTCATTAATCACGTGTGAATATCTACACACGGTCACAGACACACAGATGTGTGCGCACATACCTTGGCAAGAAGGATGCACACTCTTAATGCATATGTACACGCTCTCACATATATGCAAACTGACACACAGACATTTTCACACCTGCAGTGGCACACACAGAAGCTAAATCTCTTTGTAGTGGAACTATTTCTTCGTAAACTATCTGAGAATTGGCCAATAACTGACTCCCTTTGATTCTAGAATCTTGAAGACCAATTTAGGAGCCTAAGTATAAAGTGCTAATGTGGTTAAATTCACCATGAAGTCCTTGCAGCCACAGCACCCATTCATTTATTCTTTTATTCCATGTATATTTGATGAGGAGTCACTGCATGTCAGGTACCATGCAAGGCAAGAAGTAGAATTTTGACTGCCATTGTGGATTGAAATGGGGAGAAGGAGGGGTTGGCAGGGACCTCATTCTGATTTGAGCTCACACCTTCATTGGGCTTGGATATGGCTCTCTAGTGTCTGAGCCCTTTTGGCATCCTTCTCCCTAAGGAATGGCAGGAAAGCGTTGAGAATTCATGAACAGGTCAGATGGCATTGCAGCTAAGTCTAAAGGGGCCCATCCCCTTCTCCATCCCTCATCACCACCTTCACTGCAATACCATCCTTGTTCTCTATGCAACTGCAAACATTTATGAAGCACCCACTATGAGCAATTGCTGTTCTGGATTTTAGGAATATTACATTGAAGAAGAAGAAAAAAAAAACCAATCAGGCCCTGTCTTTGTAAAGCTTGCATTCTTAGCAGGGAGTATGGAACACACAATAAACAAATAATTCATATCAGCTAATGATAAGGGGTCTAAGGAAACTCCAACAAGGTGACATGATACAGAGTCCTTGAAGGGGCTATTTGGACTCCTCGTGGTAGCTGAGTACAGTGATGAGCTAAGCTGCTACAACAAAGAGATCAGGTTCCTGCCCCCTTATTGTTGCACCTAAGGTGTTGCCTGCGACTTCATCATGGAAGGTACCTGGTATTCATCTCTGCATCCTAGACTTTGGGAAGGCAGCAGCAGGGCTGGGGCCATCAACTCTTCCACCCTTTAAATCAAATGTTGCATAATGGGTCCAGAAGCCACCACCTGACACCTGGAGGTCTTAGAGTCCTGTGGACACTCCAGCTGCCGAGGCTTGTGATAGTGGGCCTCTCAGGCCCCTCGTTCACATGGTCAACAACTCCATCCTAGGGGTAGCTCTTTGCATGTGGTCAGACATGGTCAGTGCTGTCACAGAGCAGAAACGCTTCAGAAGAAATGAATGCGCGTGCCCTATTTGGGGCCCAGCCCCAGCCTGAGGACATAGGCTCTTTCCCATGAGCCTCCATGTCCAGGAGTTTCGGGCACAGTCTGTCCTGGATAATTGGACATTTTGGTGAACACAGCTTCCCCACACCCACCACTTCCACATCACCCAGTCTCAGAGCTTTCAGAACCAGCATGGTGAAATTTGCAAATAGGCAGAGACAGCAGTGGTCTCTCTCAACAGCCCACCCTGGACAACAATCTCCCTGGCAGCACATGGTCATCCCAGTCTCTTCTCCTGTGCTGCCAAGACAGAGAGCTCACTACCTCCAGAAGCAGGCCTTCCCATGGCTGAGTGATAGAAATGGCCACCCCACATTGAGCTCAACCTGCCTCCTGGGGACCTCCCTCTGCCCCAAGCTCCTGGCTTTGCCCCCGAGGCTGCAGGGCAACCCCAGCAAGCCTCCTACATAGATCACATAGTCAGCCAACACTTTTGAGGGCAGACTAGATAACAAAGCCTGCAGTCTCAGTGAATGGCAAGAGGTGGTGGTCTCTGGTTTGGAATATTGCACTTGAAGGTAGTTGGTTGGTGATGGGTTCATTTTTTACCCTCTGGTGGGACTTCTCTAGTCATTTGCTGCTTAAAGTGATCTGCCTTAAGATGGTTTGTGTGTGTAGGTGAGTACATATATGAACACACACAGATCACACAAAAACTAGAAAAACATGTACACTCATATACAAAAACACATACACAGAAAACTTCCCTTTATTGCACATTAAGTGGGGACTGGCCTTTGAGGTCCATTAGGCTCTAAAAATCCATGAGTCTGGCTGGGTGCGGTGGCTCACGCCTGCAATCCCAAGACTTTAGGAGGCCGAGGTGGGCGGATCATGAGGTCAGGAATTCAAGACCAGCCTGGCCAACATGGTGAAACCCTGTCTCTACTAAAAATACAAAAATTAGTTGGGTGTGGTGGTGGGCGCCTGTAATCCCAGCTACCTGGGAGGCTGAGGCAGGAGAATAACTTGAACCTGGGAGGTGGAGGTTGCAGTGAGCCAGGATCATGCCACTGCACTCCAGCCTGGACAACAGAGAAAGACTGTGTCTCAAAAACAAAAACAAAAACAAAAAAAACTCCATGAGCCTATGGCTACTCCACATACACACACACATAAACCTTTGGTCTTGTCCATTCCCCCTCTGATCTCAGCCTCTTCTCTTTGAAGAGTGTGATGTGGTCCCTGGGGAGTCTACACTTCCCCAGGCAAAGCAGCTTGGCTGTCTTAATGAACTGGTTTCAAGATCCCACAGCATCCTGGGTGCCCTCCAGCTTGCAGCCAGCCTCTTTGAAGTGAGGACCACACTGCCCAGGTTTTCTGGGCTGATCTTGTGGATTGGAGCCTGGCATGCACACAGTAGGTGCTCACTGCATCAGTTCCTGCCTCTCTGCCTGGAAATGCACCTCCCCATGAGGTGGGACAAGTTCATATCATCATCTGGGTATACAGCAACATTTCTCCTCTTGGGTTTAAGATTTGGGATCCATCGCCTTGCCCAGATGGGGCACCAGGCAGAAGTAGGGCCTCTCAGATGGGTGGCCACACCCTCCTCAGCCCACAGACCCCAGAGATGCTGGGATGACTTGAAACCCCCTGGCTTCCTGGGAGTATAGAGAGGGTGCATTTGAGGAGAGGTGGCAGTGGTACCTGCTGTCACCACTAAAGGGAGGGGCAGCTGCCACGGTCCCATCTGACCTTCCCCCTCCCTCTCCCCCTCATAGGGAGGGAGTGGGGCAAGTCTTTGATGCTACTCTGGTGGCTTCTTTTCAGACTAGTTACAAAGATCTCTCTGGAGACCAGCCCAGAGTGAGGACAAGTGGCCACTTAGCAAATATAGAGGAGAGGGCAGGGGACAGGCAGCATCATGCTGGCTTTTGAAGAATTTTTATAGATTTTTTGTAAGCCACACCTGACACCCCTGGGCTGGTCCTTAGAGAAACCGCAACACAAACCTCCCTCCATTTCTTCCCCAAGCACAGCGGCCTGAATGGGCCAGTGCCCAGGGCAGCACAGCAGTCTCCTCCACTGGTTCTGCCCTCTGAAGGCTCTGTTCCCACCCCCAAGACTCCATCTCTGAAAACACTACCATAAGGATGGATCCAGAAAGAGAGACCCTTTCCCTGCCACCATCTCACACCATCCCTCACTGCCCTCCCTCCCACACCTAAAGCCTCTCCCTCCTATCCTCTCATTGCCTCAGGTCATTTGGCAGGAGGCAGAGGAGACAGATCCACCCCTTGCCCACAGGTGCCTTTTCCCTCACCTGCTTAGGTTCTAGGTCCAGTGTAGAGCTCTTCCCATCCCATCCAAAGGAAACTTAGAGCTGGGCATGGTGGCTGTGGAGAAATTAAAATCTGTACACCTGTAATCCCAACACTTTGGGAGGCCGAGGTGGGCGGATCACCTGAGGTCAGGAGTTTGAGACCAGCTTGGCCAACATGGAGAAACCCCGTCTTTACTAAAAATACAAAAATTAACTGGGCTTGGTGGCAGGAGCCTGTAATCCCAGTTACTAGGAGGCAGAGGTTGCAGTGAGCCGAGATCACACCACTGCACTCCAGCCTGGGTGACAGAGCAAGACTGTCTCAAAAAACAGAAAACAAACAAACAAATCAAAGGAAGCTTAGGATGGGGCAGGAGAGACATGAGAGTCTATGCTTTCACAAGGCCAACCTGGCCCCCAGGTCACAGACTGTGTGTGGGAGCAGGGCTGGCCATCCCACCTCTCCTCCTGCGCTGCCATGACAGAGGCTCCTACCTGCTTTCCACAATGCCTGAATCCCCATATAGTGTTCCCTGCCTTGGGGACAATAATGGCCTCCCTTGGTGATCGTGCAACTCCCATGCTGCCCACTTCAGAGAGAAGGAGCTAAACAGTCCCTCCGGAACACACACAGAGTTTGACAGACTCTACTTGGTCACTTCCCATGACAGAGAGCTCATTACCATCCAGGATGCCCTCTCCATACTCTACTAGCTCCCTTCTAAACTTCCTTCTGTCTCTCTTCAATTTCCTGCCCCTGGCCCTGCCTTTTCCTTCCAGAGGCCAGCTCCAGAGAAGTCAGGGCCTATAACCATGTCAGCCCTACTGACATTTGCAAACTTTTTATGGCATCTCCAGCCTGAACCCACTCTCGTTCCTCTTCTTCTTTGTAGCACTTGGTTTCTGATTCTCGTCCTGCTGGTTGTCTCCTCTTGACAACATTCCTGTTAAAGTATCCCCCAAAACTGTGGGGCCCAATCAGCATTAGAGGTAGAGTAGGAACATCACTCCCTCTCTCTGAATACATTCTCCCCTTTGGTGCAGCTGCAGCCTAGCTTTGGTTCTATTTTAGTATTTATCAAAGCAGTGAGGGTCTGTTTAGAGCCAGAGTCTGACTCTGGCACATCAGTAAGCAGCATGTCTGCATCTTGCCTCCCTGCTGTCCTATATTGAACTTAGACAGGGTTTCTCTCCCCTGTGGTATTTCACCTTTTTCATCTCAGCCCATCTTCTAAGCTTGAGATCATTCTGGACCCTGATTTTATCATGCAACACACTCACAGCCCCATCTGTACCCCCAACCCCAAGCTCCAGGTCATCTGTGGAGGTGGCCAAGACACTTGAAGTGCTACAATGTCCACCTTGTAAGCCTGTAGACCTGGGCTTGAATCTGGATCTTCCATTTGATCTTAGCCATCCTGAGTTTCACTGTTCTCATCCATAAAAGGGGATTGTAATCCCTACCAGCCAGGAACATAGTGAAGATTGAATGAGGAAGCACGTGCAGGTGCATAGCACAGTGTCCTGCAGATGCTCAGTAAAGGGATCTCTTAGTGTCTTTCACCCAGGTTTCTGACAAACATGCTGAACTCATCAGGGATGAGGACAGGGCTCCTGGGGGAGGGGAGGTGGTAGAGCCCTGCGAACCCATCACTCGGTGCCTGCTCCTTATAACAGCTGCTTCACCAGCTTCGCATCCATAAGGACATCAGGAGGCCTTGTCAAGTGCTGAAGATAAACATCGCCAGCACCACATTTGGTCTCGCTGCAATTTTCTGAGAATAAAGAAATGGGGGAAGAGACAGACAACCATCTCTCCAGAAGCCAGACTTGCTGAAGTCCTCAATGTACCCTGCCCTGAGTTGGGGGCTGTGGAGCCTAGGAGCTCCCAGGGCAGAGTGGGAAGGGCTGGATGGAGAGGCATACTGCTTCCAATTGCTAGTCATTCAGAAGACCTGCTTTAGCTCATCTCAAATGCCTCACCAGGCTGGGTGTAGTGGCTCATGCCCATAATCCCAACACTTTGGGAGGCCAAGATGGGCAGATCACTTGAGCTCAGGGATTCGAGACCAGCCCGGACAACATGGCAAAACCCCATCTCTACTAAAAATGCAAAAATTAGCCAGGCATGGTGTGCACCTGTAGTCCTAGCTACTTGGGGGCGCTGAGGCAGGAGGATTGCTTGAACCTGGGAGGTTGAGGCTGCAGTGAGCTGAGATGGTGCCATTACACCCCAGCCTGGGCAACAGAGTGAGACCCTGTCTCAATTTATTTATTTTTTTAAATGCCTCACCAACCACAGAACCCAATGTTGCCTTGAGAATGTGAGCCTACAACTCCCGGCTGCAGATGGCATGTATTAAGTCAGAATGCAGAGATGACTGAGGAAACTGGACATTGAACACTCCTCTCCCCTGCTCTGCTCTCCCTGTGAGCCCAGTGCATAATTGGTAGGTTGAAGAAGGGGGAGGGAAGGAATAGAGAGAGACATGGCAGAAGCTTCTAGACAAAACTTCCCAGAAAATTAGAGTTGGTCTTGGGACTCCCCCCTTCTGAAAATCCAACCACCTTAGCATAGACCTCCCTTCAGTGCCTTCAGCCAAGATGTATCTCTGGCCCAGCCAAGGTCATTCATTCATTAACCATTTATTACTTTTCCTTTTTTTTTTTTTTGAGATGGAGTCTCAACCTGTTGCCCAGGCTGGAGCACAATAGCATGATCTCGGCTCACTTCAACCTCTGCCTCCTGGGTTCAAACGATTCTCCTGCCTTAGTCTCCCCAGTAGCTGGGATTACAGGTGCCTGCCACCACGCCCAGCTAATTTTTGTATTTTTAGTAGAGATGGGGTTTCACCATGTTGGCCAGGCTGGTCTCAAACTCCTGACCTCATGATCCACCTGCCTTGGCCTCCCAAAGCTGTTTATTAGATTTCTAACCTGTGCCAAGCAGTAAAGCACCCCAACAGATCACTACCACCCATCTTACTAAGGACCCATCTTACTAAGGGTCCTGGTTGAGATTGGCGCATTGAATATACAGAGAGATTGGTGCATTGAATATACAGAGGTCAGGGCAAGCATCACAGAAAGGCATGGTTTGAGCTCTGTTCCAAATAGTGGGTTGGAAACTGGCAAAGCAAGGGTGCTTCAGGCAAAGGGACCCCCATGTGCAAACGCATGGAGGCATGACAGTGTCTGGAGCACATGACATATGGGAATTGTAATGGGCAGTGAGACTAGAAAGCTAGATGAAGTCTAGATTGTAGAGGACCTGGGTGCTAGGGTGCAGGGTGAGGGCTTTATCATAAAGTGGTAGGAAACTAAGAAACGTCTTGGAGCGGCAGTAAGATGTGATCTCATCTGTGTTGGAAAGGTCTCTCTGCATGAGAATAGGGGAACCCCAAGGGAAAAAATTAAATTCAGAAAGCCGGGTTTCAGGGTAACAAGAGTGAGCCCACAGTCAAATCACTGAGCCACAGGCAGGACTTTCATACTAAAATCCCCAACAGAATTTTTAAAAATTCTTATCAGTGGCTCCCCTCCTCTGGCCTCACAACTTGCTTTGGGATTAACCCTGTAACACCACTTTCTGGCAAATGAATCATGGCCCCACCAAGGATTAACACTGGGGCTCTTCTTGGCTGGGAGACAGACCCAGAGCTTCAAACCCCACTGCAGCTGCAAGAGCACGCAGGATGCCATAAATGAGGCTCACTATATGCAGGGGAGGCAGCAAGCCCTCTTGAAGGGGCCTGTTGTCTGAGCTTCGCCTACAGCTGAAGAGATAAGAACCTACAACTGCAGCCACAGGAAATGACAAAGCAGTGACTGATCGGGGAACTGCTGCACAGGGCTCATTATGGCGCTTGCCAGTGGGCGAGACACCCTTATCAGGGAGAAAATTGCATCAGGCCTCCTGAATTACTGGCGATTGGAAGCAGATTTCTTGGGACTCACTTTGTTAGATACCTAATGAGCGGGATACAGGCGGGCAGAGCCCAAAGCCGGCGGGGTGAGGGACAAATGTCTTTGTTAAACAGAATTTGTCAGTTTCCGCTTCAGGCCCCCTGGGGAGGGTTCAGGGCCAGCTAATTGAATTAAGAGCATGTGCGCTCCAGCAAGAAGGCTCAGGGAGGGGCGAGAGGCAGGCAGGCCGGAAGGCGGGCACTTTCAGCACCAAGGACAGCAGCTGCAGCCTGGCTAGTCTGTAATTGCGGGGCAGGCTGGAACTGTTGCATTTTGCATGATTGGGGGTCTAGGGGATGGAATGGGTAGAAGGAAGGCAGAGGATGTTGTGGGGAGGAGGGAGACAGGTGACCTAAGAAGCCTCAAGCCTGTGATGCCATTGGCCTTGTCTGTCTCAACAGACCCAACTCTGCTAGCAACAGTGAGTGCTGGGAGGAGTGAGGAAGGGGTGGCTTCTCCCCAACCATGGCACTCACATGTGGTGTGCGCAGCTGCAACAACACAGGGAGCAGTGAGCTGAATGCTGGGTCTGAGCTAGTGCGTGGCCATGCATCTCTTTGAGCTTTCAAAGTCAATCTCCGATTATAGTCTTAATGAACCAGGATGTGCTGCAGCCACGAAGCCATGGGGACAGGGGCCACTTGTCAGCCCCAAGCTGCCCCAGCAGGCAGGGCAAGGCTTGTCAAATACAGAAGCAAATAAGTAGGCTTGTGGGGTGGGCCAGCAGCCCCCACCTTACCTGGAGGAAAGGAGAGTGAGGCAAGGCTGGACTTGATTAGGAGGAGCTAGTCTTGGGAGGAGTTAGTCTCCAAGGCCCTTCCCATCCTCCACCCTGACTCACCATCTCCTATGGGTTGGCTCTTTCTATGGTCTCGAGCAGCCTGGCCCTCTCTATGGTCTCAGGCAAGCTCCCTTCCTTGAGAAGCAAGGGGGTGAGGGCATAATTTCCTTCCCCAAATGTAAGCTGATTGAAGCTGTGGAGTCTGGAGAGGCAATGCTGACCCTAAAGAAGGGAGAACTATTAGGGAGAATTTAGACATGATGGATCTCTTGGTGCCCCTCACCTCACGTGACAAAAGCAACTCCCTCTGATGTGCCCTGCAGGATCTGTGCTGTTTGGAGGTCTAAAGATTTCACTATAAAAGTTACCTCTCCACCTTGCCTCCAAATCCCAGGCCAGGATGGGTCCTGGCAAAGTTGAATGGGACAGGGGAATGGGAAGGTGGGCAGAGACCTGCAGGGTGGGGAGGTACAGGCATGGAGCAGCCATGGGAACAGATCCTGGCCAGTGCCAGCTCCAGGGTAGGGCAGGACAAAATCATTGAGCCTGGAAGGCACTACAGGAAGGGTGGCTGGAGCAGGGACGGGCAGGATAGACTTAAAGTCCATAGGTACTCTGCCTTGCCTGCCCTCCTTCCCAGAGCCCACCTCCACCTCACCCCATAAGAGACTGTTGGGGTAAAGGCACTTGTCTGGACTAAGGGGTTGTTCTCACCTTTATTTTAACTTTGTGATGAAATTAAATGGATTATACATGGTAAATTTCAGAATCCACATAAAAGTACCTAGTGAGTGCCCAGCTCTGACCTGGGGCTCAGTAAATGTCAGCTCTGGGTTATTGCATTGACCCATCTGGTGCTGGGGCCACACTGAGTGGATGTCAGGGAGACAGGCTGTGGGGGAGGGAACTCCCTTGCAATTGTCCCTGCTTTCAGTACTGATGGGGGCACCTCTGGAGACCTCTCCCTTGATTTCATTACTTCTACTTCCTCTCCTAACTGGATTAGATGGCAGTCTATGAAATCCAGGGCATGGAGATTGGCTTTCTGCCTGGAAATGAGCAGAAATGTCATTATAAGTCCTGAATCAGCATCTCACCGCAGCCCCAGGGGCCACCTGGTCAACGGGAAGGTGGTCTTTGCCCTGTATTTATGCTTTCCTTCATTCTCTCCTGCATTCATCCATCCATTCATCCACCCACCCACCCATCCATCCATCCATCCATCCATCCATCCATCCAATATGCATTTTGTAGCTCTTCCTCTGCAGTCAATCTAGTGTTCAGCTGTTCTGAGAAGGAGAAAGATGTGGTAATTTTTCCTATCTAAAACACATGGCCAGAAAACCCTAAACCATCTCACTCAGATGCTACCCTGGGTGCCTTCATGTCAGTGGGGAGCCTCCAAGTGAAGCCTGCCCTCTGTGAGCCATAGCTACTGAGAGGACCAGGTGGGAGAGAGAGCCAGGCCTTATGCCCACAGACAAAACAGGCCCATGAGTCTTGGTCATGAAGCGCAGTAGGTGGCCTGCCAAAGTCAGCCTCGGGGTCCCCCAGTGTCCCACTCTTCCCATTCCAAGAGTCTTGTTATAGCTGCTTTTTCTTTGGTGTTGTCTATTTTGCACCCATTTGATGGGGAGTCGGGGGATATAGAGCCCAGACTTAGCCAAATGCCTCTGTGTACTTATGTGACTGTCCCTTACTCTATAGACATGGCCAGAAATGTCTTTGCATTAATGAATTTCTGCACAGCAAATTTTATTTGAAAGGGGCATAAAGGAATAATTACTTAAAGAATTTCAGTGGTAAAGTGAAGGGTCCTTGTCTCAATTCATTGAATTAGTATGCATGGACTTTCCTATAGAAGAACCACTTAAAAAGAGGCCCACCTGCACTCATTCCCTCTCTGGTTGTTCAGGGTCAAACACCTGGGCACCTCTAACTCTGAGCGCATCTGTACTGGTTGGCAGTGTGCCCATTGCTCTATTTATTTCTAGCACAAGACTCCAGACAGCGGAATAATTTGTCTGCTATGCAGCCAAGAGAGGATTCCAACAGCTGGTGCAGGGTGGAACTGGCTCACTTTTGAGGTCCCTGAAAACCCTAGGAGTGCATGATTCTTTGAACAATGAGTATGTTTTAGAGATAACCATGAATTTCCAACAGGGCTTTAAAGTAACCCTTCCCCAAAGGGAGCACAGACATGTCCCTAAGCCCAAGGAACTTAAAATTTTATTAAAAAAACAAAAATAGCAGCCAGGCACAGTGGCTCACGCCTGTAATCCCAGCATTTTGGGAGGCCGAGGTGGGCAGATCACAGGGTCAGGAGTTCGAGACCAGCCTGGCCAATATGGTGAAACCCCATCTCTACTAAAAACACAAAAAATTAGCCAGGTGTGGTGGCGGATGCCCGTAGTCCCAGCTACTCAGGAGGCTAAGGCAGGAGAATTACTTGAACCTGGGAGGTGGAGGTTGCAGTGAGCCGATATCATGGCACTGCACTCCAGCCCAGGCGAGAGAGCGAGACTCCATCTCAAAAAAAATAAATAAATAAAAAGAAGAAAAAGAAAAACAAAAATAGCAGGCAAGTCTGGAATTAGAGAGCAACATGAAAGCACAGACAGCCAACTGCTAGACCAGAAGAACCCAGAAAACCTACAAGTCAGTGTGAGCCGAGACATCAAGGCATCCTTGGGCGGTGCGGGTGCAGGAGGTATTTGAGTGGCATCAGACTTTAGGCACATGAGAGTGATAATCCTGCCAAGGGAGAAGGAGGAGAACAGGAAAATAACATGGAGGGAGACGAAGGCTCATCAGAATATACAGAGAGGAGAGACTCTCTGCTTAATGGGTGGTAAGATTGAAGGATGATAGAGGAGATGAAATGGAAAATAGGTCTACATAGCAAAGGGTGTCAAAAGAGTGTAGGATTTTAGAAGCTGTTGTTACTGCACCAAGTGTGGGTGTCAGAGATGGCATAATTCATTTATTCTTCCACCAAAAATGTATTGAGTGCCTACAATGAGCCAGACACTAGGGATAGACAAGGTTCCTTGCTGACATGGGACTCACATCCTAGCATGGGCATTTGCAGAAGGGAGGCAGTTAAGAAGTAAATGCATTTTTAAATTTTCTGGTAGAGTAAGTGCTATGAACACAGTAAAATGGGATAAATGAATAGAGAGTACCTTGGAAGTGGGATCACTTTAGATAGAGTGGGCCTCTATCTCAAAGGGCAGGGACCCTCTGAGCAGATCACATCTGGGCTGAGACTTGAATGATAAGAAGGAGACAGCTGTGTAAGGATCCCTGAGGACCTCCAGGAAGAGAACAGCAAATGCCAAGGCCCTGAGGCAGGAGTGAGCTTGGCTTGTTGGAGGAACAGCAAGGGTCGTGTATTGGGGGCCCGGTGAGCAAGGGGCAGATGGTAGGAGGTGTGCACGGGCCAGCCATGCAGGACCTCCTGAGCCATGAGGAGGAGAGGCTTGGGGTGTAGAAGGTGTGCTTATGGTAGATGGGCACAGAGAAGGGGCTTGTCCTGAAGTTTCTCTGCACCGTCTCTTCTCAGAGACCAGAAAACTTCTTGACACCAAACAACAGCAAGGCTCTTCCTACCTTGGACCCCAAGATCCTGGATGAGAAGCTGGGAACCATCCAAGAGTCCTGGTCCAAGGACACAGTGAGCTCCACAGTGGACTTGAGCACGTCCACTCCACGGGAAGCAGAGGAGGAACCTCTGGTGCCTGAGATGTCCCGCGACACAGTGAGTGTCTCTCCCCAGGTGGGAAGGGCCGGGGCAGTGATGAGGCCTTGGGAAGGGGACTTGACTGCCATCTGCAGGACTGCTTCATGCCTCAGGAGGCCAGTAGACCTTCCTCCCCTTAGGCACACTCTGCATGTGAGTTACCCCAAAGTCAAACTGCTGGGTGCTGTGGCTTCTTCATTTGCAGGGTCTCTTCACCTTTTGAGTGGAACTCCCATGTAATTTCTTTCAAAACAAACCCATGCAACACTTGTAAGCCAGGGTTCCATTTACGTGTGTAGGCATCAACTCAGAACTTCCTGAGGTGCATGGCCACTGGGTAGTGGGAAGCACCTTTAAGAGATTCATTTTAGCTTATAACAGGAGAAACTGGGGCTCAAAAAAAGAGGACTCCAGCTGGGCACGGTGGCTCACGCCTGTAATCTCAGCACTTTGGGAGGCCAAGGGGGGCGGATCACCTGAGGTCGGGAGTTCGATACCAGCCTGACCTACATGGAGAAACCCCATCTCTACTAAAAAATACAAAATTAGCCGGACGTGGTGGTGCATGGCTGTAATTCCAGCTACTCAGGAGGCTGAGGCAGGAGAATCACTTGAACCCAGGAGGTGGAGGTTGCGGTGAGCCAAGATTGTGCCATTGCACTCCAGCCTGGGCAACAAGAGTGAAACTCCATCTCTAAAAATAATAATAATAATAATAAAAGAGGACACCAATTTTGGTGACAGAGTCTGTGTCCTTGATCATGGGAGCTGCTGTGTCTTCCTGTTGCCGGTTGAGCAGATGCTCCGGAAGGGCTGGTGGAGGTGGCCAAAGTGACATCCTAATTTGCTGAGGAGTCAGTGCTGGGTTTCAGCCCTTGATGCAGAGAGCTAAAGAATGGGCTACCAAAGAGACAGTCCAGGGAGGTGCTACCCAGTAACCATGACTGAATTATTGGGTGGCTTGCTCCCTTCTTCTACAGCGGGTCCCATGGGGAACGCTGCTCTGGAAGATCTTGAGAAAAGGCCCCAGACAGGGCCACCAGTCCATAGGGAAGTCCAAGCCATCCTCCTCCCAGGACCTGACCTCCTCCACCAACAGCCTCCTCATCTTCCCCTGGCACTTCTGCACCTTTCTGGAACATGTCCCATCGGACGAGTAGGAAGGCTGGCTGTCTGCTGGGCATGCCCAGGTTTCTTCCACATGAGCACCCCTGCCCACCCTGGAGCAGGGCCATCCTGCTCAGGCACCACAGCACTCATAGGCCATCTTTACAATTTCCTCCCGTCACCTCTGGCCCTTGGGGAAACAGCCCTTGGGATCAACATCCAGCTCAGTCATAAACTGCATTGAAAATAAAGAAACCCTGTCTTTGGAGATTTGGGGCAGCATGAATAAACCACTTCCTCCTGCCCTCTCCACATCCTGGCCACATGGTTCCCCCTTCTTGTGCCTCTAAGCAGAGGTAGTAAAGGAAAGAGAGGCTAGGTGCATGGCCTCCATCTGTAATCTCACCACGTGGGCAGGCCAAGGTGGGAGGATCGCTTGAGCCCAGAAATTTGAGACCAGCCCTGTCAACATAGTGAGATCCTGTCTCTACAAAAAATTCAAAAAATTAGCTGGACATGTTGGTGATGTCTGTAGTCTCAGCTACTCAGGAACCTGAGGCAGGAGGATCACTTGAGCCTGGGAGGTCAAGGCTGCAGTGAGCTATGATCGTGCCACTGTACTCCAGCTTGGGTGACAGAGCAAGACCCTGTCTCGAGAGAAAAACAAAATAAAAGAAAAAACAGGCCAGGAAAGAAAGAAAAGGGAAGGTGCCATCACGGGGAAAGGCACATGGGAATGGAGGAGAAAGAAGGCATCCCTCCCTGGTCTCAGCCCTTGGAGGGCTCAGAGCAACCTCTCCTGCTCAGCTGCCCAGGAGGGGCCAACCAGCCAACCCTCTGCCCTCCCCAGGCTAAGCCTCCACCTTCCCCCAAGGATGCAGACCTCAGCCCCTGACTCATACCACCTCTGGGAGCAGGAACCTCAAGCACCTCCTGGCTGGACAAGCCTCTCACATCAGCCACCTGGGCACTGACATAGCACAACCAAGGAAGGGAAAGTACCCAGCCCCGCTCCTAGTACTGGGCATGGCAGGCAGTCCTTCATTTGGAGTCTGCTGGGTAAAGCATCCAACGTCTGAACTGAGGTCATTAGGTCTGAGAGTCTTTGAGAGAAAGCAGATACAGATGTCTTAATACCATGGATTTGTTTGTGGGAAGTGAGACACAAATTGCTGGGGTGGGGTGGGTTGGAGTTTGCACTGTACTTATAAAACTTGATGATGATGATGATGATGATGATGATGATGGTGATGATGGTGATGATGATGATGATGATGATGATGGTGATGATGGTGATGATGATGATGATGGTGATGATGATGGTGGAGGAGGAGCAGAGAGGAAAAAATAGAGTGGAGGAAGAAATGGCCTTTAAATGTAGAATGGATCTAAGAGGTGGGCAATATAAACAATGTTTTCAACATCTGAAAGAATATTAGAATAACATGGGTAGAGGGCCAGTCTTGATTTTCTCTTAAGAATTAAACCAAAAGAGATGGGACCAGACTGCAGCTTGAGAAGTCAAGGTTAGCCATTAGGAGGAAGTGTTTTTTGGTTTTTTTGTTTGTTTGTTTGTTTTTGAGATGGAGTTTCTCTCTTGTTGTCCAGGCTGGAGTGCAATGGTGCAATCTCAGCTCACCACAACATCTGCCTCCCGGGTTCAAGAGATTCTCCTGCCTCAGTCTCTCGAGTAGCTGGGATTACAGGCATTCGACACCCTGGCTAATTTTGCTTTTTTTTTTTTTTTTTTTTTTTTGGGACTGAGTCTCACTCTGTCACCAGGCTGGAGTGCAGTGGTACTATCTCAGCTCATTGCAACCTCCACCTCCCGGGTTCAAGCGATTCTCCTTCCTCAGCCTCTTGAGTAGCTGGGATTACAGGCAGGCGCCACCACACCTGGCTAATTTTTGTATTTTTAGTAGAGATGGGGTTTCACCATGTTGGCCAGGATGGTCCCGAGCTCTTGACCTTGTGATCTGCCCGCCTCTGCCTCCCAAAGTGCTGGGATTACAGGCGTGAGCCACTGCACCCGCCTTGTATTTTCAGTAGAGACGGGGCTTCTCCATGTTGGTCAGGCTGGTCTTGAACTCCCAACCTCAGGTTATCCACCTGCCTCAGCCTCCCAAAGTGCTGAGATTAGAGATGTGAGCCACCACACCCAGCCAGGATGAAGTGTTTTTGAGCAACAGTAACCATTGTGAGCGACAGAGGAGTAGGGAGAGAAAGAAGCAGCCTGAGCATGCTAGGCCGGGATTCTGGGAGGCTCTGAGTGATACCCCATACCCACAGACTGCAGAGGTGTTGTGAGCTGGGTCTGATGGAGAACTCACTCAAGCATGCCCACCCTGGGCATCACCCCCAGCACTCCCATCAGTAGCTCATTCACCCAGAGAGAGTGTTCCTGGTCCCTCTACCCTCCCTCTTGCTGGACACCTGGTGAGGCTTTAAGGACTGGCTAGCCCTGGTTTGCTGTCGGGTTAGGGCCACTCAGCCACCACCATCCAGCCCTTGAACTAAAGAACACACTGACTTATTCGCCTCTGGGCTCCAGAGCCCTGCCCAGGCCTGGTCCAAGACAGATGTTGGTAAATGCTTGTTGGGCAATGGACTAGAACCCCTGGCTGGACAACAAGAGAATCAGAAAGAACCTTGGAAAGTATCTAGACTGATCCTCTCGTTTTACAAAGGGTGGCAATGAGGTGGCCCAGGGATGGGCAGGAATGGGCCTGCCCGAGGCTTCCCGACATGGCAATCTCATGCTGCCTTGCATCCAGCCAAGGAAATACTGGACACTACAGAGGCCTGCATGCTCAGTCGACTTGGCACCATCGGGTCCCCCAGAGACTCATAGAGTATCCAGGGCAGTGGGTATGCCCCTCTCCCTTACCCATCCCACTCTGTTCCAGGCACCCCGTCCCTCCTTGTTCCTGACTCTTGGCTACATCCTTGTTTATCCTCTCACCCCTGGTTCAGCCCCCCAACTCATCATTTCTCTCTCTCACTCCCTCTCTCACTCGCCTTCTCGCTCTCACTCTCTCACTTTCCTCAGATTTACCAGGCTGGCTATTTCTACCTCTGACACTTTGCCCTAGTTGGGGCCTAGAGACCCAGCCCCCAGCCCCAGCTCCTACCCACTGGCCAGGGCCCAGAAGGATCATGGCAGGACCCAGACACACATGTTCACGTGGCCGGTAGATCCCAGTTACAGGCAATAGAATGTGGGGTGGGTAGCAACAGTGTACGGCTCCATGACAAGCACAGGTAGCCTAGCTGTGTAGCAACGGGTCACTGTTCCATAGCAACCAAACAAAATTACATAGCAATGGATGAACTCAAGCGACCATGAGACACAGTGACAAGCAATCGAACGTGGCCGTGGAGCAGTGGAGTGTCGTTGCATAACAATAGACCCAAGCCGTAGAATCATGTCACACAGCCCTGCACTGCAGGAGGGCGCAATCATAGGAATGAGTACGGAGCACAGTGTGGAAGACGTAGGCAGACGTACAGAGTAGTAGCACTGGGACACAACTGAGTAGCAATGGCACGGTCACAGTGTGTGTGGCTCCTGGACATGCGGCCAGGGAGCGGTGGCCGGCAGCAGGTCCCAGGGCTGGAGCAGCAGGCGCCAGCGACATGGCAGTGGTTGTGTTGTAGTCAAATGAAGAACCGCCTCCCTCACGCTGGGCCGTTGTCTCCGGCTGAGCCTCTTGGCCTCCCCTGATTTCCAGAGTGTGTTTGTCTATATCCAGTCTCATCATGCGTTCTCCAGAGCCCGAAAAACAATTTTATCTCTGATTCCCTTCAGATCCTACTTCAGCTTAATAGGAAATTGAACATTTTCTGGAGAGAAAAGCACCTTGGGAATAGATGAGAGTGGAGAAAAGGAGGTCTATGCCTCTCTGTGTGATGCTGCCTGCTGCCCCTGGCCCTGCCTGTCCCATCCCCATGGCTCACTGAGCCCACTGTGGTTCCCTGCCCTGGATGTGCCCTTGATCTACCCCATTCCCAGACTGCAACCCAACCACTTCTTCTCACCTTGGAACACTTAGTTTTGATGCAGGCCTTTCAAGTTCCATTTGGTCAACATGGTGCAAAACTCTGGTCCTGGGTGGGCCCATCAAGGTCAAGGTCCCATGGGTATGGTCTTGGGTCAAGTGTAGGGCCTCAGGCAGAGGTAGAGGAAGCGTTATCTCCCGTCTGAGCAGCTCAGGAAGCCATTGGGAAAAGGTGAGCCTTTAAGTGAGTGTGAAGAGTGAGGTGTTAAGGTTTATCCTGAACATGGCAACTCTCCAAATAGTCAACAACCTGCGAGCATCTGCCCTCCACTCTCTGGGCACCCTGAGCCCATCTCACATGGAGCCAGGCCATGTCTCCTGATGCCAGGAGGGGAGCAGGTAAAGCGAGGGGGCTCCATGCCACCTCTAGATGGACCGACTTCCTCCACAAAGGGCTTCTGAAACACCTGCCCTGTGCCTGGACTCCCCATTCCTCCAGCCTGTCAGAAAACCAGAACTCTCCACCCTGCCATGTGCCCAGCACTGTGTCCAGCTGGGGCAGGGACATGGGGACAAAGAGGCCAAGGACCTCAGCTCTGAGAATTCCCCAGTGGACAGGAGCAAGCCATACCCAGGGAGACGATTAGTGGCACAGAGTAGGCACACAGTAAATATTTGGTGGGGGATGGACAGGCAAAGGAGGGGCATGGTTGGGACAATGTAGCTTTTTAACTGCCACACTTACCCAGCACTCCTGGACACACCTAGTGAGCCCTCAGTGAATGAGAGAGAGTTGGGGAGGTGGTGGATAGGGGGAGAGGCAGGCAAGGAAGTCTTCCTGGAGGAGGCAGGCTATGCTTTGATTAAAGAAAGGCAGATGTGCTCATTTACTATGCAAGAAGTGTGTATTCAGTGTTGTTTCCAGCACAGAAATTCAAGCACAGGGTTGCTTCCCTTCTCTTCCTGTCTCTCTCGCTCTCTTTCTCTCTCTTTTTCTCCCTCCCCCCTCTCTCTCTCTACCTCTCTCTCCTTCTCTCTCTCTCTGCCTCCTCTGTTTCCCTCCCTCCTTCTGCCTTGCTCAGAGGAGATTTGTGGCAGACCAGAGGGCCCTCATACCAGGAGATGAATAATTGACAAGGCTTGTTAAAAGATTCAGTGGAGTTTTTCCAGCCTCCTTACACTGGAATAACTCATTTCTTTCATTCTGTCTTTGAAAGCATTTCCCCCTCCCTCCACCTGTCTCCTCCACATCCCCTCCCCCTCTGAGCATACCGCTTTTGTTTCTCTTCCTTTCTTGAGTCTGCTGGACCCTAGAATGATTCAGCCTTAATCCCTCAGTTTCTCTAAATCCCCTTCCCCAGCTGTCCCCACCCCACTTACCCTGCTCCGGAGGTGTAGGTTGACTTCAGCGGAGATAGCCCCAAATCATGAGTGCAGAGAGGAAGGAGGACCAGGGAAGCTGTGGCCTCTCCCAAGTCCCAGTGTGCCAGAGGTGGGCTCGGTCCTCAGAAAGGCAAGCCTCCCAGCACAGGGACCCCTTTCCTTGCAGGCAGGCAGAGAGGTGCTCTGGGGACGCTGGGTGACCATGTGCCTTGGTTTCTCCATCTTAGCATGCTGCTTACCCTACCCTACCTGCCCCTCAAGATCAGATGGGAGAGGTGAGGCCCCCTAGAAAGGGCAGCTGGCCGTGTAGCAGAGACAACCTGAGCCTAGTCCTTTCTGTCCGGCTGGCATGGCCCTGGGGTGACCACCCATCGCTGCCTGTCCAGGACTGAGGGGTTTCCAGACTATGAGGTGTTCAGTGCTTAAACCAAGACAGTCCTAGGCAAACCTGGATGGGGGCCACCCTACGTGGCACAGAAACCTCCCCTGCCCCAGGTCTGCCCCACTGGAGGTTGCCACACTCTCTACCCTGTCAGCCTCCCTCATCCACAGGGCACACTCCCCCTGCCCAGTCTGGCCCGGCTCCATGCTGTCCCTGCACTCACAGTGCCCCCACTGCTCCTGCAAGCGACCTTGAACTTCCTTCCCCTCTCTGGGCCCCAGTTCCTGCCTCTGACAGCACAGGAGGTTGGAGCAGATGTTCCTGAGTGCCCTGAGGCTCCTGCACTGTGGCTGAAGCCTTGGTCCTGCCCCGAGACCCACACCCAGGATGGGGTCTGCAGCCTGGTGAGGCCGACAGCAGAGCAGTCAGACCCAGCCTCTACTCCTCAGCACCACCTGGTGGCAGGTGATGAACTCTGAGCAGGAGTCTTTTGAGGCTGCCAGCAGCAGTCACCAGGGAAGGGACTTGGAGCACCCCTGCACACTGCCCACGTTGGTGGCAACAAGCAGCAGGAACATCAGCCTAGGGTGGTGACATTGCAAAGCCCCGGGAGCCTGGGATTGGCCCCCAGGAGCAGGAATAAGCAGGCCCCCCAGGGCCACTAGTTCAGGCACCAAGCCCAGCCTGGGAGCAGGGTCACCCAGGGCCTGGGAGTAAAAGAGGACCCAAGCCCCAGATCCTTTGGAACCAAGAGAGGCTGAGGAACTACAAGAGAAACAGAGAGTGAGACAGAGACAAAGAGAGCAGAGCCAACCAGGGCCCACCCAACAGCCTCCAAACAGACGCCCTTGACTCAGTGTCCCCTTCAGGCCATCCCACACCAGCCACAAGACATGTTCCCAAAACACTGGCCACCTCAGCCTTCCTGCTGTCCCCCCTCAGTCTCCGTAGCCCCTGACTTTACTGCCCAGCGTGACTGCCCCGTTTGCTGGGTTTGTCCTCTCTCCCAGTCACCCCTCCAAGCATCCTTGTTCTGTGCAGCACACTCCCGCCCAGGCCCAGCTCCCCACAGGCAGGAAGGCTTCTCAGGGCCCCAGCCCTCCTCAGCTCCTCCCCTGCACTCCTGCAGGCCCTGAGCTGGAAGCACTGCATGCTGACAGGGGCTGGAGGGGGTCCTACAAATAAATACTTAAGACAGGGCAACAGACCTGAGCCATGGCTGAGAACACTCACCAACTCTTCTCCCCTTCCTGTCCCTCCCCCAACTCTGACCTTTTTCTCTCCAATTCCTAAACACAATCGCACACAGTGCTTACCAAGCATTTTAGCAAAGAAGGGAGGGAGGGAGAGGAGAAGGGTAGAAAGGAAGAAATAAGGATCACATCTCACATGTGTCTGTTACCTCCATCTACAGAACCCTCCTCTCATCTGCGTAGCTCTTGCAGGTTTGTGTTCCATCTCCACCACTCTGGAGCTGTGTGACCTTGGATAAATCACTCCACCTCTCTGATCCTGTCTCCTCATTGTTAAGTGGAGGGAACACTGTCACCCTGTCCACCTCTTGAGACTATTGGGAGGATTAACAAGAGAATGAGGGGCAATGTGTTGGAAACTGTAAAGGGCTGTCCACTTTGCAGGAGACTTAATAGTCACTGCAATGTGTTCATGGGGCCCTGCGATCAAGGCTGAGAATAAAAAGGAAGCAAAAATCCCCCAGGCCTCTCCCTCTGACCCTTTCTCCAGCAGGGCTGTTCCCAGACCCCTGACCCACTTCTCCTCCCTCCTTCCCCCATCCCTCCGAGTCTCAGCGGGCCATTCTCCTCCTCCATCCATCACCTGAGACTAAAGAGATTAATAAACGAGACTCATAACTCAGCTGCTGGGATGCAGCAGATATTTACAGCTCCGTTTCAATTTGCAGAGAGATTAAGTGTTTGTCGATTTATTGTCTCTTGGTGTGTGCTAGCGGCTGAGCAAGGCCCCCTGCAGGCCAGTCCCCTCCCCCACTCCACACGCCCTGCACATGTGTGTGGGCGCCTCGCCTCCCATCCCCAGCCCCTGGCCCTGGAGCTGGTGGGGAGCCTGGTGCTGCTCTGCCAGGCAAAGCTATGGGCCACTCGGGTGGGCCTGTCTTCCTAACCGACTTGGCCAGGTACCTAAGCTGATTTAGAGGGCCCACTTGCACTCCTCCACCTTGTCCCTCCCCACCTGGCTAGGTAAATGTGCCCCAGATCCCAAGCTCCAAGCTTCTAGAACACTCTGTCGGTACCCAAGACCCCCAAATGGGCCTGAACCTGCTTCTGCTTCTTCTTCTTCTTCTTTTTTTTTTTTTTTTTTTAGACGGAGTCTTGCTCTGTCACCCAGGAGGGAGCAGTGCAATGGCGTGATCTCGACTCACTGCAACCTCCGCTCCCAGGTTCAAGTGATTCTTCTGTTTCAGCCTCCCAAGTAGCTGGGATTGCAGGCACCCACCACTATACCCGGCTAACTTTTGTATTTTTAGTAGAGACAAGATTTCACCATGTTGGCGAGGCTGGTCTCAAACTCCTGACCTCAAGTGATCCACCCACCTCGCCCTCCCAAAGTGCTGGGATTACAGGCGTGAGCCACCATGCCTGGCCTGAACCTGCTTCTGAGGACTATGCAAGCTTAAATCTACACTTCTAAGGGTTGAATACTTTTGCAGGGGTGCACCCTGAGGCCCAAGAAGCGACGGCTATTTGCAGAGGGAACATGCTGGAAGCCTCCATTTCTGTTCTTGTACTGGGCACTACAGATATTAGGGGTGGGCTTGGAGAGGGGAGGCTTCCATAGAGAAAGCCCCCCAGCCTAACTGGGGAGAAGTCTGCAAAGGCCAAGGGAAGTGAGACAGCATAAAAAGGAGCATCACCCAGGGGCTAAGGGGGAAGTACTCAAACCCCAAGGATGAGCAGTGCTTCAAGAGCCAAGAAGGGGCCACGTGAGCACAGGAAGCAAAAGTGTCTGGTGCCCCCAACCTCCTCAGACCCCCAGCTGTCTCTCCCTTCCCTGTTGACTTTGTATTCTGGCACATGCACCTACTCATTCATTCATGCATTCATTCATTTGTTCGACCAGGGTTTTGAGCATCTACTCTGTGCCAAATCTGGTTATCTCGCCCCACAGATTCCTCCACTCACTTGTGCAGCCCCAGCAGGTATGAGTCCCATTTCCACCACCCAAGAGCTGTGTGGCCTTGAAAAAATCACTCGACCTCTCTGATCCTGTCTCTTCATTATTAAGTAGAGGAAATACTCTCCCCGCCTCTTGAGGCTTTTCAGAGGACTAACAGGAGAGTGAACGGCAATGCATTGGAAACTGTAAAGGGCTGTCCACTTTGGCACTTTGCAGGAGGCTTACTAATAGTCATTGGGTTCGTGGGATCCCTTGAGACTGAGGGGGATGACAGGAGGCAGCACAACTCACCCAAGGCCTCTCCCTCTGACCCCCTCTCCAGAAGTTCACCTCCAAGATATGTGACAGTCACATAAAGATAATTCCGTACAAGGGTCCCTGTCCTCAAGAAGTCCCAATTCAGCAGGGAGACACATCAAGAATGGCTGGAGGAGGATGTGGTCAGGACTGGGGCTCAGGGTCCTCAGGGGATTGTGGGAGCACAGAGGGGGTCTACCTAATCCTAACCCCCATCAACTCCCACCCCAGGCAGGGCACACTTTCTACAGAATGCCAGGGTAGTCTGCAGATGTCACTGTGATAAGCAAGAGAGAAAAGCCAACCAAGCATCAGTGGTGGTTAGCATGAAACCATAACAGATCTTTGATTTGTTGGTGGAAGGGAAATGAAATTCCTCTTGTTCCTGCAAGAGGAATCTGTTGATCTGTTGAGTGGGAATTACTAGTTAGTGTATGTGTGCCTGTCTCTCTCAGGCCTGGCTGGGGTCTCACCAAAAGGCATTGTAGGGCCCCAGGGCTAGTCCCTTCCCTGTCTGGACCTCAGTTTCTCTATCTGTATTAATGGAGTGAATGCCTCCCTCCAGTGAGGGATGAGAAAGTCTTAGCGGTGTGGAGGAAAGAACGGATGGGATGGGTGGAGTAGTGGACTGGTCAAATCAGGGCCTGCCCTAAGTACCCAGAAGATCAGGCTCAGAGGAGATGAGAACGAGGTCACTCCGGGCAGAGGCCACCCAGAGAGAGAGAAAATTTACTGCCCAGAGAGGGTTGGGCAGGAGGAGCATCAGGAGACATGGAGTCAGTTCTGACTTGGGGAGTCAGTCTGACTGACTCCTCCTCTCCTCGGCCTCCGTCTCCCCTCCTGTGGAGTGGGGAGCCTGGTCTTGACAATTTCCTCTTTCATCCCAGCAAACAAGGCAGGCAGAGGCGGGACAGCCTCCTGGCGCTGCTCCTTAGTGAGATGGCCGGTGCTGCCAGGTCTTGCTGTCCATCCTTAATTAAATGGTGGGTGAGCGAGGCAGGAGTGGAGCGCTCTCGGTAACCAAAGCCAAGATGATGAGGCCATAAATTGCTGAGGGCTTGAATCATCGATTGGTGAGGGTGAGGTGGACTATAGAACCAGGAGCGACTGGGAGAAAGAGTTGCTAACCTGGGAAATGGGGCTTGTCCCTTCTGCACTCTGCAAGCACCAGCCCAACCTGAGCACTCATTTTAATAACACTAAGTGTTCCCATCAAGATTCACTGAGCTCTTACTCTGCACCCAGAACTTTGGTCATAATCTCATGTAATCCTCGCTCCAGACTGAAAAGGAACATACAATTATCATCCCCACTTTATAGGAGAGGAACCTGCTGATAGCACAATAACCCTCCCAGGGCCACCAGACGAGACCGAGGGGGAGTCTTGGTCCAACACATGTCGGGGGTCTCCAGCCTAGCACCTGAGCCTTGGCCGAGCCTGGTGACTCGGAAGTCAGGAACCTGGTGAGCTTGACTCACCATCTTCCCAGCCTATCCGGGAGGAAGAGCTGCCTCAGTTTCCTAGTAAACACCAAGACAAGCTCTGTGGCCGCAGGCCACCCCCTACTGAGGCCCACCTGGAACATTTGAGAGTACAAGCAAGGCCTACATACCGTATGTCCAAACCCCAGGTAATCAAAATATAAATCAAGCAGAAGCTAGCAAACTCCTAAATATGTTCCATTCCTCTACCTCAATAAATACACCTTATTAAGAACCTCAAAGAATTCTCAGCTTCCACACTGGCCCCTGGCAGCGTGGGGAGAGCCACTCCCAGGCCCCCACCCCTCAACCCCACCCGCCCCCTTTTCTTCTCACACAGCTCAATTTCAGTCCCACGCCTATGAGAATTTGCGGGCTCTTTCGAGTGCTTAAGGGTATACTGCCACCTTCAGGAGGACAGGCCCTGGAAGCAGAGGAGTGCCAGGATCCCAGTTACCCAGGGTGAAGTCTAAAGCGGGCACAGGCTCTGGGTGGGCATGTCCCCCTTGGGACCACCAACTCCTCACCCCATGGGAAGGGTTGTGCCCCGATGAGGGCCAGAACAGGACCTTCCAACCCACGGGGCCCAGGGCTGGAGCCCCTCTTGTCCAGGGCTAAAGGCAGAACTGTCCCTCCCCCAACCCTCACCCCTAACTTGGTGACTCTATCAGGGTGCACTTCTGAGTTCAGATTAAATGTTTTTCAGAACAATCCAATTTCCTCCTGACACACGGGCTAGAAAAGCCCAGTCCATGTGTGCAGACACACACACACACACACACACACACACACATTTGGTGCTAAATATCCAATCAAGTCCGCAGATAATAGAGACCAGCCAGTTCACTCCCAGTTTAATCAGATAAAATGCTCATTCATCGGCTCCTGCCAGCGGCTGCCGTCCCCTCCTTAGGGCGGAGTCGAGGGGGCGGGGAGGGCCTGTGGGGGAAGGGGCTGAGACCCGAGTGGCTTGAGCATGTGGGCTGTGCCTTTAAATCTTCAAGGAGGGGGGACAGTGTTGCCCACGGGGGACTAATTATCCTTCAGCCTTTAGCCAGCTCTTACTCAAACAGACAAAAGGGGGCTCAGCATCTCTGGTGGCGCTGAGCCTCTGCAGCAGAATTTTTTTCACTCTCAGATATGCAAATCCACCTCCACAGGGTGGACCCTGGGGTTGGGCTGCAGAGGGGCTCAGGGATTTGGAAGGGCCAGGAAGGGCAATGACAGCTGGACCCTCTCAGAGGACTAGTTTGGGACTGGAGACATCTCACTCTTCCTCCTCAGGCTGGGTAGGGAGCCATTCAGTAGGGAGCTGCCACGCTGGTAGGGAGGGTCCTGTGGAGGCTAAGATGAAGACCCCACCCTCCTGCCTTCTCCTGTATGTGGGTGGGGGGCTCCTGTGGAGGGCCAGTGGGCTCACTCAGACAGCTGGCTCAGGATCTGGGAGCTGACCGTCCAGATGGGGCCCTCCTGCCCACCTCAGCCTCCCTCCTCCTAGGACACAGCCACCAGGTGACCTGTCCCAAGCCCAAATCTAGACATGCTACCCCCCGCCCTGAACCCACACATAGTTCCCTTGCCTGCAACAGGAGTCCCTCAGCCTGATGGGCCCTGGGGCTTCTGAAGCCCCTGCCTCAAGCCTTTACCTGAACCCAGAATATTCTACCCAAGCTCAATGGCAGTGGTGCCTCCTCCCAGCTCCAGGCCTGTGTTCCCGGCTCACTCCACCTTGTACCTCTGCCCCACCTCCACCCCAGGTGCCTGGCTTGCAGTGGGTGCTCAGTAAGTGTGTGTCCACTGAGTGCATAGAGTCCCCTTCCTGAGCAGCTTGGTGGACCAGGGGTGGTCTGGATCACAGACGTGTTTGCCTTCTACTCAGCTCCCGGCCAGCAGCTACAGGAACCTCAGTCTCTTTAGCTGGGAAAGGGGGACAGCGCTAGCCCTTACCCCCAGGCTGGCTGTGAAAACCTCACAGTGCCTGGAGCGGCTCTGTGAGCCATGAAGAGCTTCTGGCGCCTTGTTTTTCCATAGTGGGGAGCGAAGAGGACAGTGTAGGAGATTGCAGAGGGTCTGGGAATAAGATTCCATCTCTCTCGGTCCCTCCAAGACCCGCATCTTACACCACTATTGGCCATTCCCTCAGGGAATCTATCCACTACAAATGGATCTGTGCCCCACCCATTCCAGACCCCCCAAGTCCTCCACCAGCCATCTCAACAGAACAGCCTGGACTTCAAGTATGAGGGGAACTTAAAAACTCTGAGGGAAGCCGGCGCAGTGGTTCACACCTGTAATCCCAGCACTTTGGGAGGCTGAGGCAGGAGGATCACTTGAGACCAGGAGCTTGAGACCAGCCTAGGTAACATAGCGAGATGCCATCTCCACAAAAATTTTTTAAAATTAACCAAGCATGGTGACATGTGCCTGTAATACTAGCTACTTGGGAGACTGAGGTGGGAGAACTGCTTGAGCCTAAGAGGTTGAGGCTGCAGGCAGTGAGCCATGTTCCCGCCACTGCACTCCAGCCCGGATGACAGAGTAAGAACCTGACTCAAACAAAATAAAAACAAAAAACAACTCTGGGAAGATGGTTAGGAGGCAGGACTGGAGATGTACTTGGTGCAGAAGGTCTGGCTCATCAGAATTTGAATTCTGAGGCTGGGCACAGTGGCTCATGCTTGTAATCCCAGCACTTTGGAATGCCGAGGCGGGCAGATCACGAGGTCAAGAGATTGAGACCATCCTGAACAACATGGTGAAACCTCGTTTCTACTAAAAATACAAAAATCAGTTGAGCGTGGTGGTGCATGCCTGTAGTCCCAGCTACTTGAGAGGCTGAAGCAGGAAAATAGCTTGAACCCAGGAGACAGAGGTTGCAGTGAGCCGAGATCAAGCCACTGCACTCTAGCCTGGGCGACAGAGGAGACTCCACCTCAAAAAAAAAAAAGGGGGGGGGCGGAATTTGAATTTTAAGACTGACTCTGAGGGGCCTGAGGTGGTCAGGGGGCATCCTGAGAGAGCCAGTAGGGAGGGTACCCACCAGCAGTGGGAGTGCTGCCCCCAGGAAGCCCCCCTCCCTTCATTGCCACCTGCATCTGTGAGGTCTGGGCCCTGGATTTCCGTTACCTGGGCAGTGGGCAAGGCTGAGCAGGCTGTAGAGAAGGTTCCCATGGGGGACTCTCAGGGATAGGGAGAGTGAGGCGTGAGAGGAACCGAGGCCAAAAGAGGCTGGGTGACAGGCAGGGGAGGTGGGGGCTCTGAAAGGACCAACTGCCTTGAGGCTCAAGCCTCTAGAGGCAAAGCTGAACACAGGGATTACTGGGGTTTTGATGGCTGAAGCACTTTGTGAAGCTCTGGGGTGGCCTGGAGCCTGGCAGCAGTGAGGTGGTTTTCCGCAGCACAGGGCTGGGGAGGAGGCTTGTGGCCTGGGCTGGAGGCAGGAATGTGATCTGCCTGGACAGGGCGCACGGGGCCTGTAGCACAGGCCTGGAGGCAGGACGGGTGGTCTCACCCCACCTCCTGCTCCCCTGTGACACTGAGCTCCCATCACCCTAGTCCCTTCCCCTAACCACGGTCCCTCCCAAGGCTCAAGATGGTCTAGGCCTCCTTGGATCCCCCAAGAGCCCCAAATGTCCAGACAGGGCTCCTTCCCCCAGGCAGAGACGTGGCAGGTGCCCCCAGTATCTCTCCCCTCCACACCCCCTACCCAAGTGTGTTCTCTCCTGGCCTGGGTGAGGACAACAAATGGGACACAGTGGGCACACGCTTCACAAAAATAATGAGAGGGAAGAATGTGAAAATGAGAGCCTAGGATTCAGGCTTGCAGAGCACAGTCATCTAAAGAGACGAGGCTCTAATAGCAGGATCTCAACCCCTCCAGCTGAAGACAACCAGGAACACACATGCAGTTTAACAAAGTTGGAGTTATTGTGGGTTTATTGACTCATTGTAGTAAGGGGGATGCAACCATGGGAGTTGCGGAGCATCTGGGAAAGAGTGTGTTGGAAAGGACTTCACAGATTCAAGCTGGTGTTAGGGGATTTGGGGAAGGGTTTGAGGAAACAGGCTTTGCTCTGGGTTAGATGATATCAGGAGGCTGGCTTAGAATCAGCATTCTAAGAGTCGGTATCATAGGAGTTCTCATCTAGAAGGCAGGAATGATGGTCACTAATAAAGAAGCAGCAGTCACTCATATTAGCCAGGAAAGGGAGTTTGGTCATTTTTGTGGTTTGGACAATGACTGTGTTTTATCTGTGTTCACACACTGTACAGAGTGGTCAGAGAGTGGCCTGGTATGATGTCGTGAATGACACCAGGGTCCAGCTGTGGCCGCCAGCTCCTGGCCACCAGGGGCCGCTTTTCTTTCTTGGTAGCTTCAGACAGTGACCGAGAAGAGATGAAAGGGACAGATGTTGCTCACACAGCACATGCCAGGCACTGTGCTCAACACTAGACAGACCTTGCTCACGTAATCTTCACCACAGCCCTCTCCTCATTGTACAGATGAGAAAACTGAGGCTCAGAGAGGGAAGGTGCTCATCAGAGTCCAGAATGACTGGCAAAACTAGAATGTAAACCCAGCTTATGTTCCCCTTGGTTCCAAAGTCCCTTTCACCCCCTTGCCCTTGCCTAGAGGCTGAGCCTCTGCTCGCTCCTCGGAGCCACGTGGTCCTGAATTGTGTCCCTTGGACACCCCCGCTAGGCACATCTCCCTGAAGGGGTTCAGCCTGTCCGTGGCAGGCCAGCCACAGTGTCAGCAGCCGCCCCAGCCCAGGAGGGTCCCCCATGCCTAGAGGTGTGAAGGGTAATGAGGCCCCGTAATTAAGGTTTCTGAAGACATGGCTGGGAGATTTATAGACAGGCTTTGTCAATAATTGTGCTACCGGCTGCAGATCCAGCGAGACATCGATAAGTGCTCGTTACAGCTTCTTCCTGCTCCCTGCCCTGCCCCCGCACCACCCCTCCTGAGCCATCAGCCTGCCTGTTCACAGCGCCTATGTACACAGACTTCGCTCAATTAATTTGCACTTGTTGGCGCCATCTGTTCTTTTCATGTGTCCTTATCAGGAGTGTGTGCGTCCTGCCTCCTGCTCAGATGTGACAGTGCAACCCTCCTCATGCATATAGGAGCTTCCTCGGCAGGCTCACATCTCCCCTCTCAGACTGGGCTCCTCAGGGTGGGACACTGTCTCCCCCCTCAGTCTAGGACCCCTGAAGGCAAGGCCAAGTCTTCATCTTCCTTCATCTCCCCCTCAACGCCCACAGCCTCTGTTTCTGCTGAGCCAAGCTTGGCCTGGACCCTAGCAAACCCCTCTGAGTCTGACCCCACCAGGCAGGGACTCAGCCCTCCAGAGGAAGCCCCCCAGACCCCAAACCAAACCATGCCCTGGAAGGCTGGCTACCTCTAGGTGCTGGGAGGCAGGGCGTTGGTTCTGGTCCCCGCTCTGGCTCCCATAGCCTGAGCTTTGGCAGGTTCTTTTTACGAGAACAGTGACATCTTTGAGTCACAAGAGTGCGAAGGGGCTGAGAAGCCACTTGGAGGTCTCTGTTTCCCTTGAGCAGCATTGGTTAAGGGTGGTACAGGGGCCAAGGCTTGGACAGCTCCTAGAGTGGGGTGGGTCATGGCCTGGTGGCTCCAGGATGCCAGGGCAGGTGGCCCACCCAGATAACTGAGAAAAGGCAGCACCTCAAGGATGCCTTCCCTTGGCTCTCTCCCCATCCCGAGGTTTTGGGCAGCCAGCATCCCAGCCTACTCTTCTCTGGGTCTTCCAGAAGGCCTCTCAGTCCCTTCCAACCCCAGCACAGATTTCTTTCTTTTCTTTTCTTTTCTTTTCTTTTTTTTTTTTTTTTTTTGGGATGGAGTCTCGCTCTGTCATCCAGGCTGGAGTACAGTGGCATGATCTCAGCTCACCGCAACCTCCGCCTCCCCGGGTTCAAGCGATTCTCCTGCCTCAGCCTCCCAAGTATCTGGGATTACAGGTGTCCGCCACCATGCATAGCTAATTTTTATATTTTTAGTAAAGACAGGGTTTCGCCATATTGGCCAGGATGGTCTCGAACTCCTGACCTCAGGTGATTTGCCTAGCACAGATTTCTAACCCCAGAGGGCTATGAATGCTGAGCTGGCCCTGCCACAGAAGTGCTAGGCAACTTCTTACCCTGTCTGGGCTCTGGGTCCTGCATAGCACATTGGATTTCTTTAGAACGCAACCAGACCCTATTCTGGAAGGGTCTTTGGGAATTCACAAGCGTGCTTGGTGCCAGCATACAGGCCCAGCCCAGTCCACTTTGCCTGCCTATAACAGGCTTGCCAGCTCAGCTGGGCCTTAGACTTGCATCCAAGGTCCCGTGACTGAACCCTGCAGCCGCTCCAGTCTCATCTCCTACCAGCCCCTCCTCGCCGTGTGTCCTGTCTGCACTCCCGCAGTGTGCCAGGCTGCTGCTCACCTCCACACCTGTGTTCCTGCTGTTCCCTGTGCTAGGACTGTGTCCCTTCCTTATGCCTGTATCACCTGACAAACTCCTACTCATCCTTCAAAATCCATCTCCTGCTCTGACATGCCCTCCAATACACCCCTGCCTGCACCCCAGGGTGAGGAGGGAGCTGGCTGAGGGGCTCTCCCGCTGTTGCATTTGCCATACTGATTTATTATGCCACACTGCCTGCTGTCACATCAACTAGAATACAAGCTCCTTGGGGACAGAGACCCCAAGCCTTGGCCACATCTGTGTCTCCAGCGCCCACCACAGGGCCTGCCAAAGAGTGTATCCTGAACTAGGAGGACCTCAGTCTTTGGCCTGCGTGGGGGAAAGGCAGTGCTCACCCCTTCCCCTAGAGATGGAAGGAGACACACTCTTGCCACCCTGGCTGCCCACTTATAGGATCATGGCGACCTCAAGGCAGACAGTGGATTCAGTTAGGACAAAATGCAAACACACACTTCGGGGGTGGGGGGCACAGAGCAGGGGGCTTTAACCAAGCTCCCTTCCCACCCTCCCCCTGCCAGCCCCCTAATCTGGACACATCCCAGGGCCCCTCTGTGAACATCACTGGCATCATGACGAGCCCTTTCCTGCAGACAGCTCCAAGCTGTGGTGGAGCACCTGGGGTGGGGATTTGGGGGTTAGGAAGGGGTACAGTTCCATGTGTATTTCAGGCTCAGCAGCATTCCTGCCAGAAGAGAGTTTTAGAAATGGAAATGGAGGGCTGTGTTCCCTCAGCACATGTCCTGCCTCCGGGAGCTGGCACCTCTGCTCTCACACGGCCCATGTGCAGGGGCACAGAACCCCAGGTGCCAACGAGCCCTCTGCCGCAGCCAGGCAGGGCCCAGAGAAGTCTGACAGCCTGCCAGAAGCAACGGCAAAAACCACCTCAGCCCCAGGAGCCTCCCATCCCCCACCCCCATGTGTCTGATGCGGTGGTTTTATTGCGGGCAGTGAGGGCGTTCATGACAGCCTCAGAATGTATGAGCCAGACCTGGAGCCAGCAGGGGTAGGGGGAGCAGAGCAGCCGTGCGACTCCAGGAGATGGGATGTGGGCTCAGTGGAGGCCGTTGCAGGGGACCAGGGAGGCATCTGGACCTTCTGGCTAGGCCAGCTTCAAACTCGAGTTGCGGGGAGGCCTCTCCTGCCAGCAGCTAAGCATGGCTATCAACATCCTGCATGCGCCACCCTGAGTTCAGCTGAGCCTCTGGCCCTGCAATAGGGAGATCCCAGCCCTTGTGAGTGATGAAGCATGAGCCCTGCCCTTGCGGACTCCAAGGCCAAGGCCAGTTGAGGACAGGAGAGCCAGCCCCAGGGTCCGGAGTGGTGGTGAAGACTGTGGGAGCAGGTCACCCACTCCAACAACTTCCCTAGCCTCCTCATGCCTCACTCTCCTCCTCGGTGGAATGGACATGGAGAAGGCTACTTCATCAGGTGACTGGTGGTGAAGTTAGGCCAATCTATTTAAGGCAGTTAGAACAGTGCCCAGCCTGTGGTGAGCTCTTGTTACCTGCCTGGTGCAGGCTCTAGAAATTCAGAAAGGAAGCCAAGAAGAGTAGGAAAGCCTTTTGTTAGGAGGTGGGCTTTGCAGAATGGATCTGCAGAGATGGGGGAAGGCGACTCCATCCTGTAGGTGGGGGAACTGCTTGAGCAAAGGCCCAGAGGCCGGATGCACTGAACCTGTTTGTTCCCCCAGAGGTTCTGAGGCTGCAGGAAGTGGCTGGTGCGGGAATGGCTGGTCCAAGGGGAGCTGCACTATTAAGTGTGGAGGGGGAGGGGGACAGGAGCAGGACCACAGGGACCTTGACTGCCAAGCTGGGGGAAGAAAGTGTGAATAAAGCCCCAATGCCACCAGGCATCTCTGTACTGCCCTCCTCTCCCTCCCCACCCCAGCCAGGCACCTGCCCTGTTTCCTGGGACCCCCTGAAGGAGGACATCCCTTAGCTCCCCAGAGAGCCCTGCCCTAGTCTTCACATAGTAATTGTCTTGTGTGTCTCACCCAGTGATAAGGGGTGGGCAAGGGACAGGGGGTGGGGGCTCTTTAGCACCGGTTTTATAGATGAAATGCCTGAGACCAGGCGGGAGCCCCTGGGGCCTCGCTGGCTTCAAGGGGCAGGCTCAAGTCCCTCAAGGGTGCGGCTTCCCTCCCTCTCAGCAGCCCACACTTGTTCTATGTCCGGTGATGGGTCCCTGAGGGTCCACTCGGGCGCCCCTCCAGCCTCCCGCCAGAGCAGGGCTGGAAGACTGCCATGTCTGGGGCCCGGCTGAGCTCAGTGCATGCCTCTGCGTAGTACATTATTGATGGGGCTTCTAATTGTGCGTTTCCCAAAGTCTACAGGCTTTTGATGAAAAATTCATGGCACGCCCGAGGATGGGAGCAGACTCAATCGATTGGCGCACAGCAGGCAGGGGAGGACAGGGCCCCTTGCATGGAGGGGTGGTGAAGCCTGGTCTGGGAGGCTTCTTGCCCCAGGATCTTGGGGATAGCAGGGGGCACACACCCATTTCCGTGGTGGGGAGGCTGAGGGGCAGGAGCAGGAAGATCTAAGGCCCACATCTCAGTGCCAGCCAGTGACTGGTGCCATCCAGGGAGGATGGCCGACTCCACCACGGGCCTCCCTTTCATTTACCTGGAGGGGTGCTAGACCCTCCAGAGCCCCTCATGAGAGTCGCACAGAGGAGGGAGTAATATTTCTGGAGCCACTCTTATATGCCAGACGCTGCTCGGAGCTGTACACTCACAGCCTCATTTAATCCCCAACAGCGTTATGAGATGGGCACAGTGATGCACTCCATTTTACAGAGGAGAAAACAGGCTCAGAGAGGTTAAGTGACCTGTCCAAAGTCACACAGCTGCTTAGTAACAGAGCCCACTATCTTTCCACTTCACCAGGCCCACTCAAATAAGAACTAATAGGAGTATGAGGATTGTCTTGTGCCACTCCCCTGCTTGTCCCTATTGTTCAGAGGAAGTGTCCCCATTAAGAAAAAGTGGAGTGGGCCGGGTGCGGTGGCTCATGCCTGTAATCCCAGCATTTTGGGAGGCTGAGGCAGGTGGATCACGAGGTCAGGAGATCGAGAGCATCCTGGCTAACACGGTGAAACCCCATCTCTACTAAAAAAATACAAAAAATTAGCCGGGCGTGGTGGCAGGCGCCTGTAGTCCCAGCTACTTGGGAGGCTGAGGCAGGAGAATGGTGTGAACCCGGGAGGTGGAGCTTGCAGTGAGCCAAGATTGCGCCACTGTACTCCAGCCTGGGAGACAGAGCAAGAGACAGAGCGAGACTCTGTCTCAAAAAAAAAAAAAAAAAAAGGAAAAAAGAAAAAGAGTAAATGAAACATGAGGCCTGCAAATGAGAAGAGGAAGGGCCCCCCCGCAACACTGACAGAGGCCAGAGGCCCCCAACCCTGTGTAGAGTGCTGAGCTGGGCACCCAGCAGCAGGGGTGGAGATTTTGAAATGGGTAGAGGTGACTGTCTTGGCTTGTCCAGTCAGGGATTATTATTGTGCCACCATTGAGGCCCCAAAGAACACTGTCAGTCATCCATTCATTCGTTAAACAAGTAAACAAATATTTATGAAGTCCCAATGCTGGTCAGCATCTTGCTAGGTCCAGGTGGAGGGCCCTATCATGAAAGGCTTTGGGACCAAGCTTGTCTGGGACAGACAGGCTGAACCCAGTTCAGCTGCGGAAAGGCAGGCAGGCCCCTCCATGCCCCAGGAGGGGGTCTCTACAACCCAGGCTGAAGCCAGTTATATCAGATGTTCTGCCTTTGTGACCAGGGCCGTTTCTAGGTGGCGGGCTGGCTTGTTTGGGTTTGTTTTTTCTTTGCTTCCCAGTGAGTTTCTTTCAAAAAGATCCACCCATGCCTCTGCTGAACTAAAGAGAAAGGAATTTGTCCAGAGCATCAGGAAAGCAGACAGGGGAGGTCCCCAGGGGCCAGGCGTGGGGCCCTAAGCCACACTGCAGCTGCAGGGAGGAGAGTGAGCCCAGCTTGTGCTGCTGCGGGGTGGGAGGACTCCTGAGGGGACAAGGGGGAATCGGGGAGCAGAGAGACTAAGGGGGAGGGGGAGGAGGAGACTCAGGGACAGAGGGTGAGGCTCAGTGGGAGAGAAAAGGGAGATGGGGTATGGGAGTAACCAGGAGGCAGAGAAAGTGGAGAAGAGAGGGGGGAGTTGAGGGGGAGGCAGGAACCAAGGTGTAGCCAAGGGCAGGTGAGGGAGGAGGGATTCTCAGCCTGGCCCAGGGGAGTCAGAAGGCCGGAGCCCTGAAGGGCCCCACAGCCCTCCCCGGCCCTGCTGTCTCCATACAATTCTAAGGCCAAGGAGTGAACCTTGCATGATTTCAGCCACCCCACCCAGACACCCCCCACCCTGGAACAAAGGGGAAGTGGCCCCATGGGCCTGCCTGCTTCCAGCTCAGGGCTGGGCTTGGTCACCAGGCAGGCACTTGTTGTAGCAACAGTCCCTGGGGACCCATCCTGGGGAACAGGACTGCTAGCAGTAAAGATGGGGGAGCCAGGGCCCCCATCCCCTCCAGCCCCCAAGGCTGCCCCAGGCCTCGTTGACAGCGTCTCTGTAAGTCGCCCCCTCACCCACTAGTTCTGGGAGGATGGGTTGGCTTGCCTAACAGCAGGTGTGTTGGGGTGTGTTGCCCAGCAACCAGTAGAGGTGTTCCCAGAGCCTCTTAAGTGGGAGGCACGGTGGAGAGGACCAGGGCTTTGGCCCTTAGATGCCCGTGGTCACAGGAATCTTTTGCAGGGCCCCCAGCTCCAGCCTAAGCCACCTGAGCCCACATAGTAACCCAGAGAGGGAGGACAGAAGGGCTTCTGGGAAAATCCCTTAAAGTGACTATTGCCTCCTGCTAGTCTGGGCCCTACCGCTGGTGTCTTGGAGGTCCAGCCTTGGATCCTAGAAAGTGGCTGAGCCTGGGCTAGCCTGGGAAGGCTTGCTGGTAGTGCATGTGTGGTGCCAAGCTATGAGGAGGAGTGGGTGTGGCAGATGGTGCATCCAGTGGAAGCAGCAGCTCAGACCAGGGGCTGGGGCTGCCCCAGTAAGTGCTAACCTTTCTGGTTTGGGCCCCAGTTGCCAAAGCATTTCTTCTTCCCCTTTGGCAAGAATCCCAGAGGACAACCCCAACAAGGATCATTCCCCACAGGGTGCAGATAAGCAGGCACAGAGTGGGCAAGAGCCTCGCCTCAGGTCGTTCAACAGCTGTGGGCAGAGGCTGGATCAGAACCCAAGGTTCTGGGTTCCAGCCAGGGCTCTTCCCCCACCCCCTGTGGGGCATTCCTGAGGCAGCAAAGTTCTAACCAGGGAGGATTCTGGCAGGAGGTGACCAGTGGGGAAGGGTTCTTTGTAGAGGAGTGAACAGGGCCTGAGACCAGGACTGGGGTCTGCCCCTCAACACCCGCTGAATGCCCAGCCCTGTACTTCCCTGGGCTGAGAGCAAGGACTGGCCCCAATCTGCTGTCAGCAGAGGCTGGACTCTGTCCCAGTACCCAAGGAGTAGTGACTGATGGCCTGTCTTGGGATAGCCCGGGGGTCTTCCTGGAGGAGGAGGGCCCAGAATGGAGCCTTGAGGGTAGGACAGGGTTCAGAAAAGCCTAAGAGGGGAAGTAGGAATGGGAAGCCAGCATCTTCCAGGAAGCCCCGCCCCCACACCAGCCCAGCCGGTCTCCATTGTCCCGGCCAGGCCCAATTAGCACCTGGCTCCTGCAGGGGCCAATTAGACAAGGGCTGAGGTCAGCTGCCGGCCAAGGCCCTGCCACCCCTCCAAGCTTCACCAAGCCAAGCACAAAAGCTTTCTAGACACCATCTCTGCTGCAGCAGGAAGGGAAAGAAAGAACAGAAGAAAGGGAAAATTCACTCCTTTTGTTTCTTTGCCATAACCTTGGGCTGAACAAAGAAGCAACTGCCTCCCCTCCCTGGGAGGGCAGCTTCTGTGGAGCAGGGAATCTGTTTTAAACAGCAATTTGCACAGATTTGTTGTGGTTGGGAGGCCCAGATGACATTCGAGGGGAACCAGGAGCAGAGACCTGGGGTGAGCAGGGCCCTGGTTCTAGAAACTCCTGTGACTCCCCACTGCGCTCTGTTCAGAAGCAGAGCTTCCGGGCCTGGCTGGTGCAAACAGGTGGGCCTGCTCCAGCTCTCTAGCCAGACAGATCAGTGTACTTTGCTGCCTCCAAAGAGCCCAGCCCACATGGGCCTCCACACCTTCCCTCAGTGTTCCCCACCTCTCAAGTCCCACCCAATCCAGTCAAATCTCACCTGCACCTCAAAGGCCCAGCTCCACCCCTCCCCTGCAGGATCCTCTCCCCGACCCCACCCCTGGCCTTGACTTGCACTCCTAGGGTGTGAGCCATGTCCCACACAAGGCCTCCCTCCCACTGGGAACTCTCTGAGTGCAGGGGTCTCCCCACCCCCAGCAGAACTGAGCTTAGGGGTACAAAGGAGGTAGAAGGGAGATATATGCCAGAGTCCAGAATGGGGCTTGGGAAGCTGGGGCCACCCTGGGGTGGTGACAGGTGGAGAAGGGGACCCACCAGTGCCGTTGCCTCCTCCAGGCTCCCACCCCCAGGGCAATGCCCCATTGCACAGACCACCCTGCCCTCACCTCCCTAACCCTGCCCTCTGTGTCTCAGGAGCGCAGCCTCTCCCACTGGGCTATGGTCTTGCCGCTTCGATATCCCGCCCGGCCAATGAGGCTCTCAGTCCTCCCTCTCCTGCCCTCTGGTGGTGATGAGGTTCCAAAGTGAATGGCGGGAAAGAAAGAAGCTTGTTCTCGTGGCCAGTGGGTTCTATTGTCCTTCAGTGGGTGGGAAGGGAGCTTGGCTGGGTGGGCAGTGGCAAAGAACTGAGAGGCCAGGGACCCAGTGGCATTGGCCCGTGTGTTTCTGCGAGTAAGGGGACTTCTTAGCCATGGTGAGCCCTGGCCCCTGGGAAAACACTAGTCCCTTTCAGCAAATTTTCAGGCACAACCTCCATCCTCCCCGACTTGTCCCTGAGACGGCCCCTCAGAACTGGGCTTTTGCTCCCTGGTCTCTGGAACTGGAGGAGGCTAGCATCAATTTGCAAGCTGAATTTTCCATTGTATTTTAAAGAAATGTGGTTAATTCGCTTTATTTTTTTATCTTATTTTATTTATTTATTTATTTTTGAGATGGAGTCTTGCTCTGTTGCCCAGGCTGGAGTTCAGTGGCACGATCTCGGCTCACTGCAACCTCAGCCCCACCCCCGCCCACCCCCCCAGTTCAAGCGATTCTCCCACCTCATCCTCCCGAGTAGCTGGGATTACAGGCACCCACCACCATGCCTGGCTAATTTTTGTATTTTTAGTAGAGATGGAGTTTCACCATGTTGGCCAGGCTGGTCTCAAACTCCTGACCTCAGGTGATCCGCCTCCCTTGGCTTCCCAAAGTGCTGAGATTACAGGCATGAGCCACTGTGCCCGGCGTACTTTTTGTCTTTTTAGTAGAGAGGGGGTTTCACTATGTTGGCCAGGCTGGTCTTGAACTCCTGACCTCGAGTGATCCGCCCCCCTCAGCTCCCAAAGTGCTGGGATTACAGGCGTGAACCACCGCACCGGGCCAAGAAATGTGGTTAATTCCCTTTAAAAGTATTGGGAAATTTAGATTAGCCAAGAGAGGCCTCTCTGACATTCAAAGGACACCTGCAGGAGTTCTGTTTGGCAAATCTGGCAGGAGCAGGGTCTGGGTCAAAGGATTTGCCTGAGAAAGTCAGGGAGGCAGGGAGGCAGGGAGGCAGGGAGGCAGGGAGGCAGGGAAGCCCTTCCCTGCCATCCAGGTCTTCAGGAGCTGAAGGGGGAAGCATGTGGGTGGCCCTTGGCAGATGGGGAGTGCCAGGCTTGTGTGGGCGAGAAACGGCTTCTGGGCAGAGGTAGGGAAGGCTTTGAAGATAGGGGCCCAGAAGGCTGGGCCCATGGGTGGAGTGGCCAGGGCTAAATTCTGAAAGGGGGTCTAGCTGTGCTGGGAGAGGTGGAAATTCAAAGTTGGAAATTTACCATGAGGGCCAGTGGGAGCTGTTGGAGGGGTCTGGAGGCCAGAGAGGATGTTCCAGTTACCTACTGCAATAACAAACTACCCCAAAATGTTATCATTTAAAACGATATTTTTTTCTTTTAGTATCACATCTCATAGCTTTGTGGGTCAGGAACTCAGCCACGGCACAGCAGGTCTGAGTCCTCAGCTGGGACGACCTACAGGCAGGGGCGGGAGCAGCCAGGGCTGGGTGGGCCTTGCCCTCTCCTATATACTTAGTTTGGGCTTCCTCACAGTCTCAGGGCAGCAAGAAATTAGCAGCTAGCAGGGAAGAATTGGGGTTACTGCAAGATGGGTCTCATCCCAAGCCCCTGTCCTCACCACTCAGCCCCAACATCTTCCCTGGAGCTAACCCAGGATAGAGGCCCCAGGTTCAAGATTCACTGAGTAACTTCAAGCAAATCTCTGCACCTCTCTGGTCCCAATATCAGAACTTCTGAGATGGGGGTTCCAGGGCTAGAGGTCTTGGAAGGCTGGCTGGACCGCCTGGAGGAAGGACATGTGCTCCTAGAACTGGGGAGAGAGACAGCCCCGCACACACCTTCCCCACAATATGAGCTGCAGGCCACTCAGGTTGGCCTCATCCCACCACAGGCTGAAGCTGGGTGTCTGTGGGAGGCGGCTGCCCTCTGCCGACTGCAAAGGCAAACCACATGCAGATGGCCTGGGCCTGCCAGCGATGGATCCTGGGGATCCGGGGAACCCTGAGATTAGGTGGCTGCCCAAGGAAGGGGACAAAGGAGAGGGTGTGTGCCTGGGCCAGCAAACCCACCCTCTGCACCCACTTCAACACCAGCCAGACTGCCACCCACACTGCCTCAGACCCAGCAACCTGTCTCAGGCCTCCTTCCCTGGGAGAGTGAAGCCCCTCCCCACTCCTACCCCTGCTCTAGCCCATACCTCCCCTATGCATCCCTCCCTCTTACCTTCTAGTTCTCCAGGAAATCCTCTCTCTCCACCGCTATGCCTCTCCTTGACCCTGTGTTCCTAGCTACCTTTGACCCTTCTCAACCTCACTGTCCCCTCAGACCTTACCCACAGCACCCAGCATTCAGAGCACTGGCCAAGGTCTCTTCCTCCAGGCCACACCAGGAGGCTCCCTCTGCAGATCTGGAAACTGCTGAGCCTTCTCCCCCTTTTCCAAAACTCTTTTAAATTGTGAAATGTAACCCATTTCACAATTTAAGAAAAATTGCATTGAACATATAGAACATAATTATTATAAATGATTATATAGCAAATGTCCATGAAACCACCACCCAGGTCAGGAAACAGCATCACCAGCATCCTCACGCCCCTGATGCCCCTCCCAGCCACAACCCTCCTCTCCTGGATGTAATCACTCTGCCAGCTTTCTGTCCTTGCTTTGCTTCTTTATTTTTTTATTTTTTATTTATTTTTTTATTTTTGGGACAGAGTCTTGCTCTATCACCCAGGCTGGAGTGCAGTGGCATAATCTCGGCTCACTGCAACCTCCGCCTCCCGGGTTCAAGTGATTCTCAGGCCTCAGCCTGCCAAGTAGCTGGGATTACAGGCACCCGCCACCACGCCCGGCTAATTTTTGGGTTTTTGTGTAGTAACGGGGTTTCACCATGTTAGGCTGGTCTCAAACTTCTGACCTCAAGTGACCTGCCCGCCTCAGCCTCCCAAAGTGCTGGGATTAAAGGGTTAAGCCAGCCCGGTGGCTCACGCCTGTAATCCCAGCACTTTGGGAGGCCGAGGTGGGCGGATCATGAGGTCAGGAGTTCGAGACTAGCGTGACCAACATGGTGAAACCCCGTCTCTACTAAAAATACAAAAAAAGTTAGCCCGGCGTAGTGGCAGGCGCCTGTAATCCCAGCTACTCAGGAGGCTGAGGCAGGAGAATTGCCTGAACCCGGGAGGCGGTTACAGTGAGCCAAGATCGCACCACTGCACTCCAGCCTAGGCTATAGAGAGACTCCATCTCAAAAAAAAAAAAAAAAAAAAAAAAAGTGTGAGCCACTGTGCCTGACCTGCTTTGCTTCTTTATACTGTCGCTACCTGAGCATGCCTCTTGAATCACTCTGGCCTAAATTTTCTATTTTTACCTTCATGGAGAGGGCACCATGACATACGCATTGCTTTGCACACGGCTCTTTTGCTCACCTTGATGTATGTGAGGTTCACCCACATCATGGTTTCTTCTCATTGCTCTGAAGTATCCCGCTGTGTGGGTCTCCACCTACCCCTATCTCTGCCCCATAATTCCTCACTCGCCCGCCAGTTCTTTAATGTTTTTATGAAGGTGGGTTTTGCTTTGTGTCCCATTCAGACCATCTCTAGCGGCGGGTTCATCTCCATCATCTAAGCCGCAAGACTCAAGCAGAAGGTGGTTGTCCTCCTTTTGAAGCCCTCTTGCCAGCCTGCTCTTGCCGCTTTTCCCCCTACCTCTCTGGCAGTTGCCCTAGTTCTGAGAGCTCCTCTCCTACCACCCCTTGTCCTTGAACCCCCTCCTCACTCCACACTTCCCAGACACTGAAAATCTGCTCCCTTCCCAAGTCTCCAATGGAACCAGGGCTGTCCTGCCACCTGTCTCCCACCAGGATTCACTCCAGACTTGATCACCATCAGCCACTGCTGGCCTCCTGCCCCTGAGGCCCTGCAGATACCTCACCCCTAACACGCTCCTCCCCCAACCCAGCTCCCCCTCCTTCCCACTGCAGACCTGCACCTCCTCCCCCCAAAGACCCCAGCTCTTCCTCTCCTCGTCCCCCACCTCCTCCTTCTCCCCCCTTCCTCCTTCCCACTCCAGGCGTCCACCTCTACCAAAAGGCCCCAGACTCCTCCCAATCCTCCCCCTCCTCCCCCACCTCCTCCTCCTTCTCCACACTGCAGGCATGCACCTCCTCCACCCAAAGACCCTAGCCCCCCCACCAACCTCCTGCCCCGCCATCCCCAACCCTCCTCTTCGTTGTTCACTTCACTCTGTCATGCTGAGTCCTCCTTGGTCTGCCTCCACCCAGCAAGGGTCCCTGGCTTCCTGCTCTGGGCCTCCATTCATTTCTCTGTCCATCATGAGTGGCCTGAGGGGTCTTGCCACAACCCCCCTCCAGCTTAGGCCCTTCAGTGGCCTGCAGGATGGAAACCAAGCTCCCGAGATTGGCCGCACCCCTACTCACTTCCCAACCCGCCCTCTGCCCTCCAGGAAGTCGCCGGCTTTGTTCCTGATCGTACATTCTGCCTCCTCCCCGCCTTTGCCACAGTGTCTCCTCTGCCAAGAGCCCTCTCCCCTGCCCCGGGTAACACCTGCTCACCCTCCTAGAGTCAGCTCAGGTTATCACCACCTCCAGGAAGGCTTCCTAGACCTGGGGCTAGGAAAAGAGCCTCCTGTAAGCTCTCCTCTGTCACAGATGTCACTGCCATCTCCCTGGTGTAGATGGGAGACCATCACAAGCAGGGATGGTCTGGGCTGGACTGGGCTCCATGGCCCCAGTGTGGACATGGCCTTTAGCAGCTGCTGGTGACTGTGCTGCTTCCAGTGCAGCCTTTACACTGAGTCTCTATGACCTTGGGAACACTACTTCCAATCTCAGCTTCCCCATTTTACAATGAGTTTATAAGGAGCCTAAGTAGCCACAGGTATCATTGGATGCAGTGCCTCAGATTCTGCCAGAAGCACTTCTTATTTTTGCGGGGGTGTAAGTGTAAAGCATTACCCTCTTTAGGCCTCCTGCACCCAAGGACCTGCAGGTACCTTACCCCCAACACACCCTCCCTAACCCAGCTCCTCCTTCTCCCCACTCCTAGCATAAAAACAAAGACAATCGCCATTCCTCCTCCTTCGTGGAAACTGCTCCTCAGTTTCTATAAAATGGAAGTAGTCACATCATCGTATCTTCTGTGCCCACTGCCCAGGGTTATAATAAGAACCACTAAAAGTGCGGGGGCAGGCAGAGTGACTCACACCTATAATCCCAGCACTTTGGGAGGCCAAGGTAGGAGGATCACTTGAGACCAGGAATTTAAGACCAGCCTGGGCAACATAGCAAGGCCCCATCTTTACAAAAAATTTAAAAATTAGCCAGGCATGGTGGCGCACACCTGTAGTCCCAGCTATTTGGGAGGCTGAGAGTCAGGAGGACCACTTGAGCCCAGAAGTTCGAGGTTGCAGTGAGCTATGATCATGCCACTGCACTCTAGCCTGGGTGACAGAGTGAGACTCCATCTTGGAAGACAAGAAAGCACTCAGAAGGTGGTGGAGGAAAGGGAGATGCTGTTGCCAGGCACCCTGGGTGCCAGAGCCTGGGCTGGCGCTGTTCATGCCCCCTCTCTCTCCACAGCAACCCCCCTTGAGGTGGGGTGATTTTCCCATTCCACGGATGAGGACGCTGAGGCTCAGAGAACAGCCGCCCTTCCAGAGCCAAAGCGAAGGTGTCGGTGCAGCAAAGGCCACCAGCTCTCAGTAGCAGTGGGGCAATTCAAACCCAGGGACACCTGACATTTCTCACCTGGGCAGGATCTGAGAGCTGGGTCTTGGTTGGGGAAAGCGCAGTGTCAGTGGGTGAGGAGAATGCAGTGGGCACTAGGGTTAGGCACAATGGCTTTGGAGTCGGTCCTTCTAGAGGAGGTTCAGCCTAGAGACAAGACAGGGAAATGGCTGATGCCTGACCCTCCCCCAGCAGACTGGAAAGTGGGGAGGGGGCTGGAGGGGAGGGATTGGAGCAGGGGAGGTAGCAGGACCACAACAGGAATCTGGGCCATGGTGTCCTTCCTGTTCTCAAGGCTGGGCTGTGACGCAGAGCATGGCCCTGGGGGTTGGGGAGGCCCAGCTCCACGCTGTGGGGAGCGGTCAGGGCCGCTCATCTGCAGGCAGTGTCCTCCCAGACCAGCTGTGCTGCTCAAGGTCCCTGCTGTGCGGGTGGGGGAAGCTGAAGAGGGAAAGCAGGTCCTTCAGGTTCCCACAGATGTAGAGGGAAGAGAAGATACAGACTGAGGAGTAAACCAGGGCTGAGATCCCTCTCCATGCCCTGGAGGAGCCCTCTCTCTCAGAGAGCAGCCAGGCTCAATGGAGGAGGGGGATAGGCACCTGTGGAGGCCTACAGGACTAGTCTCCGAGGAGTGGAGTCCAGCAGGGACTGTCTGACTGAGACAGGGACGTGGCCTCACCAGAAGCCATGCTCTCCCTCCATCTCCTTCCTTGCTCCAGGCCCCAGCTTTCTTTGTCTGTCAAAGCAGGGTGTTAATAACAGAGCTCTGGGCCAGGTGTGGTGGCTCATGCCTGTAATCCCAGCATTTGGGGAGGCTGAGACAGGCAGATTACCTGAGGTCAGGAGTTCGAGACTAGCCTGGCCAACATGGTGAAACCCCACCCATCTCTAGTAAAAAGACACAAATTAGCTGGGCGTGGTGGTGCGTGCCTGTAGTCCCAGCTACTTGGGAGGCTGAGGCCAGAGAATGGCTTGAACCTGGGAGGCAGAGATCGCAGTGAGCCAAGATTGTGCCACTGCACTCCAGCCTGGGTGATGGAGTGAGACTCCGTCACGAAACAAAAATAAAAATAACAGAGCTCTGCTTATGCCCCAAAACAGCTGAGCTGGAAAACAGGAGCATCTTAGAAAAGATGACCCTCTGAATGAGAAGAGTGGGTGATCAGACCCATGGGTTGGGCCGAGGAGCTGGCAGCCCCTTCCCCCAGGACTCACTCTATGAGCACGCTCACAACCCAGTTATGGACAGGATCATATTAATTTGCCACATGCACTTTCCTTTCACAATAGAGCGTGGCCATCTCTGTGTGTCAGTATAATAAAATCTAGGTCATCCTTTGTGACCACGGCCTGTGGTCCAGAGACTGAGCATGTCCTCATATAAGACCACAAGCTGTGCTGCAGTGAGCAACCCTGCATGCATTTTCCTGGATGTGTGTGTGCGTGTTTTGCTGGAAGCCAACACGCACTGTATTGGATGCTGCTGTAATTGTCCAGGGCAGACATGCTAAGAGCTTGAACCAGGCTGGGCAAAGAAAGAAGGGGCCAAATTTCCTTTGCCAAAATATCATGTGCTTCCTTTGGTCAGTCCCCCATCAGTAACGGGCTGCTGTAAATTGAAGATTTAGAGCACAGCAAAGGAGGGGCCTGGGAGCTCTGGGGGCAGCAAGGAGGAAGAGGAAGGAGTCTGACCTGTTGATTAAAGCAGTGATTAGAATAGAAATGGGTGTGGAGGAGAGCCGCGGCCTCCAAATTATACCTGCCTGGGCAGGGGCTTCACGCACCAACTCTGAGCCTCACAGCAACACCAGGCATCTCTGTGTGAGGACTCTGAGGCTCAGAAAGGTGAAGGGGCCTGGCTGAACTCACACTGCATGTGAGTGGCCAAGCTGGCCTGCTGATCTGGGCCTGACTGCAAAGCCCTATGTGTGTGTGGTCTCTAGACAGAGTCTCTCCATTAACAATGCTGTCCGAGGACACCAGATGGGCAGATCTGGAGGAGCCAAGACCTGGAACTCAACAGGGGCAAGTGCTGGGGAGATGGACCTGGCACTGGTGCAATTAGAGGGAGCCTAGCCAGAAGGCTAGACAGTGGCAGGTGACAAGTGGTGTCTGGTGGGCCCCTGCTGCCAGTAGACCCCTGCTCTCAAAGCCATGGCCTGCCGTGCAGCAGGTGGGAGGCAGTGGCTGAGAAGGCAGGCCATATCCACAGTCAGCATGAGGCCCAGGTGGGAGCTGGGAGCCGAGCTCTGCTTCCCGGAGGTGTAAGTCCCCACTCGTATGTACACAGCCTCCCACAACTTCAGGAAGCCCACAGCCACGAGGGCTCAGCAAACTCAGGAGCAAACTCACTTCCCCATGCCCATTTCCTCCCCCATCCCAGCTCCCACCTGCTGTTCCTCCATCCAGACCTCTCTGGCTTCACATCGAGGTTGCAGTGAGCTATGATGGTGCCACTGCACGATCCTTTTCTATTTTGTGCTGTTCAGATTTAAGAAACTCCCTTTGTGAAACTTTATAAATAACAGTAGGGAATTTCTGCTTATAAAACAAATGCATATAAATATAGCCTATTAATTTTCATATATATATATATATACACGCACATGGGCAGGCATGAATTTTTCTCTCGGTTAGGGATTGCACTGATCATTCCTTTTTGCAGCCTGCTTTTATCGCTTCTCAGCGTATTGTGAAGTGTCCATGTATGGAGGCCTCATGGCAGAATTGCACGGCTCTTCAGAACACAGACTCAAGTCCCTGCAGGCCTGGATTTCAGACCCTGGCTCTATCACTCATCAGTCTTGTAACTGAGCAAGTTACTCACCTCTCTGGGCCTTGGTTTCTGCATTGGTAGAACGGGGATAATAGTACCTATCCACGCAGGTCTGATGAGAGGCCTGAGGGAGGGCACACAAAAAGCTTAGAAGAAGGCCTGGAACACTGAATTCTCAATGAGCATCAGACATTAGGATTGCTGTTGTTCCTGACCTCATGGCTGACTCCAGCCCCCCAGCCCCCACCTCGTACCCCACATCCTGTAGCTGGATCCTAGCCTCCACCGAGTTCTAACCTGGGTCTCCCAGGGTGACCTTGGGTCATCTGACTACTGAGCTGTCTGGAGGGCTGATGCCCAGTCGCCTTTCAAGTGGCATCCAGTGGGATTTCTGAGAGGTTCTTCCCTGGGTTCTCAGTGACGTGAGGGATGAGAGGAATTAGAAGAGGGGGAAGGAGGAGGAAAAAGGTGAAGAAATAGCTATGATTGAGCCAGACCCTGCAAACCTGGCCCTGGATCTTCTCAAGTCTCCATTGCCCATAGGCCTCCTCCCCTGTGTCCACACCTGGGGTTTCCCCCTGAGTTGGTATCACAGGACGTGATGCGGCCCCGGAGAGAGAACATTAGTGTGGCTGCCCTCACATGGCCAGGATGGGTGAGGATCAAGTCATAACCACCCCTCCAGGGAGTTGCTAAGACTTAGGGCCATGGCTTGGGGCTCCTGGTGCTCACTGGCCTTGGGGGAGACCCACTGACTTTCAAGTGTAGATGTGGATGTGGGACCAGGGTTGCTATGGGACAGTGGGCTCAGCTCTGGACTCTGGGATCCACAGGAGATGAACAACTACCGGCGGGCCATGCAGAAGATGGCAGAGGACATCCTGTCTCTGCGGAGACAGACCAACATCCTGGAAGGAGAGAACCACATACTGAGGAGCCGCCTGGTCCAGCAGGAGGAGGAAGAGAGGCAGGGCAAAGCCAGTGAGGCCCAGAACACGGGTGAGGATGTGCAGGCCACCAAGGGCACCCGGGCTCCTGCCTGGGCCCAGGCTCCAGGTTGTGCAACAGGGTGGCTGGGAGCTTCTCCCAGATGTGCATGCTGCTGGACTCTGGCAAATAGGAGCCCCTCGCCCACAGACGCTCACACAGTCCCTGCCCAGCTGGGTCCTCTCAGGGATGGGAAACAGAGAATCCAGTCCCGTCCCAAGCCCTGGGGCCAAGGGATATCTGCCTTCCTGCTACTGACCATGCTGATTTGAGCTGGGAGAGGCTTCCTCCCTGAGCCGGCTCCCCAACCCACCTAACAGTGTCCATGAAGCAGAAACTGCTGCTGAGTGAGCTGGATATGAAGAAACTGAGGGACAGGGTGCAGTATTTGCAGAATGAGCTGATTCGAGTGAGCTGGGGCTTGTGGGGGCAGAGGGGAGGGAGCTATGGTGGGGAGCATTGGGGTGAGAAGAGTCTGGGAGAAGAAGGGAGAACAGGCACAGAGGGAATGAAAGCAAGGAAGAAAGGGGGACCAGCCCAGTGGAGGACTCAGCAGAGGAGCCGAGGTGGACCCTCAGGGCCAAGGTGGACTCCCAGGCACCCATTGTCCCCTTCCCTCCTCCCCCATCTCACAGAAGAATGATCGAGAGAAGGAGCTGCTCCTTCTGTATCAGGCCCAGCAGCCACCGGCTGCTCTGCTGAAGCAGTACCAGGGCAAGCTGCAGAAGATGAAGGCGCTGGAGGAGACTGTGCGGCACCAGGAGAAGGCAGGTGGCAGAGGGGCTGCCCCCGAGGTCCACTGATGATGGCAGAGTAGGGAGCCCCTGGGCCAGCCCAGCCTCTGCTCTACTCTCCAGGTGATCGAGAAGATGGAGCGGGTGCTGGAGGACAGGCTACAGGACAGGAGCAAGCCCCCTCCTCTGAACAGGCAGCAGGGAAAGCCCTACACGGGTGGGTCCACACCCTGATGTGATCAGCTCCCCAGCTTCTGCTCCACCCCTGGAGGCCCTGCCTTCTTGGAGCCTCTCAGCTTCAGGAGAACCTGCGAAGAGGTCCCCTGAACTCAGTTATGTCTGTGGGCCTGGGAGACCCAGGATTGCCCTGCTCCCCTCCTCATTGAGGCGCCTCATCCAGAGATCCCCTGAGCTCCCTCCTTCCCTGGAAGCCCCTCAGAACACAATCAGGATGCAGTGTGAGCCAGGCTAGAAAGAGGCTGGACCTCCAGAAGAGGGCCTTGCAGACTAGCACAGCAGAGAGGGCCTTCCCCAAAAGAAGGGCCACCTGGGGCAACACTTCCCAGCTCCTAACCCCAGGATCCATCGAATTATTTCCCCGTACTGCCAAAGATTCTGCCTCCGCAAAACAAACAAACAAAAATAATTTGATTAAATCAATGATTTGGGGCCAGGCGCAATGGTTCATGCCTATAATCCCAGCACTTTGGGAGGCCAAGGCGGGCAGATCACTTGAGGTCAGGAGTTCAAGACCAGCCTGGCCAACATGGTAAAACCCCATCTCTACTAAAAATACAAAAATTAGCTGGGCATGGTGGCAGGCACCTATAATCCCAGCTACTTGGGAGGCTGAGGCAGGAGAATCACTTGAGCCCAGGAGGCAGAGGTTGCAGTGAGCCAAGATTGTGCCACTGTACTCCAGCCTGGGTGACAGAGGGAGACTCCATCTAGAAATAAATAAATAAATAAATGATTTGGAGGTTTTCTTCCCCATTGATATTAACCAAAAGCCACCTAAAACTGCCAATCAGCCTCTGATAAGCAGAAAGGACCAGGTAACACCATATCAGGCCAGCCCAAAGCAAGGGATTTCCCTGAGCCTGCCTGTGCAACCTCACCCAGGGCCCCTGTGCGCCCAGCCCTGTGCCTGGCCTTCACCACTGAGGGTCTCAGGGGCAGGAGGGTGTTTCTAGGGGCCTTTAGAAAGCAATGAAAGCTGGGCTGGCCTTTCAGGAAGCCTGAGGTCATCCAGGAGTCTGGATGAGACTGAGAAGGCAACCTAGGGAGGGGAAACAGCCAGATCAAAGGCCCAGGGAGTGAGAAGAATTCCAGGATCAGAGAAGGGAGGAAGAGAGAGAGGTGAGGAGCTGAAATACACTGAAGACAAATGAGGAGTTAGAGAGAACATTGGGGTCAGGTTCTAAAGAGCCTAGAAGGACAGCCTGTGTGCACCTGATCCCACTGGCAGCAGGGAGCCATTGAAGGCTTGTGAGTAGAGGAGAGGGGTGGCAGACTGAAGCAAAATGCTGGAGCAGATCAGAACAGGGACATGGGAAGCAGGAGAGCCCATCTCACCAACATCTGTGGCCATGTCTGTAGGCTTCCCTGTGCTCTCAGCCTCTGGCCTTCCCTTGGGTTCTATGGGAGAGAACCTGCCGGTTGAACTTTACTCGGTGCTGCTGGCAGAAAACGCGAAGCTGCGGACAGAGCTGGATAAGAACCGCCACCAGCAGGCCCCCATCATTCTGCAGCAACAGGCCCTGCCGGTAAGAGGCCCTTGACCTGGGCCTGCCTGTGCCGGTCACTGGGTGCCCAGAAATCACCCATGGTACAACCCAAGTTGAAGATCAAGACCAGGAGCTAAGCTTCCCAGGGTCTCCAGTCTGCCTGGAGGCTCCTGGAATCAGCTCTCAGGCCTTGGTCTTTTTCTCCTGCGGAATGTGTGTCCCTGAACACTTCACCTTTAACCTCATCTAGCATCCCAGGAGAAAGCAAGCCCCTTGTTGACCCTTGGCCCCTGAACCCTGACCCCTTTTTCACCTGGCTGGCCTCCACCTGGACCCTACACAGGCCTCTCAAAACTCCCTTCTGGAGCATTCCCTGGTCTTGGTGCAGCCTTGGAGAGCCCTTTTCCATCCCAGGTGGACCCCGGGGAGTTGGGAGCAGGAGGAGACTTGTCAGAGAGGCTGCGAGAGACGCATGGCCCAGGCCACTCAGAGTGCACAGAGACCCTGCCCGCACAGGTGGGTGGCCCAGGGCCCAGAAATGTCCAGGCCCTGCTCCACCTCTGAAGCTGCTTCAGGGGCCCCTTGCTTTACATAAACCCCAAAGCAGAACATTTGGAATCACAGAAGATTGGGCAGGGCAGGGGCACAGGAGAGTTTTCTCTCCATCCCAGGACTCGCCAGAGGTGAGTTCTGTTGAAAGCACACCTGACTCATGGACATCCAAGGTAAAGTGTGAGGGATGAGGTCAACTGTCTCACAGGTTCTTCACTTCACTCAAAGACTCCCAGTGCATTAATTATAGGGGGCTCCCTAATGCATTTTACATTAAAAAAAAAAAGTTATGTCAAAACTTCATATTCTCAAAATCTGTGTGGGAAACAGCTGTGAAAAAAGCACATGCCAGACCCTGTTCTGAACTTCCAGAAGACGGTTCGGCCCAGGTCTGACGCTCTGCCTCGGGAGCTCAGTCTGAACTCAGGCCTGACTGGTTTCTTCCTCAATACCTTACGGTTTCCCAAGCTCACACTGCCACAGCCCCTAGCTGGGGCCAAATGTGAGTTTGTGCTTTGCCCACAGGATCTCCTCTCTGGTACTTCAGACAAGTTCAACCTCCTGGCCAAGCTGGAACATGCTCAGAGCCGGATCCTGTCCCTGGAAAGCCAGGTGGGTGAGATGCAGGAGTTGATGAGGCTGGACCAGGCTCACCACCCAGCCTATAACCTGGGCTCAGTGTGTGAGCAGGGTCTAGGCTCAATCTATGACCAGGATCAAGGCTTAGTGTGTGGCCAGGGTCGGGGTTCAGTGTGCAACCAGGGTAAGGGCTCAGTGTACAACCAGGGTTAGTGTTCAGTGTGCAACCAGAGTCAGGGTTCAGTGTACAACCAGATTAGGGTTCAGTATGTGACCAGGGTTAGGGTTCAGTGTATGACCAGGATCAGGGTTCAGTGTACAACCAGGGTCAGGGTTCAGTGTGTGACCAGGGTCAGGCTCTGTCTATGACCAGAATCAGTGATCAGTGTGGACTCAGGATCAGAGCTCAGTATGTTGTTGAAATGTCCATCTGTGTCTTGGTCAGGCTGCCTGACTGTTTGGCCCCCTCACCCTCACCCCGCCACCCCTGAGGTCTCAGGAAGGTGTCAAGCCCACATGGCCCAGAGCTTTGCTTTCTGCCTGGACAGCAGGCTCAGGCCCTGGTTGTCCTGGCCATCAGGGATTAGCCCTGCAGTCCATGGTCCTCCAATTGTCCCTCTCTGTGTCTGCAGTTAGAGGACTCAGCTCGACGCTGGGGACGGGAGAAGCAGGATCTGGCCACACGGCTGCAGGAGCAAGAAAAAGGTTTCAGGCACCCCTCGAACTCCATCGTCATAGAACAACCCGTGAGTGAGCCCCCTGGAGTCGCTCCCGGGAGTTCAGGTGGTGGAGCAGGAAGCCACCCCACCCCCAAAGTCACCGGGCCCTGAGAAAAACCATTGTGGGGCCAACTCCAGGGCTGGGGGTCAGGAGTCCTAGGCTCCCATTCCTGCTCCATTACCAACCGAAGGCTCGGTCTTAATTCCCCCACCTGTCTGAGGGGAACAGAAAACCCCTGCCAAGACTATCCTTTTCCCCACGGGGTGCTGTGAAACTCAAGGAGATGACTGTGGATGAGGGGGCCATGCAGGCATCTCTGGGATGCCCTGACACTGAGTGTGCTTTAGGACTGGCTGCGCTCATGGGCAGAGTAGCTTGTGGCCCCACCCCCTGACTCCATAGAGCCTAAGATTCTCAAATTAGCACACCTTTCTTAGATGGCCACGATGTAGGCTCCACTTTGCCAACTTCCCGAGAACAAACAGGCCTGCTCACAACTGCCCCTCAAGTTCAACCCCAGGACCGCCCAGCCCCGCAAAGCAAAGACCCTGACTTCTCCTGCTCTTGAGCCAGCTGTGCTTTGCCCACGGCCAGAGGCTCAGCAGCGGCTCCTGGGAAAGGCCTGGAAAGGATGAGGGAACAGGCAAGGAACAAAGGCAACCTTTGCACACTCACCTGAGCCCTGGGGACTCTTGGAGAAATTAGATGTCACCTGCTGTGGCAAAATGGGTTTACAAATCTCTGAGAGGTCATGGCCCACTGGGTTCTGGATACTCTGAGGCCTGGTTTGTCAGGCAATATGCCCTTGAGCAGGTCACCCCCTGGGAATGGGGGGTACTCATGCACCCCGCTTTGCACACCACAGAGTGCCCTCACTCACTCCACGGACCTCAAGCAGCCCTTAAACCTGGAGCCCCTGCTGCCCAGCTCAGACACTAAGCTCAACAAGCCCTCGAACCCCCAGAAGGAGACCGCTAACTCTCAGCAGACCTGAGCCCCGGAGCAGGCCTCCTTCCCTGTGTGCTGGGGAGTCTCATCCCCGCCCCCTAAAAATGACTTTATTAAATGTTGTAGCTCTGTGAGCATTTGCCTCTTTCCTGGAGCAGGGCAGCCTGGGGGCCCTGCTTCCTCCTCCTAGACCTCACTCTGGGCCTGGGCCTGGACCTTCTGCTGCAGCCTTACAGCCTCTCGCCTGCCCCAGGAGCCAGCATCTTTGGAAAGCCAAGGGCCACAGTGGACCCAGGAGGGTGGAGAGAAGAGGCCTTCCAAAGCAGGGGCCAGGGAGACGGGCCCCTTCCAGACCCAGAGAAGAAGCAAGGCCACCAGAGACCAGCTCTGTTGGGAAATATGAGGGAGGCTTGTCTTTTTCATCTGCCCCAAAACATCTATCGTGTCTGACATTCCTTCTTTCAAGTTTGGTTTGTCTGTCTCTTGGAAAGGGAAATACTTGGAGACTTGAAGCCTTGAAGCCTTCCTGTGGCAGTCACGTATCATTGTGAAATACTCTATTAAGCCACTAGGCTGAGCTGGAAATGATGTGTCCAAAGGTAGCCAGGGGCATGAGAGAAGATTGGGCCAGGGGAAGGAGGCACCTACGGGAAGTCAGGAGGCCCGGGTTCTGGGGGCAAGCATGCTGTGTGACCTCAAGGGACCCAAGCAACCTCTCTGGGCTTCAGTTTCCCCATCTATTCCATGCAGAGCTTCACCTCTTTGGCTGTAAGACTCTTTCCAGCTATAACATTTCTGAGTCAAAGTTGACTCAGGACCAGACAAGAAAAAGGACACAGGAAGGAGAGACAAAGACAACAGGGAAGAGGATTGTGTGGTGGGGAAAGCAGAAGGGCTCCAAGAGTGGATCCAGATCCCACAGCTTCGGGCAGGAGAGGCCAGGCCAGCTGGACCACTGGCCTCAGCTGGACTAGCTCCCCGACCTGCCTGCAGGACTTAGATTTGGATAGCCTAGGGCCAAGAGGAATCAGGTCAGGAGTTGTGAGACCCCAAGGGATTAGGGGGCAGAAGTCGAGACCAGTGTCGTTCAGTCCAAATAACAAACCAGCGGCTCTGCTGCAGAATAGTCTCCCCACCTCCCACCCTTGGACAAGGGGGCACAAGCCCCCAGAGCAAGAACATGAGGCCTGGAGCAAGCCCAGAGGAGGCCCGGGAAGGGTACAGGAAGCAGGCTGGCCTCTCATCCCCAGTCAGCCACCTCACACCAGCCCTTCAGTAGCAGGGGTTCTCACCCACAGTTCTCAGCCTTTGCCATGCCCAGGACTCTGGCTGGGCCTTGGCAGGAAGTCCTCATGCCCCACAGGGAACTCCCACCCAGAGTTCACCCAAGCAGAGCCCTGTGCGAGCCTTACTCCTGTGGGGCAGGTCCACTCAGAAAGGCAGGACTGGCCCACACTTCTTGGGGCCACCCTGTTCTCTCCACAGAACTCCCCAGTTCTCCTTTGTCCTTCTGCCTGATGCTTCTGTAGCTCCTGGCACAGTGGCAGTTGCCTCCCCTCCTCTGCCCCAATTCTGCCTCACCCCTTGCCCCAGGGAGCCTGGAGTTGATTCTGCTGGCTCCTGAACTGCCATGGGTTAGGGGGTCCCAGCAGAGGTGGCTTCAAGTGTGGCTGCCTGGGGTCTCCCGAGCATGCCCCAGATCCTGCTTTAACCCAGGAAGCATCTCCACCAGAGTGATGAACACCTAATGAGTCTGATGGAACATAAGACACCACATGGTTCAGCTGTTTATTGTCTCCATGGGGTAGGTGAAGAGGAGTGGCCCAGCTGAGCTGAGGAAGGTGACCACTGAGAACCCATTCTACCTGCTCAGCAGGCTGGGCAGAAAGGAGCAGGGCTGGGGACAGACGACTGAAGATGCAGAGACCCCATGGGCCCCACCCCCTGGGCCTTCCTCCCATGTGTCTGCAGGCCATCCTCTCTGATCACTCCTGGGTTGCTTCCTGGTTAAAGGGCCAGAAGGTCAAGGAGATGGGCTTTTCAGGCATCAGGATGAGGTTGAATGTGGTGCCCACATCGCTGAGGTGTTGACTTTCAACTCTGAAGTTCTCCAGCATCTGAGAAAGGCAGATGGTAGGTTTAGGGGAGGGAAGGGGAGGATCTGTCCCCCTAGCCAGGCCCATTCACCCATAGGCAGTGCCTGTGGAGTGTGATTTGAGGAGTTCCAAGGAGTTCACCACCAGCTCCTGGTGTAACCCTGCACAGTGCCTGATAATGCATCCTTAGTGCTGCATTCCCTTGATTTAGGCCTAGACCTTAACTCATCTACAAACCTCAGTCCTATCCCATCCCATCACCACCATGGGAATGGATGGCCAGGGGCATCAGTGGGTGATGAGTGGTTGAGCCTGAAAGAGGGGGCAGCAGGGAATTGTGGGAGAGAGCGAGAGCAAGTAACTGGAGGTAGATGTGCCCCAGCACTGACATCCTTGGGCTCTGGACAGAGATGGGAGGAGGAAGGTTGGTGCCTCCATTAGGGCCAGGGCCAGCCCACGGTGCCTACATGTCCCCAGTTTGACTCACATTGATGAGGAAGATGGTCATCTCTAGCTCAGCGATCCGCCGTCCCAGACACTGCCGCACACCCCAGCCAAAGCCCAAGTTCCGGAAGTAGGTGACGTTCTTGTCTTTGCTCAGCCATCGGGTTGGGTCAAAATTTTCCGGGTTGAAGAAGAAGGTGGGCTCTCGGCCCAGAGCATAGATGGCCACCTGCACCAGTGTCTGGGGCAAGGTGATCAGAGGCCTGAGTAAGCCCCACTTCCCAACAGCCCTGAGCACAAAACCCCCTTCCCCAGTCCCCTGCCCTCTCACCACCACTCCCACTCCCCAGCATGGCTGCCCGGCTCTCCAGGGCAGGACATTCTGCCCACTGTGCAGCCTTGAACAAGGCCCCGCCCCTCTGTGATCCTTACCCACCAAATGGGGATAGCTGAAGACCCAAGGCCAGGATGATTGTCTCACCCTTTCCTCAGACCCAGGCAAATCATAAAGTCTCCCTCCTAACCCTGGGTTCCAATAACATCCTAGAGGTCACCACCCACCATACCCACTACCTCTGCCCTTCACTCAGACTTGGACTGCTGCCATCAAGGGCCCCACCAGGGCCCCAGCGCCACCCTCTGTCTGCAATTCCAGCCTGCCCCAGCCCTCTCTGACTGGCAGAGCCTGCAGCCTGCTGGCTACACCTACCTTGGCAGGAATCATGTAATCTCGAAGAACCAAGTCATTTACAAGATATCTCTGCAGGGTCACGGAGATGGGGTGAAGTCTGTGGGAGGAGGACCCTCAGAAACTGATGGCCCCAAAGGCTGGACACAGCCCCCCAGAGCCCCATACCTTGTGTGGCATCTCAGCCCCAGTGGCAGCAGCCTGGGGGGATCTGGGGGTAGGGCCCTGGCTCTATTTCTTTCTCCTCCAGACTTTTCACTTCCTGCTTTCAACCTCCTCCACCAGCCCATCCTCATAACCCTTTCCCCGGGCACTTCCCTGGCCCTGCCCAGGGATTGGAGTTGGGGGCAGCATGGGTGGATGTGGGCTTGCCTTAGTGTCTCCTTGATGCTGGCTTTGAGGAGGGGGACCAGCTGCAGCATCGTGGCCATGTCTCCCTGGGCCTGGCGCCGCGCAGCCAAGACCTCTGCCCGCAGCATATCCTGCACCTTCAGGTTGCGTGCCATCTCATACAAGTGCCACTGCAGGGTCATGGACGTCTGGTGGGGAGTAGGGTATACAGAAGACCAGGAGGGCCTGTCACTCTGGGGCCCCTTGAGGTCCTTGACCCCATGCTAAATTTTCATTTCCAAGAACCTCTTTCTCCCCCACCTCCATCCCAGTCTCCAAGACCATCCTCTGCAAAAGCAAAACACATTCCATTGTCTAAAAGGCAAATGTCCAAGAAGGCTTTCTTGCCGGCCAGGCAGGAACATTCAGGGCAGCACTTGTCCCTGCACTCGTCCCTCATGTCACCAAAAACCCACCCATGTCCCCAGCGAGTAGAGTGTCAGCTACACAGCCAATGCCTTCTTCCAAAGAATTCCAGAGGCCCTTAGAGGCCAAATCCTTCTGTAATGATTGCACTCCAGAATGACTGCCATACCTTTTGAAATGCCTTGTTAAACAACCACCCCTCTTTCCAGTAGAACTTCCTAAAACCTTAGCCTTCACCTATAGCAGCATGGCTTCAAGTAAGGCTCAAAGAGGCTGAAACCAGACCAGCCGGATGTTTCCTATCAGTGTTGCAATTAGGGTGTGGTGTGTGTTGAAATTAATCAGCTAATCTCAACGTAAGCCAGAGGCTGTGACCACTAGCCCTTCACCAGAGATCTGAGTGACCCTCATCAAACCCCACAGTCCCAGATTCCTCAATGATGACAAACCAGGCCCGTTTGGGACTCTAGCCTGGAGCAGCCCTCCCTCCTGGGGACTAGGACATGGGTTGTTGACACATTATCTTACCAAGGATCATATTTTTGTCCAACAGACTTAGACACCCTCCTCCCTCCTCCTGGCAGGGGCAACAATGACAAGCTGTGAGGTCACATTTATTAAGCACATATTATATGGCAGGCAGGGTGCTAAGCTGTTTACATATGTTACCTTGTTTAATACTCACATACAACCATCTAAGGTATGTTACCATCATCCCCCTTTTTCAGATGAGGAAACTGAAACAACACACAGCTCCTTCTCAGCTTAAAATCCTTGCCTGGCTCCCTAGAGCCTCCAGATGAAATACAGAGGCTCAGGCCTGAGCCACAGGGCCCCTCAACACCTGCCTGTTGCTGTCCAATCCCCCACTCCCCACCTCTCTCCAACACACACCTAGTGCTCCAGCTACATGGAGTGGCACACAGCCCCTGAAGCCCAGAAGTCTTCCCTATGCTAGGTCCTCTTCCTGGAATTCCCTTCCCCACCTAAGAAGCAAGGATGTGCTCCCTCTGCAAGACTCTAATCAAATGTGTGTATTCATCTCAGTACTGCCAAGGCCTGCCATAGAGATGTACTTGGGATTTAATAAGGTGGTTAACTATGTTACTAGCTGTGTGACCTTGACCAAGTTATTTAACCTCTCTGTGCTCTAGTTTCCTCATCTGAAAAAGTTGAGTGTTGTTTGTGAGTGTTAAATGAGGTAACATACGTAAACAGCTTAGGACCCTGCCTGCCATATAGTATGTGCTTAATAAATGTGACCTCACAGTAATCGTTTCTTTGGTGCCGGTGAGTGATTTTTGAAGATGTCTTCTATGTAATAGCAATGAACTATGTTTAAGGTATGCTCAAAGGCTCCATCTGCAGCCTATCTCAGGGATGGAAACTCCTTCATCAAAGTGTAACACAGATATAATACCTGGGAACGAAAGTGATTCACCCAGGGGGATTGACATGTGCCTCTCCCTAGTCCTGAAATGCTATTCCTTCTCTCTCCTCCTGGCAACAGCCTGCAAGACACGCACGTTGAATTTTAGCTCCTCTGTGGAGCCTTCTCCGTGTCCTTCACGGCCACATCAGCCACTCCCCGCCTCTCAGCTTTGTCAGTGGCGGGTGCTTGCCTCCGTCACTGCAGTGTGCTATTCCTCCGTTCACATCGCTGCCTCCGTGTTACAGGCTGAGCTGTAGACCCCCTCCCAAAATTCACCTGCTGAAGTCCTAACCCTCAGAACCTCAGAATGTGACTATATTTGGAGATAGAACCTTTAAAGATTTTAAAGCAAAATGAAGTCCTTGAGGAGGATCCTAATCCAGTTCTGATTAGTGTCCTCATGAGGAGAGACAATTCTGACACAGACACAGAGGGAAGCCCATGTGAGACAGAGGGAGAAGACGGCCATCTACAAGCCAAGGAAAGAGGCCTTAGAACGCACCAACCCTGCCAACCCCTTGACCTTGAGCTTCCAGCCTCCGGAACTGTGAGAAAATAAATGTCTGTTGTTTAAATCGCCCAGTCAATGGGATTTTGTTACGGCGGCCCTAGCAAACCAGTACACCCCTCCCCTCTGAGCCATGTGAGGACATTTGAGGTCTACTATATTTTTTTTGAGGTGGAGTCTCGCACTGTCACCTGGGCTGGAGTGCAGTGGTGTGATCTTGGCTCACCACAATATCTGCCTCACAGGTTCAAGTGATTCTCCTGCCTCAGCCTCCTGAGTAGCTGAGATTGCAGGTGCCCACCACCAGGCCCAGCTAATTTTTTGTATTTTTAGTAGAGATGGGGTTTTACTATGTTGGCCAGGCTGGTCTCGAACTTCTGACCTCATGATCCGCCCACCTCCGCCTCCCGAAGTGCTGGGATTACAGGCGTGAGCCACTGCGCCCGGCCAGGACTGATCATTCTTAATATCCAAAGAAAGAAGTTTCTAGGGTGCCATGCTGCTATGGAAAGAGCACTAGGGATGCCTCTGGGCGTTGGGGGCACCGTAGGGTACTGAGGGCTGGAAAGGGGAGGAGGAAGGACAACAAAAAGACCCTGGAAGGCAGAGCCCACAGCAAATGCCTGGGCCTCCCAATGTTTCCGGGCTCCTGCCTGCTTCCCTGGATTTGAGTGAGTGTGTTCTCCACCAGGAGCTGGGGGCATTGTCCTCCATCAGCAGGGCTCTGACAGAGCAAGCCTCCAGAGGGGACCTCCTCCTGTGGAGACTCCACGTGGAACCTGGACCTCACCACCATGCCCGGCCACTCCTCTCTCACAGGCAAAGAAAAATGGCTGATCAGCCTCAAATCATGCCCCGGGTGACTTGACTTTGACCTCACCATCCTAGGAGATTAGCGCTTTGGAAATGGAGGCAAGGAGGAAGACATATCCTACATGAGTAGGAACGCCTTGAACAACAGGGTTTCAGACGAGGGGCCAGGTGGGGAAGGGGCATGTGGGCACGGGGGCAACAAGGTGCTGCCCCTACAGCCACCTCACCGTGTCCACCCCTCCTGCCAGCATCTCCGTGACGTTGGCCTTGATGTCCTCGAAGGACATCTTGCTGTCTCCCAGGAGTCTGTAGAGGATGCCACGGTAATCATGGTGAACACTTCCTTTCTGTCTCAATTCCCAGTAGAAGTTCTGGGTGTATATGTCAGCTGTGCAGAATGAGGAAAGAAAAAAGAGTGAGGTTCCCTTAGGCGGGTGGGAAGGAGGGCAGTCTGTGGTGAAAGGTGGCACCAAGGGCCTAGGGATTCCAGAGCCCTGTGCTTCTTAGGCTGCCGTTTTACTGAGCACTTACTCTGTACTAAGCCCTTCATATCTGTTTTTTCATCGAATTCTTGGGGTATGTGACATCATCCCCATTTTACAGATAACAGAGGTGCAGAAAGATAGTCACTTGCCCAAGGTCACTTGGGTGTAAGGGGCAGAGGTGGGATTTGACTCTGCCATACCCTGACCAGCCTTCTCCACCCAACCTTCCCCATCTCTCCCATCCAAGTCCCTGTCATCCAGCACAGCCGTGGCTCAGACACTGGCCCTTTGCCCTCTGGGGAGCATGAGCTCCTTTGAAGAAGATCACAGACGTCTTTGCTCCTCTTTTTCCTCCCCAACAGCCAGCCTTCCATCCGCCATTTCCAGGGGTCCCAGGGCCTTCCTGACACCCACGCCTGCCCACCACAGTGTGGGTTTCTTACAAGTCAAGTCAGCGCCCATTGACATAGCGTGGGACAAAGGAGCCGGCTTAGGCCTGGGGCTCCGAGGAGGAGAGCACAGCCAGAGAAGCCCTCACCTTTACTGAAAATCACGTCCCATGCAGCCACATGGTCCTTCCAGGTCTTGGTCCTGAACAGACGGAACAGGTCTGGGGGAAGGTTGAGCATGGGGACGCTGGTGTGGAACATCTGGTAGATGGCATCAATGAATCGCTGGGCCTCGGGGTTCACTACTTCTTCCAGCATCCCCTGGCGCTCCCCAAAAATGACGTTAGTGATGGCTGCAGGAAGAGGCAGAGGCTGAGGAGCCATTTCTGACAGGGCCATCTGAGAGCCACAACTCCTAGGGACTCCTCCACCCTCATCTCCCTCAGCACAAAGGATCTCGTGCCCCTACCCTCAGCCTCCTTCAGTAAATAAATTGAGGCCTGAGTCCCAAAGGGCTAAGATGCAAGGCTGAGAAAGCTGACCTCTGGCAACCACACAGGTCCTGCAGAGGGGCATGTGGAGGACCTGAACGGTGGGAAGCAGAGTCTCCAGCAGAGCTGAGAGAGGGCCTAGCCCAAGATGCAACTGCTCTGCCCACGCTTCCACCAAGAGAGATTCCTCATCTGTAATTGGCTGAATTGGCTAAATACTTTCTGAAACAGGTCAGAAAGGAGACTGAAGATCATAAATCCCTGGATAATTAACCATCCAGGACCTAGTCTTGCTGGACCTAAGAAGTTACAACAGCCTCAAGTTTTCCCCACCTACCAGGTGAGTAATTTTAATACTGATTTCATACAAAGCTCTGGGCACCCCAAATCTCTTGCTGTGACCACACAATCTTCATCAAGCCACAGGGCCTTTGTATGTGCAGTTTCCTCTACCTATACTGCCTGACTTCCTTACCCCATCCAGATAACTCCTACAGATTCTTCAATGCCTACCTCAGATTAACCACTGAACTCTCCTCTACCCTACCACACTCCAAAGGTCTATGGCCCAGGAGGTGGAGACTTGCAGAATGAAGGTCCAAGCCAAGCTCTGGCTTTGGAGGATGGTGGCAATAGGGACCTGTACTTTGGGGACCCTTGCTCCTACAGCACAAATGCCAGATAAGAGAGAATGCCAGATGAGAGAACCCCAGAGCAAGGGGTCTCACTCTGTTGCCCAGGGTGGTCTTAAATTGCCTCTGAGTAGCAGGCAGTGGAGGATATGACCAGCGGCTCATCTCAGAAGCCGGTCTCAATGCCTCTGCAAGGTCTGTACTGAACCTAAAGGTAAGAGAGTGAACACTGAGTCCTCCCACCCCATGCCCGCTGCCAGCCTGGTGCAAGCCCCTTACACTCAAAGGCAAAGCGGAACAGGTCATCACTGATGTCCCCTGAGTAGTTTCCGGAGCCCGCCTTCTTGATGCGCCTGTGCAGGACACTGACGAAGTCCCGAGACACGGCATCCAACAGAGGCAAAAAGTTCTTAGTGGTCTCTGGAGCCATCACCTCCTGGTTCAGGGCCACCCGGTCTTTCTTCCAGGCCGCCGACTTCCTGAGAAAACATGGGCCCACAAGCCCTCATGGTCACAGACCCCAGGCCTGGCGAACACAGAGGGGACTGACTCAGTTTTCCCAGGAAGCTGAGTCACAGCTCACAGCATCCAGCACTCCCACCAGGGCCTCTGCCCTCACCTCTCCAAGCACCCTCTGCCTCTCACCTCCTCCCTGCTCTGCCTGGCTGGGAGAAGAGAAAGGAAAAAAGAGAGTGAAGGGGAACAAAACTTCAACTCCCCTCCACTCCCTCTGCTGAGGACCAGGAACTGATATTCTTAGAACGCTTTGCATAACTTTCAGTCTCTCCAGTCTTTGCCTCAGCTGCAGGCATGCCTTCCATGCCACCCCCACTTCCACCTTTGACACTCCAGGGCCTCTCTATATAACATTTTCTGACTCTTGCACAAACAAAATTGACCAGCCTCTCCTCCTCTGCACCCCCAACACATCCCATTACTCACTTCTGTCGGGGTACCTCAGGTGCCCCGAACTGGGCTGGTCATAATAAACCTTAATTCATGCACACTCTTGAAATTCATCAATCCATGCAAAGTCCTCTTTGTGACTTGGGGGTGTTTTCGTTGATAAGAATATTATCATAAACTTACCACCCACCATAGAAACTAGGAACTTGACAGTAACTTACATTTGCCCTCCTGGTCCTTCCACATCCTTCGTTCCTTTCTAAGGAGACCACCCACCAGAATCCCTTGTTCTCATTTGTGTCTAATTTTATCTGATCTCCATTTATTCCCAAAAGGTACTATTACAAAATATATACTTGTGTTTAACTTCTTTTAAAAAGCTGTCAGTCGGGCGTGGTGGCTCACGCCTGTAATCCCAGCACTTTGGGAGGCCCAGGCAGGTGGATCACCTGAGGTCAGGAGTTCGAGACCAGCCTGGCCAACATGGTGAAACCCCATCTCTACTGAAAATACAAAAATTAGCTGGGCATGGTGGCGGGCGTCTATAATTCCAGCTACTCGGGAGCCTGAGGCAAGAGAATCACTTGAACCCGGGAGGTGGAGGTTGGAGTGAGCCAAGATCGCGCCATTGCACTCCAGCCTGGGTGGCAGAGCAAGACTCCACCTCCAAAAAAAGAAAAAAAAAAAAAAAAAGAGAAAGAAAAGCTGTCATGCTTTGTCAGACTTGCTTTTTTCACTTAGTTGTACCATTCCAAGTATCACCTGTATTGCTGTGGGAGACTGAGTCCCTTCATTTTGACTGGTGTGTACCACAATTCACTCACTTACAATCCTATTGGGCATTTCAGTAGCTTTCTGGTTTTTAATACCATGAACGGTACCACTGCAAACACTCTACTACACCTCCCCCAAAGCAGGGATACTCTTTGGAGTATATCCCTGAAATCAAACTGCTATGTCACAGGTATGCAAATATTCCATTTCAGGAGAAAATGTCCAACCATTTTCCAAAGTAGTGGCTCCAGTTTACACTCCCACCAGTAACAGATGAGAGCCCCAGTTGCTCTGTAGCTTCATCCACACTTGATATGGTTACGTTTTACCTTTTCTTTTTTTTTTTTTTTTTTTTGAGACAGGATCCAGCTCTGTCACCCAGCCTGGAGTGCAGTGGTGCGCTCTCTCCTCACGGCAACCTCTGCTTCCTAGGCTCAAGTAGTTCTCTGGCCTCAGCCTCCCAAGTAGCTGGGAACACAGGCATGTGCCACCACATCGGCTAATTTTTTATTTTTTATGTTTTGTAGAGACGGGGTCTCACTGTGTTGCCCACGGTGGTCTTGAACTCCTGAGCTCAAGCAATCTGTCCGCCTTGGCCTCCCAAAGTGCTGGGATTACAGGCATGAACCATTGCGCCCTGCCCCGCATTTTACATTTTTGATGGGGTGGGTGTGGTGGCTCATGCCTAGAATCCTAGCACTTTGGGAGGCTGAAGCGGGAAGATTGCTTGAGCCCAGGAGTTTGAGACCAGCCTGGGCAACATGGCGAAATCTCATCTATACTAAAAATGTAAAAATTGGCTGGGTGTGGTGACACGCACCTGTAATCCCAGCTACTTGGGAGGCTGAGGTGGGAGGATCACCTGTGCCAGGGAGGCAGAGGCTGCTGTGAGCCATGATCAAACCACTGCACTCCAGCCTGGATGACACAATGAGATCCCATCTCAAAATAAAAAAAATTTATGAACAATTTGGTAGAAAACAGTATCCACTACACTTAAATACACTGATCTGTCCCCATGTAGGACAAATGTCTCACTGCCCCTTTAGCCTGTATGGGACTCACGGTGGCAGGTCTCTCTGCTCTATTTGTCACTGTATCTCCAGTTCCTGGCACAAGTCCTGATTCATCGAGGATGCTCAGTAAGGTGGGACTCAGTGAGCAAACCAATCAGTGAGAACTTTGCCAGATCTTTAATTATTCATTAGGATCTTCAGCATGACCACTTCCCTGAAGGCTGGCAGAGCAATTCATCATCATCATCATCATCATCATCACCACCTTCATCACCATCATTTGTTTTAGGGAGGCAGGAAAATGATGGGGATTCACCTAGAGGCCCTGCTAGGAGGCACAGAGCAAGCCTGGCCTCAGCCCCTCACCCCCAGCCTCTGCCCTCTCCACAGCTCCCCACCACCTCCCTCCAGTCCCTGGGAGATGGCCCAGGACTCACTTCAACAGGACTCCTATGGGTCTCTGGTAATACTGATGATAGGCGACCCAGGGCGGGATGAGGAATCGTTCTGGGTTGGGGCCCTCGGACTTAAAGAGAAGGGCCACATCTTCAGGGTCGATGACATAAACCGACTCCACGTTGCCGAGCTTCTCCCTGGAGGGGTGGGGGAGAGGGGCTGATGGAAGGATCCGAGGAGAGCTATGGATACAGGCTCAGCACAGCTGCCTCACAGTTCCACAACTTGCTGACTGTGGGACCTGAGTCGAGGCCCTTAACCCCTCTGAGTCTCAGTTTCCTCTTCTGTAAAATGGAGACAAATACAGTACCTGTCTCGCAGCGTTGCTGAAGGACAATATGATAGGAAGTATGTGGATGTGACCTTTGTTAAACATTCTACAAGTGACAGCTTTATGATCACTGTTGCTGCTATCCCCAGCACATCCCCAGGGCCAGCCCAAAGCCACCCCCCAGCCTTCCATGGACCAGCAAGTCCTCCGCTTCTCGCGCATTCTTCCTGTGTCCACAACCACAGCAGCCCCAGCTTCTCACCCGTCCATGGAGCTCAGAATCATGGCACACTTTCATGTCACTGCTAGAGTGACTCACTGTAGCTTGCAAGGTACCACATATTCCAGGCCAAATCCCTGTCAGACTCTACAGCTGAAATTCTGGGAGTGGCCACCCTGCCCCTAAGAGTCAGAGGCCACCCAGCAACACACTTTGTCTCTATTAAAATAAAACTTCGGTGAAACATCAAGCCGCAACATACAGGCAGGAGAGACGGGCTTGCAAATCACTTTGCAGACAGTCTCTATTAAATACAACTGGGTTTTTGTTGTTATTGTTGTTTTGAGATAGGGTCTCTGTTACCCAGGCTGGAGAGCAGTGGTGTGATCACGGCTCACTGCAGCCCTGACCTCCCAGGCTCAAGCGATCCTCTCACCTCAGCCCGGCCAAGTATCTGGCACTATAGGCACCAACATGCCTTGCTAATTTTTGTGTTTTTTGTAGAGATGAGGTTTTGCCATATTGCCCAGGCTGGTCTCAAACTTCTGAGCTCAAGAGATCCTCCCACCTCAGCCTCCCAAATTGCTGGGATAGCAGGTGTGAGCCACTGTGCCTAGCCAAATGCAACTGTTACATATGACCGGTGTTCTTACATGAAGAGATGAGGACACAGATACACAAAGAGGAAAGACCATGTCAACACACGGGGAAAAGATGGCATCTAACTCCAAGGAGAGAGGCCTCAGAAGAAAGCAAGCAACTCAGCCAAAATGTTGATCTCTGACTTCTAGTTTCCAGAACTGCCAGAAAATTAATTCTGTTGTTTAAGCAAAAAATAAGAAATAAAAATACAACTACTAAAAAACAACAGAAAATTCCACTTCTTGCTTGCCTCTGCCTTTTGTGTAAGAAAATTAATTTAAGATATACTTTTAGGCAAAATGTCATAAAAACATGGAGATACAAGCCAAGTGTGCCAAGTGTGCTCATGTGTGTGCACATTCTCTCTCTCTCTCCTCTCATAGTGCTGCTTTAACCACTGAGCCAGAAAGCCTGGGCCTACCTTGACGAGTTTCAGGCCTTCACTTGTTCTGTGGCCTCCCAGAAAATCCCCTCAGTGTTTTTCCAGCTACCATGTGTCTTTGCACTAACTAGCTCCATACCCCTAACCCAGTTCAGCCAAGCCCTTGAACTACTATTATGATCAATTCCACTTCTGGGAATCTAGCCCAAGGCAGTGATCTGACATCAGCAACAATGCTTGATGGATGAGGATGTCCGTTACAGCCTCATGTTTAACAGCAAAAAAAGTCAAGAGTAGGTTGTATGTTCATTTTAAAGAACCAGCAAAAAAAAAAAAAAATCCATACTGTAAACTACTATGCTGCCTTTTAAAATTATATTACAGGCCGGGCACAGTGGCTCACACCTGTAATCCCAGTACTTTGGGAGGCTGAGGAGGGAGAGAGAAGATCATTTGCGCCCAGGAATTCAAGGCTACAGTGAGCTATGATGGCACCACTGCACTCCGCCCTGGGAGACATAGCAAGACCCTGCTTCAAAAAAAATAAATATTAATAAGATAGATCAAGAAAAAGGAAGAAGACATAAATAAACTAAATGAGATCTTTCCCCAGAAAAGTCTGAGGACCACTGAACAGCACTTTCTCTTAAAATATAAAATAATCTTATATTAGAGAAAAGGAAAGAAGTCCTTGATATATTGTTTTGAGACAACATAAGCAGCATATACAGTATATTCACATACTTCATGATACTTAAATGTTAAATCAATTGGAATTGATTGTATCTGACTTCAATTTTTCATTTGTGTTTCTCTGTATTATCTAAATTGCTCTATATAAAACAAGAACAGCCTTTGTGTTAGGAAAAAAACCCACAAAAGTTGTATCTTAAATTCCTCACATTTATTCACAAGTTTATTGTTTATTAGCTATAAGTTCAAATATAATGACACACAGATCTGGAAGTCAGACAATTCCAGTTCCCACCGTGGCTTTGCTCTCATGAGTTGTGTGACATTGACAAGACCCTTCTTCTCACTGGGCCTCGGTTTCCCCATCTGTAACTACAGGAATATGTTGCAAGATTCAGATGGAAGTGACTCAGAAAACAGAAAGGTAATTAGGGTCTGGAGGCAGGGAACATAAGGCCAATTCACACTTGAGCTGTGACAGGAAATATCCTCTCCATAGGACGTATGCTGTAAATGACTTTGTAACTTTACTTCATCCTCTCCATTTACATAAGGCATATTGAATTAAGCAATGGAATGCTCTAAGGGGTATTTAAACTCCCAAAAATTCTGTTAACGGGGCCCTTGAGCTCCCACACTCAGGCCCCTCCCACACCGTGGTGTGCATTTTCATGTTCAATAAATTCCTTCATCCCTTCCTTGCTTTGTTTGTGCATTTTGTCGAATTCTTTGTTCAAGACGCCAAGAACCTGGACACCCTCCACCAGTAACATATATTTTGGCCAGCCAGCCAGGAGGAAGAGGTAAGCCCAAAGTTTGGGATTCGTTTTTCTCCCTTTCCTTTCTGCTCCATACAGGGGCTCCCTCTTTCTCTTTTCTGTTCCAACTTGGGACACTTGCTGGGCCCCACCTAAACACGGAGACAACTGCAGGTTTCTGACCATGGCCAGTGAAACTAAGGGGTTTCCATGTGGAGAAGCAGCCTGACTGCCACCGCCCGGTTTGCTTAAGGGACCTGGGTCTTTTTTATGTTTTTTTTCTTTTTTTCGTCTCTTTCTATTTCAGTCTTTCAGTGGCTGTTTCCTAGTAGCTCCTTGGAAATTGAGGCTGGGGTCACCAGTACTGCCTGAAGGTCTAGGAATGAAAGGGAATAATTGCACTGCCCCAAAGCGGGAGGGACTTTTTTTAAAAATCTTTTTTGCCTGTGGTTCCTGATCCCTACATGCGGTGCTGCTCGGAGCAAACTCGTACATGTTTCTGGGGGCTTAAACCTTCTTTTCTTATGCTAAATTCTTCCCTTATAGTACTCAACTAGCTAAGGACAAAAAAAGCCCACACGGCATCCAGTTCACATTACAGTTCATGGCTACTCTTATAAAGCTCATAGGATGCTCCGGAGGGGAAAACCTGCATGTGATGCCCACCTAAAGCCAGAGACATCTGGGACCCTAAGATTGGACCCCACAGGAGGAAGCTCTGTGGGTCCTGCGGACCCCAGCCACTCCAAAGAGGATGCTCTTGGCAGAGGTTCTGAGGTCTAGCCCTCCTTAGAATTTTCTCTCCACAGTTGCAATGCTGTTTGGCCCCAACATTGTTTGGTATCTGAAGTTTACTGTTGAATTGGAAAGTGGAATAGAGTTGCATGTATCCAGGCTTTTGTGCTGCAGCTCTAAGCAGGGGGCCTGGTTAACATGTGACACCCTCCTTTGAAGTCTTGGGAGGTTTGGTCTTTAAAAATCAAACTGCCATGGAGACTGCTTTAGCCAAAATTTTGGTTCACAGCCTTCACTGGATTATCTATTGGGGCAAAAACTGGCAAGCTTGTATTGCTATCTCATGGGTAAGGTTCCAAGCTATTGAATCTTCGTTTATGTGTGTGTATACATGTCTAGATGTGTTTATTTGTATGTACACATTGTTATATGTTGTGTCTACCAAATTGCCTTATAAGTAAATGAGCACTCATAAATTAAGTAAATAAGTCTAAACAATTTTCAAGTTCACGTGGCTTAAAGTATAACTTTACTAAACAAGCTAGCTTTAAAATTATTGGTGGAATAAAAATAGAAATGCCTTCAGTATTACCAGTATACATTTTGTTTGAATTTTATGTTTGCCTTTGCTATTTTTTGTTTGTTTGTTTGTTTTGAGACGGAGTCTCACTCTGTCACCCAGGCTAGAGTGCAGTGGTGCGATCTCGGCTCACTGCAACCTCCGTCTTCTGGGTTCAAACAATTCTCCTGCCTCAGCCTCCTAAGTAGCTGGGACCACAGGCACGTGCCACCACGCCCAGCTAATTTTTAAATTTTTTAATAGAGACAAAGTTTCACCATATTGGCCAGGCTGGTCTCAAACTCTTGACCTCGTGATCTGCCTGCCTCAGCCTCCCAAAGCACTGGGATTACAGGCGTGAGCCACCACTAGATATTTTTAAATGTCAGTGAATTCAACCTGGGAGCTGCTTGGGGCAAGCCTGCCTCCCCTTCTATTCAAAGTCTCACTGAGATAAATGCATATCTGATTGGGTCCTTTGGAAAGGCTAATCAGAAACTCAAAAGAATGCAAACATCTGTCTCTCACCTGTGATCTGAAAGCCTCCAAGCCCACTCCTTGCCTTGAGTGGTCCCACCTTTCAGGACCAAACCAATGTTCATTTTACATATGTTAATTAGTGTCTCATGTCTCCCTTGTTAAAAGTAAAAATTGAGTACAGCGAATGGGATAAATGCTTTAGGTAAACTTTTTGTGTAAATTAAAACCTTAAAGTTACTTTTGGCACTCATTTAATATCTGGGTCATTTCCAAGTAAGAAAGGGTTGTGATATGGGGAAATATGTTTCTAAAATTGTGGAATTGTTCTTATCTATAAATGCCCATATCTGATATTTCAGGATTTCTTGCTTCTTAGGGTTTCACTAAAATTTTACATTACTAAGGATAAGGTTTCTAGTTAACACGTAATTCTGTATACAAAATGTGCCTGAAAGGGTTATTAGTAAAAAAAGGAAAGAATAATTGTGTCTAATTCAGAAGTTATCTAAAAGTTAGTTCAAGTTACAGTTTTGAAAAGGTTATTTATGAAACAATGTAGTAAGGAACCATTAAGTAGGGGAGAAGGATGAGGAACAGTTTAAATAATAAAATATTCTTTAAAATCTGATAAAGAATTGGAAACATTTGGCTAATTAACATTTTTATAGTTAAAGCTCTTAGTCTTGATTAAAGTAAGAAGTATTGTAAAAATGCATTGGCAGTTTGGCAACTCTTTTTTTAATATAGTTAAGCATGAAGCTGGATTTAGTGTGGAACCAAATTCCACATACATGCTTGCATTGCTTCACACTATGTTTACTGTTTTGCATGGATAGTGCTGGAGTACTTATTGATCATATGCCTAAAGTGAATTTGTTAATTGCACAGGATGTATGATAATATTAGTGAACTTAAGGATACTGAATTGTGTATCAGGAATAAAATATTCATTATGTGGGTTTTTGGGGGCCCTGTGTAACACTGTAGCCTCCAGGGTAAATTGAATAGGAAAATTTAGGGTTGGTTTCCTGCTTATTTGTTTTTGCTTCTAGTTTTCATTTGTTTGCCATTTGTTCTCCTCTGACTTTGCTTGTGTATGCATGTATATAAAAACCATGATTTTTCTTAGTTCCTAGTGGAAGGTTTTCATTTAGTTCTGTGTTCCTATGCATTTCTAGCAAGTCATCATTCATTCCATTTTTCTGGAATTCCCAAGCTACCTTTGTTGGGCCTGCAGGAATTAATGGAGCATACTAGCTTTTTTATCCTTAAACTAACTTTTTGGATTTTAGGCTTCCTGATACTTTAAGTGTGTTGAGTATACTCTCACAAATAGAATTTTAGTCATATTTCTCTCTCTGCCTAGTTTCTCCAAAATTTGTGAACTATTTATGAATATTCTTAATTCATTGCAATGTGTTTGTTTGCACACAGTCAAGCAGGGTCCCTGGGGCCACTCAGGGAGAGAATGTCAGGCCTCTGAGCCCAAGCTAAGCCATCATATCCCCTGTGACCTGCACGTATACATCCAGATGGCCTGAAATAACTGAAGAATCACAAAAGAAGTGAAAATGGCCTGTTCCTGCCTTAACTGATAACATTACCTTGTGAAATTCCTTCTCCTGGCTCATCCTGGCACAAAAGCTCCCCCACTGAGCTCCTTGTGACCCCACCCCTGCCAGCCAAAAAACAACCCCCTTTGACTGTAATTTTCCATTGCCTACCCAAATTCTATAAAACAGCCCCACCCCTATCTCCCTTTGCTGACTCTTTTTGGATTCAGCCTGCCTGCATCCAGGTGATTAAAAAGCTTTATTGCTCACACAAAGCCTGTTTGGCGGTCTCTTCCCACGGACACATGTGAAATTTGGTGCCATGACTCGGGTCGGGGGACCTCCCTTGGGAGATCAATCCCCTGTCCTCCTGCTCTTTGCTCCATGAGGAAGATCCACCTATGACCTCAGGTCCTCAGACCAACCAGCCCAAGGAACATCTCACCAATTTTAAATCCGGTAAGCGGCCTCTTTTCACTCTCTTCTCCAACCTCTCTCACTATCTCTCAACCTCTTTCTCCTTTCAATCTTGGTGCCATCTTTCAATCTCTCCCTTCTCTTAATTTCAGTTCCTTTCCTTTTCTGGCAGAGACAGAGGAGACGCGTTTATCCGTGAACCCAAAACTCCGGCGCCGGTCACAGACTCGGGAAGACAGTCTTCCCTTGGTGTTTAATCACTGCGGGGATGCCTGGACACCTGCCTTGATCCTTCACCCTTAGTGGCAAGCACCACTAATTTGGAGGGCAAGCACCCCCCTTCTCTCTGTGTCTCTACCCTCCCTTTTCTCTCCATTTTCCTGGGGGGCAGGCACCCCCCACACCTTCTCTCCATGTCTCTACCCTCTCTTTTCTCTGGGCTTGCCTCTTTCACTATGGGCAAATTTCCACCCTCCATTCCTCTCTCTTCTCCCTTAGCCTGTGTTCTCAAGAACTTAAAACCTCTTCAACTCACACCTGACCTAAAACCTAAACACCTTATTTTCTTCTGCAATGCCACTTAACCCCAATACAAACTTGACAATAGTTCCAAATAGCCAGAAAATGGCACTTTTGATTTCTCCATCCTACAAGATCTAGATAATTCTTGTCGTAAAATGGGCCAATGGTCTGAGGTACCTGACATCCAGGCATTCTTTGGTCCCTCCCTAGTCTCTGTTCCCAATGCAATTCATCCCAAATCTTCTTTTCCCTCCCACCTGTCCCTTCAGTCCCAACCCCAAGTGTTGTTGAGTCTTTCCAATCTTCCTTTTCTACCGACCCATCTGACCTCTCCCCTCATCCCCAGACTGCTCCTCAGGTCACTCCCCAGCCAGGCTGAATCAGGCTCCAATTCTTCCTCAGCTTCTGCTCCTCCACCCTATAATCCTTCTATCACCTCCTCTCCCCAAACCCAGTCCAGCTTACAGTTTCGTTCTGCAACTAGCCCTCCCCCATCTGCCCAATAATTTCCTCTTAAAAAGGTGGCTGGAGCTAAAGGCATAGTCAAGGTTAATGCTCCTTTTTCTTTATCCGACCTCTCCCAAATCAGTTAGTGTTTAGGCTCTTTTTCCTCAAATATAAAAACCCAGCCCAGTCCGTGGCTCATTTGGCAGCAACCCTGAGACGCTTTACAGCCCTAGACCCTGAAGGGTCAGAAGGCTGTCTTATTCTCAATATGCATTTTATCACCCAGTCAGCCCCTGACATTAGAAAAAATCTTCAAAAATTAGAATCCAGCCCTCAAACCTCGCAATGGGAATTAATCAACCTTGCCTTCAAGGTGTACAATAATAGAGAGGAGGCAGCCAGACAGCAACACATTTCTGAGTTACAATTACTTGCCTCTGCTGTGAGACAAAACCAAGCTGCATCTCCAGCATACAAGAACTTCAAAATGCCTGAACCGCAGCGGCCAGGCATTCCTCTAGGACCGCCTGCCCCAGGATCTTGCTTCAAGTGCTGGAAATCTGGTCACTGGGCCAAGTATTGCCCGCAGCCTGGGATTCCTCCTAAGCCATGTCCCATCTGTGCAGGACCCCACTGGAAATTGGACTGTCCAACTCACCCAGCAGCCACTCCCAGAGCCCCTGGAACTCTGGCCCAAGGCTATCTGACTGACTCCTTCCCAGATCTTCTCCGCTTAGCGGCTGAAGACTGATGCTGCCCAATCACCTTGGAAGCTTCCTGGACCATCACAGATGCTTTAGGTAACTCTTACAGTGGAGGGTAAGTCTGTCCCCTTCTTAATCAATATGGAGGCTACCAACTCCACATTACCTTCTTTTCAAGGGCCTATTTCCTTTGCCTCCATAACTGTTGTGGGTATTGACAGCCAGGCTTCTAAACCTCTTAAAACTCCCCAACTCTGGTGCCAACTTGGACAATATTCTTTTATGCACTCCTTTTTAGTTATCCCCACCTTCCCAGTTCCCTTATTAGGTCGAGACATTTTAACTAAATTATCTGCTTCCCTGACTATTCCTGGGCTATAGCCACACCTTATTGCCACCCTTTTCGCCAGTTTAAAGCCTCCTTCAAATTCTCCCCTTGTATCTCCCCACCTTAATCCACATATATGGGATGCCTCTACTCCCTCCTTGGTGACTGATGATGCACCTCTTACCATCCCATTAAAACCTAATCATCCTTACCCTGTTCAATGCTAATATCCCATCCCACAGCATGCTTTAAAAAGATTAAAGCCTGTTATCACTTGCCTGTTAGAGCATGGTCTTTTAAAGCCTATAATCTCTCCTTACAATTCCCCCATTTTACCTGTTCAAAAACCAGACAGGTCTTACAGGTTAGTGCAGGATCTGTGCCTTATCAACCAAATTGTTTTGCCTATCCACCCCATGGTGCCAAACCCATATACTCTCCTATCCTCCATACCTCCCTCCACAACCCATTACTCTGTTCTGGATCTCAAACATGCTTTCTCTACTATTCCTTTGCACCCTTCATCCCAGCCTCTCTTTGCTTTCATTTGGACTGACCCTGACACCCATCAGGCTCAGCAAATTACCTGGGCTGTACTGCTGCAAGGCTTCATGGACAGGCCCCATTACTTCAGTGAATCCCAATTTCTTCCTCATCCATTACCTATCTCAACATAATTCCTCATGAAAACACACATGCTCTCCCTGCTGATCATGTCCAGCTAATCTCGCAAATCCTAACCCCTTCTACAAAGCAATAATGCCGTTCCTTCCTAGGCATGGTTAGATACTCCACCTTCGGATACCTAGTTTTACCATCCTGACTAAACCATTATATAAACTTAAAAATGCAAACTTAGCTGACCCCACAGATCCTAAATTATTTCACCACTCCTCTTTCTGTTCCTTAAAAACAGCCCTAGAAGCTGCTCCCACACTAACTCTCTCTAACTCATCCAACCCTTTTTCATTACACACAGCCGAAGTGCACGGCTGTGTGGTCAGAATTCTTACACAAGAGCCAGGACTGCGCCCGGCAGCCTTTCTGTCCAAACAACTTGACCCTACTATTTTAGCCTAGCCCTCATGTCTGTGTGCGGCGGCTGTCGCTGCTTTAATACTTTTAGAGGCCCTCAAAATCACAAACCGTGCTCAACTCACTCTCTACAGTTCTCATAACTTCCAAAATCTACTTTCTTCCTCACACCTGATGCATATACTTTCTGCCCCGCTCCACTACCTCTCAGCAAGCCAAACTCATTGCCTTAACTCGAGCCCTAACTCTTGCAAATGAATTACACGTCAATATTTATACTGACTCTAAATATGCCTTCCATATCCTGCACCACCATGCTGTTGTATGGGCTGAAAGAGGTTTCCTCACTACACAAGGGTCCTCCATCTTAATGCCTCTTTAATAAAAACTCTTCTCAAGGCCACTTTACTTCCAAAGGAAGCTGGAGTCATTCACTGCAAGGGCCATCAAAAGGCATCAGATCCCATTGCTCTGGGCAATGCTTATGCTGATAAGGTAGCTAAAAAGCAGCTAGCATTCCAACTTCTGTCCCTCATGGCCAGTTTTTCTCCTTCTCATCGGTCCCTCCCACCCACTCCCCCACTAAAACTTCCACTTATCAATCTCTTCCCACACAAGGCAAATGGTTCTTAGACCAAGGAAAATATCTCCTTCTAGCCTCACAGGCCCATTCTATTCTGTCGTCATTTCATAACCTCTTCCATGTAGGTTACAAGCCACTAGCCTGCCTCTTAGAACTTCTCATTTCCTTTCCATCATGGAAATCTATCTGCAAGGAAATCACTTCTCAGGGTTCCATCTGCTATTCTGCTACTCCTCAGGACCCCTCCCTTCTCTACACATCAAGCTCAGGGATTTGCCTCTCTGCCCAGGACTGGCAAATTGACTTTACTTACATGCCCCAAGTCAGGAAACTAAAATACCTCTTGGTCTAGGTAGACACATTCACAGGATGGGTAGAGACCTTTCCCGTAGGGTCTGAAAAGGCCACCACGATCATTTCTTCCCTTCTGTCAGACATAATTCCTCGGTTTGGCCTTCCTACCTCTATACAGTCTGATAACAGACCAGCCTTTACTAGTCAAATCACCCAAGCCATTTCTCAGGCTCTTGGTATTCAGTGAAACTTTCATATCCCTTACCGTCCTCAATCTTCAGGAAAGGTAAAACAGACTAATGGTCTTTTAAAAACACACCTCACCAAACTCAGCCTCCAACTTAAAGAAAGGACTCTGTCAACAATAGAGCCCAAAAACTCACCAACCAAACAAGTAATTACACTGAATCCCCTTGGGCACTCTCTAATTGGATGTCCTGGCTCCTCCCAATTCTTAGTCCCTTAATACCTGTTTTTCTCCTTCTCTTATTCAGACCTTGTGTCTTCTGTTTAGTTTTTCAATTCATACAAAACTGCATCCAGGCCATCACCAATCATTCTATATGACAAATGTTCCTTTTAACCACCCCACAATATCACCCCTTACCACAAAATCTTCCTTCAGCTTAATCTCTCCCACTCTAGGTTCCCACACTGCCCCTAATCCTGCTTGAAGCAGCCCTGAGAAACATTGCCAATTATCTCTCCCTACCACCCCCAAAATTTTTGCTGCCCCTACACTTCAAACTATTTTATGTTATTTTTCTTACTAATATAAGAAGACAGGAATGTCAGGCCTTTGAGCCCAAGCTAAGCCATCATGTCCCCTGTGACCTGCACGTATACATCCAGATGGCGTGAAGTAACTGAAGAATCACAAAAGAAGTGAAAATGGCCTGTTCCTGCCTTAACTGATGACATTACCTTGTGAAATTCCTTCTCCTGGCTCATCCTGGCTCAAAAGCTCCCCCACTGAGCACCTTGCGTCCCCCACCCCTGCCTACCAAAGAACAACCCCTTTGACTGTAATTTTCCACGACCTACCCAAATCCTATAAAATGGCCCCACCCCGTCTCCCTTCGCTGACTCTCTTTACGGACTCAGCCCACCTGCACCCAGGTGATTAAAAAGCTTTATTGTTCACACAAAGCCTGTTCGGTGGTCTCTTCACAGGGACACGCATGAAAGAGAGAACCCAGAAATCTGGCATGCCAGTGAAAGGATAAGAATTTCTTATGAGTCAGTCTCTGAGCTCTTTCCCTCTGTGCAAACTGGTTAAATATAAAGTAAAAGTCACTGTATATCTCCTCTGTAAAATTTTTAATTAATTGGTTTAATAATAATAAGAGCTTAAGTCAAATATTTTGTCAGAAAAGTGGAAAGTGTAACGCCTTTTGGTTCATGTGACTTTAGCAATATTTGGGAAATAAAGAGTTTTCAAGATTATTGGGAAAATAGTTGTCTTCAAAATGTAAACATGTGGTGTACATTATGTTCAAATACTAGGTTTGCTAAATCCTTTAATGTCATAAGCTGCTTCTTTGGCTTTTGAAAATTGTTTAACTTGCCTGCTTTCCAGCTAGGTAAAGCCTGGGGACATGTGGAGTTGGCCATGCCCCTAGCTGTGCTGGAAGTAGTCAAACCTTATCAGAAACTTTATCAGAACTTACCAGTTTTTTTCGTTTTTGTTTTTGTTTTGACAGAGTCTCGCTCTGTCCCCCAGGCTGGAGTGCAGCTCTGTCCCCAAGGCTGGAGTGCAGTGGCGCAATCTCGGCTCACCCACAATCTCCATCTCCCAGATTCAAGCAATTCTCTGCCCCAGCCTCCTGAGTAGCTGGAATTACAGACGTCCACCACCACACCTGGTTAACTTTTATTATTTTTAGTAGAGATGGGGTTTCACCATCGTGGCCAGGCTGGTCTTGAACTCCTGACCTCATGATCCACCCACCTCAGCCTCCCAAAATGCTGAGATTAAAAGTGTGAGCCACTGCGCCTGGCCTAACTTACCAGGTTTTATGTTAAAATTCACCATTATAGGCCAGTTGCAGTGGCTCGCACCTGTAATCCCAGCATTTTGGGAGGCCAAGGCAGGTGGATCACCTAAGGTCAGGAGTTCAAGACCAGCCTGACCAACATGGTAAAACCCCATCTCTAGTAAAAATACAAAATTAGCTGGGTATGGTGGTGAATGCCTGTAATCCCAGCTACTGGGGAGGCTGAGGCAGGAGAATCATTTGAACTCAGGAGGCAGAGGTTGCAGTGAGCCGAGATCATCCCATTGCACTCCAGCCTGGGCAACAAGAGTGAAACTTTGTCTCAAAAAAAACAAATTCATCATTATAACATGCAATTAAGACTACTAGAAACAGTTTTACATGCAAGGTGTATAAGAACAGTAGAAAGTGTTGGGTTTTGTGTGTGTGTGTGTGTGTGGAAGGTTATAAAAGGTTTTTGCTTCTTTAAAATTTCTGAGTCATCATTTTGGCAAAATAAATAGTTTACGGTAATCTGGAATTCCAAAATCAAACTTCAATTTCAAAATTGTCTTTCCTAATGCCTGGCTTTCTAGATGAATCAAAGGGCCCCTGAAAACATCCAGAAAAGAGGTAAACAGGATTATTTGACATATTAAGGTACATGGGATTGCCAAAATGATGTTCAATCTTCTTTAGGTTATATTTTTGTGAATAATATATTCCAAAATTGTATGGAATTTCTAAAATTCTAATGTCTAAGTATATGTTACCAGTCACAATTATAATTATGTTAAGTTATTGTAAACCACAAAAAATGACCAAATTTTCTTGTATAAAGCTACTAACCCACATAAAACAACAACAAAAAGTTAATTACATATCAAGAAAAGATTTTCGTGTTAAACCAGCGAATACTGAAATTGTTTAAAATAGTTTATAACCTGTCACTTTGCAGATGCCATCACTGCCGCCAGGAGCCCTCTACTATCAGCCATGGTCAACCCCACCGTGTTCTTTGACATCGCTGTCATGGCGAGCCCTTGGGCCATGTCTCCTTCGAGCTGTTTGCGGACAAGATTCCAAAAACAGCAGAAAACTTTCATGCTTTGAGCACTGGAGAGAAAGGATTTGGTTATAAGGGTTCCTGCTTTCACAGAATTATTCCAGAGTTTATGTGTCAGGGTGGTGACTTCACATGCCATAATGGCACTGGTGGCAAGTCCATCTATGGGGAGAAATTTGATGATGAGAACTTCATCCTAAAGCATACAGGTCCTGGCATCTTGTCCATGGCAAATGCTGGATTCAATACAAATGGTTCCCAGTTTTTCATCTGCACTGCCAAGACTGAGTGGTGGATGGCAAGCATGTGGTCTTTGGCAAGGTGAAAGAAGGTATGAATATTGTGGAGGCCATGGAGCGCTTTGGGTCCAGGAATGGCAAGACCAGGAAGAAGATCACCATTGCTGACTGTGGACGACTCTAATAAGTTTGACTTGTGTTTTATCTTAACCACCAGACCATTCCTTCTGTAGCTCAGGACAGCACCCTCCACCCCATTTGCTCGCAGTATCCTAGAATCTTTGTGCTCTCGCTGCAGTTCCCTTCCATGCCTAGCTGGATTGCAAAGTTGAGTTAAAGTTTATGATTATGAAATAAAAACTAAATAACAACAACAAAAAATTGTTTATAACCAGTGCTTGATCCCATATTCCTGGGAAAACAATTAAAGCTTCAGGTACATTTGGTCATCTGGTCAGCCATTTAAACATTTTATAAAGGGATTTCACTCCATTGTTATTTTCCATGCATGTTTTCTGGTTGTAGAAAAGCTTTCCCATGCAAGAGGGCTGATGTTATAACAGTAGATTATTACGCTACAGTGTATTTTCACCAGATTAAAAAAAAAGTTTTTTATGGTTTGAATCTGCTGGAAACATCAGAGAAAGACTGTCCTTGCCATCTACACTATAACAAAACTTCAGGACCTTGAACTTTGGGTTCATAATCTCACAACTGAGAAGGGTCCCTCCATGCTCTTGGAGCTGTGCACCCACTGGAACACTTAAGGTAAAACTGACCAGGAAAATTTCTCCCAAGAAGAAGATGGCATCATTGATGTGAACATCTTTTCCCAAGTTCACAGATTAAGACTTCTACTATCATGAAACTCTTACCTTTGAATATTTTTTCTTGCTTATGCCTTCTATGAACAATAGAAGTGGAAAAGGGGTCTGTTATGTGCACTTATGGGGAACACTTTTATTTGTGAAGGCGTTTGCAGCCAGCCTTATACATGGATAAAGGCCCAATGTATGTAAGAAACTTTAATGGTAGATGTGTTAGCTCATAATCAATCAAAAACAAAAAATTGATTCACTCCACATAACCCACATAGTGGGTTAAAGAGAACATTGCCAGAAGTCCTTCACTCTTCTAAAAGGGCATCATTTGTTAGGTCCTTTTTCCATGGTTTAAAGTAAAAGCAGCAATGATTAGAAATGTATCCCTCATGATAGGTTCTATAGCAAATTCTACTCTAAAGGCTACAGACTCTAAATTCTCTTGTGAAAGTTATAATAGAATTGGCTAAACAGAGAAGTATCTGTGCAGCTGCTGGCACTTGTGGCCTATACAGAAATACATCAAATGAAGATTATAGAAATTCAGTGGTAGGAGATTGATGAAGAAATTGATTAGTCAAGTCTCGCTCTGTCGCCCAGGCTGAAGTGGCGTGATCTCGGCTCACTGCAACCTCTGACTCCCAAGTTCAAGCAATTCTTCTGCCTCGGCTTCCCAAGTAGCTGGGATTACAGGTGCACACAACCACACCCAGCTAATTTTTGTATTTTAGTAGAGATGGGGTTTCACCACGTTGGCCAGGCTTGTCTTGAACTCCTGACCTCAAGTGAGCCACCTCACCCGGCCGTGAGTAAATTCTGTATCTAGCTCATTCTTTGATCCATTTGATTTTAGGAGGTTTGGTTTATGGGGACCTTGGGTAAGGAGTATAATCCCAAATTCTTGGTATTATCCTCCCAATAGCCATAATAATGGTCTCCCTGATGCGCTGTATGCTCTCAAAGGTTTTAAATGCTTGCATGAGCCATTTCTAGAATGTCATATGGTCTCTCTTCAACTGGAATAACAGGAGCTCAAAGAAATATGCAACCATGAGGGCACCATAACCTATAAATGACATGCTGAGACCAGAAACCCAAAATGATGATAACTGAGAGTGGCACTGAGGCCCTAGGTTTTGGTCACACTCCCACCTAAGTGAAAACCTGATCAAAAAGGGAATTTTTTCAACAAAATTCTGGGAGGCCGTTGTTTTGGACTGAACTTATGCACTAGGCCCCCACAAACCAAACAAAACCAAAATGGGACCACTCATGCCAAGACTTTAAGGAAACACACAGATTCTAGAAAAGACTAGGTTTTGATTTTTCTTCTGCAAATCTCTCTAACAAACATTTCTGACAGTATAGGTATCCACCCCCTAAAGTTTCCATTAAATCTTTTAACCAAATTCATTTCCTCTCACCTAGAGACCATCAAGCTTCAGATGATCATGTAACAAAGGTTCCAGCCAGTTCCAAGTGAAGACACCACCCCTGGACATCAAGAAGCTACCCTTCCTCCACTAGATAGAGCAGGGTGAGAGTTCCGTGATCCCCAATAGGTAGGGACTACGCCCCAAGCCGGCATGAAGCAGTTACAGAAAAAAGACCATCGGTCCCTCTGCCTCCCATAAAGATTTATGGGGATCACATCTCTTGAAGGGGCAAATGAGGCAGGAAAATAGGGTCTGGAGGCAGGGAACATAAGATCGATTCACACTTCAGCTATAACAGGAAATATCCTCTCCATAGGGTGTATGACTATGTAACTTGAATACTTCATCCTCTCCATTTACATAAGGTGTATCTGAAGTAACCAATGGAAACCTCTAGGGGGTAAACGCCCCACAATTCTGTAACGCGGCCTTTGAGCCCCTACGCCCCGCCTGCTCCCACACTGTGGCATGTACATTCATTTTCAATAAATCCCTTCATTCCTTCCTTACTTTGTCCAATTCTTTGTTCAAGACGCCAAGAACCTGGACACCCTCCACTGGTAACAAAGGGGCTTAATAAAATAAGGAGTTGCTACTGAGGGTCTATGAAGTGGTGAAAAGGGAAGAGAGGAGGAAGCAAGGATAACTAGAGATCTATGTGAAGTGAGCACGGGACAGAAGCACCAATAGGCCTAGGAGAGAGGGGGAGGAAGGAGAGACCCAGCGGGGAGCAACCTCCCAAGCCCAGCACCCAACCTTGAATAGGGTGGGGTGCGGGGTAGGGGGAGCTCCCTGCCACCAACCAGCTATCAAAAGGGGCAGTTTGGACTTTAAAGGAGTTGTGAGAGAGGGAGGGAGGGAGCAGCTGAAGCCCCAACACAAATTAGCCTGCCCTCCCACCCACCCCCAGCCCAGTCATCAAGCCGGCCAACACATTGGAATGCTTCGTGACTGACCCATTGGAATGCTCTGAGTTGTAAGGACCTTTCACTTAAAGGAAAACGTACTGTCCCTCCTGGTCTCCCCTCCCAGCCCCCAACCACCCCCACGCCACCTCCCTTCCCTCTCAACCGGACTCTTAGCAAAGAACCCAGGTGTGGCTGAAAGGCTGCCCACCGTAGAAACAGCTTTAGCAGTTTTCCCAGGAAAAAGCCACAAGCCCTGGGGGCTCAGAGGCCCAAAGACAAAAAAAAAAAGGCCTTTCCGCCTAGCAGGAGGCGAGCCCGATTCTTGGGAAAGGGAAGGGACAGACTCAGAGCCTCAGGGCCAAGGGTGAGATCAGCACCCCAGCAGGACAGGAATCTAGCTGGGTCACCTCTCTGAGCCTCAGTCTCCTCCTCTGACCGTGGGGACAACAAACTTCGCTTGCAAGGTGTGAGGAGGGTAACGGATGTAGGGAGGCATTTAGTAGGGCTTGTTCTCTGACAGCCTCTCTCCGAGAGTTTCAAAGGGAGTGGGATCTGGGGAAGGTTGAGGCCTCAGGCCTGGTAACTAGAATACTTTCCCTTTTACCCACCACCATCCAGGCCTGGAAGAAGTAAGATCAGAAGTTGGACAGGAGAGGTCCGGCCGCGCGGGCGTCACCTTAGAGCGCCACTGTCGGCTCGGGTGGGCTCAGGTGAACGCAGTGAGGGAGGGCCGAGGCCAGCAGAGGCGAGGAGTGGATGCTGCAGGGGCGCAGGCCGGCCAGAGGAACGCATCCCGGGTCGCTCCCTGCTTCGCCCCCGCCTCCTGGCAGGGCCAGCGGAGCCAGTGCTCCAGCGCCCCCGTAACACCTCAAAGCGCACGGAGTCCGTGTTGGGGAACTTGGCGGCAGAGTGACGGGGACCTAGGAACCTGCGGTGGGGCCGAGCGCCTAGACCTCGCCCTGAGGTCAACGCGGGTCGACCTGGGGGGCGGATGGGCTCGGGCTGCGTCGGGGGGAGGCGGAGGTGAGGGACCAGCGAAGAGCGTAGGAGCAGGCCCGGGGCGACGCGAGGGCGGACCCAATTTCGGAATAGCGCGGCCCCGGCGGCGGCGTGCGCTGGGAGGAATGCTGGGGCTGTCGCTAGCGCCAAACGACCACGCTGCGACCTTTTCACTCTGTGCTCTGAACTTCAAATCGCCCTCCCCAATTTTTTTTATTTTTATTTTTATTTTGAGACGGAGTTTCACTTTTGTTGCCCAGGGCTGGAGTGCAGTGACATGATCTCGGCTCACTGCAACCTCCACCTCCTGGGTTCAAGCGGTTGTCCTGCCTCAGCCTCCTGAGTAGCTGGGATTACAGACCCCCGCCACCATGCCCGGCTAATTTTTTTTATATTTATTTATTTATTTATTTATTTATTTTTGTAGTAGATGCAGGGTTTCACCATGTTGGCCAGGTTGATCTCGAACTCCTGTCCTCAAGTGATCCGCCTGCCTCAGCCTCCCAAAGTGCTGGGATTACAAGCGTGAGCCACCGCACCCGGCCCTCCCCCAATTTTTAAAACTCGCTGCCTGGTCTGACAGCTACAGGGCCAGGAATTCAAAACTTAGCCTCACCAGTCGCCCCTCCTCAGACCGAGGAGGTTGTTTTGTTTCGTTTGAGACAGAATCTCACTCTGTCGCCCAGGCCGGATTGCAATGGCGTAATCTCGGTTCACTGCAACCTCTGCCTCCCCGGTTCAAGCCATTCTCCTGCTTCAGCCTCCCGAGTAGCTGGGATTACAGGCGCCTGCCACCACACCTAGCTAATTTTTGTATTTTTAGTAGAGACGGGGTTTCACCATGTTGGCCGGGATGGTCTCGAACTCTTGATCTCAAGTGATCCGCCCACCTCGGCCTCCCAAAGTGCTGGGATTATGGGTGTGAGCCACCATGGCCGGCCAGACCTGGGGTTTGGACCCATTAAAGAGCTTCCTTACAGATGGCTGGTGGTCTTGCCACCAATTGTTTCAAAAGCAGATGTCTGGTTTAGAGTACTTAAGACATTCACAGATTCAAATGTTGAATTTTGAAATATCCCTGATATATTTCTGTATTGTATTACCAAAAAAAAAGAAGTTAGACAGGAGTTTGGAACTGGAGAACAGCCTGTTGGGGGAGTGGGGAGCACAGCAGGGCTACCCGGGCCCCTCCTCCTCCCTGTCCCTTCGGCTCCCACCCTCTGCCAGGCTTACCTGTAAATCGGGCCATACTTCTGGAAATTCTGGACATGGTGAAGGTGGACTTTGTGTGTGCCCGTCTCCCTCCAGAAATGGTACAGGTTTAGCCAGCCATTGTCACCAGGAGAGGGGATCTCATTGAAGGGGCGAGGACTGCGAGTGGAGATGCCAGCTCTCTCGCCAGTGGGCACCCTGAGACGCCCCAGCCCCTCCCTGGGGGCACTCAGAAAGGTCTGGCAGCCTTTGACCAGGACTGAGCGTGGGGAAAGACCCTTGGCCAGCATGCTGTCCCCACAGCTGTGACTGTACCTGCTCCACTTCAGCGGGGACTGCCAGGATGACTGTAGCCCTGAGCCACCAGAGCCAAGATTATAACTACCAGCTCAAGGCCATACCAGAAGCTGATAAAACGTTCACGTCCTTCCTCCTGCTGCAGGCTCCACCCCACAGACAGCTCCTCCCCTACTCGGTATGAAGATTCAGTCTGGAATTTCTGCAGCGTGAGGTTCTCCAAAGGACAGGGAGACCCCTCTGTCTCTGCCCTCAGTGCCAGCCCTAGAAGACTCCTGAAATATCTGCCTGTGCCTTTGCCTGAGCTGGGGCCTCCCGCTGGCCCCTGCAGTGGAGTCCATGCCCTGGCAGCCATTGGTCAAGACTGCAGACAACCTGTGTTTGGGGGAAATAAGGGGCCCAAGAGAAGGTCAGAGCCATCTTGCCAGCTTGGGCGACATACATCTTAGTTATGGCCCCACTGTATAGACACACATCATTGAACAACAGGGATAAGTTCTGAGAAATGCATCCTTAGGCTATTTTATTTTATTTTATTTTGAGAGAGTTTCACTCTTGTTGCCCAGGCTGGAGTGCAGTGGCGCGATCTCGGCTCACTGCAACCTCTGCCTCCCGGGTTCAAGTGATTCTCCTGTCTCAGCCTCCCGAGTAGCTGGGATTACAGGCACATGCCACCATGCCCAGCTAATTTTTGTATTTTTAGTAGAGACGGGGTTTCATCATATTGATCAGGCCGGTCTCGAAACTCCTGACCTCAGGTGATCCACCCGCCTCGGCCTCCCAAAGTGCTGGGATTACAGGTGTGAGCCACTGAGCCCGGCTTCCTTAGGCTATTTCGTTGAGGTGTGAACAACCCAGAGTTCACTGACACAAACCTGGATGGCATAGCTTACTACACACCTAAGCTACATGGGATAGTACAAACCTGTACGGCACGTACTGTGCTGAATACTGTGGGCAATTGTAACACAAACACAAGTATCTGTTTAAACATAGCGAAACACAGACATGGTACAGTAAAAATAAAGTATTATAATCTTATGGGACCACAGTTTATATGTGTTCCATAGTTGACCAAAATGCCATTATGCAGCACGTGATTGTATATATATGTGATTATAAACTGTTTTATATAGTTCCCTGATTTTAAAATACCATATATTTTCTGAAAATATTGTGTAAATGGCAAGTGTTGCTATTATTATTTTTTAAATTACAGTTGTATTTGTTCATTATAGAACGCTGAGGAAAAGGCCAAATAAGAAAATTAAAATCCTGTGGGTCATTAATGTTAGAATGAAAGAAACCAGACACTAAAGAATACACACTGTTGGATTCCATTTTGATGAAGTTCAAGAATTGGCAAAATTAATTTATGGTGTTAGAAGTGTTTCTCTTGTGGGGTAATGACTGGAAGGAGGTACCACAGAACTTTCTGGAGTGCTGGAAATGTTCTTTTTAAGCTGAGTGTTTACATATGTAAAAATTCACTGAACTGTACATTTGTGATTTGTTTCATTTTATTAAATATAAGTTACTTCAATAAAAATGTAAATAAAAAATCTGCATCTTTGCCTAGGTAATCCTTTCTCCTGTATTAAAAACAATGACCTTTAGAGAGAGGACACAGACTCATTGAGTAGGAAAAAGCCCCAAATAAGCTTTGGTGCAGGTTTCCTCCTCCTCAGATTCTGTGGGAAGGAGAAGGAGGTCCCTGACTCCTGAGAGATCAAATTGTCACTGCAGGCAGAACATGGGCCACCCTGACACAGTGAAGAGAACAGGGAGACGGGTACTAGAAGCCAGCGGCCCTGAGAAGCTCTGCGCTTACTGCCATCTGGTAAGGAAGGGGCAGCAGTTCATTCAGTGGGTCCCAGCAAGGGTGGCAGCATCACACCTAACAGTCATCCTGGTAACCCAGGTGATGGCCATTGGACTCTCTCTGTTTATGAGGCCAATGAATGTGGTCCTGGCTTTTATCAAAACAGCTGGGCATCTGGGGCTGGGTTGTCCAGGCACAAATTCCCAAAGCATTTTTGGAAATTATCTAGCTAATGACTCTATGCCTCAACTCAAGGCAAAAAGCCAGAAACTCTCTTTCCCAGCATCCCTTGCAACTGGGATGCAGGCAGATGACTTGGGCTCTACCAATCAGATGCACCCTCATGAAATCTTCGTTGAGAAGGTAGCAACATGATGAAGCAGGCACCATGTGAAACCCAGTCTGACATATGGGGTGGCAGGGACCTCCACCCTGGGACAGCTGCAGCACCTGAGCCCTGTGGGGCTCAGTGGGTGGGCACCAGGGCAGCTCTGAGATGTGAGTTGAGTGATATTCCTGAAACCTTGGCATCCAAGCCTGATTATTGACCCTCCTAGAGATTTGGTGAGCGACATAGTCCCCTTGATACATTTTTTTCCTACTACATGTTAGCTACTACATCTGCTGTTAACAACTAAGAACTGTGAGTGATACCCTAGTAAACAACTAACTATATTGCTAAGAGTTTGTCATACTCTTTTTTTCTTTCCTTTTTTTTTTTTTTTTTTTTTTAGACGGAGTTTCACTCTTGTTGCCTAGGCTGGAGTGCAATGGTGTGATCTTGGCTCACCACAATCTTTGCCTCCCAGGTTCAAGTGATTCTCCTGCCTCAGCCTCCCGAGTAGCTGGGATCACAGGCATGTGCCACCACGCCCGTCTCATTTTTTGTATTTTTAGTAGAGACAAGGTTTCTCCATGTTGGTCAGGATGGTCTCGAACTCCTGACCTCAGGTGATCCGCCAACCTCGGCCTCCCAAAGTTCGGGGATTACAGGCGTGAGCCACTGCACCTGGCCTGTCATACTCTTATATTCCAAACTTATCCAAACTCTTATATTCCAAACTTACTCCAAACATTTTGTTCCAGCTCAGATAATCCTACTTTTAATTTATTTACAGGCTTTAACTCCTTAAGGGGACAGTCTAGGAACCAAAGTGAGAAAGTCTCACGGCAAACTGTCACTTGATGGAAAGGAGGGCAAAAGGTTTGTTATGCGGACTGTCAGGCCTCTGAGCCCCAGCTAAGCCATCGTATCCCCTGTGACCTGCACATATACGTCCAGATGGCCCGAAGCAAGTGAAGAATCACAAAAGAAGTGAAAATAGCCAGTTCCTGCCTTAACTGATGACATTCCACCACAAAAGAAGTGAAAATGGTCAGTCCCTGCCTTAACTGATGACATTACCTTGTGAAATTCCTTCTCCTGGCTCATCCTGGCTCCAAAGCTCCCCCACTGAGCACCTTGTGACCCCCACCCCTGCCAGCCAGAGAACAACCCCCTTTGAGTATAATTTTCCACTACCTACCCAAATCCTATAAAACAGCCGCACCCCATCTCCCTTCGCTGACTCTCTTTTAGGACTCAGCCCACCTGCACCCAAGTGATTAAAAAGCTTTATTGCTCACACAAAGCCTGTTTAGTGGTCTCTTCACACGGATGCACGTGAAACTTGGTGCTATGACTCGAATCGGGGGACCTCCTTTGGGAGATCCATCCCCTGTCCTGCTCTTTGCTCCGTGAGAAAGATCCACCTAAAATCTCGGGTCCTCAGACCAACCAGCCCAAGGAACATCTCACCAATTTTAAACCTGGTAAGTGGCCTCTTTTTACTGTCTTCTCCAACCTCCCTCACTATCCCTCAACCTCTTTCTCTTTTCAATCTTGGCAGCATCTTTCAATCTCTCCATTCTCTTAATTTCAGTTCCTTTCCTTTTCTGGCAGAGACAGAGGAGATGCGTTTTATCCGTGAACCCAAAACTCTGGCGCTGGTCACGGACTCAGCAAGACAGTTTTCCCTTGGTGTTTAATCACTGCGGGGACGCCTGCTTGATTATTCCCCCACATTTCAGAGGTGTCTGATCACCGTGGTAATGCCTGCCTTGATCCTTCACCCTTAGTGTCAAGTACCAGTATTTTGGGGGACAAGCACCACCCACCCTTTCTCTCCGTGTCTCTACCCTCTCTTTTCTCTCCACTTTCCTGGGGGGGCAAGCACCCCCCACCCATTCTCCACTTTCCTCGGAGGCAAGCAACCCGCCACCCCTTCTCTCCATGTCTCTACCCTCTCTTTTCTCTCCACTTACCTGGGGAGCAAGCACCTCCCACCCCTTCTCTCCATGTCTCTACCCTCCCTTTTCTCTCCACTTTCCTGGGGGGCAAGCACCCCCCACACCTTCCCTCCGTGTCTCTATCCTCTCTTTTCTCTGGGCTTGCCTCCTTCACTATGGGCAACCTTCCACCCTCCATTCCTGCCTCTTCTCCCTTAGCCTGTGTTCTCAAGAACTTAAAACCTCTTCAACTCACACCTGACCTAAACCTAAATGCCTTATTTTCTTCTGCAATGCCACTTAACCCCAATACAAACTTAACAATGGTTCTAAATAGCCAGAAAATGGCACTTTCGATTTCTCCATCTTATAAGATCTAGATAATTCTTGTAAAATGGGCAAATGGTCTGAGATGCCTGATGTCCAGGCATTCTTTTACACATTGGTCCCTCCCTAGTCTCTGTTCCCAATGCAACTCGTCCCAAATCTTCCTTCTTTCCCTCCCGCCTGTCCCCTCAGTCCCAACCCCAAGTGTTGCTGAGTCTTTCCAATCTTCCTCTTTTACGGACCCATCTGACCTCTCCCCTCCTCCCCAGGCTGCTCCTTACCAGGCCAAGCCAGGTCCCAATTCTTCCTCAGCCTTTGCTCCCCCAGCCTATAATCCCTTTATCACCTCCCCTCCTCACACCCAGTCCGGCTTACAGTTTTGTTCCACGACTAGCCCTCCTCCATCTGCCCAACAATTTCCTCTTAAAGAGGTGGCTAGAACTAAAGGCATAGTCAAGGTTAATGTTCCTTTTTCTTTATCCGACCTCTCTCAAATCAGCGTTTAGGCTCTTTTTCATCAAATATGAAAAACCCAGCCCAGTTCATGGCCCCTTTGGCAGCAGCCCTGAGAGGCATTACAGCCCTAGACCCAGAAAGACCAGAAGGCCGTCTTATTCTCAATATGCATTTTATCACCCAGTCAGCTCCTAACATTAAAAAAAAAAAAAGTTCCAAAAATTAGATTCCGGCCCTCAAACCCCACAACAGGACTTCATTAACCTCACCTTCAAGGTGTACAATAATAGAGAAAAGTTACAATTACTTGCCTCCACTGTGAGACAAAACCCCAGCCGCACCTCCAGCACATGAGAACTTCAAAATGCCTAAGCTGCACATGCCTAAGCCGCAGCAGTCAAGCATTCCTACAGGAACTTCTCCAGCAGGAACTTGCTTCAACTGCTGGATATCTGGTCACTGGGCCAAGGAATGCCCGCAGCCCAGGATTTCTCCTAAGCCATGTCCCATATGTGCAGGACCCCACTGGAAATTGGACTGTCCAACTCACCCAGCAGCCACTTCCAGAGCCCCTGGAACTCTGGCCCAAGGCTCTCTGACTGACTCCTTCCCAGATCTTCTCAGCTTAGCAGCTGAAGACTGATGCTGTCTGATCACCTCGGAAGCCTCCTGGATCATCACAAATACTTTAGGTAACTCTTACAGTGGAGGGTAAGTCCGTCCCCTTCTTAATCAATATGGAGGCTACCAACTCCACATTACCTTCTTTTCAAAGGCCTGTTTCCTTTGCCTCCATAAGTGTTGTGGGTATTGACAGCCAGGCTTCCAAACCTCTTAAAACTCCCCAACTCTGGTGCCAACTTGGACAATATTCTTTTATACACTCCTTTTTAGTTATCCCAACCTGCCCAATTCCCTTATTAGGTCAAGATATTTTAACTAAATTATCTGCTTCCCCGGCTATTCCTGGACAGCCACACCTCATTGCTGCCCTTTTCCCCAATTCAAAGCCTCCTTCACATCCTCCCCTTGTATCTCCCCAACTTAATCCACAGGTATGGGACACCTCTACCCCCTCCTTGGTGACTGATGATGCACTCCTTACCATCCCATTAAAACCTAATCATCCTTACCCTGTTCAATGCTAATATCCCATCCCACAGCATGCTTTAAAAAGATTAAAGCCTGTTATCACTTGCCTGTTAGAGCATGGTCTTTTAAAGCCTATAATCTCTCCTTACAATTCCCCCATTTTACCCGTCCAAAAACTGGACAAGCCTTACAGGTTAGTGCAGGATCTGTGCCTTATCAACCAAATTGTTTTGCCTATCCACCCCATGGTGCCAAACCCATATACTCTCCTATCCTCAATACCTCCCTCCACAACCCATTATTCTGTTCTAAATAAATCTGGCTGACCCCATAGATCCTAAATCCTTTTCCCAATCCCCTTTCCATTCCTTACAAAGAGCTACCACCTAGCTCTCCCTAACTCATCACTCCCATTTTGTTACACACAGCTGAAGCACAGGGCTGTGCAGTCAGAGTTCTTACACAAGAGCTGGGACCGCACCCGGCAGCCTTTCTGTCCAAACAACTTGACCTTATTGTTTTAGCCTAGCCCTCATGTCTGCGTGTGGCGGCTGTCACTGCTTTAATGCTTTTAGAGGCCCTCAAAATCACAAACTGTGCTCAACTCACTCTCTACAGTTCTCATAACTTCCAAAATCTATTTTCTTCCTCACACCTGATGCATATGCTTTCTGCCCCCCACCACTACCTCTCAGCTAGCCAAACTCATTGCCTTAACTTAAGCCCTCAGTCTTGCAAAAGGACTACATGTCAATATTTATACTGATTCTAAATATGCCTTCCATATCCTGCACCACCATACTGTTATATGGGCTGAAAGAGGTTTCCTCACTACACAAGGGTCCTCCATCTTAATCCCTCTTTAATAAAAACTCTTCTCAAGGCCACTTTACTTCCAAAGGAAGCTGGAGTCATTCACTGCAAGGGCCATCAAAAGGCATCAGATCCCATTGCTCAGGGCAACGCTTATGCTGATAAGATAGCTAAAGAAGCATCTAGCTTTCCAAATTCTGTCCCTCACGGCCAGGTTTTCTCCTCATTGGTCACTCCAACCTACTCCCCCACTGAAACTTCCACCTAACAATCTCTCCCCACACAAGGCAAAGGGCAAATGGTTCTTAGACCAAGGAAAATGTCTCCTTCCAGCCTCACAGGCCCATTCTATTCTGTCATCATTTCATAACCTCTTCCATGTAGGTTATAAGCCGCTAGCCTGTCTCTTAGAACCTCTCATTTGCTTTCCATCATGGAAGTCTATCCTCAAGGAAATCACTTCTCAGTGTTCCATCTGCTATTCTACTACCCTCAGGGATTGTTCCGGCCCGCTCCCTTTCCTACACATCAAGCTCAGGGATTTGCCCCTGCCCAGGACTGGCAAATTGACTTTACTCACGTGCCCTGAGTCAGGAAACTAAAATACCTCTTGGTCTGGGTAGACACTTTCACTGGTTGGGTAGAGGCCTTTCCCACAGGGTCTGAGAAGGCCGCTGTGGTCATTTCTTCCCTTCTGTCAGACATAATTCCTCAGTTTGGCCTTCCCACCTTTATACAGTCTGATAACGGACCGGCCTTTACTAATCAAATCACCCAGGCAGTTTCAGTGAAACCTTCATACCCCTTACCGTCCTCAATCTTCAGGAAAGGTAGAACAGACTAATGGTCTTTTAAAAAACACACCTCACCAAGCTCAGCCACCAATTTAAAAAGGACTGGACAATACTTTTACTACTTGCCCTTCTCAGAATTTGGGCCTGTCCTCAGAATGCTACAGGGTGCAGCCCATTTGAGCTCCTGTATGGATGTTCCTTTTATTAGGCCCCAGTCTCATTCCAGACACCAGCTCAACTTGGACTGTGCCCCAAAAACTTGTCATCCCTACTATCTTCTGTCTAGTCATACTCCTAGTCACCGTTCTCTTGTTTACACCCTGCTCGTTTACACTGCCAGTTTACACTGTTTCTCCAAGCCATCACAGCTGATATCTCCTGGTGCTATCCCCAAACCGCCACTCTTACCTCCCTCTTAAAGTAAATAAATAATCTTTGCTGGCAGGTCTCTGCTGAACCTCCTTAGGCACTCTCCAGTTGGATGTACCTGGGTCCTCCCAATTCTTAGTCCTTTAATACCTGTTTTTCTCCTTCTCTTATTCGGACCTTGTGTCTTCCATTTAGTCTTTCAATTCACACAAAACCGCATCCAGGCCATCACCAATCATTCTATACAAGTGTTTCTTCTAACAACCCCAAAATATCACCCCTTACCACAAAATCTTCCTTCAGCTTAATCTCTCCCACTCTAGGTTCCCACACTGCCCCTAATCCCGCTCAAAGCAGCCCTGAGAAACATCACCCATTATCTCTCCATACCACCCCCAAAAAAATTTTGCTGCCCCAGCACTTCAACACTATTTTATTTTATTTTTCTTATTAATATAAGAAGACAGGAATGTCAGGCCTCTGAGCCCAAACTAAGCCACGGTATCCCCGTGACCTGCAGGTACACATCCAGATGGCCCGAAGCAAGTGAAGAATCACAAAAGAAGTGAAAATGATCAGTCCCCGCCTTAACTGATGACATTACCTTGTGAAATTCCTTCTCCTGGCTCAAAAGCTCCCCCACTGAGCACCTTGTGACCTCCACCCTGCCAGCCAGAGAAAAACCCCCTTTGACTATAATTTTCCACTACCTACCCAAATCCTATAAAACGGCCCCACCCCATCTCCCTTCGCTGACTCTCTTTTAGGACTCAGCCCACCTGCACCCAGGTGATTAAAAATCTTTATTTCTCACACAAAGCCTGTTTGGTGGTCTCTTCACACGGACACGCGAGACGCGTGTGAAAGGGACTGCTACTGTATTCCTTGTAGTTTTACCCCCTTAGGTAAGTGTTAAAAATATTTTGGTGTGGTTCCTTCTAGTCCTTTTTCTAATCTCATTTCTAATTAATTCTTATTAATTTTTTTGCTTTATTTTCTGAGAGGTTAAAATTTTATTTACTCTGGCTGGACACGGTGGCTCACGCCTGTAATCCCAGCACTTTGGAAGGCCTAGGTGGGTGGATCATCTAAGGTCAGGACTTTGCGAACAGCCTGGCCAACATGGTAAAACCCCATCTCTACTAAAAATACAAAAAAATTAGCCAGGTGTGGTGGCGGGCCCCTGTAATCCCAGCTACTCAGGTGGCTGCAGCAGGAGGTTCAGCTGAACCCAGGAGGCGGAGGTTGCAGTGAGCCAAGATCACGCCATTGCACTCCAGCCTGGGCAACAAAAGTGAAACTCCGTCTCAAAAAATAAATAAATAAATAAAATATTTACTCATTTTTCCTTGTCGTGTAGTTTTATCAAAATAATCCATGTAGGTGGTTGAAAAATTCAAGTAGTTCTTGTATCAGTCTGGACTCAACCAGAAAAGCAGACCAGTAGGAGATATGTATCAAGACATTGATTGGTTTATAAAATCATGAGACTGGCTAGGCAAGTCCAAAATCTGTAGGGCAGCCCATCAGGAAGGGCAGGCTGGGACTCTCAGGGATGGGCTGAAGCCACTTTGCTCGGGCAGAATTTCTTCTTCAGGGAAGCTGCAGCCCTGCTCTGAAGGCCTTTCAACTGATTGAACCAGGCCCACCCAGATCATTTACGACAATCTCCGTTACTTAAAGTTAACTGATTTTGGATTTTAATTACATCTATAAAATACCTTCACAGCAACACCTGGATTTGTGTTTGATTGAATAACTGGGGGCCATAGTCTAGTTGGCACACAAAACTATCAGTCAATGCTACTGAATATACATAAAACTGCACATAAAACTGACTATCAACAGGATTACTAAACTTGTAAGGAAAGAGAGCAACCCCCCGCTCCAACCCCAGCCCTCCCTACTCCTGATGCCAGTTCCCAGAGGGAAATGGAAATCTCTTCTCCACAATTAACCAATCAGGTTCCCATCCATTTGTTTTTTCTTAGAAGCATCTCCCAGCCATTGCGTTCCCTGATTCATGCTGCTTATCTCTAAGCCTGTGCACAGCTTTTATCCTCCCTTCACCATCATTTTGGAAATTTCTTTTTTCTTGCCTCTCTACCTACCCCATGTCTCTCCTGTTTTGCTTGAATGTACCTCTCAGTACTTGCTTAGAAAGAGTGCATGAAAGGCTTCATTTTGAGGCCTTTGCTTATCTGACAATGCATTTATTCTGCCCTCACACTTGATCAAGAGTTTAGCTGGATATAAAATTCTAAGTTGAAAATAATTTTCAATCTTTTAAAGTAATTTTTGAAAGCATAGCTCCATTGTCTTCCACTTTCCGGAATTGCCATTGGGAAGTCCAAGGCTATTCTGATTCCTGTATCCCTGCATTTATCCTTTTTATTCCCATCTGGTAGCTCCCAGGAACTTCTGGCTGCTCTGAAATCTCACAATGCACCTTGTCACATCAGTCCTTGGGCAAGAGACTTCGTGAGTCTTTTCAGTCTGGAAATGCAAGTTCTCAAATCCCTATAAATGTTCTTGTATAATTTATTTCATAATTTCTCCCCTCTACTTTCTCTCTTACCTACTTCTGGAATTCCTATGGTTCATACGTGAACCTCTTGATTTTATCTTTATTGTTTTATTTTCTCTCCCATGTTCCATTTCTTTGTCCCACCAAATAATTCTCAACTTCAGCTTCCAACCTTTTTTTTTAGATGGAGTCGTACTCTGTTGCCCAGGCTGGAGTGCACAATCTCAGCTCACTGCAACCTCCACCTCCTGGGTTCAAGCAGTTCTCCTGTCTCAGCCTCCTGAGTAGCTGGGATTACAGGTGTGTACCACCACGCCTGGCTAGTTTTTGTATTTTTAGTAGAGACAGGGTTTCTCTATGTTGGTCAGGCTGGTCTCGAACTCCTGCCCTCAGGTGGTCTGCCTGCCTCAGCCTCCCAAAGTGCTGTGATTATAGGCATGAGCCACCGCGCCCAGCTGCTTGCAGCCTTTCCACTGCAATTTTTATTTCCACAATCTGTTCTTTAATTTCCTACAGCCCTTTCTTATGTCTGGATGTGGACACAATATGGATGTAACAGCTTCTCTTAATTCTCTGAAGATATTAAACATCGTTTTTATCTTTGTTCGTTTAGTTTTCTTTCACTTTCTGCATAGTCTGTTTCCTCTGAATTCCTTTTTCTGTTTGTTTTGATCCCTGCCTTTCATATTAGAAGATTCCTAGGCCAGGCTTGGTGGCTCATGCCTGTAATCCCAGAACTTTGGGAGGCCAAGGCAGGCAGATCACCTGAGGGCAGGAGTTTGAGACCAGCCTGACCAACATGGAGAAACTCCGTCTCTACTAAAAATACAAAATTAGCCGGGCGTGATGGTGCATACCAGTGACCCCAGCTACTCGGGAGGCTAAGGCAGGAGAATCACTTAAACTCAGGAGGCGGAGGTTGTGGTGAGCTGAGATCATGCCATTGCACTCCAACATGGGCAACAAGAGTGAAACTCCGTCTCAAAAAAAAAAAAAAAGATCGGGCGTGGTGGCTCACGCCTGTAATCTCAGCACTTTGGGAGGCTGAGGTGGGCGGATCACGAGGTCAGGAGATCAAGACCATCCTGGTTAAGACGGCGAAACCCCGTCTCTACTAAAAATACAAAAAATTAGCCAGGCGTGGTGGTGGGCGCCTGTAGTCCCAACTACTCGGGAAGCTGAGGCAGGAGAATGGCGTGAACCTGGGAGGTGGAACTTGGAGTGAGCCGAGATCGTGCCACTGCACTCCAGCCTGGGCGACAGAGCAAGACTCCGTCTCAAAAAAAAAAAAAAAAAGATTCCTTAATTGTCTGATGATTTTTGGCAGTCCACCCAAAGTCCTACCTGGATTCTAAATTTAAGAGTCAGGACCCAAGTGACTGACTGGAGTTTGGAACAGCTGTGGCTTCAGGGCAAGGTGATAGGGAGGACTCAGACACCAATCTCAGTGCCTATACAACTTATCAGTTGGGCTGATCATTTCCTCTATGGAAGAATCTTCTAGATCTTCACTTGCCTTACTGTGGCTGGAATTCAAACATGAGTTATACCTCACCCAGGCCTGGGCTTTCAGGCCCTGGCCATGCTGCTGAGAAGCAGACCTGGACACAGGTGCAGGGCAGTGAGCAATGTGACCCAACACCCTGGGGGACAAAGACCTCATCACCTCCTCTTTCTCCTCTGGCCTTGCCCTCCACCATCAGCCAGGAACTTCCTCTGTGGAAGTCTGCAGTGATTTTTGGGTTGGCCTCACACAAGGCAGGCTGTGGGGAAGAGTGAGGAAAGGGCAGAGTCAGGCCTCAGAGGCAGCCCCAAGGGCCCGAGTCAAGAATGGGTCTTCCCCAGGCCTTGGAGAAACATGAAGAAACAAAGGAATTTCACCTTGGAACCCTAATCCTCGTCATCTCTCCCCAGTTGACCCAGATCTGGGGCTATAATTCAGTACAACTGACTCAGAGGGGCTCTGGGTCCCTTGAGCTGAGGTCTGTGGTCAGGCTCCACTCTGGACACACTCTAAGACCTTGGCAAATCTGGTTGCCGTGGAACTCAGGGTGTCAACTTTCCCTGTCCACACACTTAATCTGTGCTGCTTTCCCCTCAGAGCTGCTTCCATACCTCCTCCCATCATATCATATCCCCAGACCCATCCTTCCAGCCCAGGTCAGCCCCCACACCCATCCCCCATCACCCTGCATCTACCACTTTCCCAAACAACAAGGGTCAGTCACCTGTAGAGTTTTCAAGTCATTTCAACAAAATTACAGCCCACTTGGTAAAAATGTGTAGGTCAGAAAACACACATGTGCCATGTAGAGCATTTCATGACAGCAATCTACACTATACCTTATACTTATCATTGGAGGGTACAACTTCTTGCTTTTTTTCCCCAAAATCTTATTTTCTGGCAAATAAGGCATTTAAAACACACATCTAAGAGACAGAAAATAGACTGGTGGTTGCTTAGAGCTAGGGGGACAGAGGGATTAGAGGATGGGACATAAAGTGTTTAGGGATTCTTAGGATGATGAAAATGAAAATATTGTAAAGTATATTGTGGTAATTATTGAACAACTCTCTGAATACACTAAAAGCCATTGAATTGCGTACTTTAAGTGGGTGAATTGTATGGTGTGTGAATTATATCTCAATAGAGCTGTTACCAAACACACACACACACACACACACACATACACATGAGTGACATCCTCCTGGCCTCTTCTGTTGTATGTGTCAGCCCATAGATCACCCACGACGGCAAAAGTTGTCCTTACACAGCCACTTGACCCCAGACTCCAATACTGTTGAATCACTTTCAACAAATTTAGAGCAACAGTTTTTAGCAGAAAAAAAAAAAAAAGTACTTATCAAGAGTGGTTGTTGCTCTCCCTGCTGGAGTGACCACTACCTCATCAGTCACGAACCTTCTGATAAAGAGAGTTTGGAGAAAGCCTGTTTTGCCTCACTGATGACCTTGAGCCTGGAATGACATCAGCTGAGGAAGGCAGTGTCTCACAAGCAGCGGCAGGGTGATGAGCTTCCACAAAGAAAAGCAGTCCTCCAAGGACTGGTTTTTCCTCCAAAGGTCTCAGCACTGAGGTGACATTTATAACTTTCTGACTTAAAGTCAATCCCATTGTTCTACGCAGCCCCACATTCCTCCCTCAGAAGGAGCCCTAATCTATGTGGCATGGAAGAACTTGTGGTCCTCTTGGCAGCCATCCCAACTTCCGTTCAGGCCTCCGCACCTCCCCCAGTGTTGTGGGGCACTGACCGCCTCCCCAGAAGTGGCCCAGGCTGGAGGTTATTGCCTCATCCTCTCCAATGGCCACGGTCACATCACAGCATAGACCAGTGATTCAGTTTGGGCCAATGAAACACAAGGAAAGGTTTGCTGTGGCTTCTGGGAGAATAGCTCCCTCACTTCTCTGAAAGAGCTTCCAGAAACACATCACTCGCCCCAGACAAGGCTGAATGTATTAGCTGTTTACTGATGCTTAACAAATTATCCCAAAATTTAGTGGCTTAAAACAATAAAGGCTTATTATCTCACAGCTTCTGAGGGTGCAGCACCCAGGATCAGCTTTGCTGGGTGACTGGGTGGCTGGGTGGCTGGGTGGCTGGGTGACTGGGTGGCTGGGTGGCTGAGTGGCTCAAGCTCAGGGTTTCTCATAAGCGGCTGCCATCCCTGAAGCTTGACCAGGGTGTAGGATCAGCTTCCAAGCTCAGTGGATTAAACTGGCCCTGCTTCAAAACTTTTCAGTGGCTGTTTCAGGACTATTGAGAAGATTAATGAATGATATATACATTTCAAAATATATATATTACACATATACATGTGTATATTACATAATTTTTCCCTCCCTCTCTCTGTTCTTGCCAGTGCCCAAACTGAAATTTTCACCCTCTCAAAAGTGATGGGAAGTTAGGGTCCAACCCTCACCAAGCCCCTTACGATGGGCAAGTGAATCCTCTGCTAGGTGAGGTTAGCCTAGTGCTCGACTATGCCTAAGTCCTTCTTGGCTCTCTCAAGACAGGCCCATACTTATAGTGCTTTCTCCTCCCACTCCTGCCTCCCACGTTCTGTAACTATCCTGTCATTCTCAGAGTAGAGGGTGTACACATTTAGACCCATCTAAACGTTGCCTAGGATGGGGAACGTGATTTTGTTCCTGGCAGACAGCTTGGATGGATAAACAGAAAATCCAAATCACAGACTTAAAGAAGATAGAAGTGTATTCTCTCTCCCATAAAGGATGTCCAAGGCTGGGCAGTCCAGGGTGAGTGTGTCAGTCCCAGCAAAATGCCAGGCTCCATCTTCCTGCTTCACCACGAAGACATTTGGTTGGCATTTCTAAGGCCACCTGATGGTCCAATCTGCTGCTGGAGTGTTAACCGTGCTGCTGGCCAGAAGGCGGAAGAACTCAAGAAGACCAAAAGGGGCCCTCCTTGAAGAGCCAGCTTCATTTAAGCCCCTTCCTCAAAGTCCCACATGAGTCCAACCACATCTCATTGGCAGGAACTTAACCACATTGAGGCAGGAGAATAGGGAATTAGGGCAACCAAGGATTAAGGCGTGAACAAAAGAAGAGCAGGTGCAGCCAGTTCACATAAGCAAAAGGAACAGCAGGTACAGCCAGTTCTAGGCAGGATTAGGCAACATACAGGCCACATCTTCACTTCCGTGATAACCACAGGCCTAGGCAGGATTAGGCAACATACAGGCCACATCTTCACTTCCGTGATAACCACAAGCCAAGTCTCCACTTCAGCCTTTAATTGGTCGCGGGTCAATCCTTCATCGGATGTAACTGATTGGAAGCCTCTGGAGGGCACCGGGGGTGTTCATATTCTTTAGCTTAATAAAATCTCTAATTGAAGGGGCTCCTGAGCCACTTGCTCGAGCCCACTCTTGCTCTGTGAATTGTGCTTGCACATCTTCAATAAATCTGTGCCTTCATTACTCCATTCTTTCATTGCTTTGTCTTTTGTTGCTTTGTTTGTGCGTTTTGTTCAATTCTTTAACATGCCAAGAACCTGGACAACTCAGTCAAGACCTTCCATTCAGTAACCACATGACTGTACCTAGGTACAGGGAGGCTGGGCAATGTTGTTTTGCTCTGGATGGCAATACATCCGCTAGCAGAGGTGCTGGCCAGAACATAGACATAATAATACAGTTTCGTATCATGAAACAAGCAACGGTTTTGGAGCCACATGGACTCGGGTTCAAATCCTAGTTCAACCACTGAGTGGTCGCGTGGCATAGGACAAGAAGACACTTGAGCTACTTGAGACTTAATTTTTTCATATTTAAAATGGAGATAATCAGACCTGCCTCTCAGAGCTGTTGCAAGATAAAAAAGCACTTAAAAGATTCATAGGTTCTCAAAGTAGCCCACCTAATATCATTGCCTTAAACACCACCCTCTTGCTCAGCTTAGGGTATGGACGCCATACATGAAAATTAGGTGATTCTTTCCCTGTCTGTTTTCACATGCACAGCTCAGGGTATTTCACTAAGTCAGATTGCTCCCCCCGACTCCACCCTATTTCTTCCTCTGAGGGCGTTTCATCTGTTTCGGTGCCACCCCACTCTAACAGTTTAAAGGGAGGAGGGAGAGGCAAGGACCTAAGATGTTTGGAGAGAAACAAGCCCTAGAGATGGGACTCAAGGTTATGGCATTTCTCATCTTAAGTATCAGATGTGACTGTTAAAACTGTTTTATTATTAAATAGATTCCTTTTGCTGTTTGGGGTTTTTCCTGTTTGTTTGTTTGTTTGTTTGGCCTTGGGAGGGGTCATGTGGCCCTATGGTAAAGAGACATTCCCAAGGAAGGAAGGAAACACATTGTTCCTGCCCGGGCCAGGGCTTATGTAGTCAGGGATTATGAAGACTGAATGTTCTGTGTCCTGGAGGAAAGCGGTCCCTGCTTTGGGGACTGTTTCTTTTTACAGATCCTGGGCTATTCCTTCTGTCCAACAAGAGTGAAATGAAGGGAAATACGGGACAGAGTTAACCTAGCTTTGGGGGCGGGAGTAATTGGGGTGAAGGAGGGGAGAAGACTGGACACAGAAGTCAAAGGCCCAGAGCCCCCAGAAGAGGAGTGTTGCCAGGTTGGGGGCCTCTGCAAAGGGCATCTCTGAGGGCTGTTCCTAAGGGCCCACCCATTGCAGCCCTCCTATAAGAACTTACTCCACATGGTGAACTGGAACCTGAGCCCTGATCTTAGCTACCCAGGGCAGCCTCTCCCTGCTCCCCTAAGTCCTCATCACTCCTGTAAGTCCAGAGGATCCCCCACACCCCAACTTGAAGGGTGAATGAGTACCCAGGCACTCCCTGCCTGGGTGCACACTGGGGCTCCCTGTCCCCCTCTATACATTGCCCAGGCTGGCTTTGAACTCCTGGGCTCAAGCAATTCTCCTGGCTCAGCCTCCTGAGTAGCTGGGAATACATGCGCGTGCCACCGCGTTCAGCTTCATTTTTATTTTTACAGCTTCACTTCACTTCCTCAGTGCAAACATGTTAAAATATTAAAAATTTGCTGTAAAGTTTTTGAGAGGATATTTATAATTTTGCTCTTGAAACCATTTGGCTAGGAGTAACTGATTTAAATTACAATTGGGAATTCTTGTGAAATGAGAAAAACCTAGCCCACACATTCTTTCAGATGTAATGAAATTTTTATGAATACTAAATTTAACAATTAATGAGGTTGATATAATGTTACAGTTGGACACTTGATTAAGAATTTATTGATTTCAATTTTGCAGTGTTCTTATTTCAGAGCCAATCATTTTTTCTTCAGCTGTCAAATACTCACATGGGCCCTTGGGAGGCCCCTGCTTCGGACTTCTCTAGCGGGCAGTACATAAGTAACCAGGCCAACAGCTCTTCCCTGTCCTCCCCCTGACACACCTCGCACCCCTTTACACAGGCACATAAGGAAAAACACCCATCGTGGCTGGACCATGGAGACACAGTCCAGTTCCAGAGGAGGAAGAGAATGGGGCCAGTCAGACAAGGGCACAGAAGCCATGCCATGCCTTGTCATGTAAGCAAGAAGCTTCTTACTGCAACCAGTAGCTGGGGCTGCTAAGGGCACTAAGATTCAAGACCAGTGAGCCACGGAGGTTGGCATGGGCACCTCTTCCCTCCTGGGGACAGTAGGTAGTGGGGGCAGGAGGGGAAGGGCCACCTGCCTGGTTTATATAGTCGGCCACAGAGCGGTGGCCCACACTTATTCGACGACTATATAGCCTCGGTGTTCCAGGCAGGTGGGCATGGGGCCAGCGGGCTATGAGAGGCTTCCACATAGCACAAGGACAGCACCCCACAAGGAGAACGTGACAAAGCTAACACAGTAGCACAGGCAAGTGCACAGTACCCCAGCCTCCCCTCGGAACTAGAGGGCGGAGTGGACTGAGGCCACCCTCAGCCAGGTCTGCGGCAGAAGCTGAGGCAGAGAAATGCCACTTTGTCCTTGCTCCAGTCTCTCTCTCAGGCATTCAGATACCGCTTCCCTCACTCCAGAGCCTCAGCCGGCGCCTCTCAGATCAAACCTCGTGCCACTAGGTGGAGCCAAAGCCCACAGCAACAGCGCCGGGCTCGGACACCCAGCCGCCCGCGTGCAGGAGGGAGGTGGGCTCGCGAAGCAGGGGGCTGGGGGCCCCGGGCTGAGTCTGGGCCCTACCGGGGGGCCAGGAAAGGAGTGGGAGAGCCAGCCACAGCCCACAGTGGACTTATTTGGTTTACATGATCCGTTCCCTAAAGGCTAAAGGGTCCCAGAGCCAATCCCGGCAGCCGCAAATCCCCGTTTGTCAGATGAGGAGGCTGAAGGCCTGAGCTCCGGATCCAGGAGAGCCAGAACAGGGCTGAAGCCAGAGTCCGCGCCCCTGTCCACAGCTCCTTCCCCTGCACCGCTTCCGGGATGTATCCCCTGCCCGTGGGGAGGGCGCACGAGAGGAAGGTGCGGCTTCCAGAAGGGAGATCCTGGGAGCGAGGCCCGGGGACACGCTTGGCTCCGGAGCCTACGACTGGCTCCGGGGCCCGGACCGCAGTCCCCACCAGCACCTCCTGGGGGGGCCGCAGCTGGGATGCTAGCTTCGGGCGTGGGCGACCAGAGCAACGGAAAGCATCCGCCTGCAGAGGCTGCGTTGGAGTGGGCGGGGCGGGCGCGGAGCCGGAGGCGCCGCATTGGAGGAGGGGGTTGCTGGGGTTCTCGGATTGGCTGGCCATGAGGGGGCGGGACCAAGGCCAGGGCTGAGAGGCGTGAGGACCTGGAGCGTGAACGCGTGGGGAAGGCGCAGAGACCTGGTGCAGGTGTTGCGGAGCCTTCTGAGACGGGGCCTGAGCTGCAGAATTGATCGAGCATCTGGAGTGGCCATCGGCCGTGTTGCCCGCAGACACAGGCGTGCTGCGAGAGACCAAGCTCCAGGGTCCCTCAGGTAGCCAGGTGTGCGGCACAGCTTTGTCCCTCCAGGAACTCAGTTTCCCCAGCCGGGGGTCCGGGGACTATCCCAATCCAGTACTCTGGACTGCCCCTCCCCTCGCTCTCACTGACCTCCCAGCAGCCAAACCAGGTAGGTATCCAGACTCCTTCCTGTCCTGCCCCCTGCCCCGCTCCATCCTCATCTTTCCCTTAAAGAAACTTCTCTCCGGGGTCCACGGTAACATCACATACAGCTCTGCACACCCAGTGCCCAGCACAGAGCCCCCACCCTCTGTGGTTGTCCTTTCGTCTCTCACAAGGTCCATGGGAGCAGGGGACCAGGCTGGGACAACATGTGGCCCCACCTGGTTGCTATAAAAGCTCAGGTAAGGAAGTTTACAGAAATATGTTGGGGTTACTGCACCTGTAAAAAGTGAAAATGGCCAATTATCATCAATGTCAAGAAGAAAAATTGCTCTTGTTGCTCTTTCACTATAGTAGAGTGCTGCTTCAAACAAACCAGTACACAAATGCTAACCACAGGTGCATTCCGCTTGGGAGGATGGGGGAGAAACTAGTTGTTTGACTCTGTACAAGAACCAATCACCAGGTTTCCTTAAAAGGCACACTTTCTTTGAAATCTGAAGCAAGAAATTACCTCTCCGGACACAACCAAGTTCATCTCGTGTCCTCTCAGGACATACAGCCGAGCTCCACTAGAGGGCAGCAGAAAGATGGAGATGCTCGAGAGAAAAGGAGCCTTAAGTTAGTTCTCACCATCCGTGGAGGGTGTGAGGAACCCAATAAAAACCATACTGGTATTAGTTCACATTTGTTGACTGGTTACTCTAGGCCAGCCATCCCTCTGACTGATCTGTTAAAAAAAAATTAAGTAATTTGGGCCGGACGTGATGGCTCATGCCTGTAATCCCAACACTTTGGGAGGCCAAGGTGGGTGGATCACCTGAGGTCAGCAGTTCAAGACTAGCCTGGCCAACATGGTGAAACCCTGACTCTATTAAAAATACAAAATTAGCTGGCCATAGTGGTGCATGCCTGTAACCCCAGCTACTTAGGAGTCTGAGGCAGGAGAATCGCTTGAACCCAGGAGGTGGAGGTGGCAGTGAGCCGAGATCGCACCACTACACTCCAGCTTGGGCAACAAGAGCGAAACTCAGTCTCAAAAAAAAAAATTAATTTGATCCTCCCACTAACCCTATCAAGGTGGATACAATTGTGTTAACCCCATTCTACAGCTGAGAACAAAAACAGGTTGAATAACTTGCCTAAGGTCACACAGCCAATAAGAAGCAAATCTGGGATATGAACCCTGAAGTAGAGCTATAATCTGATATTCGTAAACCTATGCAATTTTGCTTCCATTGAAGAGGGAGGGAAGGATGGAGAGCAGAGGTGGCAGCTGAGGCCCCCACAGATATTACCCTTGTGGGCTCTTTAAGGCCGGTTCCAGAAGGAGGCACCAGACAGGAGCATCTAGCTAATTAAGGACTTTGGGTCATCAGGCAGGTAGGGTCAGAAAATCTGAGCTCAACCTGCACATACACCCCACACACCTTGCAGGAACCTGTCCTAGCCCACCCATCACCATGGGTGGCCCAGCTCCCAATACCCTGGGTGCCTGCCACCATGGTGAACCCTTGTAACCACTGTGTCTTCTCTGGCTTAGATGTGTGAAATTGACGTTGACCCACTCTCTTCCTTATCTTATAAGCAGCCTCGCCTGCCTCCACCATCAGCCAGGATGGGGCCTCCTCATGTCAGTCAAGAAGATGCCAATCAGCAGCAGCAACTGCTGCCAAGAAGCTGGAGTCCAACAAGGATCAAGGGGATGCTGGTGGGATCCTTTCCAGGGCAACATTGAGAAGAGTTTCAGGCCAGAGCCTAATCCTTTCCTGATTTTCTTCCCAATTTAACATTTACTGAGCCACTACTGTGGGCAGGCACCTTGCTGAGTGCACAAGGGGGACTTGCTGGGTGATCTTGAGCATGCTCTTTACCACCCCCACCTCAGCTCTTGGTTAGTTTCTCTTCTGTAAACTAAGGTTGCAGAGACCAGGGGTTCTTTACTCAGGACTGAAGGGTCCCCTAAAATTCGGTGTGTGAGAACATCTTTCCAGGGCAGGGTTTCTCAGCCTCAGCACTATTGATACTTAGGGCCAGATCATTCTTAGATAGATCCCTCCCAGAACACACCTGTGGGCTGGCATTTGCGTATTGGTTTGTTTGAGGTAGCACTCTGCTATAGTGAAAGGGCAACAAAGGGGCAATTTTTCTTCTTGACACTGACAATAATTGACCATTTCCAGTTTTTATAGGTGTGTTGTGACCTTTAACCCCAACACATCTCTGCAAACACCCTTAGCCCAAAACCTGACCTGTGCATTGCAGAATGCTGAAACCCACTAAATGCCTCTCTGAAGCCTCCCAGCCCCACGGCCTTTCCACCCACTCCACCTGCTGTGGCCAGGCTGGGAGAGGTACAGGAAGGTGGCACACTGCCATGTACAATTTGGAAGAGGAAGAGCCAGGAACCCCTCCAGGCCCAGCTCTCTGTGAGCCCTGCCAAGGCCACCTACACCTGCCTGACTCTCTGGGGCCCCTCAGCCCTGGCCTGGGAAAGTGGCTTCACCCGAATCCAAGATGCAGGCCCCTGCCACAGGGCTTACCTACACCCCTGTGAGAGCCCTGGGTGGGGGTCAGAAAATGGGACAGAGGCCAGAGCCAGCACTGGGGGCAGAAGCAGGCAGTCCCTCCTCCCATGGCTAAGCCTGCATCCTCTCTCCTCCTGCGCGGTGGCTCTTCCTCACTGAGCACCTGCCAAATCTGCCAGGTGCCAAGCCTGCTGTCAGGGCCAGAAAGTCAGAGGCAAATTCAGGGGTGAGCTGAACAGTGTTTAACAACCAGCTCTCTGGACTGGGGTGAGGGGCCCTGATTTGTAGTCTTTGCCCATTTCTGTGGTGCAAATATTCCTACCCTGGCAGATATAAAGCCACCAGTATTTTGTCACTGAGCATGGAGCTGGTTCACACCATCACAAAGTGTGTACACCACCAGGTGCAATAGACACAAATTACCTTACGAGCATGAATAATGGTAACATATAGTAAAATAATTAGGAAATGATGAGTTTCTAGTGGGTATTTCCTTTTTTAACAAAATGCATTTGATTGTAAGGTTATATAATTTAAGTACTAACAATGACTGTGCTTAACAACTCATTCGCAAAATTCTGAAAATGTGGCCACCAGCACCTATGAGCCGGTACCAGCTGGCTGCAGGCCCATCACTGGGAATTGAGTGTGGTCCCTGCTCTCTGAAGGAGACAGGTCTACCCAGGGTGGGGTGGTCTGTTGGGGGACAGAGGGATGCATGGGGGCCATGGAGAACCAGAGGAGACACTCTGTGCAGGGGTTCAGGGAAGGCTTCTTGGAGGAGGCAGCATTATAGAGAACAGAGGGGAGGGTAAATGTATCCCAGAAAGGGGTAAGGGGAGAGTGCCAGGCTAGAGAGGACACTGGGGAAAGACCAGGAGAAAACAAAGTGTTTGGCATGGTCCAAAAACTAAAAATGTGTGTCTCAGTCTGGCTGATGGGATGGCTGGGTTCCAGCCCAGGTTCTGCTGTTGATGCCTCTGTCACTTGGACCAAGTCCACTCCATTCTCTAGGCTTCTCGCCTCTGTCAAATTGGGGTCCTGAACCGCATGGGTTCCAGGCCCGCTGGTGGTCTAGACCCCCAAGAAGTCTGCAGAGGGGCCTTGCGAACATGTATATAGCTCATGGAGGAGGTCTGGCCCACAACTCACACTTCACAACCAGATCTTCCCCTCCCTCCTCCTCTCCCCTTCACCCAGTTTCCCTAGGTGATCCCGGAAATTCCTGGTTTGGCTGCAGAAAGTAACTATAATTACAGCCTCTTTTTTTTTTTTTTTTTTTTTTTTTGAGACAGAGTTTCGCTCTTATCGCCCAGGCTGGAGTGCAGTGACTTGATCTCAGCTCACTGCAACCTCCACCTCCTGGGTTCAAGTGTTTCTCCTGCCTCAGCCTCCTGAGTAGCTGGGATTACAGGGAGACCTGCCGCCATGCCTGGCTAATTTTTTTGTATTTTTTAGTAGAGACGGGTTTCGCCATGTTGGCCATAATTACAGTCATTTATAGAACACTTTGCTGCCTCTCCTAATTACCAAGCTGTGCAATTCCAGTTATGCGTCTAAGGAAACATCTCAGGAACCCCTCCCTGGGACCAGCCTATCAACCGCAGCCCCCAGGCCAGCCGAATGGAGTGGGAGTGCCCGTGGCCGCTGCTGACATCTGCCTCCTGGCTTCCTTTCATGCCAGACCAGGAAGGAAACCTTGGTTCAAAGGCCTGCCCTGGGGTGGGTGTGGGATGAAGAGAGGCGGGGAAAGCCCCTCAAGATGATGAGCTTGAGACACGGAGAGGGGGAGAGGGACTCCTTCTGGTCATGCAGAAGGCCTCCATCTACACAGCAGGTGAGTCTTAGAATGCCGGGGCGGATCGTGGTTTCACAGCATGAGTTAGAGCTTGTTCCCCAGGAAAGGGGCTGTTTAAGTTTAGAAAGCAATGGTCCTTCCACTAGATACAGGTTCCCTGGCCTCATGTCCATCACCACCACTGAAGATCCCTTAGCAACAGCCCCCACCCTGCAGAGCAGCCATCCAGCCCTGCCTCTGTTGCCTCCTGTGACCAGGAGTTAGTACCCCAAGCCTCTGTGACATTTGGGTACTCCATTAATGAGAAAGCTCTTCTTCCATCAAGATAAGCTTCCCTCTGTGCAATTTCTTTTTTGTTGTTGTTTGGGGATTTTGTTGTTGTTGTTGTTTTGTTTTGTTTTTTTGAAACAGAGTCTTACTCTGTTGCCCAGGCTGGAGTGCAGTGGCACGATCTCGGCTCACTGCAGCCTCTGGCTCCCGGGTTCAAGAGATTCTCCCACCTCAGCCTCCTGAGTAGCTGGGACTACAGGCGCACACTACCACACCTGGCTAATTTTTGTGTTTTTAGTAGTAGAGAAAGGGTTTCGCCATGTTGGCCAGGCTGGTCTCAAACTCCTGACCTCGGTTGATCCACCCGCCTCAGCTTCCCAAAGTGCTGGGATTACAGGCATGAGCTACCACATCCAGCCTCCTCTGTGCAATTTCTTTTCTGTTTTCTTTTTCTTTTTCTTTTTTTTTGAGATGGAGTCTTGCTCTGTCGCCCAGGCTGGAGTGCAGTGGTGCGATCTCGGCTCACTGTAACCTCCGCCTCCCAGGTTCAAGCGATTCTCTGCCTCAGCCTGCCAAGTAGCTGGGATTACAGGTGCCCGCCACCACACTCGGCTAATTTTTTTTTTTTTTTTTAAGACGGAGTCTCGCTTCTTTGCCCAGGTTGGAGTGCAATGGCACAATCTTGGCTCACTGCAACCTCCGCCTCCCAGGTTCAAGTAATTCTCCTGCCTCACCTCCCCAGTAGCTGGGATTACAGGTGCCCACCACCGCGACCAACTAATTTTTGTATTTTTTAGTAGAGATGGGGTTTCACCCTGTTGCCCAGGCTGGTGTCGAACTCCTGACTTCAAGTGATCCACCCACTTCAGCCTCCCAAAGTGCTGGGATTACAGGTGCGAGCCACCACGCCCAGCCTATATTTTTAGTAGAGACAGGGTTTCACCATGTTGCCCAGGCTGGTCTTGAACTCCTGACTTCATGATCCACCCACCTCGGCCTCCCAAAGTGCTGAGATTACAGGCGTGAGTCATCATGCCCCACCTCCTCTTTTTTTTTTCTACCCACAGGTCCCATCTCAAGTCTTTGGGGCTACTACTCCCTCTGCCCTGGGTGTACCAATGGATACTGCCCCCCATACTGGTCCTCTCCTGGGCAGGCGTCTGGCTCCCCTAAACCTCGCCTGGTTCCTTAGCCCCATCAAGTTTCTGAGACAGCCCTGATGTGGAGGCTCCCTGGGACTTCTCACTGTACATACCACCCCCTGCCAGGTGCCCACACTCAGTCCTAGGCACAGAGCTGGCAATCCCAAGTGGCTCCACTCCTGAGCCCCAGCATCCCACCTCTCACAACTCGGCCATCTGGGTGGCCCCCAGGCCAACACCTATGCCACACCCAAATCCAACCCCACCAGCTTCCTCTGCCCCTGCCCCTCACCCCAGGCCCCTTTCATCCAGTCTTCAAAACGTCAAACTGCTGCTCCCCCTGCTCCTTCTTCCAAGTGTCTCCAAACCCCACCCCTCTCTTCCCAGACCCCGAGCCCTGCCCATCAGGCCACCATCCTCTGTCCCCTAAATTCTGAAAAGGCTCCTCCCTGCTCTCCCCACCTGAACCTGCCCCCTCCCATGTGTCCTGAGAGCAGCATAGCATGGAGGTTAGGGGCAGGGCACCAGTTCATTCCATCCCCTGCTCCTCCACTCACTGGCTATGTGGCCTTAAGCAAGCTGCTCAACCTCTCTGTGCATCGTTGTCTTAATAGTACCTCTCTCCTAGAGTTGCCTGTGAATAGTCTGGTTGCCAAGGAATTCAGAATGGCCGATACGGGACGGAAGGCAGGGGATAAAACAAAGCAGAAAGGGGCACAGGAGCCAGGTCCTTAAGTCCTTAAGACCTTCAATGCTCAACTAAGGCCTGGGAACTTTCTCCTGAGATGAGTGGAGAGCCTTCAGGATAGTCTTAAGTCTCTGATCAATGTTGTGCCTTTGGAATGTCTTGGTGCCTATGGTGCCTATGGAATGTCTTGCTTTCTTTCCTGCAGAGACTGAGAGCCCCTCCTGTCCCAGGGGTGCTGAGAGGTCTGTCTCTGGCTCCCCCACCGCCCCCATGTCTCTGCTGGGACTGGTAAATCATGGAGCTATGCCCGGCAGAGTTCTCTTGCCAGAATCCAGGCCTCTGTCACCACAGGAGATCAGGACTGGACTCCCAGGGGTCTGACCTGACTTCCAACCCCAGGAGGGTGGGTGATGTCCAGCGAGGGCTTGTCTAGGTCGTCCAGCCTTCCGCTGTTGGCCTCAGGGACCATCCAGGCAGCCTGCCCAAGTTACTCTTGGCCCCTCTCTGACACAGACTCTCCACCTACCTACAAAGCTCTTTCGCAAATGTGTCATTATTTTGTTTAATCCTCATAACAACTCTGGGAGTCGGGTGTTATTATCCCATTTTACAGTTGGCAAACTGGATAATGTATGATCTCTTACCTACTCGCCAGGAGCCCACTCACAACGGTTCACGCCTGAGTGCGAGGAGGATTGGGGGTGCTCCTCCGCCCACCTCAGCCAGCCAGGCCCAGCACTGAGTGAGGGGCCTGTGGCAGCGGGAGGGGGGCCCAGGGAAGTGGAGGGCAGGTGGGGGCTGCTGGCACTGGGACCTGCCAAATAGAGAGAGAGGCCAGGAGGGGCTGGGAGGCCTTGAGGGCAGGGAGAGCAGGAACGGGAATGAAGAGGCAGGCTAGGAGCAGGCTCCGAATCTGAGACCTGGGAGGAACCTCCTTGAGTCACCCTACTCTTTGTACAGATCAGGAAATTGAGGCCCACCCAGTCAGGAAGAGAAATTCATCTAAAAACACTCAGCCTGCCAGAGACCAAGCCAGAATCTGTGCCAGAGTGCACCCAGGCTGTTCCTGGAGAACCCAGGAACCAGCCCCATGGGGCCAATCAGCTGGCACTGGGCTGACCAGCAGGCACTGAATGAAACTTCTAGCCTCCGGGCCTCTCTGGGTGGCCAGCAGGGGGCGGTACTGCCCCAGGAGTGACAGCTTCCAGACTCCCAGCCACCGCCCTCAGGCCCATCCCAAGGTCCCAGGGCAGAACCACGGCTGGGGACACAGAAGGCATAGGTGGGAGGCAGGGTTTCTGGGGTGGGAAGAGCAGCACACAGAGCTGAGCATGGGACTCCCCGGGCCCATTCTGATGCCAGGTCCTTCTAACCTGAGCGAGGGAGGAAATAAGCCCTTCCTTTCTCCTTGCACCTCCACCAGTTGAGAGAACATTCTCCAAATGTTCTCTCCATCCAAAGTCTGCTCTCTCGAGAGGGGAAGGGGCTGGAGAAGAGACTGTCTCCCAGGCCACAGGCTTCCACAGAAAGTTGTCCTGCAAAGGAGGCTAGACCTAAGGAGAAACTTCTAGAGGCCTCTACACTGAGTATCCACCCTCGATTCCGGGAGTGTCCCTTTCCCAAAATAATGCTCTAGGAGAAGGTGGGAAAAGGGTGGCCAACTGCAGTGCTGTGTGGAGACAGGGGCTAGATGTCCTTATTGCTGTTTCAGGCCCCCCTTAGGTGGAACAAGAGAGAATTTTCCCCAGGACGGCTAAAGAAGGGCAGGGGCATGGGGGAGTGAGCAGGGCTGCAGGGGTCAAGAAGATGAGCCACTCTGGCCCCCAGGAGAGATGGCCAGGGTGCAGGGGGCTCCGTGTCACCCCCATCAGCCCTGGGACCCTTCCCAATGGCGAGGGCTTGTATTCCTAACCAAACTTCTGGATCTGGTCCCAGCGGGAACCCCTGCTATAATGAGTGCCCCCAAGGCCTCCCTTCAAAATCCCAGGAGTCCAGCTTCTCAGGGCAAAAGTCCCACAGCAGCTGGCAATACAAGATCTAGGAGGCAGGGGATCTTGAGGCCCCAGGTCAGAAAGGCCCCACACACCTGCCTCTCCCAAGATTTAAAATGCCAGGGGCCTAGGGGTTCCCATCCCGTGCTACTAGACTTCGTGGTGGTCCTCAACCCCAAGCCCACTGTGCCCTGTGCAGCATGGACAGATGGTCTCCAAGGGGCCCCTTTCAGCACCACTCCCCTTGGTTTCCCATCAATGACACCATACACCAAAGTTCATGCACTGTCCACTGGAAAGCCCCTGTCAGGGCCAGTTGTCCTACAATTAACTCTTCAGTTCTCCCAAGCTGATGGTTCCACCACACAGAGAGCAGACAGGGTGGGCAGGGGTTTGGGGAGTCACAGCAGGCACCCAGGGACAGAGGGGCAAGGAAAATGGAGATGGGGGCACATTCAGGGGGCGGGGACAGCATCCTGGCAGGTCCCGGGCCTGCACCGCCTGGAGAAGCCGGTGACTCACAGGGCTGACAGAAGAGCTGAAACCAGACAGGAGAGTGAAGGAAGGAGGAAGGAACACCCACCAGGTAACCTGTGTCCTCAGACATGTGCACTTCCAGGCCAGAGTTTCTATGAATCAGCGTCTCTAGACACAACCACCTTGATCCCTTCCGTTGCCTCATGCTGACGTCTGAGTCTGGCCCATGGCCATCTAAACCCCCGCACTCTGGTTCAACCACCATCAGGCCCACATAGCAGCTGCTTCAGATCAAAAATCTCCTCTTCAGGGGCTTTTCACCAAGCTGATGGTAAAGGCAGGATTCCTGGGTCCCAGTGTCCACTGCAGCCACTCTGGCTTCCCCTTAGCCCCTCTGCACCCCCTGCTCACCACCTGGCCAGTGCTTCTGCTCTCCTTTTGCCTAGCATTCCCCTACCACCCCTGCTTTGCCTAGCAGGTACCTACTCATCCTTCAGGTTTCAACCCATGTCACCTCCTCCAATGAGCTTTCTCTGACCTCTCAGCTAAGTCAAATCCCCCATTACATGTGCTCCTGACACCATGCACCCCTCTCTGAGCCCTTTGTAGAGTTTAGTTGTGTGGTTAGTGATGAATGCCTGCCTCCTGCACTAGAGCTGAAGCTCCAGGAAGGCAGGGACCAGGGCCTGGTCTAGTTCACCCTCCATTATCTCTGCAGCATGTGGCAGAGTCAGTGCTAGGCACAGAGTAGGCCCTCAGTAAACGTGCTCTGAATGAGTGGGTTCCCCAGCCAGCTGGATGTCCCACGATTTCCCCCACGCCACCCCATCTGGCTCTAGCTCCTCTCTGTGACCCTTTTCATCTGCAGTCCTTGGAGCCTCCTAATGGTTGGGCTCTGTGGTGGGGACCAGGCAACCTGCCCCTGGGGCCTCAAGATCAAGGCAAGACACAAGACTCAATACCCCTCCAACAGGTTACAGGGGTAGCCTCAGTGACACCAATTGCTCTGACCCATGACTCAGAGGAAGCCAGTCCTCCAGAGCGCACATCCGGTCCACATCCTCCTTGATGATTTTGCAACCAGCTGCTGTTCCAATCTCAGGGCCTATGGCCCTCAGGGACTATCCAGCCTCCACCTAGAAATCAGATGCCCAGAGATGGTTAGGACCCAGCCCAAGGTCACACAGCATAGCTGTCACAGAGCCGCACCAAGAATCCAGGGCGCCTCTAGCATAGGGTTCTCCCCATGCTATAATAAATGTAGCTATTTTTAGGAAGTGAATTAGCAAGTCAAATATGATGTCTGCTAATAATACCACATTTCTGCTTTTCAGAGTCTTCATCACCTTATTTGCTCCTGCAACCTCAGGGTGGGCTGGGCACTGAAGTAGGTGGTGAGCTCATCTGAAAGGTGTGGTCCAGAGAGAGGAAATGACTGGTCCTGAAACGCAATAAGCCCAGCCTTCCTGCCCGCCCTGCTCAGTGGTACTCCCAGAGAGGGTGCAGTGCCCCAGAGGTCCCCTTCCCAGGGCCTGGCTGGCAGCCTCCCACCTGGGCAGGCGCCTCGGGGCACTCAGACCAGCCGCTGCCTCCCTCGCCTGTTGTCCTCTTGGCCCTCCCACCCCATCCCCTAAGCTGAGGTCAGCCTCCTGCCTTTCCCGGCCCCTGGCAGACCTTGCTTCTGCGCTAGCTCCAGCCTAAACCTGCATTCTCACAGCCCGTGGACCTCAGGTGGCCTCAAGGCCTGACATCCAGTTGTATTTTTTCCCCTGCAAATTCCTTAGCACATGCCAGGGGTAGCTCTGAGCAGGAAGGCACGGGCGGCCAGCTTTGCAGCCTGAGCTCTCCTCAACTTGGGACCTCAGTTCCCCATCAAAAGGGACAACAGCCTCATCCCAAGAGGGGCTGGGGTTAGATCCAGCCCCTAGTCCTGCAGCCCCATCTCCTACCCCCTCCCCCTCCCCCACAGAAGCTCCTCAGACATCTGGCAGCACCAGACAGGGCTGGATGGACGCAAACATGAGGTCAGATCCTCAATTGCTTCCTGAGCCCTTCCCAGAGGAGCAGGGTGCTTCCCAACTGGGAAGCAGCTGAGCTGCTCCATAAAGGAAACCGGAGAGGCAGGGAAGGATGGAGACCATTGCTGGCAGAGGAAGCGACAGCACCCCTATTTCTCAGATGGGCAACTGAGCCACAAGCCATAGGCTGGCATGCTACCTATATGCCACCTATGTGGGGGCCACCACAAGCCCCCACCTCTTGTGAAAGTCTCTACTGAGCCCAAGGGCCTAGCATGAGCCAAGGAGGGGGTTGGGCTAAGGCTAAAAGGATATCTGGGCCGGCTCCCAGGAGCCTTGACTCCCAGGACAGGGACCTGTAGGGATGGGTCCTTCACTCAGACTCACGCTGGGGAATTCTGCAGTCAGGAAGGCTTCTCAGAGAGGGGTGCTGTGGGGGGCTCAAGGGCAACAAGGAGGGAGGAAGGCATTGAGATGGGCTCAGCAGGTGCAAAGGGCGGAGCAGAGGAGGCGCTCAGGGATCCCCCTCAGGTGACCGCCCTGGCCTGTCTCCCCTCCCGGCACCGACTGGCTTGCAGAGGAAGATCTGGGCTCATTGTCCATTGTAAGCTGGGTATGTCCCAATAGCTCAGGCTCCTGGACCCTGGTGGGCCAGCAGGGAGGGGCGTTGTAGCAGGAGGGAGACAGGCCAGGCCATCCCAATGAGGAGAGAGCAGAAGGAGGGGCCTCCCCAGGGTGGCAGGCACAAGCCTGTCCAGGGAAACCCACAGCTGCATGGGGGCAGTGGGTGCCTCTCCCTTTATCCATTATCTGGCAGGATGAGATGGGCACTCTCCTTGCCCAGGCCCAGACCTGGTCCCCACAGCCGGGAGCCTCCCACCCGGCATTGTCCTCCCTGGGGAGCCATGCTGGTTGTGGGACTGCGGCCATGCCTGGCAGGGGACGGTGCCGATGCTGACACAGCAAGAACCAGGCCAGCCATGAACAAAGAAACATGGGAAGGGGCCGCGTCTGCAGGAGTCGTTCCTAAGGTGGCGGCCAGCACCCTGGACTGTAGGCTGAGGAGGCACAGGACGGCCTCTCCCTGAGTGTTCCAGCCAGCATGTTCCTGATCAGATACTCGGGGGGCAAAGCTGATCAAGGCCCTCTGGGCACAGCTCAGTCCAAAAATCCCCATCACTTCTCCCCAGGGCCCAACCCCCATCACTCGTGACAGAAAAGGCCTCTGAATCACCTCTCAACCCTGACAGCAGGGTCCACTCACCACCTCCACTTTTTTTGCCACGATCCCCCTCAGGGTGGGAGGGGAGACTGGACAGGAACAGGGGAGCCCAGAAGGGCCCATGCTGGGCCCATAGGCAGACAGCACCCATACAGCAGGGGCTGCAGTGCCCTGATTGGCTTGTGGCAGGTGTTGTGGGGAAGGCACCCAGTAGCAGGGCGGCTGGCCAGGTGTGGGAGCCCTGACGTTGGGCCTGTCAGACAGCATCAGGGAAGGAGCTGCTGGTACCAGTGGGGTGAGGGCTGGGAGCCTCGGCGAAGTGGTGGCTTTTCAGCTGAGTGAGCGAGAAACACCGGCTAAAGTGGAGTTGGTGCCCCACTTTCCAGACACAAGCGAGGGAGGGCTGCCCACTGCCCGCAGGGCCCCCGGTCAGGGCGGGAGGGCTCGGCACCGAGAGGTCCACCAAGCCAGACCAGGCAGGGCCAGCACGTGGACCGGCGGAGACCAAGGTCCCAGAGAGGTGGGGGACAGGAGGCGCCCCCTCCCCTGCCACATGAGGAAAGTGGGCATGCTGGGCAGGAAGGGAGGGGCTGGTGCCAGAGAGGAGTGCCAGTGTCCAGGGTGAGGGAAGGCCAGCACCATAGCCTGTGGGTGGGGCAAGGTAGGCAAGTCCAGTGTGGCTCCAGGGTACCTCAGAAGCTGAGATGTAAGCAGGGTAGGGACATCTTATCCATAGCCAGGTTCTGGGAGTGCCCAGGGACAGCATTACCCTTAGATGCCAGCAAGAAGGAGCCCTGCCCTGGCACCTGCATTCTAGAGGATTCCACTCCAGCCTTCCACTGGCCTTGCCCCTCCAACAGGGAAAAAAGTCCGTGAGCCAAGGAAATGTGTCCACCCAAGCCCTACATCCCCCTCCAAATGCAGAACCCCAGAATTCCCTGCCCACAGGGCCCCAAATCTAACTCCATAGCCCGCATGGGCCTTTCCGCTGGGCCTGCCTTCCTGAGAACCGACCTGCATAGGGTGTGCACACCCCAAGGCCTCAGGAGTGGCCAAGGGGCAGCCACTGCTATGTATGTGGATGGGCCTGGGAAGGTCACACACTGCCCAAGGGGGAGCCCGGGATGGGAGCTGGGGTTGGCTCAGCCTCTGCCTGCCACATTGCAGTCCTGCATTCCAGGAGCCCGAGAATTCTAAGTGCAAACCTGGTCCTCAGGGTGTTATGAAGGTGTATTTGTTAATGTAGGAGGATAGAGCATATCCTATTTAGAGGTTGTTGGCTTGATTTATAACTTTGAAATATCCAGACATATAGTATGTGGGCCTCCATTTTTACTCCTGCCCTGGGCCCAGGCAATGTTAGGGGTGGGATCAGAAGGCAAGCCCTGGCCCCTGCCCCACACCCAGGAGACCCCTGCTCTCTAGCCAGTGAGCACTGCCAAAGCAGGGCTGGGCAGGACGCCAGCAGCCGAGGGAGCCCAGATGCACCTGTGGACCTAGCTCCAGGGCTGGTGGGAACCAGCAGGCTGGGTTCCTGGGGCTAGGAGCAGGGGAACCCCAGAGAGCAGCTTCTCCCAGGGTTGGGCTTCTGCTTGAAGCTGGGAAAGCCAAAGAGAGGCTAAGCATGTGGCCCAGGGACACACAGCCTGGATGGGGCTGCTGTGCCCTCCCCTGGGTGTCCCTCCTGCCTCCGAGGCTCACCCGCCTGTGCATCCTGCTCGGGGTGCCTCGATCCTTTTATTAAGTTCATTCCTGTGGCCAAGCCCTTCCCCCACAGTTTCCCATGCTGGCACCTCAGGAGGATCCTGCCCCTCGTTCCCTACCCAGCTTCAGCCCCTTCCTCCAAGGCTCCAAGTCCCCTCGCCCCCCTCACTGCAAATCACCTTTCTTCCGTTGGAGCCAGGATCTTAGCTCAGGGAGCAACCCCAGCCCCGGTATACAAAGAGAAGCCTGAGGCCCACAGTCCCAGAGTGAGGCTGCAGCTGAGCCCAGGCTAGGATGGGTCTCCTACCCCACCTCTTCAGCTCAGGGGGCGTCGCCCATCTCTTTAGAGCCTCACAGACCCCCCTGGTTCAATTCCCCACTAACGCTCGCTCTCTGTGATCTCCCACAAGCTGCTCTATATTCTGAGTTCCTTCATTTATGAAATGAAGTTAATAAATTTTGCCTTGTAAAGTTGTTAGAGGGATTAGATAAAATACACGCATAGGCCAGGCCCTATGCCAAGAACACCTTAGAGCTGAGACCTCCTTCCCCGCCTCACTCTGGCAATGGACATTACTGAGCAGCACCAGGAACCCAAGGCCCAGACAGATGTGTCTCTTGCCCTCTGGGAGCTTCCCTCATGCTGGGAAAACAGACACCAGCCGGGAACCCGCGAGAGGCTCCCAGAGAAGGGGAGTGTCCAGGAGGGAGATGAAGCTGGAGGCAGGAGGGGAGGGCGAGGGGTTGCTGGTCAAGGAGGGCCTCTCTGAGAATATGCCCTGAGGACCTAAGGGAACCAGTTGTGCAGCATGTGGAAGAAGAATGTTCTAGAGAGGGGGAACTTAGGACGGTGCCTTGCAGGTTCTCAGAAACGCCTGGCGCTTATCTGAGCACACACTCGCGGACCCTGTTACCACACCACAGTGGGGCCTCTGTGTGGGGCTGATAAGGCCAGAAAAGATCTCAAGATATTTTCTTTCCTTTTCTTTGAGTGGCCTGAGATAGGCTGTGTGGGGACACTTGGCTCACGGCCTGCCTCACAGGGCACCATGGAGCACTCGCTGCTGGGCGTCCCAGTGGGGACTCGGGATTGGCCCCTGAGGGGGGCTGCCGGCCAGTGCTGGTGGCCCATGCATGACGGGGCTGACCTGGCTCCCCTGTCGTGACCTGCAGAGGCCTGCTCTCTGCTTGTGCACTCTCTGCCTGCTCGAGTGCACAGCGTACAGGCTCTGGGCTCGGAGATGAGGGCTGGAAGCCAGCTATGTCACCTTCGTTCCCTCACCTGTAAAATGGGGGTGCTGACAGTAACATCATCCTCAGAGGGTTCCTGTAAAGGAGTGGGGGAGATGGTGCTAGAGCCTGGCTCATCCAAAGGCCAGGCAAGGTGGCTCACGCCTGTAATCCCAGCACTTTAGGAGGCCAAGGCAAGCAGATTGCTTGAGGTCAGGAATTCGAGACCAGCCTGGCCAACATGGTGAAACCCCCGCCTCTACTAAAAACACAAAAATTTAGCTGGATGTGGTGGTGTGCGCCTGTAATCCCAGCTACTCAGAGGCTGAGGCAGGAGAACCGCTTGAACCCGGGAGGCGGAGTTTGCAGTGAGCCAAGATCGCGCCGCTGCACTCCAGTCTGGGCGACAGAGTGAGACTCCACCTCAAAAAAACAAAAACAAAAACAAACAAACAAAAAGCTCAGTAGGTGCTACTTCCTTTCTTACAGGACCCGTGCCTCCTGGGATGACCCCCACCATCCACCCCTAGGCACCAGGACTGAGTCGGCTCTGAAAAGAAATGGGGAATGAAGCTTTGGGACTTGATTCCTGCTTTCAGGGAGCCAATGGTCCAGCCAGGGGGATGAGGGTTCATGTCCCTTCCTGGGCCTCCAGGAGGTCATGATCTTCGAAGCAAGAATGAGGAAGCCCACGGTGGTAGCGTGGGGCCCTGCATGAAGTGCCTGTGACGGGAGATGGAAGAACTCTGTCATATGTCCGTAAGAGTGAAAGGAACCTCAAGAATTCAAGAAACCAAACTGGCACCCAAGATAGATGAAGAGATCAGGAATTTACCAGGCCACAGAGGCTTCTTGGCAGCCACCTGCAAAGACGGATAACACCATGGCCAGGCCCCCCATGCTCCATACCGTGTGTGTGACCTCCACAGACTCACTCCGCAATGTGACTTTGGGTAGGTCACAGTACCTGCACGGCCTCAGCTTTCCCACCTGTCAGATGGGGAGAACAACAGCGCCCTCCCCATGAAGACATCGTGAGCACCACACCAGGTAAATCATGACCTGCTCTTGTGTGTGCAGGGATGTCAACAAAGACGAGTTCCTTTTCCCTGAAGTGATGAAAGGGACTTTTAGAAAAGAGGAAGTGGGTGGATTCTTAGGAAACCTTAGTTCCACCCACAGGCAAGTGGCTCTGATGATTCAGTAGGAGACTTCCAGGTGTGCCCAGGAGGCGCAAGCTACCAAAGTCATGTCCTCTCACCTGAATTTTCATCCAGCCCAACCCTGCCTCTGGACACCTGTCCCCTCTTGGGACCTTGAGGCCAGGCCTGGAGAGGATGTGAACGCCTGGAGGCCCTCCCAAGCCCAAGCAGGAGGTAGACGCAGGGACAGTGGGCATCTTCCATCAGGCGGAGCTTGGCCAAGATTCCAGCAGCATCCAAGGGCTGCTGAGCGACTCGCAGATGCCCATGCCTGGCAGGCTGGTCTCCATGGTCAGACCCCAGCCTCTCTCCCCTGGGCCCCTCTCATCCTGCTCCTCAAAGTCCCACAGGCTTCCCCGCCTCCATGGCTTTGCCAAGGCCACCCACCTGCCCCGGTACACTCCTGCTTCCACCTCTGTGCCTGCAGGCCTGCCCTACCTGGAGGCCTTCCCCTGTGTTCTATGGGTTTCTCACCACATGGTCACATCAGTTATCTATCAAAGTGGCTGACACTCCCTCCACTCCTGCCTCTGCCCCTCCTTGCCTCTGCCTGTGTTCCCCCTCCCATCACCACCTGAGCCTGTCTCCCCTCCTTCCTCAGGACTCAGGAGCCAGCGAGGCTGTGGGGCACCTGCCGACATTCTGCCTGGTCTCCCTGGCTTCTCAGCCTCCTCCCACTGCCTACTGCTGCCTCTGGGCATCAAACCAGCTGCTTGAGTCTTTCCCATCCCACAGGACCCCTCTCTCAATAGCCCCGCACCCCACACCTCCAGCCTCTGCCCTTGGCTCTGGAAATCACGGTCTCCACCCACTGCCTCCATTAACCCCCTCCTCCCCATCCCCTTAATTCCTGGGATCCAATCCCTGCCCCAACACCCCACCGAGGCCACTGATCACCTCTCTGCTGTTATGTCTGGGGCACTTCACTGCCACCCCTGCCTCCACTCCTCAACACCATTCCAAAGCACAGATCCTTCTTTCTTTCTCTTCTTAAAACACGTGCCCACGCTCCTGGCTCCTGAGACACCCACCCAGATTTCCTTTCACCTCACTGCCCACTCCATCACTGGCCCCTTCAAGGTTCCACTTCCTCCTCCTAGGGCCACCCTCAAAGAAGCCCCATCCAGGGGTCTGTCCTTGGCCTTTCTCCCCTCCCTCGCCTCTGCCCAGGCAGACAGACCTCTGCCACCCCTGGCCTGCCCCTCCTCCTGCATCCTCAAGTCCCCCACCCTCTGGCTCCTCTCCTGAGGTCCAGACCACCTCCAGGATTCCCTCGAGAGGCCCTCCCTTCTTTCTCCCTTGTCCTCAGCCCAGATGCTGAAAGGGGAACCAGCTTTCACCTCTCCTGATTTCATCCAGTCTCAAGGCGTTAGGTGCTGTCTATACTGTGCACACCCAAACAGACGCCTGGCTGTCCTCCCTCCCCCGTCCAGGCCTCTCCTCAGCCGCCCACACGACACTCCGCTTGGATGTCTAACAAGCATCTCAGCCGTTCCAGCTCCCGCTCCCCACAGCACCCCAACCCACTTCCCCCACTACCGCACTCTCCCCACCCCCGGCTGGCAGCTTTCTCCTTCCTGATGCTCAGACCAAAAGCCTTCGAGGCATCCCAGACCCCTCTCCCTCTCCCATCTACTGGCAAACCCTGCTGCTCTAATCTCAAAGGAGACCTAGAGTCTGACTGCCGCCCCCACCCTGGGCCAGGCCCCCATCATTTCTCATCTGGATCATTGCAGGAGCTTCCTAATTGGTCTCCCTGCTCCCACCTTTTCACTCCTGCCCCCAGGTGTTCCCAGCACAGTGGCCAGAGCCGTCCTGTTCAGATATGTCACTGGATTGCACCTCTCCGGTTGACGCTTCCCAATGGCTCCTGTGTTGCTCTCAGGAAAAGCCGGGGAATGATTGCGTGCCCTGGCCTCCTTGCTCGCATCCCCTGCTCTCCTCCCTGCACCCTCCTCTCTCTGGCTGCACTGCAGAGGCCTCCCCTGGGGTATCAGTTGAGGCAGGCTGGGGTGTGCCGCGATGACCATCCCTAGTCACCGGGCCTTAAAACAGAGAGGGGCATTTCTCATTCCAGCTTCATGTCATGAGGGTCGGCAGGGAGGGCTACACTGCATCGACCTCTCTCATGACTATGTTGGGGACATCTGGAGCATCACCTGCTTCCAGGCAAGGTGAAGGGAACATGGAATCACTCGCTGACTACTGCATGCTTCAGCTCGGAAGTGGCACGCGTCTCTTCTACTCATATCTCACTGGCCAGAGCAGATTACACAGCTGGGCCTAACCCCAAATGAAAGAAATGTAGCCCTTCCCTGTGCCCAGAAGAAGAGACAGGCACCGATGGACAGGGGTGACGGCCTCCCCGCTGCTGTTCCTCGAACGCGCCAGACATGCCCCCGCCCCGGGCCTTTGCCCTAGCTGTTCCCTCTGCCTGGAGTGCCCTTCCCCAAACACCTGCACAACTCGCCCCTCACCTTCTTTCAGCCTTTGTTCAAATGTCACCTTCTTGATGACGCTTCCCCTGACCACCTCACTTAAAACTTCAGATGTCTCCTGGACACAGGCTGCCAATCCCCCTTACCTTTACTTTAGCTTTCCACGGTTCTAACAGATTACCTAATTACATATTTCTTATGTCTATTACTATTGTCTGTTTCCATCAGCTAGAAGGAAAGCCCCTTGAGGGCAGGGGCATTTGTTGGTTTTGGTGACTGATGTAAGCCCAGCTCCCAGGACAGTACCTGGCACCCAGTAGGCACTCTATACTTTTGCTGCATGAATGAGTGAATGGATTTGGGGCCCCACTCACCACCAGGTCTTGTTCCCACATCCTTCAGAGCTTTTCAGTCTACACTTGAGTCCCCATCCCAAACTCGCTGCCTTCCCCAGGCCCTCACTGTTTCTCGTCTGGGTCCCCATCTCATAACAGCCCCTGACTGTCCGTGGGCCTCCAGCAATCCCCTTCCAGTCCAACACCACTGTGAAAGGCAGGATAGCAAGGTGATTCTGGCGTGGGCTCAGGGTCCTTTCTCTGGCTCTGCTGTTTACCAGCAGTGTGACTTTGGACTGGTTCCTTAACCTTCCTGTGCTCCAGTTCCACATGTTGTGATAATAGCACTTCTCTCATAGGGGTTGGAGTGCTGAGACGTTTAAATGAGATGGTGCATGCAAAGCACATTATAAATGTGGATTATTGCTTTACAATTGCCAGATCTTGTTACCAGACAAAGGAGATCCAAATCTGCTGAAAACTGTCCCTTGGCTCCTGGTAGTTTTCAGTTTCTTCTCTGCACCCAGGGGCCCTCCCAAGCTAGTCTCCTTCTCACTTGCCTGGTCTGTCCCTTCTTGCTCCCAGTCCCACCAAACTCCCCAGGGCCTCCCGAGCCCGTCATGCTGCCTCCTGCCCCGGCCTGGGCATTGGACGTTTCTCTACTCTTCACTGACTTTTACTTGCTTTCTTACTTAACAGAAATCCCAGAGCTTTTTTGCACTTTCATACATAGAAAACTTTCAGATTCTTTTTTCGAGATAGGGTCTCGCTTTCTTGCCCAGGCTGGAGTGCAGTGGTGTGATCTCAGCTCACTGCAACCTCCGCCTCCCAGGTTCAAGCAATTCTCATGCCTCAGCCTCCCGAGTACCTAGTGCACACCACCACGCCTGGATAATTTTTGTATTTTTAGTAGAGACAGGGTTTTGCCATGTTAGCCAGGCTGGTCTTCAACTCCTGACCTCAAGTAATCTGCCCACCTCGGCCTCCCAAAGCACTGGGATTACAGGCATGAGCCACCACACCCAGTCTCACATTCTTTTTAGAGCTGTCTTGAATTCCATCATGGGGACATACCATTGGGATATATCAGTCCCAAGTTGATGGCTATTAAGAATGTTTTTGATCTTCTGCCATCACAAGTATGCAGCTTAGTGTGTGTGCATCTGTCATATTCGTGCAGGTGTCTCTGTAAGACAGATTCCCGGAAGTGGGATTACTGGGTCAAAGGTAGCTAGTAAGGCACAACATGCCTTGCCAGCCCAGTGTGCTCCCCACCAGACCCAGGATCTAGCCCCAAGTCTGAGTGAGGCAGAATTCACGCCCTCACCTCTGTGCCATCTTGCCTCCTTCAGCAGTAGGGCTGGAGCCTATGGCGAGGGGCCAGCTCTACTTTCTGCCTCAGTCCGGATCGGTCCACTTGAGCGTGATATGTGGGGGCCGAGCTAGGAGGCCTTGGAGTTAGCCAAGAAGGCGAAGCCAGCTCCCAAACACTTCCAGAACACTTTGAGCCTTCATGAAGGCTGCGGGAGGGAGCATGGCCCCTTGCCCACATTCGCCCCACCTGAGCTCTTCTCTCTGGCAGCTGCCTCTGCCTCCCCATCAGCACCAGAGCGGGACTGGCAGTGGCACCCCAGGCACCAGTGAACAGGCTATAGGGCCCGTCCCCAGCTAGGGCTGGATGGTCAGACCCCTTGAAGAGGGAATGGCAGAACCTCAAGACCTTGGGTGGAGGGCAGCCCAGAAGAGCCAGCCCCAGGCCGTGCCATGGCTCCGTGGCTCATGTGGGCAGCCTCCCGCCGGCCCTCACAGAGGCAGAGCTAGGTCAGCAGCCAGGGTCGGGGTGCCTCTGAGGCCCAGGCCTACTTCACTGGGAGGCGTCCCTGCACAGAAGTGAGAGGGCTCAGGAGGGGCCTGGCTCTCTGCCTCTCTGCTGCTTCAGGAAAAGTCCTGCTCCTTGGCTGAGCCCTCAGGGTCCTTCACCAGCCCCCTGTCCACCGCCTGCCCTCCGGTCTCCTACACCCCCTCACACTCCAGTCAGTCATGTGGAAATGCTTGCGGTTCTCCACATGGGTTATTCCACTGCCTGCCTCCACGCCTCTGACCACGCAGCTCCTTCTTTTCCAGCTAACTCCCACTTTTCCGCAAAGACAATTCAAGAGTCCCTTGGAGCAGCCTGTTTGCACCTATGCACTCACACAGCACCTTGTTGGTTTTAGACCCGCCCGGTCCCTCACAGCACCCCCATCTGGGTTCACTGTCAGAGCTCTGAGCCCACTGGGCTACTCGTCCCAAAGGCACGCAGCACGTCCCAACATCTGTCTTCTCAGCTGGGACACGCCTGGCTCCGGGAGGGACAGAGGCTTCTACCTGGGGTAGCCGAGCTGTCCAAGGAAGTTTCAGCCATGTCGAGCCCCTGGCGTTGCCGAAATCCCCCACCCCATGGTGCCACAGCACCAGGGCAGCCCCTAGGAAAAGCCAGCCCCTCAGAGGCCCTGTGCTAAAGACCCAGAAATTGCCCCTGGGTCCCCGCAGGAGCTCCGCAATGGGGAAGTGAGCCCTCCTGAGGCCTGGCTGGCAGGAGGCTCTTCAAGGCCAGCATCATGTGTACTTCCCCCAACCACTCGCGTTTCTGCACAGCAGCCACGGAGACGGGCCTAGGGGCTGCTGAAAAACGAGATCAGAAGACAACGTCAGCCTAAGTGGGCTGAAACCTGAGATGAGGAAATGAGAAGACGTCAGGGGGCTGGAGGACACGGGTTTGAGGACAGCCAGCACCCAGCACTGCAGCCGAGGCTTCTGGAGGGAGCCAGAGGGAAAGCGAGTCCCCTCCCTGCGACCTGAGTCTCTGCCAGTGCCCAGCACTCCCAAAGGATCCACCCCAACCTGAGAGACCCCAAAGACATTGGAGCAGCCCCAGACACCTCCTCCCAGGCCCGCAAAGGCCCCTAACAAGCCCACGGCAGTCCAAGGCCTCCAACTGGAGCCATCTTTGGTAAATCTGGGGCCCATCAGCACCCACTGCCCTTCCTGGTGCCCTGAGCATGCTGGCAGGGGGACTGGAAACTGCATCCCATCTTGTCTCATACACCCACAATTACCTGACGTGGGCCTGACTCACCCTGGTGCCCTGTGAGTCAATAAGAGTATATGAGTAAGGGGCAGAGCATTTCAACTTAGTCCCATAGCACATGAACTCACTAAGCAAACATTACCTATGCCTAGATTTGGGGCCAGTCACTACCCACTGGAGGCTGTGGGCTCCAAGGTATGGCAGCAGGGGAGGTCAGCCAGGCTCTGCCCAGCTCACCCCTTCTTGTGAGGATGGACCCAGCCAGGCCTCCCGCCTCCGCCCTTAGACTGGGGGACCCTGGGTGGGGGCAGGAAGGGGGACTGAAAGTGGTGTCTGGAGTTAAGCCCATCTCCTCATCCCCCACCATGGGGATCAAGATGGGGGCTAAAAGTCACCCCACCACCACCCCAACCCACTCTGAACGCTGGGGTCTCAGGGGACAAGCGAAACAGAACTGAAACTGGGCAGAGGAGAAACAGGTCTGGGCCCGCCCCAGGGACTTCTGTATTTTACCCCTTACCCATACACATCCTGACCAGGGCCTCTCCCCAAGCCTGGGAAAACCTTTCAAGCTTGGCCCTCTCTCACCTGGGCTCTCTCAGCCTCCTGCCCTCCCCCACCTTCCCTGCTCCCAGCCTCATGCTGCCCCAGGCCTCACCCCATCAGAGCTAAAAGGACCCCAGGCTGGGCATCTGGAGATCAGGGATCTGGTCTCCCTCTGCCACTACCTTTTGGGATGACCTTTGGGAAGTCATTCCCTTCTCTGAGCCACAGTTTCCTCATCTGGCTTGGGCTGTGGGCATAGAATCTGCAGGTGAGGGCTCTAATGGGTAAGTTTCAGGCCAGGCTGAGACTTTTCACATCATAACACTGAGGCACCTTGACCACCACTCATCCTGGGGACTTGGGAAGGGGCAGAGGCTGGGATTGGACAGTAACAGCCAAGACCTTCCCAGGGCACAAACACTGCCTCCCTGAAGCCTGCCCTGCCTGTCCATGCAGGTCACTCCCTTCACTTCACCTCCTCCTTCCCTCCACTCAGCACCAGCCACCACTGGGTCACATCTACGTCCCTTTGGCTCTGCAAGAGCAGCCTGGACCCCTGCATCCCCTACCCCAGCACAGGCCTGACACCAAGTAGGGGCTCAACAAAATATGTGTCGAAGGCCAGGCACAGTGGCTCATGTCTGAAATCTCAGCACTTTGGGAGGCCAAGGCCGACAGATCTCTTGAGTTCAGGAGTTCGAGACCAGCCTGGGTAATGTGGCGAAACCCCATCTCTACAAAAGATACACAAAATTATCTGGGTGTGGTGGCATGCACCTGTGGTCCCAGCTGCGCAGGAGGCTGATGTGGGAGGATTGCCTGAGACCAGGAGACGGAGATTGCAGTGAGCCAAAATTACACCACCGTATTCCAGCCTGGGTGACAGAGCAAGACCTTGTCTCAATGTCTCTCTCTCTCTCTCTCTGTGTTTGTGTTGAAAGAATAAAGGCAGAGAGAATAACAAGTGTTGGTGAGACTGTGGCAAGATTAGAGCCCTCACACTCTGATTGCGGAGATGTAAAATGGTATCACCTCTGTGGAAAGCAGTTTGGCAGTTGCCCAAAACGTTAAACACAGAGTTACCGTGGGATTCTGCAGTCCCACTCCCAGGTAAATAGATGTTCCAAAGAGTTGAAAACATCTGATCACACAAAAACTTGTACGCAAATATTCATACAGCGTTATTCTGGGTATTATTATAACAGCCGAAAAGTGGGAACAATGTCCATGTCCATCAACTGAGGCACAGATAAGCAACATGGCCTAGCCACACAATGAGCTCTCATTCAGCACTGAGAAGATGGGGCGTCCTGGTTCAGGCTACCACATGATAACCCCTGAGAACAGTATGCTAAGTGAAAGAAGTCAGACACAAAAGGTGACATGTACAATTCCATTTATATGAAATGCCTAGAAGCCGGATGCAGTGGCTCATGCCTGTAGTCCCAACTATTTGGGAGGCCCAGGCAGGAGGATTACTTGAGCCTAGGAGTTTGAATCCAGCCTGGAAAACATAGCGCGACCTCATCTCTGAATAAATTATTTAATTTAATTTTTTAAAAAATGTCCAGAAGAGACAAATGCATACAGACAGAAAGTACATTAGTTGGGGGACAAGGAAAGGGGAAGTGACTGCTAACAGGCACGAGGTTTCTTGGGGGTGATGGAATGTTCCGGAGTTAGCTAGTGGTAGGTGTCATACAGCATTATGAATATACTCAAAACCACTGCATTGTGCATTTTGAAATGGCCAAGTTTGTGTTATATGAACCTTTTCTCAATAAATAAATAAATAAATAAAAAGGCAACAACAGCCACCCCAGGGACAGGTTTGGAAAACCAAACTTGTCTGACTGGCTGGGTGGCTTGTCTATTTGTTTCTTAGAACAGCATCCTACAGGAGAGCTATTCTTTGCTCAGGGAAACCCCCACCCCCTCACTCCACTCCTATCTCCAGACAAGTCCTCTGAGGAGCAGGTGGGAGGAGAGGGGCTCTGGGGAAACCTAGGGGGCATTGCAGTGGGGTGCTGCCCTCTCCTTGGGCAGGTGCTCCCATGATGAACAGACTCAAGGTCCAGCTACAGTCCCAGCTCTGGTACAGGTCCTGTCCCTTTCCTCAGTTTCCCCCTCTGCAGTCTGCCTCCCGGGGTATTTCTGAGGTCAGGATGTAGCATGACAGAGCCTGAGAACTGCCAAACTGCCGTGCCCTCTCAGAGACCCCTTTTTGGCATGCATTCCAGATGTGGGACCAGAGGTTGGGAAGTTCTTCCTTTGGTCTGACCACAGTATTCCACTTGGAGACAGCAGTGGGCAGAGGCCTTCCACTGAGTCACCCTGACTCAACTTTCATCAGCTTCAGGCCCCCGTGGGGGTCCTTCCCCCACCGGATGCTCACTTTGCTGTAATGGGGCAGGATGTGGGTTCCCTGCTGTGGGAGAGCAGCCCCCACAGCAGCTGCTCCCTAAGATGGTTCTGGCAGGAACCAATGAGAGAAGGCTGATCCCCAACCCCTGCAGGGGCCCTGCAGCCCAAGCAGAGGGCCTCTCAGCCCACCTCGGTCCCAAGTAGGACAGATTGACAGGTGACCTCCCCATCTCAGAGCCTCAGGGTGTCTTGGAACAGGAGATCCCATCATCTTCCTCTGAGGTCCAAGCCTCGGGTGCTAATGGACTCTGTGTAGGGAACCCCAGTCACTGGGGCACACTCTGTCCCAGACCTGATCTTTGCCATTTTGCCAGAGTGGCCCACCTGACTGCTTCCCTTTGCTGTGTGTATCACTTGTATTAACCGTGAACCCAGCAAAGAGAGCAGGAGCTTGGGCCGGGCACAGTGGCTCACACCTGTAATCCCGGCATTCTGAGAGGCTGAAGCAGGTGGATGACTTGAGGTCAGGAGTTTGAGACAAGCCTGGTCAACATGGTGAAACCCCGTATCTACTAAAAATTAAAAAAAAAAAAATTAACCAGGCGTGGTGTAATCCCAGCTACTCAAGAGGCTGAGGCAAAAGAATCACTCGAACTCGGGAGGCAGAGGTTGCAGTGAGCCAAGATTGTGCCACTGCACTCCAGCCTGGGCAACAGAACAAGATCCTGTCTCAAAAAAAAAAAAAAAAAAAAAAAAAAAGTAAAAGTAGAACCCCTGTTTCTTGAGGACAAAGATTAGATGCATCTTTTTGTTTTAAAATTTTGGTAAACTACTTACCCTTTCTCAGCCTCAGTTCTTTGAACTATGAAATGGAGACAATAATAATAGTATCAACCTCAAAGGGCTGGTGAGAAAACTAACCAAGATAATTCATATAAAGTTTCAGAACAGTCCCGGGCAGGTGCATGACTTATGCATTTGGCTTTTGTTTGCCACTATTACTACTTGCTTAATGAAGCCGAGCCAGGTGGCTGAGTAATGTCCCTTTCTGGCAAGGAGGGTAGAGGCAAGTGTCACATTTCAGAAAGATCCCTAGGCGCCTGTTGAGTCTGTCCCCACACCAAAACATGCCCGTGGGGGCTCTAGCTCCTGCCCCAGGAGCGAAAGGGGCGCCTCCTTCCCTGGTGCCCAGCCCTAGCTCACCTGCTCTTCACAAGCCTCCTCCCAGCACAGCCTGCACCACACAGGTGCTCAGTAAGGGGGTTGCTCTGAACAGGGAGCAGGCCCACATGCCGAGAGTGGTGGAGGGGTGCAGGCTCTGATGACCACCTGAACCCAGACTCCAGGGCACGACAGGTCCTTACTGACCGTAAGGGCTTCCTGCCTGCCCTCTTCCCATGCAATTGCCTCAACCCTGGGACACCAGGAAGGTTGAGCATTCCAGGAAAGCCCCGACCCACCCAGGAAACCCAAGTACCTAGTGGGGCCTCATCCGGCCCATTGTCCTGAAAGGACAGGAACAAAGGCTCTCTCATCATGGCCACCCACCCTAGGGACGTCCAGCCTCCAGCTTTCTGTGGGTGGGGCAAAATGACTGACCAGGCTTCCTTCCCTGCAGGCGCCTCCCTCTGGGGACTCCTGTGGTCCAGTCGTCCCTGGTCCCCAGCTCTCAGGTGGGTCATAGGGCATCTCAGCAGGACCACCAGGAAAAGCATCAGGAGGGGAAGGAGCCAGAGAGCCCTCCAGGCCAGTGCATTGCTAACTCCACATCTCATCTTCCTGTCTCATCCCCTCTGCTCACCTCCAGAGACTCCCCCTCCCCTCTCACACTCTTCACTGGCAGGTTATGATGGCCCAGAGATCCCCACCAGAGTCCCAGATATCAGTGGGGATCCCAGCCTATTCCTCCAAGCTCCCAGTTGCCTGTGACAGGGAGGCAGAAACAGCCTGGAAATTAGCTGTGGGTTCTCCCTGAGCCTGTGCACACATGGAAAGAGCTTCACCACTGCCCCCTTCTCTGAATACACATACAGGATCTGAGGAGGAAGGATTCTGTGTGGATGCATGTGTGCACAGATGTGCATGTTTGTACGTGTGTACGGGTGAGCAGGTCATACGTGTGGTCCCATGTGCCCACCTGTTGTATATATGCATGTTTGTTTTGTGTAAGTGAGCATAAGAGGTCAAGCCAGAGAGAGAAACAGGAGGAACAAGGAGAGACAGAGAGAGAGAAAATAGAAACAGAGACCAACAGGGAAACAGAATGAGACTGAGACAGAGAACAACAGAAGGCCAGACAGGTAGACAAGCCACAATTCCATCTTCCCTGGTGCTGGCTGCCAAGGCAGACAACTCTCCTCTCACTTCATTGATGTTCTGCCTGTGTTTATACCCATGGTCGGGGTGGAGTTCACGAAAGGACGTGTCAGGGCTAGGACGCCCCCCACCTCCACACTCACAGGGCCAGTCAGGGCCCTCTGCAGGGGCTGCTGTCTCCTCAAGCTGAGGAATGGGCTTGGATCCCTCAGATGCCTTCCAGGGTGCAGGGGCGCTCCCAGTGACTCTGGGCTCTTGTGGTGGCTGGGGAGGGGGAGCACCTCTGACAGGCCCCATGCTGGGGGAAACGTCCTGAGACTGATTTGTCACGGGCTGACATGCACACCAAGGAGGTCTCACATCTGCTGGGAAATGAGGGGCTGGTGGAGGTGAGAAAACCTCAAGTTCTAATGCCTTCCCAACACCTTCGCCTCGCCTGAGAAGCTTCTAGATTCCACCCACCCCTGTTTCCTTGAGGGAGGGTGTTGTGTGGAGGTGGGAAGAGGCAGGAGTCCAGGTTCTAGGCCAGGCTCTGAAGGGGCAGGTAGCTCAGAGCAAGAGGCTGGCCTCGCACCTGCTCTGCCTAATGGGACAGTAATGCCCACGCTGGCACTCTGCCTCTGAGGGCTGTGGTGAGGCCGTGGAGAGATGTCAGGGACAAGAAGAGGCCTTGGGAACCAGCTGTGGGAAGAACAGCCCATGAGCTCAGCATTTCCCCTGGTTTCCCCGAAAGCCGGCCCCCAGGAGAGGAAGGTGACTGTGACTTCTGCCGCCACCACTTCCTGCAGCTGGGACCCTGCTCACTCAGAGTGTGGAACCGTCATGGGCCAGCAGTGTCACCTGCACACTCACTCCTGCCACCAGGAAACCCTTCCGCAGGGCAGGTCCCCAAGCCCCATGTCTCAGACTCTGACCAGGATGTGTCCTCAGCAGCGGTCGCCCGACATTGAGGGGAGGGACGGGTCCCAGCTGGGCATCAGGATGTGGAGGGTTTTGTTCAGCTCTGCCACCGAGGTACTGGTTGCCTCGAGGAATTCCCCTTGCTGGACTTCATTAAGGAGACTTTCTGTATTGCTGAGCAGGCAGGAACCCCAGAAGCTCAGAGCCGGAAGGCACCAGGGCTTCCCACAAATGAAAGATGTGGAGGACCCAAAACAGGGAGATGGGCCTTGGCACCTAAGCGTTCCTTCTGGGCTCTACACAAGGTGTGGGTGGCACCAGAGCTACTGCAGGCTGCCAGATCCAAGGGGCAGTCCTGCTCCACCATGGGCTGGACGAGGACGTCATCTACTCCAGGGCATCCATGCGTGGGGTGGGAGCCAACAGACCTGCAGTGCTGCCTTCCAGCTTGGGACTGGCCCCCGCACTCCGTCCTGTGCACCCAGCCCTTCCGGCTCACCCTTTCCATGGCATGCTGTGCTCTCTAACACCCCATGCTTTGCATGTGCTGGTTCCATTACCTGGAACACCTTCACCCCACTTGTGTCTGGCTAGTGTCCCCTCCAGAATGGAGAGTGGACAAAGCACAGGGTCTGGAAATCCAGGGGTCAGGGCCCAGGCTGTTAGGAAAGGCAGAGTGTGAGGCAGACCCTCAGCAGGCCTGACAGCAGGGAGTGCTGAGCTCAGGGTTCTCAGGGGCCAGGATGGGACAGAGGCCGAGGAGATGGGGGACGGTGGCTGGGGCAGATTGTGCAGACAGTCTGGATTGTGAAGGAGCTGCCGGGCGCAGGGCCCCACTTGGCGCGGGCGGCTGTGGGGGAGGCTGAAACTGCAGACTATTTTTAGGCTCCTGCTGAATTGAGAGATGAGGATGCTCCGGGCTACAAGCCCTCATTTGCTGGGGAAAGACTAAGGGGGCCCCAGTTCCCCCAATCTGCCCCCAGAGCTCAAAGTCTCCAGAGCTTCCTCTTTTGTCCCTAGGGACCAAGGGCTGGGATCCGGAGGTGGACTGGAAGTATCCCCAGCACCCTAGATAGGCAAACACTCACAAGAAGTGATTTCCATACCATTTGCACACTGCCCTGCTTCCTGATCAGAAGGAACGGAAACGTTCCCTTTCAGAAGACCCTCAGCGGAGCAGTGCATTCACCAGAGTCCACTTTCACCTGCCCCACTGGGTATCAGGAGAGTCCCAGGAGAGCGACACAGCTCTAAAGTCAGAAAGCACAAACGGGGGTTGTTAGCACTGTGGTGTAGCATCCGCTAGGCTCGGGGTAGCAAATACGTTCCATCTGATCAATTGCTGGTGACTCCTAAGGAGAAATGCTGGTGGGGATCCATTCATTCATTCCACAAATAATTTACTGACCACCTACTGTGTGCTAGGTGCTACTCTAGGTGCTATGAAATTTAGCTGTGAACAAAAAAGACAAAATTCCCTGCCCCCGCAGAGCAGATATTCTGTAACAGTGTTGTCCAACAGAAATACAATATGAGCCACACACATAATTTAAAATGTTCCAGTAGCCACACTAGATAAAAGTTAAAGAAGGCCAGGAGCGGTGGCTTACGCCTGTAATCCTAGCACTTTGGGAGGCCGAGGGGGGCAGATCATTTGAGGCCAGGAGTTCGAGCCCAGCCTGGCCAACATGGTGAAACCCCGTCTCTACTGAAAATACAAACATTAGCTGGGCGTGGTGGCGGGCACCTGTAATCTCAGGTACTCGGGAGGCTGAGGCAGGAGAATCGCTTAACTTGGGAGGCGAAGGTTGTGGTGAGCCAAGGTCCTGCCACTGCACTTCATTCTGTGCTACAGAGCAAGACTCCATCTAAAAAAAAAAAAAAAAAAAAAAAGTTAAAGAAATAGGTGGAATTGATTTTTATATGTTATCTAGCCAAATATATCTTATATCTGAAATATTATCATTTCCTTTTTTTTTTTTTTGAGACAGAGTTTCATTCTTGTTGCCCAGGCTGGAGTACAACGGAGCAATCTCAGCTCACTGCAACCTCTGCCTCCTGGGTTCAAGCGATTCTCCTGCCTCAGCCTCCCAAATAACTGGGATTACAGGTACATGCCACCACGCCCACCTAATTTTTAGGTGGAGACAGGGTTTCACCATGTTAGCCAGGCTGGTCTCAAACTCCTAATTTTTAGTAGAGACAGGGTTTCACCATGTTAGCCAGGCTGGTCTCAAACTCCTGACCTCAGGTGATCTACTCGCCTCAGCCTCGCTGGGATTACAGGTGTGAGCCACCATGCCCAACCTCTAATATTATCATTTCAAAGTGTAATCGATGTAAAAATTTGAGGTCATTTTTTTCATATTATATTTTCAAAATCCAGTGTGTCTTTTATACTTACAGCACATCTCAATCAGATGAGCCCTATTTCAAGTGCCCAGTAGCTCCCAGAGAATGCAAGTTCTGAAGAAAATCACTCATCTGAGCTCAGGAAAGGAATGCCACAATTGATCAGCAATGTCTGCTCCAGGCATAGGCTGCAGCTGAATCAAGCTGCAAGCCATGTGTTTCCCCACCATGATATAGGCTCAGTCCCAAGGACATGTTCACCTTTACCTAAGCCCTTCTGAGCTCATTTATTTTGCCCAACTTGAAAGAACTGCCAGAGTTCTGGGACCTTGACTTGGTTTGAGCGCAGCCGTTCTGGTGTGAACACCACCCTACAGAAAGGCCCCAGCATACTAACAGGGCCAGCGCCTCCTGAGTGTGGTTCTGTGCTCCTTCCCTTGGTGGGGGTTGACTCATGGCCATTGGTGACCCTGAGAATGTGGATTTTGTTTTTGTTTTTCTCCCAAGGTCTCTTCCTCCCAGAGTTAACCAATATTGACATAAGTGTTTCCTGAGCCAGATTCAGCCATTTCAGCCCCATTCCACTGGCCCACGCCTACAGACCTCCTGTCTGGCACTGTAGCCGGGATGGCTGCACTTTCTTTTCCAGTAAGCAAAAGGCTAAAATTGGACCATATAAGGAGCTAGAAATACCTGGAAATGGTGAGGAGTGGGTCTTTGGTGTAAGAAATGGGGTGTAAGAAAACATGGATCTCAGGCTCCCATTATCCTCACCATTATTATCATTATCATCTACCCCACCCCTGCTCAAAATCCTTCAATTGCTCCCTAGTGTCTGCAGGATAAAGATCTTGCTTTAGTTCCCAGGATCAGGAACTGATGGAGTCATCCAGTCTTACCTCTAGATACTCTCCCTTCTCTCATCTTATTCATTCATTCAATAAGAATGTCTTGAGCACCTAATATGTGCCAGGCACTGTTCTAGGTACTAGAGATACAGCTGTGAACAAAACTGCTAAGGACCTCTGGCTTCATGGAGCTAACTTTACTCCAGCCAGCCCATAACACCCCAGGCCCTCTCACACTCCCAGGCCTTTGTAAATGCTGTTCCCTCTCCATTCAGTCGCTCTCCTCCTGGGGAACTTCTACACATCCTCTAATGCCCTACTCAAAGCCTTCCCTGAGCACTCCGCTCAATGGGTTAGGTGCCTCCTCTGAGCTCCCTCCCACCTAGGACCATCACACGTATGGTCACCGTCCAGCCCACCGCCCTTCCCCACCAGGCTTTAAGTGTCTCCAGGGCAGGGGCTGTGCCTTCTCCCCCAGGGACCCCAGAGCTTGCTTTCAGGTGCACCCTCCCAAAGATCAGGAGTGAACAGGCTGAGGCATTAGTGTAGGGGGGATCCAGGATTCCTCTGGAGAATTCCAGGTCGTTCTGAAATCTTGGCCTGGGAGCATCCTCCTCCTGGCATTCCAGGGGAGGGAATCACAGGAGCAAATACATAGAGTGGTTCCAGCAAAGGAAGGTAGAAGTCTGAGGAGAGACTGGAAGGGTATGATTTGATGTAGCAGAGAGACAAGAGGACAGCAGCCTTCCCTCGGGGAGAGAGGATGACAGGACATGTGGATGGGGGATAAACCGTAATGACTCTTCACATTCCTAAAGTGGGAGGGAGGCAGAACGAAATCTGCAGTTCCCTGCTGCCATCCCCAGGAGAGCTGAGCTTTCAGTCTCATCCCTCTTCCTCCTCCCCAACAAGAATGCACAAGAGAGGGGAGAAGGATGGGCCTGGCTCCTGCCCCTGGCCTGGCTCCGGTCCCTGGCCTGGCCCTCAAGAAGCCAGTGCTGGGACTGTGGATATCGTGTGGTTATGGCTAGAGCAGATCGTCCCACCACCCGGGCCCAGCCTAACCGTCCTGCCCACACACCGCCAGCCAGAGGCCTGCTGTGCTGCTTGTCCATTGGGGAAAACAGGGCAGGAGGCTTGTGCCTGGCTGGCCTCCCTGCCAGCTCATTTACATGGAATTTACACGGGCTCATTTCATGCCTTAATGCACACGGCTTCCCTCCCAGCCCAGCCTCTCCTGGTGCCTCCACAGAGACAAAGGAGTGGGTTCCATCACTCAAATCCCCTGCCATGGACCCATCAGAGCACCAAGAGCATCTCTGGAAAGAGGGAGGCTGCTGAGGCCCAGAGAGGACAGGGAACTCAGTGGAGACCACCAGCACTCCAGGAGGGACCAAGGCTTAAACCCACACTTTGTCCACTCGCCGCTCAGACCATTTGGGGCTGGAATTCACTCCCATCCTTTGCTTTGCCACCAGCCTCCAGCTTGCTGAGCAGGAGCCTGTGAAACCCCCGTCCTGCTGCCGATGCTTGGCTGTGCACTGGAATACAGACAGACTGGGACAGACAAGATGTGCAGGAAAGGGTCCACAGAAGCCCAGGTCCAGCCCTGCCTTTTACACAGGAGAGAAATGAGGCTCGGGAAAGGCGAGGGTCTGCCCAGGACCACAAATGGTGGCAGCAGCCCCAGGTCTCTGCCCCAGCTGCCCAGGGCTCTTCTGGGTCCCCCAAACTCCCAAAGACCCCTGGTCCCATGTACCTGCTGGTCCCCCAGGGCACGCCGAGTGTTGGGGGAGAAAAGGATGGGGAGAATCCTCAAGAATGGGCTGGCTATGAGAGTGCAGAGCAAACTGAAGTGGGAGGGAGCACTGTGGGTGGGGGCAATTCCAGTCCTGTGGGGTCTGCCAGAGCCAACCAGAAGCTGGGCTCAGACAGAGAAATGAACTGCCCCAAGTCTGCCATGGACCCCTCCAGCAGTCACTGCTCAGGAAAAACACCTAGCAGACCCCAAAGGCCTAGGTCCTTGCCTCCAGGGACAGGGGACAGAGAGAAGGGAACAAAGGGGAGGGGAGGCCACTGGGGGACATCTGGACTTCTATCTGCAGTGCCCCCGACTGTCCCTGCCCTTCATCCCAGGGCCACTGCCCTCATCCTGACCTCCACCCGCCACTGGACAGCCTCCTAACTCCCCTGCAGCCTTCCACCCCAGCCTCAGAGGCTCCTTCCTGCACAAACTTATGTGTTCTAAAACCTATTTACTTGATCTTGGAGGGATTCCTGAGTTTCTACAACTCAAATCCCACCTCATCACTCATAAACCCTCCCCACAGGTCCCTCCCTACTCTCCGACCCTCACCCAGACCCCTATCCTGCCTGGAGCAAATCCCATTCCCTCATCTCTTCAGCCGGCACCAGCCTCCTGCACACACACTCAAGGACACAGCATCCCACAGGGCCGCATTTGATCAGCTTGCCCTCCAGAACTGCCCCTTGAAGGCAGGGAGTCCCGAGGCTGTTTCTAGCATGGCCCAGGCCAGGCCTTCCAGGGGAAGTGGTGGGAAGTGGAGGCTGGGAATGGGGAAAAGGGGTGCATGTGCTATCGGGGCTCTGGGATCAAGGCTCGGGCAAACAGCACACTGCTGAGGAGTCGTGGGTTCAGGTCCCCATTCCTGCCTCTCACTAGCTACAGCCCTGCTGAGCCGGCTCCTGGGCCCTAACCAGGACATGAAAGAATGCATGTGATGCTCATGCAGCCAGGGGGTGGCGAGTAATAAACAGGAGCCCCCACCAACACCCCCTGACCAGGACAGCTTTGCAGGCAAGGAACAGGCGCAGGTAAATAAATAGCTTGTTTATTAGTAATATGTTACATTATTAAAGTGCATTGAGAAGAGGTGCAGGGGCCAAAGCTGGAAGGCCGCTGGCCCCAGCCCCTGCCCTGGGTGGCCAGACACAGCTGGAGAAGGACCCAGCTCCCCCCTGAAATGGATGGACAGGGCTGGGGGCAGGGCCGCCTGCCTGGAGAGCTCGGCCCAGGCCATCCCCACTGGAATTTTCACAGTTTAGCCTAAGTTATAACATGTCCTGAGCGAAGGTGGGAGGCTAGGAGCATGGAAGCACAGCCCCTGGGGAAGGGGGCTGAGAGGAAGGGAGGAGGCCCCCCGCCCCCCAACCCTCAACGCCAAGGGCAGAGTCCTGGAACCTCCCCCTGAGGACCCGGCTCGTCCTTCTAAATGAACACGGTGAAACTAGGGCTCAGTTTTCTCCTTCATTCTCCCTTGTTTCCCTCACCCCACCCCCTCCCATAACCACCCCCAACACCGGGGGCTCCAACAACGTCCCCCTCAGACCGGGCTCCCAGGGCAGAGCCAGCTCATGCCACTCTCCAAGAACCCATGCCCGTCTCCAGACTCTTATCTCATCCCCGGGAGCCTCAGACTGGGATCACCCCCCTCCCCAACCCATCCCTTCCCAGCCCCTCCCTTTCCCACCCCCCGCATGTAGTTTTGGTATTTTCATACAGATGCAGTCGGAAGTAGCTATACATGAAATAAGCCTAACATAAAAATAGAGCTTTTTCCGTCCTTCCGTCCGGAAAGCAAACATCCTTCAATAAACATGCAAGGCGGCTGTCCTGTGGGACCCAGGACCAGAGAGGGAGCTGCAGAGGACAGGGCTGGACAGAGGGTAGCCCTGGGTCTTCAGGAACACCAGCCATCCAGCCATGAGACAGGGAGGGGAAGGAGGCAATGTGGGTACCAAGAGTCCACAAGGACTCAGGCCTCAGCCCCAGGGTCCAGAGATGGGGTCCCAGCTCTCCTATCCAAACCCACTCCCCGACCCATGGGCTCGTGGGCCGGGAGCATCACTGCATTTAGTCAAGTTTGAGGAGTCTGAAAAATATTTTCCAGAAGATAAAGTCTTGGGTCATCGATGCCCCAGCTTCACAGTCGGTGCCCTCATTCTCAGCCCCTCACCGTCCATGCACCACCTGGGGCCCAGCAGCCGCCCGCGGCTGGACGTCTCCAGGCCTGGCATCCTCCACTGGGTTATCCTGTCCCCTGGAAGAAGTGGCAGGCAAGGAGCTCCCGGGCCAGCCGGCTCTGAGTGTGAGACGTTCTAGTGCCCTGGGCTGCAGAAGCCTGAGGCATGCCCAGCCTCGGGAGGCCCTAGTGGACCAGCAAAACAAGAGTGAGTGTAGGCAGCACCCCCAGCCAGAGGGAGGCGGCCAGGGCACAGGCATGGCCCAGCAGGTGCTCAGCCATGATGCCGTCCTCGGGCAGCAGCTGCCAGTGCTGAGCCTCACGGAAGTAGGAGCCCTCCTGGGCCTCGCAGAAGTAGTGGCCGTACTGCTGCGCCGTGAGGTTCTCGATGAACAGGATGCAGTTGGGGCTCTGGTGACCAGGTTCGCAGCTCTGCTCCACGTTCTCCTTGTGGCGCCATGAGTAGGTGGCGTGGCGGGATTCCATGGGGCAGCTCAGGTAGTAGCGAGAGTTTGGGGCCAGGGAAACCTTCTGCAGTGGGGCCTTGTCTGGGGAGGCAGGGGGGAAGCAGCCGTGAGGAGGGACCAAGAGCTCCCAGGGGAGGATGTGTCCTCCCCACGGACTGGGATCCCAGGACAAGGCTTCTGAATGAACGTGGGGAACCCAGCCCTCAGCTTCCTCCTTTGTTCTCCCGTCTCGCTCACCCCACCAAGAGGGCTCCCTCTGCAGGACTGTATCCTGCCCCACGTGCCTGGGGCCCACAGGACAAGGCCATGTCTCCCTCAGACCAGGACAATCAGGGCAGGGCAGTACCCCACTCACTGGGCCACAGCCGCCAGCAGGGCCAGATCAGGTACCTGGTTTGGGGTTGGGACACTCCTTGTGTGGCTCGGCTGGATTAATGGATTGCAGCACTGACCTGGAGTGGGAAGGACGAAAGAGGATCAGCAGATACAAGGCTGCAGACCTGGCTTTCCTGTCGTTACCCCAGTGCAGTTCCAGCAGAGAGGAGGGTCCCACCAGAAAGGCCCAGTACCGCCACCCCCTCCAGCCCGACAACACCTCCCCCTCTCCCACACCCACCTTCTCCCAGGGACGAGGGATCCCGGCCAACGTACCGTTCGGAGCTGTAGATGGAGACGCAGCGGCCATGGTCCCAGCCGCAGTAGGGGTCTCGGGACATGAGGCAACCGTGGCAGCCCCCGCCATAGACCTCACACAGGTCCAGGGGCACCTGGCTCACCTCCCACTGGGAGCTCACATACAGCTTCCTCTGGAAGGACAGCAGGACTGGGTCAGGCCCGGGCCCCACCCCACACTCAGTCCTAAACGTCCAGGCCCTAAGGCCTAGAAGCTCTTAAAAGAACACACAAATCACATGCAAAGGAGCCCTGTCCTCAGCTGCGGTCACTGCATAGCCCATGGGATGCAGTGGGGGAAGGCTCACCCGCTCAGCATCCAGCGACATGGTTTGGATGGCAGCCGCACGGCGGAAGGGCTGGATCTCCATGATGTTGAAGACAAAGCTGTGCTCCTGCTCCCCAGGCTCCACCACCTTGTGGATAGTGCCCCTGTCTGTGTGTGGTGGGCAGAGGGTCAGTGGGCGGGAGTCCCACTGCGGGGCCGGGCAGCCTCCCTCTAGGCCGGGGAGGGGTGGGAAGTCACAGCTCAGGCGAGGGTCACAGGACTGGTGTGGGCAGGGCGAGGAGAGCGTGACTGGGGAGGAATGTGGGAGCCTAAGGGCAGCCTGGAACCTTCCAAGGCTGGTCCAGAGAGGCCATCCCGGGAGGTCCACGGGTCCCTGGATACGGCCTCCAACATTCCCAAGGCTGCACGGGAAGAACAGAAGCAGGAGCCCCACACCAGCAAGGACAGTACGGCTGCTGTCCATGCATCACCTCGTTTAACCCTCCACAGCCCTGCGAGGTGGCTGTCATCTTCCTCACTCCACAGATAAGGAAATCAGGCTCAGAAAGGCTAAGCCACTTGCTCAAGGTCACACAGCTGGCAAGCAGCAGAGACCAAGTTGGAACTCAAATCTGTCAGAGCCCAACCATTTAGCTGCTTCTACAACTCCCCTGCCTCCTGGACTCTTAGGGAATATATTTACTTTAAATACATTTTTTTATTTTGGAGTAATTTTAGATGCCCAGAAAAGTTGCAAAGATAGTACAGAGAGCTCCAATCTACCCTTCTCCAGTTCCCCCTAATGTTACCATCTTACATAACCACGGTATATTTGTCACAACTAGGCAACTGACATTGGTGCATTACTACTAACAAAACTACAGACTTTATTTGGATTTCACTAGTTTTTCCACAAATGTCCTTCTTCTGTTCTAGGATCCAATTCAGGACTCCACGTTGCATTTGATCTTAGGGAATATCTTAATTTTATAAAATCTTAGATCTAAAAAGGATCTTGGATTCTAAATCAAGAGTTCTCAAGGTCTTATAAGCGAGCTGCCTGCCTCCTAGACCAATGCTCTCTCCGTTCACAATGAGGGACCAATGGGCACCCTGACCCCTGGTCCTCCCAATCCTACCTCACCTGCTGTCCCAGTTTCTAGAATAGCCTACCTCCCTCTCTCCCTCCCTCCCAATTTCCCAGGGCATCACCTGCCCCAAAAAAACAGTCAGATGATCGCCTGCCTAGGATGTTTCCTCTACACATCCGTGATCCTCATCTGTGGACTCTGAGATGTGGCCAGATGCTCCTTGGGCCTGATAAGCCCCCACCCCAGCCACCGCCTTCACAGACATACTGCCCTATACCTCCTTCCAAACCAGCCCCAGTAACAGCATCCCCTTGGCAAAATTCTCAGGAAAAGAGCCAATACTTCTCCCAGTTGTGAGAGCCTCCCATTCTCTGCAGAGGACTCAGAAAGTTCTATTTTTTAATCTAGCCCCAATATGAATGATGCAGGCTCCAAAACGGTGCCTCCTGCACGGCCCTTGGAGAGAACCAAGACACCTTCTCTAATCACTCAAGTGTGCTCACCTCCCAAGTCTGCAGGAAGGGAATCAATGGTCCAAGTCCAGCCTTCCTTGTCCTAGCTCCTGCTCCCAGTCCTGCACTGTGTGACCTCTCCTCTCCTGCTCCCCAGTGCCCTGCCATCCCTGGCTGACCACAACAGCTGTGCCAGCCACTACTGTTGCCGAGCAAGGACGGGGGCCCAAGGGTGTAGCCGGGATGAATAGGGAGTAAAGAGGCAGGGAATCAGGACCCAGGCTCTGCCCTGTGGGAAATTCCTCTCCCCAAGGCTTCCAGGAGCCAAACCATGGTGCTGGGGTTCTAGTTTCCTACAAGGTCACCAAAGCCGAGATAGTTCCAAGGTGAAGCAGCAACAGGAGATCACATGGGGAATGTGAACAACTGAGGTTGGGCGCCTGGGCCTGAACTGAATGGCCCCAGGGGTGCTAGAGGCCCTTTCCAGTCTCAAGGAAGGCAGCTGGCATGGGAAGCTGCCACAAACCCAACTCAGGACTGGCTCCTCCGTGTCCTGTGGCTTTCCAGAATGCAGGAGCATCTCCCAGGGCATTCCACCCAGCTTCGCCCAGCAGGGCCTACTCCAGGGAAGAGGAGAAGCTGCCCCTGTCCTCTGTGAGATGGCAAAGCCTCTGCCCCCTGGAACTCCTTCCTCTTGCCTAATTTGTGCCCCACCAACTCCTCAAATGTTTCCTCTCACCTGCACAATCCCAAAGACAGGCGCAGGACCTGACTCCCTCATTCTGCCTGGCTGAGGCCAGGATCCCTGTGGTTCAGGCCCCTCCTCCTCATTTGCCACGTCTCTTCCTACCATCTTCTTCCCTGAGTCAGACATCTGGACCAAAGATGCACCTGGCTTTGCTCAGACTCTCCAGATTTCCGCCTCCAAACCCAATGCTTGCTTTTCTCCCATCCCCCTTTCCCTCTTGCCCCTACCTCCTCCAGGAAGCTCTCCCTGCCTGACTCTTCCACACCCACACACATTAACCCCTGACAACTCTAGTCACTGAATTATTCCTTCCACATGTAAAGATCCAACCAGATGTTAACTACATTATTCCTTACACCTTTCATGCCCATTTTTACAAAGCAAACTGAGGGTCCCAGGGTAGCTTCTCACCTGTAGTTAGGTAAAGCACATGAAAGGTCTCCCCGTGGCTGGCTTGCATGCGGTGGACGGCCACTTTCTGGTAGTGGTATTTAGAGTGGAACAATGGCGTCTTCAGAGGCCCCATGGGCTCCACCCTCTGCGCCACCTCTGGGTGACGGTCAGCCACCTGGAAGGTCTCTGTGGGTATCGGCTGCTGGTCTGGGAGGCACTGGGCAAGGAGAGCAGGCCCAGGTCAGTGGGGTGGTGGGAGGTGAGGCAGAAGGAGGGCTGGGCCTGGGCCACGGCTGGTGTCACGCTCACCTTGCCAGGCCGTGGGTTGGGAAGGCTTGAGTGGTAGCCCTTGAGTGAGGAGGTGCAGAAGACCTTGTCAATGTCACCGAGGGAATACACGCAGACGGCTGAGTAGTTCCTGCAGTGACATGGAGACCAGCTCAATGGGGGGCCCACAACCCACCCATCCACCTCCACTCACCCAGGCCAGCCCTGTGCCTGGCACTGAGTTGCCAAACACCACTGAAAATGGAGAGGGATGGAGAGGAGGAAGGAGAGGAGTTCAGCCTAATTTCTTTGTGCTGCAATCTAAAACCACAACCTTGTGTCCTGTTACAGAATCACTGAGTCTAGAGGCCATCTGCTCTACCCAACCCCAAGGCAGGAGGAACCCCAACATAGGCTGAGCAGTTCTCTAGCCCTCCCTGGGCACAGGCTGTGGGATGCTGATGCCCCAGGAGGCCAGACCCCCAACCCCTTCCCAGCCTGGGCCACAGAGCAGGGTCTTGGCTTCCTCCACTCTATCCCTAACTCTCCCCACACACACCCAACACTTTTGCCTGCCGTGTTTTCAATCAATGAGAGTGATTAAGAAGTGTGAATTATCGGGCTCAGGCAGTGCCTGAGCAGGTGTAATAGCACCCAGCTCCCCGAGAGATGCTTCAGCAGCTTCCTCCTGGGCCCAGTGTCCACTCTGGGCACACGCAGGTGGTGGGACACACAGGCACAAGTGCAGTCATGAGTGTGCATATAGGGCATGCACACACACCCATGAGTGCAGACTCACTCACACAACAGTACACACATCGCACTGGCTGTCCCCCCACCCCACACCCAGCAACAGCCCAGCCTCTTGAGCCTGCAGCCCCTGCTCGTGCCACACCAGGCAGGCACTCAGCAGGGCCCAAGGCCTCCTGTCCCTACTGGACACTGAACCAATGCCAGCCCTGGCCCCAGGACAAGGGCCACTCACCAGGGGTTGGAGAAAACACCATAGACCCTGGTGTCCCTCCACTGGCCGCTGGGGTCAGGGAGCAGGAAGACGTCTTGCAGCCTGTTGAAGTTCTTGTTGGTGGCAGCGTCACTGCATACCAGCATGGCTTTCAGAAAAGTGTTCCACTTGGAGACTGACAGTGAACTTTCCCCACCCTGGTCCCCCTGGAAGGGTAGAGGGGAGAAGAGGTCCCTCAGCACCTGCCCAGGCTTCCCCACACACCCCAGGAAACCACTGCCAGCAATATCAGCACCTGGGCCCAGAGGAGGAAGGCAGGCTGTGAGGGGCCAGGACCTGCCGGGGGTGCCCCAGGACTCAGGGCAGGTCTCCAGATGAGACTCCAGCGGGCAGGTCTCCAGATGAGACTCCAGCAAGCAGGCCTGGCTGATCCAGAGCCCAGGGCCAGCGGTGCCCAGGGTCAGGGCAGGTGAGAATGCCAGGTCCCCACAGGGCAGACGGACTCAGACACACATTTACTGACTCACACACCCACACACGTGGCACAGCACATTCACACAGGCAAAACACACACACACATACACACACACACACCATCATACTCACACACGCTCACATGCCATCATACGTACACAGGAGCTCAGCTACCTTTACCTACACACAGACACATGACGCTCCATGCACACACAGCTGCTCCCATAGTCCCTGACACAGACCCACTCATACATCCACACAACTTCTACATGCACACGGACACACAGAACTCACCCTCACTCAGGCCTATTCATGCACAGACATGTAGCCAGCAGCCCTCACGCCCCTGCTCACCCTGCACAGCTGGGCCACACGGGACACATTGAGAGGAGCCTCGGGATTCTTGTCAGGATTGTCCTCTCGGAAGAAGTAGTAGATCTTGTCATCGTAAGCCTGGTCTTGGTGCACGATGGTGGCTTTGATGAACTGTGGGTCTGCCAGGGACAGAGGCGAGTGGGCGTAAGGCTGGGAAGCTTGCTCGGGAGACCATCCCAACCATGCACACTCTCCTCCCTCCTTCGGGTCTGCACAAACCATGGCAAATCAGATCTGGAATAGGACTCAGAACATCAGGTCCAACACCCCAAGGGGCCCTAGGCCCTGCACCTCCACCCCACACCTGTTTTGCCCTCTTCCTACAAAGATGTCATCGGCCCAGGAGCGATGACTTCATGCTTGGGGACTGGGGGAAGGTCCCTAGGGGCCCCTATGTCACTTCTGCCCAATTGGCAGAGCCCTAATGAGGAGGGAGTTGGGGGCTGCCTCCACGTGAACTCAGCAGAGGATAAACTTTGGCTCCTGGGGACCCTGCGCTGGGTCTGGGGCTCCCTCTGTTTGTGTTCCTGAAGAGCGCTGGGCCCATCCCACTGCTACACCTTGTCTGTTCCTCTGCTCCCAGCCAATCCTAACTTCTCAGGCCTATACCAAGGTCCTGCTTTCCTGCATGGCCCCAACAGCCCTCAGGGAGCCCTCCCAGAAACATCAGGATCCCATCTGCCACCTTAGGTGCTCACACCCCCTTGTCCACCCTCGGCCCAGCCGGAGCCTGACTCACTCTGCATGACAGTATCACTGGTGTACAGCTCACTCTCGCCCCGGATGCGGCGGAACCGAGGGATCTTCCCATTGTATTCCTGCTTCCGGATGGTGGAATATACCTCGTCCCCTGGGGTCAGTGGGAGGGAGAAATGAGTAAGGGCAGGCAGTTCCTGGAAGTCCCTCCTCCAGGCACTGGACAAAGAGCTGACCACTCCTCTCCCAGCCCAGTTCAGAAGCATCCCCCTGGGGCGCCTGCTCCAGCACTGCCCTACCTTCAAACAGAACCAGGGAGTTCTCGTCCGGGCTGAAGGGGGCATAGCCTCTCATCTCACCAAGCGGCACCACAGTGCCATTCACCTGTGGGAGATCCAGAGGGTCAGATGGCCACATAATCCCACAGCCACTGCCTCCCATGACGGCCAGTTTCTCGGCCAGGGGCCCCATCCTCCCAGGGCAAGGCCAGCATTGGAGTCTCGCCATCTTCCCACCATGAAGGGCAGAAGCCCACCCAGTAGAAGGTGAGCTGATCAGGCACATGGGGAGCAGCCTTCTCACCAGGTTCCAGCAGCTGGGGTGCCGGGCGTTGGTGCCACAGGCCAGCAGCCCCTCACTCCGCCTCTCCAGGAGAGTGATGTAGTTCTCACAGTCCTGCCCAGGGAAGAGAGAAGGGAGGAGAGAAATTGGTTGCTGGAAGGCCCTGGCAGGCCTAGCGGTAGGACCCCCAGGATCAGGGAAGAAGGTGTCAAAAGGGCTGAGCATAGGTGACAGCCTCCCAGGACAGCCCAGAGTGGGTGCAGCTGACGCCATCCCCTAAGCACAGAGGACCACGTCTCCCCATCAGTCTGGGACTCGCGGGGCAGGGCCATGCTTCCTTCCTTAGACCCTCAGGGTCTCCTCTCCCTTTACCGAGTGGCTCAGACCCCTCCATACTCCCTCCCCCACTCACCCGCTTATCCAGACAGGACCCCTTTGTGGAGCCGATGTTCACCTGGGGGAAGGGGAGAAGCATTAGTTCACTCTGCCAGGGGTGAGATACCCCTGAAATGCTTTCCACACAGCCTCAGAATAAGCCCCAAAGGAAGCAACCATTATTCTCATCTGACAGATGAGCAACTGGGGCTCTGAGAGGGTGAGTGATCTACCTGAGGTCAAACAGGGTCTCATATCCAGAGCTGAGGCCCAGAGGGTTCAGAAGACCAGCCATGGGCTCTGGGGCCCAGCTTCCAGCCTGGGCTTTCCGCAGCAGCACTGCCCAGCTGGCCAGGCCCATTAGCTCCTGCTTTTCTCCACACCGCCCCAGCTCCCCACTCCAATCTGGACTACCTTTAGGGAGCCTCCCCCAGGAGCCATTTATAGGATACGGAGGTGGGGGCAGTTTAGGAAGAGATGCCAGCTCCCTCGGATTCCCTGAGGACCCTTGGCATGGCCAGAGGGGAGATAAGAGGGTAGGGGGGTGTTGGGGGAAGAGAGAGGCTCACCGTGCGCACAGATGCGTTCTTGCCCTCGGGGAAGTCAAAGAGGTAGACCTTGCCGCGTCCTCCCACCCACACGGAGGAGCTGCCTGGCTCATGGAAAAGCACCGTGTGCGGCTCAGTCTGGCCAAAGTCCACCCGGTCCTGCCCTACATGGCCTGAGGAGGAGACAATTAGTAGAAACATTGAAGCCAGGTCCTAAGAGAGAAGACTCTGGGTCCCCTCCACATGGCACACCGGAACCTGCTTGACAACCAGTGCTTGGTGCTCAGGGTCCTGGCAGGGCCTCAGACAAGCTCTGGGCTGGGGTGGCACCCAGACTCAGAGAGCCAAGGACAGGAGAAGTAAGAGATCCTCCGACGGGCTCCAGCAACCAGCTGTCCTCACCCACAACACAGCCCCTCCCCTAGTGTGGCAGCCTCTCCTTCCTTCACAGTATGTGTGACCTCAGAGTGGGGAAGGATTTAGGGACCTCTTGGGGGAACAGATCCCTTCCTCTGGCACGCACTTTTGAGGGCTGGGCTCCGGCAGGAGGACCAGGGCTCCTTGGCCATGCTCTGGGAGGCTCTCTGCTGCCCTAAGCCAAAGCAAGCAGCGTCCCCCAACCCCGGGCCTTTCAGCAGGCAGCAGGGCCTTCAAGCACCCCCACTTGGAGTCCAGGTTCCCAGGAATCACAATGCTCAGAACCCCTTCTCCTCCTTCAGGAATCCCTCTCCAACCCCTCCTGGCCCATCCCCAGCCCCTTAGTGAGCACTAGACTAGATGAGGAAAGGAATCTCCACATCTACTCCCTCCCATTTCACAGATGGGAAAACAGAGGCCAAGGGAGGGGCAGCCCAAGGGCACACGGAAGCAGGGCAGTAGCAGATCCTGAACCAGAGCCTACACTCCTGCCTACCAAGCTGGACTCTGCTCCATGGCCCACTCTGGCCTGGTTTCACCCATGAGGATGCTAGCTCTCCGGGGGGGTGAAGATCAGCTCTTCCTCCCCAGCAACTCTGGGACAGGAGGACCTTCACAGAGCACAGCCTGGGCCTTTCAGCAGAAGGGCTGACTGGGAAAATTTTCCCCAAAACAGAAACTGACTGCAGCCACTGCCTCTGGGGAGGTGTCTCATCTCCAGTGACACTGCTGAGGTTGTCCTGGTTGCAGGAGTAAATTATAGGGATTGGATGGCCTGTGGTTGTGCCCCCAGCAATCAGCCACACCCAGCATCTTCCCACCTCTGACCAGCCTGGGGCCTCACCCAGGAACTGGGTCTGACCACTGTTTTTTCAGCTGCAGGAAACTCTGGGGCAGCCAGCTTGGCAGTGACACTCAAGCTCCAGCTCTGACCAAAAAGAACTACCATTTCCTCAACTCTGCCCCCGATCCCTCTTATTCCCATTGGAGCCATCCCTATTGATTCTGCATTTAACAGGGGCAAGGAGCAGCTGGACCACACACTGTGCCACCACATCTTTAAGAAACATCCCCTCATGGCCAGGTCACCCCCGGAAGTGAGCCTTCTTCACCTCTTCTGTGGTCTGGCACACGGTGCAGAGGAGAATGCTGAGGTGCCCTGTGAGACATGCCAAGGTCACACCAGCAGGCAGGACAGATTAGCTTGTCCCAGGCTGGAGTATCAGTTCTCAGGAGCATGGCAGGCTACAGAGAGAAGTGCTGAGCTCACTGTCCTTGGGTGGCATGGCTCTCCTGCTGCATATCACAAACAGCCCAACTGAACAGCTCCGGGGATATCAGCCCTCCCTAGCCCCCAAGCCTCCCTCCCTGTAGGCCCCAGATGTGCAGAGCAAGGGCTGAGAGGTACTGGCACTTCGGTGGGAGGGAGGGAGGGAGAGCTGGCAGGTCTTGGGTGCTGCCCTGCTCCCTCTCCCTTTCTGGGATAAAATTAGAGTGCTGGGGTCACAGACACGGTCTTCCTGACTCCGCTCCCATAACTCCCCTTCCACCCGCAGCGCAAGCTGCAGCCACCATCCCCTATGGCCCAGCCAGGGATCCAGACAGTCTGCAGCCCCATCTCCCCTCCTGCTCCCCTCCCATCCACCGATAGCCAGCCTGGCAGCCAGGAAAAGGTGCGTGTTTGCATCTAGAGATGCTGGGCTAGGACCTGAGATCCATAGCCCCTGGGAGTCAAAGCAGAAAAGTCCCAGCCGTCAGACTGTGCTAGCCACCTCCATCAGTCCCCTTAGCCCCACTCCTGCACCAAGGCCACAGGCCCAGGTCTCCGAGGGGGCCAGCAAGGCCAATGTACAACTACTCAAGGGAAAAGAGGCACCAGACAGGACTCTGGGGGGGGCGCCCTGGTCTAGGAATTGCAGGGCTGTTGAAGAGAAGAGGAAAACAGTCCTGCCCTAGGGAGTCGAGCCTGATGGCAGAGGCATGACTGGGTCCTGGAGAGCAAGGTCTGAGGGGGAGGCCTGGCCATACCCTGGGAATACATCTGAGGGGTCAGACAGCCACACCACAGAAAGCTTCCACAGCGGCAAAACTGTCTTAGCATGGACCCCAGGGCTGCCCACAAAGTATCTGCTGAAGACATGAAGGAAGGGTGAGGGCTGCTGGTCCCTAGGTAGGAGCTGCGGCACTAGGGCCCGGACAATCCCATGCGGATCTGCAAGCCTGAGCCCAGTTCCCTTCAAACCCTAGCCACAACGGCTAGGGTGGAGGAAGCAGGGACTGTTCGTCCCATTTTGCAGGAAAACGAACAGGAGCCCAGGACCACGGCCTCCCATGACCCCCAGGTTCCTGCCCCTCCCAGCTCTGTTCTTGGTGATGCGTATGGGCTAGAGGGAATGACACCAGCTCAGCCCCAGGACAAGGCCTTGGCCCATTCTCCACCCCAGCCCCAGCCTGGGCTCCCGCACCGCCCGAGGCCCTCAAAAGGCCTGATTGTGCCCGGGAAGTGTCGAGCAGCAGCAGCTCGATGAATACATGAAAGGAAGCTTTGTTCAGGTTGGCAGGAGCGGGGGCTGGGGGCTCAGGGGCAGGAGGGCTGCCTGGAAGTGAAGGCAGCACCAAGCCGTCAGGGCCGGCCTCGAGTCTCTGCCCAGGCAGGGGCTGAGCGAGGCCAGGGGCTGCCCCTAAAAAGGCCAGGCCAAGGGAGTATGTGTCATATCCCTGAACATTTTCTTTGTGATGCTTTATGAACCCAAAGGGAGAGGTGAGGTAGATAAAAGCTGGATGGGCCCAGAACAGGCCGGGAGGGAAAGCCAGGCAGAGGACACAACCTGAGCAAAGGTGGGGAAGGTGGCTGTACGGAGGACAGAGGCCATGCGCTGCAGCCTGGCAGAGTCCTAATGAGAGAATAATCGGGAAGGTGAGCTGAGGCCCACGTGTGATGGGGGAGGGAAGACGCAGCCTGTCCAAGGACACACTGACCCACTGCCCACCACTCTCCCCTGCTGCCTGAACTCTACAAGCAGGGCCAGGAGTGGAAAATGCCTCCCCATCCTCTGGCGTCCCCCACCTCCCGGCTCCCCCTGCTTCCCATCCTGCTTGTCTAAAAGGAGCACCGTCTGGCACCGTGTCTCCCCCCTCACTCCCCAGCCTGACGCATTAGTGGCTGACTAAGTGGTAGCTAAAAGCTCCCAGAATAACCAGGGGTTCAGGTAGGGGAGGGGGCTAGGGACACATGGGGAGGGCATAGCCCAGAGGCAGTCCAGAACAAGACAACCCACCTCCCGCCCCATGTGATTCTGAGCCAGTCCTCACTTGTGCTGGACCAAGAAAGCACATTCAGGCTGCCCCGTACCCAGCCGGACTCCATAGTTCCCCTGAGTCCCATTTCTCATGGTGGCAGGGCCAGCAAGGCCCAGCTCCAGCCAGACAGAAGGGCTGCAAGGATGGCTGGGTTGTAGGAGATAACCTCCACCAGACACAGCCCCAGGGCCGGGTGCTCACAGGGCTCTGATCCCATTGGAAAGAATGGGGCCTGACTCCTTAGGGACCCTACCCTCGATCACCACCCCAGCAGCTGACCGACTGTGGCAAGTCTGGGCCTCTGGCATGCATTTCCTAACTCAGGCCTGCCTGGTGGAGCACGCTTCCTCTTCTCATTCACTCTGGTGCTGTCACCGTCTGGCCCGCTGTCCTCATACTCTTGTTGTTTGTGAAAGAGGAGTGCAGCTCCAGGGGAGGGCAGAGTGGGAGGTGTTGTTGTCCGTGAAGGGGCTGGGTCCCATGCTCTGGTCTGGCAAAGCCAGCCTTGCAACCTGACCCACTGACCCAGTGGGCCTTGAATGTAACCTCAAGGAGCCTTTTGAAAGTGGGCAGAGAGTCAGGCTCTGAAAATGGCAGGAATGTGGGGACCCCCACAGAGAATGCCTAAGTCAGGCAGTCAGAGAGGCCCCAGGCCAAAGAGCAGAAAGCAGGCCGACCTCAGGTTGGAGAGCCAGCACATCCGGCAGGATCCTCCTCCCACAGTTGTGCCCCCACCCCTGCACTGCCAGGCCTACCTCACACCCTCACTCAACTATGTGCCTGGAAAAGAGAGTAGACGGAAGGCCCACGTGATGCCCCGGAATTAGCCTGCAGCCTCTCCACCCTTTGGAATCCCACATCCACATGTCAAGGTGGAAGGGAGAGGATCTAAACAGTCATTGAACTGAAGGACACAGAGGCCAGAGAGGCTGTACCACCGGCTCAAGGACACAGAGCGAGGGAAGCTCCAAGTTTCCAGTACCCATTACCCAGCTGCTTCTCTCCAGGATCACATCCTGGGCTTCCTAGAGAGCCTCTGATTTGCAAAAAGCTGTATATTCAGCCTCTCCCTACTTCCCTGAATCATCCCTACTCTATCCTTCCCTCTCTTGCTCACTAGGTGCCGAGTCACTAACCTGATAACTAAAGGGAATCACCCGCCCACCCACCTTCCAGGTGAGGCCCTGATCTCCCAGGGGCCTTTAGTGATCAAAGCCTTAAATCCAAAGGAGTGACTAATGGTGGAAGTGTAGGTGCCGTGCATGTCAGAGTGGTAGAGGAAACCCTTCCACTAGGGGTGGGAGTACATGAACAAATGTTTCTGTCTCTCCTGATATGGCCAGGAAGAGGGTGTGAGAAGCCTGGTTTCCAGGGTGGCACCGGCTTGGTGCTAAGGATAGGTCATGGTTGCAGGTGGGTCCTGGCAACTCTCAGGCAGGGTTAGGTTCTAGATTAGCTAGTTGCCTGGCAGGGGCAGAGCCTGTGTGCTGGGGCAGGTGGTGGGGCCTCAAGACAGCACTCAGCTCATGGAGGAGTGAGAAGTCTAACTTCTTTATGAGCTATGAGAAGAGCGAGCTGTGTGCTGGGCCAAAGGGGAGCATCCTCCCACCCACCAAGGTCAGCTGTGGGTGGGAGGCGAGTATATCTCATGTGTGGCTCAGCCCTGGCTCCAAGAAGCCGCATTATCTCTTTGGTGGCTGGACAGCTGGCTGGCTGTGATGGTGACTGGGGCTGGGACTTCCTGGGTTCATTTTGCTCCCTGTGGATTAGCTGGGTGCGAGTCGGGGTGGGTGCTGGTACTTGTTTGGGCCTGGGTTTTATGATCCACCAGGATTCTTGAAACAAATCACAAAACAATCAGGATTAAGTCCATGGGTCTTTTTGGGAAAGTGTGACTCTCTGAGTGCCAGAGAAGTCAGTTTTCTGGAAGTGGAGGCAGCAGAAGAAACTGACATTCTCATCTGCTTCCACTGACCGGCCCACCAAACCTCCAGCCACCCTGCAAAGAAGGCAGGACAATCTGTATTGCCGTTTTACAAACAGGAAAACGAATGCCCTTCCAAGCCACCAAGGTCTGGATGCTCTCCCCACGGGACCACTGTGCTCAAAGGACCAGAAAAAGGTTTGGCTATTGGGGAGACTGTCTGGGGCAAAGTCCTGGGGAGAAGGGACAGTGTGGAAAGCAAGTCCCTTGGTGAGGGGCTGTGCTGAGCAGGATTCAGGGACTCAGGGTAGGAAGGCTGGCACTGAGGCCCAGCTGGAGTGGGTAAGAGGCCCTGAGCCCACGCCCAGGGAAGGCCGGAAGCCCAGGACAAACATCATGTCCTGTCTACCTTCTGGCTGTTCTCCAGCCCAGCAGGTTCCAAAAGCCCCAGAGTGGGGCCAAAGTCAGCTGGTGGCTCCTTCAAAGCAGACAATGGGTAGCGGTGCAGGGCCTGCCCTTGGGCCCAGAGCCAGGACAGGGGTCGGGGAGAGGGCGGAGAATGGCTACACCACCCCAAGTGGAGGGAGGGAGGCAGGTGGAAGACTGTTGAGAAACAGAAGGTTCCCCAGTCTTAGCCTTAGCCTGAACCAGCAGGGGAGACTGAGCAAGGGCAGCCAGCCAGCAAAGCCCATTAGGGAGAACTGGCAGGGGCTGGGCTGCCAGGGCTGCATTCCATCAGAAACCAGAGATGCCAGAGGAGGAGGAGGAAGATGATGACGATGATGATGATGCCCCTACCACCCAACCCTTCCATCGCATTTACTATGTGCCAAGCACTATTCCAAATGATTTTTAGATATATTAACTCATTTAATCATCACTGGACTCTCATGAAGTAGGTTCTTCTATTATCTCCATTCTGCAGATGAGGACCATGAGACACAGAGAAGCTGAGTAACTTACCCAGCATTACACAGCTAGTAAGAGATGGAGCAGAGGTTCATACTCAGGCAAGCTGACTCCAGAATCTGTGCTTATAACATTGTATTCCAGAGATGGGCCCTTGGAGGCTTCCAAGGCCAGCCCTTCCCCGACAGATGAGGAGACCAAAGCCTACAGAGGGTGGGGCCTAATTAGAGGCTACTTGGCCAATGAAGTCCTGACCTCTGCCCGTAACACCCTGAAGAGTGTGTGCCAGTGAGCACAGGTGTGCAGGCCCAGGTGAATGTAGTGAATTCCTATGCTTTGATGTTGCCCTGGCATCCGTTTTGAATATAAGCTGGGTTTTCTCACACCAGAAGCAGGGCTCAGTCAACCTTGACACCGTTTCCAGCTCCCCACCTCCTCCCAGTTCCTCCATGTGCTCAATCCAGATATCTACCGTAGACAGTCATCTCCTGGTGACTGCTTCCCTGTGGGATGGCTACATACAGCCCACTTGACTGGTCCCGCTGACCTTGTCCCACAGCCTGCATGGACTGTGCAGATAGGCCAGTGACCTTGTCTCAGTCACAACATGACCTCCTGGAACTCGTGACTGCTTGCTGTAAACCCACCAATTAAAACTCCCTGTGGAGGCCAGGCACGGTGGGTCACGCCTGTAATCCTGGCGCTTTGGGAGGCTGAGGTGGGCAGATCATTTGAGGTGAGGAGTTCGAGACCAGCCTGGCCAACATGGTGAAACCCTGTCTCTACCAAAAATACAAAAAAATTAGCCAGACATGGTGGTGAGCGCCTGTACTCCCAGCTACTTGGGAGGCTGAGGCAGAAGAATCGCTTGAACCTGGGAGGCAGAGGTGGTAGTGAGCTGAGACTGCGCCACTGCACTCCAGCCTGGGTGATAGAGCGAGACTCCATCTCAAAACAACAACAAAACAAACTCCCTGTGGAAAACTTGTTGGAATAACACCTTGGACCCCATAAAGATGCTGGCCCATGGATCCCCCCACCCTGCACGTGCTCCCTGACCTCCACCTGTGTGTGGCTTCAGGTACACCAGGTATCCCTCAAGACCTGTTAGTAACAAAATCTTTATTTCCACCTGTCTCTCTCTCAATCATGGAAGAGGTGCTCTCCATCTTAAAGATCCTAAGTTACCACAGTGGGGCAGGAATCTTCTCGAGGTGCGGCGTGGGGCCCTGGTCCTGAGTGACTGATTAGGAAGACAAGTCTCCTGAGATCTCTGCTCAGAACATAAAGTACTCTGTGGGGCCGGGTGCCATGGCTCATGCCTGTTATCCCAGCACTTCGGGAGACCAAGGCAGAAGGATCACGTGTGTCCAGGATGTCCAAGGAAGTCATCACAGTGACCTTCCTTCCTCGACAGGCTGGGCCAGAGCTCCTGCCTCAGCCTCCCAAGTAGCTGGGATTACAGGCGTGTGCCACCACACCCAGCTAATTTTTTTGTATTTTTAGTAGAGACGGGGTTTCACCATGTTGGCCAGGCTGGTCTCAAACTCCTGACCTCAAATGATCCGCCTGCCTTGGCCTCCCAAAGTGCTGGGATTACAGGCGTGAGACTCTGTACAAACAACAATATGAATAGCTGTCTACTCTGCACTCTGCCCCCACCCTATGCCCCTGCTCCTAGCTCTAGCCTGGCTCCTCCTCCTCTCCCAGGAAGTCTTCCTTGATTGCACCATCCCACACTGACCTTTCCTGCTCTCACCTCCTTGTCACAGTCCTAGGCTACATCTGCAGGTCATTCCTGACCTCCCCAGGGGTCCACCCTACTTCACAGGCAGAAGACCCACCTCTCCAGGAATGTGGGGGCTCCCCAAGGGCAAACCCAGGGCTTCTCTTCCTGCCTCTCTCCCAGAGGAGCTGAACACAGACCTAGGCTGGCTGCCCTCCATGATGAGGGGTCACCCGGGGGTGCTGGCACAGAGCCCAAGCCTCTGGCTAGAAGCATGGGGTGCAGAAGGTATGGCAGGATCAGCCTAATCCCAGGCTGTCATGACAGTTAAAACCTGATTAGCCCGAGCTGGGACACAGATCAACCTGTCCTTGGGACCCAAGGCCCAGCCCACCTGAGGAAAGACTAGAAGAGGTATATGGAGCTGGTCCGAATCCAAGGTCCTGAAGAGAGGACACTCATGGCTGGTGCGGCTCCTGGGAACAGACAGCACTGGGGCAGGAAGAGTCTGGGCCCAGCTGAGCTAGCAGAAGAGGAAAGGCACTCAAGGGGCCCCCAGCCTGGGACAGAGTATGATGGCAGACAGAAAGCTGGAAACAGGCTGAGAGCTGGGGCAGAAGCAGGCTCAGAAGACTCAGCCCCGGTCCCAGCTCTGCCTGTCTCGTTGGGTGACCTTGGGCCAGTCCCTGTCATCTCTGAGCCTCAGTTTCCCCATCTGTGGAATGTTTGGCTGGCCCAGCTAATCTCTGACATTTCTTTCCTGACATCCTAAGCTCGCGCTGTCAGGCTGTGTGGGTTGGGGTCATCCAAGAAGGTTCCTCAGAGAAACTGAGAAAGAACCAGCAGCCTCCTTTCTGGGCAGAAAGGAGGAGGAGGGTGAGTGGGGTGCAGAGAGGAGTGGGGGAGCCAGGGAGCAGTGAGGGAAGAACTGTGGGAGTCTAGGAGGCAGTGGGGCCAGGCCACCATGCAGGGCCTGGGGAAGGCGGCAGCTGTGTGCCGTGTGTTCCGGATGGGGTGCAGCATAGGGACAGAGGTCTTCCGGGAGGCTGGGCACAGTTCTGGAGAGATGGCAAGGCCAGGGCCAGGGAGAGTAAAGGGCTTGGAGAGCCACCCCATACCATTCGGGGCAGAGAGGGGACAGTCCCTCGAGGCCTGGCTGGCAAGGGAAGGGGGAACTCTGTCCTCTGAGGAGGCAGGGCCCAACAAGGCGCCGTGGCCCTCCATCCCCCTGCTTTCTTTCTGGCCTGCCTGGTTCCCTGAGGACAGGACAGCTGGCCATACACCTGGTGGCTGGCCCTCCCTGCAAGGGTATGGAACCCTGGCTCTTCTGAAGGCAGGACAGGTTAAGGGCCCCTTCCTCCCCCAACCATGGACGAAGGAAGGCTCCTGGGGCAGCCACGCTGGGCCAAAAAAGGAAATCAAGAGAAGTGGAAACTTTTCAGTCCAGAGCTGCCGACCAAAGCAGGGGAAGTGCAGTCAGTCTCTTGTGACAGAGCCGTGTGAAGCTGGGGGTGGACAGACCGTCAGCTAGTGGCCCATCTACTCCAGCTACTGCCCCTTGAGGGCTGCCAGACCTGCCCCCGGACTGAGCTTCACATCCCACCTTGCTTGGCCCTCCTCAAAAAACAGAGCCCAGCTTTCCCTGCTTTCCCCAGGGCCCCACCCTCAGCCCAGACAGTGACCTATCCATGCCACCCCCACCCCGCCACCTCCATGTTCCTTCCATCTCTGCAGAGGAAGAGCAAGAGAAGACAGAGCTGAGGGACAGACCTTCTCACCTGGAGACTGTCCTGCGGTCAGGAGTCAATGGGGAAAGCCGTGGTCTCCCTGGACCCAGACCCAGCCTCCCACCAGGGAGCTGTGATGGGGCTATGGCCTTGCCAGCACTCAAGAGGCCTTCCCTGACTGCCACGGCCCTTCTCCAGTGGGTGCAGCCTTCCTCCCCACTGCTGCGCCAGCCATAGGATGACAGGTATCCCCTCACCTATGCCCAGCTGGACAAGTTTCAAACTTTTCGGGAGCCCCCAGGCCCAGGCTGACTCAACGCCTCTTCACATGGGGGCCCCTCACATGGCTTCTCTCCTCTCTGTGGTCCTAACTGTAAGTTCTTGGGTTTAAAATCCTACTAAGTGGGGTGCTTCCTCTTGTTCCTTCCCTCCCCCAGCTGGCTCCTCCTCCTGCCATTTCAGCTTGCTACCTCTTCCAGGAAGCCCTCCCTGATTTGGAAAATTGGGTTAGGCATCTCCTCAGTGCCCATAGCTGCTCTCTGTTACACATTCTGTTGTACCTGCAGGTTTATCTGCCGATGTACATCTACACTGAGAGGTCTACAAGGGCACGGAATCATGTTGTTCCTCATCACCAGATCCCCAAGCTCAGCTCCAAGACCAGCACAAGGTTGGCCCTGGCAAATGTTTGCTGAATGAATATGTCCACCCTTGAGGGCACAAGCTAATGATCCATTTCCTCCAAATGATCCTCAGCCTTTGGCCCACGAGAGAAAAAGATAGGAAAGAACGCGAACTTAAGGGTTTCCCCTGACTTCCCAGGTTTCAATTTCTCCTCCAGATTTCTCGAAATCTAAGATTTAAACAGGCCACCACAGACTCTGCCCAGCCCCTCCCATCCCAGAGAGACAGAAATCCTAAGACATTAAATCTCAGAAAAGGATGAGCCCCCTCCCCTACCCTCTTTGGGCATTTGGGGAAACTGGGGTTCAGTAAAAGGCAAAGACTTGGCCAGAGTCACAGAGCAAATTAGGTCACAGCCTGAACCAGGCTCCCGACCTCCCAGCTCTCTCCCCTATACCGTGGTCATCCTTGGACCTGTGCCAGCGTCCATTCAACCGGACCTGCTCTCAGAATCTTCACTGTCCAGGACAGAGGGGTCACAGAGCTTGGTAGGAAGCTCCTGGTGACCTCACCAAGCATCTCTCTCAGCTTAGGAAACTCCCCCTCTCCTCCGGGGAATTGCCCCCCCCACCATGAGACTCTGCAGAGGGAGTTCACCTTGAAGGTGATGAACACATCTAAGTCCCCAAGGGGGCAAGGATTTCCACTGGAAATGCTGATGCTTGGGGAGCCCCAGATGTGACCTCATCCCCTGGAGGAGGTAACAACCTCCTGCCCTGAGGAGCAGCCCCAGAATGGCTCCCCAGCAGCCACCAAGTCAACAATAACAACCCGTTGTTTCATTGGACAAAAGCGAGGGAGGGCAGAACCAGCTGGGCAGGTTGAGACTGGGGATGTGGGCTCTGTTTCCCCATGGACAGGCTGGTTCACCTCTGACCTTGGGGTTCCAAGCCTTCTTTAGCTCCTCCAACCACTGATAAAATGGAAGAGGGGTGCACAGCTTACAAAGGCATGCCAACCTCCTGCTAAGCCCCAGCCTTCACCTGCAATCTACTCCCTTCCAGTTACTGCTTGCAGGAAGATCAGGACCACACATGCACATCCTTGACTGGCCCATGTGTCAGTGACAGCTCTTGGGGGACAACCCCTACAGCCTTTCTTGCTCTGGCAAGCTCTAAGGGTCAAAGACAAGTGTGGAGCTCAAGGACACCCAGCAGGTACATGATGGCCCATCTCTCTCCCTGGCCTGAGCTACACTGTGCCGGACTTTCATCAAGCTGCAGAGGCAGCAACCTCCCTGATCAGTGCAGGCTGGGCCCCTCTCAGAGTTCCCTGCTTTAATATTTCTCTAGAACTTGGGGATCCAAGCAGCAGAAAATAAAGAACTTTCCATACCTATTCCAGTCCCCACAGCTGTCCTGACTCAAAACTAAAACCCCCATCTATGCCTCATAGAGAAATGGCTCCAGAACCACCACCATCCCTGATTTTGTCATTCCTGGATACCACCATACTCCCACCCACCACTGGTAGACAGAGCTCTAGGCTTCCAGCAAGACCCCCTCTTACCCTATTCCTGGGTTTGTCCTACCCAAGCCCATTCCTGTCCGATTGCCATGTGTCACCCCACAGGAGACAGGAGGCAGCTGTCAGTCGGGCACACCATCACCAGCTGGTGGCCCTGGGGGTGGGGGCAGGTGAATGGCAGGGCCTGTCTGGCCAGTGGGGCACCTGGCACTGGTGAAGGAGACCACAGACTGTCGTTGGACAAGACTGGTGAACGGTTGGCAGACCCCAGCCAGCGGGGCTCAACAGTGCATTACTAAGCAGAGGACACAGCCAGTGTGGCTACAGCAGTGAACTGCGGGCAGTGGGGGTAGGCCATGGAGCTAGGCTGGGAGCTTCGAAAAGTGGGTAAGAGGACTGAAAGCAGCTTTAAATAGCCTCAGGGTGGGAACTAAGTGCCCAGGATGGGATGTATGCATTAAGTGCTAAGAAGTGGGTGTGCATTAAGTGGGGTGGGGGTGGGGGGTCATGGGAAGACTGTGGGACAGGCAAACAGAGTCAAAATGCAAGGGGTTTGATGGAGGGAAAGATTCCAGAACACTCAGACATGGCCATTTGTCCCCTCCAGAGTGCCCACACGCTATGATGTCCAAGACAGCCAAGGGGACTGAGGGAAGGCAAAGCTGCTGGGAGGGCAAAGGAAACTTGGGCTGGAGCTGGGATGGCAGAGGGGTGTGCAGGCCTCCTCCATGCACAGGCGGCCAGAGCTCTAGCAGCACTGCTCGGCTTCCTCCAGGAGCGCCTCAGGCTGGGTGGCCGAGCTGGTCCCCAGAGCACCTCATTCATGGTCGCTGAACCACCTAAATCCTTCTCCCCTCCCTAACCCAGAACCTGGACTGGTCCTGTGCCAGATCAGAGCCCCTGCCTGCACCTGAGCTCCCACACTGCTCAGTGACCTTGGGCAAGTCACATTCCCTCAGCTACTGCGGCAGTTCGGGCCACTCGTTTTGTGTATGGTTTTTTTTCCCCTCTGCTAATAATACCTGCCCCAGATAATGCTCAGACTCCCGCAATCCCTGCAAACTGCCAAAGGCATCAAAAGGCTCCCGGTGGGGCCAGACCCGACCAGTTCCCCCAGCCCCCACTGCGAGTCCCCCACCATCACGACAGGGGGGCCGCAGACACGCCAAATTTGGGGACAGAGCCAAGTTGGCCTGGGGGCGGGGAGGCATTTGTGTGCAATGCAGGGGAGGGGAGATCAGTTCCTCGCGGCAGAAAGCCTCAAACCCCCTCCTAGCCGGCTTTCTGTTCCATAGTACAGGGTCTAAACTGAGGTGCCCTGGGGGAGACTCCAGTCCCCCAGGTTCTCATATCTACCCTGGCCTAAAGGCTGCACCCCCGCCCTAGATCCACCGCCTGGGGGTCCCAACGGCTGTGCCCCACCCAACGGGCACTGCCCCCCAACGCTGGAGCCGATTTCTGGTGACAACTGCCACGTGCGGGCAAGGGGGGAGCGGCCGGTCCCGGTATTGCAGAGGCAGCGCCCTGGTACCCCAAGCCCCGGCACCGCACCATGTCCCGCCGCCTCGCCGCAGGGTGCCCACCCCCTTGCCTGGCCCGAGCTCCGGGCCGGGGCGGGGGCGGGGGCAGGCGGCGGGGTCTTTGTTCCCGCTGCCGAAGCGCGGCGGCGGCGGCAAGGGGTCCGCGCCCCCCTCGCCGGCCCAGCCTGCGCCCCGCGCGCCAGCAGAGCCCGCAGCTCAAGAGGAGGGTAGCCGGGTTGGGGTCCCGGGCGGGGAAAGGTCCTGCGCCGAAGCCCCCGAGCCAGAGGACCCAGAGTGGCTCGGGGCCGAGAGAGGGGCCCGCCCCCTCCCCTGGCGCCCGGGCATTGCGGCTCCCGGCTGCCAGGGACTTGGTGCGACTTAGCCGGGGCTCCGGCCCCCGCCGCTCGCTCGCCGCAGCGTTACAGCCGGCTCTGGTGTGCCAGCGCGCACACTCACACACACTCACCCAAACCCACACGCTCCACGCAGGGACAGCGCGGGGACAGCCCGGGACCCGCAGAGCCGCGCGCACGCACTCCCTCCGGGTGCAGCACACTCCGCACCCGCCCCGCGCAGCGTCTGATCCCGCGCCCGACCGGCCGCGCGGCGCCGCCTACCTTTCCAGACGGCGAAGATGCGGGGTCCGCTCCTTAGGTGGCCTTGGGCGGAGGCGGCGGCCGCCCAGAGCAGCAGCAGCAGCCGCAGCGGGAGCCCCAACCGAGCCGGCGGGCCAGGGACGCGGGAGCGCGGTGCGCTGGGGGCGGCACGTCCGGGCGGAGGAGGCGTCATCCCGTGGCCCCGGGAGCGACAGCGGCAATCAGCCGAGACTGAGCCAGCGCCCGGCCGCAGGCAGACCCTAGCGCCAGGAGGCGGAGCCAGTGCTGACCCCACCCCGCCCCTCCCCCCGCCCCTCGCAGCCTTTTCTCGCCTCACTGGCTTTCCTGAGCGAGAGCGGAACTGCTGGGGGAACCTTCGCCACCCTCTCCCGGGCAACTCTAGGGGGAAAGCCCAGCTGCGGACAAGCCAGACTTGTGGTCTTCTGCCAGGGGCGGCAGGCCCTATCCCCTCTCTGGGCCTCAGTTCCACTCCCCGCACCCCGTAAAAAGATTGGCGTAGAAGTCGTGGAGGACCTCTCTCCAAGGGCGCAGAGGAGTCCAACACCCAACAACCTTGCTATGGCCAGCTAAGTGGTTCGCACCCTGAGGACTATGGTCCTCGGAGGATGGGTTCGCCTAAGTGGACACGGCTCCCTGCTGAGCCTACCAGCAGGCACAACGATGATATGTGGGGAGCACTCAGGGACCCGCTGTTGCTCTGCCTGGGAGAACACTGGAAATTTTTCATCTTGGCCTGGCTCCTTCCCCTCCCTCTCCTTTCTCCTCCCTTTCCCAGCCAGCAGCCTTCTGGGCTGCCTCCCCCCAAGCCAGCTGGTGTACGCTCAGAAAATCCAAACTCATTTCCATGTGAGTGGAGGGGGATATAATTAGGAAGGCCCCTTCCCCAAGTAGAGAGGGGAGCATCCCCCATGCCCAAGACTCACTGTGGGGGAGGGAGGGTCAGAGCAGCTTAAGGGGATCTCTGCCCACAAAGTGCCTAGGGCTCAGCTATCTCAGGCAACCTGACCATTGAGTGGGGACTCCCTTGGGGGGTCCAGGCCCAGACCCTCTGCAGTTACCCGAGCAGCCCAGCCAGCTCTGCCATCAGCTCCTCCTCTCAGAACTACGTGTCTGCCCTTTGTAAAAGGGTCTCCTCTCTCTAGACCAGACAGGGTCCAGACCTACCACCTCCACTTGTGCCCCAGGGAACCATGAATGGAAAATCCACCCAGCTCAGTAAGTACTTATCTAGTGTTTACTGGATGTCTAGCTGCACTGAGAGGAGACAGGCCGAGGAAGGAGTAGAGGTGAATATCCAACCTTCAGAACTCACAGACCTAGATATGATTCACGCACTGCAGACACCAGCAAAGGTGGTGGGCTGGCCGCCCTCTGCCCTCTGCCCTGCTCCATGGGGGCCAGGAACATTTGGTTGTTGTTTTTACCTCCTGGAACCAGGAAAGTTTTGCTACCAAGAAGTTTGGCTTTACCATTCTACATTTTGCTTCCAGTTGTCCCCTCCTTCTTCCCTGAGAGTCCTGAGGCACCCCAGCAGCCCAGGAAGGTAAACTCAAGGTACCTCCAGAGACAGTACAGAGTGAGGTTCCTGGCCCACTGGGTGGAGCCAACAGCCTCATGATACGCAGGGGCACACTGCCCCAGAGCGGGAGGCTGTGGACAGTCTAAGAGCTCCTCCCCAGGCCTGCACCTAAGCCTGTGGCCCTGAAGCCAGCAGTGGAGCCTGGCCCAGGCCAGCCTCTAAGATAGACATTTGGTTTCATCTGCTAGACAGGTATTGCCCTCAGTGTCTGTCCTCTCTATGCAAAGCTAGGGCAAACTAAGAAATTACCTGTCTCTGCCTTTTGGAACTACAACACATAACCCACATTCACCTACATCATCTCTGTCAGTCCTCCACTCTCTTCCTCTCACTGAAGGAGGGAGCATAACTGCACTGCAGAGAAGAAAACTGAGGTACAGGGGGGGACAAGGACAGACCTGCCCAAGGTCAACTGGTAAATGGTAGAACGAAGATGGGTTTTCTGACTGCAATAACAGTTGCTAACACTGTGGTTCCTATGTGCTGTGCCATCTCATAGCCTCATTTGAACTCATTCAATCTTCACACTCCTATGAGATACAAGCTATTAGTCACCTCCCTTTACAAATGAAGAAATCAAGGCACAGACAAGGGATGTGAAGTGCCAGGATCGCACAACTAGAGGCAGGATGGATTGAAACTCAGGTGGTTTCTCAAGGACCCACACCCTTGACTTCTGTGTGATGTACCCTGGCACTGCTGCCTCCTGTCTGTGGCTGAAGTCTGGGTCCAAACCATCCCCAGAAGGACCTAGACAGGGCCCAGGTCACCAGGTGCTGGGTAGGAGGGCAGACCAGGGAATGGGCTCAATCTCCCAATCAACAGAGTAGCAGATGGAAACTGGGGTAGGTGCCAGATAATTTTTTTCCTGACTGGTGGGTAGAGGGGAAGGAAGTAGTACTTAAGACCATCCTCCCCACAAGCCAGCCAACCTGGGGACAAAGGGCCAGGTGAGATGGCAGCCCACTCTCTCGGTTGGCTGCAGGCAGCCAGGGGAGGAGAACTAAGCCCATGACTTGAGGCAATAACTTTATAAAGGGAAAGGCAGCTAGACTGTGGGGCAGGCACTATGACCAGAGTTTAGGCATGGACTTTCCTGCCTCAGGCAGCATAGGAAAATCAAGTCAGAATGGTATAGGTGGTGTCAGGGGCCTGCCTGCCTCATTGGAGGCCAAGGCTGGCTCTTGAGCCTGGACCAAGAACAGGGGCACAATTCCCACTCGCAGCCAGTGATGAGAAGTGGACCAGCAGAGGAAGCAACACATGTGGATGCTGACATGTCTGATGGGGAGGCACATTCTTGTCCCTCCCTTCTCCATGATTCCACATTCAGGGGAGGGAGGAAGAAATGACGCATGGCTTCTATCGATAAGAAAAGTACCTTGAGAAGGACCACTTCCTGAGCCCCATGGACAGCTGAGGCACCGCCCAATCCAAGAAGGCTCCTTTTGGAATGAAAGAAATGGATACACACAGACCTGAGATTCATGGTCCTGAAGCAGTAGCAGAAGCCCCGGGCAATCCCCCCAACATTCCAACTAAAGCCTCTCACCTTTCAGGGTCCAACTTAACTCATCCTTCCATTCTCCAGAGTTGTCTGACCTCCTCCTCAGCCCTGATTCCATGGCTACACATGGCCTTCACAGGAGTGACCCACCCCAAACAAGACGCCTGTGGGAGGTAGGAGGATTCCGTGAGGAGATAACATATGCAGACATGAGGTCACCCACACACAGTTCACTTCCTTTCACAGATACGATGATCCAAGAATCCCAATTCTTAGCATTAGAAGTAGCTCTCAGAGGGCATTCAATCCCCAACAGCCCCCTCCACGCTAGATCCCACCCCTGCTCTGAGGCCTCAGAGCTTGGTGGCCACTCGGACCTCCTGGCTACTAACAGCAGCAACAATTCCTATTGCCTACCACCATTACTACCTATTGCAGGAGGCAGAGACTAGGCACTGATGAGAACGAGGGGAGTGGGTGGGCTGGGGTCTGCAGAACCCTGTGCTGTCTATAAGGCAATTTCGACTCAGCTCCAGCCCATGGAACCATGAAGAAGTAAACCCAGTAGTGAAAGGTAGTATGATTTTCAAGAAAAGATGAAAATTGAGGGCTGGGCGCGGTGGCTCATGCCTGTAATCCCAGCACTTTGGGAGGCCAAGGCAGGTGGATCACCTGAGGTCAGGAGTTCAAGACCAGCCTGTACAATATAGTGAAATCCCGTCTCTACTAAAAAATACAAAAATTAGCCAGGCATGGTAGCGAGCGCCTGTAATTCCAGCTACTTGGGAGGCTGAGGCAGGAAAATCACTTAAACCCAGGAGGCGGAGGTTGCAGTGAGCCAAGGTCGCACCACTGCACTCCAGCATGGGCCACAAGAGCGAAACTCTGTCTCAAAAAAAAAAAAAAAAAGAAAGAAAAAGAAAAGAAAGAAAAGAAAAAAGAGGCCAGGCGTGTGGCTCACGCCTGTAATCCCAGAACTTTGGGAGACCAAGGTGGGTGGATCACAAGGTCAATGATTTCTGTCCTAATCATTCTACGTGCATTTTTATCTGACAAGGTCAGGAGTTCGAGACCAGCCTGGCCAAGATGGTGAAACCCCATCTCTACTAAAAATACAAAAATTAGCCGGGCATGGTGGCACACACCTGTAATCCCAGCTACTTGGGAGGCTGAGGCAGGAGAATCACTTGAACCTGGGAGGTGGAGGTTGCAGTGAGCTGAGATCGCGCCATTGCACTCCAGCCTGGGTGACAGGGCGAGACTCCATCAAAAAAAAGAAAAGAAAAGAAAATTGACTCTTTGTTGACTCTCTCTTTTAAAATATCGGCAAATAATTCAAAAGTTAAGGAGGATGGATACGGGCAAATAAAAACAGGTCTGGGGCCCATATCTGGGACCACCAACATACCATGTGCCCACTGTGACTATCTCACAGGCACAGGCACAACAGTCACTGTACCTGGCCCAACTCTTGGCAGACCATGTCAGGCAAGGAGTGCCGAGAAGACACCTCTCAGGCTGCCCAGGCCATGCCTCACCCTCCCCTCAGTGCTCTGCCTGCCTCCAAACCTCAGCCAGGACATTCCCCTCAAGTGCCTGCCTCTTCCTCCTAGACCAGTTCAGAGATCACCACCTTCCATACATCAGTTCAGCCCACTGTGAATGGAGAACTTCTCAGAACTGCCACCACCTTCTTAGCCCTGAGGGTTGTGCTCCCAGCAGCATCCCATGCCTACATCTCTGCTTTCTGTCCTAATCATTCTACGTGCATTTTTATGTGATCAACCCTACCTAAATTGCTAAGATCTAAGTAGGGCCAACCAAGTTAAGTAAGACAAAAAAAGGAAAAATCCAAAGAGGAATATTCAGTCAGCAGAGAAGAGAGAGATTTTTTTTCCTTCTAGCAGGGCACTCAGCTCACCTGAAAACACTACAGGTCCTATGCCTTCCACAGACAAATCAGCAACATCCTTAGCCCCAAGCCCCAAACTTGGCCAACGTGGCACTGGGCTTGTGGTGGGAGTGCCACCTGGTGGCCACTCTGGAACAGAGCCGAGTCTTAGCAAAGACCAAGTGCATCTCTGCTCTCTGTTCTAGTCATGCATTCTACATGCACTTTTATGTGATAGACACTCCCCAGACTTTCTGGAGACAAACTTCTCCCTCCCATTCCTATGCCCCTAATCCATCTCTGAGCCTCTATTCTCACTGTCCAAGGCCTGAGGCAGGGCAGAATCTCATGGATGTCACATAGAATCCATCTAGACTAACAAAATCTCCTGACTAGATATGGCTGGGAGGCCAAAGATGAAGTCTCAGCCTGGATACTGACTCAAGCAAGGCCGTGACACAGTCCAGGCCTCTGTTTCTTTGTGTACAAAATGAGAAAGAGGAGCTAAAACTCCATCTCTTCTCCTGGTCTATATCAGAGAGAGACAAAGCTTTCTCATTCCATCTTCATGCATTCCTTCTGTAGGATGAATTAAATATGCTTTTAAATGATGTCGGCCAGGCATGGTGGCTCATGCCTATAATCCCAGCACTTTGGGAGGCCGAGGCGGGTAGATCACCTGAGGTCAGAAATTCAAGACCAGCCTGGTCAACAGGGTGAAACCCCGTGCCTACTAAAAATATAAAAATTAGCTGAGGATGGTGGTGCGTGCCTGTAATCCCAGTTACTCAGGAGGCTGAGGCAGGAGAATCACCTGACCCAGGAGGTGGAGGTTACAGTGAGCCAAGAGCGCGCCATTGTACTCCAGCCTGGGCAACAAGAGCAAAACTCCATCTCTAAACTAAACTAAACTAAAATAAAATAAAAATAAAGTGATGTCTATAGGAGAGAAGATGTCCCAGGACCCTCCCAGCTCTGATGTGATCCTTGGGCCTGCTGAGGCCACTTCAGTGAGGAGATACACATGCAGAAGTGTGGTTACCCACAAACAGTTCACTTTCTTTCACGAATATAATGATCCAAGAATCTCAATTCCTGGAATTAGGAGTAGCTCTCAAAGGGGATTCAGTCCTACCTGAGAGCCACTCACAAGACTCCTTATGGCGGCCATGCGGGTTCTGCTTACATACCTCCAGTGATGATGAGCTCCCTCACAAGCCAGCCTTGCCCATCTTGTTTAGCTGTGACACAGAGCTTTCTTCCCCAGTGGAAGACTCCCAAACAGTGGTCCTAAATCTGCCCTCTGAGGCAACAAGGACATGTCTAATCTCTCTTCCTGGAATACAGCCCTTCAGTGATTTCACGGAGATTACATCCTTCTAAATCAGCTGTTTATTCAGGGTAAATAACTCCAGTTTCAAATAGATCCCTCATGGGGCTTTCCTTGAGAGGCTCTCTAATCCTGGTTAATTTCTAAGACACGATCAGTCAGTCATTTAACAAACATTTACTGACCCCTCCTAGGTGCTAAACAGTCCAGATTGTGTCTCTCTCTTCCAAAGATCAGGCCTCAGATCAGAACACAACACCTAGTGTGGAGGCTGAGCAGTGAAGGGCTGAAAGACTGGCTTCCTTCCTCCTTATTCTAGCATGTCTAAAGGCACTCTTAATGGGTTGAGACAACACGTTGTTAAATCCTCTTGATCTCAGCCCAGGGTTATCCCTGGGCCAATTCTCAACCACCAGTAGTGGCTTTCTGGGATGCTCATTTGAGAAAGATTATTGAATCTGGGCCCAGGAGAAGAAATTAGACTCGATTCTGCGTAAGAGCAATTAATTTTCTGGTCCCCCTTGGTCAGGCGCGGTGGCTCACGCCTGTAATCCCAGCACTTTGGGAGGCCGAGGTGGGCGGATCACGAGGTCAGGAGATCAAGACCATCCTGGCTAACACGGTGAAACCCCATCTCTACTAAAAATACAAAAAATTAGCCGGGCGTGGTGGCGGGCGCCTGTAGTCCCAGCTACTCAGGAGGCTGAGGCAGGAGAATGGTGTGAACCCGGTAGGCAGAGGTTGCTGTGAGCCGAGATTGCACCACTGCACTCCAGCCTGGGCGACAGAGTGAGACTCCGTCTCAAAAAAAAAAAAAAAAAAAAAATTTCTGGTCCCCACTGTAGGACCTTAGACTTTCTTTGCTTCTGTCCTTGTTAGGGTTACTTCATTGTCTGGGCCCTGATGCCATCTAGAACATTCACCGGCCCAGCTCTGAGTGCCTGGCATCTCTGATACACATACTCAATATCCACTTATAGAAATTGAGGGAAAATGTCAAACAAGGCACAACTGATGCTCCAAGAAGTTAAGTCATATGTGAAAAAGCAATCTAAACCTCAGTCTGACTTAGAAGCCTAAGTCCCCTCCAAGACCTGAACTGCCACTCCCAAGATAAGTGGTTAGGAGACCCTTCAGCCAGCCAGGCACAAGGCCCCAGGTGGGTGCACTGATGGAATCATGCTGACACAATCCCACCCAAGCCCTAGAAAGGCCACTTCCCCAGCATACAGGAAGCACTCCTTTGTACATGGGGCTAATAATATCTACTTTTCAGAGTCGCTATGAGGATTAACTAAGATGGCACATGTGAGTGCCTAGCTCAATGCCTGGCACAGAGAGGATGCTTGATAAATAAGCACTACTGTGCTGTATAGTATGCTATTAATATTAGCTAGTTTTGCCAAGATAGAGTAGGCCAGTGCCTGGGTTGCCACGAAAGCATTTCTAGCATAGAAGTTGAATTCTATTCCCAGCGATCTCAGAGCCTACGAGAGTGAGACAAGCCCAGGCCCAGGGGAACTAGGGGCACAGCTGAACTGACCTGAGCTCACCCCAGGCCCAGAGGGGATCCCACCTGCTGGAGAGGCTGGGTAAGCAGAAAGAGGGAGGCCTGAATAAACTCCCCAATATCCTCAACAAACACCCAGTGCCAAAGTCTGTGGCAACAGCAACAAGAAGCCACCTCAGGGTAGGGCTCTGAGAGCTTGGTCTGGGGCCCAGGCCAGATGGGGCTGAGGCGAGGAGCAGATCTGGGGCCCATGTGCCCAGCAAGCTGTGCCAGCCCAGCCCATACCAGCCCAGCCAAATTTGAGTTATATCAGGAGAACGGATCTGTTAGAAAACTCACCCATCTCTACATATTTGCATATTCTATTTTGGGGTCTTTTCCTTTTTTTCCCTCAGCTTCCTAGAAAAGTTCTTGTGATCACTTCCAACTTCACCTCTGCTGAACTGCAAAAACTCACACTCAATCCCATCTCTCCTCTAACTACTATCCTCTCCCTCACAAGCAAGGTCCCCTGCCCTCTCTGCATCCACTGCCCCTCACCTATTCAGTCCTCAACCCCTGCTATCTGGCTCCGGTTCCACTGGAATGTCTCCCCAAGGTCACCAAGGCACAAGTCAACAAGTCCAAGGTCAGCCTTTCTGTTACGAGGTTTGTCTGTGGCATCTGACCCCACTGAGCATGCCCTCTTTGTCCAGATCCTTTCACTCCCTCAGCTTTGCTGACTCCTGCTCTCACCTTCCCAGAAGCAGCGGATCCTGCCCCCGTTCCATGCCTCACATCTATCAGTCACCATTTCCTATAAAGCTGAACTCCTTAGTGGGTATCCCTTTTCCTCTACCTTTCTCTGAAAAGCTTAATTGCCTTCTCACATGACACAGGCCCAGTGTTCAACTTAGAACTTCCTGATCACTACCTCGGCCCAAAGACATCCAACTGTCTTTAATTATACACATCCCCACCTGGCTGTCCCATGACACCTCATTCCAAATTGTCACCCCAGTCTCTTACTCTTACTGCTGCACCACCATCCGCCTGCTCACATCCTGCCTGTCTCCCAACTTTCAGCCCCCAGAGCTAGTCTGTCCTTCACACCTAGCAGCTCCCCTCCACCCAGCTCCCCTGCAGCAGCTCCAGTTGAGGCCCCCTCCGTGTCCCATCTGGAGGATCCAGCCAGCCTCCTAGCTGGTCGCCTACCCCATCTCACTTCCCACAAATCCAGCCTCCACACAGCTGTCAGATTATCTCACACACAGATCTGGTCCCCCACTGCCCTGCCTGAAGCTGCCTCAGGGGTGCTCTTTGCCCTCAGAATAAAGCCCTAGCTCCTCAGCCGGATCTAAGCCCTCATCATCTCCCATTCCTCCACATTTCAGAGGCCAAGGGCAGTGGGAGGAAGGGCGCCAGCTCTGGAGTAAGACAGCCCTGAGTTTCTGGAACCACTTGTCCACTTCCTGCCCATGAGACTGTGGGCAGATGATTTCAACCCTTGGAACCTTGGTGTCCCCATTTGTTCAGTGGAGACAACAGTATACTCGCCTTTCCCAAAGATCTGGTATCAATTCTAACTCCTAAAGCCTCTCTACCTCCTCCTGTCCTTCCCCACTGCCACGCTGCCAGGTCAGCCTACCAGCAGTTCTAAGTGGATCACTGCCACAGCCTCCTCTCCGGCTTCCTCATGCCTGCCCTCCCTCAGCCTTCTACTCCCACTATACTCACCACACAGCAGCCAGAATGACCTTTCTAAAACACACATTGGACTCTCTCCCCTGATTGCCATTCTGTGACTCCCATTGTCCAGGGTAAGTCGAAACTCCTTACATGGCTTCAAATGATCTAGCCCCTGCCCGCCCACTTGCCTTGCAAGCCACCCTGACAGACAGGGCTACAAAAGCCAGGTTTGCTCCCCACTCCCAGCCCCCTCAGTACATATACCTTCCTGCCCAATTCTCCCTTACCCTTCAGGTCTCAGCATAGTGCCACTTTCTCCATGAAGCTTTCCCTCACCCTCACACCCCCACCCCTAGCCCACGTTAGCCCCCCTTCCTGTGAGCGCCACAGCCCCTAGACTTGCCTTGCCCAGTTCTCATTAGGCTTTAACGTAATCATCTGTTTGTCCATCTTACCAACAACACAGCATTGTCAGAGCAAAGATACCGTCACGTTTATCTGGCAGAGAGTGGAGGCTCAGTCAATGTTTGTTGAAAGGATGAAAGGAGGCCCGGCGCGGTGGCTCATGCCTGTAATCTCAACACTTTAGGAGGCCAAGACAGGTGGATCATTTGAGGTCAGGAGTTTGAAACCAGCCTGGCCAACACGGTGAAACCTCATCTCTACTAAAAATACATAAATTAGCTGGCTATGGTGGCACACGCCTATAGTTGCAGCTACTCGGGAAGCTGAGGCAGAAGCCCGGGAGGCGGAGGTTGCAGTGAGCCGAAATCGTGCCACTGCACTCCAGCCTGGGCGACAGAGCGAGACTCTGTCTCAAAAAAAAATAAAATTAAAAAAAAATAATAATAAAAATAAGAAGAAAGGATGAAAGGGACAATGGTGAGGAAAGAGTCCTTGGCTCATGGAAAGCCCCAGGCTCAGTGGGGGCACTTATCAGACTCAACACAGACTACTCAAAACATGGCCACAGGAAGCAAAGCCAACTTGCCAAGCCCCTGGAGGAAAGAGCCAACAAAGAAGGGAAAGGGAAACCGTGGGGACGGCTCTGTTCTGGGAACTGGTATTAGGGGTTGGTCCAAGGGATAGGGCAGGGTGACCCAAATGTTCTGCAGCATAATGGGATCGGGGAGTTAAGGAACCCCAGCACCTTTGAAGGCAGTCCTCAGAGGCAGGGTGAGAGCTGCCACAATGGAAACCAGCTCTGGGCAGGCTGTATCATGGGCACAGGAAGGGCTGTGTCAGCCCCATTTGACCAAGACAGACCCATGAGGATGGGACTGGCCTTTGTTTCCACCACAGACAAGCAAGAAACACTGTGTACGAAGACAGAGCTCCCTGGTCTTTGCTCTCAACCACAAGTAGGCAGCTGGGCTCCAGGCAGACCACTGAGGCACACAGAGGCCTGGCACTGAGAAGCCCAGTTCTGAGTCTTTTCTGTCAATGCACATAGAGAGACTTCTCAAATTTTCTGGAAGAGGGAAAGAATAGCATCCTGTTCAGGCCATATCTGGACGTTAAGAGTATCACTGATAGGCCGGGCGCGGTGGCTCACACCTGTAATCCCAGCACTTTGGGAGGCCGAGGCGGGCGGATCACGAGGTCAGGAGATCGAGACCATCCTGGCTAACACGGTGAAACCCCGTCTCTACTAAAAATACAAAAATTAGCCGGGCGAGGTGGCGGGCGCCTGTAGTCCCAGCTACTCGGGAGGCTGAGGCAGGAGAATGGCGTGAACCCCGGGGGGCGGAGCCTGCAGTGAGCTGAGATCGCGCCACCGCACTCCAGCCTGGGCAACAGCGAGACTCAGTCTCAAAAAAAAAAAAAAAAGAGTATCACTGATACACTGGAGGTCATCCAGAGAAATGAACAGGATGTGCTGCGAACCAAAACCAGAAGGACAGGTCAAAGGGGCAAGTCAATGACCCACCATGGCATTCCGTAAGTAACTAAAGCCCTGCTAAGGTAGAAGAGAAAGCAGGCTTGTTCCGAGTGGTTGCTTAGGGCAGAGAGGGGACCAAGGGGTAATGCCCTGGCGAATAGTTAAAGGACAGAATAGGCTGTAAGTGGTAAATCTTTTGTTCCTGGAGGAGACAAGCAGAAACCAAATGACCATGACTGGGAATGGTGGAGATGAAACGCCTGCCAAGGCAGAGGGCAGGAACAGATCTCTGAGCCCCTTTCTACCCATATTATTCCCAAATGAACCAAAACACCATCTGAGGGATGGAAGTTTTCTCCCAACGAAGTATTCAAAGCACTTAAAACCCACTTTCTCAACTTGGACATGTCTGCGATGCCGCAGGGAACGTCACAGGGAACGCCATGCCAAGGGGAACATGAGTGAGCACAGGCAGATGGAGCAGCAGCTTGGGGGTTGGTGCCCTCTCTTCAATATTAAAGCTGAGCCCTGTTCATGTTGGTGTTGTTGTTTAGTATTGCTATTTAACTGCTCTTGTATTTATGCCTTCAGGACAAGGAGGGCCCTACCTCCTGGCGAAGCTCTGAGGCCTGGATTCTGGCATCATTACAGAACAAGCGTCAAAAACTGCTTGGTAAGAATAGACTGGTGGGGTGGACAAAGAAATCTTTGGAAGCCATTGAGAGAGAGAGAAATGTGGAAGGCAAGCTGCCTCCATGTGCTTCCCCTGAAAGTCCACCCAGCCACTCCCTAGACTGGACATCTTGGAAGCATAAGCCTCTTCTGGGCACAGCTGTAATCCAGCAGCCACCCTGAAGATTGGGTGGCAGATCTGCCTAGACTTTGGCACATCCTGAGGCTGCCAAACTGCAAAGCCCCAGAGAGTCTGGGGGCTACGGCTGGAAACTTCTCCCAGAAGTGAACATGGGTATCTCACAGCATCCCATGATGTGGGGTCTAAAATCCTCCATCCAGGGCCCAGAACTAGGGGCCAGCCCTGTTTGATGCCACAACATCAAGACCAGCACACCTTGTTTGCCCCACTGCCTCCACCAACTCAGATCAGCCAGAAAGGTCAAGAACTGGACAAAGTAGAAGAGTTGACCATCAGTTATATTGGGGAAGGGAGAGATGGAGGCACCTTCATGAGTGCCTCCCAAGGGCAGTAGCCTCTGCAACTTGCTGGGGGTTCAGGGGAAGCAGGGAGTTCATGGGGCTCCTCCAGCAAAGATGAGCTCCAGGGCTGCTTGGATGTCCCCACCAGTGGCCTGCAGGGCCCGCAGGCTCAGTTCATCGTCCTGGATGCCCATGTCACGTAGCTGCTGCAGCTGGGGCTGCCACTGGCTCTGTGGAAAGAGAGGAATGGGCAGAAGCTGTTAGCTGGGATCCAGTGAAGACTCACTTAGGTCTGTGCTTTCCAGGGAAGGAAAGGAAGATGGGGGAGTCCTCAGCAAAGCTGCTGATGCTGAGTTCCACAGAACACGGTGCTTCTAGGAAGACTAAAAGATAGGCTTGAGGGTTAAGCGAACAAATCCAAAGTTTTACAATAAAAAAAGGAAATTCTTGGCATAAGGATCAAAAGAGAATGTACAAATTATTCACTGTCTGAATTCCAAGAGGCTAAATTACTTTCTTTCTCTTGCTATGTGTACACACACAACAGCAAGATTTTGCTCTTTATGTGATGAGTGTTACAGATTTTTTTCCCAGTTTGCTAGCCTTTGGACTTTGCTTCGGTTTTTTGTTTGGTTTGGTTTGCCACAAAGAAATTTTCACCTTTTTTTAAATGTCTTAACTTTTTGTGGTATATAGTAGGTATATCTATTTGTGGAGTGTAAGAGATGTTTTAAATTTTTTGCTTTTACAAACCCAAAATGCATAACTTTTATTTAATGGCTCCTGGATACTGAGTTTCGGCCAAGAAAGCCCTTCCCTACTATAAGGATTTGAAGAAATTCACCCATATTTTCTTCTAGTACTTTCATAGCTTCATTAATATCTCTATTTCATGACAGCAGGGATGAGCACAATTTAGGGAAAACAACGTGTTCACATGTGGGAAGAAGGCAATGCAAAGGGGAAGAAAAGCAAAGTCAAAGAGGCAGGCAAGGTTGAGAACGTGGAGGGCTTAAAAAAAAATTCACACAAATCAATTTGAATTCATTTTACAGGCCAGGTGGAACCAGTGAAAGCTTCTGAGCTAGGGAATAAAGTAAACAGGCATCTAGCAACAGGGGAGATGCAAGAATGGAGAAGACAAGTTGTTCACGAATCCTGCTCCTGCTCCCTCACTGTCCACAAGGACCACATGAAACAGTGAAAACCACACAGGCTCGAACCCTATCGTTACAACTTCATGGCCTTATGACCCCAGATAAGTTCCAGGAATGATGCTCTACCCATAGGCTTACTATGTGGAATAGAGGAAAACAGACATGAACCAAACTGCTCATGCATGGAGCTGTGAACTACAATGCTGGCCCCTCAGGTATTCCACTTAGCTGCTAGGGTGACCTTTCCCCTCCTTAAAGCCTTCCATGGGCTGGGTGTGGTGGCTCACACCTGTAATCCCAGCACTCTGGGAGGCTAAGGTGGATGAATCGCTTGAGCCCAAGAATTCAAGACCAGGCTGGGCAACACAGGGAGACTCCTCCATCTCTACAAAAAATACAAAAAATTAGCCAGGCATGGTGGTGCATACCTGTAGTCCCAGCAACCCGGGAGGCTGAGGTGGGAGGATCACCTGAGCCCAGGAAGTTGAGGCTACAGTAAGCTGTGATCACACCACTGTACTCCAGCCTGGGTGACAGACTGACACCCTGTCTCAATCAATCAATCAATCAATGCCTCCCAGGGATCCCTGGTGACTGCTACATCAAGTCATCAAGTCATCAAGTCTAATCTCCTCAGGTTGGCATTCGAGCCCCTTGCGTGTAGGCTCCTGCTCTTTCTCTGGCCCCATCTGCGGATCTTCTACACTGGACACTGCATCCTAGCCTTGTAGTTTTGAGCATGTCACATATACCTCCACACATGTGCACAAACAGGTAGCTGTCTTCACCTGGAAATCAGCCCCTTCCTACCTCAAACCCCCTTCCCTGGCTAGCTAACTTCTAACTAATTCTTCTCACAATCAGCTTAAATACCCCTCTCTCAGAAAAGTTTTGTCTGACCTAGGCCCTTACTTCAAGCAGCTGGGTTTCTTGCCCTGTTGCTCCCCAGCTCAGTACCTGCCTGGTGCCCCTCCATGGCAGGGATGAGAACCAGCTTGCCACTAGCCCAGCATCTGGACTCAGGCCTAGTATACACACGCTCAGTCAATGATCACTGAATGAATGAATGAAATGGCCATGATTATCTAAGCCAGGTGGTCTAGGGTGTCAGGCCATGGTCACTAGGGGCAGGAGAAGCCTAGTGACCACTGTGTATGGTCTGAGAGTGTGCCCTTGCTGGGAACACTCTGCACCTGTCCCACTGCCATGCTCCAGCTGTTCCCAGAATGAAGCATGCCAGGTGTGAAGGACCCCCAGAGAGCAAAAAAAAGGCTGGGCATCCAAAATAACAAGAAAGCCACATGGAAACTAGGAAGTGGGGAAGACTGACCTGAAGGCTGGGCTGCCCAGAGGCCTGAAGGGCATGCTGTAGGGCTTGGCTGAAGAGATCATTGGTGATGGGCGTCCCTGACTGGACACCAGAGGACATTGGTGAGGTCCCTGAGGAATGACCCTAGAGACAAATCAGTGGTCAGTGCCACCCTCAGAGTCATCTCAATCTTATAGCAGATACTCGCTGTTGTCATATCACCTCACAGCGCTCCTGAGGTACCCAACTTCTGCCTCCCAACAAAGACCTGCCATGAGACAACCAAACAAAGGTACCTAGAAGCTCTCTATGTGGGCAGGAAAGGTTCCATTCTCTTCTGCACTGAGCCCCTTGTCCCAGCCTAGGACCCCAGCACTGCAGCACTGGGAGAGATGGCCTTGAAAGCTGAAGTGACTTGTCACCCAGAAATGCTTAAGCTGGTGATGTCTGCTCCCTGTCAGGGATGAGGAAGGGCATATTGTGTGAGGGGAGAGTCTTCTGAACTAATAGGAAGGACTACTCGGGACCATGTTAAAATCTAGACTTCTGAGTCCTCAAGGCAAGTGAAGGGGAGGTCACTCAAGCTGCAGTAAGAAATCTGCGCCAGGACTCCAGGGTTCAGCTTAAACTAGATCTAGCACCAGGGTCAGCAAAGGCAAATCTACTCTACTGCTGGGGAGCTTGTTCCTTGGGGGCCCAGCCTTGATCTTCCCGGCCCTGTCTTCATACCTGGGTGCCAGGAGTCGGTGTGTGAGAGCTGCTCTCCGGAGTGCTGGCCAGGGCCAAGGCGGTGGCCAGCTCACTCTGGGTGATGGGCCGGGGCCCAGCAGCTCCACTGTACCCCAGGGAGGCTGGGCGGGAGCTGGGAGTACTGCTAGAGGGTGTGGACCTGGTGTTCTGGAGAAAGAAGACACTCAGAATCAGGGAAGCAGTACTATGAAACTCCCAGATGAACTCCACCCACCTCCAGGAATAGTTCTTGGGGAAACTCTTAAGTTCCCAGGTTCAGAAAGGAATCCAAAAGCAGAAATAGTATGACATGGTCTTGGCCCCCCAATGGCCTATGTCCACCTCCCAGCCTTGGGAGTGCCAGGTCCCAGGATGCAGCTCATTCCCAGCATCATCTCCCCCAAATGTCAGGCAGGCAGGCAGGCCACTTACTGGGTGAAAGTCGTCCTCATCATCTGAGAGCCCTTCAAACAGGAAGCCACCTGGAGGAGGACGAACAGATTTCAGGAGGAAGAACAGAAAGGCACAGGCGCAGCTCCAGAATCTCAGCTCAAGTTACTCTCCAAATTCATATTTTCATCTCTCCCCTTGGAAAATTACAGGACAGATGCACTTCCTGACTCAAACCGAGAGTTCCCAAGGAACGCCCTCTGCCAACGCTATACATAGCTGCTGAGTAAAGCAAATTCCTGGGCCACTGCCGGCTCCTGAGGGGCCCACATTACGCTTTTCAGGCGCTCACCTGGCATATCCCGGTATGAGCTGGAGGGCATGCTCCGGGAAGAGGAGTCAGTCCCAGGCATCGGGGCACTGCCTGCTACAGAGTGCAGAACCAGGACAATGGCATTGACGAGGGCTGGGTGAGCAGGCACCAACCTAGGACAGAAGCAGGAAGAAACCCAAGGGTGACTCCAAAAGAGCACCCTAGGCCATGACAGGAGTTCTGGGTGCCCTCTCACAGCAATGCAGCCACCTGTGCCTGCCCTCAAATTCCTCGGTCTTTAGCATCTTCCACAAGGAAGCTTTATCCTCCTGCTGATCTGCCCCCAGCAACAGGGGCAAGGCCTTCAATTCCTGGGGTCCACTGCAGATTCTTCACCCTCTCCGCAGGCAAGGCATGATGGGAAAGGTGCAGCCTGGGAGGCTCAGGATTCTGGCCTGAGCACATGAGGAGCATCTGGTCTAGGCACCACTACTACATCAGGCAACCCTGGACAGGTCTCTTCTCTTCCTAGGGTGGGGCTGTTCTCTTCACTTGCAAAATGAGGACATGTCCCTTTTAGCTTTGACACTTTATGGATCTGTACACCTGCTTCGCCTTTCGCTAGCTTAAAATCCTTGAAAAGCTCCCTAATTTCTACCACACGAAACCTAAACTGAGCCTGGCAGGCAAGACCCTTTCCCTCAGAATCCTGCTTCCTCCCAACACTCTTGACAAAAGTCCTGCTCTTGGGCTTTGCTCTTTCTCACCCCCTGACGTATCTAGAGGGTAGACTTGGTGACAGACTATGGATAGGCTCTCAGAGCAGACTGCAGGCTGACAATTAGGCTTCTGGCCTGAGCACATGAGGAGAGAGAAGGTACCCTCTAATAGGACAGGTACACTTACGTATCAAGCATATTGGGATCAGCGAAGACAGAGAAGAGGTCCTTGTCCTGGAGAACCCCTGAAAAAGAGCAGAGCTCACCTCAAAGAAAGGAAATCAGCCAGATCCAGGAGGGAGAAGAGGCTTTGCGTCTCAGAGCAACCAGCTCAACAGGGACACAGGACAACAAGCCAATCTTCATGAGAAGTAGAGGAAGCAAAGCACCAAGCAGTACAATTCAGGTACTCCTCATCTTGCTCTAGTGAGGGTGGCCCCCTGCTCTCCACCTTCCCTGAACTTCAGTCACATCACAGACTGGGTACCAACACACCTGTCTCTTTCTCCCGTATCTCTGGGTTCTTCCCTTACTCAGGGTGTGCAGGACGCCTTCCCTGATTGCTGTGATGTGGGCTAACTGCTATCCTCATTTGGCATCCTCATACCCTTATTTACAATGTTAGTTAGGCCATTATCTCTCTGTGGGACTGAGAGCTCTTAAAGGGCTGGGTATATCAAACACACCTTGATTACTCTCCCTCTTCCCACAAGACCAGTCATTCTTCAAAAGATAGTCCAAGTCTCTTTAGAGGAATTGTCTTCTCCTGTTTTCTCCTTTTCCGACAACTCCTATTTCCTCAAATTCAGTCCTGCACTTACCAAGAGCAATAGGGTCACTGCTGAGGCCTGGGGTGGCCACAATGATCTGATCCAGAGATTCCTTATTGCTGAGCATCTTAAAGACCTGCAGGAGAAATGGGGAGGGCTGAGCACTCCAGCCAGCTCAATGCACTCATCAAATGCCCACACTCTGCCAAAGGACTTCCTCCCTCTAAGTGCTTGCATGTACATCACCACAATGGAACAACAGCCCCGGAAACAGATGAACCTCTTTTTGCTCTAAGATCGTAGCTTACTGGAGGGGAAACAAACAATTTAAAAAAAAAAAAGGCAAGACCACAGTAAACCTTCAAATCTCTGTGCTCCTTTTCCCCACCTACAGTTTAATGCTTCCAAAATAAAAGCTCTCATTACAAGCTAGTTCCTCTAGGTTCCAAAAGTCCTTTTCAATCTCTGTACAATTACCATTTCATATTTGTATATATCGCTAAGTTCACAGCTGTACTAATTTTGCCTCTCAACTCTCCTACAGAAAGACATCAGCCCACTTCCCCAGTGAAGACATCTAGGTCAAGGGGCAGTAAGCAGGCAGTTCAGCCAAAGTCAAAGAATGAGGCCCAGCAGAAACAGTATGAGGATCTTTTGGCTGTCACCATACCGGCAGGTTGTATCATTATCATTAGAGGGAATCAACAATGCCTGACTGAGACAGGCTCTTTGGGGAAAGACAGGGCTCTACTGAGGCCCACAGACATGGCAAAAACTCCCCAAGGAACTCTTGGTTGCCATGGCAACCGGCTTCCAGCTCCCACTCCACACCACTCGCCAGCCAGCGTTCACACCCTCTCCTACAGTCCTGGCTGGGGGCCGCAGCACACACTCACCGCCTCCCTGTAAGAGGAGCTGCTGTGCAGGGCAGTGTGCAACACCCGGAACTCTCTCATGGCAGCCACTTTGTCCACAGGTTCTAGGGGACAAGATACTCGGAGTTACCCTATAGCACAGGTCCTGTCTCTGCCACAGACATGGCAACATCATTTCAGCATGTGCCAAGGAGCAGCCTGGTCTGTGCGTTCCCTTCCCTCATCACCACTTAAGAATGTGAGTGCCCGCTCAGAAAAACCCATTTGTGCCACGGATGTGAAAACTGCTAGTAAGCATCTTTACATTCGCTTTTAAGCATATTCCACAGATAAAACAAACAAACAAATTCAAGTTGCAGCAGAGGAGACTCTTACCACATGAAAAATAGTGCTCTGATCAACATCCCACTGCAGGAATTCTAGACTAATAACATTTGGTTTTTGGTGTTTTTGCCTTTGTTTTTCAGACAGAGTCTCACCTCTTGCCCAGGCCAGAGTGCGGTGGCGCAATCTCGGCTCGCTGCAACCTCCACCTCCCTGGTTGAAGCAACTCTCGTGCCTCAGCCTCCCGAGTAGCTGGGATTACAGGTGTGCAACACCACTCCTGGATAATTTTTGTATTTTTAGTTGAGATGGGGTTTCACCATATTGGTCAGGCTGGTCTCAAACTCCTGACCTCAAGTGATCCACACACCTCGGCCTCCCAAAGTGCTAGGATTACAGGCGTGAGCCACCGTGCCCGGCCCTGGGTCACACTTTTTAAAGTATGATTATCCTCACGAAGGACCACTAACTTGTGACTGTACTGACTGTGTACTGCCCAACTCCAGGGCACCACTCCCAAAGCAAGGTGAATAGCACCCCTGGGGTTCAGGGTAGCAGCCACATCCTTATCGACAGTCCTGATCATGAGGCTGTCTTTTGAAAAATAGTCATCTTAAGTAAATTACCTAATTTATTCATTCAACAAACATGTACTAAGCATTTACTCCATGCCTGGCTTTGGGCAAGGAACTAGAATATGAAAAAAGAACCCCTGCCATCAAGGAACTCTTAGGACAGGAGGAGAAATGAGACTACATCAAACACACAATTACAAAATGCCACGCTGAAGACCTCAACAGAGACGTGGATCCCAGCTAGGGTGCCAGGAACACAAAGGCAGACAGCCACCACTGAGAGGGAGGGTGAAGACAGACAGCTGCCTCCCAGAGGAGACCATTTGAAATGGGTATCAAAGAGAGAGCTGATATTTACTGGGGGGGTGAAGATATTCCAAGCCTAAATGAGAACATGTGCAAAGGCATGGGAAAATAAAAGAATGTGGTGCTTTGAACAAACAGCAAGTCATTCTTTGTGGCTGGAGCTTGGGGTACACATCCCAGCTCAAACAGCAGGCTAACGTGATGTCCTGAAGGGATTTGTAACCTGCCATGGAGAACCACCAAAGAGATCCAGGTGGGAAGACAGACAACAATGGGTTCTCCTCCTACAGGCCCTAGTCTGTGGGAGAACACAAAATGTGATTCCTTTGTGAAGAAAAGCACTCAAGGAGAAAATATCTAAAACACTGTCACAAAACAGTTTCTTCACAGATCTCAAAGTTTATTGTAACCTTCCAATAAAAAGGTCATTTGTTTCAAAAATAATCCTCCAGGTAGAAGGTGGGAGTAAAAGGACTCTTAGTATCTTAAGCCAGTATTCAGCTAAGAGCCATGGCTCTCAGTGTAACATCTCTGAGCTAAATTCATCCTTTAGAAGTGGAAGGCAGCCGGCCCAGTGGAAATGGTTTTCCTCTTGAGCCAGGAAAACCCCTGGTCCATATCCCAGCTCTTGCATTCACTTTCTAAGTAGCTGACCTTGAATAAATGCCCTAACCCTTTTCTTCCTCCATAAGATGCTAATGCTGTTACCTACCCTGCAGGGCCACTGTAATGGTTAAATGAGGTATAAAAGTGAAAAAACCTGGCTCACAGAAGCCACAAATGTTATTCTCCTTCTGTTAATGCCCTCTAGCCAAAGAGCTGGGGGGCATATCTGTATTTAAACAAGTTGGGTTTACTGCTCAGTACAGAGAGAAGAATGCACACCACAGGAAACCGTGGGCTGTCTCAGTAAGAGGATATTAGAAAGGACTTTTTTTTTTGAGACAGAGTTTCACTCTTGTTGCCCAGGCTGGAATACAATGGCGTGATCTTGGTTCATTGCAACCTCTGTCTCTTGGGTTCAACAGATTCTCCTGCGTCAGCCTCTCAAGTAGCTGGGATTACAGGCATGCACCACCATGCCCGGCTAATTTTGTATTTTTAGTATAGACGGGGTTTCTCCATGTTGGTCAGACTTGTCTCGAACTCCCGACCTCAGGTGATCCACCCACCTCAGCCTCCCAAAGTTCTGGGATTACAGGCGTGAGCTGCTGCACCCGGCCAGAAAGGACTTCTTACAGGATTTTGGTTTTGTCTGGCTGATTTGGGGAAAAATTTAAAGAAGTGAGGTTTTACTCTGGATAGGATGCTTTCGGGCAGTGGGAGTGATTTTATAAATGAGTATCTTAATAACTCTTACCTAGAAGGAAGGAAAACTAGAGCAAGGTGGAAGCTGTAATTGGCAAAGCAGCAGCTGTTACTCTCATCAGCCAAGATAGAAAGATACTTGGTCACTTTTGTGGTTTGGATAATGCTCATGTTTTTGTTTCTGTTCAGCAGTAATAGGAATCTTGTTTTTGTCTTAATCCATAGTGGTCTCAGAGTGGCCTTGACTGCTATTGGGGATCTGTACAATTGTTCATGTTCCCCAAAAGGACTCCAAGGCCTGGCTGTGAGTGCCAGGCCAACCTCTGGATGTCAGGAACTCTGTTCCTCTTTCTCACTTCCCATCAGGGTATGAAAGACATTTTTGTCTTTTACAGTTAGAACTGAAAGGGGGGTAAATTTCAAACTGATAACTAGTCATAGCAATCATGAACATTATAAAAAGATGTCAACCTGCCAGTTTAACAAAGCTAATCTCTTTTACACAGCTTAGCTTTATTCTTGGGGAGGCTTTTAAAACACACATGCAAAATTTAAATCATGAATTCCAAGCACCTTCTATTTATAAACCAAAAAGGCATCTGAGGCTTTGTATATTTTCTCCAAGAGCTATTTAAATACTCTTTGAATATCTTCAGGAAAATAAATTACCAGTATAGCAAGAGCAGTTAGCTGACTGAACAAATCACCACCTGAGGAAGTTTGTAGGAAGATTTGTTAACAAGGGAACAAACTGCAGCATTAGGAAAGTGCCAAAAGTTTCCAGCTTTTTTCTAATGAGAACAACAATAATAACAAAAGGATACAAAGTTTACTTTGTATCACTGAAAAATAAACTGTTAACTTAAAGGAGTTTAAGTAGACACAAACTCCCTATCCCATTAGGAAACAGTAGATGACAAACTTAGAAAGTGGAGAAACAAGCCAGGAATGGTGCCTGTACTTTGGGAGGCTGAGGTGGGGCGGATGGCTTGAGGTCAGGAGTTCAAGACCAGGCTGACCAACATGGAGACACCCCGTCTCTACTAAAAATACAAAAATTGAAGGCCGGGTACGGTGGCTCACGCCTGTAATCCCAGCACTTTGGGAGGCCGAGGCAGGCAGATCACAAGGTCAGGAAATTGAGACCACCCTGGCTAACACAGTGAAACTCCGTCTCTACTAAAAAATACAAAAAAAATTAGCCAGGCTTGGTGGTGGGCGCCTGTAGTCCCAGCTACCTGGGAGGCTGAGGCAGGAGAATGGTGTGAACCCGGGAGGCGGAGCTTGCAGTGAGCCAAGATCACGCCACTGCACTCCAGCCTGTGAGACAGAGCGAGACTCCGTCTCAGAAAAAAAAAAAAAAAAAAAAAAAAAAAAATTAGCTGGGCATGGTGGCTCATGCCTGTAATCCCAGCTACTCGGGAGGCTGAGGCATGAGAATCACTTGAACCCGGGAGGCGCAGGTTGCAGTGATCCAAGATCAAGATTGTGCCACTGCACTCCAGCCTGGGCAACAGAGTGAGACTGTCTCAAAAAAACCAAAAAACAAAAAACAAAATGGAGAAACAAATCTTCCATTAGTGATGCTGACAGTAAGAAGGTCAAAATTGGACTCTGTTTATCAGCATAGTCTAATCCAATAAGTAATAAAGATATCATTTATCATCAGCTCAGTAAATCATCCCTTTGTTCCACCCAGTCTTGTGCCTCAAGAACACACAGACCCTTCCCTTGCGGATATTACAGAAACTCTGCCTGCCTAAGGGCTGCCCCTCACTCACCCGGTTTCTGATCAGGTTCGGGCCAGGACTTTCGCAGAACATGGACGGTGGACCCAGGTTGAATGCCATAGAAGTCAAGTGTCTGGTCATCTTTTAGCTTCCGACCACAGTAGATCAGATCTAAAAAAAGAACTGTCCACTTATATTTTGCTCCTCAAAACAAATTTAGATGGTTTTTGTCCCCTGAGAACCTTATTTTGATTGGATAGATAGCTGGAGAATGATACATGTTTTAAAAGATACTCTTATTCAATAACTTAATAACTTTTTTTTTTTTTGAAACAGGGTCTTACTCTGTTGCCCAGGCTTGAGTGCAATGGCACCATCACAGTTCACTGCAGCCTCAACCTCCTGGGCTCAAGCAATTCTCCCACCTCAGCCTCCTGAGTAGCTGGGCCTACAGGCACATGCCACCACATCCAGCTAATTTTTGTAGTTTTTTGTAGAGACGGGGTTTTGCCATGTTGCCTAGACTCGTCTCTTAACTCCTGGGCTCAAGAGATCCTCTTGCCTTAGCCTCACAAAGTGCTGGAATGACAGGCGTGAGCCACCATGCCTAGCCAATTAAATACATTTTAACAACTATTTGCAAATATAAACTCATAAAATGGACTTACATCGAATCTGGCCAGATGTGGTGGCTCACACCTATAAACCCAGCACTTTTGGAGCCTGGCCAACATGGCGAAACCCTGTCTCTACTAAAAATACAAAAATCAGGGCCGGGCACGGTGGCTCACACCTGTAATCCCAACAGTTTGGGAGGCCAAGGTGGGTGGATCACCTGAGGTCAGGAGTTCAAGGCCAGCCTGGCCAAGATGGTGAAACCTCGTCTCTACCAAAAATACAAAAATTAGCCAGACATGGTGGCAGACACCTGTAATCCCTGCTACTTAGGAGGCTGAGGCAGGAGAATCGCTTGAACTCAGGAGGCGGAGGTTGCAGTGAGCCAAGATCGCACCACTGCACTCCAGCCTGGGCAACAGAGCAAGACTCTGTCTCAAAAATATATATATATATATGTGTGTCTCAAAAAAATATATATATCATACACACACAAAAATTAGCCACGTGTGGTTGCGCAGGCCTATAATCCCAGCTACTCAGGAGGCTGAGGCAGGAAAATTGCCTGAACCTGGGAGACAGAGGTTACAATGAGCTGAGATCTCGCCACTGCACTCCAGCCTGGGCAACAGAGCAAGACTCCGTCTCAAAAAAAAAACAAAACAAAAAAAAAGGATTCACATAGAATCTATCCACAGAAAAGCTCTGGAGTTTAACATTGTGGAGGCTGCCCAATTTAAATCAATGGAAAAACAACAAAATAGGATGAACTCAATCCAGGTATGACTGAAAACATCTTTTTTGCCAGTTGGATCCTTTAGCTATTATAAATTACCTTTCCAGTGTAATTTAATTATATTTAAATTCCTCCCATCTCCACCTGGACTCCCCATGCCACTTTCATTTTCTTTTTTACTGCCTTTCCTCTACTCAATCAACCAAGCAAAAATCCTTCTAATCATCCCTTAAGACCTACCTCAAATATACTGAGGAGCCTCCCCGACCAACTTCTCCTTCCCTAACTCACCCCAAACTTCTGTTCTTTCAGAAAAAGAATTCACAATGTTGGCCGGGAGCAGTGGGTCATGCCTGTAATCCCAGCATTTTGGGAGGCCGAGGCAGGCAGAATCACAAGGTCAGGAGTTCAAGACCAGCCTGGCCAACATGGTGAAATCCCATGTTTCTACTAAAAATACAAAAATTAGCTGGGCATGGTGGTGTGTGCCTGTAATCCCAGCTACTCGGGAGGCAGAGGCAGAAGGGCTTGAACTGGGACCCAGGAGACAGAGGTTGCAGTGAGCCGAGATCGCACCACTGCACTCCAGCCTGGGCTACAGAGCAAGACTCCATCTAAAAAACAAAAACAAAAACAAAAAACAAGACAATGTCATAAAGAACCTGGTGATAAAGTAGTTCAGTATAATACATGGCTGAAATGGCAACCAATAGTTTCATTATATGATTTGTGTTTCTATTTACCCAACACTCACTTCCCTGGAGTGTTAACATTATGAGGCAACAAATCCCAAGCCCTTACTTTACTCTTGTAATTCCAGAAGTACCCTCCCCCAAAAGAGATCAGAGCAGCAACCCAAACCCAGTCCAGAGAGACTCACCAATCAGCTCAGGGTCTGGAACAGACTCCTGGAGTTTGCCAGCAATAAGCTGCTTCAGAAATGAAATACTATAGCCCCCTAGCGAGTATTCTCCCAGTTCTGTCTCTGGCAACCGAAGAATAGACTTTGGAGCAAGTGGCTGGTCAGCCAGCTTTACTGCCAGGTGCCAGTCTGAGAGAGACATCCTCTCTCTTTCGCGCTCTCTCTTTCTCCCTGTAAAAGAACAAAACCTCGGTGGTTAAAAGACACACCACCACTCTACTCCACCCCCACCCACCAAAGGGTTGAATGAAAGACAATTCAATGTGACACTGTTGAAGAAGCATAGGGTGCACCATCAGGAGGCCAGAACTAGAATCTGGGGTTCACTCTCTACTGATACTGTGATGGACAGCTCTCTAGGCCTGAGTTTCTTCATCCCTAAGGTGGACATAAAAACGCCATCCAACCTAATAGGAATGTTGTGAGAGAAATCATCTAACCCTCTCCCTTCTGTATGCTCCTTTTTCCAATTTTCTTCAACTCTTGCTTGAACCAGTAGAACAGCTTTGTAACAAGTTCCCTGCCTCTTGCCTCTCCCTTTCAAATATCTATGCTGCCACCTAACAACGCATCAAACCCATCATTCTTTTTTTTTTTTTGAGATGGAGTCTCGCTCTGTCACCCAGGCTGGAGTGCAGTGGCGCGATCTCAGCTCACTGCAAGCTCCGCCTCCCGGGTTCACGCCATTCTCCTGCCTCAGCCTCCCAGGTAGCAGGGACTACAGGCACCCGCCACGACGCCAGGCTAATTTTTTTTTGTACTTTTAGTAGAGACGGGGTTTCACTGTGTTAGCCAGGATGGTATCGATCTCCTGACCTCATGATCCACCCGCCTTGGCCTCCCAAAGTGCTGGGATTACAGGCATGAGCTACCGCGCCTGGCCACAACCCATCATTCTAAAACACAGATCTGACCAAGTCACTTCTCTGATTAGAGCTCTTCCAATGTCTGGCTGGGCACAGTGGCTCATGCCTGTAATCCCAGCACTTTGAGAGGCCTAGGCGGGCGGATTGCCTAAGCTCAAGAGTTCGAGACCAGCCTGGCCAACATGGTGAAACCGTCTCTACTAAAAATACAAAAATTAGCTGGGCATGGTAGTGCGCACCTGTAGTCCCACCTACTCAGAAGGCTGAGGTTGCAGTGAGCCAAGATCACGTCACTGCACTCCAGCCTGGGTGACAGAGAGACTCTGTCGCAAAAAAAAAAAAAAAAAAAAAGCCAAACACGGTGGCTCACACCTGTAATCCTATCACTTTGGGAGGCCGAGACGGACGGATCACTTAAGATCAGGTGTTCGAAACCAGCCTGGCCAACATGGTGAAACTACATCTCTACTATAATAGAAAAAAATTAGCCGGGCGTGGTGGCAGGCGCTTGTAATCCCAGCTACTTGAGAGGCTGAGGCAGGAGAATTGCTTGAACCCGGGAGGTGGAGGTTGCAGTGAGCCGAGATAGCGCCACTGCACTCCAGCTTGGGCGACAGAGACCCCGTCCCTCCCTGCCCCACCCCGGCCCCCCAAAAAAAGACATATTCCAATGCCTCCAAACCATCTATATAAATTAAGTCTAAACTTCATCGCCTGGCTTACAAAACTCCCTGCCAGCCTCCTTCCCCAACAGAGCTCTATCCTACAAAGGGCCTCCACAACATGTAAGTACACACTCATAATAAAGCTCTCCCCTATTTTACATCTCTGCTCATCTAACTCTGCATGTAATTTCTCTTCCCTTTTCGGCCTCTTAGCAAACTCCTACCGAAACCAACACAGATTCAACAACCTCAGTCCCCTCTCTTTCCTCTGTTGTTCCCACATCCCCTCAGAACAAAAGGGCTACAAATATCTGCTTGCCCCCTCCTCCACCCCAATTCTTGAAGGCCCTTGAAAACAAAAGACTAAAGTTTTCGTCATCCTTGTCCCCATAGCTGACATACATGGAACCCCAGAAAATAAATCAGAAACTCTGACGGCGGAAGAATCTTCCAAAGCAAGATAAGTTCTTGTTATAGTCATCATTATTGCTTCCAAAGAGACCTCTGGTAGGGAAGAGGAAAGAAAAGGCTGTGAAGCTGCCTAGCAGACCTTAAAGCATCCTCAAGATACCTTCCACCTCAAGTTTATGCCAGAAGGAGGTCGTTTTATATACCATGTCTCACTTAATCCTCACAACGGTTCCCTAAGGCAGGCATTAGCCACATTTTACGGATGAAGGAACCAAGACTCAGTAAAGTCACTGGCCCAAGGTCACAGATCGCTGGTAATGGGGCAGGGACACTATCCGGTGGCGACCTCACCGCTCCAGTGGGACCAGCTAATTAGCTGACACACATCGAGCCCGCGCTGCCCAGGGGCCCAGCGCCCTCACCCGTCCCGCGGAAGGAACCCGGCCGCACTGCCGCCGGTGTAAACACTCACTCTGGCCCTCTCGCCGGAAACCGGAAATTCCGCGCTGCATTCTGGGAGTTGCAGTTCCCGCCGTGGCCCCCGCCCCCGCCCCTCCCCCTTATAAACAGCCAGTCTACAAGGGGCGCTAGTTGCAAAGCTTCCGGTTCTGGGGGAAGGCGTGGCTTCCGCGCTCTTTGGAATGTCCGGCGCCTGAGCGTCTGGGTGCTTTCGTTGGAGAGGGTCCCATTTCCAGTCATTCTTCAGCCTGGTGATTCCCGCGCTCCCCTGAGGAGCATATGAAGTACGTCGGTTCTGCCAGGTTGGAACGCGCTGCTGGACACTCGGCCGTAAGGCGGATCCCGGATCCCGTCCCACTCCGACCCTTCCCTCCCGAAGGGCCGGTTCCCAAACGGCCCCTTTAGACACATCCCAGCGGTTTCCGACGGCCCTCACGATGAAAACTGCTGTCCGTTGGTGAAGGCAGCCTCTTCTGTGCTCCTCGCCGCTGACTTTCTGAGGCGGACCTACCTGTGGAGGCATACCAGGAACCAGACGATGACCCCCTCCAAAAGTTGGGTCTTTGAGGAGAGCTACTAACTTGGGTTCCTGGTACACCCTCTACATGCAGTGGTGAAGCTTATCTAACAGTCATTCATAGAATCAGTTTGGGAAGGGGAATTTTCGCTGAACTCTCATAGAGAAACTGTTTTAGATAACAAAGTTCTGCACGGTTAAAATTGAACAGAAATTTTTTTGCATAGAAATTAGGATTACCGAAAATACTGAAGAAAGACTACCTCTGATTGGACTCTTCTCAAGGAATTAATAATTCAAGAACTAAGGAAAGAAAAAAGTGATTATATGAAAATACTGAAGTTGATCGTAGCAACTGAAGGCTGATCCTGTGTGGGTAAATGTAAACGCTGAATTCCCACGTTCCAATGTGCGACCTGGGATTAAGGCAGCAATTGAGCAGGGTAATGTTACTGAGGAGAGCGAACAGATCGCAGGATCTCAGAAGGCCTAACATTAAAGGCAGATCACCCCTCTGTTCTCATAAGTTATATGGGGAGTTTTGAAATGGCTTTCACTGTCTTCAGGGAGTTTATCTTCAGGATAACTCCCATGTATGTTGTGGGCGCATTAGGAACCCATGGCTGTTCCCAAAGTCTCCCTTTCCCATCCTACCCATTTTTAGATATACCCCCTCTTTCAGTAATCCTTCCTAACCAGACTTCTTTAGACTCCTTCCTCTCCTGCCTACTAAGTTACTTGCACCTGAGCTCCATAATTTATCAAAATTATATATTGTGAATATATATATTCACAATATATATATTTTTACTCTTAATGGTATTAGATAATTTGATTTCATTAAAAAACTTTTTTTTTTTTGAGACGGAGTCTTGCTCTGTCGCCCAGATTGGAGTGCAGTAGTGGCCGATCTCAGCTCACTGCACCCTCCGCCTCCCGGGTTCAAGAGATTCTCATGCCTCAGCCTCCTGAGGAGCAGGGACTACAGGTGCCTGCCACCACGCCCGGCTAATTTTTGTATTTTTAGTAGAGACGGGGTTTCACCACGTTGGCCAGGCTGCTCGAACTCCTGACCTCAGGTGATTCACCCGCCTTGGCCTCCCAAAGTGCTGGGATTACAGGCGGGAGCCACCACGCCCAGCCTGAAATTTTGTTTTGATGGTTAGTGCCTTTTGTGTCCTATATAAGAAATCTTTGCCTCCCTCGTTATGAATATACTATCCTAGGTTTTCTTCTGTGTTATTTTATCTTTCACATTTAGGTCTATGATTAATTTCACATTAATCTTTGTATATGATAGGAGTTAGACATCAAGATTCATCTCTTCCATAGGGGTGTACCATTGATCCAGCACTATTTAAAAATTTTGTTCCCACTGAATTTCAGTGGCAGCTTTGTCATAAATCTGGTGACTATGTATGTCTGGGTCAATTTTTGACTCTATTCTGTGCCATGGGTGTATTTTTCTGTCATTGTGCCAATGTCACACGTCTTGATTTCTTCTATAACTTTAGAGTAGATCTTGCTATCTGCTAGCCTTTTGGCTTTAAGAGGGGCATTGCTATTCTATCACCAATAGATGACAATTGTTAACTTTGTTTTATGCTTCTAAAAGTATAATTTTACTGAATCTTAAATATGTATATTCAGCAAAATTTAGATTACACTGCACATTTGTTTAGTAATCTACATATTTTACCTAGCTTGAATATTTCCCCTGTGCTCAAATATTCTTGAGACTTTTTACTTTGAAATAATTTCAAGTTTATAGTACAGTTGCAAAATATTACAAAATAATGCCCTCATATCCTTAACCCAAAGTCCCCAGTTGTTAATAGTTTACATTTACCTCATCATTCTTTCTCTCTCATTCTCTCACTATGCATATTGTTCTTTTGTTTTTCCACCGAATCCGTTTAAGAGCCAATTACAGACATTACCCAAAGTATTTCTGTATTTCCTGAAAACAAGGATATATTCTATGTCACAGCCACAGTACAACCCAGCAAAATCAAGAAATTAATAAATACAATAATACCATGTAACTTACAATCTCATTCAGCTTTCATCAACCATTCCAGTTGGGTGGAGGCTGATCATCTCTCTGCCATTTTCATGTTATGTCATAGATTTTCACATCTGTCACATCATTCATTTCTCCAAAGAGCCTTAGTTCCTTTTAGTAAGGGATGGTATTTAGAAGCCAAGTCTGGATGCTAGGTGTGTTTATTGCTACTGAGACATCATTATTTCCAGTCTATCTCAGTGACTAGACCTAGCAAATAAATGAATATTGATATACACACCCATTCATCTGTATTTCTATGAAATATATTTAAATATGTGTGCATATAGATGTGTATGTTATATGTATGTATGTATAGATCTATGTATATGTGAGCATATATATGTATATATAAAATATGAGTTCACACCAATACCTCAAATTCCAATCCAATACCACATATTTTCCTCTAGTCTTCCTCTTCTCTATAATCTTACCTCTCTTCTGTAATAGTAGGAAACTTGATTCCATTTTCCACAATATACTTGTATTTTCTCATGTTGAAATTCATGGTACCTGATATGGTTTGGCTCTGTGTCCCCACCCAAATCTCATGTTGAATTGTAATCCTCAATGTTGGAGGAGGGGCCTGGTGGGAGGTCATGATGATTGGATCATGGGGCAGACTTACTTCCCCCTTGCTGTTCTCATGACAGTGAGTTCTCATGAGATCTGGTTGTTTAAAAGTGTGTAGCACTTCTCCCTTTGCCCTCTCTCTCCTGCTCTGCCATGTGAAGATGTGCTTGCTTCCCCTTCACATTTTGCCATGATTGTATGTTTCCTGTGGCTTCCCCAGCCATGCTTCCTGCATAGCCTGCAGAACTGTGAGTCAATTAAAGCACTTTTCTTTATAAATTACCTGGTTTCAGGTAGTTCTTTATAGCAGTGCAAGAACAGACTAATACAGTACCATAACAATGGAGCCTCCTCTTCAACTTGATTCTTGAGTCCTTTTGACATAACCCTGGAGGTTTTTGATAGCTCCCTGCTCTCTAGCATGACAAGATTTCCTGGCTAATCTTGTACTTCCTGCCCTAGGCATAAAAATTAGCCATTTCTTCAATAAATTCATATGGTTTTCTGTGGGAAATTGTATATTAAGACCACAATCTGGGCACTAGGGATGCTTATTGCTACTGAATTGTTACTTGTAAGCCACATTAGTGGATGGAGCTACGGGGAGATCTATATCCATAGAGATATAAATAGAGAACATTTCTACTGCTACTTCAAATTCAAGACTACAGAGGTTGGGTTTGGTTTTGGTTTTTGGTTTTATGGGTTGTTTTTTGTTTTGTTTTTTGAGACAGGGTCTCGCTCTGTTGCCCAGGCTGGAGTGCAGAGGTGCAATCATGACTCACTGCTGTCTCAAACTCCCAGGCTCAAGCGATTCTCCCACCTCAGCCTGCCAAGTAGCTGGGACTACGGTTGTGCACCACCATGCCCAGCTAATTTGTGTATTTTCTGTGAAGGCAGGGTTTCACCATGTTGCCCAGGCCGGTCTTGGATTCCTGGACTCAAGCAATCTGCCCACCTCAGCCTCCCAAAGTAAGACTACAGAATTTTAATTTAATATTTTCTATATTACATCTTTATTTCCTTTCTTCCACACTGAGAATACTAGTTCTCAAGAACATAAGGGACAACAGTATTTAAATATCTATATTCATTTCCTTTATCCCATATCACATACCCAACTGTCTCAAAATAACAATACAAATGATACTATCACCACCAATATAATTATTGAGATGTTTAAAAAAATGTTTGCATATGCCCTTCTCATTCTATCCCCTCCATTCCTTCTCTCCATTTTAACAGATGTGCTGTATATTATCTGAGCCTATACTCATTACTCTACCTTCCTCTTTTTAACTCTCTTAATACTACAAAGAATTCCATGTTTAGGCCAGGTGCGGCAGCTCATGCCTGTAATCCCAGCACTTTGGGAGGCCAAGACAGGCAGATCACCTGAGGTCAGGAGTTTGAGACCAGCCTGGCCAACATAGTGAAACCCTTTTCTACTAAAAATACAAAAATTATTGGGGGTGTGCTGGCGGGCACTGTAATCTCAGCTACTTGGGAGCTTGAGGCAGGAGAATTGCTTGAATCCAGGAAGTGGAGGTTGCAGTGAGCCGAGATCATGCCATTGCACTCCAGCCTGGGCGACAAGAGTGAAACTCCATCTCAAAAATAAATAAATAAATAAAATCAGAATTCCATGTTTAATGCGCTCCACTGGTTTTTGTTGTTGTTGTTGTTTTGTTTTGTTTTCTGACACAGAGTCTCACTGTATCACCCAGGCTGAAGTACATTGGTGCAATCTTGGCTCACTACATCTCTACCCCAAGTTCAAGCAATTCTCCTGCCTCAGCCTCCCAAGCAGCTGGGATTACAGGTACCTACCACAATGCTCGGCTAATTTTTGTATTTTTAGTAGAGACAGAGTTTCACCGTGTTGGCTAGGCTGGTCTCAAACTCCTGGCCTCAAGTGATTCACCCGCCTTGGCCTCCCAAAATGTTGGGATTACAAGCATGAGCCACTATGCCCGGCCCACTGGTTTTTATTATTGAAGTCATTCTCTAGTGGATTTCCTGGAAGGACTACAATATTCTCTGTGAATGATATTCCCTAAGCTTTTGCATATTAATAGCAGTTTATTTGTGGCCTTTATGCCTGAAAATCAGTTTGCTAAATATAAAATTGTTGGTTCACATTTTCTTTCTTAAGATATTTCATTTTCATCTGATGACAAAAATCTAATTTTCTTTCCCTTACAAGTTACTTGCTCTTTTCACCAGGTTGCCCAAGTAGTTTTTAAAATTTTTTGTTTAATTTCCAGTCATTATACCTGACTGCATCTTGGTGCTGTTTGTTTTAGGTCAGTAGTCTCAGTTATGTGGTATTTTCTTCCAAAATGTAATTTACATTTTTTTTATTTCAGTAAAGATTGATTTTTGAATTACAGGTTTTAGAATAGTTCCATTCTCTTGCTTTGGTTTGGTTCTTAAGAGGACTCATGTTAGCCATATGTTGTATCTTTGTTGTTTCTCTTCAATATCTGCCACTTTTCTCAAATCTTTTCTCTTTCTTCATTTTTAAAAATATTTTTTAAATGTTCCTCCTTTCTACATTCTACTTAAGGCATCATCTGTTGTATTTATTTCTTCTGTGTTCCTTTTACTTTAGTTTTCATTTTGTATTTATTTTTTATTTTTTATTTTTTGAGACAGAATTTCACTCTGTCGCCCAGGCTGAAGTGCAGTGGTGTGATCTCTGCTCACCACAACCTCCATCTCCCAGGTTCAAGTGATTCTCCTGCCTTAGCCTCCCAAGTAGGTGGGATTACAGGTGCCCGTCACCGTGCCTGGCTAATTTTTAAATTTGTTAGTAGAGATGAGGTTTCACCATGTTGGCCAGGCTGGTCTCAAACTCCTGACCTCAGGTGATCCACCTCTCTCGGCCTCCCAAAGTGCTGGGATTACAGGCATGAGCCACTGTGCTTGGCCTAATTTTTTTTCTTTTATTTATGAGTTTCTTTCCTGAGTTCTGTCACCTCATTTCTGAGTTCTCCAAGTTCTTTTTGATGTTGTATTTTCATATATCATTTTCTTTCTTTTTTTTTTTTCTGAGATGGAGTCTCATTCTGTTGCCCAGGCTGGAGTGCAGTGGCACGATCTCAGCTTACTGCAACCTCTGCCTCCTGAGTTCAAGCAATTCTCCTGTCTCAGCCTCCCAAGTAGCTGGGATTACAGGCGGGCATCACCACACTCAGCTAATTTTTGAATTTTTACTAGAGATGGGGTTTCACCATGTTGACCAGGCTGGTATCAAACTCCTGGCCTCAAGTGATCCACCCACCTCAGCCTCCCAAAGTGCTGGGATTATAAACGTGAACCACTGCACCTGGCCATATCATTTTCTTAATACATTTCAGTTTATTTTGAAAATAGATGATTATAGTTTTTATCTGTTCTCTGTTCACATCTTAGTGGTATGCTTTTATTATTTATAGAAATATAATTCTGCTGCTTATTCTCTTATCATAATTTTGTATGACATTTGGCTTATTTATTTTCTGTTATTCATTTTTGTGTGAAATTACTTTTCCTATGCTTTTAAAAAGAGATGTGGTTCAGGGTAGCATTTTGAACTTGAGAGAGCTTCCTCCTCTATTGTCTTCATGTAGTGTTAAAAAATATGGCAGCTTGCTTTCTGAGATTCTTTAGCTCTATTAGCCTTCCTAATTTTTTTTTTTTTTGAGACAGAGTCTCACTCTGTCTCTAGGCTGGAGTGCAGTAGCAGGATCTCGGCTCATTGCAACCTCCACCCTCCCGGGTTCAAGTGATTCTCCTGCCTCAGCCTCCCAAGTAGCTGGGGCTACAGGCATGCACCACCACACCCAGATAATTTTTGTATTTTTAGTAGAAACGGGGTTTCACCATGTTAGCCAGATGGTCTCCATCTCTTGACCTCGTGATCCCTCTGCCTTGGCCCCCCAAAGTGCTGGGATTACAAGCGTGAGCCACCGCGCCTGGCCATTAGCCTTCCTAATTTTTATCTGGATCTTCTCTTTCCTTCATCTCTATTTATGTCTGTCCTGATCAATTTTGGTTCCATTTCTAGCAGTTTTTCCTCAGTATGAGACCCTGTTCTGGAGGGAAACCCTGGCAGGCCAGCTTTAGGATTCACATAGGCCGAGCTGCTCTAGTCCTTTAAGACCTTAAAGCAGATCCCTTGCATTTAGTCACTGTTGGAATGGGCAAAAAACCTCCCAGTTTCAGCTGTTGTTCGCAAGTTAGTCAAGCTTTCTAATGAATGCCTGCTGGCTAGTTAGAGGAATTCCTATTCTCAGATCTGTTAGCTGTAGCATTGCTTCCTTCTGCTTCTTTCTGCACAGGTGATGATGCCACGCAAGTCTTGCAGCTGCCGATAGTTTGTCCTCACCAATTTGGATTTTGGAGTTAATGGGGATATATCATCACCTGATATTAGTCTATTTAGGCTAATATAACGAAATACAGACTGTGTGGCTTAAACAACAGAAATTTATTTTCTCCCAATTCTGGAGGCTGGAGAGTCTAAGATCAAAGTTCAGCAGCGTTCAATTTCTGGTGAGGGCTCTTTTCCTGGCTTGCACATGGCCACCTTCTTGCTCTGTCCTCATACAATCTTTCCTTGATGCCTGTAATGGAAGAAAGAGAGATCTTCCCTCTCTTATAAGGCCACCAATCCTATTGGATTATGGCCCCACCATCATGACCTCATTTTTTTTTTTTGGGGACGGAGTCTCGCTTTGTTGCCCAGGCTGGAGTGCAGTGGCGCAAACTCGGCTCACTGCAAGCTCCACCTCCCGGGTTCACACCATTCTCCTGCCTCAGCCTCCCGGGTAGCTGGGACTACAGGCACCCGCCATCACGCTCGGCTAAATTTTTTTTGTATTTTTCACTAGAGACGGGGTTTCACCCTGTTAGCTAGGATGGTCTCAATCTCCTGACCTCATGATCTGCCCGCCTCGGCCTCCCAAAGTGCTGGGATTACAGGCATGAGCCACTGCGCCTGGCCAACCTCATTTAATCTTAATAACCTCCTACAAGCCCAATCTCCAAATCACATTTGAAGTTACACTGGGGGTTAAGCCTTCAATATATAAATTTGTGGTGGGTAGGGGGCAATTCAGTCCATAGCACCTAGGTGTTTTTTTTCTCTTTTTTTGAGACAGAGGCTTGCTCTGTCACCCAGGCTGGAGTGTAGTGATGCAATCTCGGCTCACTGCAACCTCCACCTCCCAGGTTCAAGTGATTCTCCTGCCTCAGCCTCCCGAGTAGCTAGGACTACAGGCATGTGCCACCACACTTGACTAATTTTTGTGTTTTTTGTAGAATCAAGGTTTCACCATGTTGGCAAGGCTGATCTCAAACTCCTGACCTCAGGTGATCCACCTGCCTCGGGTCCCCAAAGTGCTGGGATTTCAGGCCATAGCACCTAGTTATTTTGTAAACACTGTCCATGGATTTTTTGTTTTGTCACCCAGTTGCTATGCTTTTAATTGTGGATCCAGAAAGATTAAAAAGCTTGGCCGGGCGGAGTGGCTCATGCCTGTAATCCCAGTACTTTAGGAGGCTGAGGCAGGAGGATCACTTGAGCCCAGAAGTTTGAGAACAACCCAGGCAATGCAGTGAGATTCCATCTCTACAAAAAATTTAAAAATTAGCCAAGCATGGTGGCATGTGCCTGTAGTCCCAGCTGCTTGGGAGGCTGAGGTGAGAGGATTGGTTAAACCTGAGAGGTCAAGGCTGCAGTGGGCCATGATTGTGCCACTGCACTGCAGCCTGGGCAACAGAGCAAGACCCTGTTCTCAAGAGAAAAAACTGTGTCACTTAATATGCTAAGTGAAATAAGCCAGTCACAAAGGACAAATACTGTATGATTCCACTAATGTGAGGTACCTAGAGTAGTTAAAATCATAGAAACAGAAGGTAAAATGATTGTCGTCCAGGACTGGGGTTAAGAGGGAATGAGGAATTATTTTTTGTTCAATGGAACAGAGTTTCAGTTTGGGAAGATGGAAAAAGTTCTGGAGATAGATGTGGCGATGGTTGCGCAACAACGTGAATGTGCTAAATATCACTGAATTGTACACTTAAAATGGTTAAAATGGTCATTTTTGGTTATGTATATTTTACTATAATAAAAAAGGAAAAGTAGAAACACATAAAACAGCAGTCCCCAACCTTTTTAGCACCAGGGACTAGTTTTATGGAAGATAATTTTTCCACAGACCAGGGTAGGGGGATGGTTTCAGGATGATTCAAGTGCCTCACATTTATTGTGCACTTGATTTCTATTATTATTACATTGTAATATATAATAAAGTAATTATACAACTCACCATAATGTAGAGTCAGTGGGAGCCCTGAGCTTGTTTTCCTGCAAATAGATGGTCCCGTCTGGGTGTGATGAGAGACAATGACAGATCATCAGACATTAGATTCTCATAAGGAGCAACCTAGATCCCTTGCATGTGCAGTTCACAGTAGGGTTCATGCTCCTGTAAGAACCTAATGCTGCCACTGATCTGACAGGAAGCAGAGCTCAGGCAGTAATACGAGCAATGGGAAGCAGCTGTAAATACAGATGACGCCTCGCTCACGCCGCTCACCTCCTGCTGTGCAGCCTGGTTCCTAAAAGGCTTCAACCCCAACCCCCTGGGGTTGGGGACCCCTGACATAGAAGACCCCAAAAAAGGACCCCATCAAAATTTGAATGATTCCACCCATCAATCACTGTGCTGGGATTCCACCAACCCTTCACTTGACTGGAGACTATTCAAAGAATAAAGACTATGAGTCCACTGAAATGATTGTGAAATATAAAGATAGGTCTTACCGCATCTGTAAGTCTCTTTCTTCTCCTGTAGCCTGAAATAAAAATAGACAAAGAAACTGGGTGCGGTGACTCATGCCTGTAATCCTAGCATTTTGGGAGGCCAAGGCGGGCAGATCACGAGGTCAGGAGTTGGAGACCAGCCTGACCAACACGGTGAAACCATTAGGTTAGGAAAGAACCTAACTTCTTGATTTTGTGTTTTCTACTAAAAATACAAAAATTAGCCAGGTGCAGTGGCACACACCTGTAATCCCAGCTACTCAGGAGGCTGAGGCAGGAGAATTGCTTGAACCTGGAAGGCGGAGGTTGCAGTGAGCTGAGATCATGCCACTGCACTCCAGCCTGGGTGACAGAGCGAGACTCCATCTCAAAAAAAAAAAAAAGGACAAAGAAGAAATGACTACCTTTACGGCCGAAGTTTTATTTCACAAATATTCAAGTGCCTATTATATGCAAGATATTATGTCAGGAGCTGAGGAAAATGTGAAAATGAAGCATATACAAGAAGCTCAGAATCCTGAAGGGGATACGTACATGCATAAGTTTTTCTAGGAATAATTTTAATACAAGAGAAAATATGAAGTATGCCCTGTTCTGTGCCCCTAAGGTGCTCTGTGATCACAGCTCACTGCAGCCTCAACCTCCTGGGCTCAAATGATCCCTCCACCTTGGTCTCCTGAGTAGCTGGGACTACAGGCACATGTCATCACGCCCGGCTAATTTTTGTATTTTTAGTAGAGATGGGGTTTCACAATGTTGCCCAGGGTGGTTTTGAACTCCTGAGCTCAGGCAATCTGCCCACCTCGGCCTCCCAAAGTGCTAGGATTACAGGCGTGAGCCACTGTGCCTGGCCTGATGCAAAGTTGTTTGTTGTTGTTGGTGGTGGTGTTGTTTTTGTGGTTTGAGACAGGGTCTCACTTTGTCACCCAGGCTGGAGTGGAGTGACATGATTTCGGCTTACTGCAACCTCGACCTCCTATGTTCAAGCTATCCTCCTCCCTCAGCCCCCCAAATGGTTGGGACTATAGGCGCACACCACCATGCTTGGCTAGTATTTGCATTTTTTGTGGAGACGGGGTGTCACCATGTTGCCCAGGTTGGTCTTGAACTTCTGAGCTCAAGTGATCCACCTGCCTCGGCTTCCCAAAAATGCTAGGATTACAGGTGTGAGCCACTGTGCCAGGCCTCAAAGTTCTTTTTCATCTTTAGCATCTCTTGCTGTGAGCCTCATGACCTGCCTAGCTGCCCTTCTGATCTTGTAGAAGAGTCTATGAAGCAGACTTGAATCTTACATGAACAGATACTTCACAAAAAAGGATATCTAAATGTTCATATGGACATTTACTCATGCTCATTGGTCATAAGAAATATGTAAATTAAAACAAAAATGAAATACTACTACACACCCATCAGAATGACTACAATTAAAAAGATCGATAATACCAAGTGTTGGCAAGGATGTGAAGAAACTAGGACTCTCGTGGTTCTGGTAGGAGTGTAAATTAGTACAGCTACTTGAGACGTTTGTTTGGCAATATGCACTGAAGCTGAATTTACACTTATCTTATATCCCAGCAATTCTATTCCTAAGTATGTAGATAACAGAAATGCACACATGTGCTCACAAAAGACATGTGCAAGAATATTCATTGCAGCACCATTCCTGATAGCGCTAAATGGGAAATAACACAAATATTCACCAATAGTAGAATGAATGAATACATTGTGTTATATTCAAACTATGGTGCACTATAAAGTAATGAGAGTTACGGAGCCACCCCTATTCACAATAACCTGGAAGAATCCCATTAATATAATGTTGAATGAAAGAAGCTAGACACAAAAGGCTATAGATGGGGTCAGGCACCATAGCTCACACCTGTAATCCTACCACTTTGGGAGGCTGAGGTGGGTGGATCGCCTGAGGTCAGGAGTTGGAGACCAGCCTGGCCAACATGGTGAAACCCCATCTCTATTAAAAATACAAAAAAATTAGCCAGGCCTGGTGGCGGGTGCCTATAATCCCAACTAATCTGATGGCTGAGGCAGGAGAATCACTGGAACCCAGGAGGCAGAGGTTGCACTGAGCCGAGATCACGCCACTGCACTCCAGCCCGGGCAACAGAGTGAGACTCTGTCTCAAAAAACAAACAAACCAAACAAAACAACAAAATACATGGAAAGCCAAATATAATCACAAGCCTGCTTGGAGAGCCGGAATCAGAGCACCACAATGGGAGATGGGGTCAAGGGAGAATAGGAGTGTGCTTTCAAGACCCTCACAGTGAAGATGTATCTGCCACTAGAACTGCACAGGATGTGACTTTGGCCCAGGGCTCCCTCTCCCCTAGCAGTGTTCAGATGAGCATCACCAATGTCACCTCAGGGACTGTCCTGTGTTCAGCCTCTCCAGTGGTAACTCATCCCCTTTCTTGTTGTCTCTTTCTTCAGCTATGCTGGAGGACATTTGTTGGTTGTCTTATCCATTTTCCCACATCACTCCCAGAGATTCCTGGCCTCTTTTCAACAGACCATACTTTCCCTTTGGGGATCAATCCATGTAGTTCCTGGGATGTGGCTTCACATAAGCCAAGCCATTCAGCACAGTCCATCCTCTGAGCCCAGTGATGGATTCAGCATGTTAGCCACAAATGCTAGGATACTGAAAGTATATTTTTCACTGGGCGTGAATGAGAAAGCACATAGCCATGGGGGCTTTCTGAGGACTGTAAGGGGAGCCAGCCTCAGAGTATTCTCACATGGACTAAGGCAGAAAGGAGGGCTGGAAAGAACCTAACTTCTTGATGATTTTGGTAAACTGCTGGATCAAGTAACAACAACCCCTCTGAACTTTTCAGTTTCTTAAGCCAAGAAATTACTTCTTGTGTATAAACCAGTTTGTACTGGTCTGGCAGACCTAGTTGACTATGCAATATCTATTCTCCTTTATTTATTTATTTATTTATTTATTTATTTATTTATTTATTTATTTATTTTTGAGACAGGATTTTGCTCTGTCACCCAGGCTGGAGTGCAGTGGTGTAATCACAGCTCACTGCAGCCTTGACCTCCTGGGCTCAAGTCATCCTCCCACCTCAGCCCCTCAAGTAGCTGGAACCACAGGTGCACACCACCATGCCCAACTAATTTTTTTTTTTTTTTAATTTTCTGTAGTAGGCGAGGCACAGTGGCTCATGCCTATAATCCCAGCACTTTGGGAGGCTGAGGCAGGAGGATCACTTGACCCCCAGGAGTTTGAGCCCAGCCTGGGCAACATATCAAGACCCCATCTCTGTAATCAATTAATAAATATATGTTTTGTAGTGATGGCATCTCACTATGTTGCCCAGGCTGGTCTCAACCTCCTGGGCTCAAGAGATCCTCCTACATCGGCCTCCCAAAGTGCTGGAATGACAGATGTGAGTCACCACACTACCTGGCCTATTCTCCCCTTCTCACAGAACCCCCATTTTATTTAGAGTTTTTAGATATTTATCTCCCCACATTCCTCCAGAGCTAAGGATGTCAGTGTGGCCAATAAGGTGCAAGTGAAAGTCACTGGGTGGTACTTTTGGAAAAGCAATTGATTACCTGATTCAAAAAGAAGAAGAAGCCAGTCTCAACTGGCACATGCATTCTGCCTTCCCCTACCCACTTCTTCCTACCTGCAAACCAGAAGAGTTACAGTGATCATGAAGCCAAAAGACACACACTAAGGATGGCTGAAGAAGATAAAAAGAGCCAGATTCCTTGAGCTGCTGCGAGAGTCCTGGACTGCCTATCCCAGTCTCCTCATAACGTAAAAAAAGTAAACCCCTTTCTTGTTAAGCCTTTGCTTTGCTGGGTTTGTTAAGTGCAGCCAAGTGCATTCCTATCAAATAGAGAATTAGGTCCACTGAAGTGGGGTGCTGCACATAATATCATCTGAAACGTGGACTTCGTTGAGTGATAGAGACGGAGCTTTGGGCAATGGGGGCACAGATACAGCAGACAGGAATGCTGACAACCCTGCTATGCTGTGGGAAAACATTTAGTCAATCTGCTATTTTATGGGAGACACCCCACATACCAACCAAGTCTGTAGTGATAGGGTAAATGGCTAGAATAATTCAGAATGTTGGCACATGCTGGTGACTTCATTCCACTTTCGATGAATTCTTGAAGGAGACCAGTGAACTTGAGTTATCCAGGCTGAAGGAAAAAAGGAAGGCAGTGCTACTTCACTAAGTAGTACTTCTGCCTATGGCCTGCAAATCTACTTTGAAGGAGCATTTCATAATTTGGAGAATTGCAGGGCTGAAAAAGACAATTGCTCTGGGCCAGGCATAGTGGCTCATGCCTGTATTCCTAACACTTTGGGAGGCTGAGGTGGGCAGATCGCTTGAGCCCAGGAGTTTGAGACCAACCTGGGCAACATAGCAAGACCCTGTCTCTACAAAACATACAAAAACTTAGCCTGGTGTGGTGGCATGTGCCTGTAGTCTTAACTACTTGGGAGGCTGAGGCAAGAAGATCACCTGAGCCTAGGAAGGTTGAGGCTGCAGCGAGCCGTGATCACACCACTGCACTCTAGCCGGGGCAACAGAGCCAAACAAGACCCTGTTTCCAAAAAAAAAAAAAAAAAAGATAATTGCTCTGTTCTCCATATAGGAGTGGTGGCTGCCAAGCAATATGGTAGAAGAAGGTAAGACTGGTTGGTATCTTGGGCCTTTCCTAAGCACCTTCCTCTAAGAACTCATCATTCAACAGAAGAAGTGGAGTCCACAAAGTGGTTTCTTCCCACTAGAATCTTTTGTTTCAAATTGTCTCAAGTCAATAATCATTAAGTTAAAGGCTAGAGGGACAGGCAGGACACAAAGGCCAGTAGCTAACAAAGGAAGGTTTTCAGGCCTAAAAGGCTATGGCTATATAGGAGATTTGGCTATGGCGACTCAAACGTAGGATCAACCAGAGGCAAATACACTGAGAGCCTACAACAATTTTTAAGGAATCATATCACCAAAAATGAAAATTTAAAAACCTGGCCAGCAAAAGCGTATAATTTTTCAATCCCAGGCTCCTGAACTCACACGACAGAAAGCATATTCTCCCCAAAGTTCACTTCAGATATGGTTAAAGAGGATAATGAACAAGAAGCCATCTCAAAAGAAGATGGAACTTGGACCACAGAGTACAATAGAGAAGGGAATTTCTCCTAGAGAGTAGGTTGGCTGAATAAAGAAATTACTCCCTGCCTGGAAGGGAGTCCTGGCCACTCCTGTCTAGCAGTATCTGACATTTGTTATAGATCCAATATTTGCAATAGCTTTAACATGCTTAAAACAGAGATTCTCTCCTTTATTCAGATTCTTCTTTATCCTACATTGAAGTTTTATTCTGTTCCTTCTCCATTATTGTATATGAGACATGCTGGGGGAAGATAACTTGCCTTTTAGCTTACAGATTACTGGACTCTGAAGATTCACATCAAGACTAAATGGAGAAAGCTGTATATCAGCTGCAGATTCTGGGTTTTGAGATGGATGTAGGCTCTGGGTGAGACTTTGGCACTGTCTCCCTTAGAAAGGGAGTATATTCTGTGCATGTGAGGATGGATAGCCAAGGGTGGGCTACGGCAGTCACTACTTTCCTTCTACCCAATGACCGGTCTCCTTTTCTTCTTGACTGGTACAACCCTGAATTTGATGGAGGAAGTAATGTGTATTGTCCATTTTTCATGCTGCTGATAAAGACATACCCGAGACTGGGCAATTTACAAATGAAAGAGGTTTATTGGACTTACAATTCTACGTGGCTGGGGACACCTCACCAACATGGCAGAAGGTGAAAGGCACGTCTCATATGGCAGCAAACAAGAGAAGGGAATGAGAGCCAAGCAAAACAGGTTTCCCGTTATCAAACCATCAGATCTCGTGAGACTTATTCACTACCACAAGAACAGTATGGGGGAATCACCCCCATGATTCAATTATCCCCCACTGGGTCCCTCCCACAACATGTGGGAAATTTGGGAGTACAATTCAAGATGAGATTTGGGTGGGGACACAGCCACACCATATCACAATGTGTCCGGCTAAAACATTACAATTCCCTACCTCCCTTGCAACTGGGGATGACCTCGACCTCTCTGGCCAGCAAAACGCTGCCAAGGTTATCTGGAAAAGCTTCATCTTCCAGTTGTAGGTGCTACTCTATCTCTCCTTTGCACCCCTTTGCCAGAACCAGATGGAAACTGGAATTTTCAGAAAAGACTGATGAGCATCAGAAATGGTTAATATGTGCCTAACCTTGTTTAAACAAAGTGAGTGAAGTAAGGACAAATTTATAAATATGTGAAAAGACTACTTTTTCCTCTTCGTTTCTTTAAAATGCATGCAGCCATTTAAAAATAAGTAGAAGCTTTCTTTTTTTATGCTCTGGAACATTTTAAGTAGCTGTGAAGGTTTGGTAAATTCTCCTGTGACTCCATCTGGGCCTTGTGACTTGTTAAAGAGCAACTCGTTAATTTGTTTAAATGTTCTGTGTTTACCAGGGTCAATTTGGGTAAGTAATATTTTTGTGGAAAATTATTTATTTAACCTAGGTTTTCCAAGGCATTTGTCTAGACTTGAGAAAAGTAGTATCTTAGGATTTGTAAATTGTCTTCTGTTTCAGTGGTTGTCCTCTTTGTCATTTCTTATCTTGCACACTGATGCCTTTTTCCTTTTGTTCTTTTTTTAAAAAAAATTATGAATACATAATAGTCATACATATTTATGGAGCGCATGTGATATTTTCATAAAAGCATACAATATGTAATGTTCAAATCTGGGTAACTGGGATATCCTTCACCTCAAATACCATCTCTTTTTGTTGGGAACATATCCTTTTGTTCTTGATTAGGTTAGCTAGCAGTTCGTCTACTTGACTGATTTGTTTTCTCTAAGAAATAGCAGTTCAGTTAATTTATTTTTTTTAGATTTTTTTTCTTTTTTTGAAACAATCCATTTTTTATTCAAATAGAATAATATTTAACAATCAAGGTCATATGACTTAAAATCTTCTGAGCTGGGTTTAGGATTCAGATAGATAGTTTATTGTCAGTTGACATTAAAACAATGTTCTTGGCCAGGCACAGTGGCTCATGCCTGTAATTCCAGCACTTTGGGAGGCTGAGGCAGGTCAATCACCTGATGTCAGGAGTTCGAGACCAGCCTGACCATCATAGTGAAACCCCGTCTCTACTAAAAATGCAAAAATTAGCTGGGCATGGTGGCGGGCATCTGTAATCCCAGCTACTTAGGAGGCTGAGGCAAGAGACTCGCTTGAACCCAGGAGGCAGAGTTTGCAGTGAGCTGAGATCACACCATTGCACTCCAGCCTGCACAACAAGAGCAAAACTCCGTCTCGAAAAAGAAAAAAAGAAAAGAAAAAAAATTATTTGCATCAAAGTTATACAAACAGGTTTTTTTTAGTTTTAAAATCAAATGTATGGCCAGACACAGTGGCTCACACCTGTAATCCAGGCACTTTGGGAGGTCGAGGCGGGTGGATCACCTGAGGTCAGGAATTCGAGACCAGGCTGGCAACATGGTGAAACCTTGTCTCTACTAAAAATACAAAAATTAGCTAGGCGTAGTGGCGCACACCTGTAGTCCCAGCTCCTGAGGAGGCTGAGGCACAAGAATCACTTAAGCCCAGGCAGAGGAGGTTGCAGTGAGCTGAGATCATGATACTGCACTCCAGCCTGGGTGACAGAGTGAGACCCTTTCTCAAAAAAAAAAAAAAAAAAAAAAAAAAAAAAAACTTTATTTAGGCCTAATTTCTATACAATAAAAGTATTTTAACTGTACAATATGATGACTTTTGACATATATACACAATAGTATAAGTACTACCACAATCAAGATTCAATTATAACTCATGCCTCTTTTTCAGCACTCTTCATCCCCAATTTCAGCAGCTGATAACTTTAAGGTTTTGCCTTTTCCAGAATGTCACATAAATGGAATCATACAGTGTGTAGCCCTTTGAGTCTGTTTTCTCTCACTCAGCATAATGATTATGATATTTGTCCATGTTGATGTGGGCATCAATTTATAAAAACAATTTTAATGCAAATATTCAATAGGGCTTCTTTCCCATTTTCCCAAGATTTCATCTCTCTCTCTGCTATGGACACAGATGGCTTCACTCCATCCTGTATTCTCTGGACCATGATAGAATTCCAGACTCTCAGTAGTTTTTGCATTCCAAGAAGTAGAGCCTAGAGTGGTGGCCTATAATTACAGTTACTCAGGAGGCTGAGGCAGGAGGATCCTTTGAAGTCCAGCAGTTTGAGGCCAGCCTGGACACCACAGCAAGACCACCAATAAATAAATAAATAAATGGAACATGTTTCCGTCATGGTCATTTTCATCCATTCCTCTGGTAGAAGCATCAGATTCCTTCAAGCAAGGGTTTATGTTGGGTTCTCTCAATCTCTGCATTAGCACAGGCATCCAGTCTTCCTATGGAGGGGGACAGGGAGGTGGAATGGAGAAACAAGAGAGGTGAATCAGAGACCTCACTGCCTTCTGCCCATTGGTGCTGCCTGTGGACGGCTGGCACAGGGGACCACCCCATGCTTCTACCTTCAATGGTGCAGAGAGGGGCAGAGGACAAGGAAACGCAGGAAACTAGGAGTGGGGCAGGCAGACATGCTTCAAAGGCTGGAGCCAAGGAGGGTGCAGGGAGAGTTGGGAGTTCCTGGACCAGGCAGGGGTCACCTCCTCACCACAGCCAGAATAGCTCTACCAGTGCCCATGCCATCTCCAGCTCCAAACATCATTTTTTCTGTTTCCTAACTCATTAATTTCTTTCTTTTTTTTGGAGATGGAGTCTCACTCTGTTGCCCAGCCTGTAGTACAGTGGCGCAATCTCAGCTCACTGCAACCTCTGCCTCCCAGGTTCAAGTGAGTCTCCTGCCTCAGCCTCCTTAGTAGCTGGGATTACAGGTACGTGCCACCATGTGCCTGGCTAATTTTTGTATTTTTAGTAGAGACAGGGTTTCGCCATGTTGCCCAGGCTGGTCTCGAACTCCTGAGCTCAAAGTGATTACCTGCCTCAGCCTCTCAAAGTGCTGGGATTACAGGCATGAGCCACTGCCCCCAGCCCTCACTTATTAATTTCTATTTATGTCTATATTCATTCCTACCTTCTACTTTCTCTTAGTTTACTTTGCTTTTTTCCTTTTTAGTTGATGTTTACTTTTACTGATATGTGTATTTGATGTAATACATTTCCTGACAACTGCTTTTGCAGCACCTCATAGATTCAGATAAGCTGTGTTTTCATTGTTATTTTATGAAATTCTGCAATTTTGGTTTGTATTACCCTGTTGACTCAAGAGTTGCTCAATCGAGTTCTTTAAAATTTCTAGGCTGGGCATGGTGGCTCACACCTGTAATCCCAGCACTTTGGGAGGCCAAGAGGGGCAGATCACTTGAGGTCAGGAATTCGAGACCAGCGTGGCCAACATGGTGAAACTTCGTCTCTACTAAAAATACAAAAATTAGCTGGACGTGGTGGCAGGCACCTGTAATCCCAGCTACTTGGGAGGCTGAAGCATGAAAATTGCTTCAACCCGGGAGGCAGAGGTTGCAGTGAGCCGAGATCGCACCACTGCACTCCATCCGGCCTGGATGACAGAATGATACTCCATCTGGGGAAAAAAAAAAAAAAATCTAGTTTGAAAGTCTTTTTGCTTTTAATTTTGTTAATTTGTCATTGTATTGCATTTTGTGATCAGAGAATGTTGTTTCTGCTATTGCTAGTTCACGAATGTTTCTTTCAATTACTCAGTAGACAGTTCTCTGATCCACCAATTCTCAGGATAGAGTCCTCTCCTTCTGCGGCTAATTCTAGCCAATGCTATCTGTGTGCCGTCACCTCCAGAACCTGGCTGCACTCTGCTGTCTTCCACACAACCCTCCTGACTTCCCATTCAGAAGTGAGCTCTAGACCTAGCTCTGCTGGTTTCAGATATTTATCTCCTCATTTACATGTAAATTGAAGTTTGAGGTATGCCCTGTCTCCTAGTGATGCTGTGAGGGATGGGGTGATTTATTTAAGTTGCTTTCATTGTCAATCTGTATGGTTTGTGAAAGACTGTGAAGGGATTTTAGGCATCTGCCATTATTCCACAAGAATCAGGAAGCTTTGTGCTTTCTTTTTATTGTATCTTTGCTGCTTTTTCTTCATTCCTGCCTCCCATTGGCTTAATCAAATTTTCTTTTTTGCCCTTCCCTTCCCATCCACATTGAAGTCATAGTTCCATTTCGGTTCTCTCAGTGGTATCCCTTAAAAGCACAGCATGCACATTGAGCTTAGCAAACTCTAAAGTTAATCAGTATCACCACCTCCCTCCCAAACAGTATAAAGATCTTAGAATGCTCCAACTCCCAGCCAGGCATGGTGGCCCATGCCTGTAATCCCAGCTCATTGAGAGGCTGAGACAGGAGGACCTCTTGAGGCCAGGAGGACCCCTTGAGACTAGCCTGGGCAACATAGCAAGACCTTGTCTCTACAAAAAATAAAAATATTAGCTGGGTGTGGTGGTACACTTCTGTAATCTCAGCTACTCGGGAGGCTGAGGCGAGAGGATGGCTTGAGCCCAGGAATTCAAGGCTGCAGTGAGCTATGATAATGTCACTACACCTCAGCCTGGAATCCTGTCTCTTATTAAAAAAAAAAAAAAAAAAAAAAGTGCTTTTCTTTTGAGATGGAGTCTTGCTCTGTCGCCCAGGCTGGAGTGCAGTGGCATGATCTCGGCTCACTGCAACCTCTGCCTCCTGGGTTCAAGCAATTCTCCCGCTTCAGCCTCCCAAGTAGCTGGGACTACAGGCATGTGCCACTCGCCCGGCTAATTTTTTTTTTTTTTTTTTTGGTAGAGACAGGGTTTCACCATGTTGGCCAGGCTGGTCTCCAACTCCTGACCTCAGGTGATCCACCCGCCTCAGCCTCTAAAAGTGCTGGAATTATAGGCGTGAGCCACTGCACCCGGCCAAAAAGAATGCTTTGACTCTCATCATCTCCCTCTCACCGTATTATTAATTCAACAAACATTTGTGAGTGCCTACATGCCAAGTTGATACATTAATGAACAAAAGAAGAGGAGAGGGAGGGAATGGGAGAGAATCTCTGTGCTAATGGATTACATTTTGGTGGAAGAGATAAACAAGTTGCAAAATTAAAATCTGTAGTGTGGGCCAGAAGTGGTGGCTCACGTTTGTAATCCTAGCACTTTGGGAGGGCGAGGCAGGTGGATCATTTGAGGCGAGGAGTTCAAGACCAGCCTGGTCAACGTGGTGAAACCCTGTGTCTACTAAAAATACAAAAATTAGCTGGGCGTGTTGGTACGTGCCTGTAATCCCACCTACCCAGGAGGCTGTGGCAGGAGAATCACTTGAACCTGGGAGGCGGAGGTTGCAGTGAGCCAAGATCGCACCATTGTACTCCAGCCTGGGCGACAGAGCAAGGCTCTGTCTCAAAAAACAAACAAACAAAAAATCTTTAGTATGTTGCACAGTGAAAAGTACTAAGGTGCAAAACACTAAAGCAGGGAAGGAGAATATGAAGTGATGTGGCCACGAGAAGCCTCACCAGAAAACTAAATTTTTGTTGTGTTTTGGAGACGGGGTCTCACTCTGTCACCCAGGCTGGAATGTAGTGGTGCTATCACAGTTCACACAGCCTCAACTTCCCCACCTCAGTCTCCCAAGTAGCTGGAATTACAGGCACATGCCCCACACTGGGCTAATTTTTCTATTTTTTAGAGATGAAGATTTCCCCATGTTGCCCAATTGCCCAGGCTGGCCTCAAACTCCTTGGGCTCAAATGATTTGCCCACCTCAGCCTCACTGGGATTACTGGCATGAACCACTGCGCCTGGCCTGAATTTTTTCTTTTCTTCAAGACCGAGTCTTGCTGTTGCCCAGATTAGAGTGCAGTGGTGCAGTCTCAGCTCACTGTAACCTCCACCTCCCGGGTTCAGTTGACTTTCCTGCCTCAGCCCCCTGGAGAAGCTGGGATTACAGGTGCCTGCCACCACACCCGGCTAATTTTGTATTTTTAGTAGAGACAGGTTTTACCATGTTGGCCAGGCTGGCCTCAAACTCCTGACCTCAGGTGATCCACCCGCCTCGGCCTCTCAAAGTGCTGGGATTACAGGCATGAGCCACTGCGCCCAGCTGAATTTTGTTTGTTTGTTTATTTATTTATTTATTTTGAGATGGAGTCTTGCTCTGTTGCCAGGATGGAGTGTAGTGGCACGATCTCAGCTCACTCCAACCTCTGCTTCCCAGGTTCAAGGGATTCTTGTGCCTCAGCCTCCTGAGTAGCTGGATCTACAGGCACACGCCACCATGCCCAGCTAGTTTTTTTTGGTAGAGACAGGGTTTCACCCTGTTGGCCAGGCTGGTCTCAAACTCCTGCCCTCAAGTGATCCGCCTACCTTGGCCTCCCAAAGTGCTGGGATTATAGGTGTGAGCCACCGCACTGGGCTTATTTTTTATTTTTATTTTTTTTAGAAACAGGGTCTTAACTCTGTCACCTAGGCTGGAGTGCAGTGGCGTGATCATAGCTCACTGCAACCTCAAACTCCTGAGCTCAAGGTATCCTCTGTCTCAGCCTCCCAAGTAGCTGAGACTACAGGAATGTGCCACCAAGCCGGCTATTTATTTTATTTTCTGTAGAGCCAAAAAAGGTCTCACTATGTTGCCTAGGCTGGTCTCGAACTCGTGGCCTCAAGCAATCCTCCCACCTCAGCCTCCCAAGCACTGGGATTACAGGCATGCTCCACCTTGCCTGGCTGAAAGGCAACTTTTGAATTAAGACATGAAGGAAATGAGAGCTAGCCATGTAGATATCTTGGGGAAGAACATTCTAGGCAAAGAGAATAACAAGTACCAAAGACCTAAAACACTTTTTGACATGTTTAAGGAACAGCAAGGAGCCCTATGAGGCTACAGTGAAGGGAAGGAGGAGAAGAGTGATAAGATTTTTTTTTTTTTTTGAGACAGAGTCTCACTCTGTCGCCAGGCTGGAGTGCAGTAGCGAGATCTCAGCTCACTGCAACCTCCGCCTCCCGGGTTCAAGTGGTTCTTGTGCCTCAGCCTCTTGAGTAGTTGGGACTACAGGCACATACCACCACACCCAGCTAGTTTTTGTATTTTTGGTAGAGACGGGATTTCGCCATGTTGGCCAGGCTGGTCTCCAATTCCTGACCTCAAGTGATCTGCCCGCCTCGGCCTCCCAAATTCCTGGAATTACAGGTGTGTGCCACCATGCCAGCTAATTTTTGTATTTTTAGTAGAGGCAGGTTTTTGCCATGTTGGACAGGCTGGTCTCGAACTCCTGACCTCAAGTGATCTGCCCACCTTGGCCTCCCAAAGTGCTGGGATTACAGGCGTGAACCACCACACCCAGCCAGAAGAGTGATAGGATTTTGAGGTCACAAACCTAATATGGAGACCAAAGTAGAATCGTGTGGTCCCTATTAAGGATTTTGGTCTTTATTATGAGATAGAGACTCACTGAAGAGTGCTAAGGGACATGGTTTGGCATATGCTGTTTCAGGATCACTCTGGTTGCTGTATTAAGAACAGAATGACTGGGCACTGTGGCTCACGCCTGTAATCCCAGCACTTTGGGAGGCCGAGGTGGGCAGATCACCTGAGGTCGGGAGTTCGAGACCAGCCTGACCAACATGGAGAAACCCTGTCTCTAGTAAAAATACAAAAACTAGCCGGGCATGGGTGGTTCATGCCTGTAATCCCAGCTACTTGGGAGGCTGAGGCAGGAGGATCACTTGAACCTGGGAGGCGGAGGTTGTGGTGAGCCGAGATCGTGCCATTGCACTCCAGCCTGGGCAATAAGAGTGAGACTCCATCTCAGACAAAAAAAAAAAAAAAAAAAAAAAGAACAGAATGCTGGATAGAAAGCCAGCTAGGAAGTTACACTAATCCATGTGAGAGATGATGGTGACCTGCCCAGCACTGGGAAGTAGGAGGGCATGGGAAGTGCTTGAATGCTGAGTGTGTTTTGCAGGCAGCGCTGACAGAATTTTCTGACTGACCAGTGAGGTGTGAGAAGTGAGAAGCCAAGGAGGACACCCAGTATTTTGAGCAACTGGAAGAACAGAGTTGCCATTAACTTCTTGTTGACTAGAATTTAATCACATGGCATAGGAGGCAGAATTCTAAGAATTCTTCCTGTGATCCTTGCCCTGGTGTAATCCCTTTCTTCCTCTTTGAGGATAGGTAGAAATCAACATGATCTCACTCCTGAGATTATGTTGTTACAAAGCAAAAGGATTATCCATGTGGGTGTAATCTAATCACAAGCCCTTGAAAATCAGTTTTTCTGGCTGCTGGGTAGAAGGGGAAGACAGAGAGTGTATTAATCAGGGTTCTCCAGAGAGGCAGAACCAATAGAAAGGATGGATGAATAGACAGATAGAATAGATAGATAGATAGATAGATAGATAGATAGATAGATAGATAGATAGATAGATAGATAGATAAATAGATAGATAGATTAGATAGATGGATAAAGAGGGTATTTTTTTAAAAAAAGAGATGGAGTCTCACTATGTTGCCCAGGCTGTTCTTGAACTCCTGGGCTCAACTGATTCTCCTGTGTCCACCTCCCAAAGTGCTGAGATTACAGGCATGAGCCACCACACCCAGCCAGAAAGTATTTTTTAGTTAAGGTGTGTACTATGTTTTTTTAAGACATAATGAATGCTATTGCACATGTAATAGATTACAGTATAGTGTAAACATAACTTTTACATGCACTGGGAAACAAAAAAATGTCAGCCAGTGCACCTGGCTGAGAGGGGATTTATTAGAGGAATTGGCTCATGTGATTATGGTAGGCAAAAAGTCCCACAATGAGCCATATGCAAGGTGGAGACCCTGGGATGCTGGTAACATGGCTCAATCCAAGTCTGAAGGCCTCAGAACCAGGGAGGCCAAGGGTGTAACTCTCAGGCCGAGCCCAGAGGCCTGAGAACTCAGGGAGGGGAGCCACTGATGTAAGTCCTGGAATCCAAAGGCCGAGAAGTCTGGAGTTATTGTCCAAGGACAGGAAAGGAAGAGTGTATCCCAGCTCCAGCAGGTATATCAGCACATTCATTTTTTCCCCGGTTTTTCTTCTCTCCAGGCCCCCAGCAGATTGAATGGTGCCCACCCACATTGCAGGCAGATCTTTCCCACCTAGTCCACTGAGACTCACACACTAATCTCCTCTGGAAACACCTTCACAGAGACACTCAAAAGAATGCTTTAGTAGTTTCTAGGTTTTCCTTAATCCAGTTAAGTTGACACCTAAAATTAACCATCAGAGAGAGATTCCAAGCATAAGAAAGGCACTGCACCAAGGCTGCCTTGAAGATGTAGGGGACTGGCCAGGTGCAGTGGCTCACGCCTGTAATCTCAACACTTTGGAAGGTCAAGGAGGGCAGATCACTTGAGGTCAGGACTTTGAGACCATCCTGGCCGACATGGTGAAACCCCATCTCTACTAAAAATACAAAAATTAGCCAGGCATGGTGGTGCATGCCTGTAATCCCAGCTACTTGGGAGGCTGAGACAGGAGAATCGCTTGAACCCAGGAGGCAGAGGTTGCAGTGAGCCAAGATAGCATCACTGCACTCCAGCCTGGGTGGCAGAGCAAGACTCTGTCTCAAAAAAAAGAAAAAAAAAGAAAGAAAGAAAGAAAGAAAAGAAAAGATGTAGGGACCACAGGAAGTATCTCGGCAGCTTCTGGGAACAGAGAGCAGCCCCCACTGCTCACAGCCAGGTAGAAATCAGGACCTCAGATCTACAGCCACAAGGAATTGGATTCTGCCAACCTGAATTAGTCTAGAAGTAGGTTCTTCCCCAGAGCCCAGCCCTTGGACACCTTGGTATCAGCCTTTTGGGACCCTGAGCAGAGAACCCAGCCAAGCCCAGAATTCTGACCTACAGAACTCTGAGATAATAAGTGGGTGTTGTTTTAAGCTGCTAAGTCTGTGGTCATTTGTCACACTGCAATAGAAAACAAACACATATGGCCACACCTAACAGAGAGGTTGGTAAATGGTATCTCAAGCTGGATATTCATGTGCATTGTTAAACTTGGAGGAGGAGTTCTGTGATGAAAGAAAAGCATGAATACTAGGGAGATGATAAGACATTCTTCCACACACTGTAAACCTGCCCTGTCCAATACAGCACACACTAACCACATGTGGGTATCTTTTTTTTCTTTTTTTTTGAGATGGAGTCTCACTCTGTCGCCCAGGCTGGAGTGCAATGGTGTGATCTTGGCTCACTGCAACCTCTACCTCCCGGGTTCAAGCGATTCTCCCACCTCAGCCTCCAGAGTATTTAGGATTACAGGGACCCACCATCATGCCTGGATAATTTTTGTACGTTTGTAGAGATAGGGTCTCGCTCTGTTACTCAGGCTGGAGTGCAGTGGTGCAATCTTGGGTCACTGCAACGCCAACCTCCTGGGCTCAAGTGATCCTCCCATTTCAGCTTCCTGAGTAGCTAGGACTACAGATGCACACCACCATGCCCGGCTAATTTTTGTAGAGACAGTCTCTTGCTATGTTTCTTAGACTTGTCTCGAACTCCTGGGCTCAAGCGATCCACCAGCCTCAGCCTCCCAAAGTGCTGAGATTGCAAGCATGAGCCACCGCGCCTGGTCTAAAAACACTCTTTTCATTCAGCACTATAGGTTTTAAAAGGCAGTGTTCCCATAAGAAATAATGGCAAAGAAAGGAACTCCCAGTCACATTCAGCAAACCTGTTTTCCCAGCTACATTAATGCACTGGTTGATTTGTGTACAGGAGAGGTTGATGGAGAGATAGGAGGGTCCTGGAAACAAAGGAAGACTGTGACATTAGATGACTGCAATCACGGAGACTCAGATGGTGCTTGTACTACCACAGTTCATCTTTTGAGTATGGGCATGTCATACTATGGACCAGAATCTAAATTCTAGTAGCAAAGCAGGTAGGGTGGTTATTGCATAAGGAGGTATCACAACCTGTCATTTGGGGAGGGTGAGGGAAGGACTGGCTGTCACAGCTCAGCCTCACCAAGGACGTATGTGTAGTGCCCTCTGGTGGCCTGCAATGGCACACGAGCCAGGCAGATCAGAATCCCCCATCTCTCACCCCCCACACCCCCACCCTCCTCCCAGCCACCCCCATCTCAGGCAAGACAAAGCCAGAGTCCTAACTGGTCTCCCTGCTTCCACTCCTGTCCACCAGAATGATTTGTTAAGATCATCAGATCATGTCACTCCTCTGCTCGAAATTCAGGGTAATTCCCTTCTCCCTGAGTTATTTAGCCACAGTACTCACAGTGGTCTCCATGGCTGTACTCAGTATGGCGCCTCCCAGCCACCTTTCTGTCTCCACTTCCTGCCCCTCTCCCGGCTGCTCACCCTGCTGTAGCCACGCGGGGCTGCCTGCTCTTCCTCTGCCAGTATAACCCACCAAGCACACTCCCACCTCTGCCTTTGCTGTCTCCCCCACCTAGAATGCACAGATGACTCCTTCATGTCCTTCATAACTGTGTCAAATATCACCACATCATCTTTTGCGCTAAATAAAAAAACAGCCCTCCTCCCAGCACACTATATCCCCTTTAGCTGGATTCATTTTTTGCCATGGTATTTAATACCATCTGACGTATTACATATTTATTTACATATATATATGTGTGTGTGTATTTATATTTATTACCTGTCTCCCACTACTAAAGTTTCTGTTTTTTTGAAAAAGCAGAAACTTTGTTTTGTTCCCAGTTGAATCTCCAGGATCTAGAACAGTGTCTAGCCTATAGTAGGTGCTCAAATATATATGTTGGGGAAATAAATGAATCAAGATCTGAATAATGAGCAGGCATTGTACGACCTTCATTGTTTCTTTCTTGAATATCAAGACACTATCACAAAAAGGACAACTCTACAAATATATATATAATTCATAAAATTCCTATTATATCCCAGCAGCTGAGGCAAAGAAAAAAAAAGAAAAAATTCCAATATAATCCCAACAGTTTTTTTTTCCCAACCACCCCAGATACAGCAAACAGATGGTATACATCTCTTCATGATTCGATCTGCTGAACGATGCAACTGTCACAGTATACAACAGGTTTCTTTTTAATTGGATTAAATTATCTGACGATTTATTTGGAAAGAATAAAGTACTTGTAAATACCCAATAAATGTAGAAAGAAGTACACTAAGGGTGACTTGGCTTACTAGATCTCAGAAGACACTATAAAGATACCACAATAGCATCAATATAATATTGGCCTGGGCATAGACAAATAAACCAATGGAATAGAAAAGAGAATCCAGGAATAGATATCTGTTTTTAAGAACATAAAATGTGAACAGTGCAATTTTAATTCAGTGGGAAATGGATGGATTATATAATAAATGATGATGATATCTATCAGGAAAATAATTGGACCTCCATTTTATATCATACAAAAATAAGTTCCAAGTAGATTAAATACTAAAACATAGCAGGTACTTTTATTTATTCATTTATTTATATTTATATATTTATATTTATATTTATATTTATATTTTTGAGGCAGGGTCTTCCTCTGTCACCTGGCCTGGAGTACAGTGGCACAATCACGCTTCACTGCAGCCTTAACCTCCCTGGCTCAAGCGATCTTCCTACCTCAGCCTTCCAGGTAGCTGGGACAGGTATATGCCACCACGTCTGGCTAATTTTTTGTATTTTCTATAGAGCCAGGGTTTTGCTATGTTGTCCCAGGCTGGTCTTGAACTCCTGGGCTCAAGTGATCCGCCCACCTCAGTCTTCCAAAGTGCTGAGACTACAGATGTGACCCACCATGCATGGCCAGCAGGTCCTTTTAGAACCCCAACTAGTTCAGAATATAGTTAATTTGGTCCTCATGCCTATATGAAGAAATGTGACTGATTTCATCAGAGTCACAATTTATAGTGTACATTCTTAATCTTTTGGTTGTAAAAAGTCCCATTTCACAACTGGGCTGAGAGTATGAAAGCCCAAATGGAATGAAGAGGGAGTCCATGGTGTGGAGAGGGGGACTAGTGGTGGTAAGAATGGGGTGCTGGAGCCCAAGCATGAGGAGGGTTTCCATAGGAAAGTAGGGGTAGTGACTCTAGCTGCCCAGCTGAGAATGTCAGAGTCCAAGCCAGGTAAGGAAATGGTTCATGGAGGGGCAGGACAAGAGATTGATCAAATAAGTAAATATTTTGAGAATAATGGGAGTGAAGCTTCTATTTAAAATGAAAGAATAAATATAGTAATGAGGAAACTAGAATAAACCCTGTGGCATTAGACTGGAATTGAAGGTATTGGGGGTGGATTCATGGTTTTCTTTTTTTCTTTTCTTTTTTGGAGACAGAGTCTGGCTGTCACCCAGGCTAGAGTACAGCGGTGCAATCTCGGCTCACTGCAATCTCCACCTCCTGGGATCAAGCAATTTTCCTACCTCAGCCTCCTGAATAGCTGGGAATACAGGCACGCGCCACCACACCCGGCTAATTTTTGTATTTTTAGTAGAGACGGGATTTCACCATGTTGACCAGGCTGGTCTCGAACTCCTGACCTCAAGTGATCTGCCCACCTTGGCCTCCCAAAGTGCTGGGATTACAGGCGTGAGCCACCGCACCCAGCCCATGGTTTTCATTTGATCTAAATATCTTCACCATGATGAATCTAGACAAGAGGATACATCAGACAAACGCAGATCAAGGGACATTCTATAAAATAACTGGCCTGTTATCTTCAAAAGTGGTCGTGAAAGTAAAGGAAAGACTGAGGAACTGTTCCAGACTAAAGAAGACTAAAGAGGGATGAAAACCAAAAGCAGTGTTTTGATCCTGGGTTGGATTCTTTTGCAAGTACATTATTGGGACAATTGGTGAAACTTGAATGGAGTACATTGATGTGACTGTAGTAAAACATCATTGTCAGTGTCCTAGTTTGGATGGTTGTATTATACTTATGTAAGGAAATGTTGCTGTTTGTAAGAAATACGCACAGTAAAGTATTCTCGTGGGCAACAGGGCATGTTGTTGGCAACATACTCTTAAATGGCTCAAGGCAAAAAAAATTTTTTTTGCCCTTGTCTTGCAATTTTTCTGTAAGTTTAACATTATTTCAAAATAAAAAGAAAAGGAAAAATTATTGTTTTAACTACTAACGCTATGAGGAAATAAACATAAAACAAAGCTGCACATGCACGATTAGAACTTCTAGGCTGGGCGGGGTGGTTCACACCTGTAATCCCAGCATTTTGCGAGGCCAAAGCAGGCAGATCACTGAGCCCAGGAGTTTGAGACCAGCCTGCATACGAAACCCCATCTCTACAAAAAATACAAAAATTAGCTGGGTGTGGTGGTACATACCTGTAGTCCCAGCTACTCAGGAGGCTTAGGTGAGAGGATCACTTGAGCCCATGAGGTAGAGGTTGCAGTGAGCCGAGATCGAGCCATTGCACTCCAGCATGGGCAACAACTTCTAGTTACATGTACCTATATACATACTTCAATACAAAATAATTGTCAGCTCCCAGAAAGAATGATTTGATGTATTTCTAGAAAGAAAGGAGCATTGGGTGCTAAGTGTGGTGGCTCATCCCTGTAATCCCAACACTTTGGGAGGCTGAGGTGGGTGGATCGCCTGAGGTCAGGAGTTCGAGAGCAGCCTGGCCAACATGGTGAAACCCTATCTCTACTAAAAATACAAAAATTAGCAGGGCATGGTGGCGCGCGCCTGTAATCCCAGCTACTCTGGAGGCTGAGGCAGGAGAATTGCTTGAACCCAGGAGGCAGAGGTTGCAGTGAGCCGAGATTACAACATTGCACTCCAGCCTGGGCAACAAGAACGAGACTCCGTCTCAAAATAATGAATAAATAAAGTAAAATAAAATTAAGCAGGACATTTGCTACTGCCCATTAGTCTGTATATGTATATTCTAGTTTAAGGTCACTTTTCTTTCAACACAAAGTGGATCACCAGGTGCACCTCCCAAAGTTCTGCTCCTGGGAGAATTCCCCTTCATCATTGTCTTTCAAGACTATCTCAGAGTAATGCTGTCCATTGCCCACTTGTTTCCTGCACCTGGCCTGGAATATATATATATATATATACACACACACATATATATATATATATTTTTTTTTTTTTTTTTTTTGAGACAGAGTGTTACTCTGTCGCCCAGGCTGTAGTGCAATGGCAAAATTTTGGCTCACTGCAACCTCCACCTCCTGGGTTCAAGTGATTCTCCTGCCTCAACCTCTCAAGTAGCTGAGATTACAGGCATGCACCACCATACTCAGCTAATTTTTGTATTTTTAGTAGAGATGGGGTTTCACCATGTTGGTCAGGCTAATCTTGAACTCCTGACCTCAGGTGATTCACCCGCTTGGACTCCCAAACTGCTGGGATTACAGGCATGAGCCACCAAACCCAAACCCAGCCCTTTTTTTTTTTTGAGATAGAGTCTCGCTCTGTTGCCCAGGCTGGAGTGCAGTGGCACAATCTCAGCTCACTGCAACCTCCACCACCTGGGTTCAAGCGATTCTCCTGCCTCAGTCTTCCAAGTAGCTGGGATTACAGGTGCACACCACCATGCCCAGCTAATTTTTGTATTTTTCTTTCTTTTTTTTTTTCTGAGAAAGAGTCTCGCTCTGTCTCCCAGGCTGGAGTGCAGTGGCACAATCTCGGCTCACTGCAAGCTCCACCTCCTGGGTTCACGCCATTCTCCTGCCTCAGCCTCCCAAGTAGCTGGGACTATAGGCACCCGCCGCCATGCCCAGCTAATTTTTTGTATACTTTTTAGTAGAGACAGGGTTTCACCATGTTAGCCAGGATGGTCTCGATCTCCTGACCTCGTGATCCACCTGTCTCGGCCTCCCAAAGTGCCGGGATTACAGACGTGAGCCACCGCGCCCGGCCAATTTTTATATTTTTTAGTAGAGACGGGTTTTCACCATGTTGGCCAGGCTGGTCTCGAACTCCTGACCTCAAGTGATCCACCCATCTTGGCCTCCCAAAGTGCTGGGAATACAGGCACGCGCCACCACACCCGGCTAATTTTTGTATTTTTTTGGAGAGACGGGGTTTCACCATGTTGGCCAGGCCGGTCTCAAACTCCTGACTTCAAGTGATCCACCCGCCTCGGCCTTCCAAAGTGCTAGGATTACAGGTGTGAGCTACCATGCCGGGCAGCAAATTCTTTACGGCCTTGATAAATAGTGTGTTGTTATGGTTTGAATGTGGCCCCTAAAAATCTGTGTGTTAGAAACTTAATTGTTCTGCCCTCATAAATAGATTAATGTCAGCTCTGCCCTCATGAATGAATATATGGAGTAATGAGAGTTCTGCCCTCTAGAATGGAGTAATGTCATTATCATAGGAGTAAGTTCGTTATCACGGGAATGGCTTTGTAATAAAAACAAGCTTTGTTTTTTTGCTTTTTTGTTATAAAAGCAAGCTCTATCATGGGAATGGCTTTGTTATAAAAGCAAGCAAGAGTAACCAGAATCTTTCTGGTTGCCCTCTCACCATGTGATGTTCTCTGCCATGTTATGACACAGCAAGAAGGATCTCACCAGATCCTGACATCAGGCTCTTGGGCTTCCCAGCCTCCAGAACCATGAGCTCAGTAAACTTCTTATAAACTACCCAGTCTGTGGTATGCAGTGAGAGCAACAGAAAACAAATGAAAACGTGTTCTCTGGGCTTTCTCATGGGGCATAATTAGCTAGCAGATCTTCTGGTTACCTATAGTCTATCCATTCTGGCACATCCATTTCCCTGAGTCTTAATTCTGCCATCACTATCTGCCATTGCAATTCCAGCACTGAAGCTTTCTTTGGCATGGGTCATCACGACTTCCATGCTTCTAGGATCCATCCTGGTAGTAACATTGTACCATCTCCTACTGTCCTTGCCAGGATGTTAAATCTTGTATTTTGGAAGAGAGATTCCTGCCAGGCGCAGTGGCTCACACCTGAAATCCCGGCACTTTGGGAGGCCGAGGCGGGCGGATCACAAGGTCAGGAGTTTGAGACCAGCCTGGCCAACATGGTGAAATCCAGTCTCTACTAAAAATACAAAAATTATCTGGGCATGGTGGCAGGTGCCTGTAATCCCAGCTACTCGAGAGGCTGAGGCAGGAAAATCGTTTGAACCCGGGAGGCAGAGGTTGCAGTGAACTGAGATTGCGCCATTGCACTCCAGCCTGACAGGGTGACACTCCATCTCAAAAAGAAATGAAAAGAAACAAAGAGGGATTCCCAAGTCAATAAACTCTTCCCTAACCAATTTTATATTCCTTCTCCTCCATCAGGCACTCTCAGAATCCAGTTCCACATGTATCTCCCTGGCTCCTGCCAATACAGGCTGGCTAGGTCTTGCTATTTCTGTGACATATAGTCCCTTTTCACCCCTATCATACCCAGCACCTCTCCAGCTGGGTTATGCTGCAGCTAACCTAGTATAGGCTAGGAGGGGATGTGGGGGCAGATTCTGAGAGGGAGCTGTTGCTTTGTGGAGAAAGGCACTGCATTGTCTCTCAGCAGGGAAAGACAGTGGTAACTCTTAATAGGGAGGAGTGGGCCAATTCTGTAGGCTCAGAAGATTCAGAGGAATTTGTGGAGTCAAAATCTTCAGGAGAGGCCGAGGCGAGTGGATCACTTATGGTCAGGAGTTCAAGACCAACCTGGCCAACATGGCGAAACCCCGTCTCTACTAAAAATACAAAAAAAACTAGCTGGGCATGGTGGCACATGACTGTAGTCCTAGCTACTGGGGAGGCTGTGGCAGGAGAGTCGCTTGAATCCTGGAGGCAGAGGCTGCAGTGAGTCAACATCACGCCACTGCACTCCAGCCTGGGAGACAGAGTGAGACTCCGTCTCAAAAAAAAAATCTTTAGGAGCATCCACTCTGATGTCACCATTCCATGTGTCAGCGTCCCAAGCTTTTCCAATCAGGACTTTGACTTCAGCATAAGAGATGTGCCTCATTTGGACATTTAACTGTCTTTGAAGTCAGTTGCTCAGATTATTATTATTATTATTATTATTTTTTTTTTTTTAGGTGGAATCTTGCACTGTCCCCCAGGCCGGAGTGCAGTGGCATGATCTCCGTTCACTGCAACCTCTGCCTCCCGGGTTCAAGCGATTCTCCTGCCTCAGCCTCCCGAGTAGCTGGGATTACAGGCGCACGCCACCATGCCCAGCTAATTTTTTGTATTTTTAGTACAGACGGGGTTTCACTATGTTAACCAGGCTGGTCTTGAGCTCCTGACCTGGTGATCCGCCCGCCTCAGCCTCCCAAAGTGCTGAGATTACAGGTGCAGGCCACCACACCTGGCCAGTTGCTTAGATTATTAAGTCCTAGGCTTTGTCCTTGCTTTTCTCCACCCATTCATTGCAAGAGATGTTTGCTTATTTATATAAACCAAAGAGGCCTTTTCCTTTTCATAACCTGGAATTTTTTTTTTTTTTTTTTTTTTTTTTTGAGATAGTCTTGCTCTGTTGCCCCAGCTGAAGTGCAGTGGCATGATCTCGGCTCACTGTAACCTTTGCCTCCCGGATTCAAGCAATTCTTCTGCCTCAGCCTCCCAAGTAGCTGGGACTACAGGTATGTGCCACCATGCCTGACTAATTTTTGTATTTTTAGCAGAGATGGGGTTTTGCCATGTTGGCCAGGCTGGTCTCAAACTCCTGACCTTAGGTGATCCACCCACCTTGGCCTCCCAAAGTGCTGGGATTACAGGCGTGAGCCATTGCACCTGGCCCCATAACCTGGATTTTAATTGCATGTTACTGGCCCTAAGTTGTTTATTATCCTGTAGCACATCCATGGAGCTTGGCAATAGCCACCAATTCCATCATCCTCATAGCTACAAGTACCTGGCACATTGTGCCCTTAGAGTATCCAGTTCTACTGGTACATTCTCCCAATTTGCTGCCATTTGTCTGTGCTCTGCCCACCTCCACTAATGGGATCCTCATCGTCAGATGGGTGGTGAACCAGTTCCAAACCCCATCTTACCATCTCCTTTCTCGTCTACTTTGGTAGCAACTGTGGAAGACCAGATTCTCAAGAAGGAGTTGCTGAGATAGAGTTTGGGATGCAAAATGTTTATTAAAGATCCATACCTGTGAAAGGAAGGAAGAGAAAGCAGGACTGGGCAGAGGGAAAGTCAACCTGTGCTGCAGGCTCGACCAAGCTCAGCCAATCAGCAGGTAACTCTAGAATGAGAAGTGCTCATCAGGGCTTTCTAGCATCAAGTCTAAATGGCTGGACCTTTATACCTCTGCCTTGCTCGGTCACCAGATGTGGGCTACCCCAGGAAGGGCATGACCTCAGGTGAGGCAGCCCTGCAGCTGAAGCAGGCTCTGAAGGAACTGAAAGCTGGTATTGTCTGCTGCCCTCTCTCTGCAGCTAGGCAGCAGGTCCTTTCTTGAAGGTGATCTGGGCAACACATCACCATGTGTCTCACAATGACATACAGACATGAAGGGACATAAATCCTAAGTATACAATTTGGTGAACTCACCCAGCTCAAAAAGTAGAAATTATCTGCATCACAGAAACCCCATTTATTCCTCTTCTCAGTCAATCTCTCTTCCCAAGGTAACCACTATCCTTCTTCTATCACCATAGACTCATTTACCTGCTTTTTAAATTTTTAACTGTGGTCAAATACACATAATATAAAACTTACCATGTAAGCCATTTTTAAGTGTGCAGTGCAGCAGTGTTAAATACATTCACATTGTTGTGCAACTAATCTCCAAAACTCTTCATCTTGCAAAACTAAAACTCTGTACCCATTAAACAAATCCCCATTATCTTTTCCCAAGCCTTTACTACCTACCATTCTACCCTTCTACTTTCTTTTTTTTCTTTTCTTTCCTTTTTTTTTTTTTTTTTTTTTTTGAGAGAGAGTCTCGTTCTGCCACCCAGGCTGGAGTGCAGTGTTGTAATCTCGGCTCACTGCGACCTCTGCCTCCCGGGTTCAAGTGATTCTCCTGCCTCAGCCTCCTGAGTAGCTGGGACTACAGGTGCCCGCCACCATGCCCAGCTAATCTTTGTATTTTTAGTACAGACAGGGTTTCACTTTGTTGGCCAGGCTGGTCTTGAACTCCTGACCTTGTGATCCGCCCACCTTGGCTTCCCAAAGTGCTGGGATTACAGGCGTGAGCCACCATGCCTGGCCTACCATTCTACTTTCTATGTCTATAAATCTGACTGCTCAAAGTACTTCATACAAGTGGAATCATACAGTATGCATCTTTCTGTGCCTGGCTTATTTTACATAGCCTAATATCCTTAAGTTTCAGCCGTGGTGTAACATGTGACAGGATTTCCCTCCTTTTTAAGGCTGACTAATATTCCACTGCATCTTGCTGGGCACAGTGGCTCATGCCTGATATCCCAGCACTTTGGGAACTTGAGGTGGGTGAATCACTTGAGGTCAGGAGTTTGAGACCAGCCTGGCCAACATGGTGAAACCCCATCTCTACTAAAAATACAAAATTAGCCAGGTGTGGTGGCGCATGCCTGTAATCCCAGCTATTTAGGAAGGTGAGGCAGGAGAATGGTTTAAACCCAGGAGATGGAGGTTGCAGTGAGCTGAGATGGCGCCATTGCACCCCAGCCTGGGAAACAAGGGTAAAACTACGTCTCTAAAAAAATAATAATAAAAAAATTCCACTGCATCTATATGACACATTTTGTTTATCCATACATTCATCAGTGGACACTTGGGTTGCTTCCACCTTTTGGTTAGTATAAATAATACTGCTATGAACACAAGTAGATTGTTTACCTGCTTTTGAGCTTTTCATATAAATGAAATGAATTCTACCATGTGTATTACTTTATGTTTGGTTTCTTTCCCTCAACATTATGTTTGTGAAATTCATCCGTCTTATTACATGTAGCAATAGTTTACTTTTCTCATTGATATACAGTAGTCCATTGTATAATCACATCTCAATCTGTTTATTCCATCTACCAGTGATGGACATTTAGGTTGTTTCCAGGTTGTATCTGTTATGAATAGTGCTGCTATAAACATTCTTGTTGGTGTTTTTATTATACACATGTATGCATTTCTAGATGTAAACACCTAGGAGTTAAATTGCTGGGTCATAGATTATGTTTGTTTAGTTTTACTAGACACTGCCAAATAGTTTTCCAAGATGACTATACCAATTTACCTCCTCCGGAACACTGAATGAGCATTCCAGTTGTTTGGTATCCTCAATAACACTTGATATCAGCGGTTACTTTAATTTTAGTCATTCTCATTAGTGTAAAGTGGTATCTCATTGTGGTTTTAATTTGTATTTCCCTAATGACTAATGAGGTTGAAAGACTTTTTATGTTTATCAGTCAATTGGATGTGAAGCGCTTGTTCATGTTTCTTGCCCTTAATTTAGTTGTCTGTTTTTTTCCTTATTGATTGTAGTATTGTGGTATATGTATGTATTTTTCCAAGGGTGATTCTCCAGATGGCATGGGCTTGCTCCAGAACCCCAGTGAACCTGTTAGGACTTGCCACAAATTACACACGGTGTCTTCTCCCATCTCCTACACAAATGTGTGGGTGTGTATGTGTATGTATGTTTTGTTGTTGTTGTTGTTGTTTTTAAGATAGAATCTCATTCAGCTGCTTAGGCTAGAGTGTGGTGGTGCAATCATAGCTCACAGCAACCTTGACCTCCTGGGCTCAAGTGATCCTCCCACATCAGCCTCACGAGTAGCTGGAACTACAGGTGCCTGCCACCACACCCAGGTACTTTTTTAAAATTTTTTGGACAGGGCGCAGTGGCTCATGCCTGTAATACCAGGACTTTGGGAGGCCAAGGTGTACACATCATCTGAGGTCAGGAGTTCGAGACCAGCCTGGCCAACTTGGTGAAACCCCATCTCTACTAAAAATACAAAAATTAGCCGGGCGTGGTGGCGGGCGCTTGTAGTCCCAGCTACTTGGGAGGCTGAGGCAGGAGGCGGAGGTTGCAGTGAGCCAAGATTGCACCACTGCACTCCAGCCTGGGCGACAGAGCAAGACTCTGTCTCAAAACAAAACAAAACAAAACAAAACAAAACAACAACAAAAAATTGTTTTTGGAGAAATGAGGGTCTCCCTATGTTGCCCAGGCTGGTCTTCAACTCCTGGGCTCAAGTGATCCTTCTGCCTTAGCCTCCCAAACTGCTGGGATTATAGGCATGAACCACCAGCCTGCATGTATTCTTGACAAGGGCTCGAAGTTGAACATGTGGATTGCAAATATAGTCTCCCTCTCTACAGTTTGCCTTTTTTCCCTCTTAATGGTGTCTTTTGATTAGTTCTTCATTTTAATAAATTCAAATTACCAATCCTTTTCTTTATGACTAGTGCTTTTTGTGTTCTGCTCACTAATTATTTTTAAAATACACAAAAGAATAAACATACACCTATCGACATAAAAATATTCTTCTGTGAACCACCTGCGATTATACTGTGTAACACTACTGGCCTCTCGGATGAAGCCCAACTGCCTACCGTGAAACACCTGATCAAGCTCCTGCCAAGCCCTCCAGCCCCGTCCCACTGCTCCCTGCCCTGCACTTCATCCTTCCACTAACCAAGCAGCTGTCACGCAGCATGGCATTGCTAACCACCCTGCCTTTGCACCAGCAGTGTGGAAATAACAGTGTGTCGGACACTGTGGCCCACCCTCCTTCTCCCCTTTCCCACCAGAGCCCTGACTTTGCACAGGTGTGTACTCTCCCCCACATAGCCCTGTGCTTCAGGGCAAGATGCCCCCACCTGAGCCACAGGAAGGGCATCCTGATGGCCTAATCCAATCGTGGTTCCACATTCCTCCTGCCATGGACATGGGACCCAATTCTAGCTAATAAGATGTAAGAGGCTCCTGGGAAAGTCATCCTTGTTCCTGCCAAAGAGAACAGGAAGAGTTAGATCACTACTCATGTTGGATGTCGTCAGGCTGGATGATAAATCCCATACACTGAGGACAGCACTGAGACTTGTCTGATAGAAGCTGGGCCTTTGGTGACATGGAGTGCCAGTGATCATATTCTGCCTAAAGAACAACCTTCTGGCTGGGCATGGTGGCTCACATTGTAATCCTAGCACTGTGGGAGGCCAGGACAGGAGGATCGCTTGAGCCCAGGAGGTAAAGGCTGCAGTGAGCCATGTTCATGCCACTGCACTACAGCCTGGGCAACAGAGCAAGACCCTGTCTCGAAATAATAAAATAATAATTTTTAAAAATACAAAAATTAGTCAGGTATGGTGGTGCATATTTCCCAACTACTTGGGAGGCTAAGGCAGTAGAATCACTTGAACCCAGGAGATGGAGGTTGCAGTGAGCAGAGATTGGGCCACTGCACTTCAGCCTGGGTGACAGAGCAAGACTCCATTTCAAAAATAATAATAATACTTTAAAGGCCAGGAGCAGTGGCTCATGCCTGTAATCCCGGCACTTTGGGAGGCTGAGGTGGGTGGATCACTTAAGGTCAGGAGTTTGAGACCAGCCTAGCCAACATGGTGAAACCTTGTCTCCACTAAAAATACAAAAATTAGCTGGGCGTGGTGGTGCGCGCCTGTAGTCCCAGCTACTCAGGAGGCTGAGGCATGTGAATCGCTTGAACCCAGGAGGCGGAGGTTGCAGTGAGCCGAGATCGTACCACTGTACTCCAGCCTGGGCAACAACATGAGCGAGACTCCATCTCAAAAAAAGATAAATAAAAATAAATAAATAAATAAATAAATAAAAGTGTAATCTGAGGCTTGGCATGGCATGGTGGTTCACACCTGTGATCTCAGCACTTTTGGAGGCCAAGGCAGGTGGCTGTCTGAAATAATAATAATTTTTAAAAACCAACTTTCTGCTGGTCCACATTTCCTTATGATTGAAGTCAGTTTGAATCATGGTTTCTGTCCCTTTTAACTGAAAGCACCTCACTATTAGGACCTTAACTGACCTTGGATGAATTACTGAATGTGGATGTATTTGGTGTGTTATGATGTTTAGGACCAGCTTCATGGGTGTGCAACCTGTGCTGTCACACCAGGCCCACATTTAGTAGGGCCCCACACTTGGTTTAATGTTCTGCTTTCATGGTTTTGAAATTCTTTATATATATATATATTATATATATATATTTTATTATACTTTAAGTTCTAGGGTACATGTGCACAACGTGCAGGTTTGTTACATATGTATACATGTGCCATGTTGGTGTGCTGCACTCATTAACTCATCATTTACATTAGGTATATCTCTGAAATTCTTAATAACTTACGAACAAGGAGCCCTGCATTTTCTTTTTTCTTTTTCTTTTTCTTTTTCTTTTTTTTTTTTTTTGAGATGGAGTTTCACTCTGTTGCCCAGGCTGGAGTGCAATGGCACGATCTTGGCTCACTGCAACCTCTGCCTCCTGGGTTCAAGCGATTCTCCTGCCTCAGACTCCTGAGTAGCTGGGATTACAGGCATGTGCCACCACACCCAGCTAATTTGGTATTTTTTAGTAGAGATGGGGTTTCTCCATGTTGGTCAGGCTGGTCTCGAACTCCTGACCTCAGGTTATCCGCCTGCCTCAGCCTCCCAAAGTGCTGGTATTATAGGCGTCAGCCACCGCGTCTGGCCTGGGCCCTGCATTTTCATTTTGCACTGGGCCCTCCTAATTATGTAGTTGGTCCTGGTGATGTGACATTTCTTATCTCCTTGTTTTTCTTTTTCTGCCCTTTCAATCTTTGAATCTGCACAGCTTCATCCACAAGACTCTAATTCACATGCTTCATCTGCCAAATCCACCAGCTTAACTGCAAAATGAGGAGGTTGAACCATTATCTGATCTCCATGGATACCTTTTAGAACTGTTAAGAATTCACCACTGGGCACGGTGGCTCACACCTGTAATCCCAGCATTTTGGGAGGCTGAGGTGGGCAGATTGCTTGAGCTCAGGAGTTCGAGACCAGCCTGGACAACATGGCGAGACCCCATCTCTACAAAAAATACAAAACTTAGCCAGGTGTGGTGGTGTGTGCCTATAGTTCCAGCTACCTGGGAGGCTGAAGTGGGAGGATGGCTTGAGACTGGGAGGCAGAGATTGCAAGGAGCCGAGATCGAGCCACTGCATTCCAGCCTGGGTGACAGAGCAAGAGCCTGTCTAAAAAAACAAAAAACAAACAAACAAAAAAACTTAAACTTTCTTGCAGATGAGCAGTCTGTGTTAAAAAAGAAAAAAAAAAAAGGAAAAAGAATTCAACTTTCTCCCCAGCCATTTTGGTAAGCAATGACTTTTCAGTATTCCAGAAGGCAAAATTCAAGCGCCCTGGCCTGGCATTCAGTATCTTGTTCCATATATTGTTCTTGTTACTTTCTGACACCAGCACCCATTACTCCCCAATGAGAATTACCCACTTTAACTAAAATGATGATGATGATAATAATAACAATAATAGTGAAAACAATGCATTCAAATAATGGTTTATAGACTGTATTCATACATATTTACATTTGTTCCTCACAATAATTCTGTGAGATATTATGTGAAAAATAATTACTCTGGACCTTAATTCTACTACAAATAGAATTTACTAACAAGCACTATATCTCATGCAAAAGTTCAGAAATTTAGTAAGTGTAGTTAATTACTAGTCATTTATGACAACTTTTTTTTTTTTCTGGAGACAGGATCTTGCTCTGTTGCCCAGGCTGGAATATAGTGGCAAGAGTGATCCTCCTGGGCTCAAGTGGTCCTCCTGCCTCAGCCTCTCAAGTAGCTGGGACTACAGACATGTGCCACCATGGGTGGCTATTTTTTAAATTTTTGTAGAGACAGAGTCTTACTATGTTGCCCAGGCTGGTCTCAAACTCCTGGGCTCAAGCCATCCTCCCACCTTGGCCTCCCAAAGTGCTGGGATTACAGGTGGGAGCCACTGCACCTAGACTTATTACAACTTTTTATTTGAAATAATTTCAGACTTACAAAATGATTTCAGGAAAGGTCAAAGACATCCCATGTACTTTTTTTTTTTTTTTTTTTTGAGACAGAGTCTCACTCTGTAACCCAGGCTGCAGTGTGGCGATGTGATCTCGCCTCATTGCATCCTCCGTCTCCCAGGTTCAAGCAATTCTCCTGCCTCAGCCACCTGAGTAGCTGGGATTACAGGCACCTGCGACCATGCCCAGATAATTTTTGTGTGTTTTTGTTGTTGTTGTTTTGTTTTGTTTGAGACAGAGTCTCACTCTGTTGCCCAGGCTGGAGTGCAGTGGTGCAATCTCAGCTCACTGCAACCTCCACCTCCTGGGTTCAAGTGATTCTTCTCCCTCAGCCTCCTGAGTAGCTGGGACTACAGGCATGTGCCACCACACCCTGCTAATTTTTATATTTTTAGTAAAGATGGGGTTTCACCATATTGGCCAGGCTGGTCTCGAACTCCTGACCTCATGATCTGCCTGCCTCGGCCTCCCAAAGTGCTGGGATTACAGGCATGAGCCACAGTGCCCGGCCTGTTTTCTCGTTTTTTTTTTTTTTTTTTTTTTTTGTAGAGACGGGCTTTCACCATGTTGGCCAGGCTAGTCTTGAACTCCTGGCCTAAAGCGATCTGCCCGCCTTGGCCTCCCAAACTGCTGGGATTACAGGCGTGAGCCATGGCACCCGGCCCCATATACCCTTTATTCAGATTCTCAAAATGTTAACATTTTACCACATTTGCTTTATCATTTTCTTTTTTTCTTTCTTTTTTTTCCCCAAGACGGAGTCTTGCTTTGTCACCCAGGCTGGAGTGCAGTGGCGTAATCATGGCTCACTGCAAACTATCTCCCAGGTTCAAGCAATTCTCCTGCCTCAGGCTCCCAAGTAGCTGGGATTACAGGTGTGTGCCACCACACCTGACTAATTTTTGTATTTTTAGTAGAGACAGGGTTTCACCATGTTGGCCAGGCTGGTCTTGAACTTCTGACCTTGCGATCTGCATGCCTCGGCCTCCCAAAGTGCTGGGATTACAGGCATGAGCCACCGCGCCCGGCCCCATATAACGTTTATTCAGATTCTCAAAATGTTAACATTTTACCACATTTGCTTTATCATTTCTCTGTCTTTCTCTCTCTCTCTCTCTCTCTCTCTCTCTCTCTATATATATATATATATATATACACACACACACACACACAGGTAATATATATGCATGCAGACATATATACACACACAAATATATTATGATATATGAAATTATTTTTCCAGAACCATTTGAGAATAAATTGCAAACAGGATGAAATTCTATCTCTAAATACTTAAGTATGTGTTTCCTAAAACAAGAATATTGTATTCTCTTGTATAACAATAGCACAATTACAAACTAAAAATAATAACATTGATATAATAATATTACCTAACCCACAGACCTTATTCAGATATCCTCCACTGTCTTGATAATGTTTTCCACAGCAAAAAGAAAAGTTATTTTTCTAAGGTCAGGCATGGTGACTCACACCTGTAATCTCAGCACTTTGGGAGGCTGAGGTGGACAGATCATCTGAGGTCAAGAGTTTGAGACCAGCCTGGCCAACATGGTGAAACCCTGTCTCTACTAAAAATACAAAACTTAGCCAGGCATGGTGGTGCGCACCTGTAGTCCCAGCTACTCGGGAGGCTGAGGCAGGAGAATCACTTGAATCTGGGAGGCGGAGGTTGCAGTGAGCTGAGATAGCATCACTGAACTCCAGCCTGGGCGACAGAGCGAGACTCTGTCTCAAAAACAAGAAAGAAAAATTATTTTTCTGGCTCAGGATCCAATCCAGGATCACACACTGCACTTAGCTGAAAAGTCTCTTTAGTTTCTTTTAATCTGGAATAATTCCTCAGTCTGACTTTGCCTCCCACGATCCTTTGTCATTTGAAGAATACAGGCCAGATACTTTGTATGAGGTTCTTGTTTTAGGTTTATCTGTTTTTTCCCCACATGATTAGATTCAGGCTATACATTTTTGGCAGGAATATTCTAAAACCGATGCTGTGTTCTTGGTTTATTAAATCAGGAGGCACATGATATCTATTTGTCACATTACTGACTACTGGTGATGTTAATTTTTATTTTTAGGTCAAGGTGGTGTCTGCCAGTTTTCCACTTTAAAGTTATTCTTTGTCCATTTTTAGTTAATAAGTATCTTTTTTTTTCTTTTTTTAGAGACAGGGTCTCACTCTGTTGCCCGGGCTGAAGTGCAATGGCGCAATCATAACTCACTGCAGCCTCAAATTTCCGGGCTCCAGTGATCCTCCCACCTCATCCTCCTGAGTAACAAGGACTATCGGCACACCACCAGGCCTGGCTAATATTTTATTTTTGTAGAGACAGGTCTTGCTATGTTACCCTGGCTGATCTCCAACTCCTGGCCTCAAGTAATCCTCCCAACTTGGCCTCAACCTCCCAAAACTCTGGGATTATAGGCATGAACCACCATGCCCGGCCAATAAGTATCTTGTGGGGAGATATTTTGAGAGTATATCCTGTTCCTCATAAAACTTTTACCCACTAATCTTAGCATCCATTGCAAAAATTACAAAGTCTTTCATTGAAAAAGTATACACAAGCCAATGGCTTAAAAATTCAAAACAATACAGTGAACGAGTATGTATACATACTCACTTTTTGTTGTATAAAAAAAGAGAAAGAAATAGAGTAAATAGTATAGTGAAAAGTAAATCTCCTGATATTAGATCCTCAGATCCTTCCTCCTGTTACTTGTTTGTGTCTTTGTGGCAGACACAATGCCATATGATATTGAACCTCATTTCATTTCCTTTTTTCTGGGCATAAAGGATGACAACATTTCCTGTCCTGCTTTGCGGTGAGGCTGAGACCATAAGACTAGTTCTGGCTCAAGGGCTATGAACAGAAATGATATTGGGCACTCTTCGGCCAAAGCATGTAGTGCCATTTTATGACTCTCCAGCTCTCTCTTCCCCTGCTGCAGCAATTGTGAAAGCCATGCATTTAGATGGTGAAGCCACAAAATGGAAACAGCCTGGATCCCTGAGTCACCAGATGCAGAAACAGCTGCCCTGAAAAGTTGTCCATCTTGCAGTATACATGCCCATGTACAAGAAATACAAGCCTTTTCTGGCCGGGCGCGGTGGCTCACGCCTGTAATCCCAGCACTTTGGGAGGCCGAGGTGGGCAGATCATTTGAGGTCAGGAGTTCGAGATCAGCCTGGCCAACATGGTGAAACCCCGTCTCTACTAAAAATATAAAAATTAGCCAGGCATGGTGGCAGGCACTTGTAATCCCAGCTACTCAGGTGGCTGAGGTAGGAGAATCGCTTGAACCTGGGAGGCAGTGGTTGCAGTGAGCCGAGATCACACCATTGCACTCCAGCCTGGGTGATAAGAGCAAAACTCTGTCTCAAAAAAAAAAAAAAAAGCCTTTTCTGTGGTGAAGAAATGAGATTTAAGTTTAAGATATTTGAGATTTTTCTTTGTATTATTTTTTTTCCTTAGAGGTAGTTGTGGGGTGGGGGTGGGGGTCTTGCTATCTTGCCCAGGCTGGACTCAAACTCCTGGGTTCAAGCAATCCTCCAGTCTCAGCCTCCCAAGTAGCTGGGACTATAGGTACACACCACCACACCAGCTTCTTTGAGATTTTTGTACATTGGGATATATAGCTTATTCTTTTTAAGATTTGCCAATTGTTCCATTGTATGACTATAATATATTTAGGAGGTACATTTCTTTAATTTAAATTTTTGAATTGATATTACATACCATATGGTTTTAAATTAAAATGGTTCAAAAAAGTATATATGTGAAAAATTCTCACTCTCATTGCTGCCCTGAGCCAACAAATTCCCCACCAAAGGTAACCAATATTCCCTGTTCCTTATGTGTACTTCCAGAGATATGTCGTACATAGGATATTTAAAGGAACCTCACTCGTCTCAAGTTTGGCTGAGACACCAAAACAATAAGGTCATGCTTCAAAGTTACGGGCAAGTCCACCAACACAGGATTTGCAAAAGGAGATTATAGAAAACCAGTTTTCATGCCAGGCGTGCTGGCTCACGTCTGTAATCCCAGCACTTTGGGAGGCCGAGGCAGGCGGATCACGAGGTCAGGAGATCGAGACCATGCTGGCCAATATGGTAAAACTCCATCTCTACTAAAAATACAAAAATGAGCTGGATGTGGTGGTACGCGCCTGTAAATCCAGCTACTTGGGAGGCTGAGGTAGGAGAATCACTTGAACCCAGGAGGCAGAGATTGCAGTGAGCCAAGATAGCGTCACTGCACTCTAGCCTGGCAACAGAGCAAGACTCCATCTCAAAAAAAAAAGGAAAGAGAAAAAGAAAACCAGTTTTCAATCTTCATTCACTACCCATCAGCAGCCTGCAAAAGATGTTGAAGAGATTGAAAAAAAAAAAAAAAAGAGATTCAAGGTTTTAGAAAAAGCTATTGCTGAACTGAGTCACTGAGTCATTGCCTCCACCCCAGCCTCATCCTAAGGGGTACATGCCCCTCACCTCACAATAAAACGAATTTTACTGGGATCACATAGTAGAATATGTGTTTCTTCCTCTTTGAGAGGCATGGTGGGCTGAAGTCTGAGTTATGCCTGGGATGTGTAAAGGGTTAAGGGTTAATGCAGGCATCCTGTGGGGTAGAGAAGAGGCTATGATTTGGGATATAGCAGCACTTGCAACAATGGGTCAAATGAACATATCTTCTCTAATCTAAGAATGATACAAACATGCAAGAGCTCTGGAGAAGCATTGCCTTGGATCCTGTTCAAGAAAGCTTCCTGGAAAGTAAGTGGACTTCAGCAGAAGGAAGGTGGAGGCATAGCACCAGATGCCTAGAGTCTCAAGAAAGAATTGTAAATAAACAACTGTAAAAGCCATGTATTCATCTATGCAGGAGAAACTGCAGGCCAAGTTGGTGGCTCACGCCTGTAATCCCAGCACTTTGGGAGGCCAAGGCGGGCAGATCATCTGAGGTCAGGAGTTCAAGACCAGCCTGGCCAAGATGGTGAAACCCCGTCTCTACTAAAAATACAAAAATTAGCTGGGCGTGGTGGCGGGCGTCTGTAATTCCAGGTACTCGGGAGGCTAAGGCAGGAGAACCACTTGAACCCAGGAGGCGGAGGTTGCAGTGAGCCAAGATCGCACCATTGCACTCCAGCCTGGGTGACAGAGGGAGACCTCGTCTCAAAAAAAAAAGAAAGCTGCCTGGAAAGTAAGTGGACTTCAGCAGAAGGAAGGTGGAGGCGTAGCACAAGATGCCTAGAGTCTCAAGAAAGAATTGTAAATAAACAACTGTAAAAGCCATGTATTCATTTATGCAGAAGAAACTGCAGGCGGGGCACGGTGACTCATCCCTGTAATCCCCACACTTTGGGAGGCCAAGGTGGGTGGATCACTTGGGGTCAGGAGTTTGAGATCAGCCTGGCCAACATGGTGAAACCCCATCTTAAAAAAAAAAGAAACTGCAGAGATGAGATCCCCAATGATGGGAAGAGGAAGCTTTAAGGAACTCAGAAATACAGCCCACATACAAAAAGAGTAAGCCTTAAACACCTGCCAGAGTACAGATGCCATCCATGACAGTACTAGTCAAGTGTGAACTTTACCGTCTCCTTTATTACTTTCTCCATATGTTCCAACCTTAACAGGCCTTATGGCTGTGTGATTCATTCACTGCTAAAGGGTGCCTAAATGAAGGCGCATATGGTGGCTGCAACCCAGTCTGAGTTCCATTCTCCAAACTGTATGCCCTGGCATGGGGTTGTATCTATTTGGAATTAAGAGCAGTGTTTTCCTAATTCACACAGTGGTACAGTTCTCTCACCATGGGGCTGCATACACCCAGAAGGGGAACATATTCCTACAGAGGCACCAGATGGACTAGCAGCCACCCAGTTTGGAGGGTCTCAGAGACAGTGACTAGCAAGAGGAGGAGAGGAGGGGAAGCACTGAATGAGGAAGGAGCTGAGCTGGCCACACACTCCTTTTCCATAGTAGGTGACCCACCTCATAGAGGCCCAATCTGGGAAAGAGGGTGGAGCCTCTGTATAAATGAATTTTACAGTAATGGATGTTAGAGGGGGCTGGAAGTTTTTTTTTTATCACTTAACTGATATTATTTGGGAAACTAGCATGACAGGAGAACTTTTTTTTTTCTTTTTCTTTTTTTTTTTTTTTTTTTGAGACAGAGTCTCACTCTGTCGCCAGGATGGAGTGCGGTAGTGTGATCTGGGCTTACTGCAACCTCCGCCTTCTGGGTTCAAGCAATTCTCCTGCCTCAGCCTCCCAAGTAGCTGGGACTATAGATGCGTGCCACCACGGCCAGCTAATTTTTGTGTTTTTAGTAGAGACAGCGTTTCACCATGTTGACCAGGATGGTCTCGATCTCTTGACCTCATGATCCACCTGCCTTGGCCTCCCGAAGTGCTGGGATTACAGGCGTAAGCCACCTCGCCCGGCCAGGACTTTTTTTTTTTTTGAGATGGAGTCTCTGTCGCCCAGGCTGGAGTGCAGTGGCGTGATCTTGGCTCACTGCAACCTCCACCTCCTGGGCTCAAGCAGTTCTACTGCCTCAGCCTTATAAGTAACTAGGATTACAGCATGTGCCACCATGCCCAGCTAATTTTTGTATTTTTAGTAGAGACGGGGTTTTGCCTTGTTGGCCTGGCCGGTCTCGAACTCCTGACCTCAGGTGATCCACCTGCCTCGGCCTCCCAAAGTGCTGGGATTACAGACATGAGCCACTGCGCCCAACCTAGGAAGACTTTTAATACTTATGAGTAACCATAAAAGTTGAGGGATTTGACCACGGTTTTATCTAAGGGGGCACGGGAAAACTAGCCCCAAAGAATACATTAAAAGGCCAGTGAAAGATAAAAGTTAAGATTTTTCTGATTCATACTCTGTAGTGGAGACTCCCTACTAATAGGCATTCTATCCTTTAGGCACAAAGCTAGGCTCTGTTTCCCAGCATACTTTGCAGGTTGGTATAATCTTTGTTTTGTTTTGTTTTGTTTTGTTTTGTTTTGTTTTGAGACAGAGTCTCGTTCTGTTGCCCAGGCTGGAGTGCAGTTGCTAGATCTTGGCTCACTGCAACCTCCACTTCCCAGGTTCAAGAGATTCTCCTGCCTCAGCCTCCTGAGTAGCTGGGATTACAGGCGTGCACCACCACACCCACATAATTTTTGTATTTTTAGTAGAGACAGGGTTTCACCATGTTGGCCCAACTGGTCTCGAATTCCTGACCTTAAGTGATCACCCGCCTTAGCCTCCCAAAGTGTTGGGATTACAGGCTTGAGCCACTGCACCCAGTTGGGTATAATCTTTTTATTAAATTTTCTCCAGTGAAATGCAAAACAGGTTTGGGTTAATACGACGGGTACGACTTGCAGAACTGGCCTATAACCGCACCCCCACCCATAACACTCTTCTATTTTTTTCCCGCCTTTTGCCAACTTAATGTAGAGGATGGCAAGGGCTCAAGTGATGACAGATAGAAACCTGGGTCTGTGGATGATGGCGAAGAGGAGAGCTGCCCCACCAAGCCAAACAACTGTCCAAGACTACTATGTGAACAGGAAATAAACCTCTATTTTGTTAAGGCATTATATTTTAGTTTTGCTCATGTTAAAAGAATCACAAATCTTTCAAATCTGGAAAACAAAAGTAGAATTCATTTCTTGCTGGGCAAGGGAGAACTGCAAAGATACATGTAATCCCTGTGAACAAAGTAAAAAATAGGTTTATATGGGATTTTAGGAAAATATAAGTGATTGGTTTTGGCTCAAAGTGAGTAGGGTTAGTCACTGATTAGATAGGTTTCAAAAACAGGTGACCTATTGGTGTAAGGTTTGATGACTGTAGGTGATTCAGCCCAAGACTGATATTGATTCATCTTATAGTTTCCTGTGTAAATGCCTGCAGACATTAGCTAGGTTCTTCAGGCAAGAATGGAATTTTCTATTCTCATCTCCCATTTTGCCCCTGCTTGACAGGTCATGGAAGAGGCCATTAAATACTGTCTAGAACAGTGGTGGGCAACTTTTTTTCTGTAAAGGGACAAAACATAAATATTTTAGGTTCTGTGAGTCCCACTGACTCTATCATAACAACTTAATTCTGCTGCTGTAGCACAAAAACAGCACAAATGATTCATAAATGAATAGGTGTGGCTGTGTTTCAATAAAACTTTACTTACAAAAACAAGTGGTGGGCCAGACTTGACTCATTGGCCATAGTTTGCTAGCCCCTGGTCTAGAACTCTAGATGTAGTCCACTGACATGGTTTTCCTTAGGGGGTGAAATGGTGGCTGTGGTGATCATCATGATTTCATTTTGTTTTTGATTCAGGATCATCTGTTGCACCATCTGATGAGACAGCCAACACATAGTAAAGTTTAAAATTCTGGACACCAGCTAGACAGTATATAAATACAACATTAAAATATATGCCAAGCACAGTGGCTCACTCCTATAATTCCAGCACTTTGGGAGAACAAGATGGGCAGATCACTTGAGGTCAGGAGTTCGAGACCAGCCTGGCCAACATGGCGAAACCCCGTCTCTACTGAAAATACAAAAATTAGCCAGGCGTGGTGGTGGGCGTCTGTAATCCCAGCTACTAGGGAGGCTGAGGCAGAAGAATCTCTTGAACCCGGGAGGCAGAGGTTGCAGTGAGCAGAAATCGCATCACTGCACTCTAGCCTGGGCAACAGAGTGAGACTCTGTCTTTTTTTTTTTTTTTTTTTTTTTTGAGACAGAGTTTCGCTCTTGTTGCCCAGGCTAGAGTGCAGTGTCACGATCTTGGCTCACTGCAACCTCCGCCTCCCAGGTTCAAGTGATTCTCCTGCCTCACTCAGGCTCCCAAGTAGCTGGGATTACAGGTGTCCGCCACCATGCCTGGCTAATTTTTTGTATTTTCAGTAGAGATGGGGTTTCACTATGTTGGCTGGGTTGGCCTCGAACTCCTGGCCTGAGGTGATCCACCCGCCTTGGCCTCCCAAAGTGCTAGGATTACAGGCGTGCCCGGCCGGAGACTCTGTCTTTAAAAATACACACACACACACACACACACACACACACACACCCCCCCCCCCGGAGACTCTGTCTTTAAAAATACACACACACACACACACACACACACACACGCACGCGCACGACTAGATTTTTTTTTTTTTAGAGTCAAGAGTCTCACTCCATCACCCAGACTGGAGTGCAGTGGTGCGATCTCGGCTCACTGCACCCTCCACCTCCTGGGTTCACGCAATTCACGTGCCTTAGCCTCCCTAGTAGCTGGAATTACAGGTGCGCCACCACACCCCGCTAATTGTTGTATTTTTAGTAGAGACAAAGTTTCTTCATGTTGGCCATGGTGATCTCAAACTCCTGACCTCAGGTGATCCGCCTGCCTTGGTCTCCCAAAGTGCTGGGATTACAGGTGTGAGCCACCATACCCGGCCTACAACTAGTAGAATAAGGAAGGACTGGAAAGTGCACCAAAATCATGATCCAAGTTTTTACAGATTAAACCCTCTTTTTGACCTGAAGTATGGGGATAAGACAAAGAAGTGCTTTTGGTTTGAGATAGAGTCTCATTCTGTCACCCAGGCTGAAGTGCAGTGGCATGATCTCGGCTCACTGCAGCCTCGAACTCCCAGGCTTAGGTGATTCTCCCACCTCAGCCTCCTGAGTGAGTAGCTGTAACTACAGGTGTGCACCACCAAGCCCAGCTAATTCTTGTACTTTTGGTAGAGATGGGGTTCCGCCACATTGGCCAGGCTGCTCTCGAACTCCTGGGTTCAAGGGATCCACCTGTCTCGGCCTCCCAAAGTGCTGGGATTACAAGTATGAGCCACCGTGCCTGGCCCAGACAAAGGAATATTGACCAGGTTGTTATCGTTTGAAATTTTTTGAAGTTTCTCTAATCTCTTTGATAACATTGAAAATCTCTGAGACATCTTGGGAAATACAAGCGCAATATTTTCCTTTAGTACAGCACAAGTTCCCTTTTGTGAGATAAGGAGAATATGTTATGGGAGCTCTATTTTGGCTGACCGCCTTCTTGCAATAAGTCTAAAGCTTAGAAGGTCTTTATTAAGCTTTCAGTCATTTGTACGGTCATAAACTTGAAGAATTCTCTCAAATATATGTGTCCCCTGTAAAGCATGGTGTGAAGCTGTCTGGGGACAGAAAAATAGTTTCAAAATTCTCTTATGCCAAGGTTTAATTGCTTATAACAGAAATGAAAGGACCGGATTCGGTGACTCATGCCTGTAATTCCAGCACTTTGGGAGGCCAATGCGGGTGAATCACCTGAGGTCAGGAGTTTGAGACCATCCTGGCCAACATGGTGAAATCCTACTCTACTAAAAATACAAAAATTATCAGGTGTGGTGGCACACGCCTGTAATCCCAGCTTCTTGGGAGGCTGAGGCAGGAGAATCACTTGAACCTGGAAGGCGGAGGCTGCAGTGAGCTGAGATCATGCCATTGCACTCCAGCCTTGGCAACAAGAGTGAAACTCCATCTCAAAAAAAAAAAAAGAAAGAAAGAAAGGAAGTAATGAAAGGGTTTCCCTTTAGGCCAGGTACAGTGGCTCACACCTGTAATCCCAGCACTTTGGGAGACTGAGGTGGGAGGACTGCTTGAGCTCAGGAGTTTGAGACCAGCCTGGGCAACATAGCAAGACCTCATCTCTACAAAAAACATTTAAAAGTTAGTCTGGCACAGTGGCCTACGCCTGTAGTACCAGCTACTCAGGAGGATCACTTGAGCCCAGAAGGTCAAGGCTGCAGTGAGCCATGTTTGTGCCACTGTACTCCAGCCTGGGCAACAGAGAGACTCTTTTTTTTTTTTTTTGAGACAGAGTCTTGCTCTGCCACCCAGGCTGGAGTCCAGGGGCACGATCTCGGCTCACTGCAACCTCCGCCTCTGGGGTTCAAGCAATTCTTCTGCCTCAGCCTCCCGAGTAGCTGGGACTGCAGGTACGCGTGCCACCATGCCCGGCTAATTTTTATATTTTTATTAGAGATGGGGTTTCACCATATTGGCCAGTCTGGTCTCAAACTCCTGACCTCGTGATACGCCCGCCTCGGCCTCCCAAAGTGCTGGGATCACAGGCTGAGCCACCACACCCAGCTGAGACCCTGTTTTTTTAAAAAAGGATTTCTCTTTAGATACTTTTGACCAAAAGGGTCTATGAGTGAGGTCCTGAATTATTGTTATTATTATTATTATTATTATTATTATTATTATTATTTTGAGACAGGGTCTTGCTGTGCCCAGGCTGGAGTGAGTGGTATGATCTCGGCTCACTGCAACCCCAGCCTCCTGGGTTCAAGTGATTCTCCAGGCTCAGCTTCTCAAGTAGCTGGGACCACAGGCACCACCAGGCCCAGCTAATTTTTATATTTTTAGTAGAGATGGGGTCTCGCCATGTTGCCCAGGCTGGTCTCAAACTCCTGGCCTCAAGCAATCTGCCCGCCTTAGTCTCCCAAAGTGCTGGAATTGCAGGCGTGTGCCACCATGCTCGGCCGTGAATGATTCTTAATACAGGAATCAGTTGCCATAAATAGAAACATATCACCAATTTTCAGGGAGTAACGAGGAGTTCTTTATTCCACAAAGCAAGTACCACTCATTAGGAGTCACCTAGGAACTGGGTTCAGGCCAGGATAATCCAGAACTCTCATTATGGATCCTGGCAAAGATAGTGAATCTGAGTCTACTTCAGTTTAAAACTAACTTAAAATGTCTGAAAATAATGCTTTGGTATGCCTTTGTGGTAAGAGTTGTACAGGTTATGCATTTTTTAAGATAAACCATACCAGTGATTCTTCCCCTGGGCTGTCAGTGCTGCAAAAATGTGAACACATGAACTGGTCCCCACCTTAGGCCCTTTAGTTTGATTTCTGTGTAAGCAAAAATGTCCTACTTTAGGCATGGCAATATTGGTATTGGTGGCTTAGAAATATAAGGTTTGTGATGGTGATTATCAGTAATTATGTTAAGAGTTCATAATAACTTCATTCGTTATGAAGTCATTGATATCATTTGAGGGGATTACTACCCAAAAGAATTATACAACCTAAAGGGAAGTGAGTGCAACCCAGCAACTGAATCTGGCTAGACTGTGGGCTAACTGTGAATAAGTAATTGCTGTATACAAGGAGTTTACTAAAGGCAAGAGTATCAACAACAGAAACAGGAATAATAAAAAGCCCGTATACAGTAGACACAGTGGCTCACACCTGTAATTCCAATACTTTGGGAGGCTGAGGTGGGAGGATTTATTGAGCCCAGTAGTTCAAGACCAGTCTGGACAACATGGTGAGACCACCTGTCCCACCCACAGTCTCTACAAAAAGTTTTTAAAAAATTAGCCAGCTGTGGTGGTGTGTGCCTGTGGTCCCACCTACTTGGGAGCTGATGCAGGAGAATCCCTGGAGCCCAGGAGTTCAAGGCGACAGTGAGCTATGATTGCACCACTGCACTCCAGGATGGGAGACAGAGCTAGACTCTATCTCTTGAAAAAAAAAAAAAACAAAAAAAAACAGTATATGATCTTGTAGTATGCTACCTTCCCTTCTGGCTAAGAAATAAAAGGGGGGAAATAAGGAAATACACATGTATGTATTCATTTGTGCAAAAAGAAATACATGACAAACTGGGTTCAGTGGCTCACAGCTGTAATCCAACCACTTTGGGAGGCCAAGACAGGGGGATCACTTGAGCCCAGGAGTTGTAGACCAGCCTGGGCAACAAAGTAAGACCCCATCTCTACAAAAAAAACTTAAAAAATGAGCCAGGTGTGGTGGCGCACACCTATAGTCTCAGTTACTCGGGAGACTGAGGTAGGAGGTTGAGCCTGCAGTGGGCCATGATCACACCACTGCACTCCAGCCTGAAGAACAGAGGAAGACCCTGTCTCTAAGAAAAAAAAGAATGGGCCAGGCATGGTGGCTCATGCCTGTAATCCCAGCACTTTGGGAGGCTGAGGCAGGCAGATCACCTGAGGTCAGGAGTTCGAGACCAGCCTGGCCAACATGGCGAAACCCCGTCTGTACTAAAAATACAAAAATTAGCCAGGCTTTGTGGTGCACATCTGTAGTCCCAGCTACTCAGGAGGCTGAGGCAGGAGAATCACTGGAACCCAGGAGGCAGAGGCTGTAGTGAGCCAAAATTGCACCGCTGCACTCCAGCCTGGGCAACAAGAATGAAATTCTGTTTTTAAAAAAAAGAAAAAAAAAAAAAAGAATGAGGCTGGGCACGGTGGCTCACACCTGTAATCCCAGCACTTTGGGAGGCTGAGGTAGCAGATCACTTGAGGTCAGGAGTTCAAGACCAGCCCGACCAACATGGAGAAACCCCATCTCTACTAAAAATACAAAATCAGCCGGGCGTGGTGGCACATGCCTCTAATCCCAGCTACTCGGGAGCCTGAGGCAGGAAAATTGCTTGAACTCAGGAGGCAGAGGCTGCGGTGAGCCGAGATCACACCATTGCACTCCAGCCTGGGCAACAAGAGCAAGACTCCGTCTCAAAAAAAAAAAAGAAAGAAAAAAGAATGATAGTGACATGTCAAAATAACACAGAAGGTAGCTTGAAAAGGTAGCCAGATCTGCCTGTAAGAGATTAGAATCAAGTATGGGTAGAGAGACTCCTAGTTATATGGGCCTGCCTGCCAGTGGCCGAATCAGAGGGAGACAGTCTATGGGTTCCTGAATGGGCAGAACACAAAGTCATAGAGCCAAGGACAGTACTTAAGGCCATGTGAACTCAAGTGTGTCTGATAATTTAGTTAATTTAAGCTTAGTATTCCTTTTGTGGTTTTGACTTTTCTAGATGATTGAGAGTGGTAAGGAGCATGAGGCTTTGACATGACAGGCAATGCTTTACATAGCTCAAGAATAATTGCCCCAGTAAAATAAGTTTATCTATCATTACACAATTAAATTAGAATAGCTCCTGTAGGGAATACAAAGTCCATCAGTTTCTTAGCCACTGTGAGTGTCTCAAAAAAAAAAAGAGGTTTAATCGGCTCATGGTTCTGCAGGCTGTACAGGAAGCATGGCAGCATCTGCTCCGCTTCTGGGAGGCCTCAGAAAACTTACAATCATGACAGAAGGCAAAGCGAGATCAGGAGGCTTACATGACAGAAGCAGTACCGAGTGTGGTGGGGAAGTGCCACGTACTTTTAAACAACTAGATCTCATGAGAACTCACTATCATGATGACAGCACCAAGGGTGATGATGTTAAACCATGAGAAACCACCCCCATGATCCAATCACCTTCCATAAGGCCCCACCTCCAACATTAAGGATTACAGTTGAACATGAGATTTGGATGGGGACACAGACCCAAACCATATCACCCCCACTGCGGTAAACTGTTCTATGGAGAGCTTTTGCAAGTGTTCGTTTGAACTTTTCTGGTGCTACATGGAGGCTGTCCTCATGGATCTTATAACCCAATAGTGTGCATAGATGATGGAATTCTTGAACCTCTCCATGGGCTCATCATCATTCTGTTGCTAAAAGAACTCACTTTTAAAGACTTCAGACAGAGCAACTTGTAAGTATAAAGATCTGCTAAAGCATTTCTTCTCATTTTTTTTAAGTGTGGGCCTCTGCTTAATGACAGCAATTTCCAAGACATCATGAAACTCACTTATTTGGTGTCTATTTTTAACAGGGATACCAATTGAGAAGGAAAATGTTCTGTTTCTTTCCATGGTATTCTGAAGCCATGGCCCATGAGTCAGAATGTTCATGTGTGTTAGTCATTCCTTGCTGTGTTTAACAAGATATAGTAAGAGATAAGCTCAGGTAAGAACATATTGATTTGCAGGTGAAATGAAAAGGAATAGAAGGAGTCCAGCAATGGGGCCTTGTAGGGTTGGAGAAGCTGCTGAACCCCAACAACAGGAAAAAAGACTGAAAAGGCTTTGAGAAACACAGGTCCACTAAGGTATTTCAATTAAACAGAGGAATTCAGCACTACTGCAAAGAACAGTTTAAAGGTGTTTTCTCCTACCTAAACCTATTGTTTCCTATGGCCTCACTGTAACTGCCATTAAGCTGAGAGAGAGAGGCATGGAGTGAAGAAAGAAAGAGATAAGCAAAAGTTGATATTTATGTCTTGAAAAAAATCCAGCCTGGCCAACATGGTAAAACCCCGCCTCTACTAAAAATACAAAAATTAGCCAGGTTGGCCGGGCGCGGTGGCTCACGCCTGTAATCCCAGCACTTTGGGGAGCTGAGACAGGAGGATCACGAGGTTAGGAGATCGAGACCATCCTGGCTAACACGGTGAAACCTCGTCTCTACTAAAAATACAAAAAATTAGCCGGGCGTGGTGGCGGGCGCCTGTAGTCCCAGCTACTCGGGAGGCTGAGGCAGAAGAATGGCGAGAACCCAGGAGGCGGAGCTTGCAGTGAGCCGAGATCATGCCACTGCACTCCAGCCTGGGTGACAGAATGAGACTCTGACTCAAAAAAAAAAAAAAAAAAAAAAATTAGCCAGGCATGGTGGCAGGCATCTGTAATCCCGGCTGAGGCAGGAGAATCACATGAACCCAGGAGGTGGAGATTGCAGTGAGCTGACATGGTGCCACTGCACTCCAGCCTGGGCGATGGCATGAGACCCTCTCTTTAAAAAAAAAAAAAAAAAAATATATATATATATATATATATATTCTCTGGCACAAGATACTGTTTGCTTTGAGGCAAATCGATTCAAAAAGTTTCTGAGCGAACTGTATTGCCAAAAAATTCCCCAGCCTGGTCCGAATAAATAAGTAAAACCATAAAGTAACACTTGGAAATCCAAAGCTGCACCATCAGGAAGGAGGCTTTCAAGGTTGTGTAGTTCCCAAGGAGGACAGGCACCCCGCTTCACACAAAGCCAGGAAGAATAATGGCTGAGGAAGAACTTGCCAGAGGGCAGAACAAGGGTGGAAGGAGAACAATGCCAGGATAATTTTTCCTAAAGAGCAAAATCTGGTCTAATCTAGGAAATTCATCCACTGCCAGGAAAGGACGTCTTCATAATGCATATCTAGCAGAACTCCATAATTGCTTTGGACAGGAAGGTTGGGTTTTTCCCATTCTCCCTTTTCCAAATAGGATTTGCTATTGCCATTTTCCTTTCTCTGCTTCATCATTGTAGATGGGTAGGTGGGTCTATTGGGGTGGTGAGAAAGTGGCAACCACTTGGCTTTTAGTTCATAGATTGCTGGACCATGAGGAAATTCACTCAGGCCAATTAGAGAAGACCACAATCCAGATTCTAATATGAATCCTGTAAATGAATGGAAGTTTTTGTCATAGCCCTTGGGAGAAGGGTGAGTATGAGATTTGCTGGTCAGAGAGGCTGACTGTAGCAGCGACCCCTTGCTGTCTACTAAAAGTCATTATTCTCTTTAGGCACACAACTAGACTGTTTCCCATACTCCCATTCAATTTGAGTGTGGTCATGTGACGGTTTTCTCCAATGTAATGTGAGTGGAACCAATGTGTGTCACTTCCTGATCCAGGGGATAATAGATGGACAGCTTCTGGGCCCCTTAATGAAAAAAGTGGAGGAGAGTGGCCCCATTGACCTGAATATCCGCCCGGGACTGTTAGGTGAGCAAGAAATTAAGTATTTTACTGAGTCATATTTTGGATCTATTTGTCGCAGTAGTTTAACCTATTATTAACTGATACACACCCCATGAGTCATGCTTGTTCAACATGACTATATATGTATATCCTTTTAAACAATGATTATTAATGGTAACATATTAAACACCCTGTAGTGAACCTTGTTTTTTTTTTTCATTAAATTTCCTGGTAAGTGTTCTGTATCAGTACATTAATAACTTCTTTGCCGGGTGCAGTGGCTCACGCCTGTAATCCCAGCACTTTGGGAGGCCAAGGCGGGTGGATCATGAGGTCAAGAGATCGAGACCATCCTGGCTAACACAGTGAAATCCCGTCTCTACTAAAAATACAAAAAAAAAAAAAGCCGGGCGTGGTGGCTAGCGCCTGTAGTCTCAGCTGCTCAGGAGGCTGAGGCAGGAGAATGGCGCGAACCCGGGAGGCGGAGCTTGCAGTGAGCCGAGATCGCACCACTGCACTCCAGCCTGTGCGACAGTCCAAGGCTCCGTCAAAAATACATAAATAAATAAAATAACTTCTTTGTTTTTATTTTATTTTTGCTTTTTTGGGGGGGGGGGGGCGTTGGCAGGGGAGACAGGATCTTACACTGTTGCCCAGGCTGGAATGCAATGGTGCCATCATAGCTCACTGCAGCCTAAACTCCTGGGCTCAAGTGATCCTCCTACCTCAGCCTCCCCAGTAGCTATGACTACAGGTGTGGACCACCATGCTCAGCTAATCTTTTAGTTTTTGTAGGGACAGGGTCTTGCTTTGTTGCCCAAGCTGGTCTTGCATTCTTGGCTTCAAGTGATCCTCCCACCTGGGCCTACCAAAGCGCTGGGATTATAGGAGTGAGCTACTATGTTTGCTTTTTGAATAGCTTAAGTACCACATGTTATTTTGCCCGTTCCCTACTGATGGACATTTAGTTAACAGTCTTTTGCTATTGTCCTTGGTTCAAGTTCTTTCTTTCTTTCCTTCCCTCCCTCCCTCTTTCTTTCTTTCTCTCTCTCTCTCTTTCTTTCTTTCTTTTTAATGGAGTCTCGTTCTGTCGCCCAGGCTGGAGTACAGTGGCACCATCTAGGCTCACTGAAACCTCTGCCTCTCAGGTTCAAGCGATTCTCCCGCCTCAGCCTCCCAAGTAACTGGGACTACAGGTGCCCGCCACCATGCCCGGCTAATTTTTGTATTTTTAGTAGAGATGGGGTTTCACCATATTGGCCAGGCTGGTCTCAAACTCCTGACCTTGTGATCCTCCCACCTCAGCCTCCCAAAGTGCTGGGATTACAGGTATGAGCCACTGCGCCTGGCCGATTCAAGTTCTTTCAATTGGCACTCTGTAAATGCAAAGGACAGGTCAGCTATCTGTCCAGCATTATCTAGTTCTATTCTTTAATTTAGGACTTCCCTTAGATTCTTTTAGCCGAGTTACAAAGATAATATGCTCTATTGATTCTCTGTGGTCTACTATTGTAAAATATATATTGAAAAATAAACTCAAGTGATTACAAGTCCAATACTTACACAGGTAGGAGGACTATAACATGGTGACCTAACAGCATGATTACAATGAGACAGCCCTGGGTTCAAATCCCAGCTCTACTACCTATAACATGTAACTTAACCTTACACAATTTACTGAACTGTAAGCATCCATTTTCTTACCTGTTAAGTGGTGACTATTGTGAAGATTAAATGATAATGAAGTGCTCAGTACATGATATTCAGTTAACAAGTACTGTAGAATTTTTCTTACTATGTAATTTTTAAAAATTATCAAAGAAAGCCAAAATTAAGGCCAGGCACGGTGGCTCACGACTGTAATCCCAGCACTTCGAGAGGCCGAGGCAGGTGGATCATCTGAGGTCAGGAGTTCGAGACCAGCCCGGCCAATATAGCAAAACCCCGTCTCTACTAAAAATACAAAAATTGGCTGGGCGTGGTGGCTCACTCCTGTAATCCCAGCACTTTGGGAGGCTGAGGAGGGCAGATCACGAGGTCAGGAGTTCGAGACCAGCCTGACTAACATGGTGAAACCCCGTCTCTACTAAAAAAAAAAAAAAAATTAGACGTGCGTGGTGGCGGGCGCTTGTAATCCCAGCTACTCAGGAGGCTGAGGCAGGAGAATCGCTTGAACTCGGGAGGCGGAGGTTGCAGTGGGCCAAGATTGCATCATTGCACTCCAGCCTGGGCAACAGGGCGAGACTCCATCTCAAAAAATAAATAAATAAAATAAAAATACAAAAATTAGCCGGGCATGGTGGTGCATGCCTGAAATCCCAGCTACTAGGGGGGCTGAGGCAGGAGAATTGCTTGAACCTGGGAGGTAGAGGTTGCAGTGAGCTGAGATTGTGCCACTGCACTCCAGCCTGGGCAACAGAGCGAGGCTCCGTCTCAAAAAAAAAAAAAAAAAAAGCCAAAATTAAACTTTAGTCTGAAGATAGGACATGTATCATAACTCTCTTTATTGTTAAGATAGGAAATTGGGGCCAGGCGCGGTGGCCCATGTCTGTAATCTCAGCACTTTAGGAGGCCAAGGTGGGCAGATCACCTGAGATCAGGAGTTCAAGACCAGCCTAGTCAACATGGCAAAACCCTGTCTCTACCAAAAATACAAAAATTAGCCATGCATGGTGGTGGGCGCCTTGGTTTTCAAAAGGTTAAATCACTGTTCAGTTTTTTCAAAATGATTTTATTTTACGTACTTCTCTGCAACTTGCCAGTCTCTCTCTCTCTTTTTCTTTTTTTTTTTTTTTTTTTGAGACATGGTCTCACTATGTTACTCAAGCTGGAGTGCAGTGGCATGGTCATGGCTCACTGCAGCCTCGTCCTCCTGGGCTCAAGCAACCCTTTTACCTCAGCCTTCTGAGTAGTTGAGACTACAGCCACCATGTCCAGCTAATTAAAAACTTTTTTTTTTTATAGAGATGGGGGTCACGCTATGTTGCCTAGGCTAATCTCCAATTCCTGGGCTCAGGTGATCCTTTCGCCTCAGCCTCTGAAAGTGTTGGTATTACAGGCGTGAACCACTGCTCCCAGACTGCCAATTTCTTTTCTTTTCTTTTCCTTTTTTTTTTTTTTTTTGAGACAGAATCTGGCTCTGTCGCCCAGGCTGGAGTGCAGTGGTGTGATCTCAGCTCACTGCAAATTCTCGGTTTCAAGCAATTCTACTGCCTCAGCCTCCCAAGTAGCTAGGATTATAGGCACCTGCCACCACTCCCAGCTAATTTTTGTATTTTTATTAGAGATGGGGTTTCACCATGTTGGCCAGGCTGGTCTTGAACCTCTGACCTCATGATTCGCCCGCCTCCGATCCCAAAGTGCTGGGATTACAGGCGTGAGCCGCCGCACCTGGCTGCTAATTTCTCTTTAAATTTTACTGCTGACATCTTCTCAGTCAGTAGAAGTATATCAACTTCATTATTTTTAATACCTTTAGTCATTTTTTTGGTAACCATTTATTTTTAATAAAGAGGGATTCTTCAAATTTTGTGGTTCTTCTTTTTTTTTTTTTTTTAAGGGAGTCTTGCTCTGTTGCCCAGGCTGGACTGCAGTGGCACAATCTCGGCTCACTGCAACCTCTGCCTCTGGGGCTCAAACGATTCTCCTGCTTCAGCCTCCCGAGTAGCTGGGACTACAGGCATCTGCCACTACACCCAGCTAATTTTTGTATTTTTAGTCGAGACAGGGTTTCACCATGTTGGCCAGGCTGGTCTCGAATTCCTGACCTCAAATGATCTGCCAGCTTTGGCCTCCCAAAGTGCTGAGATTACAGGCACGGGCCACCACGCCCGGCCTCAAATTTTGTGATTATTCATTTGAATTTTGTAATCAAACATTAGGGTGACGTGTTGGAGCTGATCCCATACTGTAGGTTCAGGAAATACAGTCATTGCAGACATCATCATTAATGTTAAAACAGGCAACACAGAGGCTTCTCTCTTGGGACTGAGAAGGGAAAGAGGTGTAGGAAACATACACAAATGTAAAAACTATTCTCCTAGTACTTGGCTTCTGGAAGTGAAACTGAAGGACTGTACCGTCCATATTAGGAAATGACTGGCTGCTGGATGACCACAGTGTTAAGCTTTTTGTCCCTTTTTGTGGGGAGAGAGAGATGAAAGGGAATTGGTCAGGAGGACATTAGATCAGTTAGCTTTATAATCAATCTCTTCTCTTCCAACACAATCTCAGTACAGTTATAAGCATTATGAAATCAAACTTTCACTTTAATTAGAGAGATTGAAAATATGGCTCCATTTTTAAAGGTGAGGGTTCTAAATTATATTCCTAAATGATGTTAACTATTGTTCCCCGAAATTGCATCAGGGTTAAAAATTTGTGTTGAGATTGGTTTGAATTAATCTAAATATTCAACATGTGCTCTTGCCATAAAGCAGAAAGCAAAGGCCTGAAGTATACAATCTTTTTAACCTTTCTGGCATTTCATAGATTTCACCTTAATAAAATTCTGAAAACTCCCATTATAGTATAATTAGCTTCCTTTATTTTATTTTATTTTATTTTATTTTATTTTTTTGAGACACCTGTGTAGGTATCTGTGGACACATTTATGAGAATCGGTTGGCCCTGCAACTCTCCCAGACAGTCAAGCTCACTGCCAGGCTAACTTTGGCTTGTGTACCCTCTCCTCTTAGTTTCACCAATACTTGACAGAGTCTGGCTCAGCACAGCTCTGTGGGATGGAGGGCCAGATGGCTCCCAAAGAGCCCTGACCAGAGGCACAGGCCTGTGACCAGGTGTCCTATTCTAGGACAGATGGCTTGAATTGCCTCCTGCTCCCTTTTGCTCTGACAGTCTCTGGGACTACTGAGCGCTGGGGCCACTACAGAAATTGGATGGCGCTTTGCAAAGATGGCTTTTAATTAAGTATCAGGGAGAGTGAGACAATCCAATATTTTCAAAGATGAGTCACTCTGGGATTGGCCTTTTTGCTTGCCTTAGAGGTCTAACCTCTTCCATTCACAGGTGAGAGAAAGAACAATGTAGTCAAGTCAGTTCAGCAGCATGTTGGCAAATCGGAGTCCCAGGCTTGGAGAAGACCTTTGCGGTGAAGGCATGTGGAAAGAGAATGTGGCAAGAGAGCAGCTATCTTCAGGGGAATGTTGGTCTGCCCATTGCCAGGAGGGCTCGTTACTCTGAAAAAGTTTTCAAAGTTTACCTTTGAGCCTCAGTAACTAGGTATTGGCATTTCCCCAGGGTTTAGTGGTTAGTGGAGGCTGACACATCACATAACCCAGGTCACCAGACACCAAATACCAATTGTCTGACTTAAAATACAAACAGTTCTATGAAACAGGACACCCAGTAGTCAGCCTGATGGTCATATCCCCTACCCACAGGAAAACACACCGAAAGCCCACTCAGGCTGCAGATACGTTACTGACGCATCCACCGCCACAGCTAGAGAGATACCCTCAGGAATGTGTTGACTTGATATACCTCCTTTCTGGGCCCCCTAGTCACATTCTTTCTTTACACAAGTTAATACCATTTACTCAGCAGAGGCTTTACACATGCTAATAGAGGCTCCTCAGGCTACACCTTCATCTCAGGACAAGTGGAAACCTTAATTATCCGGTTTCATTTTAATTTTCCATGACAGTAAAAGGTACAGTGACTACAGGACAGTCCTTTCCTGCCTTCCTGGGGTAGTTAATCCTAAAAAACCTCTTGTGGGGCAATTCAAGTTGAAAATGTAATCACTACTTAATTTCAATGGGAAAACATTTTACATGTGCACAGCGTCCCAAAATTAACACCCACTCATGCTAAAACATCAAATCTCATTAAGACAGACACAATTACATCAACAATTACACTGGCTATCATAAACAAAACTAAAGGCATTTTCCCTTCATTAGTTATGATCTCATTAGTTATGAGATTATTATCCCATAATATGGCCATTTACCTGTTGTTTCTTAGCTTTTATGCACTGTACATTTAAGACTAAATTTAGGCCAGGCTCAGTGGCTCACACTTGTAATCCCACCACTTTGAGATGCCAAGGCAGGCGGATAATTTGAGGTCAGGAGTTCACCACCACCCTGGCCAACATGGCGAAACCCTGTCTCTACTAAAAATACAAAAAAAAAAAATTCGTCAGGCACAGTAGTTCATGCCTGTAATCCCAGCATTTTGGGAGGCCAAGGCGGGCAGATCACAAGATCAGAAGTTCGAGACCAGCCTGGCCAATATGCTGAAACCCCGTCTCTACTAAGATACAAAAAAAAAATTTTTAAAATTAGCTGGGCGTGGTGGTGCCCACCTGTAGTCCCAGCTACTCGGAAGACTGAGGCAGAAGAATCACTTGAACCCAGGAGGCGGAGGTAGCAGTGAGCCGAGATTGTGCCACTGCACTCCAGCCTGGCAGCCTGGGTGACAGAGCGTGACTCCATCTCAAAAAAAAAAAAAAAAAAAAAAAAAAGAGGTCGGGCCTATCCTAGTACTTTGGGAGGCCGAGGTGGGCAGATCACTGAGGTCAGGAATTTGAGACCAGCCTGGCCAACGTGGTGAAACCCTGTCTCTACTAAAAATGCAAAAATTAGCTGGGTGTGGTGGTGGGCACCTGTAATCCCAGCTACTCGGGAGGCTGAGGTAGGGGAATTGCTTGAACCCAGGAGACGGAGATTGCAGTAAGCCAAGATCGCACCACTGCACTCCAACCTGGGCGACAGAGTGAAATTCTGTCTCAAAAAAAAAAAAAAAAAAATTAGCTGGGCGTGGTGGTGCACTCCTGTAATCCCAGCTACTCGGGAGGCTGAGGCAGGACCCGGAAGGTGGAGGTTGCAATGAGCTGAGATCGACAGAGAAAGACACTGTCTCAAAAAAAAAAAAAGATATATACGGCCAGGCGGCTGGGAGTTCGCGACCAGCCTGACCAACATGGAGAAATCCTGATTCTACTAAAAATACAAAATTAGCCGGGCCTGGTGGCACATGCCTGTAATCCCAGCTACTCAAGGGGAATCGCTTAAACCCGGGAGGGCAGAGGTTGTGGTGAGCCGAGATCCCGCCATTGCACTCCAGCCTGGGCAACAAGAGCGAAACTCCGTCTAAAAAAAAAAAGACTAAACATACAAAACATATGTAAAAAATGACGTCCAATGTTTGTACAACTTAACCTTTTTTTTTTTTTTTGAGACAAGGTCTCATTCTGTTGCCCAGGCTGGAGTGCAGTGGCATGATCATAGCTCACTGCTCAAGTGATCCTGCCTCAGCTTCCCATCAGAGTAGCTAGGACTACAGACATGCACCACCATTCCTGGCAAATTTTTTTAAAACTTTTTTGAGGCTGGGCACGGTGGCTCATGTCTATAATCCCAGCACTTTGAGAGGCCGAGGCAGGTGGATCACTTGAGGTCAGGAGTTCGAGACCAGCCTGGCCAACATCGTGAAACCCCATCTCTACTAAAAATACAAAAATTAGCTGGGTGTGGGGGTGGGTGCCTGTAATTCCAGCTACTCGGGGAGCAGAGACAGGAGAATTGCTTGAACCCGGGAAGCGGAGGTTGCAGTGAGCAGAGATTCCACCACTGCACTCCAGCCTGGGTGACACAGTGAGACTCCATCTCAAAAAAAAAAAAAAAAAAAAATTTTTTTCGGGCCACGTGCAGTGGCTCACGCCTGTAATCCCAGCACTTTGGGACGCCGAGGCGGGCGGATTACCTAAGGCCAGGAGTTCAAGACCAGCCTGGCCAACATGGTGAAACCCCATCTAATAAAAATACAAAAATTAGCCAGGCGTGGTGGTAGGCGCCTGTAATCCCCGTTACTCGGGAGGCTGAGGCAGGAGAATCACTTGAACCCAGGGGGCAGAGGTTGCAGTGAGCTGAGATTGGGTTATTGCACACCAGCCTGGGGGACAAGAATGAGGCTTCGTCTCAAAAAAAAAAAAAATAACCTTTTTGTAGAGACAGGGTCTTGCTATGTTGCCCAGGCTGAACTTGAATGCCTGGACTCAAGTGATCTTCCCATCTAGGCCTCTCAAAGTGATAAAATTATAGGCGAGAGGCACCAAGCCTGGCCTTAACCTTTGTTTTAAAAAAAAGAGTAACAAGGGCCAGCACGGTGGCTCACGCCTGTAATCCCAGCACTTTGGGAGGCCGAGACGGGCGAATCACGAGGTCAGGAGATCGAGACCATCCTGGCTAACACAGTGAAATCGTGTCTTTACTAAAAATACAAAAAAAAAAATTAGCCGGGCTTGGTGGCGGGTGCCTGTAGTCCCAGCTACTGGGGAGGCTGAGGCAGGAGAATGGCATGAACCCAGGAGGCGGAGCTTTCAGTGAGCTGAGGAGCTGAGATCGCACGAGAGTGAGACTGTCTCAAAAAAATAAATAAATAAATAAAAATTAAAAAAAAAGAAGAGTAACAAAGGCCAGGCACAATGGCTCATGCTTGTAATCCCAACACTTTGGGAGGACAAAGCAGGAGGATCACTTGAGTCCAGGAGTTCAAGACCAGCCTGGGCAACAGGGTGAAACCACATCTCTACAAGAAATACAAAAATTAGCTGGGCGTGATGGTGCACACCTGTGGTCCCAGCTGCTCGGGAGGCTAAGGTAGGAGGATTGCTTGAGCCTGGGAGGCAGAGGCTGCAGTGAGCTGAGATCATGTCACTGCACTCCAGCCTGGGTGAAAGAGAGAGACCCTGTCTCAAAAAAAAAAAAAAAAAAAAAAAAAAGTAACAAGTCTTGGCACAGTTGTTTGTGCCTGTAATCCCAGCACTTTGGGAGGCTGACGCAGGAGGATTGCTTGAGCCCAAGAAAGAGTTCCGGACCAGCCTGGGTAACACAGTTGAGACCTCGAGGCTGACACAGGAGGATTGCCTGAGCCCAGGAGTTCAAGACCAGTCTGGGTAGTACAGTGAGACCCGGCTCAATTAAAAAAAAAAAAAAGTAATAAAATGAATGAAAATCTTGAAAATAAAATTACCTTCACTGAACAAGTGAAATAACAAGAGACTTGATGTATATTATTATGCCTTAAATATGTTTTGCTATAAATCAGCAAAACTACGAGAAATCTGATGAGATAGCTTAAGGTAACATAGACCAGCTCTGTGAAGCTGATGCATGTTGGCTTCAGGCACTCCAAGAAGTACACCAAACAAATCCATCCTGAGCGATGCAAAGACATGCTTTGTGTTTCAGTTTTTATTGCAGAACAAACCACCTCAAAACTTACTGGTTTCACTCTTAAACAATAAGCATTTATTCTTTTTCATCAGTCTGTGGGTTTGCTGGGGAAGTCTTCTGGTCTGGGCCAGCTTAGCTGGGCCTGGATGGTCTAGAATGCTCTTGTTCATATGTCTGGTGGTTGCTGGCAGGCTAGCTGGTCTAAGGGGCCACACTCATACATGTCTGGCAGTTGGTCAGATGTCAGATGGAGTGATGACTATGTGTCTGTCATCATCCATTAGGTTAGTAGGAGTTATCCTCGTGGTAGTGGAAGAGGTCCCAGCAGCAAGAGAAAGCAAGCCCCTGTTGTAATCACTTCTCAAGACACTTCTTGCTTTACATTTGCCAGTGTCCTACAGGACAAAGCAAGTCACACAGCCAAGCCTAGATTCGGTGAGAAACAGACTCCACTTCTGCATTGGAGAAGCTGAAAAACACTGTGGCTATTCTGTTCAACCCACTACCCTTTAGAACCCAAAGTAGAGATTAAATGATATTCCTTGTAACATGAATGGGCACGTATCTCAGGATTTAATCATCTAGGTTTCAGGGCATTCTACATTTTCTGTTACTTATATCATATTTCTGTGATGGGAGGAGCATGCTTTTCTGTTGCAGCTACTGAGGTCAACTAGTACAGCCACTTTCCTAGGCTCTTTTCTATACCTTGAGACAGAGATAAAACTGAAGAGGTAGGCAAGAAGCTAGATCTTCTCAGGGCCCTATAGGCCACATAAAGGAATTTAGGACTTGATCCCAAGAGCAATGCGAAGCCATAGAGCATTTTAAGGAGAAAGATCCGATCACTTGGGCTGTAGTGAAGACAGTAACTCTAGAAGTTTTGCCAGGAAGGAGAATTAGTGAGATAAGGCTTTAGTCAACAGAATGTGGGATTGAGGGAAAGGCTTTTTTTCCTTCTTCTTTTGAAAGCAAAAGATGAGTGAAACTAGAGTTTGCTTGAATACTAATAAAGGATCCAATATTGTAAGAGGTTAAAGGGAGATCCCTAAGAATTGTGAAGGGAAACTTGAACAGCTATGGAGTTTGGTTGTTTTTTTTTTTAGATGGAGTTTTCGCTCTTGTTGCTCAGGCTGGAGTGCAGTGGCACCATCTCGGCTCACTGCAACCTCTGCCTCCCGGGTTCAAGAGATACTCCTGCCTCAGCCTTCCGAGTAGCTGGGATTACAGGTAACTGCCACCATGTCCAGCTAATTTTTGTATTTTTAGTAGAGACGAGGTTTCACCATGTTGGCCAGGCTCGTCTGGAACTCCTGACCTCAAGTGATCTGCCTGCCTTGACCTCCCAAAGTGCTGAGGTTACAGGCATGAGCCACCGCACCCGGCCTGGAGTTTGGCTTTTAAGAAGAAAACTTCATACAATAAAATTGACTTTATTTTTGTTATATACAGTCCTATGGATTTTAACACATGTACAGATTCAAGTAACTACTACCACAATCAGGATTCAAAAGAATTCCATCACCCTAAAATCCTCCTTTTTGCTATCTCTTTAGTCATTCTCTCCACCCGCTTAGCTCCTGGCAATCACTGACGTACTCTCCAAACTATAATTTCAATATTTGTATGAGTGTCATTTGAGACTGACTTACTTGGCATAATCCTTTCATTATTATGTAGTTATAATGCCTACTTGTTGTGTATATCAATACTTTATTCCTTTTTATTGCTAACATTCCATTGGTGTTGGCTTCTGCTGGTATTCCTTAGGTCAGCAAATGATACCATTATTCTAACAATTAGTTGGGCCAAAAACCTTGGCATCATCCTTCACTCTCTTCTCTAGCCTATATGACCAATCCATCAGCAAATCTTAGTGGTTCCACTTTATCTTTTTATTTAGTTATTTTTTTTGAGACAGGGTGTCTCTCTGTTGCCCAGGCTGCAGTGCAGTGGCATGATCATGGCTCTCTACAGCCTCCATCTCCTGGGCTCAAGCCATCCTCCCATCTCAGCCCTGACTAGCTGGGACTACAGGCACACACCATCGCACCTGGCTAATTTTTTTTTTTTTTTTTTTTTGAGATGGAGTCTTGCTCTGTCGCCCAGGCTGGAGTGCAGTGGCATGATCTCGGCTCACTGCAAGCTCCGCCTCCCAGGTTCACGCCATTCTCCTGCCTCAGCCTCCCGAGTAGCTGCGACTACAGGCACCCGCCACCAAGCCCGACTAATTTTTTGTATTTTTGGTAGAGACAGGGTTTCACCGTGTTAGCCAGGATGGTCTCGATCTCCTGACCTTGTGATCCGCCCACCTCTGCCTCCCAAAGTGCTGGGATTACAGGCGTGAGCCACCGCGCCCGGCCATCACCTGGCTAATTTTTGTATTTACTGATAGAGACAGTTTCACCATGTTGCCCAGGCTGTTCTTGAACTCTTAGGCTCGAGCGATCCACCCATCTCAGCCTCCCATAGTGTTGGGATTACAGGCGTGAACCACTGTGCTCACTGGCTCGCTCAGCCAGCTCCACTTTCAAAATACACCTGGAATCCAACCACTTATCACTACCTCCACTGCTGTTACTTAGTTCAGGCCACCATCATCTTCTGCCAAGATTAGTGCTTCTACTCTTACCCCTCTACCCTCATAGTCTATCCTTAACACAACAGCTAGAATGATCCCTTTAGAGATATAAATCTGATCAAGTCACTCTTGTGTTCAAAACTCTACTCTCCAGGGCTTTCAGTGGTGACCGCAAAGTTGTTGCCACAACTGATAAGGCCCTGCATGATAAGGCCCCCGCTACCTTTTTTATCTGGTCTCTTAGCACTCTCCCCATCACTCACTCTGAATCAACATAGTGATCTCCTTGCTATTCCCATAGCACCTCAAGCAGGCTCCTGCCTCAGGGCATTTGAATTTGCTATCTCCTCTGCCTGGAACACTCTCCCCCTAGATATCTACATGGCTCACACCCATTAAGTCAATTGCAGTTTCTGCTTAAGGGCTCCTTATAAATGTTTCTCTAACATCTAAAATAGCAGCTACCTGACACCACTGTCTAATCCCTACCCTGCTTTGTTTTTCATAGCATATATCCCTGACATTACATACTTGTTTTCTCTCCCCGAACTAGTAAAGATCCTTGCGAGCAGGGAATTTGTTTTGTCCATTGCTCAGTAAGCACCTACATGAGTGCCTGGTCTGGCATATAGTGGGAGTTCAATGAATATTTTTGATTGAATAAATAGGAGGTAAGGACAGGATGGGAAGGCAAGTAAGTAGGTTTCTCGATTTCAGGACATTCTACATTTTCTGTTACTTACATGATAAGGAAATCAGGGGAAGTGGTATGGGTATAGGTCAGAGATTTGTAGAGATCGTGGAGAGCAAGTTGACTAGAAAAATATAATGAAATTTCTAGTCACAGTTCACAGTCTTTTTTTTTGAGACGGAGTCTTGCTCTGTCACCCGGGCTGGAGTGCAGTGGCACAATCTCAGCTCAATGCAACCTCCACCTCCCGGGTTCAAGCAATTCTTCTGCCTCAGCCTCCAAAGAAGCTGGGATTACAAGTGCTTGCTACTGCGCTCAGCTAATTTTTGTATTTTTAATAGAGACAGGGTTTCACAATGTTGGCCAGGCTGGTCTCGAACTCCTGACCTCATGATCCACCCACCTCGGCCTCCCAAAGTGCTGGGATTACAGGTGTGAGCCACCACACCTGACCCACAGTCCATTTAAAGTTGGTCTTTATTAATGTAGTGATGCCAATCTGTTCAGCAGGACACTATTTTCTTTTTTTTTTTTTTTTTTTTTTGAGGTGGAGTTTTGCTCTTGTTGCCCAGGCTGGAGTGCAATGATGCAATCTCAGCTCACAGTAACCTCTGCCTCTCAGGTTCAAGCTCTCCTGCCTCAGCCTCTGGAGTAGCAGGGATTACAGGTCTTCGCCACCACGCCCGGCTAATTTTTGTATTTTTAGTAGACAGGGTTTCACCATGTTGGTCAGGCTGGTCTCAAACTCCTGACCTCAGGCGATCCACCCGCCTCGGACTCCCAAAGTGCTGGGATTACAGGCGTGAGCCATCGTGCCCGGCCTCAACAGGACAATTTTTTTTTTTTTTTTTTTTGAGATGAAATCTCACTCTGTCACCCAGACTGGAGTGCAGTGGTGCGATCTCGGCTCACTGCAACCTCCACCCTCCGGGTTCAAGCGATTCTTCTGCCTCAGCCTCCCCAGTAGCTGGGACTACAGGCATGCGCCACCACACCCAGCTAATTTTTGTATTTTTAGTAGAGACAGGGTTTCACCATATTGGCCAGGCTGGTTTCTAACTCCTGACCTCGTGATCCACCCACCTCGGCCTCGGGATTACAGGCGTAAGCCACCGCGCCCAGCAACAGGACAACTTTCTATGACAAGGTACAAGCAAGGAGAAACACATAGGTCCATCCAGGGTGAGGGATTTCGTTGGGGAAAAAGGAGTGTTGTGGTGGGATTAAGATTAAGTAGGGGCAGGACTGTATTAATGTACCACTGAATCTCAAAAGGATAAGGAGGGAAGTGAAGAGGGGATTAATGTATAAGAGATAAAGAGAGGCTTTCAACCGATTAGATGCTCTGCTCTGATAAAGTGAAAGAACAGGCTGGGTGCAGTGGCTTACGCCTATAATCCCAGCACTATGGGAGGCCGAGGCGAGCGGATCACCAGAGTTCAGGAGTTCGAGACCAGCCTGGCCAATATGGCGAAACCTGTCTCTACTAAAAGTGCAAAAATTAGCTGGCTTGGTGGCGCACACCTGTAATCCTAGCTACTCGAGAGGCTGAGTCAGTAGAATTGCTTGAACCCCGGAGGCGGAGGTTGCAGTGAGCTGAGGTTGCGCCACTGCACTCCAGCCTGGGCGACAGAGCAAGACTCCTTCTAAAAAAAAAAAAAAAGTGAAATAACAGTAACAACAGTTATGCTGTAATTCTATTTTTTTTTGGTGGGGGGGAACAGTGTCTCTGTCACCCAGGCTGGAGTGCAGTGGCACAATCATGGCTCACTGCAACCTCCACCTCTCCTGGGCTCAGGTGATCTCCCACCTCAGCCTCCCGAGTAAATGGGACCACAAGCATGCGCCAAAACGCCTCATTAAGTTTTGTATTTTTTATAGAGATGGGGTATCGCCTTGTTGCCCAGGCTGCTCTCCAACTACTGGGCCCAAGAGATCCGCCTGCCTCAGCCTTCCAAAGTGCTGAAATTACAGGCGTGAGCTATTGCATCAGGCCTCTAATTCAAAAGTAGTCAAGCTGAGAGAATAGCAGGCTGTAGTTGAAAAGAGCGTTGTTCAAATTACTGAGTCGTAACGCGATAGCGTTTCGAGGGACAAGGTTCAGGTTTAACTGGGATTGGGAGGCTGATATAAGGGTCGCTAAAGACGAGGCCCGATGTTGAATGGGTTGGCCACATAGGCTCTGAAATTATCAAAGATGGTCAGACGGGAGACAGACAAGGAGCTGGATACACAGATCGGCAGATTATCTCCAAACGGGGTGAAGTAGGTGACAGAGTCTAAGGGGAAGGGTTGAAGAAGCAAGTGTTTTTACAAGAGGTGACAGCACCTGGCACATAATCCTGACCTCTGCAAACTGAGACCTGAGAATACTAATTCACATGAGAAAGTTTCAAGGGACGCAACATTCTCGGGACAGCCAGGTCTCTGTCCCAGGAAGGAGCGGAGAAGTTTAGATACAAGCTGATCTAAACACGGGAACCCCTGAGGAAGACCGGCTTGAAGGCAGGAGATTGAGGAGGGGACCGAAGCGGCGGCAAACCCTACACTCTGCTTTTTAGTTACTTTCCTCCCAGCCAACCGCCCAAGCCACACCAACCTCCGCAATAGAAAACGCTCGGAGAACACGATCTCCCGCCCGGCTCTTTTCAACTCCCCGCGGAAGTGCTCACACCGGAACCTCTCTGTGTCCGCACTTTGCCATTGGCCAAGGCTTCCGCCCGCTTCCATTCGCTTCCTCCCACAACTCAGTCGGGCTGCGCGGTTCATAGGAGTCACTTCCGCCTCGTCCCACCGCCCCCCCCGCCCCCCGGTCCGTTTTTAGCTGCTTCCGGCTTCGGCCCAGCCCCGCCCCCTGTGGCCCCGCCCCGCCCCCGCCCCCTCCCCTGGCCGGCGGTCCGGCCCCGCGGCGCCGCTTCCGGTGCGGGCCCCGCCCCGGCTGTGGCCCCCGGCTGCGGAGGAGGCCGAGACGCAGCTGCCGCTCGGGGGCCTGAGCGGCCGCCTCCGCCGCCACCCGAAAACCCGGAGCGCCCCACACAGGTAAGCGGCGCGGGTCCGGGCTCCCTCGGGCATGGCGGGAGAGGAGGCTGCGACAGGTGGAGGGGCCGAGGCCAGGAGCCGAGGCAGGTGTGGAGAGAGAGGGGAAGGCGCGGGTCGGGGGCGCGGGGACCGCGAAGGAAAGTGAGAGGCCGCGGGAGCCCCGAGCGCCCTGTGCCCATTAGGGCATTTGAGATAAAGCGATGAGAAGGGTGAGGGGCCCTGGAGCTGAGTGGGCGCGCAGATAGGTGGGGCGGGGGCCATCGGGAAAGAGCCAGCGGATTGGCTGGAAGGGTTGGTAGAGGTAAAAGTGATAGGGCTGAATGGGGGGAGGTGAATAAAGAATCGGGGGAGGCGTGCAGGGGTGACCGGGAGGTGGGCTGTGGGGCTTACAGGGGCCCGGGGCCAAAAGAATCCGGCAGCAAAGGCAGGGGAATGGTCAGCAGGCCGGGTTCAAAGTTGCAGGTAGTCCGTTGTACCCGGCTTGGTGGTCCGGGAACTTTAGGGGAAATGGGGGAGGGGCCCGTGTGAAGGGATGAAGAGGTTTAGATTTGAGACATAAGTTCTCCAAATGTAGGCAGGTGGCATTGTTTGGATCGCTGGCTGCTTAGGGACTGCGGGAAGATGGGCTCTTTGTGGGAGGGTGTGTGTATTGAGTTGTAGAACTGACTCATCTCAGTCTTACTATAAGAGGCTGTGGGAGGGACACCTCCCCCTCTGCTGGGGACAGCATTCAGAGAAGATGGTGCCACAAGACAAGAAGCAGTTGTTCAGTGACTGGCAGGACTTGGTTGAGAAGTTATTCCGATCGTGATTGATTGACTGTAATGACTATGAGGACATTTAAAATGAACACCGAATTATTTGCTTTATTCTGTAATTTTCTTTGACCCAAATTGTTTTCATTTTAAATGAACACTTTTGCCAACTGAATTTAATGTGGATGTAAATCTTGTCACGCTTTTTTACACTGTAAGAAGAGCTAAAGCAGAATGAAAGTATTGCTGCAAGCGTAACTCACACTTTCTAAAGTGCCAAGAGAGGAAGTAAAGGCAGTAAGAGGCAAATTGGAATGCGAATCTTTCACAGAACACAAAAGGCACAAACAGGGCTATAAGATAAACAGAAAATGAGAACTTTTAATCTCTACTGATTGGCCTAGATTTAAAAATTGTGCCCTTTTTTACTCTAACCTGGAAAAAATCTTAAATCCAAGCAGTTTTTATTGCTAAAGATGTGATTACTTCTCCGTGAATTTTTGAAGATGCGAAAGACACTTTGTTTTTTGTCTTTCGACCCAATCCTAAAACACTGGAACAATGCAGATATCAAGTCCCAACATGTGCAGTGCAGCTTCTTTCATGTGATGACAAAATTGTACGCCATGTTGCAAGTCCTGTTCACCTAAAATTGCCCTTGCATAGTAATCCATTCAGTTATGGAGACTTGCTGAAGAAACATAACTCAAGTGAAGTTTGTTGGGGGTGAGGGCCTGCAGGGGAGAGGTGGGGGAGTTAAAGGAGAAGAGGGTGTGAAAGTGATGTGTGTTTGGAGACTGATTGGTAAGAATGCAGATAAACCTGCCCCCAGAATGCTTTTGGCCCGAAAGCCTTTTCTTTTTGTATTTGTCAGAGAATATCATAGTAGAAATGAATCAGAAAGAAAGGGGATGTGAAGAGATTTACTTGGCTGTTTATAAAAAAGAAGGAGCATTAACTTGTTGTTCAGACAATGTTGATATCTGTTTCAAATTAATTAACTTTAAAATCTCCAGAGGAATTCCCCCGTTTGCTTTTGAGTGACGATTGCAATTTGAGACTCTTGCCTCCTTGCGTGTTTCTTTCATGTTGTTGAAATTGGATTCTTTTTGAGGCTATAATGTCCAGTTAGTATGGCTCAGTCCACTCAACAAGCAGGCTGGCAATTTGATCAGGGAAATTTGAAAAGTTTAAAACCAAGAGCAGCTTGCTTGGTCTTGCTTTTTCTATGACAGTAAAACTGTCTGCCTGATAGTTCTGTGTCTAGCTTAGAGGTGATATCTTTGTCCTGTGGGCTTGGGAACATATTCTCTCTTTTGCAGGCAGGTCCTTCTTTTCCTTTATTATTATTGTTTGCATAATTATGCTTCTGCTACAGTGCAAACCCAGTTACCTTTTCAGTAATTAATGTTCAGTAACATTAATTCAGCAACAGATTAATGTTTGATAATGTAGAGGAAGAGAGATCAGAACACGTTAGCAGACTGGATATTGGCTGGATGTACTTCTTTTAAAGCCCTCAACAGTCTGCTGCTACTACTGAAATTCATTCCCTATTTCCCCTCTTAGATCCTGTTTCTCTTCTTCACACCTTTTCCTACCCACCCACGAAACCCCCACCACTCACTCATCTTAAAACTCAGGTTTAGGAGCATATGTTTAGCTTTCGGAACTCATGGCCCTCTACTGGAGAAAAGGAAACCTTTTTATACCTGTTTTACATAGTTGTTTTCTCCCCCTCCTTCTTTGTGGTTTCTGTTAATCACTAAGGTTTAGACCCAGTGTGCCTGGTGGGCTGTGCCCAGGTTCAGAGTCATGCCACTCTGTGGGTGAAGCTTGAGGCAATAATGGAGCCACTTCAGCAGCAGCAGCAGCAGCAGCAGAAGCGGCAGCAGCAGCAGCAGCAACAGAAGCAGCCACACCTGGCTCCTCTGCAGATGGATGCCAGAGAGAAGCAGGGCCAGCAGATGAGAGAAGCCCAGTTCTTGTATGCCCAAAAGCTGGTCACACAGCCGACTCTCCTTTCCGCCACACCTGGGAGGCCTTCTGGCAGCACTCCCTTAGGTCCCTTAGCCAGAGTTCCACCCACCACAGCAGTGGCCCAAGTCTTTGAACGGGGCAACATGAACTCAGAGCCTGAGGAAGAGGACGGAGGTTTGGAAGATGAGGATGGGGATGATGAAGTTGCAGAGGTGGCTGAGAAAGAAACCCAGGCTGCTTCAAAATATTTTCATGTGCAGAAAGTAGCTCGCCAAGATCCCAGAGTGGCACCTATGTCCAATCTACTTCCAGCACCAGGGCTCCCACCACATGGACAACAAGCTAAAGAAGACCATACCAAAGATGCTTCCAAGTCCTCACCTTCTGTCTCCACAGCAGGGCAGCCGAACTGGAATCTGGATGAGCAGCTCAAGCAGGTCAGTCTTTCTGGTATTGGAGGTCATTTGTTCTTCCTAAAGGCCGGAGAGGGGTAACGGACTGACAGGGTCAGGGGCTGTGCCAGTCTGTGCCTTCTCACCCCACTTCAGTGACCAACAGCCTAGACATGAATAGACTTTGGATTTTGGATTTTTTTCTTATTTAATATTTATTTTCTTCATTAAAGCAATGAAGTGTATGTTACTCTTTTTTTTTTTTTGGACATGGAGTTTTACTCTGTCGCCCAGGCTGGAGTGCAGTGGTGTGATCTCGGCTCACTGCAACCTCCACCTCCCAGGTTCAAGCAATTCTCCTGCCTCAGTCTCCTGACTATCTGGGACTATAGGCGCGTGCCACTATGCCTGGCTAATTTTTTGCATTTTTAGCAGAGACGAGGTTTCACCATGTTAGCCAAGATGGTCTCGATCTCCTGACCTCATGATCTGCCCACCTCGGCATCCCGAAGTGTTGGGATTACAGGTGTGAGCCACCGCCCCTGGCCTGTATGTTACTCTTAATATAGGTTTTTCCAAGTTTGATGTGAAAGAATGTCAATACAATCTTCTTTTTTAAAGGAAGGATGAAGTTGCAACAATGTTGTGAGGAATATCTAAAATGAGATGTGTGACTAATTACAGCTTTTCTAATAATAATGTTTTCTAACAGTAATGTAAAAGAACGTTCTTGCCTAAGACAGTTTCTTAGCTCCAGGCTAACCCTCTTTAAGAACAGTTGGTTGTTTGGAGCTAAACACAGCTGACAAGAAACACTTGCATTGTATATATTTTCCAACAAAGAGCCTTGTAGACATGATTTCATTTCACTCTTACATCATCCCCTTGACAACAGGGAAGGGTAGACCTCAAAATTTCCTTTTTAGTCAAGGAAAGCTGAAGTGACTTCCAAATGGCTGAGCATCAGAGTCAGTTAGGGAGCTTTTTAAAAAATACAGATTGCTGAGTCCTAATGAATTATCTTGGAGGATGGAGCCTAGGGAATCTTTGTTCTCAACCAAGCCTCTTCTCTTTCTGACCCATAATATAGTTTTTCCTCGCCCAAAGGATGGGAGTGATGATAAGTTGTTCCAGCTTAAGTGACTTGTTGGTGCTTAGTAAGGGAGTTCATGGGTACCCTGCAGAAGCACACACACTTCTTGTGATCCAGTGGTACTGTTTAGAAATCATTTGTGAAAAGCTGTGGGTTTTCACAGGGCAACTGAGAAGTCATATAAGAAAGGTCCTTTGGAACCCGAAAAATCAAACCTCTTGGATCAGGAGGTCTGTACAGTAGATCTGAGTTTTACAACAATAGTGTTTGCAGCCAGCAGTGGGATTCAAATCCCATCACTTCCAAATATTGCCCTTGTGATTTTTTAGTAGGGCTCTGAATTGCTCTGAGCCTGTGTCTTCTCATCTGTGAAATAAAAAGAATGCCACTGCCTCCCATGGATGTTTTAAGGATTAACTGAGCTAGCACATGTGAAAGCCTGTCCAGTGCCAGGCACATGGTAGGTAATAGTGCCCGGGGGAGCTCTTTTATGTAAACAGTGCCACCCTCTCCTGCATCACACAGATATGCCTCTGAAGTGGGAGAGGTACTGAGATACACAGAGGTTTTCGCTCACATCACCCAGGGAGATAGTGGCAGAGCTAGGACTAGAATCAGAGAATCCCAACTTCCACGACAGCAGCACCCTGGCCGCCAGCCCAGACCCGCCTCCCACTGATTGCTTTGGTTTAGCAAAACATCTGTGAGTTGCCGGCTGCCCCCGCACTGCTGTGTGGTTGGCAGAGTTCCATACCGGCCGCTGAGTCAGCTTATAGCGGGATCCTGCCCTGACAGCGCTGGGAAAGTTCAGGCCCGAGGCGGCTGGGCTGCCCCCGCCTTGGCAGCTGGCCAGCGTCTGCGTGTGTGCAGTCGTTCCTAGAAAGTGCAGCCGCATGCGAGGAACAAGTGGAGCTCCAGAGCCTGTCTGTCTTCAGGAAGTGTAGCAGGTGTTGAGGTCAAGCCATTAGAGGTTTAAAAAAAGACTCTTCAGAACTGGCGTGTGCATGTGCACACGTGTGCACCGTGGCAGGGCACCCAGCACCATGTTATCTAGATGGTGGCAGCCCTATGACTACGTAGCTGAGTATTCAGGGCCTGGCTGTTGGCATTTGAAACTCTTTGCGTTCACTTTATGTTTCTGAGGCATATTCACTAATTATAGACTGCTTGGCAGAGCACCTGCCAAAATGTTTTATAAATACCACAGTAGCTGAGGTATAATCCCTCACCCGAAATTTACCTTCCCTCAGGATTTGGAGATCAAGAACTGAACTGGGGGGCTTTGGGTAGCAATGACTTAAACCCTCAGATGTGCACGTCCTTTTCCCCTTTAATTTTTAACATTGATTTGGTCTGTGCTCTCCTTGTCTATAAATCCTGCTTTTAAAGGAGTAAATCATGTGCTTGGGGATTTTAAAACTTTTTTTTAGTTATATTTTAGAAGGGCCAAAAATAATAATATTCTTGGGGAGAGCCTGTAGAAACCATTACAGATCATTAGACTAGCTTGTTTTGTTGTTCACAATCTTTTCTTTATGAAACTTAATGGAGTGCAAAAATAGAATATCCCTTGCTCCAGCAACAATTACAAAGACCTTTACAGTTGACACAGATCTTTCCCCTTCCCCACCCCTGACACAGAGTGCACTCTGTTGCCCAGGCTGGAGTGCAGTGGCGCGATCTCGGCTCCCTGCAACCTCCGCCTCCTGAGTTCAAGTGATTTTCGTGCCTCACCCTCCCTAGCAGCTGAGATTACAGGCATATGCTACCATACCTGGCTAATTTATTTTTTAATTTTTATTTATTTTTTGTATTTTTAGTAGAGATGGTTTCGTCATGTTGGCCAGGCTGGTCTCAAACTCCTGACCTCAAGTGATCTGCCTGTCCTGGTCTCCCAAAGTGCTGGGATTACAGGCGTGAGCCACCGCGCCCACCCTGACACAGATCTTATTGTTAATGTGATACAGTTCTTTTGAACAACAAACTTTTACAGAGGCTTCTTTGTGCCAGACCTGTGCTGTATGAAACAAGGCATGTTTCTCCCTCAGGGAGTTCAGGTCTAGCGGTGGCAGTGTGGGAACCTCAAGGGGGATTCGAACTTGGGTTACAATAATTTGATTCTGTCCTGAGTCAACTGGAGCCCAGCCACACAGTCTGTGCTATGGCAGAGATATTTTAAAACAGAGTTTTGTTTCAAACATTCACATGCCAAAGTTTAAAAAGTTAATTTTGTCTACAGCATAGCATAGCTTGGCAAACCAACAGGAATACTCAGAAGTATTTTGCAAGATTTTGGGGTAAGGGAGGACAGGCATCTGCTAACTGAAAAGTGAAACTGGGAAAGCTTAAGGGTTCCAGAGATTATTCTTTGCATCTGAAATCCCTTACTTAGAACATGTAAAGTCAAAATTATTTCGTGGATTCTCTTTGAAGAAACTCTTAGAAAATATTTGCTTCTCAAAGCCTGGATTGTTAGGGTGTGGTATTATTCTCTGACACCACAGTGATGGGAAGATGGATAACGCCATTGAGCCAAGCGTTCTAAAACCCATCAGATTCCTATGGGCAGAGTAAATAATTGTAAAACAAGAAAACGGACAAAGAACTGAGTGTTCCTTTTCTCAAAGGAGATCATACAGCCAACTAAGGGATGTTGCTGGCCTTTTGGGGGTGGTGTTCTCTCCCTCTGGTAGAAGGTGGTTCAAGCAGTACAGGCTGGGTCTGTCTTGAGCCCATTGGTAGAGCTAGGTTACTAGAAGGGTGTAGACCCCCTTTGATAGAATAGAAAGAAGAAAGATGGCTTGGCAGGCATGTGGGGCCAGGGTGCGTGTGTCCGATTTTCTGCATACTTTGGCAGTCAATTTGGTTACTGCATGTGGCTGTGATCCAACCATGGGCTTAACATAAATTCACAGCCAATTCAGTTGAAAGCACTGGGAGCCATTGCACAATAAATGTTGGCCCCCTCCTCTACCCTTCCCCTTCTAGCATGTTTTACGAGATTTTGTTTTGTGACTGCCTTCTAGGATGGAAGGGTTTAATTTCAGAATATTTGCAATTAAAGAATTCCTAACGTCCTAAAGCTTGCTAATCACATGTATTAACAAGGACAGGGTATTACCAATTTCGAACACCTCCAAGCTGCTTGGGGCACCCTCAGCTCATGACAGTTGCGTGGGTTCTCTCTGAATTTGTTGGAGAAGCACTTCTGCAATACAGAAGCAAAGGAAGCTCCATGGCAAATGGGAAGAATTGCCATATTAGATGGGCACTGGGAGAGACAAAGGGAATGTGATTTGAGAAGAGGGAGTTTCATGTTTGTTTTTGTTTTTTGGGGGGTTTTTTTTTGCCTATTCTTAACCATGAGCAAAATCAATCTCATCTTACCATGAGAGGTGACTTCCTGCTGGGCAATTAGTGGAGACTACTGTCCGTTTCTTCTAATGCCATGACTGACTGGCTGGTGTCCAGAAGCCATCCTTCTAATTAAGGTGTAGTCCCTTGGGATAGGTCTACTTGTCTTTCTTTCTTTTTTTTTTTTTTTTGAGATGGTGTCTCGCTGTCACCCAGGCTAGAGTGCAGTGGCGCGATCTCGGTTCACTGCAGGCTCCACCCCCCGGGGTTCACGCCATTCTCCTGCCTCAGCCTCCCGAGGAGCTGGGACTACAGGCGCCCGCCACCGCGCCCGCCACCACACCCGGCTAATTTTTTGTATTTTTAGTAGAGACGGGGTTTCACCGTGTTAGCCAGGATGGTCTCGATCTCCTGACCTCATGATCCGCCCGCCTCGGCCTCCCAAAGTGCTGGGATTACAGGCGTGAGCCACTGTGCCCGGCCGGGATAGGCCTACTTTTCTTGGTAGATACTGCATGACTATCATTAGCTGGGTGTGGTGGCAGGTGCCTGCAGTCCCAAGCTACTCGGGAGGCTGAGGCAGGAGAATGTCATGAACCTGGGAGGCAGAACTTGCAGTAAGCTGAGATCACACCACCGCACTCCAGCCTGGGCGACAGAGCGAGACTCCATCTCAAAAAGAAAAAAGGAAAAAAAAAAAAAAGACCCTACTTCCACCACTTGCTTGCTTTAGTACTTTGGACAAGCGTTCTAATCTGCCTCTCTGAACCCATGCATCAATCTATTCCAGAGGATGATAATCCTCTCCCACTATCCTCAGGAAGTGATTTTAAGGATATTACAAAGGTAGAAGAAAAATATGAATGTGAAAGAGCTTTGCAAGGTTAGGGCGAATTGTCATGAACACCTAAGTCCTTTTTGAAGCTACCATTGTCCCTCATATGCAGGGGATTGGTTCCAAGACCCCCACATATACCAAAATTTAAGCAAACTCAAGTCCTGCAGTCAGCTCTGTGGAACCCACATATATTAAAAATCAGTCTTCCATATACATGGGTTTCACACCTCGTAAATTTAGCCTTTGATCCGAGTTGGGTTGAAAATAGTTTACATATAGGTGGACCCAGGCAGTTCAAATCCAAGCAGTTCAAATCAAATTTTTCAGTCTTTATGACCTTTGTAGGTAAGATGCTCCATAAATCCTACCCACTACTCTAAAACAACTCCTTTTCAGGTTTTCTAGAGCCATGACTACACTCTGGTGTTCTGAAGTTCTCTGAAACCTTTCAGGATTATGTGAGCTTAAACCATGGCGCTTCTGAAGCTGTATCTTTCCATATTAGCATAGGGATATGTTTGTATTGTTCTTTAGGTAGAAGTAAGCTTTATAGATACTAAGTCCTTATAAATACACAATCACTGACTTGACTTGGGTCCTTACCCTCTCACCAGAGGCTAATTTCTCTACATGTGTCCCAGATCCCATCCCCTCCCAGGTTTCCAGGGAGTTGCTCCATCAGTGAACCCTCCATTTCCTGACTCTTGGGGCTCATTCTCTTCTAGGCCTTTTCCACATTTACACATCTTCTCTCTCTCAGACTTAAAAACAAGCAAACAACAACAAAAACCTTTAATCTTAAATTTTACCTGAGTCAGTTGTTAACAAGGAAATGAGAGACCACTTTTAAAAAATTTCCTCTTGATGGCACATTATTGCCAGCTTTTTTTCTATTCCTAACTATCCCCCACTTCCTTGCAACAAAGCTTCTCAAAGGAATTGGTTTTACCCTTTATTTCCATTTGTCACCTCCTACTCACTCCTCAGCATACTCTAGTCTGATCTCTGTTTCTTCCATGTCCCTGAAGTTCCATGTTGCTAAGCCCAGCCTTCCCTGACCTCATTGATTTCTCAGCATTATTGAATAAAGAGTACTCCCTCTTTGAACATTCTCTTCTTTTGCTTTCTATAATCCTTCATTCTGCTTATGCTTATTTTCTTTCTTTTCCTTTTCCTTTTTCTTTCTTTCTTTTTTTTTTTTTTTTTTTTTTGAGACGGAGTCTCGCTCTGCCGCCCAGGCTAGAGTGCAGTGGTGTGATCTTGGCTCACTGCAATCTCTGCCTCCCGGGTTCAAGCGATTCTCCTGCCTCAGCCTCTCAAGTAGCTGGGACGACAGGTGCATGCCACCACGCCCGGCTAATTTTTTTGTATTTTTAGTAGAGATGGGGTTTCACTATGTTAGCCAGGATGGTCTCAATCTCCTGACCTCGTGATCCACCCGCCTCGGCCTCCCAAAGTGCTGGGATTGCAGGCGTGTGCCACCGCACCCAGCCGGCCTTCCTTCCTTCCTTGCTTTTTTAGACAGGGTCTCGCTCTGTTGCACAGGTTAGAGTGTAGTGGCACAAACACAGCTCACTGCAGCCTTGACCTCTTGAGCTCAGGTGATCCTCCTGCCTCAGCCTGCTGAGTAACTGGGACTACAGGCATGCATCACTATTCCTGACTAATTTTATTTTTGTGAGATGGGGTCTCACCATGTTGCCCAGGCTGGTCTTGAACTCCTGGACGCAAGCAATCCTCCCACTTCGGCCTCCCAGAGTGTGGGGATTACATACGTGAGCCACTGCACCCGACCTGTTTATTTTCCTTTATCTCTTCAACTGTTTCTCTTCTGTCCAGCCTCTGAAATGCCAAGTTCCCCAGGGTTTACACCTAAGCTTACTTCTCTGTATGTTCTCCCTGAGCAGTTTCACTCTCATGGCTTTAAATACTATCTGTAAGCCAGTGGGACTCCAGTATATATTGTTTGAGCCCACATTTCTAGTCTAAGGTATCCCCAACTCCCTGCTTGGCATTTCTGTTGAGACATTTTACTAGCATCTCAAGTTAAATACCTGTGAGACTGAACTCTTGATTTCCAACTTACTCCCCTACAATTATTTCCTCTTTTACTGTCCTCAGTAAATGGCATTTCTGTCCACTTATTCATATCAAAACCTCAGAGTTGACTGTCTTTCATACCTCCTGCTCTGTTACTCCCTATGTCTAGTCCATCACCAAGTCTTAGCAGCTCTCTCATCTAAGTATCTACTCTAGAGTATTGCCACTCCTGCCTTCTGCATCGTCACCTACCTGGTCCAGACTACCTACCTACCACTATAGCTCTCAACAGGTTTCTCTTCCCACCCCGTCCCCCATTCTAATCCATGCTCTACACAGCAGCTAGAGCCATCTTCTAAAAAACAAATCAGATTATGTCACTGCGTTAATGCCCTCCAAGTATGATGTCAGTTGCTCTAATTATAAAATCCAAAATCTGCATGATCTGACCCTTGCCTGCTTATCCAGCCTTATCTTTTGACAATCTCCTGGTCTATCACTGTGCTGCAGTTACCCTGACCTTTGCATATGCTGGTCCTTCTGTCTAGAACACTCTTGTCTAGGCAAACTTACTCAGCCTTCGGGTCGCTCCTTTAACCATCACTTCCTCAAAGGCACTGTCTTCACTCTTAGTGTAGATCAGGTCCTCCTGTTATGTCCCTGTCATTGAACATTATACTTTTATATTTGTGCAGTTATTTTGTTTATTTCTTTGGTATCTGATTTCTACTCTAGATGGTAAGCTCCAAGAGGACAGGGACCATGTTTGTTTTGCTTATCGTTGTACCCTAGCACCCAACAGTGATGGCACATGGTAGGCACTCAAATATTGGTTTCTTCCACTTTCTGTGGTTTATTTTGTTCTTTCTAAATGCAAAAGGCTCCATTTCTTTTGTTTTCTGTTTTGTTTTGAGACAGGATCTCACTCTGTTGCCCAGGCTGGAGTGCAGTGGCATGATCATGGCTCACCTCAGCCTCAACCTCCTGGGCTCAGGTTGATTCTCCCACCTTGGCCTCCTAGGGATTACAGTCCCTCCTTGGGACTACAGGCACGCACCACCACACCCAACTAACTTTTGTTATTTTTTGTAGAGGTGGGGTTTCACCATGTTGCCCAAGCTGGTCTTGAACTCCTAGGCTCAAGCAATTCACCCTCCTTGGTCTCCCAAAGTGCTGGGATTACAGGCATGAGCCACTGTGCCCGGCATTCCATTTTGTTTGTTTAAAATAGATTTTATTTTTTTAGATCACTTTTAGGTTCACAGCAAAATTGAGCAGAATGTGCAGAGATTTCCCATATGCCTCCTCCTCCCACACCTGCACAACCTCCTGTCAAAATCCTGCACCAGAGTAGTATGTTTGTTATAACTGATGAACCTACATTGACACATTATTATCACCCAGAGTCCATAGTTTACTTTAGTGTTCTTGATACTGTGTATTCTATAGAAATTTTTTTTTTTTTGAGATGGAGTTTTGCTCTTGTTGTCCAGGCTAGAGCGCAATGGTGCAATCTCGGCTCACTGCAACCTACACCTCCCAGGTTCAAGCGGTTCTCCTGCCTCAGCCTCCCAAGTAGCTGGGATTACAGGCATACGCCACCACACCCGGCTAATTTTGTATTTTTAGTAGAAACGGGGTTTCTCCATGTTGGTCAGGCTGGTCTCGAACTCCCGACCTCAGGTGATCCACACACCTTGGCCTCCCGAAGTGCTGGGATTACAGGCATGAGCCACCACGCCTAGCCTATTCTATGGATTTTGACAAATGTGTAACGATATGTATCCACCATTGTAGTATCACACAGAGCAGTTTCACTGTCCTAGAAATTCTCTGTGCTTCACCTATTCATCTTTCCCTCCCCCTTAACCCCTGGCAGCCCCTGATTTTTTTCCCGTCTATGGTTTTGTCTCTTCCAGAATGTTATATGGTGGGATCATTAATGTAGCCTTTTTAGATTGGCTTTCTCCACTTAGTAATGTGCATTTAAGCTTCCTCTATATCTTTTTATGGCTTGATAGCTTATTTCTTTTTGTGCTGAATAATATTTCATTTTCTGGACATACCACAGTTTATCCATTCACCTTACTGAAGGACGTCTTGGTTGCTTCAAAGTTTTGGCAATTATGAATAAAGCTGTCATACACATCTGTATACAAGTTTTTATGTAGATATAAGTTTCAGTTCATCTGGGTAAATACCAAGAAGCGTGATTGCTGTATTGTGTGGTAAGAGTATTTTTAGCTTTCTAAGAAACTGCCCAACTGTGTCTCAAATTGGCTGTACCATTTTGCATTCCTGTCAGCAGCGAATGAGCTTCTGTTGCTCCACATCCTCACCAGCATTTGGTATTGTTACTGCTTTGGATTTTGGCCATGTTCCTTTAACTGAAATTTTTATTTAGCTAATTATAGATTCACATGGAGTTGAAAGAAAGCAATGTCATGTACACTTTGTGCAGTTTCCCTATGGTGACAGCATACACAGGTATAGTATGCTGTCACACCTGGATATTGATGTTGATGTCATCCACTGATCCTATTTAGATTTCTTCCTCAGTTTTACGTGTACTCATTTGTGTGTGTTCTGTTTTTAAGCCATTTTAGTTGTACGTTGAACACATTTTTAGAAATTCTTGTTACTTAATAAATGCATTCGAGGCTATAGAGTTTTCCCTGGATCTCACTTTTGCTGTACCCCACAAGTTCTGATGTGTGGTGCTTTCATTGTTGGTTAGTACTAAACATTTCATAATTTCAGTTTTAATTGCTTCTTCAACTCATGGATTGTTAAAAGTATTTTTTGGTTTCCAAATATGTGGGTTTTATCTCTTTTCCAGTATTATTTTATAGCTTAATTACATTGTAGTTGGGAAACGAGCATGGTATCAATTCTCTGAAATTTAAGATATTCTTTGTGTTGGCCTTATGTGTGATTAGTTTCTATAAATGTTCCATGTGTGCATGGAGAGAATGTATGTTAATCCATTTCATTATACGGATTAGTGATACATTTGGATCTATTTCTGCTCTCCTTTTTTTGTTTTGTTTTTTAATTTTTATTTATTTATTTATTTATTTATTATTTTTTGAGACAGAGTTTCGCTCTTGTTGCCCAGGCTGGAGTGCAATGGCGCGATCTCGGCTCACTGCAACCTCCACCTCCTGGGTTCAAGAGATTCTCCTGCCTCAGCCTCCTGAGTAGCTGGGATTACAGGCATGCGCCACCACACCCAGCTAATTTTGTATTTTTTTTTTTGTTTGTTTATTTTTTTTGAGACAGAGTCTCGCTGTGTCGCTCAGGCTAAAGTGCAGTGGTGCGATCTTGGCTCACTGCGAGCTCCGCCTCCTGGGTTCATGCCATTCTCCTGCCTCAGCCTCCCAAGTAGCTGGGACTACAGGTGCTTGCCACAACGCCTGGCTAATTTTTTGTATTTTTAGTAGAGAACGGGTTTTCTCCATGTTGGTCAGGCTGGTCTTGATCTCCTGACCTCAGGTGATCCACCCACCTCGGCCTCCGAAAGTGCTGAGATTACAGGCATGAGCTACCATGCCCAGCCCTGTTTGTTTTTGAGATGGAGCCTCTCTCTGTCACCCAGGCTGGAGTGCAGTGGCATGATTTCTGCTCACTGTAACCTCTGCCTCCTGGGCTCAAGCAACCCTCCTGCCTCAGCCTCCCAAGTACCTGGGATTACAAGCATGCACTACCATACTCGGCTAATTTTTGTATTTTTAGTAGAGACGGGATTTCACCATGTTGGCCAGGCTGGTCTTGAACTCCTGACTTCAAGTGATCTACCCGCCTCAGCCTCCCAAAGTGCTAGGATTATAGGTGTGAGCCACGGTGCCTGGCCGTGCCCTCTTATTTTGGATTTTCAATTTAACTATACTTTTTCTTTTCTTGTTTTCTCTTTTTCTGTCTTGTATTGATTTGATCGAGTTTTCTTTATTTAGCCTTTATCTCCTTTACTGGTCTAGAAGTTATACTTTTCTGTTTTTATTCTTCTATTGGTTACTTTTAGATTGTAATTTATTTTCTTTTTACACTACAGGCATATCTAAGAGATATTGCAAGTTCAGTTCCAGACCACCACAATAAAGCAATATTGCAATAAAATAAGTCATACATTTTTTGTTTCCTATATAAAAATTGTTTATTCTATAGTCTATTAAGTATACAGTAGCTTTCATTATACCTAAAAAAAAAAACCAATGTACATACCTTAACTAAAATATTTTATTGCTCTTGAATGTTCCCAGCACAAAGAAATGGTAGATGTTTGTGGTGATGGAGATGCTAATTACCCTGATCTGATCACTATACATAATATGTATGAAAACAACTCTGTGTACCTCATTAATATATATAATTATTATTTGTCAATTAAAATTAAAGTACTACTTTATTACAAGAAAAACAATAACAAGTATCTGAGCCTTCAGTGAGTTGTAATCTTTTTGTTGGTAGAAGGTCCTGCCTTGATGTTGATGGCTTCTGACTGATCTAGGTGCTGGTTACTGAAGGTTGGAGTGGCTGTGGCAATTTCATAGAATAAGACAACAGTGAAGTTTGCTACATCGATTGACTCTTTTTTTTTTCTTTTTCGAAGCAGGGTCTCACTCTGTCACTTAGGGTGGAGTGCAGTGACGCAATCACAGCTCACTGCAGCCTCGACCTGTTGGGCTCATGTGATTCTCCCACCTCAGCCTTTTGACTAGCTGGGGCCACAGGCATGTGTCACCATGCCCAGCTAATTTTTAAAAATTTTTTGTAGAAACAGGGTCTCACTGTGTTGCTTAAGCTGGTCTCAAACTCCTAGTTCAAGCAATCCTCTTGCCTCAGCTTCCCAAAGTGCTGGGATTACAGGCGTGAGCCACCATGCCTGGCCCCAGTTGCTATTTTGACCTCCTTCCATGAATCATGAAATATTCTTGATGAAACCTAGAACAGTGAATCCTTTCCAGAAGGTTTCCAATTTGCTTTGCCCGGATCCATCAGAGGAATCCCTGTCTATGGCAGCTGTAGCCTTACGGAACTGTGTTTCTTTTTTTTTTTTTTTTTGGAGACGGAATCTCGCCTTGCCCAGGCTGGAGTGCAGTGGCACGATCTCCACTCACTGCAAGCTCCGCCTCCCAGGTTCATGCCATTCTCCTGCCTCAGCCTCCCGAGTAGCTGGGACTACAGGCGCCCGCCAGCACGCCCAGCTAATTTTTTGGTATTTTTAGTAGAGACAGGGTTTCACTGTGTTAGCCGGGATGCGGGATGGTCTCGATCTCCTGACCTTGTGATCTGCCCGCCTCGGCCTCCGAAAGTGCTGGGATTACAGGCTTGAGCCATCGCGCCCAGCTATCTGGGCTTTCAACATGCCTTCCTCACTAAGCTTAATCATTTCTAGCTTTTGATTTAAAGTGAGAGACATACAACTCTTCCTTTCATTTGAATACTTAGAGGTCATTGCAAGGTTACTAATTGGCCTAATTTCAGTATGGTTGTGTCCAACAGAGTAGGGAGGCCCAAGAAGAGGGAGAAAGATGGAGGAACAGCTAAGGTGGTTGGTGGAGCAGTCAGAACACATACAACATTTATCAGTGAAGTTTGATATCTTATATGGGTGTGATTCTAGGCTCTCCAAAGCAATTACAATGGTAACATCAAGGATGACTGATCACAGATCACCATAACAGATGTAATAATTTTTTTAAGTGTGAAATACTACGAGAATTACCAGTATGTGACAGAGACACGACGTGAGCATGTGCTGTTAGAAATGAGGTGTGCTGTGCTTTCAAACATTGGTACCTTAGAAATTCTAGTTTTAACATCTACCTCTCCGATCCTGTTTTCCAGTTTATAGTGGCCAGTATTTTAGTTCAAATTTGTTTTAACCCCTCCCCAAATTAGTTTTTTTCCCCTCGCAGTTATTGTTTATTTAGACTTACGAAGTTTATCCATTTCTTTTCTCACCATTACTTGTATCCTACTCATTCCCTCTGGGCTCACTTTCCTTTTCCTTTTTTCTTTTTTTGTTTTTTTTCTTTTTTTTGAGATGGAGTCTCACTCTGTTGCCCAGGCTGGAGTGCAGAGGTGCAATCTCGGCTCACTGCAACCTCCACCTGCCAGGTTCAAGCGATTCTCCTGCTTCAGCCTCCTGAGTAGCTGGGACTACAGGCATGTGCCACCATGCCTGGCTAATTTTTGTATTTTTTTAGTAGAGACAGGGTTTCACCATATTGGCCAGGCTGGTCTCAAACTCCTGACCTCATGATCTGCCCGCCTCGGCCTCCCAAAGTGCTAGGATTACAGATGTGAGCCAGCATGCACAGCCTCCTTTTTCTTTATTTACTAACTTTTTTTAGCAGAGACTTATATGTAATAAAAGTCTTGGGCCAGGCATGGTGGCTCATACCTATAATTCCAGCATTTTCGGAGGCCAACGCAGGTGGATTGCTTGAGCCCAGGAGCTCAAGACCAGCCTGAGCAACATGATGAAACCCTGTCTCCACCAAAAAAAAAAAAAAAAAAAAAATTAGCCAGGTAGGGTGATACCTGCCTGTAGTCCCCGCTACTTGGGAGGCTGAGGTGGGAGGATCACTTGAGCCCAAGAGATGGAGGCTACAGTGAGCTATGATGGTGCCATGCACTCCAGCCTGGATGAGAGTGAGACCCTGTCTCAAAAAAAAAAAAATTGTGGTATGTTTGAAACTTTCAAAAAATCTTTTTATTTTGCCCTCTCTTTTGTACAGTTGTTCATAGCTTTAGATTCTATGTTGACCATTTTTTTTCTTCACCCTTAATGATAAGATTTTATTGTCTCCTAGCAACTATTTTTGCTGTTGAGAAATGTAGTGTCAGTCTGTTCATCTTTTTCTAGCTTTTGATTTAAAGTGAGAGACATACAACTCTTCCTTTTGCTTGAATACTTAGAGGCCATTGCAAGGTTATTATTGGCCTAATTTCAATATGGTTGTGTCCAAGGAAGTAGGGAGGATCTTTTTCTCTCTTGTAGCTTTTAAGATTTTTTCTTTTTGACTCTGCTATTCTGTACTTTAATTACAGTATTCTAGGTTTCGACTTACTTTTTTTTTTTTGAGACAGAGTCTCACTCTGTCGCCCAGGCTGGAGTGCAGTGGCATGATCTCAGCTCACTGCAAGCACTGCCTTCAGGGTTCATGCCATTCTCCCGCCTCAGCCTCCCGAGTAGCTGGGACTACAGGTGCCCGCCACCACGCCTGGCTAATTTTTTGTATTTTTAGTAGAGACAGGGTTTCACCGTGTTAGCCAGGATGGTCTCGATCTCCTGACCTCATGATCCGCCCATCCCGGCCTCCCAAAGTGCTGGGATTACAGGCGTGAGCCACCGCGCCCGGCCTTTCAACTTACTTTTATTCCACTTGGGTTTCTGTCTGCTCCTTCAATCTGGTTTGTGTCTTTTTTTTTTTTTTTCTTGGTTACTATTTTTTCTTAACCAGTATTCTAATAGAAGTATTTGAACCTTCTCATTCAGTCTTCTGTGCATCTTTTCTTTTAAAATCTTATCTATTTATATCATTCTCCTGCATTCTGGATTATTTTCACATTTAATTTTCTAATTTCTAATTCTGTCTTCAGCTCTATCTGTTCTACTTTATAGCTCTTTAAAAAATGGTTTGTCGTAATTATTGTGTTTGTTTATAAATTTTTTGGCATTTAAAAATCTGCCTGTTTTTACTTTATGGTTTCTATTCCTTCAGCTCTTTGAACATCTTTGACTTTTTAAAACTTTATATTGGAATTGCTAAAACTCATTTATGGAAATTTCATACATACAAAAAAAAAAGAATAGTAATGAACTATCTGTGTTCTTTAATCAGTTTTAAACAAGTATCAACAGTCTGCCATTCTTTTTAAACATGCTTATTTTAAAGTTGCTTTTAGAGTCTATTATTATCTCTAATTCTTGGGGTGCAAGTTCTTCCTGTGTCATGTTACTATCCCTTAAGATGTTTTATTTCCTCTTGGTTTGTTTTTGTTTTTTTTCCAGTGTAAATTCATTTTGAGTGGGGATTTCTTTCTGTAGGAATCCCATGTGCCTTGGATGGTGGAAGCATTCCTAAGGGGAATTTTGTTCTTCCCTCTGCTGGGGCTGCACAAGTTTAGCTCGTTGCGTTGGTTTGGGTAGTGTGAATTTGAAGCCTACATCTGTGCTTAGTGAGAGCCCCTCAATATGAGTCCCCTGCCAGCTGGCACGGTTCCTTGCAGCTTCGCCAGGCTGATGGGCAGTGTTTTTAGGCCCCGTTTATGGCGGGTAGTGAATGTAGTCTCTCATGGCCTCTGGCTTTATGCAGTTATTTCAGTTCTGGTTCCTGGCATGCAGGGGCCTACAGCCTGGACTCCCCTCTCTTGAGGTTGATTCAGTCTCCAGCTCTCAGTTCAGCACTCAGCTCTCAAGAACCCTATTCGGGTCACATTCTCCCTTGAGCCCTTCAGCTTTGCCACTTGCTCACTGATTGCTACCATTTTGTTTCTGCTGCTCTGGACTCTGCTTTCTTTCTGGGTTTCAACCTCAGCTATGTGTGCAAGGGGTAGAGTGTTAAATGTTATCCAGCTTTTCTATGTGAGGTTTTCTTTGGGGAAGAAGGGAGGGAGATGGTGGAGTTCCTTCACATCAGACTATCCTCACTCACAGTTTTGTTTACTTGTTTTCTTGTTTTTGTTTTTTAATAGGTAAGACTTTTTGACCTCTTATGTGCCAAGTACCTTATTTCATTTCATTGTGTGAGGCAGGTCCTAATATTATCCCCTTTATGTGTTTGTTTTATTTACAAATGAGGAAAAAGGTCAAGTGGGAAGCTTGTGGTCTCACAGTTAGGAAGCTGGCTAGTGAACCCAGGTGGTTGCTCCCTTCCAGATAGAACAGGAGAAAAATAATCTTTTCTCAGTGGTTTTATTACTCTACAAATGACTTTTACTTATTTTTTCTGATTGTCAAGGTAATGCAGGCTCATTTTAGAAAACATGGAAAATATAAAAATTTGTAAAGAAGAAAATACAATCACTACAGCCACATAACTTAGATTTTATATAACTATAAACATATGTTGTATTTGTGTTTTGAAGAAAAATGCCTACTATAGATACAGTTTTAAATTTTATATACAGGCTGGGTGCAGTGGCTCACACCTGTAACTCCAGTACTTTGGAAGGCCAAGGCAAGTGGATCGCTTGAGCCCGGGAGTTCGAGACCAGCCTAGGCAACATGGTGAAACCCTGTCTCTACTAAAAAAAAAAAAAAAAAAAAAAAAAACACACACACACAAAAATTAGCCGGAGTGGTGGCACACACCTGTAATCCCAGCTACTCAGGAAGCTGAGGCAGGAGAATCGCTTGAATCTGGGAGATGGAGGTTGCAGTGAGCCACGATTGTGCCACTGCACTCCAGCCTGGGTAACAGAGTAAGACTGTCTCAAAAAAAAAAAAAAATTTATATACAATTTTGTGCTTAACTTTTATCACCTAATAGGCCATGAGCAATTTAAAGTATTACTTTAAAATATTTTAGTTTTCAAAGTATATTACAGAAGTAATAATAACTCAAATAATTTTAGAAATATGGAAATGTATGAAATAAAAGTCTGACTCTTCAGGTGTAATTGTTAACAGTTTGGTCTACACCTTTTTGGAGCTTTTTCTTTTCACAGGTATATTTTGTCTGTTCTACATATTGTTCTACCACTTGCTTTTGTACTCAGTGCTCTGGCAGTCCTCCATGAGTGTTCATGAAGACCTGTTTTTCGTGTTTCTATAATTATTTATTTAAAATCACATAAGTGGTATGAATAGGTGCTTATGAAATTAAAACAATATAGAAAAATACAGAGTAAAAATTCGTAGTTAAAAAAATACCATGGTGTCCTGTTGCCTGTCCTGTGTCCTTACACCTCACAAGTAGGAATGAATCAGCTTCTAGGACTGTTTCTGTGTATTTACTGACTGAAGTGTGCAGTCACAGAACATGTGAGTGTGAATGTACTTGTGTATGTGTGTGTAGTGTGTGTAACCCTATGCCCTGGTATATGTATTTCTGTGGTGAGATAGATTATTATAGATGTTGATTAGGTGTCTATGTATATATTAGCTTTTCAATATATACTGTTAAATCACCCTCAAAGATATTACTCCACTTTGCTACCAGTAATATATTTTCCCAAACCCTTGTCAACGTTGGTTATTATCAGTCCTTTTATTTTTGCTGCCTTTTCATATGTTTATGAAACTCCTGGGCTCAAGCAATCCTTGTGCTTCAGCCTCCCAAAGTGCTGGGATTATAGGTGTGACCCACCGTGCCCAGCCTGTAGTTTGTCTTTCAACTTGATGTGTGGTTCTTTAATCAAGTAAGGGTTTAAAATTTTGATGTAGCTAAATTTATTGATTTTTCTCTTTATGGTTTCTGTCGTACTTGAGAAGGCCTTTCCCTAAGATTACAAAAAATATTCTTCTCTGTTCTTAATACTTTATGGTTGTATTTTTAATCATAGCTCTTTACTACATCTAGAATGAGTGAGAAGGATGAATAGAATGAATAGGAATCAAGTGTGTTTAAAGAGTATTGCTATTTTTGATGGCTGCATAATGTTTTATCACATGGATAGCACCTTCATGTGTTGCCCATTCCCTTAATGTCAGACATTTAGACTGCTTTAAATTTTTTACTCTTACAAATAAAATTATACTGTATTTCTAGTTATTTCCTTAGGATAGAGTCATAGACCAGAATTACAAGATCAGGAGGAGACTAAGAAAGTGAGGCAGTTATAAGCAGGGACTTAAAGCTGCCCTGCCTGCAATTGATTCCCAACTCTACCATCTGGTCACTTTGTAACCAAGTCACTGGACTTCCTTGTGCCTTGGTTTTCTCATCTGAAGAGTAGGGATAGTAATAGTACCCACTTCAGAGCACTGTGCTGAGGATTAAATGTCAATACATATAAAATGCTGGAATAGTGCCTGGCAGGTAGTTAGCACAGATAGTCCCTGACTTAAGATGGTTCAACTCACTATTTTTCAACCTTTTGGTGGTACAAAAGCCATACACACCCAGTAGAAACTACTTCAAGTACCCATATAACTATTCTGTTTTTCCTCTTTTGTTGTAGTATTCAGTAAATTACAAGATACTCAACACGTTATTATAAAATAGGCTTTGTATTAAATGATTTTGCCTAATTGTAGGCTAATATATGTGTTCTGAGCACGTTTAAGGTAGGCTAGGTTGCACTCCAGCCCTGGCGACAGAGCAAGACTCTGTCTTTAAAAAAAAAAAAAAAAAAGCAGGCTAGGTTAAGCTATGATGTTTAGTAGGCTAGTATTAAATGTGTTTCCGACAACGGTATTTTCTTTTCTTTGCTTTCTTTTTTTTTTTTTTTTTGAGATGAAGTCTCGCTCTGTCACCCAGGCTGGAGTGCAATAGCACGATCTTGGCTCACTGCAACCTCCACCTCCCAGGTTCAAGCAATTCTCCTGCCTCCACCTCCCAAGTAGCTGGGATTACAGGCATCCGCCACCACACCCAGCTAATTTTGTATTTTTAGTAGAGATGGGGTTTCACCATGTTGACCAGGCTAGTCTTGAACTCCTGTCCTCAGGTGATCCGCCCACCTCGGCCTCCCAAAGTGCTGGGATTACAGACATGAGCCACCATGCCCGGCCCAATATTTTCAACTTCTAGTGAGTATATTGGGTTGTTAACGCCATCATAAGTATTTTTTTGTTTTTTTGAGACAGGGTCTCACTGTCTCCCAGCGGGGAGTGCAGTGGTGTGATTGCTGCTCACTGCAGCCTGGAACTCCCAGTCTCAACCATTCCTGTCACCACAGCCTCCCAAAGTGCTGGGATTACAGGCACGAGCTACCTCACCTGGTCCCCATCATAAGTTGAGGAGCATCTGTACTCAATTATTAGTTGTTGCTGCTGCTGTTTTTATTGTGATAGGCATTTTAAGGCAAGTGACTTTCCAGAAAGGTCATGCTATTTTATATTTCCTGTATGGGAATATGGGAGATCCCATTGTACCAACCCTTGTTGTCATTGAAAATTATTTTTTGAAGCTTTGCTAATTTTACATATGAATCGTGGGCCCCTTTTTTAAAAATACAAATTCTTATGTTTAGCTCTTGGGCCTTAAAATTTACCTGCTATCTTTAGGAAATGACTTACATTGCCTTCTAGACCCCTTTTCTAGAGTTGTCGTTTAGAACTAGCAGCCCGCCTTCTTTTAAGTGTGTTCTGATTTTCCCCCCAGATTCTTCACTTAGCTTGTGCTGAGTCTCCTAAGTTTATTCCCGTTGGCTTGTTCTTCAGGTATCAACTTTCATTTGAGCCTCAACCACCTGTCAGGCCCTGTGCTTGATGCATCAGCCTCACAGAGGAGTCAGTCACTATCCCCGTGTGAGAGAGCCTCAGCCTGGTAGAGGTGGCAGGTGGCATAGGGACAGTTGTCATCAGAGAAGGAATGTGTATACCATAGTAGCACCCCAGGATGGGGATGTGGACCTGGAGGAAGCCTTAGGAGAAGCTCTGAGAAATCTGTGAATGGAGCTGACTTTTAAACACAAACTGTGACTGTGTTCTGCCTGAGAACACCCAAACTTGTGGAATCCCAAATTTGAAAATAAAGGAGGGATTTTTTAACTTTATAAAGTAACTTATGATAGCAATTTTTAAAAATGTTGTTCTTCCTGTACATTTAAAATGTGTTGTTTGGGGGAAAAAAAAAAGTTTTATGAAACTTTTGGGCAAGTTTCCTGACCTCTTAGGTCTGTTTCCTTTCTGTCACCTGTGGGTCCAATGAAGTGTTCTTGTGCTGGGCTCTCCAGCTCTGACTTTGTGCAACTCTGAGTGGAGCCTCTGTGGTGTGAATGGATGTCAGCAACCATTGTGGAAGTTCAGGTGGTAGCTCAAGGGTTGGAGTAAGCCGTAGTGCTGCCAAGTCAGATTCTGCAGAGAAAAGGAGCTAGGACTTACCTCTGTGTCTCTCAGACTTGGACTTGGCTGGGCCAGTTCATACCATGGTATCAGGGTGTCCTCATCACCAACAATGCATTTTAGTTTTTCTGCCTCCTTTTGTAGGAACACCTATTTCTGGGAAGTCTTCTTGATCATTGCATGGAGTGATTCTGTACCTAGTGGAAAGGTGGGACCGCTGCCCTCTCTTCCTCCCCTACTCTGCCCCCTTTCTACAGCTTAATCAGAGAAGTGTCATTTAGCTCTTTTCCAAGCCACTGAGTTTGAATTGATCTCCGCTGCTAGCAAGAGGTGGGAAGGCTCTTTCTGGTTCCTGCTAAAGTTACCTGACAGCGGAAGGTGTGCATCTGATAATTATAACTCTAGTGTTTCCAAGGCCTGAGCGATTTAGTTAAGAGCACTAATCCTGATCTTATCAAGAGGGTTTTGTAGTCCAACAGTGTTGCTTATAACAGTATCTGTTTTACTTCCTGGGGCTCCCCCCGCCTTAGGATTCTCCTGTAATCCTGCCCATTATGCCTTGTGCATGTCTCATTACCTCCTGAAATCAGTTAAAACTGGTATGAGGGCAAAGAGTGTTTTTTCTTTTCTTCATACCAAGATCTGAGAATTGGATTTTTAACATTACATCATTAATCAGGCCAGCAGTAGTCACAAATGTGGTATACGTAATGCCTGCAGAGCCATGGATCTGGCCAGTGATAAGATAGTTTATTTGTTGCTTATTAAAAACAACAACAGCCACAGTCAGCCCAAATGCTTTAGTTACATTTTGTATTTTGGAGCAGTTAGTTGGCATCCATGAGCTTGGGATCAGCCCCTTTGAAGTCTAATGATTTTCTTTTTCTTTTTCTTTTTGAGACAGGGTCTCACTCTGTCACCTGGGCTGGAATGCAGTGGTTCAATCATGACTCATTGCAGCCTCCATCTTTCAGGCTCAAGCAATCCTCCTATCTCAGCCTCCCAAGTAGCTTGGACTACAGGCACATGCCACCACGCCCAGCTAATTTTTTGATTTTTTGGTAGAGATGGGGTTTCACCATGTTGCCAGGCTGGTCTCAAACTCCTGGGCTCAAGTGATCCACCTGCCTCAGCCTCCCAAAGTGCTAGGATTACAGGCATGAGCCACCATGCCCGGCCTGAAATCTAATGATTTTCTAATGATTACTTTGAGGTTCAGGTCCTAGGAATTTGCTTAAATCCTTGACCTTGGGATTCATAATCTATTTGATTTATAGAGAATAGACACATTACTGTTCTGTCTTTTTTTTTAATTAATTATTATTTTTTATTTTTTTGAAATAGGGTCTTGCCCTGTTGCCCAGGCTGGAGTGTAGTGGTACAATTGTATCTCACTGCAACCTCAGCCTCCCAGGCTCAAGTGCTCCTCCCACCTCATCCTCCCAAGTAGCTGGGACTATAGGCATATGCCACCATGCCCAGCTAATTTTTTTATTTTTTTAATTTTGTAGAGCTGGAGTCTCCATATGTTTCCTAGGCTGGTCTCAAACTCCTGGGCTTAAGCAGTCCTTCCGCCTCAGCCTCCTAAAGTGCTGGGATTACAGGTGTGAGCCACCACACCCTGTTCCGTGTCTTCAGAGAACTCCCAAGAATCTCTATAAAAGTTGTCAGTATGCACAATGGCAATTTAAGGACAGGGCAGTTTCTGAGAGGTTCCAAAATATCAGGAACCCAAGTGAAGACTTGTTAGCTCAGCCCCTGGGCTTTAAACCCCAAGGAAGGATTAACCCTTGCCTTGGGGAGGAATGAGGTATGGGAACTAAAATTGCTTTGGACATCTGAGCTGTGCTTTAATAAGATATTCCAGGTGGTCAAGGAGTAATCCTAAAATAGCCTAGATACTTAATTGCTTTTAAAGTCAGGCGCTTCTGTCTCTGGGGAAGTGCAGCTCTAAGGAATGCAGGGCTGGCTCCTAAGATCTTAGAGGCATGGTCTGTTGTTTTTTTTTTTTGGTTTTTTTGTTTTTGTTTTTTTTAAATCCCAGTAAAAAGAAAAGGCCCAAGGTAGCCTTCTTGGATCAGGAGACGTTTGTTAAATCTACCTCTTTCTTCTCACTGGAAGATTGGCAGTAAGCCTTTGGCTTCTCCTGCTACCAGGTGCCATAACCTGGCTTCTTCCAGGGCTGTGAGATTGGTATTGTCACCCCACCTCCCTAGGCAGTGGTCTGTTTTCATTAGTGCTTAAAGGCTTCCTGCTTGATCCCCTGTCCAGCCTCTGTTTGCATCAGAACATACCTTTCTCACTGTAAGAATTCAGATTAATCCTTCTCTTTCTCTTTCATCCCCTCAATCCAGATCCAGTTGATTCTCCATTTATGGCACTGATTTCTCCCTGATTCTGCTACTCTCCGTCTCCCCCAGTCCCACATTCTCAGCTTGGGCTACTGCACAGCTACCTACCCTCAGTGCAGGCTTTCCCTCTCAAATTTTCAATACCATTTATAAAATCTGTCAGCATTACAAGTCATTACTGAGGGGCATTAAAAATGTTTTTGATTAAATGAAAAATCATACTACTCTCTTACTTGTAATTGAAAGACTAAATAGGCCAGGCGCAGTGGCTTACACCTGTAATCCCAGCGCTTGGGGAGGCTGAGACGGGCAGATCACCTGAGGTCAGGAGTTTGAGAGCAGCCTGGCCAACATGGTGAAACCCCGTCTCTACTAAAAAAAATACAAAAATTAGCTGGGCATGGTGGCGCGTGCCTGTAATCCCAGCTACTCAGGAAGCTGAGGCACCAGAATCACTTAAACCAGGGAGGCGGAGGTTGTAGTGAGCCCAGATTACACCTCTGCACTCCAGCCCGGGTGACAGAGCGAGACTCTGTCTCTCAAAAAAAAAAAAAAAAAAAAAGAGAGACTAAAAAAATTTTGTGAAGGTATCAGTTCTATGAGAAATTCTCTATGATTTCAGTGCAGCCTGGTTCCAAATCTTCATTGTAGGGTGGAAAGCAAATGATAAGTCGTGACAAATGGTTCAGATTAATCTAGAAAATAATATAATTTTTAAAATAAAAAAATGAGCAAAATTGCATTTTGTAATTGTTTGTCTCTCTCTCTCCATTAGACAGTAAGCTCCATGAGGTGATCATCTGTCTTGTTCTTTTTCCTTCAGAACCTTTTACCATAACTGGTAAATTCTAGGTGATCAAATGTTTGTACATGAATGAATATAATGGAAAAAAAAAAGGAAAAGTGAAAATCCCCCAATTCCAATCTGATTAGGTGTCTATGTACATTTGTATGTTTCTGTTATTTTTTTTTTCTAACAAAAATGGGCCACTAAAGCAGTCTGAAACATTGATTTAATCATGTGCTTTCCTGTCCAGAAAACATCCACTGCCTCCCCACTGTTCACAGTTCAGAGTTTAAATTTCCTTCTGGTATTCAAGGCATCTCACAGCCCCTTTCAACTTTAACTATTCAGACTTTCTGTCCTTATATCCTCCCTGTCAAAACATGCCTTGTTTATCCCCCACTCCATGCTCATTTAGACTGCAAATCTCCGTTCAACCCATTCTTCAAGGCCAGCTTAACCTCCACCTCTAAGCCACCCAGCCTTTTCTTCTACCTCCTGAGTACCTTGGGTTTTCCTATTTGTTGTCTCACTATTATATGCTATATGTGTTCAGTTTGTTTTTCCAACTTCATGGTAAGATTCCCAGTGGTGGAAACTATTTTTTTTTTTTAGTAGTATTCTCAGCAGCTTGCACAATGCCCTACCTGGGGTAGATTCTCAGGAAATCTGTGTTGAATAAACTTGTCATCAGGTCTTTGTTTCTCAGGACAAAAAGGACCCCTAGAGACCATCTCGTCCACCCTGTCTCATGTTGGATTCCATGCCATGACATGCCATACAGATAGTCATCCAGAGACAGGAAGTTGCCCACCTCCTGGGAAGCTCACTCCATTACCAGGCAGTTCTAATTGTTTTAAAAAGTCCTTCTGTAGACCTGAAATCTTCCTCAGGGTAACTTCTGCCTGTCACACTAGTTGTGCCCTCTGGGGCTTTAGAAAGAAAGGAAGAAAAAGCCTAGTTTCTCTTCACTCACTACCTTTAGATTTTCAAAGATAGTGAGTCTGTTTATTTCCCCTGTGTGCAGTTGAAATGGGTTCCAGGGTTGAGATGCTGGAGAAGCACTATTCTAATTTTGAGTAGCAGTCAGGTTAGACCTTGATTCATCATTTTTGAAGGCCTGTGTGTGCATGTCACAGTGTAAGCTGCCATCTTCCTCTGGTCCATTCAGAGGTGTAGCCCTCTTCTCTTTTTCTCCCTCTCCCCTGATCCTCTGTCTTCTGGGGGAAGATGGGCCCATTCTACTGGAATGGTCTATTTTGGAGGGAGGGGTAAAAAGTTAGCAATTCTTATTTCAGTACCGCCAGATAACTCTCCTGGGCAAGCATTGTGTGAGGGCTGCTTTTCGTTTGGCTAAAGTGCCCAGGTGAAGCCATGAGATAAAGCAAGGAATAAAAGAATCTCCCATTGATAGGAGCTGCCCGGTGCCGTGACATGGGCATTTCAGGCATCTCTGGACAGAGGATTTTATTCTCACTTCTTTTTCTTCCTTTCTCCCTTCCTGATCTCCTTACCCAGAACACTTAGTGTTATTCTTTCAAACTACAAGTCAGTATGGTGTAACAGTGAGAGCCAGACAGACCTAGGTTTACATCCTGGCACTGTCACTAAGAAGCTCTGAGACCCTGAGCAGGTTATTTGAGCTCTTTGAGCCATTGTTTTCCCATTTCTAAAATAACCACTTCTACATTATAGAATTAAGTGAGAAAATGCTTGTAAGACTCCTGGTACAATCCTTGGTATGCAGAAGGCACACAAACACTAGCTTCCTGCTACCTTTTCTCTTTCCCCCAACCTTCTTTTCCTGGGGAAAATTAGCTGAATGTAGGTATAGTAGCCAAAGCTAGTCTTGGGTGTGTATTTGGGAGCAAACTATCAGTTTCCTGTGAGCTCCTGGAGAGATCAAAGATGTTAAAAGACAGTTCTCAAGTAGGAGAGGCTGAGAAGGCTGTAAATGGCAATAAGTGGCCACTCTGGCTACTGTTGACTTCCCACACACATTTCTGGGCTATATAATACTGCTGCCTGCTGCTGATGGTGTAACAAAGCCTGTTCCCTGGGCAGGTTAAACTTGCATGCAGCAACCTTTCAACTGAAATGCTTTCCTCATCAACCTCTTTTGATCCCTAAAATGTTGAGCTGTCTCTTTTTGGGTTTGTTTTCCCCACACTCCATCTGCCTCTGCTATTCCCTGCTTTCTTCCACCATTACAGTCTCAGTCAGCCACAGTCAGCATCCGAGAAAAAATTATTTCTGGGCTGATAATTTTCTAGTAGTCACACCCATACCCTATTGATAGGCCAAGAAACCTACTGCACACAAACTTGAATTGCATAAGTGAGCCATGTTTTACAGCAGTTGATCAGAGTTAAGAACCAAGAAAATAACTGGTTAAGCCTGTAACCCACCCAATGAAAGGGGGAGGGGAAGACCGAGGAGCTGTGGGGTTGGAGGTCCCACAGGGGAGCCCATCTCTGTCTTTTAGCAGATGTATCGGTGCTCCCTCTTCTTTATTATTATTATTATATTTTTTTTTTGGTAGAGATGGAGTCTCCCTGACCAGCCTGGCCAACATGGCAAAACCCCATCTCTACCAAAAATACAAAAATTAGCTGGGCGTACTGGCATGTACCTATAGTTCCAGCTACTCAGGAGGCTGATGCAGGAGAATCGCCTGAACCTAAGAGGCAGAGGTCGCAGTGACCTGAGATCATGCCATTGCACTCCAGCCTACGCGATAGAGCAAGACTCTGTCTCAAAAAAAAAAAAAAAAAAAGAAAGAAAGAGGGAGTCTTCCTATATTGCCCAGGTTGGTCTTAAAGTGCTGGAATTACAGGCAAGAGCCACCATGCCCAGCTGGTCAGTGCTTTCTATGTGCTCAGGGCTGGAGATACCCAGAGGAGTAGCTGAACACAGGTGATAGAGCCCAGAGGAGAAAGGTGTTGAATCTGCCTGGTGGGCAGAGGCAGGAGGCTCTGCTAGACTGCGAAAGGCAGGCAGGGCTCAGGAATTACTCTCACCTCAGCCAGAAAATCCTGTGAAGCGGGACCAAAGTTTAACTGCCTTAAGACAAAGAATGGAATGCACGTTGGACATTTTTACATCAGCCCCAGCTGAATTGACCATCCTTGCCTTGGAGCTGGACAAAAGAAAATACCTCCTCTCTGGGCAACTATTTTCCCCACATTTTCTTTAAATAGAGTAACTGACAGTTCGTATCTGTGGAATGGGTCCAACAGTGGGATTACTCAAAGAGTTCGGTGTCTCATTTCTTTCCTGCTCTGGCAAGTCTTCCTGACCTCTGTGGTGACCAAGCTGGAGGCATTTTAAGCTAAGTGGGTCACACTTAGTGGGCTCTGTGCAAGGCCTTACCATCCGACTGCTCGGATTCTCTTGCAGGTTGGACAAAGCTGGAGAAGCCAAGAGGACCCTACCAGCCCCAGCCCCCATCCTGCCAAGGCATTCTCCATGTGTGGAGCCAAGCGCTCACACTTGGGTGTTTATTTTCACACATAGTCACATAGTGGTCACACTAGCGTGCTTGTTTTCACACTGCTGTCCTTCTGTGGAAAGCCCTGTCTGACTTTCTAGGTTGTGGATTCCACCCTTTCCACCCAACTGAGTGTTAAATAGTTTTTGAGTGAGGATTCAGAGTGCTTGGAAGTTACTATAATTAGCAAAAAAAAAAAAAAAATGGTGTTTTCGTCTCTTTTGGTGACTGATAGAGAAAGAACCCTTCTGTAAACGAGATCAGCTTCAGAGCTCTGGCCAGAGAGTTGGGAATTGAGCTGCCGCAGTAAACAGCTGACATAACAGAAGCGGCAATGATCCCCCATTAAATGTCTTTCAACCGATAGGGGTTCCTGGGATAATTGACTTTCCAGCAGGAATTACTGGCTCAAACAAAATCACTGGGCATTAGGGCAACCTACTGCATCCTTTGAAAGGGGGAATGTAACTCTGTCTGGTTTTGCTGACCTGACAGGCATAATTCATCTTGATTATTCATTGTGCTAGTTGCCACCAGATGACACCAGATTTCTGGTGACTGTAATTACAATGTGGGATGAGCTTTAGCTTTTTTTTCTTTTTAAACAATGTTCCTCCCACTTGGCTATTGGCTCCCCTGAGCTGAAGGTGCTGTAGGAAGGGATCCAACAATGTCTGCCTTGGGAGATGATGAGTGCACGGTCAGATAGCATTTACCAAGCACTTCCATACACACATCTTTTACTAGATAAGCAGGGAAACAATTTGATGTAGTCTGTTTCATTTTAACTGACAGAGTGTCACTTCTTAGTTATACTTATGTCACTGTGTGCCAGATTGCTGCTATCAGAAAGTGGGTCTTCATCTCAGAGCCCACTGTGAATAGGGGAAGCAAAGTTGGCCCCAAAATATAACTGCATAATGCCTTCTGCTTTCAGACAAGCTTTATTAAAGGGGGAGGTGGAAGAGAATGGAATTCAACCAAGCTTTTATTTCGTTGACATGGTTTTAGAAGAAGATTCCTGAGTAGTCCAAAGAATGTTCTCCCAAGAAACCACTGCTCCCCAGGCCCACATGTCCTTTCCTCACCACATACACACCCCAGCCAGCTGGGTGGCATGGTGCGCATGCGCCTATGGTCCTATGGGAGAAATGAATATGACAGGTTCAGTGTGTCCAGGCCACTGGGACAACAACAGAGTTACAATGTGAGAGTTCATACCCTCACTAGCACAAAGACTTTTTGACCCCCTGTGAGGTATGTGTATGTTTTTTGAAGAGGTGCTTAATTGGTGTGCCCGGCAATGTGCTATGTGCCGGATGACAAAGATAAATAAGACACCTTTGCTCTCAAGGAGCTTACCATATGGTGAGGATGACAGATACTTCCCAAGTAATATGTTAAAATCTAAGCTAGAAGTGAACAGAGATTGCTTTTAGAGTACTTAGTGTAGCCGTGGTTGAAGGGAAGGCTTCCCACTGAAGAGATAACTGATTGGAGGAATAAGAGTTACTGGACTTGGCTGGGCGCAGTGGCTCACGCCTGTAATCCCAGCACTTTGGGAGGCCGAGGTGGGCGGATCACCTGAGGTCAGGAGTTCGAGACCAGCCTGGCCAGCATGGTGAAACCCCATCTCTACTAAAAATACAAAACAAAAATTAGCCGGGCGTGGTCGCGCGCACCTGTAATCCCAGCTACTCAGGAGGTTGAGGCAGGAGAAGTGCTTGAACTCGGGAGGCAGAGGTTGCAGTGAGCCGAGATCGTACCATTGCATTCCAGCTTGGGCAACGAGTGAAACTCCATCTAAGGAAAAAAAAAAAAAAAAAAAAAAAAAAGAGTTACTGGACTGAATAAAGATAGGAAGCAAGTTTAAAGAGTATTTGCTATCCCTTCCTATTTAGTTGAATGGTGTTGCTTCAACCCAATCAATTAAGTTGGGTTTAGATTTTCATTGTTTCTCTAATAAAAATGAACTCTCGCCCTAGTGGCACAGAGTCTGTACCTTGGGAACAATCTCAAGCCATGGTGGCCCTCCTATCACCATGAGTTCTTGCCATGCGGCTTAGGGTTTTGAATGGTGAGGCTTGGCTAAGAGACCAACTTCAGGATGTATGTCCTGCTCGCTTTGACCCTTATCACTTAGAGTGTTGTACAGGAAACCAGGCGAGGTGTCTTCCCAGTCTGCAGGAAAGTGGTGCATCTCAGAGTGATGGCTTCTGGGGATTAGCCGGGAATGAGCCCCTTCTAAGCAACATGGGCCTTTGTGTCCTCCTCTTCCAGGATTATCAAGTATAAATGACACCCACGACACCCACCCTTCTCCAACAAGTGAAGATGATTCTTCCACCCAATTCCCTCTTTATTTTGGAACGAAATTGAAAGCAAAAAAAAAAGATGTCTCTGTAAGGGTGGCAGAATTAGTCTTCTGAGTTGTCTTTTATAGCATGAGTGAGGATAGCACAGTTGCTAAGCATCTTCATCTTTGCCCTAAATGATTGCCTTGCCCTCTGTCCTAACTCTTTCTCTTCCTTTGCCCCTCTCAACTTTGTGTTTTGTTCCCTTTTAGAATGGTGGTTTGGCCTGGAGTGATGATGCAGATGGAGGCCGGGGAAGAGAGATCTCTCGAGATTTTGCCAAGGTCTGTAATACTTCCTTTGTGATATAGACAGGGGCAGTTCTGCGGTGGCTTGTTACAGCTGATTGCCGAGAAATAAGGACCAAAGTAGCCAGTGAGTTGCATTTGTAGTGATTCAGATGGTCATAGTATATCTGGTATAAGACTTCAGCAAGATGGAATTTTTCATTATGTTTTTCTTGGGGGATTGGGATTGCAGCTGTATGAACTGGACGGTGATCCTGAAAGGAAAGAGTTCCTGGATGACCTCTTCGTCTTTATGCAGAAGAGGGGTGAGTGTGCATCTACTCATCATTCCAATTCAGGGAATACTGATAGAGTGTCTACTGTGTGCTAGTCACTGTTAGACATCCTGGCCCACTAATCCTCATCTAGGCAGACAAGAGGCATTTACTGCCAGCTGGTTCTGGATTTAGCCAATTAACCAATAGCCAGATTGAAGAGGACAGAGAAGGCATTGGCACAAAGTAGATGGAATGATTGTCCACGTTTGGCCCTGCCTGATTTTGTGTCTCTTCTTCCAATTAACTGGTCTCTGGAGTCACTTCAAATTCAAATATGCCTTTTTTAAGCCTTAAAGCTACCCTGGACTTCACTTAATCTAGCATGTGGGGCTTCTTGTTGGCGTATCTAGTCTCATGGAGAAAGGTAAGTGAAAGAATAGAGGCCCCTCAGGATATTTTGGAAGGGTCTGAAATGATCCATGGAAAGGAAAGGCCAACACTTTCTTCTTACCCATTGGCTTTCGATGTTTGTATTTGCTGGCTTGGTTAGAACATTCCTGCAGTTTAACAGTCAGGTACATAGGCATCTGCCTTTTTTTTGAGATGAAGTCTCGCTCTGTTGCCCAGGCTGGAGTGCCGTAGCGTGATCTCAGCTCACTGCAACCTCTGCCTCCCGTATTCAGGCAATTTTCATGCCTCAGCCTCCCGAGTAGCTGGGACTACAGGTGCACACCACCATGTCTGGCTAATTTTTTTTTTTTTTTTTCAGTAGAGATGGGGTTTCACCATGTTGGCCAGGCTGGTCTCAAAATCCTGACCTCAAGTGATCCACCTGCCTTGACCTCCCAAAGTACTGGGATTACAGGCATGAGCCACTACGCCCAGCCGGCATCTGCTTTATAATGCACCCTCCCAATTCTCTTTCCTTCTCTCCTCACTCCCCGCACATCCCCAAGAGCCATCTCTACCGTAAACTATGGTGTGACTGAGTTTAGAGCTGAGTGACTCAACTTCCTGGCTTTGTATTCAGTCATAGCAATGGGTTCACCAGCCAGGTCAGCCCTCAAAACACATGGCCAGCACCCCAGCCTCTCTAGGAGAAGGCCTTCAGCAACCTGTGTGGCTCCACCTTCATCACCCTCAGGACAAAACCATAGAAGAGAGCTACTCCCAGTAGCCTGTTCCCAGTATCCTGTTATAGCTGATCATGCATCCCTTGGTGCGAGTGTCAACAACTTTATTGAGACCTAAGAATGAAATCTTCCTCTTTATCCTGGGCCAAGCTGTAATGGCAGCCCCCAGCAGCTAAATATTCTAAGTTAACTTCTCTCTTTCTGTTTCCCTCCTTCCTCCCACTCCTTTACCTTTGGCAGCCTTATTGCCTTCTTGGTAGCCTGCCTGTTACCGCTCGTTTGCTTAAAAAGGCAATCGAAAGTTTTGAATCTTGGTTTTCCCCAATCTCTAAGCCCATCAAAGCAATCTGAGCAGCCCTAATTAGTTTGCTCCTCCAGCTGTTATCTGGAACTGTGTGTGTCAGTAAAAAACAAGAATATAATCCTGAGGCTGGGCACGGTGGCTCCTGCCTGTAGTCCCAGCACTTTGGGAGGCCAAGGTGGGTGGATCAGGAGGTCAAGAGATCGAGGCCATCCTGGCCAACATGGTGAAACCCGTCTCTACTAAAAATACAAAAATTAGCTGGGCATGATAGCGCGTGCCTGTAGTTCCAGCTACTCGGGAGGCTGAGGCAGAATTGCTTGAACTCGGGAGATGGAGGTTGCAGTGAGCCAAGGTTGCAGTGAGCCAAGATTTCGCCACTGCCCTCCATCCTGGCGACAGAGCGAGACTCCATCTCAAAAAAAAAAAAAAAAAAAAAAAAAATCCTGAAAGATAATGTGACTGGCAGCAATGAACCTCCGTGTTTGCCCTGAGAGAGAGAGAAATCCACTTAATACTTTGGTCTCCCCTTCCAATTACCTTTTAATTATTTACAAGCTCCACAAGCCCAGCTGGTGCAAACCCAGGAGCTGATCCTGTCTCAAAGGGGCTGCTATAGCAATATAGATTTTAATCAGCAGTGGAGCTCCACCGCTTTATTTTCCACTTTATTGTTTTTCTCCCTTCCCTGAAGGATTTTTAAAGGAAAATGGAAGTGAGATCAGCCAGACTGATTGTGAAGATCAGTAATTGTTTACTACTATATGTCCCCGCTAGACTAGGAGCTCCTCAAGGAGGGCCACTTTGTCATTCTTTCATGTCCCCAGTGCTAGCACAGGGCCAGGCAGGAAGGTGCTCAGGACATGTTTGCTGTGTGAGCAGTCTTGTTGGTTTTCCTGGCTCAGATTGCCACATGCAGTGTATTCAAGCTGCCTTGAGGTTTGGGTGCATCTGTGTCCTTCAGCCAGCTGCCCCGTAATTGAGAGTCAGCAGTAGAGAACAGTCTTTGCTGCATACCCTGCTGTTCTGCAGCAACTGGGACTGCCAGATTGCCATCTAGTATATTTCTAAGTGAACCCAAAGCAGGAGTGAGTGACTCCCTTTGATAATATCACTTTATGGTTCTTCAGGTCCTGAGTAAATCTTTGTCCTGTCTTCAGCACTTATGTCAGGTATTTCACTATTTGCTGGCATTACCAACAGAAGGGAAACGGTTCTGTCTGCTACTTGTTACTTTAATAAAAGGTTTCTCAGCCTCAGCACTGTTGACTTTGGGATGGGTAGTCCTTTGTTGTGGAGACTGTCCTGTGCACTGTAGGATTTTGTTTTTATTTTTGAGACAGGGTCTTACTCTGTTGCCTCAGCTGGAGTGCAGTGGTGCGATCATAGCTCACTGCAGCCTCAAAGTGCTGAGCTGAAGCCTTTCTCCTGCTTCAGCCTCCTGAGTAGCTGGGACTATAGGTAGGCACCACCATGCCTGGCTAACTTTTTTGTTCTGTAGAAATGAGGTCTCACTATGTTGCCCAGGCTGGTATTGAACTCCTGACCTCAAGTGATCCTCCCACCTCGGTTTTTCAGAGTGCTGGGATTACAGGTGTGAGCCACCGCACCCGCTTACTGTAGGACGTTTAGCAGTATCCATGGCCTCTATCCACTAGATACCAATATCAGCCCCTCAGTCACAACCACCAAAAATGTCTCTAGATGTCATAAATGTCCCCTGTAGGGCAAAATTGTCCCCTGTTGAGATCCTCTGGCATGGAAAGATGGGAAAGAGAATAAAGATGTAAAATATCCTCTGCAAGAAAAACTCTTAGCTGAGTGTGGTGGCTCACGCCTGTAATCCCACCACTGTGGGAGGCTGAGGTGGGAGGATCAGGTGAGTCCAGGAGTTCAAGACCAGCCTCGGTAACATAGTGAGACCTTGTCTCTACAAAAAATGAAAACAAAATTAGCCAGGCGTAGTGATGCATTCCTGTAGTCCCAAGCTACTTGGGAGGCTGAGGTGGGCGAATTGCTCGAGCCGGGGAGTTGGAGGCCGTCATGAGCCAACATTGCGCCACTGCCCTCCAGCCTGGCCAACAACGTGAGACCCTGTCTCAAAAAAAAAAAAAAAAACTTTTTATGAAAATCATCTTACCTCCAGTCAGGTACATGAGAGCAAGCTGTGTCAGGTAGCGTTGTTTCCTGTAACTAAGTGCCAAAGGAGTGAGTGCTGGGGCCTCACCCTGGGCTGCAGTGCAGAGAAAGCCTCTGAGAAGAGCTGTGGCTCTAGTGTATCAGACCCAACCATGTAGGTGGAGGAAAAAATGTGACACATGTGGCCCTGGTGTAGCTGGAAGAACCCTTGTTGGTGGCCCAGAGCCAGGGGCCGTCCTGGATGGATCAGCTGGCAGGAGACTCTGAAGGGCCATGTTTTCCCAAAAAGTTAACACTTCAGTCTATAGGTATAGCTGAGTTATTGAAGGCAAAACATTGGCTTTCAGGAAACTTGCTGTGGCAGTGTGTAGTTGGGCTAGAGAGGAGAGACTGAGGCAAGAAGATAGTGTAGAGGTTGTTATTTCCCAGCAATCTCCTTCCTGGAAAACTCTTATCTGGTAGTCCGAACTAGAGTGGGTGGTTCAGGATGGTTGGGAGTGGGGCATGGTGGCTCATGCCTATAATTCCAGCACTTTGGGAGGCCTAGGTAGGAGGATCACTTGAGACCAGGAGTTTGAGATCAGCCTGGGCAACATAGCAAGACCCCATCCCTGTAATTAAAAAAAACAAAAAAGAGAAGATGTAATCCCAGCTACCCAGGAGGCTGAGTCAGGAGAATCACTTGAACCCAGGAGGCGGAGGTTGCAGTGAGCCAAGATCGCACCATTGCACTCCAGCCTGGGTGACAAGAGTGAAACTCCATCTCAGAAAAAAAAGAAGAAAATTTTAAAAGAGGTGTGGGAGCAGATTGCACTTGTATTTTAATTAATTATTTTATTTATTTTTGTGACAGGGTCTCACTCTATTGCCCAAGCTGGAGCATAGTGGCGCAATCATGGCTCACCGCACTCTTGACCTCCCCAGGCTCAGGTGATCCTCCCACCTCAGCCTCCTGAGAATCTGGGCCTACAGGTGTGCACCACCACACTCAGCTAATTTTTCTGTTTTTTTGTTTGTTTGTTTGTTTTTTTGTGGAGACGAGGCCCTTATGTTGCCCAGGCTGGTATCGAACCCCTGGGATCAAGTGATCCAACTGCCTTGGCCTCCCAAAGTGCTGGGATTACAGGCGTGAACCACCACACTGTGCTGGGCCTCAGATTACACTTTTAATCATGTGAGGCTTGCTGTCTTTGTTCCTTTTTTTGAGACAGAGTCCCAGTCTGGAGTTCAGTGGTCGATCTCGGCTTACCGCAACCTTCCCATCCCGGGTTCAAGTGATTCTCGTGCCTCGGCCTCCCAAGTAGCTGAGATTACAGGCATGCACCACCACGCCTGGCTAATTTATATATTTTTTAGTAAAGACAGTTTCACCATGTTGGCCAGGCTGGTCTCAAACTCCTGGCCTCGAGTGATCCGCCTGCCTTGGACTCCCAAAGTGCTGGAATTACAGACATGAGCCACCGCACCTGGCCTGTCTTTTTTTTTTTTTTTTAAACAAAGTTTCCCTCTGTAGCCCAGGCTGGAGTGTAGTGGCACCATCTTGGCTCACTGCAACCTCCGCCTCCTGGGTTCAAGCGATTCTCCTGCCTCAGCCTCCTAAGTACCTGGGATTACAGGCACGTATCATTGCACCTGGCTAATTTTTTGTATTTTTAGTAGAGACGGGGTTTCACCATGTTGGCCAGGCTGGTCTTGAACTCCCAACCTCAGGTAATCCACCCGCCTCGGCCTCCTAAAGTGTTAGGATTACAGGCATGAGCCACCGAGCCTGGCTGTCTTTGTTCTTAACAGAATGGTGAGACCAAGGGCCCTTAGACATTTGTGACTTGTCACTTGTGGAGTGTCTGGGGGACACAGAAGGCAGATCTTGTTAGTTGGGACCAAGGAAAAGCCTCATAGACCTCGGCAGCAGGTCAAGGACTTGGCCTCCATAGCTAATATGAAAGGTAAGCAGTAGATATCACAGGAGTCACTGGAAATAGCCTGAGTTAGCCTGGACAACATAGTGAGACCCTGTCTCTACAAAAAAACATTTTTTTTTAATTAGCTGAGTGTGGTGGCATGCACCTGTAGTCTCAGCTACGTGGGAGGATCACTTGAGCTTGGAAGGTCAAGGCTACAGTGAGCTGAGTTCATGCCATTGCACTCCAGCCTGGGCAACAGAGTGAGACCTTGTCTCAAAAAACAAAAAAAAAGAAGGAAAGGGAAAGGGAAATGGAAGGCAGAAAGAAAGAAAGAAAGAAAGAAAGAAAGAAAATAGCCTGAGTTTGAAAGGCCTGGAGACACCCAACTGGGCTGTAAGAGGGGCCAGCAGCTTTGACACAGCAGGCTGTGCCCACAGAGGAAGCAGACAGCTTTGAGGGATGCAGCACACAGCAGGCCGCCCCGAATGACCGCAGCTGCAGGTGATAAAATGGCTGTCCAGTGGGATACAAGGATGGGCCGTAACTGCTGCTTTGTGCTGTATCTCTTGCTTGTTGACATGTTTGGGTGAATTGACTGCAACAGATGGGCCTTTCAGCCCTCAGCATCTTGGTTTCTAGGCAAGACCGGGGTGACTTGCACCCTGGCAACCCCCTCCCCTCCCTGAGCAGCAGAGCAACCTGCGCATAAAGAAGCCTGAGAAGATTGGAGTGGGACGAGGCGCAGTGCCCTGTGGGAGTGGAAAGAGCTCTGGACTGACAGTGCAAAGCCAGGGCTAACATCCCTTCGTTCTCCTGATCTTGAGCACATCCTCCCCACTCTAGCGGCCACAGTTTCCTTATCCATAGAATGAGAGGGTTCAATTAGCGTCATCTTGGAAGTTTCTATTGTCTGTATTGTGTGTCCATGATTGTATCTATTGAGCTACCCTTGATGTACAAAAAATCAAAAGAAGAAAAGCCCCTTTAGCAGTTTTCTATCAAAGTAATTGTATGAAACGACACCAGGAATCTCCGAGACCAAATGCTTCTCTCCTGTCCTTGCTGTGTATTTCCTCTTTTGCTGACTGAAGCCAAATTCAACTAAGCAAGTTGCCCTCGATTGTCCCCCACCACCCCATTCCCGCCAGAATATTTCTCTAGAAAAGACTGGTTAGGTTTTAGAACTCTGATGCCCCTTTTGGCTCACCTTTTGCCGTGTGCGTGTGTGTGTGTGTGTGTGCAAAAAATACACATGTTTTGGCTGGACACATTGGCTCATGCCTGTAATCCCAGCACTTTGGGAAGCCAAGGCAGGCGGATCACTTGAGGCCAGGGGTTTGAGACCAGCCTGGCCACCATGGTGAAACCCCATCTCTACTAAAAATACAAGAATTAACCAGGCATGGTGGCACATGCTGGCAATCCCAGCTACTCGGGAGGCTGAGGCAGGAGAATCGCCTGAACCTGGGAGGCAGAGGTTGCAGTAAGCCAGGATCGCACCACAGCCTGGGCAACAGAATGAGACTGTCAAAAAAACAAACAAAAAACAAAAAACGTGTTTCTTTGGCAAACAAAGCCAAAACAGTTCTAAATAAAATTGTCTGGCTAATTTAACTCCCTGTGGGTGGTTTCTGAAATACCATTCCCTCATAGATTTTCCATTTAGTCTTTCAGTGCCCAAGGGGAGGGACTAATTTCTAAGTCTAATAAGCAAAGGCTATTATAAACAATTTCATTTTTCCTTCATCAGTGAGGAAGAAAAGCTTGTTTTCTTGTTCCCTAGGAGGTGAAACAAGTGTGGTTTCATTAAAGAGTCAGGATGATGATGACGATAATGGTGATTTTACTGTTACTTGCATTTTTATTATACCATACACATTACAGAACCCTTTCAACCCATTATCTGATCTGCTGCTCCCCTCAGCTCCAGCTCTGGGGAGTAGAGAGAACAAAGGTTATCACCTGTAACCCTGAAGAAGCAGACCCAAGGTTAAGTAACTCACCTAAGGCCACAGAGCAGACTTAGCACGCGATCTCCTAACTCCCAGGCCAGTGTGCTTTGCTTCTCCTGCCTTATCTTTGATAAACTTGTTCCCTAGAGCCAGCAACCCCATCACTCCCCTTTGGGGCAGCGGCAAACCTTATGTCTTCTGCAGCATTCACCGCCTCCAAGAGGGTGGTGGCCTGCCTCCACAGGCCACCATCCAGTAGCGCTTCTCAGCATCTAGCTGATGAACACAGGGTAGAACCTGACTTGCAAGATGGGTCTTCATCTCAGGGTCAGGGCTGTTTCTCAGAGAAATAGGGAAGGGCAGATGTGATAACTCAGAGTGGCACAGAGGCTGCCATCTGTCAAGGCAGGATGGGGTAAGGCTTGGGAGACACAGGAGGCACCCAGAATGCCCACAAGCAAGGCTCTCTTTTCCTGCCCCTGCCCCTGCCCCTGCCCCATCTGGGCACACCAGGCTAAGGAACTGCCTGGTCACATGGAAGACAAGTTTTGTCAAGCCCTCACTTGTAGACCTGCCCCCCCCCCCCCCCCCGCCTCCATCAGTTCTCTTCAAGGCTGCAAACTGACCTTGGTTTTCCCAAATGGATTGTTGGATCTTTTTTGATGTGTATATACAAAGAATTTACTGTGGGAAAAGGGCTTGGTCTGCTTCAAAGTGCAATTTGAGTGTTTTTCCTTCTGTTGTGTGCTTATCTATCCATCTCAGGCAAGGAAATGTTCATGACATATATTGCTTTGCCTTTTGGTGGAGGCAATTTCTTGTATATTCTTTGTATCTTGCCGTAAATGGTCTGTGCCCTGGACACCCTTCCTGGCAGACGAAAATATGTTGTCTTTTTCAGATGAAATAGGCTTTGGGGCTTCATTTTCTAACTTTACCCCAAATGAAAGTCTAAAATGCAAATCTTTTAAGTGTCTGGATTAGCCCTTTGTCTGAGGCCAGATCTTTTTCTCTCTCTAGGTGACCCAGCTGCTGTTAAAAAATATATACTGGTTTTTTTCCCATTTTTAATAGTCATTATAATACTCTATAAATACCCAGTTATCCACGATCATAGGAAGGGAGTCTGGTTTTTGAAAGTCACAATTAATTTGAATAGCCTGCTTTTGTCATTAAATTCAGCCTCTTTCCCTTCAAAATCTTTTATTGGTATTTCTAACACATGGGAAAATTGAGTTATTTGATAGTTTTGCCTCTTTTGTCCCAAAATGAACCAATATTCAGTAAATCATCTAAGAGTTGGTATAGTGAAAGGTTGCAGTGAGTGTTTGGCTTGCTTACACCATGGGGAAGTTCTGCTGGGTTTTGAGAGTCTAGTGGCACGACAGCACTGGAAGCTCAGACAGCCATGCACTGCTCAGGCCAGAAGGCCCATGCCCCATGGGCCCATGCCCCAGCCCAGCCCAGCCAGCCTTCCACTCCTCTCCTGGAGATGCCAGCCAGATCTGCCCAGTGGCAGGCAAAGCAGGGAAGACCCTGCAGTCCACCTCCTTCTGATTCATTGGCCAGTTTCTCTGAATGCAGCTGTCATAGCCATAATCTTTTTTTTTTTTTTTTTTTTTTTTTTGAGACGGAGTCTCGCTGTGTCGCCCAGGCTGGAGTGCAGTGGCGCAATTTTGGCTCACTGCAACCTCCACCGCCCGGGTTCACGCCATTCTCCTGCCTCAGCCTCCCGAGTCGCTGGGATTACAGGCGCCTGCCACCACGTCTGGCTAATTTTTGTATTTTTAATAGAGATGGATGGAGTGTCACCATGCTGGACAGGCTGGTCTCAAACTCCCGACTTCAAGTGATCTGCCCACCTTGGCCTCCCAAAGTGTTGGAATTACAGGCGTGAGCCATCGTGCCCAGCCACCATAATCTTATTATTAGGCATAGCAGAATACAATATTACATTTACTGTTGAACTTCACCTAAAGAGATTAGTCCAAGCTGGAGTAGCAAAAAAGGTAATGAGTTTAAAATTAGCCTCCAAGGTTGTAGAACCACCAGCTCTCCCATGCATTACAGCTGGGAGTGTAAAGGGATACAACTACTTTGGAAGTCTGTTTGGTAGTGTTCGCTAAAGCTAAACATACCTGGACCTTGTTACCCAGCAGTTGCACTCCTGGGTATATTCCCAACAGAAATGAGTGCTTGTGTTCACTGAAAGATACAGGTAAGCATATTCATAGCAGCTCCATTCATTATAGCCAAAAACTGGAAAGAATTCCAATGTCCATCAGTAGTAGAATGGATAAGTAAATGTAGCATAGTCACATATCAGAATGCTACACAGCAGTAGAAAGTTATGAACTAGCCAGGTACAGTGGCTCACACCTGTAATCCCAGCACTTTGGGAGGGTGAGGCGGGCGGATCACTTGAGCTCAGAAGTTCAAGAGCAGCCTGGGCAACATGGTGAAACCCCATCTCTACCAAAAAAAAAAAAAAAAAATTAGCTGGATGTGGTGGCACCTGCCTGTAGTCCCAGCTACTTGGGAGGCTGAGGTGAGAGAAGTGCTTGAGCCTGGGAGGCAGAGGCTGCAGTGAGGCGAGATCATGTCACTGCACTCTAGCCTGGGCTACAGAGTGAGACTCCATCTGAAAAAAAAAGTTATGAACTACTGCTATACGCAGCTGGGATGACTCTCAGACCTGATATTGAGCAAAAGAAGCCAGGCACAGAATATATACTATGTGAGTCCATTTATATAAAGTTCAAAAAAATATATGTCAGAATAGCAGTTTATTTCCAGAGTGGGTAGGGTGGAAGGGTGGATATTGATTGGAAAGAGGCATGAGAGGAGATGTTCTGTATTTTGGCCAGACATGGTGGCTCACGGCTGTCATCCCAGCACTTTGGGAGGCTGAGGCAGGCGGATCACCTGTGGTGAGGAGTTCGAGACCAGCCTGGCCAACATTGTGAAACCCTGTCTCCACTAAAAATGCAAAAATTAGCCAGGCATGGTGGCAAGCACCTGTAATCCCAGCCACTTGGGAGGCTGAGGCAGGACAATCACTTGAACCTGGGAGGTGGAGTTTGCAGCGAGCCGAGATCCCACTACTGCACTCCAACCTGGGCAACAGAGCCAGACTCTGTCTCAAAAAAAAAAAAGTTCTGTATTTTGATCTGAGGGATGGTTGTGGAGGTGTATTTGGAAGTACACATCTAGCGAGCTGTATGGTTAAGGTTAATGCACTATACTGTATGTAAATTAGACCCACTCAGTGGGCAGTTGGAGGCAGAAGGCTTAAGGATTCTTGTCAGTCCATACTAGCATATTGGCACATCCTTGCCTCTGGCCTGTCTTGTGGAACAGTGCAACTACAAGCTGCACGGCAGACTACCAGACACTGCTGCCTGGTTTCCCAGTGGGAGACCTTTTTCCTTTTCCTTTCCCTTTTCTTTTTCCTTTCCCTTTCCTATTAAAACTTTTGTTAGAGGTTCAGGTGGTACATGTGCAGGTTTGTTACATGGATTTACTGCATGGCACTGAGGTTTGGGGTACGATTGATCCCGTCGCCCAGGTAATGTGCATAGTACCCAATAGGTAGTTTTTCAGCCCTTGTCCCCTGTAGTAGTTGCCAGTATCTGTTGTGATATTCTCTATATGAACAAGTCATGGGAAATCAGCAGTCATTTCTCTGCTGGCTTCTGGGGAGCAGGCCTAGAGCAGGGCAAGAATGAATTTGCAGAGGAATGTTCAGGAAGCCTGCCTGCCTGCGCACATTCCCTGCTTAACACAGGTCTTAACTCTTCCAGGCTCTCTGGTCAGCTGTCTTGACAGTCAGGCTATGGAAATGATTAATGATCTTTCTCAAAGCCTGGAAAAAGCAGCAAGGGTCCCTGGCAGGGCCACACCCTGGATCCTGGGCCCTCACCCCTGCCCAGTTGGCAGGAAGGCAGCCATATGAGTCTGTCTGGGGTCCCTGCCCCTGTTTGCTTCTGGACTTCCCTGGAACCAGCCCATTCTCTGCAACGGGGAGGAAGTGGCTTTCCCTTCAACACTCTTACCATCTCTCATCTTTGTCTCCAAAGCCAGAAGAGGCCATCTCTTCTGCCCTCACCCCTATCCCCAGCTACATCTTGGTTGTCTGAGTGGCAGAAAGGAAAACAAAGTACCAGGGAGCAGCTTTTGTTTGGCCACATCTGCACTGGAAGCTCCTGATCACAACTGTGGCCTGCTAGTGCCAGCGCCCAGCAGCATTCCCACCAACAAGGGTTAAAGCCCCAGGAGTCCCGCCAGCTTCACTGGGTCCATGGCCCTCATAAAAGCCTTTTACATCCGTCCCTCGGGCTGCAGGCTCCCTGGCTGAAATCTGATAAGGGGCCTCTTTGTTGCAACTGTCAGTCTCCTTTATTGAGGAGGGAACTGGAGACCAGCGGCACTTCTTGGGGTGCAGATAAGGCCCTGGATTCCTGTCAGAGAGAGCATGATTAATTACCCTAAATCCCAGCTCCTGCTTTGATAGCAGTGACTGACAGTCCACAGGTTTCCCCATCAGGTGCTCACCCCCTTCTGGGAGGCGTGATGGGGGTGGAGATTTGGTCTCCTGTAGGGCCAACACCAGTGACCCACAAAGATCTGTCTTCAGTGGGTGTTTGCCTCCTTCCTGGTGCTCTGTGGGTTGCTTTTGCATTTCTTGTGGACAGAGGCCTGTCTCTCTCAGGTGAAGAGCTTCCTTAGAGGAAGATAGAATACAGCCCAGAGAGCAGGCCAGAGACCCCTCACTCCCTCCCACAAAGGCTGGGAAAGGAGCCATTGCTTGTGGACGTGAACTTCACAAATCTGGCCTTAAGCCCGGGGCCCTTCACAGAGAAAATCTCAAACCATCTGTATCAAGGCCACTTGACAACATTACTCTATAATTCAGGCAAGTTCCTAAAACCATGTGATTCTCCCTTTGGTAATAATCACAACTGTCAGTTTTTGTTTATCGATTTATATATTGCTGGTTTGAAGGTACATCAGCAGAATTTTTGTTTTAATTTTTTATTCATAGACTTTAGAACTGAAAATCATCTAGTCCAAATTCCTCACCTCACATTTGCAGAAACTGAGGCCTGAGTCTGTCGATTGCCTGTTGGTTCTTGTTCAGCAGGTAAACTTAGCTTAAAGGCCTTCTCTCTTTCTTCATAGTAGAATCTACTTTGGACAAGAGAAATGGCTACCAGGTCCATTAAGCACAAAGCAAACTGCTGAGACCAACCTGCAGATTCTGCCTCTCTCAGTTATTAGAAGAATCAAAGATGCGGCAGGCTTTTGTGTCTGGATTATCTGATGAAAGCCCCACTGTCATCTAGAGAGCCCTCGGTATAGCCTCCGCTCTGTTGGCATAGCCTCCACTCTGCTTCTGATGGCACCAAGGGCCAGCCTGCACTGGGAGCCACTTTAACAGTTTCACAGAGGGCCAGCCACAGGGAATAATGCGCCCAATCTCATCAGCTTGATCTCCAGAACCAGGGTGCCTGATCAGGGCATGGGGGCTCGCGTGAGGAGAGTCCACTGTGGAGTGAGGAAAACAGCTTCCCAAGTATGCCCTGGGTGGAGCTGGGCCACACAGCAGGGTGCAGGGGCCACCACCACGGTTTCCAGTGCACCTCTTACCTGCGCTTTCTCTGTGGTGTGATGACAGTTCCCAGAAGAGTCCATTTTCCCCTCTGGGAAGAGATCACTTATTAGTTAGGTTACAACCTTGACTTCAGACACCACTGTGACCCTTCCTTGTCTCCTCAGGTTCTGTATCTGCCATTGTTCCCCTTGCCCTAAGCAGTTCTCAGTCTAATATAATACAGTCACGTTGTGTGTGACTATAAAGAGGCCAATTTTTAATGAAATTTCTACATCTATAACAATGTTGTCCTTCAAAGATGCCATCTTAAACAGCCAGGCAATTAGTCCAATGACTACTCAAAATGAATTTGTAATTCCTCTCTGGGGAGTTGCCTTCAGAGGCAGTTTGAACCACACTAGAAAATCTCAGCCGGGTGCAATGGCTCATGCCTGTCATCCCAACACTTTGGGAGGCTGAAGTGGGAGGATTGCTTGAGTCCAGGAGTTTGAGACCAGCCTGGGCAACATAGTGAGACCCCAAGAAACATTTCTGGGTAGGTTAATTTATTAAACGCTATAAGGCATGGTAGGCATGATAAAGGAAAGACAACCCCTGCCTTCATAGAGCTGACAGTCCTCCTGGGATATCGGATGAACAGATGTGAAACAATTAGAGAAGGACAATTTGCTAAACTTATAGGGGCGTGATAGAAATTCTGAGAGGGAAGAAACCCACATGAACTGGGGTAGTGAGAACATGCTTCCTGGAAGGAGTGGATATGGAAGAACACTGGAGGATTTGAGTGGAGGCAGAAAAGAGTGTGTTTTGGGGGCAACAGGGAGAAGGCCCAGCGAGTTGGAGTACAAGTGAGTTGCTCGGATATGCCAGGAATACTTCACATGTGATCTTCTAAGGGAGTGTTGAGGAACATGGGTCATGCAATTAGACATGTGAGATGAGATGGGCTAGGTAAGCAATAAGAGTTTTCATAGGTTTTTAAACAAGGGGGTGAGTAATATGGTAAAAGTACTATTTTAATAAGATTGGCTGCAGTGTGCAAGTTGATTGTATGGCTGAGAGGCTACTGCAGGCCTCTAATTGTGGGCCAGAGAGGGTCTGGACCAGGATGGTGGCTGCAGGCCAAAAAGGAAGATGCCTTTGAGAGGCACCTCCAAGGACGAATCATGAAGCCTTCTAACACCCTGAAAGTGGGTGATAGGGAGAGGAGAGGAGCCAGTGCTGACACGAGGTTCCTGCCTCCCTGCCTAACTTCCAAGGGTGGTAGTGTTGCTGGGAAAAAATGAGGTGTGGGGAAAGGGAGCTAGTTTAGGGGAATGAAGATGAGCCCAGCACAAACATTCTGACTTGGAAGTAAACGGGTCACATGTGTGAAGATGCCCTAGGAGCTTCTGGAAATGTGAGTTTAGGAGCCCTGTGTGAGGGGACCTTGGGAGTGGTCCTCTCAGACACTCCAGGTAATGCCTTGGAAGGTGTGGACTCAAGGCCATGGGTGTGTTTGGGCAGATAGGCCTCCAAAGGAGGTCGACGTTAGCCCTGTCCTGCTGGGGGCCCACATCAGGCTTTTGTCTTTCTGGTAGGGGGAAGGTTTACTGTCCAGAACAGCACTGGGAGAAGTCAACCAGCACATGAGCTGTGTGTCTTAGGAGTATGCCCATAATCCTCTGTTATTTTACCTATGAATTTGTGGGTCTAATTCCATGACCCCTTTGTCCTTGACCCTCCAAGGACCAGCAGGTCAAGATAAAGGTCTTCAAGGTCACTAACTCCCTCCCCACACTTAGGAAAGAGGCCTAAGCCAGATGCTGTGGCTCACGCTGCAGTCCATGTGCTTTGGGAGGCTGAGGCAGGAGGATTGCTTGAGCTTAGGAGTTTGAGACCAGCCTGGGCAACATAGGAAGATCCTGTCTCTACAGAAAGTGTTTTTAAATTCCCTGAGTGTGGTGGTGTGTGCCTGTATTCCCAGCTACTTAGGAGGCTGAGTGGGAGGATGGCTGGAGGTTAAGGCTGCAATAAGTCATGATTGCACCACTGCACTCCAGTCTGGGCAACAGAGTGAGACCCTATCTTTGAAAAAAAAAAAAAAAGAAGAAGAAGAAGAAGAGGCCTGGTCCTGCCGCAGCAGCCCCACATATCCATGCCCACAGTGCTTCCTTTTCATTCTCTGGCTTGAACCATCCTGTAAAAGAGTTGGTGAGGCTGCCATTTAGAGCTGAGAAAACTGCTGTGCCTTTTAGGGAAAGAAGGCGGATGGAGCAGAAACAAACAGCTCTTCTCTGCTCGGGTTGGCTTAAGGCCCACCAGGCAGCCCAGTGAGACCTCAGCAAGACTGGGGCAATGGGAGGGGGCAAGGCAGACGAGCAGCAGTCTGTGTACAGTAAAAGGAGTTTGCCATCAAAAGGCAACAAGTCTCATACCCTGCCCCGGACGGTGACCCTTCCCTGTGGAATTCTCCCCTCTGACCTCCAGATCATTAATCCCGAGGCTGCCAAATGACAGTCATCCATCACGCCTCCTGACGAGCATCCCAGCCGGCTGTGAAAGGACTGGCCCCGCCCTCACCACGTCCCCTGGTGCTCATTAGTAGCCCTTCCTCCTCGGTGCCAGGTTTCCTAATCAAGTCCCTGGCTCCTCTCACTTCCCCTTGGGGCCATGGGGCGGAAGCTGCTCTGACCCTCCCCCTTTCAGAGGCCAGGGAGTGGGTGGAGTGATTGGTGTGGGGAGAGAATTGAGTGGCTTTTCATTCCCCTGGAGACTGGTGTGTCCAGCAGCTCCTTTGACATGGCGGGGCACACGAGAGAGAAATAAACCATTTCTCCATCAAGCAGGAGAGGAGAAAGCAGGCATGTGCAAACAAGCACACTTTTTTTTTTTTTTTAAGACAGTCTTATTACTCTGTCGCCCAGGCTGGAGTGCAGTGGTGCGATCTCGGCTCACTGCAAGCTCCGCCTCCCGGGTTCACGCCATTCTCCTGTCTCAGCCTCCCGAGTAGCTGGGACTACAGGCGCCTGCCACCACGCCCGGATAATTTTTTTTGTATTTTTAGTAGAGACGGGGTTTCGCCGTGTTAGCCAGGATGGTCTCGATTTCCTGACCTTGTGATCTGCCCGCCTCGGCCTCCCAAAGTGCTGGGATTACAGGCGTGAGCCACCATGCCCGGCCAATGAGCACACTCTTAGAAGCAGCACTGAGCGCTGCCAGGAGGGTGACTAGGCAGGGCTCCCCTTCTAGGAAGTCAGAGAAAGGCTTCCCGGAGGAAGCTGCTGCTGAATGGAGTCTGAAAGCTGCAGAGATAAGTCGCCAGATCATAGGAATAGTCTGGAATCATACTGCTAGCAAAACAAAAACAAAAACACACACACACAAACTAAAAAACAAGCACCTTTGAAATCATCTAGTCTGGCCCTCTTATTTACAGACGGCAAAACAGAACCAGAGAGGCTAAGTGCTTTGCCAAAGGCCCACACAGCCTGTGCATTGGACCTGTCCTGACAGCTAGTCTGAGTGTTGAGGCTTGGGGGTTTGAGTTAAATTACACTAACAGATTCATGAGCATTGTTTCCAGCTCGGCTAAAGGTGAGCATACGCGGAACCTTTCCCCTCAGCCTGAGGATGATCCCGCTGTCTCTTTCTCTCGTTGGACAACCACAGGGACCCCCATCAACCGAATCCCCATCATGGCCAAGCAGATCCTGGACCTGTACATGCTGTATAAGCTGGTGACCGAGAAGGGGGGCCTGGTGGAGATCATCAACAAGAAGATCTGGAGGGAGATCACCAAAGGCCTGAACCTGCCCACATCCATCACCAGTGCCGCCTTCACCCTCAGGACCCAGTGAGTGGCCAGGGCCTGGGGGAAGGAAGCCGAGGCTGGAGAAAGGGGATGTTGTAACCTAGAGGAGAGGAAGGAAGGAAATTCCTTTGTATGGTTAGCAAGATGAGTAGATTCCCGAAACAGCGGGGAGCTTTCTGAGATGAATCCCTCACTAAACCAAGTAATGATGAGAACCGCCATTTACCAAGTGTCTACTCTGTGCTGGTACTTTACTATTTCATTTAAACCTCACAGTCAACCCTGTAAAGTAGGTAGGCCCCCATTTCCCACATTACAAAAATGAAGTCTCCAGGGTTAAATAATTTGGCTAAGGCCATACCAGCCAGTAAGTGGTAGAGCTGAGATTCAGACCTGGGCTTCTGTCTCTAAGACCTGTGCCCCTTCCAGGACATTGTCTTCCAAACATCATCTCCACCCCAAGTGGCCCCTTTTACCTGACATTCAGCTTACCCAGCGGCAGAGGACCCAGAGAAAGGCAGGCAGGAAGGCCCCCTTGGATTGGTGACCTGGTTTTGTCAGCATTTGAGTTAATTACACGGGTGATGGAAGCGGTGAAACCAATAGCAGCACTGAAGAATGAGGGCCAGAGAGGAATCTTTTCTTCTGGAACACTCTGGAAGTTGTTCTGTGAAGAGTATGCAATGAACAACTGACATCAGTTAGGTAGCATGTTGTAGCTACAACCAGAATGGCAAGGTTCTTGGGTAGAGAACTGCTTCTTGGGACCTAAGACACAAAGAATGACAGTGTCTAGGTCCCATGCACAATGGGAAGAATTGCTCCTATCTGACTAGCCCAGCTCTGAATGGTTATAAGATCAAAAAGCCAGAAAGCCCTTGTAAAACATGGGCCTAATTTTTCCCAGGGCTTCAAAACAAATGTGAAAATGCCAACTAAGATGTTATTTATTTCCCCTAATGAATGGTGCTTCAAAGTAGAGCCTATTTAGGATGAGTGGCAGTCAGAGGAGGCTGGGGCAGAGTGTCCAGCCATCCCAGACTTTTCTGCCAGGTATACCAAGGTTGCAGTCCTTTGCCCTAGAGTCCTGCCCAACAGGGACTGCTTCCAGAGACCCACCAACCTCAACTGGGTGGTCTCTGGTGCTGTTTTGGATTATTCTCCCTGCTTGCTTCCTTTCCTCCAGGTACATGAAGTATCTGTATGCCTATGAGTGTGAGAAGAAAGCCTTGAGTTCCCCAGCTGAGCTCCAGGCAGCCATTGATGGCAACCGCAGGGAGGGCCGGCGGCCCAGCTACAGCTCCTCCCTCTTTGGCTACTCACCTGCTGCGGCTACTGCTGCTGCCGCTGCCGGGGCCCCTGCCCTCCTCTCCCCACCCAAGATCCGCTTTCCCATCCTTGGGCTTGGCTCCAGCAGTGGCACCAATACCAGTAGCCCTCGGATATCCCCAGCAACCACTCTCAGGAAAGGTCAGCAGGGCTCCTGGGGGAGAAGGAAGAAAGGGAGGAAGGGATGCCAGTTTCCCTGTGTTCAAGACTGGGGTTTTGGGGCAAGAGGGTCAATTGTGGATTGGTCCAGCTCCAGTTCCTTTGCAGGTGATGGAGCCCCAGTGACAACAGTGCCTGTGCCAAATCGTCTGGCTGTGCCCGTAACCTTGGCAAGCCAGCAGGCTGGTACTCGGACCGCCGCACTGGAGCAGCTGCGGGAGCGGCTGGAGTCAGGGGAGCCTGCTGAGAAGAAGGCGTCGAGGCTGTCTGAGGAGGAGCAGCGCCTGGTGCAGCAGGCCTTCCAGCGCAACTTTTTCAGCATGGCACGGCAGCTCCCCATGAAGATCAGGATCAACGGCAGGGGTGAGCCAGGCTCAGGGCAGGGCCTTCCCTTCCTGGAAACCCCAAGCCCATTCACGCCTCCTGGGACTGGTGGGGCAGGGGTGGTGAGGCACATACTCCTGACCTGGAAGAGGCCCCTCCAGGTTCTGCCTTCCAGGCCCCTAGAAGAGAGGCATTGAGATCTTAGTTCACCAAGCTGAGGTTGTTTGGTAGAGGGGACCACATGTTGCCTCAGGCAGTGCCCTGTTCTCTAGTAAGAGGGAAAAGCAGTTATTCACAGAGGAGGAGCCAGAGGCCTTCAGGGAGCTGCTGCGTTTCCCCACCAGCCTTTACCCCAGCACCTCACTGGATGTAGGCAAGAGCAGGGCACCATCTGCAGGTCTGGGAGGAAGACACCCCATGTTCCTGAGGCTCAGCGAGGAGCCAGGTTGCCCCGGGCTGGACAGCGGGACTCAGAAATATAGACAGAAGGAGGAAACACAAGTTTGGCAGCATAATTGACATCCTTTCCCTTCCTCTTCACATTGTTCTGGTGCCCCACATTCTCTTCCTCAGGCCACACGCCCCTTTTCCCATTCACACACATTCTTTCCCATTCTGGTCCTGATGCTATCTCAAAGCAAACATGAATGAGATGTGTGGGAAGAGCCAGGTGTGAAGGGAGCTGTACATATTCCCAGGCTGCCCCTCCCTACCCCATTGCCCCTGGGGAGCAGAAGGAAACTGGGAGGTAACAGCTCATCCAGGGCCAGGTGCCCTGCTCCTGCACAAAGCAAAGGGCTGTTAGAAAAGACAGCTCACCGGGAAGAATTCGGAGTCTGGGGTGAGCCCCGCAGAGGCCGTGTGTGCCAGCACTTGCAGCCTTCCACAAACGCCAGCTGCCTGGGTGGTCATGGAGGGGAGGGGCTGAGGGCGTAGACTCCTCTCTTTGAGGGACTCAGAGTCAAAGGAAAGAAGGGGCAGGTGGGTCCTCAAAGTTGGGGCTGGGTCTCATTGATCTCTGATTGCCTGGGCCTGGTGTGTAGTGTAGTTCAGGGTTTGCCTGTCACTTGGAAAGTGCCAGTGCAGAGTGGAGCTGGCCTCCTTGCCTACTGTGATTCCTTTTCTTTGGGAGCAGAGGGAGTTGGGGGGATGAACTGGGTCAGTGGAAAAAGCCAGCAACAGGAGGTTGGCGAGCCTGGGATCTCCTGCCATACCCTGCACTCGGGAGAAGGTTACATAGATGCCTTCTAACAGCGTGAGGCTTTGACCAGGGGTGGCCAGGCAGCATCAGAGAAGACAGCAGGAGTGCTGTGGAATGCTTGATCAGGCCCACTGTCTCCCTGTCCCCAGCAGAAGACAGAGCAGAGGCCTCGTCTGCAGCACTGAACCTGACCACTAGTAGCATTGGGAGCATTAACATGTCTGTGGACATCGATGGCACCACCTACGCAGGTGAGGCCCTGGAGCTCTGGGGGAGGCCCACATGGCCGCAGCTAACCACAGGGCAGCTCTGCGGCTGGCCCTGCCTCTTGCCCTCTGTCTGAACACCTCCCACGGTGGCTTCCTTTTTCCTGGTCTCAGAGTTGCAAAGGTCAAGTGGTCCTCTGGACTAGTAGAGACTGTGGATTGTTAACAGGATGATAGGTCACTCCCACTTTGGCAGAAACCCTTCACCTAACCCTTTTAGACCAGTGGTTGGCTCGTTAATTGAAGAAGTCAGTCAGTGTCCCACAATCCCCAGGTCTTCTCATGCACAGCCTTTCTCTGACTGTAGTTCAGCTCTTCTCTTCCTTTTGCAGACTGAGACACAGGCAAAGGAACCCTGGTATAGCAGAATCAGCTTACATTGTTAAGCTCCCCGCCCCCCCAGTCTTTTACAATTATCTCTTCCTAAACCTAATTTGGCAACAGTGTTTTGTTGGTTGGTTGATTTTGCACCTTTACAGAGTCTTTCTAAGGGTTTAACTTAGTATTTATGACTGGGCACGGTGGCTGATGCCTGTAATCCTTGCACTTTGGGAGGCTGAGGCAAGAGGATCACTTGAGCCCAGGAGTTTGAGACCAGCCTGAGCTGGTCTCAACATAGCAAAATCCCAAATCTACAAAATACAAAAAAAAATAGCCAGGCATGGGGTGCACACCTGTGGTCCCAGCTACTTGAGAGGCTGAGGCAGGAGGATCACTTGAGCCCAGGAGGTCAAGGCTGCAGTAAGCTGTGATTGTACCACTGCATTCCAGCCTGAGTGACAAAGCAAGACCTTGTCTCAATTAAAAAAAAAAAAAAAAGAAAAAGAAACAACTTAGTATTCATAAAAACAGCAGTCCTTTTCCCATTCCCATTTCATTGGTTTACGGACAAGCTTGGGAACAAGCCCACCTTCTCTTGTTAAGCACAGCATTGCTGGGCGCGGTGGCTCACGCCTGTAATCCCAGCATTTTGGGAGGCCGAGGCAGGTGGATCACGAAGTCAGGCTATCGAGACCATCCTGGCTAACACAGTGAAATCCTGTCTCTACTAAAAATACAAAAAGTTAGCCAGGTGTGGGGGCAGTTGCCTGTAGTCCCAGCTACTCGGGAGGCTGAGGCAGGAGAATGGCATGAACCTGGGAGGCGGAGCTTGCAGTGAGCCAAGATCACGCCACTGCACTTCAGCCTGGGCGACAGAGACTCCGTCTCAAAAAAAAAAAAAAAAAAGCACAATATTATGAGTGGGGGCCACCAGGCCTGGGCCAGGGCATCACCCACCTGTTTTACCAAGGGCCCAAGGGCATGCGGAGTGTCAGCCAGCCTGGCAAGGTGTCCCATGGGGACAGGCAAAAGCCCTACAACTGCACCTTCTATCACAATTGGGAGTGTTTCCTCAGGGCCTACTCCCATTCTAAGGGCCACACCCCCTCAGAGCACCGCCCTGCAGGCCTCCTAGGAGCATGCTCTGGATCTCTGCTGGGCCACTCACCTCAGAGAGAGGACAGAGTGTAGAGAAGCAGTGGTGCCAAGTGGGCTCACCAGTCATGCTATGTCTGCAGACTCTGCTCAGAGGCCTCTACCTGTCACAGGCCCCTGGAGGAGGTGGGGCCTGGTGCCCTTTGCCTTTTCATTGTGCTGTGGTTTGGGAGGGTTGGGGGTTGGAATTGGGTCCATGGAGAGAGCAGGGAAGTAGGAATTCAAGGCCTGGATCTTGATATCCTTTTGTCCTCTGTCAAGGAGAAAGGAGACGGTAACTCCTTCCCTCTCAGAAGGAGGAAGGGTCAGAAGTTGAAGGCTCCTCAAACCCCTGACAAGGGAGCCAGTCACCCGCCCCACCTGGCTCTGTCACCCAGGCTGGAGTGCATTGGTACGGTCATAGCTCACTGCAGCCTCAACCTCCTGGGCTCAAGCGATCCTCCTGCCTCAGCCCCCTGAGTAGCTGGGACTACCCATGCCCAGCTAATTTTTAAAAATTTTTTTATAGAGACAAGGGTCTTGCTGTATTGCCCAGTCTGGCCTCAAACTCCTGGCCTTGAGCTATTCTCCCGCCTCAGCCTCCCAAAATGCTGGGATTATAGTTATGAGCCACCACACCTGGCCTTGGTGTTCTTCTTTGTGTACCCTGGGTACACCTGTCTCAGCATTTATGACATTTTAGCAAAATTACTCTGTCGACCTATCTGTCCCACTCCCCAGCCCATCAGCACTTCAAGGCAGGACAGCATTTGGATCTTCTCCCATCACCCCCTAGCACAGTGTCTACAGCGGAGTCAGGCACAGGCTAGGCCAGCGGTGAATACGTACTGAAAAGAGCTGGCCCTCCCCTTCGCTCTTCCTCTGCCCACACTTGCTTCTCTTCCACCCACCAAGGTGTGCTGTTTGCCCAGAAGCCTGTGGTCCACCTCATCACGGGGTCTGCTCCCCAGAGCCTCGGCAGCAGCGCCAGCAGCAGCAGCAGCTCTCACTGTTCACCAAGTCCTACCTCATCCCGGGGCACCCCCAGCGCAGAGCCCTCCACCAGCTGGTCCCTCTGATGGGCAGGACCCAGCTTCCCACTTGCCACTCTCCTGTCAAGAGTGAAGGAAGTTGATGCACAGAATTTACCTCATCTCACGGAGCCTACGTCGACGAGCACCATTTGGCCAGACATTGAGAGTTTGGACGTGTCCGTCTGTCCAGGCTCCATTCAGGTCCTGCTGTACTCTGGGGGCAGGGAGAGGCTAGAGGGGCAGGACAGACAGCGTTGTCCAATCAGGGATTGTCCTGGAGAACTGGGTGGGGGTCTGTGGGTGTCCACCTTCCTCCAGGGTTCCCCAGCCACCTCCCAGCTTGGGGCACAGTGTATCGACAATCTGTCAGCCGACACAGGGCTGGAGGCCCTCCATTTCCCTCCCCCTTTAATTTATTTCCCTGCCCCTGCCTTCTGCCATGACCCCAGGGCCACTAGTCTCTTCCCGTTTTTAAGTCCCATGTGGGGCTGCTAGGAGCCAAGAGCATGCCTTCATGCCCTTCTCTGCTGAGCATGGGATGGGGCCCTTCCAGCCCACCTTGCCTACTGTTAGGTTCCTGGGGTATGGGTCCCTCAAACACAAGTCTTGAATCAGTCCTCAGGGCCCCAGATCCCTCTTCCAATGGCCTGAAGGAAGAGGCCGTGAGGGCAGTTCAGGGCCAGGGCCCACAGGGCATCTGCTGACGGGAAGGCAGAGCCTCGGGGCTGCCCAGCCCTGGCACCTGCTTCACACGGACCCTTCTCTGACCGCCCCCCCCAAATCTCATGCTCCCCACTTGCCCTTATTGGCCTGCTTTCCCAAAAACAGCCCACTCATCCTTTCCCCAGCCCTCTTCAGCCCTCCTCAGTCCTCCCCAGCCCTCTTCAGCCCTCTTCTATTTCTTATGCGGCCATCTTGGCCTCACCATCCCCACACGTGCCGATGTCAGGTTCATTGAAATACCTCAGATTTGTAATTGTTGATGTTTGAGTCTTCAGGAAGTATTTGCATCTCTGAAATCTTTTTTATATGTGTTTTGCTGACTTTTGTTTTTTTTTATTTTAAAATTTTTATTGTTGTAGCACCAAAGAAATGAAAACAGATCACCCCCAAAGCCAAGCAAGTGATTGGGTACCCCAGCCCCTCTGGCCCTTCCCTCAAGCCCAGTAAGGAGGCGGGTGGAGGCATGCGGGGAGACGACTCAGGGATCGTGGGGGCGGGGAGGTGGAGTGGAGAGGCCCGCTCTCACACCGGGTCGGGCCCTGAAACCGCACCAGTTCTGAAGACTGTTTTCTGCCACACCCACACCCCCAGCTGACCAGGGAGGCAGCAGGACACCTCCCCATCACGCAGCATTCCCAGCTCAGGGCACAGGCAGGCTGGGGTCCTTGTTGGCCTTGCCAGAGGTTGAGCCGCCCCAGGGTATGAGGAGATGAATAACTCCACAGCTCCTCCTGGACCCTGCGTGGGAGCAGGCGTCTCCTGTGCTGTAAAGAAAAGTTGATTCTTGCGTGCGGCTCACCTCAGTCGAGGAAGCCCTGGAATGTTCAGCAGAACACCACCACTGTGACATGGGGCTGTGGCAGTGGGAGACACCGCGCATGGCGTGGGTGTGTGTGGCGGCGTGGCTCACATTCAGTCCTGTGTAGGAGAGGAAAGGGAATCAAAAGCTTGAGCACAGATACCTCAGCCTGGTAAGCTGCAGCTCTGCTCAACTGCGTCTTCTCTCAGCCCTCCACACACGTTCACCCCCACTCTCACACACACACACACACACACACACACACCCCCCATCTCCCGGGGGCTGACCTCGTCTGGCCTCAGCCTGCAGGGTGTGGGCAGAGAAGGGCATCTGGGACCTGGTGCCAGTGAGGAGCCCAGTTGGCTGGCACTGGGCCCATTTGAAGGTGTCTCAGACATTTGGCCAGTATGTCTTTCTCAGGGGTTTGGTCACAAAGGATGGACTCTTCCCACCCAGAGGATGCAGGGAAAGCACACTGTGTCTTTCTGGTCATTGGATCCTCTCCCTTTCCCCAGGCAGCTCACCTGACCACACCGTTGGAGTGAACCCTCACTGCCCTCAAGGACAACAGCAGGGTGTCACCCAGAGCCCGATGGGGGGTGCCAGCAGGTGCCCCCATGAGTGGGGCCTTGGCCCAAGCAGAGCTTCCCCTGAAGGTGCCATCAGCTAGGGCAGCTCTGTCCCCTCCTGCTCCCCATCTTATGTGTATTCTAACCAGGAAAAATGTGATAGCACATGGGTAGCCTAGGCAGTGAATAAATACCTCAGATGTCCTCCTGCAGCAAGTCTCTGTATATGTTGTGGTTATTTTCTATCTTACATGTTCTCGAATGTTTATATTTCAATAAACCTCTACCTCTTCACACAAGCAGGTCTCTCTCAGTTGCTTTGAGTGGCCTTTCCACTGGACAGTACTGGGGAGAGGTGAGCTCCTTCAGAGTGAAAGGGGACTGAGTGAACTACTCCTGACCCCTTGATTTCTCCTGAACCTTCTCCCCTTCACCCACGCCTTCTTCAAAGGGAAAGCTCACTGAGCTCACTCTCAGCTTACCTTCTGTGTTAGCAGGTTTCTCTGGCATTACCGCATCGTCAGAACTGACTCCAGCGATGTCACATCAGTGTCCTGGCAGGCACAGGGCCAGCGGGTCACCTTGATTCAGCAAGCCCCTGTTGAGCTCCTGCTGGGTCAGACGATAAGGGAGGACCCACAAGGTTATCTAGACGGAGATGGATTCTTTAGACTACAGCATCACTGGGGCCGAACAGCAGGCTACCACTGGTAGGAGATAGAAGCTGCAGCAGCCGCAGAACTTCTGGAAGGCTTCCCACAGGTGGTAGCGTTAAAGCTGGAAGAGTCAGAGTTTGCACCTGGAGAGAGCAATTCTTGCAGAGGAATACATGCATACATACATATGAATACTTATGGAAATGCTGTGGCATCAAAGGACCTGGCATTGGGGAACTATGGCTGGTGCCTTGAGTCAGTGGGTGGAGCTGGGGGGAATTGGGAAAAAGTAAAGCTGGGGCCAGGATTAATGGATTTGGGGGCCATCCTCTGCAAATCAGGATGATTTTCACCAGGGCATAGGCTTAGAAGCTTTTCTAGAAAGGTGATGCCAGGCAACCTGCTGGGCGTGGAACCCTGGGGCACAGCTCAGGCCTATCCCCAGAGCCTTTCTCTACCATGATGCACACCACTCTGGGCATATCCTGAAGATGTGCAGAGAGGCAGGCCCTGTGTGGACTGCCATCCATGACAACATACTGACTGCACCTGTTTATGTAACCATGTGAGGTCACGCTAGCAGAGTTTCCTATCTGGCATTTTTTATTTTGTGTGTGTATACATACATATATGTGGCTTGGTTTTGTTTTTGAGACATTGTCTTGCTGTGTCACGCAGGCTGGAGTGCAGTGGCACAATTATAGCTCACTGCAGCCTCAAACTGGGCTCAGGCGATCCACCCACTTCAGCCTCCCAGATAGCTGGGACTACAGGTGCATGCCACCACACCTGGCTAATTTTTTCTAAAAAAGTTTTTGTAGAGATGAGGTCTTGCCACGTTGCCCAAGCTGGTCTTGAACTCCTGGGCTGAAATGATCCTTCTGCTTCAGCCTCCCAAAGTGTTGGGATTACAGGCGTGAACCACCACACCCAGCCTCTGGCATTTTGAAATGCTAGAAAAAGAGGATGTTATTGGGACAATCTTGAGCGTCCATTGCTGATTTTTTTTAATCTTGCGAAAAAAAAAAATGATACTTTAGTACTTTACTGTTAACCACTCATTGGTATCACACTTCACAACTTCTGGCCACATGGAAATTAAAAGGACCCATCTAGGAGGGAGCTAAGTGATGAAGAGCAGAACCAGACCCAGAGGCATTTGAGATGGAAACAGCACGTGGTGGCTGGTGAGGCGGGGATCCTGGGAGAGTTCTGGCAGAAGTGGCTTCCAATAGAAATGATGAATCTCCGTTCCTTTTCATATTAACAAGAAAATATTGGAGAATATCTTGACCTTAAGAACAATTTCTCAAGCTAGACCCTTCAAAAAAGTTTAAGTGGCCGGGCGCAGTGGCTCATGGCTGTAATCCCAGCACTTTGAGAGGCCAACGCGGGAGGATCACTTGATGAGTCTGAAACCAGTCCTGGCAACATAGCGAGACCCTCGTCTCTACAAAACAAAATTTAAAAATTAGCCAGGCATGCTGGTGTGCACCCAGCCCATAATGATTTCTTTCTAATGCTTATTCTTAAGACAAAAAAAATAAAAAGGAGAGGTGGCAGAGTCACAAATAGATGTTTTGTCTAAGAGAAAATACAAATGGCTTGACCTCATTCGTGATCAGGGAAATGCTCAAGAAACCACCTCACACTATTGGATATAAACACAAAAGTTATTCCATACCAGGTCCTGGCAAGGATGAGGAGCAGCAGGAACTCTCACACTCTTGGGCTAACCAATTTGGAAACCACTTTGGCATTACCTAGTAAAGCTAATCATGCACTTGGCTCTGGGGCCCTGTAATTTCACTCCTACGTTTGTGCCCCAGGAGATGGGCAGGAAGGTTCACACAGCACTGATGGCTGCATACTAAGTTGGCTGTGAAACTACCAATTGAACCTGGTATGGTGAGGTCCCACAGCTAGGGAGTGGAGGAGCTGGGGCTGTAGTTCAGTGGCTGCAGGGCCTAGAGCCTGTGCCCTGAACACAAGTGCTAAGCCCTCTATACACGTTATCTCATTTCATGCTCCACCCACGGCTCTATAAGGCAGTTTTTTTTTCTTTAAAATTATTTGTTATAAAATTATAGAGACGAGGTCTCACTATGTTGCCCAGGCTGGTCTCGAACTCCTGGGCTCAATCGATCCTCTCGTCTCGGCTTCCCAAAATTTTGGATTACAGGCATGAGTCACCGCGCCCGGCCAAGCTAGTCATTTTGTTCACTTTTCAGATGAAACTGAGGAACAGAAATGTGCTGGATGTCACATACTAGTGAATGGCAAGGCTGGGACGGGACTCCAAAGCGGGTACCCTTAACCTCTCCCCCAAGTCCTCCCCTTCAGGGAGGGGAAGAGGCCAGAGGGAGGCAGAGGATCTAAGGGTGGTTGTCCCCAGGTCTCTGCTATGCTACGCTGCGCCCAGTCGAGGATCCCCAAACCGCCTCCAGAAGCTCCTAGAAAAGCCTGCCCAGCTGCAAGCCACAGGCCCCGCCACGCCATTGGCCAGGATTGAGTCACGTGCCCTCCCCAGAGCCAATGGGAGCGAGGGGGCAGGGTGACCGGGAATGACCTTAGACTGCCCGCGCTGCGCGGAGGGAGATCCACTACAGGTTGCACTTCTGCCCCTGCGAGGGGCACCCCTGGGTCTCTGGGAAACGGAATGGAGGGTCTTACGGAAGAGAAGGTTTGGAACCACCGCTGGAGGGAAGGGGAGAAGAAAGCAAGCAGGAGTGGCGTGAACAGGAAGTGACTAGGGAGAGAAGCCGAGCTTGGACACAGTGAGGCACGAACCCCGACAGGCATAGAGACAGACAAGGGGTGCTGATATCCTCACTGGGCGGGGTGGGCAGGAAAAGGAACAGGAGCTGGAGCCAGAGAGAGGGCTGCGGGCGGCGAGTGGATACCCGGCCTCAGGGAGGAGCTTCCAGGAGGACCGGGGTCTCCTTTGGAGCAGCACCGGGGACGTTTGCTCGGCAAGGGCTCTTTGTGCGAAGAAACCGAAGCCAGTCAGGCTAATGGCGGCAGAGAGGAGAAGGATTTATTCTTGCATCCAGGGTGTGCGGAGGAGCCCAAGGGCATTTGGACCTGTGTTGACGTCCGGAAGGGCCCGGAACCCGGGAAGCTCTGCCCGCGGAGGGTATTCCTCTCCCTCTGAAGACCACCTCAAAGCTCAACTTTATCACCTCCACGCATGAGACCGCCGGGGGCTGAACTAAAATCTCACCATCCCAATTCCAGTTTCTGGGAATTGTCAGCTCCTTTCGCTCTCATTGAAATCCAGCTTTTTTCACGAGGTGAATAACAGGGCAGTTGACAGTTCCCAAGTTTTCTGTGTCCAATCTTCAGCCCTGAAGGGACTCTTCTGCTCCAAGTCCAGCGATCCCGGGAGGGGGCCCACTGGTCCAGTACGGCTCAGTACCCAGCCCTGGATCCACCAGCTGAGGCTGGAAGGAGTGGGTCATGAAGAACTCAGCACGAACGCAGCTGGGTATGAATTCCCAAAGGTGTTCTGTCCCTCCACGGTACCAGGGACCCCTCCTTTGAGAAACTGCTTCACTGAAGGCGCAGATGGAGGGTGGGGTCAGCAACAGAGTTGAGAGGGGTTCCGGGGGCACATGGCTCAGCCGGAGGAAGCAGGCTGAGGAAGCAGGCTGAGGAGGGGCGTTCAGAATGGCCAGATGACCTCGAGGGGAATGCCAAGCCTCAGCCCACTTTGCCTGTGGCTCCTGAGGATGGTCATGCTGTCAAGCTCAGAACAGCTGAGAAACTACCTTTCTGGGGCAGATTAGGGGACCAGGGGCTTAGTTGCTGGTTTGCTGTGTGACCTATGACAAACTCTCTGGGCAGTTTGTGAAATGGGGACTCTAGTGTGATCGGAGACACAAGTGAATGAGAACTCACTTTGAAATGTCTAAAGCCCAGTGCCTAAGGCCTTCCTTGGCAAGACAGAGGGTCCCTGGTGGGCACTGTCCGATGGCATTTGGGCAGTAATTGGGCCAACCAAGCCTACAGGCCCGCAGCACCCCCTATGGTGCTGGGCACTGCCTGCCCAGCTCTACTCTTAGCCACAGGGTCCCCTGGGAAAGTGCCAGGTGGTCTCATCCACCAAGAGCCATATTGGCAACATTGTGCCAACATGGGCATTTCAGGCCTGTGTCAGGGAGGGAACAAGGAGTGGTTTCTGCCAGGGAGGCCTCTGACTGCAGCTGCCTATGACAGGCTCCAGGCTTCAGGCCTCATAGAAACCCTGGCCTTGGGGGCAGAAGGCACAGCCAAAGGGGCCTCCCCTCTTCCCAAGTCCTTGCCCAGCCGCGGTTGCCTAAGACCTCTCTTTTTTTTTTTTTTTTTTTTGAGACAGAGTCTCACTCCCGCCCAGGCTGGAGTGCAGTGGTGCGATCTCGGCTCACTGCAACCTCCACCTCCTGGGTTCAAGCGATTCTCCTGCCTCAGCCTCCTGAGTAGTTGAGATTACAGGCATGTGCCACCATGCCCAGCTAATTTTGTATTTTTTAGTGGAACAGAATTTCCCCATGTTAACCAGCCTGTTCTTGAACTCCTGGCCTCAAGTGATCCACCTGCCTCAGCCTCCTAAAGTGCTGGGATTGCAGGTGTGAGCCACCGTGCCCAACTCACTGAGGCCTCTCAATTCAGCTTCTCTATGCCAGGACCCTTCAGCTCACTGGGCGGGGGTGCAGGGCCTGACCGCAATCTCTTGTGCTGCAGAGTGAGGCTGTGAATCTGCCTCCTGCTGGCTCTGGGCACAGTCTCTACACTGCCTGGGCACTGCCCCGGCTTCCAACTTTTCTCAGATGCCCTTCTTTGGGCTCCAGGGCCATGGCTGGGATCTGGGGGCAGATGAGACAGAGGCGGATACCATGGGGGTCAGAGAGGCAGGGCGGGGGGTAGCTTCCGCTCTGTCCAGGTACGGGGAGGCCAGCTCAGGAATCCATTTAGAACCAGTAAAAGCCTGAGCTGGAAGGGCCTTTCTAGCCTTCTGTTTCCCCTCTACAACCTGTAGATGGGAAGGCCACGGGACAGAAAGGAACTGGGCAGAGGTCACTCCCCACCCCATCTAGAGGGTCCCCATATGCTACCTTCAGGGGCTGCAAGGTGGAGGTGGCTGGAGGCTCCTGTCCTGGTGCTGGAGCCCTTGGTGCTCAGACCTGCAGCAGCTCCCCCTCCCTGAGGACACAATTCTCAGCCTGACCATCAGAACTTTTAGGGTCTCCTAGACCTCATCGGCAGCTCTGACCCTCTTTTATGAAAGCACCCAAAGAGCACCTGAGGCGAAGGACAGCATCCCCCACCCTATTGAGCTCCTCATTGCAGGAGCTCAAAGATGATGACCTCAGTCAGAATGAAATGATATTTAAGCACAAGCCAGTAGCTGTTGCCATCCTGGGGAATGTGCTGTATTGTCTGTCACTGGCAGCTCTGCATTACATCAAACTATTTCCTGAATATCACAAGAAGTGCAAACAAAGCCTTATGGATTGAACATTGTATAAAATAGGCCTTGTGCATGGCGCAGTGGCTCACGCCTGTAATCCCAGCACTTTGGGAGGCCGAGGCGGGTGGATCACCTGAGGTCAGGAGTTCGAGACCAGCCTGACCAACAAGGAGAAACCCCATCTCTACTAAAAATACAAAATTAGCCAGGTGTGGTGGCGCATGCCTGTAATCCCAGCTACTTGGGAGGCTGAGGCAGGAGAATCGCTTGAACCCAGGAGGCAGAGGTTGCGGTGAGCCGAGATCACGCCATTGCACTCCAGTCCAGCCTGGGCAATAGGAGCAAAACTCCGTCTCAAAAAAAAAAAAAAGGCTTTGGGACTAAAGCCCATATGCAGCCGCCCCTGGGCACATATACGTGGTTTTATGACTTTGGTACTGACTCAGCCTAACTGGACCCCAGATACAGGAGAAACTGAGAAGGACGGAGAACACAGGCACTGTCCCTGGTGCACTGTGTCCGATGTCATCCTCACATCAATCCTGTGTCATAGGTACTGTCCGTGTTTCCATTTTACAGAGAAGGATACTGAGGCTAAGTGAAGGCAAGACTTGCTCATGCTCGCCAAGCTGGGGAGTGGTGGAGAGTAAAGTGTAAGACTTCTCGGTTCTACGGCCACTCTCCTTCCATCCATTGCTCCAGGTCCAGGGGCCCAGATGGTCTGATTCTCTGTGCCCCACAGCCCACCGTCCTGCTGCTGCTTCCCCTGGCTTCCCCGCTTCACAGAGGAGAAGGCAGACCAGGAGATAGGTCAGGCCTCAGGCTGCTGCTCAGCCCCACCCGTCCTAACCCTTGAGGGGATGAGAGGGCAGCCTCCACAACATGTCCCTAAATGCCCCTGCCCCCCTGCCCCAGGTTCTCAGAGAAGAGGGAGAGCTGTGGGGGCTGAGGAGCATCTCTGGGAGGGAGGGTGGGGTTTCTCCCCGAAGAGCCCCTCAGATGTAGGCACCCCTCACCCCGCGGTCACTGCTTCTCTACCAGCTCCTTTTCAGCTGCTGCTGCAGACTCAGTTTCTCAGGGAGGCTCTCCACCAGCTTGGAGATGGGCAGGGGGAAGCAGTGAGCACGTTCCAGGCTGAGCCCTCCCCGTGGGCAGCGAGGGCTTGGGAGGAACTTGAGTGACCGAGTGTGAGGAAGGAAAGGTCAAGGCCTTCGTGGGCACCATGCGGTAGGCACCAGGGATCAGGCATGGGGGAGCCTGTGGGAGCCATGCAGGCCAGTCAGAAGCACAGTGCAGGGGGCAGCTGCTGAGCACCTGGTCCTGGGCAGCCTCTAGGGCCCACTGCTGAGCTCTCAACTCTGAGTCTCGAGCTTCCAGCACATTGCAGACCTTCTCGAGCTCAGTCTGCATCTCAGCCAGCTCTGAACCCACCTCCTGCTTCTTTGCAGTCTGTGGAGGAGGGTGGAGCTGGCGCGTGTCTTGATCTGGAGCCTCCCCAAGAACTTCGCTCCCCCTTGGATTCAGAGCTCCAGCCTCACAGGGGCCTTCCTAGGGACCGTTCTTCGCCCCAAAGAGGCCACCATGGCAGCATCAGGTGCAGTGCTGACGGAACAACACCAGGGGAGGGGGCAAGAGGACTCACCTTCCCCTCCAAGCTGTGCAGGTCACTGAAGTCCAGAACACTTGCCCTGAACCCCTGATCCTTCACTCCCTCTTTTACCCTGAGTCCCACAGCGCTCCCCATACGGGTAGTACTGCCTAGCCCAGGAGCCCCTGAGGGCAGGCCTCACATCGCCCTCCATCTCCACATCCTTTCCAGGGTCCCTGCACAGGTTCCCTGCACAGGGGTGGGCCTGCAAAGCCTTGCTCCCCAGTGCACTTCAATCACTTCATCACTTCAGTTGGTGAGTCCACCCTGCCAAGGAGTGATGCTTAGTCCCCTCTCAGGGCCACGCTGAGGTTGTACGAGGACAGGGCAGCCGGGGTTCCAGGCCTGGGATAAGTCTAGGCTGAATCCTCGGTGCTCAGTGGAGAACCCCCATCCCAATTCATTGGTTCCAACAAGCCAGGCTTCCTACTCCATCCCCTGCCCTCCGGCCCAGGCCCTGCCTTCACTTCACATGGCCCCTGTCTCAGCTTCTCCAGCTCCTGGAAACAAGGGCCCAGTGTGGTCCCAGAGGGCCCAGTCCACATGGAAATGGGAGACCAGAGCCAAGTTCTCTGCCTGGGAGGTCCCACCTCCATCCAGCCTGATCTCAGGGAGGGCAACCAGGGCTGTCCCACACCAGCTCTCAGCCCTGGACGGGGCTGTCCCAGCTCCACCGCAGTCTGCCCTTGAGCTCACCCATTGTCCTCTGGTGGAGTCCGCACTGCAGACTCCAGCTCCTTGGCAGACCTGGGCTCCCATAGCTCCTGGGGGATGGGAGGCAGAAATGCTGCTGGGGAGTGGCAGGGACAGCAGGACCCTGTCCTCTTGCCCCCACCCCGTTCTGTGTTCTGTGCATCATTAGCTCCACCAAGGCCACTGGGTAACTCAAGTGGGGCACAGGCCCAGTTCTATAGAGCTGGGGAGACCGACGCAGGGACAGTGACCCAGTGAGTAAACTGAACAGGGTCATAGGATCACTGAGTGTCAGAGCTCCCCAGAGTCCCCCCGGCACCACACCCAATGTACAGATGGAACCTGAGCCCCAGAGTAGTGAGGGGCTTGGCCAAGGCCACTGGCCAGTTTGTGGCAGAGCTGGGACTGCCGCAGTCCCATCAGTGTTTGTGGAACCCGTCGCTTTACCGGCCAGTGAGGATTCCCAGCGGCCCCACCCACAGGCTGTGGGGCTGGAGGTATGTGGGTGGGGCTTGGCTGGTGCCCACTCAGGTAAATGCCTGTGTAGTACCCAGGAGAAGCCACAGTGGGCTGGGTGGGGCAGGGGTGAGGTGGGACCCACCTTTCATTTGCAGACTCTGGGGTCTCTGCTGGGGTAGAGGGCAGGTGGCAAGGACTCAGGAGCACTTGGGCTGCTCCAGGGTGGCTGCCCTCCCTTCAGGCTGGCAGGATTGTCCAGATTCTTATGTCCCTGTCCTTGGGTGGGCAGGCTCAGGCCACCTTGACCTGGGGGCACCTGACCCTCACCCCTAGCAGCTGGTGCTGAGGGTTCTGGTGCCAGTGGCAGCCAAAGTCCTGCTCCTGTCCACAGGCACCCAGCTCAAGCTGGAGGGCAAGGCCCTTTCTGTTCATGGACAGATGGGCCATAGTAGCCCTGGAGGCCCCACACCCCTGGGCCTGAGCTCCCCGGTACTAAGGGCCAGGGTGGGGAGCTTGGGACCCATTAAACACACAGGAAGCTGAGGCCCCATGAGAAGAGCTGTGGCTGTGGCACAGCCCGGGCCTCCACTTTATTGCACAAGGCCCCTGACTTCAGGCTTGGGGAGGGCTCTAGGGTCCTTAGGAGGGGTTCCTTGGGGGCCCTGACTGCAGGTGGGGCCACCTCACACCACCCCAGGCAGCCCAGCTCCTGCCCACCTTTCGCCTCTGGATCCCAGCAGCCATCTGGTCATTCTCCCTCTCCAGAGCCTGCATCCTGCTCCTGTGGCTGACTGGGGAGGGGCAGGCTGCATCCCCATCTAGGGACCCTGCTCCCCCATCCTCTCATGCCTGCAGAAACCCTCACCCTGGCTCTTGGGTTTGGGCAGGTCCAGCCTGCAGAGGGGAGCGGATCTCCTCCTGGGCCCTGGCCTGCCCTCCCTGGCTGGCATGTGGACTAGGGGCCTGCGGGCTCACTGGACGGTGCCCGCCCAGACTCACGGCAGCTCCTCCTGCGTGCACTCTGGCCTCTCTGCAGCTGTGTGAGGGTCCTGTGGTTACATGATGGGAAAAGCAAGAGGGAGCATCTGGGGGCCTGAGGTCCCAAGTCACACCCAAACCAAACCACCCAGCCAGGAAGATAGCAGGAAGCAAACTGGAGGCGTTCTGGGTTGAACTGTGTCCCCAGCAACAACAACAAAAGATAGATTGACGTCCCCAGTACCTCCTAATGAAACAGAATCGTTACAGAGGTAATCAGACTAAAATGAAGTCAATAGGCTGGGCTTTCATCCAAGGTGACTATACAAAGGGGAAATGTGGACACAGGCACACCACAGAGGGAGATGCCACGCGGACATCCCGGAGGAATGTCAAAGCCTGCTGGCAAAGCACCAGAAGCTGGGGACAAGGCCTAGAACAGACCCTCCCTCACAGCCCTCAGGAGGGACCAATCCTGCCGACACCCTGACCTGAACTTCAGCCTTCAGAACCAAGAGACAATGAACGCCTGCCATTGAAGCTACCGTCTTCAGCACTTTGTTATCACAGCCCTAGCAAACTCACAGAGGGTAAGTGGGATCCAGCCCCATGTGGCAGCTCTCTGGCCCCAAAAGGACCCTGACTTCGAGGAGAACTTTCTCCTCAAAGTGGCCACACCTGCAGCAGCAGGAACTGTGCAATCATAGTGGCTAACACTTCATGACTGAATACCATGTGTATGTCACCCTCTTAGGCACCCATTCAGGGAGGATAACTGTTATTTTCACTTTTACAGATAAGGCCCAGAGAGGCAGAGGAACTGCCCAAGGTCACACAGCTAGTATATCATGGAGCCAAGATTTAAACCCACAATCTTAGCTACTGATCTGGGGACAGTGCAGACTACTGAATCCTGGGATTGAAGACAGACTGAGGTAGAGACCCAGAGAGGGTTGGGTGGAGGAGCTTGAGGCTGGGGATGGGACTGGAGGTGGAGCATGCCAGAGGCCCTGGGAGCACTGGGTGCTGAGCCCTTGAACCCCCTGGCCAGCTGGACGTTAATGCAATATGGCTTTGTCCAGACCCTATCCAGCTGCTGCCCCATCTCCAAGAGCCTCGCCCTGCTGGAAGTGCACTGCTAGTCTGGTCCATCAGCCACTCTGCACAGGACTCCTGCCCAGGACCCAGGGTCTGCATTTTAGGCCATCCTTGCTGGATAGGCCCACAGCCCAGCGTCCCCACCTGCCTGTAGAAGGTGAGTCCTGGGTTGGCCTTCTAGGGGTCCAGGGAGGGAGTAGAAATGGCCTGGACAGTCTCCAAGGGGCTGGAAGGCCCTGCACATGGGGCCCAAATTGGCATTGGCTTATGCATCATGTGCAGGTTAAGTGCATCCGGCTCACCTAGCACCACTTCCTGCCAGGAGACAAATCTGCCGAGGGCCCAGCCCTCTGTCACTCCACTACCTTCTCACTGACATTGTCCACTGCAAGTCCTCAGACTTGACCAAAGAATATAGCCCATCCAGGCGCTGAGGATATATCCTCTGACCCTCAAGGGTCTGGTTTGTGAAATAGACAAAAAAAAAAAAAAAACTGAGATTTTCCTCTGTACAAATATATAGTGGCAGACTACACTGCAGACTTAAGGAACAGCCCCCTCTGAGCACAGCTGTGTACCCATTTGAGATACACTGATTTAGACCAACTTAGCTTTTATGAGGCCCAAGGCCAGCTAAGCTTTCTCTCCTTTTCTTTCCATCGAGATCAGCAGATCAGCTTCAGTCAGGGGCCTTGTGGCAGAGCGTGGATCCCACATGGGATCCTTAGAATACTACTTCCCTATGGCTCCCAGGCACCTCGTTGGTGTCTGTATCTCTCTCTGTGTCTCTGTGTGTGCATATCTGGGGGTGTCTGCACATGTCTGATGTGTATCCTGGGGGTGTGTGTGTGCATGCATGTCTGTGTGTCTGTCTGCCCATGCACACATACACCTGCCCAGGAGACTAAGGGATGCTGACCAGGAGAAGGCAGCCACCAAGCTGGAGGTGAAGTCAGGTGGACAGGAGCTGGGACATCTAAACCCTAGATCTGGCCCCTGTCCCGTGTCCATAGTAACCCCCTCACCACTCTCCTTCTTAATTGGATCAGGGACTATTTACAACACTCTCCCCTGTCTCCCTGGGTATATGCACGTGCAGTTTCCTCTTGCTGAAATGCCCTTCATTCCCTCTCTCCTCCTGGAAAATGCCTGTCTATCCTTGTGTGAGGGTTCAGAGGCTCAGAAACCCCTTCTCTGGGAGGGACTCTCCTATCTGCCACCCCTTAACCAGCTCCCACTGTGCCTCTTCCCTCATCTGGCACATTAAATTATTACTTGCAAAATAGGCACAGTGGCTCATGCCTGTAGTCTCAGCACTTTGGGAGGCCAAGGTGGGAGAACTGCTTGAGGGTCAGGAGTTCAAGACCACCCTGGGCAACGTAGTGAGACCCCCCATCTCTACCAAAAAAAAAAAAAAACACACAGCCAGGCATGGTGATGCGTGCCTGCAGTCCCAGCTACCTGAGGCAGGAGGATCGCTTGAGTCCAGGAGTTCGAAGCTGCAGTGAGCTATGATTGCACCACTGCACTTCAGTCTGGGTGACAGAGACCCTGATGCAACCAATCAATTATAAATCAATCAATAATAAATAAATAATTGCTTGCTCAATTACCGGGTGCCCCCAAACCATAAGCTGTTGAGGACAAGGAGTGATCTGATTTGACATTGCTTCTGCACACAGAAGAGGGCCAGGCATGTAGCAGATGCGCAATAAATGCATGCTGAAAACATGGATGGAGAATGATGGGGCATGATGAGAAAGAGGCAGAAAATGGGAAGGAAGTATAGGATCAAGATGGGGGCATCCTAAGGAGGGGTAAGAGACTAATTGGTTTGTATGGGAAAGACTGGGCAGTGGGGAAGACAATGGGGAGAACAGGGTTGGGGGCGTGGAGAAGAAGGAGGGAGACAGTGCCCACCTGGGGAGGCCAGGTCCCACTCTGCCTCTGGAGTCTGTGCAGTTCCTCCTCTTTAAATTTCAGAGCAACTGCCACCTGGTGCCAGCATGCCTTCCAGTACTCAGCCATCTCCTCATGAAGCCTGGGATGTGATTCTTGTGCCTCTAGCTCTTTCCTGAGGGGCACTGGTACCTCCAGGACCTGGAGTGTACTGGAAGAAATGGGGCAGTCCAGGTACAGCATGGACCCCAGATCACCCCCACCCCACTCCCTTTCAATGATGATTATGTCTTATGAACTAGGAGGGGGAGTGGGGCAGAGATGCCTCTTTCATGGCCCCCTGCACACACAGAACCCCTTTGTACTGGGCACTTCTACTCCCAAGCACCCTGACTTGCACCTAGCAGCTAAGGTCATCTCACCCCCATCTCCCACCTGCCCCTGGGCCAGCAGGAGGGGCTTGGCCATGTGTAGGTGAGACAGGACTTCTTGAAGCTGAAAGATTTCCCACCCCATGAAAGAGCCAGAATGTGACAACCAGAAGTGCTGATACCTGGGGAAGGGAGACTGGCTCTGGTCGTGTGATTCCGGGTTTAGGGCTCTGGGCCATTCCCCCTCAGCCAGCTGGTGACAGAGACTGGCCCACCGCCTGCTGAGAGGGCCATCTCACCCACGGTGAGAACAGAGCACCCACCCCAGCCTGGCTTGGACACTCCGAGGATGGGCCTAAGCAGCCACCTACCAGGACTCTTGGCCCGGGGCCACACCCAGTGCTGCTAGCAGCCCCACCTTCTCCTGAAGTAGCCAGGTATGCTCTGCCTCCAGGGCCTGCACACGGCCCCCCAACACCGTCTGCTCTCCCTGCAGATGCTGCAGCTGCTCCAAGCAGGCCCCTAGTTGCTGGTGGCTCTGGCCCAGCTCTTCTGAGTCTCTTGTTCACCTGGGGAGATCCCCACCCCACCAAGTTGTGGCTCAGCCTCCACCAGGGTTGTGGGGCTCCAGCCTTTACCCATGCAGCCCCTTCTCAGAGGCCCCGAACTCCACTTCCTCTGGGTCTCAGCCCTTCCAAGAGGCCTCTCTGACCACCCCAGCCCACAGAGGCTCCTCTACGCTCCAGGCTACAACTCTGGACCAGTGCCTGGCTGCATACTAGCAGGGGGGCCAGTTATGTGAGGATGAGGATGGTGCTCTCTGGAGTCTCATTGTGTGGACGCCCTGCTAGAATCTGTCTCTCCTGGTCATTCTCCTTTCCTGTGTTCCCCTAGAGCCCCTTGCCCTACATTGGAATCCCCCAGGAACGGGGCCCAGGCTCCCTTGCCTCTGCCCCCTGGTAAAGATGGGCATGGCCTGGATCAGCTAATGCCCAGATTCCCTTTCCTGTGGGGCTGTCCCCGCCAGCTGTCTTGACCAACCTCAGTGAGTATCAGCAACTGCCCCTGCAGACGGACTGTGTCCTGAGCCTGGGCAGGGGTCTCAGCTGCTGGCATGGAGACTCTGGGTCCCGAAGCTCCTGGGCCCTGCCTCCATCCCAGCTTTGCTCTTGGATCTGCAGGCCTGGCACCAGCATCTCCTGTAGATACACTTGGTCCAGAATCCTGGAGTCTCCTTCCAGCTTCCAGACCACACTGGGGTGGTCTTGGCAGACCGTTGATGCCTCAGGGCATGTTGTGGCAGGGTCCTGGCCCCAACTCAAGTTATGACTCTGAACAAGCTCTCCTCTGCCCTCTGGTCTCAGTTTTCCCATCTGAACCAGGAGGGAAGTCACTGAATGATCCCAGGGTATTCCCAAATGTTGGAAGAGGATCCCTCTCTTGGCTGGACTAAGCCCCTGCGCTGCCCTCCTTCTCTAGATAATGCTCCAATAATGAGGACCAGACAATAAAGTGTGGGGCAGGGTCAAAGGTACGGCGGGGCCAGTGCTCAGGGCCTGCCATGCACCCACTTGGGGGATCCCCGGGCTGGGCTCTGGGCCAACAGGCTGTTGGGTCATCTGGTCCAAATGCCACTAGGCCTTTTCCACTTCTGTCTGCAGCCGCAGGATCCTGAGGGTAGAAGGGATGGTCTGCCTGTTCCCTGCCACCCCACCCCTCCCCCACATCCCAGCCCCACTCACTTGTCTTCTATGTCCTGGTCTGGCCTCCTCCACTCAGCCTGTCCCTGGGATCCCTGCATCTGGTGCCTCTCCTGCTCCAGGCAGGCCAGGGAGCACTTCACCTGCTAGGATGAGGCTGAGTGGGAGGGCTGAAGGCAGCACAGAGCCTCAGATAGGTAGGCATAGCTTCCCTGCCTCCCACCAGGCAGGGCAGTGTCTGCAGCCTTTGATAACGCAGGCGGACTGGCAGCCAGCAGCCCAGCTGACAGCCCAGCATGGACCCATGCCCTGGCTTTTATACAAGGGACTGTGCCCTGGGGCCCTGAGGGGCTGTTTTCTGCTGTTATCTATCACGACAGGCTCCAGCTGTGCATCCTCTGCCTCCAGCTGGGCCTGAGATACACCGCCTCTCCAGCTGCTCTCCAGCTGCTGACAGCTTCAGGGTGGAGGCCAGCAGGACTGCTGTGGCATGCTAAAGGGCAGGGAGACATGAGGTTGACAACTGGATCCCAAGGGTCCCCCAGGCCTGGTAGGGAGCAGTGGCTCCAGGTGGGCCAGCTGTGAGCTAAGACACGGAGTCACTGAAGGCTTGCATAACTGGGCCATCACACGGTGTCCCCTTCCTACCCTCACGTGAGGCAGAGATCCTGGTAACCTTCCCAAGAACCCTCAGCCTGCACAGCCATCTCCCCCTCTCTGGGGATCGCCTGTTTCACTCGGGGAGATTGGGCTTCTAAGGAAGCTCTTCAGTCTATGGAGCTAAAACCAGCCCCTCCCTCCCTCAGATTCTCCCTGGGGGGCCACAGGGACCTTGGCCCTTCCTTCGTCTCCAGCAGTGTCCTTAGCCACCCCCAGCATATGCCTCTCAGGCAACACCCTGCACCCTTCCAGGGGCACCATTCAGAGACATCTCTGTTCAACACCGCAGCCTTGCTGGGGACTCCATTTCCCTTTCTCCTCTGGGTGCCCCAGACCCTGGCAAGCCTCCCTGAGAATATGGCACCAGATCTGGACACCAGCTCTGGGCATTCTGGAGCTTCAGCCTGCTAAGGGGATCTTGCTAGCTCAGGGGACCTCCTTTCAGCTACAGAAAGCCCAGGAAGAAGGAATGGGGGAGGACATGGCTTCACTTTCTGCTTTAGGGACCAGCCGAGTCCCAGCTTGTGCTCCTGCCTCTGCAGCACCAGGGCTTGCTCCTACAGGGCCTCCAGCACTGCCCAAAGACGGCTTGTCAGCTCGGCCCTCTGCCGCCTGCTTTCTGCCAGCTGCTCCCACAGGTCCTTCTCTGACTGCCTCCAGTCCCGCTCGGGGGCCCTGTTGGAGCACCTGCCAGGGAAAGAGGAGCCAGACTTCAGCCCAGGCCCCAGGGGGCTGCCATGCCCAACTTCCCTATGCTCACCTGCACCCTTCAGTGGGGCTTGGTGGGCAGACACGGTCCTATGCCCTGAGGAAATAGGAGTTCCAGAGACAGTGGGCAGGGCTGGGCATCAAGTCCATGGGCTCTGCCTCAGTGGGGCCTGAGAGCAGGACAGATCCTGGAGCTGGGGTAGTCTTGGCTTCCCAAAGCACCAGGCTCTGAGGCCTCTTCTCAGACTCAGAATTGAGGCCCTGTGGCTGAGCATGCGCTAAAACCCTTCAACCCTGATCCTCTGGCCCGAAAGTCTCCTGGTGATTGGAACTTCACTAAACACCAGCCTCAACTCCACTAAACAGTTCTCAATTCCCAGTGGTTTCCATGAGCTGTGGGTGCTGCCAGGGGTGGCCACTTGCTAAACACAAATCCCATTATCTTCACAGCAGCTGGTCTGGGGAGGTGCAGCAGGCACTCCTGAAGGGAAACTGGTGCCCAAGTCTGGCAGGCAGTCTCGTGAGGAGCTGCAATCCCCACCCAACACTGTCTGCACCAGAGCCACGTTCCCCCTTCCAGTGTGGAAGTCTGGAAATGGCAGGGGAGCATTTGGGGGCCACCACAGTTTAGCTATGATGTGGGGGTCAGAGCCCTTAAGTCAAGTCACTGCTCAGGTACCTCTCTGGCTTCCATAGCTTCAGCTGTAAGATGGAGGCCCTGACGGACCTCACCCACCAGCTTGGTGAGGGAGGTCAGAGGGTAGACAGGGGCTGTTCTGCCAGTGTTGCCATCCCTACATCCCTCCCCATCACCCTCCTCACCTCTAGGGTCTGGGCCCAAGTCCACTGCCTCCCAACTCCCAACCCTGGGCATGAGGCACCCTGCCCTGGCTCTGAAAGGGCACAGGAGTTGTCTCCAGCTAAGCAATGGGTACAGCTGGCACCTCTACCACCCCCACCCTGACCTCCCCACTCCTCACATTCCCAGGCCTTCTCCACTCAGGATGGCACCATCGTCCACCAGGCCTTCTCCCCACTGGACAGCTTGACTCTCCTCTCCCCTTACTCCAGGCCCAGGCTCCTGCAGCCCCCTCCAAAATTGTCTCCCCTCCAAAATGTCACTGCCGCACAAGGCTTCTCTAAGACAGACCATGAGGACTGGCCCCTGCCCCCACCTCCCATACTGGGTACAGCTCCCACAATGCCACTCTACCTGGGCGCTCTGTCTTGCCAGTCAGAAGTGACAGGTTTTCCATGGCAGCCCCCTGCCCTTAGTGAGAAGCTGAGCTGTGCCCAGCTTGGTCTGGGAGGGGCTCATCGTCCACAGAATGGAGTGCACATGCAGGCCAGATTGTCCTGAGCAGGGGGGCAGGCCAGGGCAGCCTCAGGAAGGCTTTCCAGGGAGGTGACCCTGGGGCCAAGGCTCAGAGGTGAATTAACTGCCTCCAGAGAAGGCAAAGTCAGATGAGGCAGACAGAGGAGACGGTAAGGACAATAGAACAAGGAGGGCATCAGAGCAGCTGGGACTGGCGGGCAGTGAGCTGAGCCCTAAGCTTGGGGGAAGTGGAGGTGGGGGGCAAAAGGGAGACCAAAAGGGGTGAGAGGAGCTGTGGGGTTTGGGAGGATGCAGGGCAGTGGCACCTCCCTGGTGCCCTTGAGATATGCTGCAGACCTCAACTCCACAGAGGCTGAGGACCGAGACAGGAGCTTGGGCCTGAGGGGCAGTGGAGGTGGAGCAAGCCTCCTCTGAGGTGGGGATGGGAGTGGAGGAGTTACCCAAACCTCACCTGGGGGCAGATCTTTCTCCAAGTGTCTGAAAGGTGTGAAAGCCACAAAAGAATGAAGCTCTAAGGGTAGAATCTCAGGCAGGATGGCCTCCAGGCTGCAAAGTGTGGAGAGGGAGACAGCTGGGAGATGGCTTCTATTCCACCTCAGAAAAAGAGAGTTGCTTCGTGGCTGGGAGGTAGGGACTCCTGGATTCTCAGTGGTGGGCAGTTTGGTGGGAAGGTGACTAACTTACCCCATCAGAACCTGTAGCTCAGGGCAGGGCTGGGGACAGGAGCTTCTCTGAGAACATCCATCCCTCAGGGCTAGTATCCTGGAGCCGTGGAAACTCAGGCAACACTAAGTGGTGGGAGAAAGAGACACCACGGAGGCCTCCCACCCCGCCTCATCTGAGCTGATGAAACCCTGAGATGGAACCTGGCTAGTGTGGTCGAGGCCATGGGGACCAGGCAGGAATGGCATCTCAGATGTCCTGGGATTTTTCAAAATCTTCAGCTTTTGAGATAGGACCTTAGGGGGCAGGACCTCAGCAGCCAATCTGGGTCACCCACTGTACATTGAAGCGGCTCCTAACTTTCTGAGACGGAGTTTTGCTCTTTTGCGCAGGGTGCAGTGAAGTGGCGCAATCTCGGCCCACTGCAATCTCTGCCTCCCGGGTTTAAGTGATTCTCCCACCTCAGCCTCCCGAGCAGCTGGGACTACAAGCGCGTGCCACCACGTCTAGCTAATTTTTGTATTTTTAGTAGAGACGGGGGTTTTGCCATGTTGGCCAGACTGGTCTCGAATTCCTGACCTCAGGTGATCCATCCACCTCAGCCTCCCAGAGTGCTGGGATTAGAGGGGTGAACCTCCGCGCTTGGCCGATTTTTTGTTTTTTGAGACAGGGTCTCCCTCTGTCGCCCAGGCTGGAGTGCAGTGGTGTGATCATAGCTCACTGCAATCTCAACCTCCTGGGATCAAGCGATCCTCCTGCCTCAGTCCCCTGCAAGGAGCTGGAACTACGGGCATGCGCCACCCAGTCCGGCTAATTTTTGTAATTTTTTGGAAGGGGACCCAGTTTTGAATTAGCTTCTATTGTTTACTTCGGGTAGCCATGGTGGAGCTGGCAGAGATTTAGGGGATACTAAACACCCCTACAAATCACTCCTTGAAACCCCCCGTTTCAGGGAGAGCCGCTGGCGAAGGACTTGAGGCGCAGCCACAGCTCGGAAGCGGGGGCTCCCCTGCGACACCTCCCCACGTCAGGGGCGGGCCCAGCCCCGCGGGGAGGGGTATGGGCGGGGCCGCGGCTGGCTGGCGGCCGCCGGGGCGGGGCTGGGGAAACCCTTGGCGCCCCCGCGGAGCGGTCCTGAGGAGGGGGCGGTGCCTGGAGGGATGGTCCGCCCCAACTGCGGGTTTCTAGCCCTCGCGTAGCGTGGGGACAATTAGGCACCACGCCCTGTCGCTTCATTGCGCGACGCTCGCGAGGCCGGGGACGCCACTCCCAGACCGGGCGGGACGCGCACGCTCACAGTGAGGTCTCTCAAAAGATCCTCGCCTCAGTTTTCTCATCTGGAAAGTGGGGCCTCGTAATCCTGTCCGACCCGGCGCGGGACAGTAGGTGTCAGGGATTTTGGTGACCCCACGCTCGAGGCCTCTGCAAAAGGGGGCTGTCCAGTGGCCCGGAGACGCAGCCAGCAGGGCTTTTGTCTGGCGGGGGAGTCTTAACTGAGAGGCCACGCAGGCCGGCAGGAAGCCGCTCCACAGGAGGGGGCTCAAGGAGAGGGGATCTCCTCCCTCCAGACTCCGGCCCCGCCAGAGTAGCTCTAAGGTATCTTCCCAGAAACTGCCCCGCACGCACTGGCGAGCTGGGAGCGCCACCACGGCTTTCAAAAAACCCGCACACACCAAGATAATAATGTGTCGTTCGCTGATTTCGCGCAAGCGGAGTCGCGTCCGCCTTCCCGAGCCGCGGCGCACAGACCTCAGGCCGCTCTCGCGCTCTCCGGGGCCCCGAGAACAATGCCCGTCCTCTCCGCGCGCAGGAGGGAGTTGACGGACCACGCGGGGTCGGGGCGACGGAGCGGTCCCAGCCCCGCGGCCGGGTCGGGGCCCCACCTCTCGGCTCTGAGAGCCCAGCCAGCCCGGGCCGCGCACCTGTCAGGTCGGGGGACCTACGTGCGCCGCGACTCGGCAGGAGGCGGGCCAGGCCAGGCTCGTCCCCTCGGCCCTCCCGGAACTAGTCTCCGAGGCCGCGGCGCCCACCGGAGCAGAGAGGGCTGGTGCCCCGGAGCCTTCGAGTCGGGGGCTAGAGCGGCCAGGCCTCCGAGCCGGGTCGAGCCGGGGCTGGCGACGGCTGCGTCACGCGAGGGGGCGGGGCTGCCACGGGCGGAGGTCGCAGCCGGAAGCGGAAGAGGCGCTCGGAGCGGGGAGTGGGGCCTAGCTGCAGCCGGAGCCTGGGAGACGGTAAGTGTGGGCTGGGGTCCGCGGCGGCGACAGCGGCGGCGGCGGCCGGGAGTGAGTCGGCGGGGCAGGCGCGCTGGTGCCATTCGGTCTTGGCCTACTCCCTTTCTTTCTCCTCTTCGGCCAATGTCGGGCCGCGGCCCCGACCTCTCACCCCTGACCCGCTGCTTCTGCCCCGGAGGGCGGTCACTGCAGACCCTGACCTCGATCCCACGGTGTTGAAGGCGGAGCCTGAACGGCCTCTGGGGCCGCTCAAGGGTCCAGTTTCGGCTCTGTGCCTGCCCGCGGAATGGGGGTCGGGGTCCGACGTAGAATAGCCAGAGAGGCCCTTCAGACCCCTCCCCTACCCCTGGCTTCGGGCTTGGTCCGCAGAGGACTCCTCCCTTGGCAGCCTGGAGTTTGATTCTGGCCCAGTCCGGCTTTCCCTCTGCCCCCGGGTCTCCCCTCGGCGCCACTGGTGGCGGTTACAGGGGATGGGACTCTGAGACCCCTGGGACCTGGGGCGGCAGGAAGGGACGCGAACGAGGGCGCAGGCCCTCCTGTGTGTTTTGTTGTGGTGATAAAGCCACTCCAGCCCGGAGGATGGGCTAGGCCAAGCTGACAGTACAAATCCCCTGGCTGCTCCTCCGTCCCGCCCGGGAGTCTCTAGCTTTAGTTCCGGGTGTGGGTGCCCTGATGTGGAGCTGGGGTGGAAATTGCCTGAACCAGGCCCCCATCAGAGGCGGAGTTGGCAGCCTTCCAGCTTGCCTCCTTGATGTCCTTGAAAAGGAGGAGCGTTTCACCCGTTGGTGGTGGAGGCTTGCGAGGTGGCAGGTTTGAGGTTGCAGTGGTAGGGCAGTGCCAGCCAAAAATAACCATGGGTGCTGGGGTGGCTGGAATCCGGGAGGGCAGCCTCTGACCTGGCTGGCTGCACTTCTAGTCAGCCCAGTTCTCTGGCCAGGAACAGCAAAAGAGAAGCCGACAAGGCCTGTGCTCAAAGTTGACATCCTTGACTTGGTTTCCTTCATATCACCTTTTTCCTCATTGTGCAGAGCAGAGCTTCCCAAAGCATAATTGTAGCCTTTAGCTGCTTTTTAAACAAGCTGTTTGCTGAGGTTTTAGAGAATCAGAGATAATTGAGAAATGGGCCCTAGAGCCCTGGCTGGATGATACCTGCTATTTCCAATATTTTACTTGCCTAGAATGTGTTAAAGGAAGGATACTCTTCTCTGTTATTGCTTTGTGTGTAGTACCTTATAACTCTCATACTTGTCATCTCTTTTGCCAGGCTGGGAGATGTTATCTCCATTTTCCAGGCATGCTAACCAAGGTCTAGAGTGATTTGTCTAAGGTCATGAGGCTGGTATGTGACAGCACTAGGATTTAGTTTAGTTTTCTGCCAGAGCTCTCGCCTCCCAGTTTCCTTGGAAGGGACTTATAAAATGTCTGTAAGGCATTTAACACAGCCCTGAAGTGTTACCTGGAACTTTCAGATGTTCATGAAAAGCTGCCACTAGTACCTCTGTGGGCACAAAGCTGTGCTAGGCATTTCACTTACAGGAGAGACATATTTAATCGTCACAGAACCTTGTAAGAGATTACTATTCCCGTGTTGCAAGACGAAGCTGATGGTCAGAGTAGTGTAATAATTTGTTCAAAGGCACACAGCTAGAAGTGGCATGCCATGATTCAGATTGACATCTATATGACTCTGAAATTTTGTTTTCCATTGATGTGAATATGTATGGACATAAGAATCTTCTAGGTCCCAGGAGGTAGTCTTTGGCCTGGTGTGACCGTGACCGTGTCCTCCAGCTCTGGTGTTTGTCTGCCCAGTGAGGATGGGCAGGACCATACTTGCCTTGTGGCACGACATGTGCCCTGGCCAATAGAGCATCTTCTGGGTCAATTACTGGGGTGTGAGTTACTGCTTTCATTCCATAGCTTGGGCACCTGACCCAGAGTAATTGCAGGAAAACAGTGAAATATTAGTCAGCTGATTACCAAAACAACAAATCTAAGCTTTTGGGGAGGTGATTTTACAAAATATTTATCTCCAAAGACTTCCCAGGTACACGGGGGAAGACAAGTTAGTAGGGAGATAGAGGGCTTTCTTAGGGACACGGAGAGGCTCCCAGGGGTTTGGTCACATAGGCCTCACTGTCCTGCTCAAGCATGGGGAGCTGTTCCATGCTGCTCTTCTCCTGACAGACCCTGCTGGTGAGACGGGGCAGCCTCAGTGGGTTTGTACAAAATGTGCTTGGCCAGGCAAGCTCAGGACTGACCATGACTGGAGGTTGGCTGTGGCCAAGTGTGAGTGTTGGGAAGAAGGCTGGCTCCATGGAGGCAGTCAGGGATTGACGTATGGGTGGAGCAGGTTGCTGGCCTCACATGGCCAGCTTTCTCCGCTGGTGGTGGATCCAGCCTGGCAATTTCATGTGGTGGATATAAGTCCTCACTGAACAGGGATAGTGAGGTGGAGCTCTTTTACCTGCCAGATGGCTAACCCTCTGGCTATCCTGGGATAGGCGGAGGGTAGGATACTAGAGCCGGAGAGCTAGAAGAAGGGACAGTAACGGTACTGTTGGATAAAGGCAAGGCACCTGGCAGGGCACTATGGGGGTCTAAAAGGGTGCTAAATGGGCAAGAAAGTTGGATACTCTGAGGACCCTGGCATCCTTCCCCGTGCTGAGACCCAGGATGAGCCAGCAAGGGCTGGATAGACCCGCTGGGTCCACGTCTCCTTGGGTTGACCCTCAGGAGGGCTACGGAATGTTTGTGAGGCCTGTGTGCCTCTTTCTCCAAGGGCTGCTCTTCTAGTCTCTTTTGTGGCTCCTCATGCTCAGTTGTGGTCCTTACTCCCTTGAGTGGGGTCCAGTTCAGGGCCCTAGCCAGACAGCGTTCAGCTTCCCAAACTTGAGGGTTTTGAGCCCTCGCCTCCTGTGTACAGCCCTTTGCCTGGCCTCTGACTTTACAGAGCATTCACTTCATGGGACTCCCCTGGGCGGGAGGGAATAGAGTGCAGGAGGCTCCCCTTTCTCCTGCCTTTGATCTTCCTGTGGTAGTGTTCACCGTCCCCACCCAGGGTTCCTGCCTCAGCCCCTGGCCCTGGCTCACCCAGTTCCCTGAGCATCCAGGCCACCAGGCTAGTGATGCTCTGCTGGGAGGCAGCTGTTTGTTCACTGGCAGAGAAGGTTGTTTCCTATTGTCTGCTTTTTGACCAGTGTGACCTCAGAGTTCTTCATAAACCTCTGGGAGGGGCCGCCTTCAAACAGAACAATGAGCCTCTTCAGGAGCAACCGGGAAGCCCCAGGCAGCCCCATGGCTGGAGGTGGCTGGCTGTGTGTTTAGCAGGGCTTTCTGTTCCTCGTGGCCTAGATGCATCACTGTAAGCGATACCGCTCCCCTGAACCAGACCCGTACCTGAGCTACCGATGGAAGAGGAGGAGGTCCTACAGTCGGGAACATGAAGGGAGACTGCGATACCCATCCCGAAGGGAGCCTCCCCCACGGAGATCTCGGTCCAGAAGGTGAGAGGGAACTAGATAGGAGGGAAAGACTCCTTCTGTCAGCTGGGCTCAGCTGTGGCAGCTCCAGACTCCTTGAGATGACTCCATTCCTGCCCAGCTGCTCCTGGATCCCTGCCCTGTCCTCTTTGGGCTCCTCCACTAACCTCACCTGCGTGCCTTGGCCTCAGCAGTAGCCACCATCCCTGCTGCCCACTCTTTCTCTGTCTTGGAGTGCCTATTCTTCTCCCCACACATTCCCCCATTTTCTAGGCCAGCATCTTTCCTGCTTAACCTCCTAAGCCTTCCTTGGTGAGGATTAGGAACATAACCTCACCCCTGGAAAGGTTGCTCCCTGGGCCTATCTGAGCCCCCAAGCCAAACTTAGAGTTGCAGCAGGCCACAGGGAACTCTGGAGGGTATAGAACCCTCAGAGGCCCTCTACCATACTCCCCTTCCCCTGTACCCCTCCTCCTACGGCTGGAGGATGCTGTTGTTGGACAGGGCTCTGGAGGGCGGGCTTAGTACCTTTGCACCCTCCCCTCTCTGCCCACTTCCCACCAGTCTGGATGCTTTTAGCACAGGCTGTCCCCCTTCAGCCCTTTACAGTGGCCCTACCACAGGTCTGTTGCCTGCTAACAGCAAGGACCCAGCTGACCAGCGTCCCCATCCCGCTTTTGGCAGCCATGACCGCCTGCCCTACCAGAGGAGGTACCGGGAGCGCCGTGACAGCGATACATACCGGTGTGAAGAGCGGAGCCCATCCTTTGGAGAGGACTACTATGGATCTTCACGTTCTCGTCATCGTCGGCGATCGCGGGAGAGGGGGCCATACCGGACCCGCAAGCACGCCCACCACTGCCACAAACGCCGCACCAGGTCTTGTAGCAGCGCCTCCTCGGTGAGTGGTAGCCAGAGTGTGCTGGCTGGGGCTTAAAGGCCTCATCTCTTCCTAGCCTTCTCTCAGGCTGGCTGGTCCGGGTGAGTACTGCCAGCCCTATGCACGTGCACTGGTGTGCGTGCATGTGTGTGTGTATGTGTTGTCTGGTCCAGGTGTAGGGCTGATCACAGGGCCCTGGCCCCTGTGTCTTCTGGCCCCTTCCAGTGGCAACTGTAGGAACTCTGGCTCCGATGCTGGCTGGTCCCTGGCCTGTCTGTGTCTACACAGTGCTCCAGACACAGGCCACGTGATGCAAGTGGCTGGGGACACTTCTTAGGAATCCTAGTAGAGTGGCTGGTATGGTGGTCTGCAGCTATATGGCTTGGTCCTTCCCACCCAGAGACTGCCTCCTCGTGTAACAGTGCTCTGATGTGGACTGCACCCACCTCTGCGTCTCATCTGCACACCCCCTCCCAAAGGCCCCAGTCTGGAGTGCCTCACAGGACGGGAGGATTTGCCTGTCAGCCAGCTCAGACTGGGAACTTCCCTTCTAATCTCCAGCCAGGCCCTCTCCAGCCGAGCCTGTTTACGAGGGGCAGTCGCAGTGAGGAGGGGCAGGTGCCTGTGTGATGGGGCATGTGAAGAAATGGCAGAAAGGCTGCCGCCCCAGGCCTCGTCCAGTTGCAGGCCACATGCCCAGAGCAGGGCCTGGCCAGTATTCCTAGCATGGAGGGTTGTAAGGTCTCTGGAGCCCACACTGCGCTCAGTCCCCTGGGGAAGCAAAGCCAGTTGTGTATTTCCGAGGTTACGTGCGGTCTTCTCTTCTCCCCTATCCCTCTTCCCTGCCTCTCTCCTGCCGGCCTTGAGGCCCCTGAGGAGCGGTGGAGAGGCCAGGCGTCTTCTCTGCCCAGCTCTTTCTGTGACTTCTTCGAGTGGCCACAAGTTGAGGGTTGATTGTGCTGGCGATTGCATTGTGGCCCTTTCACCTCTTTGCGCACTGCCACATGCTGCCACAGGATGGCAGTGCAGGTCTGGCTCTGTTTCTCTGTTTGGTGCCCTCTATCGATCGTCGTGAGGCTTGGGATGGGCCTAGATTGTGAGCAGCATGGGTGCCAAGGCCAGGGCAGGAGCTGGCATGGGGCCTGTGTGGGCCATTGTGGTAGGAAGCCTGGCAGTCAACCTGCCCAGAGGATCCCAGGCTGCTTTCCTGCTTGAGGCTGGTGGCAGGAAGGCTGCTGATGGAAGGCTGTTTCTGGTAGTGATGGTGAAATCTGACCAAGGATGCCGTCTGGAGGCAGGTAGCAGCTTGGCTCTGAGTGGCAGCTGTCAGGCATGTGCAAGTCTGCGTGGGCGAACAGAGGCAGGCAAGGACAGGCTGGGCATTCTGCAGCTGAAGCCGGAGGAGCCGCTGACCAGTCTGGATGGTTGGACCCAGGCGGGGCCAGCTGCCTTCTTGCGCCGCCGTTCTCACTGCATCTTCCGCTCTGGCCAAAGCCACATGGGAGGGTATGGGAGGGAGAGACTCGGAGGAGGAGGAGGGAGTCGGGGCGATGGCTCTCCTCACAGCGTGGCCCTCAGCAGCAGAGGCAGGTCATCTTCCTGAGCATTTGTGGCGCTCCTCTTAAAGATAATGTCCGAGTTTTCTTTACATACCTGTAGCTGTTTTTACTTTTCTGTTTTTGAAGTCAGTTTGTGTCTTGACGTGTCCCTTGCAATATCCCTATCGTTATATATGCTGTGTGCCTTATGAAATGCTGGGATCTGGAAAATCCAACCAACCAACCCACCGGCTCCTCACCGTCTCCACCTCTGCCTTTGACTGACACCTCAATCTGTCAATCGGAACCGCCTACCATGCGATTGGTCGGATGGCGTTTCGGGGGGCGGTGCATGCAGAGAAGCCAACAGAGCAGTAAGCGCAGCAGCCGGAGTGTGGAAGATGACAAGGAGGGTCACCTGGTGTGCCGGATCGGCGATTGGCTCCAAGAGCGATGTACAGCCACCTTTCGTAAAACTTTACCTCTCTACTTTCTACCCCCCTTGTTAGACGAGACCTCTCCTGCCTGGAGGGGCTTCTAGTGCGCGTGGTGCCTTAGCGGGGCCACCAGTAATTGCCTGAATGACACAGACACTAGCAACTTCCATTTTTAAGAGTGTAGCAGTGAGAGAGAAACCTTTTTTGTTTTTGAGAATTTGAATGCTGTGAACTTGCAGGAGCTGCCAACTCCCTGCCCTCCAGATTCTCATGCCCAATTTCTTTTCTCTCCTAGATGAGATTGTGGGGAACCTGGGTGAAGGCACCTTTGGCAAGGTGGTGGAGTGCTTGGACCATGCCAGGTGAGCGAGCTGGGGCAGTACAGCTGGCTCTGGATGTGATCTTCCTGGGAAGAACTGGCCTGAGGTTCTTGAGGGTGGCAGCTATCAGAGCTTAACTTTTTTCTTTTTGAAGGGTGGCATCAAAGTAGGGTTCCGACCTGTCCATGTTGGGGTTTTGCTGATCCCCTGTAATAAGGGAGAAATTCTTGGGTCCTGCAGTTATGTGGCATCCCTACCCAAGAATTGTTGGTCAGTGAAAGGTTCTGCTCCAATCTCTCTACTTCTCCAGGGCTGTGGTGGTGGATATCAGAACAGGGCCAAGGCCCCGACTCCCCTGTGGCTTGGAGCTGCTTCCTGTGGTAACTTTTAGGTTCTTGGCCTGGCAAGGGGCTAGGAGTACCAGTAAGCCCAGCCCAAGCATAAGTCCCATCCCCTGAGGGTCTGCCTGAGAGGCTGTGCAGATCTCAGTCGAGAGAAACATGACCCTGGGCTTTCTCACCAAGCAGGCTGCTGCCTTCTTCAGTGTGGCTAGGGTAGTGTGTGGTCTCCGCTGAGTGTGCCTGGCAGAGTGGGGTATACCTGTGTGTGTCATGCTGCACCTCACTCTCTCTCCCAAGCCCAACAGTGCAATAGTTTTTTCCCCTTACCATTCCACAAGACGAACATTTGCTTCTTCTCCTATAGGTCTGGGTTGGGGAGGCCACCTCCAGGGAGCCAGTTGCCTCCCTGCCATAGGCTCTCTAGTTGGTTTGGCACTTCAGCTACAAAGTGCTTGTGTCCTCACTGGAGCCACATGCCACCCATATGTGGCCCTCTCGCTATTTCAGAGATGAATAAACATGCTCAGGGTTTGCCTGCTTCATACTCCAGTTAACAGCAGAGCTGGCCACCACTGCGCTGTAGTGCTCCTACATTAAATGGGGTGTTCATGTCATTCAGACCCAGGCGTCCAGCCTTTCCCGTGGCCACAAGATAGACTGAGAGGAAGTGTCCATTTGCTCCAAGTTTCCATGTAAATGCCTGTACAACTCAGCGTGGCCCAAGAGGTTAGGGTTGGGACCAGTGGGTGGAGGGACATGCACAACCACACCGTGGCCAGGTGGAGACATGGCAGACTCAACAGCCGGGACATGTAGGCGGTCTGGGCTGCTCCTCTCTGAGGAGCTGGAGGGAAAATGAGCCTCTGGAGTCACTAGGGGGCAGGTGGAGGGTCCAGGGAAACTTGACGGGACTCAAAGGGAGCCAGGGCCAGTGGGAGTTGTCATGCAGAGGCAGAATTCAGCTCAGCGAAAGGTAGAGTCTTATTCTAAGAGCCGTGCAACTCTGACAGGGGCTGCCTTGGAAGTGATGAGCTCCCTGTGCGGAGGACTGGAATGCCACAGAGGGACCTTGTTTTAGGAGGAGGCCAGAGTACATGGCCTTTCCCCTGAGGTCCCTTCCTGCCCTGAGAATCTGGGAAAATAGGATAGGGAGAAAAAAGCAGGGGATTCTCTAGAAGGTCCCTTTACCCTGGGCCTGTGAGCCTTAGGCACCACAGTCAGCCTCCCTGAGGCCTCAGAGGACATGCCTTTCTAGACTAGGACTGTCTCATTCCCCACTGGGCATCTGAATTCTAGCTGTCCTTTCCTGACAGGGCCTGGCATCCGAGCCTCAGCAGGTTTCCTTCTCTGCTGGCTCCCTGCAGATGGCCTCCTGGGGTGGGGTTGGGGGTGGGAAGCACAGAGCAGGGACTGTTAAAACCTTCTTTGGACACTTAAGAAGGGTTCCTGGCATTTTGTGGTCACTGATAAACACTGTGGCAGGTAGGTGCGGCTGGAGAGGGGTGTGGTAAAGGGAGTGGCCCTGGGCCTCACAGTGAGAGGTACCCTTGCTGGTACCCCTACCTCTTGCCAGATCTTTACTTAATCCTGGAACCCCCATCCCTGTTTGCTCAGACTTGCAGACAAGCTTAGGAAGGTCAAGAGGTGCCGCAGGAGGCCTCTCGGTGGGACAGCCTGGCCAGGGTTGGGGCTGCCTGGCCTATAGGTTAGGTCACTGTGTGAGCTCTTGGACTGGCACTGGTTAAGCAGGATTGGCCTCTACTCTCCCACACTCCTTTGGGAGCTGGCAGTGGCTGAGAACATAAAAGCCTAAGGATGGCAAGGATGCTAAGAGCATTAACTCACAGATGCCAGGGAGTTTGCTGTTGGGTGGGCAAAGGTCTGGTGTTGCATAGGGCAGGCTGGGCATCCAGTATCTGCTTTCTTCAGTGCCGGCTGCTCCTGGAGTGGTGTTTGTTGGGAGTTGCTGGGTTTGGGTGGAGGGTGGGGGAAGGACTGGGCAGCTGCTGATAAGAACCTCTGTTTCCTTCCTGGGTACCCAGAGGGAAGTCTCAGGTTGCCCTGAAGATCATCCGCAATGTGGGCAAGTACCGGGAGGCTGCCCGGCTAGAAATCAACGTGCTCAAAAAAATCAAGGAGAAGGACAAAGAAAACAAGTTGTGAGTATCTGCAGGGAGTGGGAGGGAAGCCTTCAGTGGGGCTGCTGGACCCCCAGGGGCTTAGTAGTGTGCCTTCACCCGTCTGCACTGTGCCTTCTCCCCACACTCGAGAGCCAGGGGAGTCTGGCAAAGGTCTTGCTGGAAGCCTTTAGACTGCAGTCCAGTCTTCACCCCAGCTGGCTCTGTGTCCTGAGGAAGGCCTCCCAGCCCTGCATTTGTGAATTGGGGAGCTCACTGGATTATGCTGGGCGTAAGACAAGATAAAAACATGAAGGTGGGGCTCTCACATAGTAGGAGATACCCAAAAGAGGGCCTTTCTGTGGCAGACACACTGAGCACTCTCCTTCACGCACTGTGCTGAGCCTGGGCAGATGGGTGAATCCAGCACAGACCCTCACGAAGCTCAGCAGAGTGAGCAAGTGGAGAAAAGCAGCACCAGTCCTGCGGAGTGCACTAGCACTTTCCATCTCTCCCTCAGCAACTCTGAGGCAGGGCTTCTTCCACATCATAAGTAGGGAAGCTCGGAGGGCTTGGACCGGAACCATGGACATCTCCCCTACCCCCCCACGAGAAGCTTAGTCCTTGCCCAGAGCTCATCTGGTTATTGGGTGATGGCTAGTGGGGAGAGGTGCTCTTGCTCTGATTCTCTTGCATTGTGTGTATCTGCATTCTGGTGTGTGAGCCGGTGGCCTAGGAGAGAGTTGGGCACTGTCTTCATCTGAGAGAGGGGGTGAGGCAGGCCCCCAGCACACAGCCTGAGCCCTGCCCATCCTCCTCCAGCCTGTGCGTCTTGATGTCTGACTGGTTCAACTTCCACGGTCACATGTGCATCGCCTTTGAGCTCCTGGGCAAGAACACCTTTGAGTTCCTGAAGGAGAATAACTTCCAGCCTTACCCCCTACCACATGTCCGGCACATGGCCTACCAGCTCTGCCACGCCCTTAGATGTAAGTGTCCACCCTCAGAAGAAGCATGGGCAGCCACATGCCTGCAGCCAAGTCATCTGGTTACTTGTTGTCCCCATTCATTCCAGCACGTTACTAACCATTCTCCTGGGCCTGAGGGACACCAGATCCCCTTTGGCGGAAAGGCCTGTCTTCAGGTGGGAATCTCAGTGTGAGGATGGAAAGGCTAGGGCTCCCTCCAGGGACCTCCTCGACCAGCCTCTCTACCCCCAGGCGCTCAGGAAGAAAACAGAAAAGAACTGCTCTGGAATTGGCCTAACCACCAACCCTGCCTCCCTGCTTCATGCATGGGATAAAAAGGTAGAAGCCTGACCTGAAAGATAGCACCACAGGTCCTGCCCACATGGAGACCCTCTGTCTAACCCTGACTTGTCATCTCCCTGCTAGCCTTGAAAAGCATTATTTGGCGGTGCCAGGGCTCAGCGCAGTAGGATTTGCAGTGGTTGCAGCAGTACAGAAGGGCTCCTTGGTGAAGTTGGTAGGCCTTGAGCTAGAATCACTCAAGGTCACCCTGCATCGCTCCCCTACCCTGAGCACTGCTACTGTGATAGGCTGCAGGCCACTGGGGTGGGAAGCCCCACATGGATGAGAAGACAGGTGTCTTCCTCCTCCCACAGGATCTGCAAGATGGGACAGGGACAAGGATTCCAAGCAAGGGGAACAGCTTGGTGAGGCCTGGAGCCTGTTAACGGGCTAAGAATTGGCTCCAGTGGAGTAGGCTACCATTGGGGAGTGGTGGGCCACACAGTTGTGAGGGTCTTAAGCGCCAGATGGGAGCCTTGAGCTGAAAAGTGACTACTAGCAAGAAGCCACTGTCAGAAGGGGCTGGAGGGGAAAGGCTTCCCTGCTCATGACTAGCAATGAGAGGCGGGGCTGTCTTCCTGGGTATGCGACCTGTGCACTCAGTTGCACAGGACGCTGTGCTTGATTTAATGTCCTTTTGCCACCACCTTAACATTCTTAGTAACTTGAACAGGGGACCTGCATTTTCATTTTGCAAAGGGCCCTGCAAATTATGTAGCTGGTGCAGGGAAGAGGGAACCACCACGAGGCTGTTGCTGTAGCTCTGGTGAGAGACAGGTGAGGAGGCCTGGTCTCTGCAGAGGAGAGGTGGAGGGAGGTTTTTCGAATGGCAAATTTCTTTCCTACCCCCCTGCTAAAGTATCAGAACCCTCCAAGGCCTCAAGTACAGAGAACCCTTGAGAGGGAGGCCAGCACAGAGGCAGGCTGTAGTCCAGCTCCCTGCTGAGGTGGGGGTGTGAGGAGCTCTGGCAGTTGCTGGCATTGGAAGAGGGGTCTGGCCTAGAGCTGGCAGGAGAGCCAGCTTCTCAGTGCCTACTTCCCCTTCTTTCCCTGCTCCCTTAGTTCTGCATGAGAATCAGCTGACCCATACAGACTTGAAGCCAGAGAACATCCTGTTTGTGAATTCTGAGTTTGAAACCCTCTACAATGAGCACAAGGTATTGGTGGGGGTAAGGGTGAGGCCCTGTTTCAGGGGTGGGTTACCCGCTGGTGCAGACTCCTGACCTGACAGGCCTGCCTTGCCTTTCAGAGCTGTGAGGAGAAGTCAGTGAAGAACACCAGCATCCGAGTGGCTGACTTTGGCAGTGCCACATTTGACCATGAGCATCACACAACCATTGTGGCCACCCGTCACTATCGCCCGCCTGAGGTGATCCTTGGTGAGTGACTGTATGGCCTGTGACCTTGTCACACTGCACTGTTGTTGGGAGGGTATGAACAGAGGCAGTGGCATACCTGTCAGTCTCTGCCACCCAGGGCAGGCAGAGTTTCTCAGACCAAGGGGCCAGTGTCATGAGACACAGGTGACTGACCTGGCTTGATCTGTCAGCCTTACTGAGAGAGGGCCTTGTACTGGGATTTGGGCAAGACTCCTGCCAGCCGGTGTGGTGGCTGCCTTGTGACTTCCAGGCTGGAAGCATAGGGCCGGATCTCACAGCCTCTCCCCATCTTGGCTTGCAGAGCTGGGCTGGGCACAGCCCTGTGACGTCTGGAGCATTGGCTGCATTCTGTTTGAGTACTACCGGGGCTTCACACTCTTCCAGGTACAGCCACCCCGCATCGGTCCCCTACCCTGAGTACTGCTACAGTGATAGGCTGCAGGCCACTGGGGTGGGAAGCCCCACATGGATGAGAATACAGGTGTCTTCCTCCTCCCACTAATCATCATGTGAGATTCAGACTCTTAAGGATGTAGATGCTAAAGAGAATGCAGAGGTCAGGGTAGCTGGAACACTCAGAGGAGTCTTACGCTAGGCCATCGAGGATGGAGGATGGGGCAGGAGGTGACCTGACCTTCTAGATAAGGGGCACAGATGACTAAAGGCATCGGGATGGGCTGGGACAGGGCATGTTCTGGGCAGGGAGCGAAGAGCTAACCAGAGAGAAATGTAGTCACAGCCCAGTCCACCCCCACCTACAAGGGCTGAGGAGCCTGAGCCTGAGCACAGGCTGGCAGGAGAAGCTGGGGCTGCCGCTTCATTGGCAGGTTTGCATCTCCTGGGGCAGTGAGGGCACTTGCCCATCTTTCTTATTCCTTTTTCTCCTTGAAGGGGCCAGAGCTAGGACTGACCCCCTTGCACTGTCCCTAATCTTCCACAGACCCACGAAAACCGAGAGCACCTGGTGATGATGGAGAAGATCCTAGGGCCCATCCCATCACACATGATCCACCGTACCCGGTAAGGACCCCAGTAGCCCCCTCAGGGTTGGTATAGGGGCCTTTCTCTTCTTGGCTGTGGGTCAGCAGGGTACTGGATGTGGTGAGTCTTTGCTGGACAGTCCATGGCTCCCCAGGCACCTAAAAGCCTTCCCTGTGTGCCCCCGCAGACCTGTTGCCCTGGTTCTGCTGCTGTCTTGGGAGCTGCTCTTCCCCACCTCCCACCAGAGGCTTGTCCCCTTACTACTCCCACACTTGACTCCACCCCCTTAATTTTCAGGAAGCAGAAATATTTCTACAAAGGGGGCCTAGTTTGGGATGAGAACAGCTCTGACGGCCGGTATGTGAAGGAGAACTGCAAACCTCTGAAGGTCAGTTTCTGGCTACCCCCAGCTCAACTCATGCCAAGGAGAGACCCCAGGCACTGGGCAGACATACAGCAGAGACAGGCCAGGCCGCTAAAGGCTGCCTCCTCGATCCAGCTCTATGGGAGGCGGCACCCAAGACTGCTGGGTGCTGGCAGTGGGGCTTCTTGCAAACTGCCCCAGAGGGGCCCTTAGCCCTACCCCTTCCCCATAGGGTGGCTATGAATGTAATTGGGGAACACCAGAAGAGCCAGTTGTCAGAAACCCTGCTGCTTCTTGTCCCTCTCTCTCCTCGAAATTTTGGGAAGAACTAGGCAGGACTGAGGTGAGGGGGAGGGAAGACCTAGACATGGCCAGGAAGCCTCTGTCAACTGCATTTGGTGCTCGGACAAGTGAATTTCGCAGAGGTGATCTCTACCCACCTGTCAGGACTTTGCATGTGGGGGCAGAGGCATCAACCCAGCAAGACACCTAGTAGCCTGGCAAGTTCCGAGCAAAACGTTAAACAGGCATGAAAGGAAAGGAGCTGCTCATTGTCCAGGAGGGCGGAAGTAGAGTCCTCCAAGGAGGCATCACTGCCTCCTCGATCCAGTCCAGCAAGGCGTCCCAGAGGCAAGGGAACCTGCTGTGGCTTCCCACGACCCTGCCGTCACACTGAGGCACCTTGTGTCCCTGAGCAGAGTTACATGCTCCAAGACTCCCTGGAGCACGTGCAGCTGTTTGACCTGATGAGGAGGATGTTAGAATTTGACCCTGCCCAGCGCATCACACTGGCCGAGGCCCTGCTGCACCCCTTCTTTGCTGGCCTGACCCCTGAGGAGCGGTCCTTCCACACCAGCCGCAACCCAAGCAGATGACAGGCACAGGCCACCGCATGAGGAGATGGAGGGCGGGACTGGGCCGCCCAGCCCCTTGACTCCAGCCTCGACCACCAGGCCCCAGGCCAGAGCCACCCAATGAACAGTGCAATGTGAAGGAAGGCAGGAGCCTGCAGGGGAGCAGACTTGGTGCCCAGCTGCCAGAAAGCACAGATTTGACCCAAGCTATTTATATGTTGTAAAGTTATAATAAAGTGTTTCTTACTGTTTGTAACCCCTGGTACCAGTGTGTCCATCTCCAGGCTCCTTGCCTTCCCCTTACCTGACCTTATTAATAAAGTCTTTCTTAGCAGTTCAGCTTGTGGAGAGCTAAGTGTGAACTGGGCCAGGCACAGAAGAGCTAGACAGGGGTAAGACCAGAATTGGGGATGTCCTCTGGGCCCAGGCTGCTGAGCAGTCCTAGATGGCACCTCTGCCTTGCTGGCTTCTGTACCTCTCAGCCCCAGAGAACCTAAGGGAATCAGCCCACCGTGGCTAGCCAGGTGGGGTCTGGTTTTCCGCAGCTTGCCAGTCCCATTACTGGCCGGGACTTTAGGCTGTATGTGCCCAACAACTATGGCCTGCTGAGGGCAGGAGACAAGTGGGGCGGGTTCCTAGGCTGGGGCAGGCAGCACCTCATGACAGCCTACAGAGCAATTCACACGGCACAGGACTCAGTCATTCGGCTTTATTTCAGTGCTGGTTTTTGGTTCCCTAAGAGCTGCATGAGTGCTAGGCTTCACCACATGACTGGGGGCCCCTTGGGAACTGGGTACTATGGGCAGGATGCCCCTGAAAAGAACTGAAGACAGAGAAATCATACTTCTCTTTAATACCTCTGGGGAAGGCCCAGGCTAAGGATGAGGGCAGGGACCAGTCCCAGTGCCCCCTGGGGAGAGAAGAGGGAGAAGCTTGGGCACAAACTCCCAGTGGCCCCACAAGGCTATCATCCCTGGATCTCGCTGGAGTGGGCAGTCTCCTGGGCCAGGGTTGTTCTAGCTTGTTTCTCACTGTACCTAATTAGGGGGCCTAACTGCATTAACAGGCAGCCAGAACCTGCCTACCAAAATGCCTGTAACCTAGACTGCTCCTCGGATTGTGGCCAAGAGAGGGCCCCGGCTTGGGAGCTGCTTGGCCCTGAGAGTGAGCAGAGGCTCAGAGAATACACAGCACAAGGGTTATAGTCCCTGGCCTCTTCCCATTGCTGGAGACAATTTAAGACTGAAGGGAAGATGAGAGGAGGGGCCAGCCCTCTACCCTGGCTCGTCTGCTTCTGGCTATGTTCCTACAAGGAAAGTGATAACAGCCTGAAACCCATGGTACCAGGGCCTACCCTGTGTCCACAATCCTTGGTGAGCCCTTCTGCCCACCCATCCATCCGCTCAGCCAGTATGGGCAGACACAGAGCAGAAGCAGCCTGAAGCCCTGAAGCAGGCCTAAGCACAAGTCCTTGGCAGGAATCCCTGCCAGGGTTCCAGGCATAGATCCTGTTCTACCAGCCTCCAGGGCGTAGGGCTTGGCACCTTAGGATTTGAGCATCAGTGTGTTCCTATGGTTGGAACCCACACCAGCTAGCTCATCCAGAACTAGCCTCATTTTGCCATCTTTGAGACAGGGTGCTGGCCCCAAGCCTACTCATCTAGACTGGACAACTGTAAAGGGTTCAAAGCCCAGATGTCGTAAGAGCTGGGGTGGAGCTCAAGCACGGGAGCCCATCTGCCTGCTCTGGGATGACAGCTGCAAAGGACCGTTTCAGGGGAAGGGCAGAGGGAACAAAAGAGTAGGTGGGGCATGTATGTGCGGGCAAAGGGCTGGAGGAGTGGTGGCCTAGGACAGAAGCACCAGGAAGCCTCTTCTGGTTCAGCACCAGGCTCCCCCAGGGATATCCCCATCTGAGGGGTCTGGCCCCAGACTAGCCAAAGGCTCAACCTGCGCAGCTTTGAGGGTGGGGGCGGGCACTGCTGGCAAGATGGGCACTGTGGTTCTACAGTAATATAACCTCATACTACCTGTGCTGAAGACAACAGAACAACAAAATCCCAATACAGTAACACCATCCTAATGCCGCCCCCTTCCCTACCTCTGAGTGATGGAGGGAAAAGGAGGGAGAGATCCTTGGAAAAATCAGCATAAAACTTGGATCAGCTCAGGAGTAAGGGTCAAAACCCCCAAATCAACTAGTGGGGCTAGGGGAAGGCCTGGTCTGTCACAGCCCTGGACATGAATGGAGAGTGCAGGTCTGCCCTCTGGTGGACAGCTGCCGTGCAGCTGGTTCTACAGAGGAAGGGCTGTCTGCATGGGGAAAGCAGGGGAGACACAAAGCCACAAGCTCTGAAATAGAGCAGGTACAGGCCCCCAAACAGGACCTGGCCCACTCTTCAATATGTGTGCCCAGGCCCAGTGGCTGTAAACCTGAAACACAGTCTTGAGAGCTGCCTACGGCTGTAAACAAAGGCCCACCTGGCCGTGCAGGGGGCTGAGGGTAGAGATGCCTGGAGTTGCTGCACGCTCAGCCTGCCGCCCAGCCCAGAACCCAGTGGGAAAGACTTCCCTGGCTAAGAGCAAGTGACAGGTCAGTTTTAAGTAAGTGCTGTTCTCTCACAGAAGAAACAAACCCAAAAGAGAAAAAACTTTAACAGCAAGGTCCATGAAGCTTCATATCCTTAAGGCGTTCGTTATCAGGAGCAGCAGGGGACAGCAGGGTCCTGCCTGCGCAGGAACCCTCTAGGCAGAGTGCAGTGGGATAACAAACTTGCAGCCAAAGGGCGAGTGGTAGTTGATGCCCACCTCCTGGAAGACCTGCTGGGGAATGCCAATGTCGCACAAATAGATACGGCCTGCGTGCTCCCCCAGTGGCAGAGGCAGGCCCAGTGCCAGTGACCATTTGGCATCAATGCCCTGTTCAACTTCATGCACAGGAGGGTCTATGCTGAGTACTGGTGCCCGGTTCTGGTTGGCCCAGGCCACAGCTGCCTTGTACCAGGGTTGATCCCGCAGGAAGACGTTCTCAGGGCAATCCAGGCAGTTGATGACCAGGTCCACAGGGCTAGTGGGCAGATCTGCAGGTGGAAAGAGTGCCATCTGAAAATCCCTATGAGCAGAGAGCAGCCCAGGCTGAGACTAGGGCCCAGGTCGCCCCAAGGGTGTCTTTGTTTTCCAGACACCACTCCAATGCCTCTCCAAAGGCTGGCCTTCGTAAAGCTGGGCCAGGGCACAGGCCCTAGGAGTTGCAAGCTGGCTGGGCTGAGTGCTAGAGACCAAGTGCATGTCAGCCCAGCAGACCACTGCCCTCCTGGAGTTCTCAGGATGAATCATTGTCCTCCTGAGTGTGCAGAGCTTCTCAGGGCACAAAGCCCTCACCTCCTCTGCCTTCTCAGGCACGCCTCTGTATATCGAACTAATGCCCTGGGCACCTTATGACCTCTGGGAAGGCAGAGTCCACTGTCAATGTGGCCGTCACAGGGAAACCCCACTTAGGCCCAGCAAAAACAAGAGCTGACTGCTATCTGCTGACTGACCCAAGAAGGGTGAGCAGGTGAGAGCATGCTTATTCTATTCCGGCTGGCCTACTCATTCTACTCTAGCAAGCCTGTCCTCTCTCGTACTCATTATCTCACAGGAATGGGTCCTCCACTCAGCCCAACCTTAATTAAGAATTAAGAGGGAACCTACTACTATTCTCCCAGGCTCCTCTGCTCTAACCAGGCTTCTGGGACAGTATTAGAAAAGGCTGTCTCAACAAGTATGTAGATCCTGTACTGGCCTAAGAGGTTAAATTGAGATTAGCATAAATCAGACCAAACTTAATGGTTGTTGAGACTTATGTCCTGGAGCAGCTGGGATAGGAAAACCTCTGGGCAGCAAGAGAAAGAACTGCCTGGAAGGGGGCATCATGTTAAAAATTACAAGAAGGGGAACCCACACCAGGCCCCCTTCCCAGCTCTCAGCCTCGAGTAATAGCATTTCTCAGCTAGAGACTCACAACTTCCCTGCTTAGAATGTGCCACCGTGGGGAGTCCCTGTGGGTGATGAGGCTCTCAAGAGTGAGAGTGGCATCCTATCTTCTGTGTGCCCACAGGAGCCTGGCCCGAGACTTAGCAGGTGAAGGTTCTGGTCCAGGCTTTGCCCTTGACTCACCATCTGACCCCTGGTGAAGTCCTTTCCCTGGGCCATATTTGCTCTCTCCAATTCTTCTCCCTGCTGTTCTCATTTAAACCCATTCCAGTCAGACTCTGTCCCTACCACTCCACTTGAGACCACTCGTCAAGCTCACCAGAAGCCTCCACAGAGATGCTAAATCCAGTGGTTGATTCTGTCTTCCTTTTACCTCAACCTAGAACGGGGCTTGCTGACACAGCTGATCACATGCTCCTTTCTTCACTTGGCTTTCAGCTACCATACCCTCCTGGTTTTCTTTCTGCCCCACTGACCATTCCTGTCGCATCTCCTTGGTTAGGCTCTTTATTCCCTGACTTCTAAATAAAGAGCTCAGTTTTCCAACTTCTGTATCTACTCTCTTCCTATGTGACAGCATATCCAGGCTCCTCATGGCTTAAATATTCCCTATGGCTTGTAACTCTAGGCTGAATCCTTTCACTTCAGATTCATATAACTCCTTCCCTATCAACATTTCCACCTGCATATCCAATAGGTGTCTCAAGCTGAACTTCTGCTGTTCCTCCCCAAACCTTCTCCATCAAGCTTTCCCATCTCAGTGATCGTACCTCAGTTACTGAGGCCAAAAACTTTGGAGCCATTGCCAACTCTTCTCTTTCTCCCACCCCTCATACATCCAGTCTGTGGATTCTATCTCCAAAACTGATTTAGAAACGAACTACCTTCAGCACCGCTGGCACTACCACTCTGTCTTAGCCACCATAATCTCTCTATCCCCTGATCACAACAGCATCTTGACACTTCTCTGTACTCGTCTGTGTAGTCTACTCTCAAACAGCACCCAGAATGATCATCTGGAACCTAAATTTGATTATATCATTTCTCTACTTATTCCTTCAATGACTGCCCATCTCACCAGAGTAAAAGCCCAAATCCTTGTGGTCATCCCCAAGGCCCATGATGACCTGACCCTGAAATGTCCAAGTCTCCTACTCTCCACCCAGTCCTCCAACATGCCTCCTTTCCCTGCTTTGTTTTTATCCATATCACTTACTACAACTACACAAGTATGTTACATATCTTTTTGTTCCTCCTAACCAGAATATAAGCTCCACAGAAGAATGGATTTAAAAAAATCTGTTGCCATATCCCTAGCATCAGGAAGAGTGCCTGTTTAACAAATATTTGTGGAATGGACCAATGGGTCCCCAGCTCTTCATCTGAGTAGTCGGAGAGGGAGAAGCATAAGGGGATGGGAAGTAGTATATTACTGTTCTAAGACTCCTTAGAGGGGAACCACCATCCTTACACATGTAGTGCCTTTCCACCTGTTGCCACTGGGTGGCATGACGAGACCATCAAACTGCTCAGGAGGGAGGAGGCCTTCAGCCCAGCCCTGCCTAAGTGCTCACCTTTGAGGCTAGACACTTGTTGGCCTTGGGTCTTGCTGAAGAGCGACAGCTCGTTGGTGATAGATTCCAACATCTTGACAAAATTGGGCAGGAAAAGGATGACCTGGACATCATGGTTGGCTAGGTGCCTTCCACAGCTGATACCCTGAGCCCCCTTCACATGAGGTCCACACAGTAGAGCCACTGTAGGCCTCTGGTGAACATTTTTGGGATTCAACCTGGAAAAGAAGGTGAAGAAGCAGTATCAGCTACATACTTGCCAATCCCTTGCACCTATACCAGACAATTGCCTGTAGCACCTATTGGTCTCAGATCTCTTACCCACTGCTCACCAAGTCCCAGGCTCCAGAGGGGGACAAAATCCACTGCAGGCCAGGTCTATAAGGTGGCACTCCCATTGTCCCAAACCCCAGCCTCACATCATTGCTGGGTCCTTCCACTAAGTGATTCACCCAGATCTTGCTCCACACCAACACTGTTGCCAGAACACCGCTTTGCTGACCCATGAACACTTAGTAGTTCCTCTGCAGCCTTCTCTGCTCTTCTTTCCCAACAATGTGTCTGCTTCACTCCAGCAGGGCTGGTCTCATCCTCTCCTGCACTTGTAAGGCTCTTTCCTGCTTATGCTCAAACTACATCCCCTGCCCAGAAAGCCTTTCACTTTCCAAACTCTGAACCGCCTTTTCTTGGAGATCCAGCTCAAGGCTTACCTCTGCTGGGATTACTCTGGCTCATGCCTTTACCTCTCCTCAACTCCTAATAAGCTCACAGCAAGTACCATAGCTCTCCATTCTCCTCAGTCAGTTGCCAATGGCTCCCTTTACTGAGCTTAGTAGCTTACTGAAGTTAATGAAAGCAATGTTGCAGGCATTAACAGTACCTATTTCATAGGATGCTGTGCAGATTATTGGATGCCCAGCACTTAGCAGTGCCTAACACAAAGAAGGTAAGGTACTCAGTCAGTGCTGACCATGGAGGAGGCAGCAGGCCAAGGGTTACCTGGCCTCCTAGGCTAGCAGCTGCCTTGGATGAAGTAGTCACTTCCAGTTTTCTGCTATTCAAAGCTGAGACTCCTCTAGACTCAGAGAAGCCACAAATAAGGAGATAAAGAGGATTAACCCCGGAGCTGTGCCCAACTCACAGGCAGCACAGTTGGCTCACGGGGCAGCAAGGTAGGGAGGAGATGGACGGCAGGGCCATAGGTCCCTGACTAGTGGCAGAGCAATGATAGTCACTTACCGGTTTCCCAAAGGGAGGAAGATGACAAGATGTCAAGCTAAGAGGAGCTTCATAACTGCCCTCATTCCCAAACACATTTTGGAGAATTTAACAATCTAATCTATATTCCAGACACCAAACCATGTGCCTTCCCATTTCTGCATTTAGAGGAAATATGATGAGAATTGCTCCCTTCAGAGGATGCTGCAGAGTTGTGGAATCTGACTCACTTTGTTCTCTAAAAGGGTTCTTCCTCTCAGGGAGAATCTCTCCCGCCCCCAATCAAAAGAAGCAGAGCACAGCATTCACACACCCAGCGGCAAGGTATAGAGTATACGGGCACTGGAAACGGACCTATGTGGATTAGAGGCCTGGCTGGACTGTGTACCAGCAGTATCATGTGAGCGAGTCCCTCAGCTCTCTGAGCCATAGTGTGCTCATCCAAAAACACAGGGCTATCATTTAGCTTTGAGGTGAAGTTATGAGGACCACATTAAATTATGTTGTGAAAGCGCTGTGGAACACTGCATGGCACCTGACATACATTAAACTTCAAGATTACTAACCACGGGTCTGATTTCTCAACATCAGCAACTGCTACAAAGGACAGGGGATGGACCTTTGGATAGTTCAGACACTAAGAGAAAAGACTGGCACAAGGACAGCCAGCCCCAAGAAGCTGGCTAGAGAGGAGTGTGACTTGGTAAGGACATTCAGCTCCTGCCCCAAAACTAATGTTTCTGGGAAGCCACTTAATGGTCTCAAAGTGCCCCCAACAGCGGCTCTGAGAGGAGGTGCAGGAGACACCAGACACACAGGCCTCATGCTCTTTCAGAAGGCACCTCACACTACCCCCTCCTGTAGGCATTTCCCTGGCTCTTCCCTGGCACAGGAGAGCCCAAGGATCTAACAGCTAGGAAGCAGGCCTAAATCAAAGAACAAGGAAAAACTAACACTCCAACCCCCAACTCGAATAGGATGAGGGAGGTGGAAATCTTACATCTGGCTTGGACTAAGCCTGCTTGAATTAAGGTCACTTCAGAATCAGGAGATGCCTTCCATCCAAACACATTATCAGGCCCAGAGAATGAAAACAGGCTGGAGTGAGGAGCTACAGGATTTATCTGCAATATCAGTTTTCTGGCAAGGACTCCCAAACACCATGGCTGGAAGCACAAGCCAAGGACCAGGTTCCATTTCGCAAACAGGGAAGGGGCCCTGTGGAAAGCAACATCCTATCATGTGAGGCTTTGGATCTGTGAGTGCTGCTCAGGGAAAGGAGGCTTTCCTTGCCCCAATGAACCCAGATCTGCCCTGCTCTTTGGAAGCCACCTCCCCACTCCAGACACCACTCTCCCACAAGGTTGCCCACATCCTCCTCTTTACCGACAAATCCAATAGGCACTTGTCAACTCTAATTTTGATTGATCTCTCAGCAGTACCATTGCCGGCCGTTCCTTTTTCCTTCAAAGACTATTTCCTTGGTTCTTACACGCTACCCTCTTGGTTTCTTACCTCTCTTGCCTTCTTCTTCATCCTCCTAACTGTGCCTTACATGCCGATGTTCCCCAGAATCCCACCCTAGGCCCTTTCTTTTCACACCTTCTCCTTACATGATCTCATCTACTCTTACACCATCTACAAGCTGACAACTCCTAAATCTCTAGCATCAGCTAAGACCCTTTTCTGAACTTCAGATCCTTTTTTTTTTTTTGAGATGGAGTCTTGCTCTTGTTGCCCAGGCTGGAGTGCCGTGGCGTGATCTCAGCTCACTGCAACCTCCTCCTCCCAGGTTCAAGCAGTTCTCCTGCCTCAGCCTCCTGAGTAGCTGGGACTACAGGCACCTGCCACCACGCCTGGCTAATTTTTATATTTTTAGTAGAGACAGGGTTTCACCATGTTGGCCAGGCTGGTTTTGAACTCCTGACCTCAGGTGATCTGCCCGCCTTGGCCTCCCGAAGTATAGGGATTGCAGGTGTGAGTCACCGCGCCTGGCCTAAATTTCAGATCCCTATAGCTAAGAGACTATTTGGATATCTCACAGGTATTCCAAACTCAACACATCCAAAACAAGACCCACCATCTCTCCCAAACCTGCTCTTCTTCCCATGTTTCCTATCACAGTGAATGTTACCACCATCCAATCAGATGTCCAGGCTAGAAAACTTGAAGTTCACTGATTTCTGACATTATACTTTCCATTACCTCTAAAATCCATTCAATTACCTTGCCCTGCTGAATTTACCTTAAAAACAACAACAACAACAACAACAAAACCCATCTGTCCACTTCTCTTTCTTTTTTTAAGAGACAAAAATAAAAAAAAAGAGAGAGACAAAGTCTCACTATGTTGCCCAGGCTGGCCTCGAACTCCTGGGCTCAAGCAATCCTCCCACCGCAGCCTCTGGAGTAACCGGGATTATAGGCATGCGTCACCAAACCTGATTTGTCGACTTTTCTGATCCCTGCTTCCCTAGTTGGGCCACCATCACTTGGGCCCTGGCTCAGTTTTCTAAGTTTTGCAGTTTTCTACCTGATCTCACTGCCTTCAGTCTTGCCTCCATTGAATCTACTGTCCTCATTGTAGCTAAAAATCATCTTTTTAAAACATAAGACTAACCATGTCATAGCTCTACTGAAATCTCTTCAGCAGCTCCCTACCACTCAGCTGTACTGAGGCCCTACTTTCCAGTCACACAGTGACTTACGGATTGCCAACAACCATGTGCCATGGTCTCTCGATTCTCTCTGCCCTTGGCACATGCTACTCCCTGTACTTAGAATACCTTCTTCTTGGCCAGGTGCGATGGCTCACACCTGTAATCCCAGCACTTTGGGAGGCAGAGGCACGCAGATTACCTGAGGCCAAGAGTTTGGGACCAGCCTGGACAACATGGCAAAACCCTGTCTCTACCAAAAACACAAAAAATTAGCTGTGCATGGTGGCACATGCCTGCAGTCTCAGCTACTTCATGAGGCTGAGGTGGGAGAATCGCTCAAGCTCGGGAGGTGGAAGTTGCAGTGAGCTGAGATTGTGCCACTGTGCTCCAGTCTGGGTGACAGAGTGAGAACCTGTCTCAAAAAAAAAAAAGAATGCCGCCTTCTTTCTTGCTTGCCCCTGTTAATCACCCCTTGTTCGTCAGGGCTCAGCTTGGATGCCACTGCTCCAGAAGGGTGACTGGTTTCTCCAGCCTGGGGCAATAATATGGCTTACTGGAGAATTTTGTTTCTTCTACCACAGCACTATACTTTCTAGAGACCTCACTGGGCTACTAGAGGAAAGGCACAGTATTTTATTCTTCGTGTCCCCGGTGTCTAGCAGAAGGTCTGGCACCTGGTATCAGTCTGTCTACAAATAAAATAAGGCACTGCCCTTGATATATGAGCATAAGGGGCAGGTGGGAAGGTGCCAAACTCTAGCTCCCCTACTCAGTTGTCAGTGTGGTTCTGGAAGCTCTCAGGTATGGAGACTGATTTGCATCCCAGCCACGTAAAGTAAATGATAAGTGCCAAAGGCCAGGTCTCTGAAGGTTCCTAGAAGGAAGGCTTCTGATGGTTAGCAGGAGTCTCAGGCCAGATGGCTGCTATCAGGAAAGAGAGGGTCAAAAGGCAGGTTGCCAGAAGAATAATGAGGACATCTAGGAGATGGGTCTGAGGAGGGGCAAAGAAACCTCACAGCATCCAGGAAAGTGACTTCAGAGAGATACTCCCATCAGATGAGCAGAAACTGCCTAATGAACTCGTGTGTGTGTAAGGGAGGCACTGTGGTGGTGGCCAGGCAGAGCATCCTTACTCCACATTGAGTCCCTGCCAGTTTACAGGCATTTACCTGTTGGGTCCTCCGAGGAGGGTCAGTGCCATCTGACTGGCACACACACCTGTCATCTCCAGTCTCCGCTCCAGGGTCAGCCCATGCTTCTCAGCCACGGACAACAGCTTTTTATGCAGCTCATAGGAAATACTTGGGACAACCAGGCCAGAGTCTGCAGTTCAAAAGGAGAAGAGAAAGGGAAAGTGACTACAGAAACCAAGTCCAAACGGGGTATACTTTATCCAAGATTCTGCAAATGCCAACATTTTACCATGGACCACCCCGGCCCATCCTCTTCATCATCCAGGACTAAGGCACGCTCTGCACTTCTGCAGAGCTCAAGTAGTGACTGGTGAACCAAGTAACAACTTGTTCCAGGTCACCACAGAGTGGAGACAAACTTAAGCTCCCTTAGCAGTTTAGCTTTAGACCACGAAGGCCAAATCTACCAGGATATATTTAGTGCTATCAAGACCGGCACACAGCCTATAATAGCAACCTATCAGGCACATGGGAAGAGAACATGATTTTCCCAAAGTGGGGGAAATGCCATCTTAGGCAGCGGGGTTTCCTCACAAGCAGGCCCCTTGTCCTTCCTGAGAAGTGGAACAGACACAGACACTAGCTAACCCTAATGGCCCTCTGGTCCCTGCTGTTCTCCTCAACTGTAGGGCAGGAGGACTTGTTCCATCTGCTTCCCTCTTCCTCTTCCTTCTCTCTTCTATTTACCCCTTCCTTTTTGATTAAGAAACTCAGCTAGCAAAGTTGTTTTCTCAAATAATTTATCATTTTCTCCCCATCTGAGTTGGGTGTAACCCAATACTCACGAAACAGGGAAGGAGTACAAGTTAAGTAAGCTATGGCTGGCTTTAAAAAAGGGTAACTTTTATAAAAGTTGGGGAGAATTAGTCACTAAAAGTATACTGCGGAAAATACTTGGTTTTTCAAGGCTCAAAGCCAACATCTACAGCAGCTGGTGTATGTGAAGAAGTCTATAGTATTATTATATGCACCAGTGTCAACATACCAGGAAAGAAACAGCAAACCCAAAAATTTGAATCTGCAATGGACAGCTCTTACCTTGACAACCAAGGTATTGCGCCCTCCAAGAAGCCAATGCCATCTTACAAATGCCAAAGCCACTGGGCTGACCAGCAGACCCTTTCCCAAAGAGCCCCACTTGGCTTCACCGGCCAGTGGATCAACCAATGCAGATTCCAATCAGCAAGCCACTGTGGGACTGCATGTCACTCGCTTTGTCCAGCTAGATCAGGTACATTTTTAGATCCTGTGTCCTCAATTATACTGGACTGTCAACTGCCTGAGGTAAGGAAATTAATCTTTTACTTCTTCAGCCTTCGCCTTCTCAACTTGTTCCAGATACACTTACCAACGGAGTTGAGTTCTTATCAGGTACTCAGACACATAAATGATGCAAACCTAGTGCCATTTCTGGTCTGGCCTAACTCTAATGTAGAAGAGTTAGGGAATAAAAGTTAATAAAAGTTTTCAGTACATTTATCTCATTCCACTGTTCCAGAGCCCTGTCTAGAAAAATCTGTTTTCTTCACTGGTCCTGTCAGGAGAAATCTCTTGAGGTTCTATCAGGTCCAGTCCTACCTGCATATTCTTAAAACCACAGAGAATGAGGCTATAGCTTCATGTTTTAACAACAGGAAACCAAGCACAAAGACTGAACCTATAGGACCCAGGTCTGTATCCTCTCAGGGAAGGCAGAGTAACAATGTCATATAATGATGATGATAAAAAATGTCTAATATATCAAATAAACACTATCCTGTTGGCTAACTGAGCCCCTCTACCTGCCCAAGTCCTATTCCTGGGCTGGGGAGAGGCAACAAACAGTGCCATTAGGAGCACTGAGTCTCTCCTCCCACCTCTTTCTGAAATGTCAGTCATTGGTATCTCAGGTGCCAGTGCTGGAGGCCGCAGCCTGACCTTGCATGTCAACAGCTGATTAAAACAGCCATTTTTATGGCCTGCTTCAGACACGCACATATTATCAGAACTAATTAGGCTGAACAATTTTCAAAAGTCCTAATCCACTAACAACTCAAACCTGTCAGACAAGTCACGCACCTGACTGCTTCAAACACCCTCTTTACCTGCAGAGTCACGCAAGGCAGAGCTTTCACTCATCTATGCATTTCTTCACCTATTTATCAGAACTCTTTCTGTTAGATTTGAAATGGGTCAGGGCAGTGAGTCTTGGGCCTGCTACTCCACAAATCAAGCATTCTTTCTAGGTCTGGCTCTTGTGCTACGTGTACAGGCAGGCAGCCCCTCCCCTGCCCCCTCATTCTGAGGGCTCTCTGGGAGCAGGCAGAAGCATTTTCTGCTAGCTGTGCCCTCATAGTCCTTAAGAGTACAAAACTTAATGGTACAGGAGAGGAGACATCACCCCCCCACCGGCTGGCTAGACACTGCTGCTGGAAGCTGTGAGTCTCTTACCATCTCCTCATTGATCTTTGTTGGGGGAAGGGGCACTGTTGGTGAATCAGCATATTTTTGCAGCCTAGAGAAAGACAAAGCCATGAGCCTTTCTGCTCAGAGTCTGGCAGTTATGGGGTCTAGAACTCTACTCTGACTGTTCCTCTGAAAGGAACGTACAAACACCACAAAATGTTCCTTTTAAACATTTATACACATAAGTCCAACGAGTTGGACTGGCTTATCAGAAACAGACCAAGGGAATAAAATAAATTCCAAAGGAAAGGAACCAAGAACATAGCGTGTAAATTGCAAACAACAACACTGCTACTGCCAAAGCCTGAACACGGGCCAAGTCTAATTATGTTTGAGTTGGAAGGTAGATCTTTATTGTTCGGGAATCAAGGCAGTAAAATCAGTTGGTAGGGTTTCTTTGAGCATTAATATGTATTTTACAGCTGCTGGTGAAACAAGAAAGGGAGAGATAATTATAACCAGATCGTGACAAGCAGAGAACTTCTTAGGATCTGATTGACCTTAGGGTATCAAGGAAGACAACAAGTACACTCAGTACAGGCCAGGAAAGAAAACTCCTCCTTGCACACCTGATTTCCACTGCATGAGGCTGGGGCTGTCTCTTCGGACCATGGGACGCAGTGGTCCAGCAGTGCACATGCTGGCTGCAGTCTGCCCCTTGTCAGGTCATCACTTTGGCACTGTTCATTCCAGCACACAGCATTTCAGGCCTTTCCCTCCCTTATGGACACATATGCGCATCCCCACTCCCCCCCACACAGACACCCTTCAGTAGTACCATGTCCAAGGTTCCTCTCTCCTTCAGACCTGCCCAGTCTTTCTGTTGTGTAACAAGGCTCCCACAACAAAGTGTTATCTCAGATCTAACTCAATCCTCTCACTGATTGGCCCTTTAATTGGAAAGGCTGCATGTGTCCCAAGTCTTATCAATAAGGAGCACAGCTCATTTACAGGCATGGGATTTCTCCAGGACTATGACTTCTGATTCTCTTCTGTGGCAGTCAACAAAACTGAATGCTGATGTCACACTGGTTCCTTTAGGGATATAAATCCACTGGTAAATTTATACCCCCTGACCGGCAATGTACAGACAGTCCCTGGAGATCTACACTAAAGCCACCACAAACTGGTAGTAATGCAATTTAGTGTCAAGTGTTCTCTGAAGGAAGGATTTGTTATAAGAAACGTAACTACACATTCACGATACCTTTATTATAACCCACAAGACCTGCTGTGATCTAGCCCGTCTACTTCACTACCTTTACCTGGTACCCAACATGTACTCCAGACCCCTTGGCCACCTTCTGGTTCCTAAATTCTCCAAGTTCCTTCTGGCCTCAAGAGACAGTTCCCTTCACATGTTTTCTCCATCCCAACACTTTATTCTCTCTTCTGGGGCTCTATTCTCTCTTCCAACGCTAACCCTACACAGCGGGCTCCTCATCTGTCAGGTGTCAGCACGCTGCTTACTTCCCTTCATTGCATTCAATATATCTGACTCCACTCTTAAGTGGTAGTTGAACAATGAGAACACATGGACACAGGGAGGGGAACATCACACACCGGGGCCTGTCAGGGGGTGGGGGAGGGATAGCATTAGGAGAAATACCTAATGTAGATGACGGGTTGATGGGTGCAGCAAACCACCATGGCACGTGTGTATACCTATGTAACAAACCTGCACATTCTGCATGCACATGTATTTCAGAACTTAAAGTGTGTGTGCGTGTGTGTGTGTATATATATATACATATAAATAAATCTGACTCCCCACCTCTTCCCTTCCCCACTTACAACTAGACCAGCCCCATGTCCACAGTGGACCTCATTCCTTCATACTAAAGCTCCACTGGAACAAGCTTTGAACTTTAAGAGGCAAAGAACTGCTCAACAAGAAACTTACTAATTATGAAGGGAAAAATTATCTTTACAAGGAAGAAATCTGGTGGTCAACACCTTACCAAGTGGTCAAACAGCCCCAGTGATGGGACAACGGGATACAATGTACTCCCTGATGTGACACCTTAAGAAAGACACAGCCCTACCAAAATCCTAGAAAACATGTTTAACATGAATCAGATCAAAAGGAAACAAACAATACATCAAAACTAAGACATTCTGCAAATCAATTGGCCTAGATTCTTCACTAATATCAGTATCACAAAGGACAACAAAAGTTGTAGGAACTGTTCTAGTTTAAAGGAAACAGAAGAGATATGACAGCTGAATGTACTGTGCAATGGATGATTAAAAATACAGCTATAAAGGATATTACTGGGATAATTGGGAAGTTTTGCATACGGAGTATATTAGATAATATTTCTGTAATAATTTAAATTTTGCTGAGAGCAATCTTGTAGTGTGGTTGTGGAGAGCAATATATATCACACTGAATTTATTTATTTATTTATTTATTTTTGGATGCTCACAGAATTTTTATTGATTTTTTGCCAAATATATTCAGCCATGATTTGACAGAGTCGCATCTTACTCTGCTCTTTCCCCAAGAAGTGTCCTTAAATCCGGTAAGTGAACAGCTGGTAAACCATTTCTCGCCTTCGTGTTAATTATTTTTATTAAACTGAAGCCTCTTTTTGGCTTTGGCAGCATGTATTTCTGAACTTGTCAATGACACGAGCAACTTCTTTGCTGAATCACACTGAATTTATATGCTGTGGAAGTATTTAGGGATGAAATCTGATGATGAGTACAACTAAATCTCAAATGGTTCAGAAATATATGTGTGTGCTCGTATGTATTTATTTTATATAAAACAAATATGTCACAATATTAACTGGTGAATCTAAATGAAGGGTATATGGTTGTTCATTATACTATTCTAGCAATTTTTCTGTAAGTTTGAAATTTTTTTCAATAAAAAAAGTTGGGAGGGGTGGTGGTGCCAGGCAGGTGGCTCATGCCCGGCCAAAGAGCAATCCCAGCACTTTGGGAAGCCAAGGTTGGGCAGATCACTTGAGCTCAGGAGTTCAAGACCATCCTGGGCAACACGGTGAAACCCTATCTCTACTAAAAATACAAAAAAATAAAAAATTAAAATTAGCTGTGGGTGGCAGCGCACATCTGTGGTCCCAGCTACTAGGGAGGCTGAGGTTGGGGGAGCCCAGGAGGCAGAGGCTGCAGTGAGTTGAGATCATGCCACTGTACTCTATCTAGCCTGGGCGATAGAGTGGGACCTGTCTCAAGAAAGAGCTGGGAAGGAAAAAGGGAAACAAAGTTAAGTGCTTCCAAATACGATTTAAAAATGTTTATAGAGTAATAGTACATCAAGCAAGTCAGCGGTGAAGTGGGGAACAGCCGGGGAGATAGAGAAAATAAAACGAGCAGAAATACAGAGACCGTCCCCAGTCTTTTGTTGTTGTTGTTGTTGTTGTTGTTTTGTTTTTGTTTTGAGACAGAGTTTCACTCTTGTTATCCAGGCTGGAGTGCAATGGTATGATCTCGGCTCACTGCAACCTCCGCCTCCCGGGTCCAAGTGATTCTCCTGCCTCAGCCTCCCCAGTAGCTGGAATTACAGACGTGCACCACCACGCCCAGCTAATTTTTGTATTATTAGTAGAGACAGGATTTCACCATATTGGCCAGGCTGGTCTTGAACTCCTGATTCCAGGTGATCCACCCGCTTTGGCATCCCAAAGTGCTAGGATTACAGGAGTGAGCCACTGCGTCCAGCCCCCCAGTCTTATAATCTAACTAGAAACAAAAAAATACATAGGTGCAAACTTCAGAAAATAACACAACAGACTTAAACTATGTTATCCTGAGCAGGAGTGCAAAGTATCAATTTCAAATCAGGAGCTACAGGTAGGAGATGTCAGGTCTCAGTTTGAACTATGCCTTGAAAGACAGGCAGGACTGTAGTCACAATGAATAGAAGAGGGACTCCAGGTAGGAGTGGAGAACCATGAACTTCTCAGAGGCCAGAATGCATGTGACATGTGCAGATGAAAATGTCCCTGCCTGAAGCCCAGAGGCCTGAAGCCCAGAGGCTGGTATGAAGGCTCAGTGTAGAGCAGTGGGCAGCGCCAAGCTCAGAAGGTTTTAAAAACTGAGCTGTTTTATGCAGGATAAAGTTGACAGGAGTAGAAAGTAAGAACAGAAAGACCAAGGAGAATTTATTTCAAGGGACATAGGGAACCTATAGGGTAGCATAAGGAACTAAAAGGTCATGAAAATTTCAAATGAAATTTTGAAGGAAGGAGAGACTCTGGGGCCAGAATGAATACTAGTGAGGATAAAGAAAAATCTGTTGCCAAGGCTGCTACAGAACACAGTGTCTGCATATTAAATTAGAAAAAATGACCTCCCTAGTCCGTTCCAGACCTTTTTTTTTTTTTTTTTTTTTTTTTTTTTTTTTTAAGACAAGAGTCTCGTTCTGTCGCCCAGGCTGGAGTGCAGTGGTGCGATCTTGGCTTACTGCAAACTCCACCTCCTGGGTTCAAGTGATTCTCCTGCCTCAGCCTCCCAAGTAGCTGGGACTACAGGCATGTGCCACCACGGATAGCTAATTTTTATATTTTTAGTAGACAGGGTTTCACCATGTTGGTCAGGCTGGTCTCAAACTCCTGACCTCAAGTGATCCATCTGCCTCGGCCTGATTGCTGAATTTCAAGAGAATGGTATATACATAGAAATCAAACTCCTTTCTCACTCTGTCTAGGCACCTGTGGCTCTGGAATGGCAAGAGGGCACATATTAGCAAAGCAGTCACATTAGCAGGGACCAGTGCATTTCTGGAATGACCAATGGGCAGTTTCATAAAAACTCAGGTGTCAGGCTGTAATGCACTAGGCTCCAGATCCTCTAGCCCTTGGTTTGAGCTTAAACTCTTAGAAAACATGTAAGAAGCACAATGGTTCATTACTGGGGTAGGAGTCCAGCCAAGACAACCTATCTTAATAGTACTGCTCTAAAACCTCATGAGATCACCAATGATCACAACCAAGCCCTTCAGGCCTATGACAACTATCCACCCAATTATCCAGGCCCAGGAACTCTGAAGGATTCCAAGGTAAAGAAAGGGACTGATACATTCTTCCACACCTGGCACTGAAGGATCTGCTAGAGCCTGAGGTTCCCCAACTCAACCAAGTCACTGTCAGGGAAGTCTGCCTGCTGGAGACACAAATTTAGAAACTAGGCTCATTAGCTGTGTTCAGTGAAAAGTTGTGACACTTCATAGAGGAGCACAGGTTTATCCAGTGCAGGTGTTCTGTCCAGAACACCACCCAGAATTTATTTCCTCATGTCTCCCAGAATGACATCCTTGTGGCACCTGATCTAATCCATACACATACAGTTGGGGAATGAAGTTGGGGAGGGGGTTATGGGGAGACAAGGCAGGACCCTGCATGGGTTGGGTCTATAGGTGAGAAGGCAATGAGATGCTGACCAGCTCCATGGTGGTAGACACTTGATTCTCTCAATGGGAAGAATTCTCTGTAGAGAATGCTCTACAACAGCTGCCAAAGGAGACCTCACTACCTCCAGGTAAAATTCTTCAGTGACACTTCTAAACTCCAAGATTTATTTCTTCCTGAATTCCTTTTGAACACACATGCCCAGGAAAAAAATCAAAACAGATTTCTTGACTACCTATTTTTGAGGAGATAAAAACACTGCTGATCTTGAAAGCCTTAGACTACTTCTAGAGGGACTCTTGGTGACAAGAAGCAGAGGAAGGCAGCTACGGCTCAGAGGCAGGAATGGAATGCCAGCTGTGAAAGAGACAACTGCTAGCCTGGAATTTTCTGAAAGCCAAACTTGTCCTAAGAGCTAGATACATCCCCACCAAGGCTCAATGACCTAGCTGGCCAGCGTGAGAAGAGTAGAGTCACAAAGCAGCAGGAACAAATCATTTGTGGCTTCACCAGCTGCCTCCCTTCCTAGCAGAAACCAGAACTGCCTTTTCCAAAAGAAATGAGTATTGGTAAGAGGTGCTGGAGCTCAGACCAGAGCACCTCACTCAAGCTTAACTGGATCCTTTTTAAGAAAATAAATAGGAACTCTAGTTCAGGTCATCCTCACACACTTGCTGTTCCCTAAATCCCAGCACACAGTGTGGAAGTGGATCATCCTTCAGGCAAAGCTGCAGAGATGCCTGCACCAAGAGCACCCTACTGCCTCCCATCTAGGCTTTTACATACTTGAGGACAGAAGAGGGCTGCACAGTAGAAAACAGATGGCGGAGGTTAAAGAAGTCTACCCGAAAGGAAAGGCTCATGAATAGAGAATTTATTACAACAGAGGGAAGGAAGAATTCTAGTCATTTTTTTAAAAAGTTGAGATAGGATCTTGCTATGTTGCCCAGGCTGGTCTCGAATTCCTGGCCTCAAGCAATCCCCAACCTGTGCCTCCCGAGTAGCTGGGACCACAGGCACATACCATCACACCCTGGCTAATTTTTTATTTATTTATTTATTTTTCTTTTGAGACAGAGTCTCACTCTGTCACCCAGGCTGGAGCACAGTGGCGCGATCTCGGCTCACTGCAAGCTCTGCCTCCCAGGTTCACGCCATTCTCCTGCCTCAGCCTCCCAAGTAGCTGGGACTACAGGCAACCGCCACCACGCCTGGCTAATTTTTTTGTATTTTTAGTAGAGACGGGGTTTCACCGTGTTAGCACCCTGGCTAATTTTTTATTTTTATTTTTTGTAGAGATGGGGTCTCATTATGTTGCTTTGGCCAGGCTCAAGTGAGCCAGCCTCCTGCCTCAGCCTCCCAAAGTGTTGGGATTACAGGTATGAGCCACTGCAGCCAACTACACTTCTGTTATTAGTATATTTACATATTTGGTTCGGTTATACTCAGAGGCCCCTAAGGTGATGAACTATGACTTACCCAGAGTATTTAAAACAGTGTCTGGCACATAGTAGGTATTCTATAAATGCTGATGCTTTGAAATAATCTTACTGAGGTGGCCTTTGCAAATTCACATTTGAAGTCAAATATTTACTGAATAATAATTACAAATTGGGTATTGTGCTAGCTACTTTTCCACATAATCTCATTTAATCCACAGTATTAGCCCACTTTATAGATAAGGAAACCAGCTTAGTAGCCTCTCTTTGGCTATATAACTTTTTACTCCTCATTAAAGCTCTTAATAACCAATAACTCTCACATCTCCCTATCCCTCATTGTAGCAACTCTTGCCTTTGCTTTCTCTGGGCTCACGCACAAAGCATTGCAGGAGGGAAAAAAAAAAGTGGGGGGGTCACAAAACCATGTAGGCTTGGCCCATTATAAATTCGTGCAATCTAATGATAACTTGACTTGCTGCCATTCTTCCTGCCTTACAGGTTCAATACCTCCAAATCCTCCCGTTCACTCAACCCTATTTTCAATCATCATAGCCTATCAAATTGCCCTCTGTTGCTTCCCTCATATCTTTGTGTTCCTTTCCACTCAATGGTCCAAATCCCTAGTATGTAAATTACATCATGAGCATGACTGGTCCTGCTCTGGTTTCTTCTCTCCCCTCTCATTCCACCTGGAATCCTACCAGAAGACCAGTCTTCCTAAAAGAGATTTGGATCATGTCATTTTCCTATCCAAAAGCCTTCAGTTGTTCCCTATCACTACAGGACAAGGATAGCACTGGCACACAAGGTCCTCTGTGCTCTGGTCCAAAGCTGTATTTTAGTTCCTTCTACTCCCCAGCACAAACTCTCTGCCCTGGCCAAGCCAGCTAATGACCAGTCTCCCACACAGCCCTTTACTCATACTATTCACCTGCACCTGCCTAGCCTACCCATGAATATCTTCCTCTTTCTCTCTGCCTGGTGAAATCCTGCCCATGTTTCAAGGCTTCCATCATGAAGCCTTCCTTGATGCAGCCTACAGGACCTCTCCTGCCTCTCAACACCTAGTGCACTTAATGTCCACACTTTCACTGGACTCTGGGCATATATGGAATCTTTCCATCTCCTATTACATTTTCATAACTTAAAGGCAAGGACTATCTTAGAGTCAGTTACACATAATAAACATAATAAACACAGTGTTTTGACTGACTCAAACTGTCTTAAAATATTTCCTTTAGAATATCATGAGTGTTAGGCCAGGCACAGTGGCTCATGCCTGTAATCCCAGCACTTTGGAAGGCCAAGGTGGGCAGATCACCTGAGATCAGGAATTCGAGACCAGCCTGGCCAATATGGTGAAGTCCCATCTCTACTAAAAATACAAAAATTTGCCAGGTGTGGTGGTGGGCACCTGTAATCCCAGCTACACGGGAGGCTAAGGCAGGACAATCACTTGGACTTAGGAGGTGGAGGTTGCAGTGAGCTGATACTGCACCACTGCACTCCAGCCTGGGTGCCAGAGTGAGACTCTGTCTCAAAAAATAATAATAAATTTTTATTTATTTATTATCAAAAATAATAATAATATTATCAAAAAATAATAATAAAATTAAAAAAAGAACCTTATGAGTGCTGAATAAAGATTCTTCTCTGAAGCCTTACCACTTTACTAAGCAGTATTCTTTGGGGAGTTCTTACCACTGAACATAGAGTGCTCACACACATCTAGTGTTTTACATTTAAACTTAACACATGCACGTAGAATCAGTCTTCAAAGAATTTCAAATTACAAGTCTGGATCCAGAAAGACCCTGGCCAATCCAGAGTGTGATCACTGGACACCATTATTTAGCAGGGCAGGCCCAAGCTAGAGAAATGTCTGATGATCCGTGACTGCTGGAGACAGAAACCCTGCCAGAGAACCTGAAAGGACTTTCCAGAGAGAAAAAATTGGGGTTAAACAAAGAGCTAAATTTAGTTGCTTCCTGAATGTGTTTTCCCTATTAATAGACCTAAAACAACACTGTTCCCCAACACAACACACACAGCTGGCAGAGTACTGCCAAGAGGAGTATGAGTAATTAGTGAATAATAGCTTATGTACTGTTGGTTGACACCACTTAGCATGAAGTCAATATATAGGGCACCAGTAGCAAGCTGTCAGAATCCTAAACCCCAAGCCATCACCAAATGGGTAATAAACATGTTGTTCTTTTGCTACCGTGGTGACTAGTACAAAAGTACTTGGTATTCTAGGACATGAATGCCACAAGGCCAGACTGCGGGAGCTCTCCAAGTTACTTCTGTAAACTGCTGGTCCATTCCTGAGAGAGTGCAGTACTAAAGAAAAGACTACAGAGATGTCCCTCAACTTACAATGAGTGTTATCCCAATAAACCCATCGTAAATTGAAAATATCTAAGTTGAAAATGCATTTAATACACCTAACCTACCAAACAAACATCATAGTTCAGCCTAGCCTACCTTAAACCTGCTCAGAACACTTATAGTAGCCTACAGTTGGGCAAAATCATCTGGCAAAACAGTACACTGTAGAATACTGGTTGTTCACTCTCATGACTGCATGGCTGACTGCTGTGACTCCTGCTGCTGCCCAGCATTAATTAGAGAATATCATACCTGTATATCACTAGCTCAGGAAAAGATCTAAATTCATAATTTGAACTACAGTTTCTACTGACTAAGTATTGCTTTCACATCATCCTAGAGTCAAAAAATGATAAGTCTAACCATTGTAAGTTGGGGGATCATCTGTAGTCTATTTGCCATTAAACTGCCCTTCTCTTATTTTTCGTCATTTTTTTTTTTTTTTTTTTTTTTTTAAGACAGAGTCTTGCTCTGTCGCCCAAGCTGGAGTGCAGTGGCGCGCTCTCCGCTCACTGCAAGCTCCGCCTCCCGGGTTCACGCCATTCTCCCGCCTCAGCCTCCCGAGTAGCTGGGACTACACCACGCCCTGCTCATTTTTTGTATTTTTAGTAGAGACAGGGTTTCACCATGTTAGCCAGGATGGTCTCCATCTCCTGACCTCGTGATCTGCCCGCCTCAGCCTCCCAAAGTGCTGGGATTACAGGCGTGAGCCACCGCGCCCGGCCTTTTCCTCATTTTTATTCACATTTAGAAGAGAAAAGGAGACGTGATGGGTAAGGTTTTTGTGGGTTTTTTCTGAGACAGGGTCTGGCTCTGTCACCCAGGCTGGAGTACAGTGGCATGACTTTGGCTCGTTGCAGCCGCAACCTCATGGGCTCAGACGCTCCTACTTCAGCCTCCTGAGTAGCTGGGACTACAGGCACATGCCACCGTGCCCAGCTAATGTTTTCTATTTTTTGTAGAGACAGGGTCTCACTTTGTTGCCCAGGCTGGTCTTGAACTCCTGAGTTCAAGCAATCCTCCCACCTTGGCCTCCCAAAGTGCTGGGATTACAGGCATGAGTCACTGCACCTGGCCAATGGAAAACGCTTTACCAGCTGGGTGTGGTGGCTGACGCCTGTAATCCCAGCACTTTGGGAGGCCAAAGCAGGCAGATCACTTGAGGCCAGGAGTTTGAGACCAGCCTGGCCAACACGGTGAAACCTCGTCTCTACTAAAAATACAAAAATTAGCCAGGCATGGTGGCAGGTGCCTGTAATCCCAGCTACTAAGGAGCCTGAGGCAGGAGAATCGCTTGAACCTGGGAGGTGGAGGTTGCGGTGCGCTGAGAGCTGAGATCACGCCACTGCACTCCAGCCTGGATGACAGAACAAGACTCTCTCCAAAAAAAAAGCCTTTACCTCTCTGGGCCTCATGTCCTCATCTGTAAAATGAAAAAATTATACTAGGTGATCAACTAACCTAACACTAACATGTTATGGTCTTAGACTGTTTCCCTATATATTCTAGTTTGTCTTTTTTGATCCAAACATTTGGATAGCAGATCCAATGGAGAAAGTGTCCCCAGCTCTGTGCTGACTGACTGCCCCTCAGTGAAAACCTGCTTGAGGATTGTGCCTTGGAACTGGAACACAGAGAAAACCCCCCTGTAGAAGAAGTTGCTCAGTAAGATAACTGTCTGCTTGCTCTATTTCTAGCACAGACGCTGCTTGGCAAAAGGGCTTCCTTTCCACTCCTTGTCACTGTTAAGAACAAAGAGAAAAACCAGATGGCATGAAGCTGCTGGGCTTCTTTCCCCCTCATTGTCATGAACCAGTGGAGTGCAATTGGTCACTACATACCACAAGACGCCACACCCAAGTTTCTGGCTAAGGACCAGCACATGTGGTTTGTAGTATGTTTATTGATAGGAAAATAGTTTTATATAAGAGAACTTTTTACTTCAGTCATTAAAAACAAAAGAAGTGTGAAGATCAAGTTGGGGAGCCAGAGTGTGTAGCAGAAAAAAATTTCTACCTCTGCTTTTGTCCATGTTAGTAAATATTTTCTCAGGCTCTGTTAGTTCTGAGAATCCTCCCTGATTCTCACTGTTATTCTCACTCTTAGCCACTTCACTCCAGGGTAGATCATAACCTTCCCAAGTTAAAAAAAATCCTGCAGTGTAGGGCTGGGCGCGGTGGTTCACGCCTGTAATCCCAGCACTTTGGAGGCCAAAGCGGGTGGATCACGAGGTCAGGAGTTCAAGACCAGCCTGGCCAACATAGTGAAACCCCGTCTCTACTAAAAATACAAAAAAATTAGCCGGGCATGGTGGTGTGTACCTGTAGTCCCAGCTACTGAGAAGGCTGAGGCAGGAGAATCGCTTGAACCCAGGAGGTGGAGGTTGCAGTGAGCAGAGATCGCGCCATTGCACTCCAGCTTGGGCAACAGAGTGAGACTTCGTCTCTCAAAAAACAAACAAACAAACAAAAAACTGCAGTGTAAATAGTTCCAGGGAAATCACATGCTGCATAATCCAACAGCCTCAGCAGCAGCACTTGGACTACAGATATAGAGAGCTAGCAGCAGGAGCAGCTTCTTTTACAAAGAGGGCAGTAAAAAAGGAAGCAGTCAGAGGTGGATAGTTGGCTGATCTGGAGGAGTACCAGACTTAACAGATGATAACTGCCTTTGAAAGGCTTAAAACCTAGCAATTTAAATTAAACCCGATTCTGAGCTAGCCTGGTTGCCTTTACACAGGTGTTAAAAACCAAAGGACTTTGGCAAGTTACACTGTCACTGTCACTTAAGGAAACCACCTTAGTAAACAGGCATGCCTACCAGAATCTGCCAGCAAAAGACTGATACAATTCAGCAGCTTGTTTTTTTTTTTAGCAGTCTTTCTTAGCCTGACAGTTGGCCTATTTTTTTTCACATGGAAAGCACATGCAAGCTACTATACTCAGCAAAACCAAATACAACAGAGTCCTACTATTATCTATAAAAAAAGCCATGTCTGACTTTCCTCCAAATGCAATTAGCTGCATCCACAGTTCTCCTTATAGCAGCTACCAGCATTCAAGATATATATTCCTTATATTCCAAACTTCAAACCAAAATAAAAATATTATACTCAATTCCTTCTCTACTTACTAAAATGATTATGACTTCCCCTTTAGCTCTTAGGATCATTCAATAACAATGGTTTTCAAACCATATTCCAAGAAGCCCAGTTAGTAATGTGGTTTGGGAGGAAGGGATGGGACAGGGATGTGATGAACTACCTCTCTCACAGCTGCTTTAATCTGTTTTATATGCCATAGGTTTGAAGAAAAGGTTCTAATGCTAAAAAAAGAAACAATAATCACTGAGGTAATACAACTAGATTATCATCTACAATGACCTACATAAGGCACTACACTGTTACATGAAATTAGCCAACTTTCAATGTCCTGGGCTAACAGGAGATAAGAACAGCATAGTAAAGAAATGTAATTTATTAAAACTCTATTTTTAGCCAATGATTCCAATCATCCATCTTCAACTGTTTTTTTGCAACAACAAATAATTAGTAAAATAGAGTTGAAGTCTGGTGAAATGTATGGGCAGTAATAGAGAAGCCAAAGTGAAAATAGATCTGAATATCTGAATCTACATAGCAGGCCCTTTGCCTTTAGTTGTTACTCACAACATATAAATAAGTAGCAGGCCATATCCTGCCAGATACAGGATATACACAGACATCAAGAGAAATTACCCCTCCACCATGGCAGAATGCTGTTATTGGCTGCAATCCCCAAAAGACAATAATACTGGGCCAGCCACCAAGCCACTTAAATTAATTCCTAGTGTGAGATTCTGACTCAGAAGCCGGGTCTTTCTGTTTCAAGCATAATAGAAAGGCAACAGCAACCAGCAGGATGTGGGACCTGGTGCCACTCACCCGTGCAGAACTCCTTGCTCACGTTGTGGGGCACTGTGATCCGTCGGTAGACAATGGGCTCGGACTCCAAGATGTTCTCATCATGGCGGTACCGAGTAGGCCTTTCATTTGGGATGCCCCGGGAACGGGTACCACTTCTCCTTTCATAGGTATCAATCTCCTCAAACACAGCTGCCTTGTCAAAAAGAGCCAGGTTCCCTTCAAAATCAAAATCTGTGTCTGGGATCTCCTCAATATCATCCCCGAAGCACTCATCATCTTTATTCTTCATCTGGCCATTCTTTAAACCACTTTTCTTTGGAGTTGCCTGATTTGGGTGCCTGCTACTAGATGACCCTGGAGAAAAAATAGGGACTAAAGTCAGTGTATCCACAGAAAGTGCTCAGTGAAAGTGGAAAATACATTAGTCATTTGTGGAGAGTGTTACAGGAACCAATGTGAAAATGGTAAAGGCAGGTATTGCAAAATCATATTAAGTAGCACAAACAACAAATCTCATGTGCAATAATAGGTTTCAAACATCACCCAATCTGGGCACAGTGGCTCACGCCTATAATCCCACATTGGGAGGCTGAGGCAGGAGGATCACTTGTGCCTAAGAGTTCAAGGTTGCAGTGAGCCATGATCACGACACTGCACCCCAGCCTGGGCAACAGAGCAGAGCAAGACTGTCTCAAAACACACACACACACACACACACACACTAACAACAACAACAAATATTACCCAAGTAACTTGTTAATGAATATGAAATAAGCAATACTCCTGGAAATCTTAACCAGTTATCCCCTTCATAAGGAAACTGGTAATGACAAAAGCTTTTCTGAGAACTTACTATTAGCAAACAAGAGGAAGAGTAAGAATATAGCATGGTGGTTTTGATATAATGACAGAGGCAGGAGGCAGAGAAATTCTAGAGGCAGGTCCCTGGCGAAGCCCCACCTTTGAAGCTGAAAAGCCTGAGATTGTGGCCAAAAGTGAGAACTTATATCCCTGTTTTCCCGCTAGAATGTTGTCTTTTCTTAAACCACCCATGGCTCTGCCCCCACCCTATCCTGTGCCTATAAAGACCCCAGACTCAGCCAGCAGAGATGAGAAACAGCTGGATGTTGGAGACTAGCGCTGGATGTCAGAGAGAAGCGGCTTGACTTCAGAGGTATAGCTTGACTGTGTAACTGTGGAGAAGAATCCGGCTGGAGACAGCCAGACTTAAGGGGAAAATTACCTACCCACCACTGACTGTCCCCTTTTCAGCTCCCCTTCCCACATAAATAAAAATAAAATCACCCACATTTACCATCCTTTAATTCATTCATGTGACCTCATTTTTCCTGGACACTGGACAAAAGCTCAGAAGCCATGAGTGCAGATACAAAAGGCTGTCACACTGGTCCTTTGCCCTCACTGGCAGAGGGTAGCTGCAGGCCCACTGAGCTGTTAACACTTAAGCCATCTGTGGATGGCAGAGCTAAAAGAGCACCATAATACGTCCTCTGGGGCTTCAGGAGTTGCAGACACCCCACTTAGATGCTGCCACATGGCCTGCACAGAGTTCGCTCCTGCTGGTGCCCAGAAGTGCTCGTTCTGGCTCCTGCACTTGCTCACATATGCATTCCCTCCCACAATGGGTAGAACACAGCGGGTCTGAGTGGAGTTTGATCCCATTGGCACTGAAACAGCCAGTTCCAGTGCTTGTGCACTCCAGTTCCTGCCTTATTCACTCACACACTCCCTTCTGCAAGGAGTTGAGAGCAGTGAGCGGAGTAAACGAGGCACCCCTGTCATGAGTCCTGCGAATAGGTCAGGGAAGGGAAATATCCTGCTTCAGTTTGAGTCTGAGTGTCTGGCAGTTGTTTAAGAGAGAAATACCCCCAGAGTAAAAGAACGCCTGGTCTTATAGCCTGAAGCTTGCAGGAAAATACTATTCAGCTAGTCCTTAATTCTATGCTTACCCAGCAAGCAATCTTCTGATTTTTAATTTGGTTTTAGGCTAGATCCCAGCAGCAGGGAATCCCTGGTTTGTTCAAGATACTCTACATTCTGAGCCAGGTATACACCTACCACTACAGATTGCTATTCTGACTTACAAACCTTTCTTTAGACCTTTCGGTTAACATGATCTCTTTTCTCAGAATTTTATCTCTTCTGGGTAAGCAGTTTCTGAAACATCAAATAATGACAGGGTCCCTACTGAACTGATCCTGTAGAGGCCACACTAATGCACATCCACAACAGAGTAGCCAGCCACACCCTGTCTCTGACACCTTATTTGGCTACTACACATCAGTCAACAACTACTCTAGCAGCCAAGGCAGAAGGTCTCACAGAATTCTCCAAACCATCCAACCCCAGAGAATCAAGCTCTGGTCTCCATCTGACTACCCTGAAAAGGTGGATCAGGTGACTGGTATGCCAGACTGAACCTCTATCACAGTCTAAATAAATGGAATGTACTTCCTTCTGAAAGACTGGGCTCTTCAATTACTGAAAACACTCAAGTCAAGGTTAGAATGATCCCAAGCAAAGCCCCTCACATATACTAAACCAACTATGCTGCCCTAACTCTTCTCACTGCAACCTCCTTCAACCCAAAGGACCAAGAGTTTGGAGAGCTAGGATCTAGTTCTCTCACCAAAATATTATATAATCTTATACCATCATCTAACTTCTCAGGGTCTTAACTTCCTGTATATAGAATGCTCACTGTGGTTATCTCCAGTAGAGTTTCTAGCATTAACAAATTAATATCAGCAAGATCAATTACAATAATTATTCTGAAAGGTATACACTATGCAAATATAATTTATGCCCAAGTAGTCCTAATGCCATGTACTGGTGTGGAAAAAGTGGTGATGGCAGTGAAGATGCAATTTAGGTCCCAAAAAAAAAAAAACAAAAAAAAAACAAGGCCAGGCGCAGGGGCTCATGCCTGTAATCCCAGCACTTTGGGCAGGCAGATCACGAGGTCAGGAGATCGAGACCATCCTGGCTAACACGGTGAAACCTTGTCTCTACTAAAAATACAAAAAATTAGCCGGGCATGGTGGCATGCGCCTGTAGTCCCAGCTACTCAGGAGGCTGAGGCAGGAGAATTGCCTGAACCCAGGAGACGGAAGTTGCAGTGCGCCGAGATGCGCCACTGCACTCCAGCCTGGGTGACAGAGTGAGACTCTGTCTCTAAAAAACAAAACAAAACACCAAGGCTGACCAAAATTATGAAGGTAAGGCAGAGTGGTTGAGACACCATAGACAGCTAGATGATGAACCACTATGAAGCTAGCCACAGTTTGGGTTAAATTCTAATTCCAATAATTTGATGAAACACTCTGTGAGAGCACACTTATGCCATAGCTAGGTGCTAGGATGATAGTATACAACCAAGACATGCTGCTCAACAAGGAGAGAGAAGAAATATGCTGGGCACAGTGGCTCAGGCCTGTAATCCCAGCACTTTGGGAGGCCGAGGTGGGTGTATCACCTGAGGTCAGGAGTTCGAGACCAGCCTGACCAACATGGTGAAATGCCATCTCTACTAAATACAAAAAATTAGCCAGGTGTGGTGGCGCATGCCTGTAATCCCAGCTACATGGGAGGCTGGGGCAAGAATTGCTTGAACCCAGGAAGCGGAGGTTACAGTGAGCCAAGATTGTGTCATTCCACTCCAGCCTGGGCAACAAGAGCAAAACACCGTCTCAAAAAAATAAATAAATAAATAATAGAAATATATACATATAGGCAAATAATGAAAATACGATGTGATTAGAGTTAGAAGTTTATATAAAGTGCCATAGAAATATGGATGAGACGGGCTGGGTACAGTGGCTCATGCCCAAATCTCAGCATTTTGGGAGGCCAAGATGGGCAGATTACTTGAGCCCAGGAGTTCGAGACCAGCTTGGGCAACATAGTGGGACCCCCGTCTTTATAAAAAAATAAAAAAAAAAAAAAAAACCAGATGAGAACACATCCTGGCTAAAAAATAAAATAAAATAAAGAAAGCCGGGAGCGGTGGCTCATGCCTGTAATCCCAGCACTTTGGGAGGCTGAGGTGGGTGGATCATGAGGTCAGGAGATCAAGACCATCCTGGCCAACATGGTGAAACCCCGTCTCTACTAAAAATACAAAAATTAGCTGGGCATGGTGGTGCGCGCATGTAGTCCCAGCTACTTGGAAAGCTGAGGCAGGAGAATCGCTTGAACCCAGGAGGCAGAGATTGCAGTGAGCCGAGATCGCGCCACTGCACTCCAGCCTGGTGACAGAGCAAGACTCTGTCTCAAAAGAAAAAAAATAAAATAAAACAAAGAGAAAGAAATATGGATGAGACTACTCAGGAGGCTGAGATGGGAGGATCATTTGAGCCCAGGAGGTCATGGCTGCAGTGAGCCACAGTCCACACCACTTGCACTCCGGCCTGAGCAATATATATATGTATATGACCAGCCTGGCCAACACGGCGAAACCCCGTCTCTACTAAAAATACAAAAACTAGCCAGGCATGGTGGCGTGCACCTGTAATCCCAGCTATTTGGAAGGCTGAGGTATGAGAATCGCTTGAACCCAGGAGGTGGAGGTTGCAGTGAGCTGAGATCAAGATTGCACCACTGCACTCCAGCCTTGGGGACAGAGTGAGACTCCGTCTCCAAAAAACACACACACACACACACATACATATATATATGTATATGAAAATATATGCATACATATTGATATTTATATATATGAAAATATATACATATATATTTTACATATGTGGGTGAAAAAGCAGAGCTGGATCAGGAAGAAAGAATGGGTATGAAAATACAAGGTCAGGATAACATCATTAGCAATATACACAGACAAGGGAAGAACAAGAGAATAAGGATTATCAACGTACTGCCTCAATATTAAATCAAAACATCCTATTAGAAATAGGTCTCTTGCCCAGTGGTCACTCTTCAGTGGGTATGTGTTTCCCCAGGGGTGGACAGAATGATTCACCAGGATGTAGAAAGAAGATATGGAATATTCTATTTATTTTTTAACTAAAAACAGTAGAAATTAAACTTTATGAATTTTAATGTACTGATGAAAACTAGGACCCTTATGAAGTTCCATGCCAGCCAATTGCTGCCCGTATTTGAGATATCTGAGGAAAATGTGACATTCCATAACAAGAAGTCTAACCAGGCAAGTGGGTATACATCAATTTTTTAAAATTGCAGTAAAATATACTTTACATAAAATTTACCATTTTAACCATTTTTAAGTGTACAGTTCAGTGGCATTAAGTGCATTCACACTCTACAACCATGCCAATTTTTTTTTTTTTTTTTTTTTTTTTTTTTTTTTTTTAAAGGGTTGAATAAATATTTTATTGTCATTTATAATCAGATGGCAGTATAGTCTCCATACTTATTGTAAATAAAAAAAATTACAAGTTTTTTTTTTTTTTTTAATTTATTTTTTTAATTTATGAAGTATTTATTGATCCTTCTTGGGTGTTTCTCGGAGAGGGGGATATGGGAGGGTCATAGGATAATAGTGGAGAGAAGGTCAGGAGATAAACACATGAATAAAGGTCTCTGGTTTTCCTAGGCAGAGGACCCTGCGGCCTTCTGCAGTGTTTCTGCCCCTGGGTACTTGAGATTAGGGAGTGGTGATGACTCTTAAAGAGCATGCTGCCTTCAAGCATCTGTTTAACAAAGCACATCTTGCACCGCCCTTAATCCATTTAACCCTGAGTTGACACAGCATATGTTTCAGAGAGCAGGGGGCTGGGGGAAAGGCCATAGATCAACAGCATCCCAAGGCAGAAGAATTTCTCCTAGTCAGAACAAAATGGAGTCTCCTATGCCCACCTCTTTCTACACAGACACAGCAACAATCTGATCTCTCCTTCCTTTCCCCACACTTCCCCCCCTTCTCTTCAACAAAACCGCCATCGTCCTCATGGCCCGCTCCCGATGGTCGCTGTCTCTTCGGAGCTGTTGGGTACACCTCCCAGACAGGGCAGCCGGGCAGAGGCGCTCCTCACCTCCCAGACAGGGCGGCCGGGCAGAGGCGCTCCTCGCTTCCCAGACGGGGCTGCCCGGGCAGAGGCGCTCCTCACTTCCCAGACGGGGCCGCCCAGGCAGAGGCGCTCCTCACTTCCTCCCATACCGGGTGGCAGCCGGGCAGAGGCGCTCCTCACCTCCCAGACGGGGCGGCCGGGCAGAGGCGCTCCTCACTTCCCAGACCGGGCGGCCGAGCAGAGGCGCTCCTCACTTCCCAGAGGGGGCGGCCGGGCAGAGGCGCTCCTCACTTCCCAGACCGGGCGGCCGGGCAGAGACGCTCCTCACTTCCTCCCAGACGGGGTGGCGGCCAGGCAGAGGCGCTCCTCACCTCCCAGACAGGGCGGCCGGGCAGAGGCGCTCCTCACTTCCCAGACTGGGCGGCCGGGCAGAGGCGCTCCTCACTTCCCAGACTGGGCGGCCGGGCAGAGGTGGTCCTCACCTCCTAGACGGGGTGGCCGGGCAGAGGTGGTCTTCACCTCCTAGACGGGGTGGCCAGGCAGAGGCGCTCCTCACTTCCCAGACGGTGTGGCGGCTGGGCAGAGGCGCTCCTCCCTTCCCAGATGGGGCAGCCAGGCAGAGGCGCTCCTCACTTCCTCCCAGACGGGGTGACGGCCAGGCAGAGGCGCTCCTCACTTCCCAGAGGGGGCGGCCGGGCAGAGGTGCTCCTCACTTCCTCCCAGATGGGGTGGCGGCCGGGCAGAGGCACTCCTCACCTCCCAGATGGGGCGGCCGGGCAGAGGTGCTCCTCATCTCCCAGACGGGGCAGCCGGGCAGAGGTGCTCCTCACTTCCTCCCAGACGGGGTGACGGCCGGGCAGAGGCATTCCTCACCTCCCAGACGGGGCGGCCGGGCAGAGGCGCTCCTCACCTCCCAGACGGAGTGGCCAGGCAGAGGCGCTCCTCACTTCCCATATGGGGTGGCGGCCGGGCAGAGGCGCTCCTCACTTCCCAGATGGGCAGCCGGGCAGAGGCGCTCCTCACTTCCTCCCAGACGGGGTGGCGGCCAGGCAGAGGCGCTCCTCACCTCCCAGACGGGGCGGCCGGGCAGAGGTGCTCCTCATCTCCCAGACGGGGCGGCCGGGCAGAGGCGCTCCTCATCTCCCAGACGGGGCAGCCGGGCAGAGGTGCTCCTCACTTCCTCCCAGACGGGGTGACGGCCGGGCAGAGGCGCTCCTCACCTCCCAGACGGAGTGGTCAGGCAGAGGCGCTCCTCACTTCCCATATGGGGTGGCGGCCGGGCAGAGGCGCTCCTCACTTCCCAGATGGGGCAGCCGGGCAGAGGCGCTCCTCACTTCCTCCCAGACGGGGTGGCGGCCAGGCAGAGGCACTCCTCACCTCCCAGACGGGGCGGCCGGGCAGAGGTGCTCCTCATCTCCCAGATGGGGCAGCCGGGCATAGGTGCTCCTCACTTCCTCCCAGACGGGGTGGCAGCCGGGCAGAGGCGCTCCTCACTTCCCAGAGGGGGCGGCCGGGCAGAGGCGCTCCTCACTTCCCATACGGGGTGGCGGCCGGGCAGAGGCGCTCCTCACTTCCTCCCAGACGGGGTGGTGGCCAGGCAGAGGCGCTCCTCACTTCCCAGACGGGGTGGCCGGGCAGAGGCGCTCCTCACTTCCCAGACGGGGTGGCCGGGCAGAGGCACTCCTCACCTCCCAGACGGGGCGGCCGGGCAGAGGCGCTCCTCACTTCCCATACGGGGTGGCAGCCAGGCAGAGGCGCTCCTCACTTCCCAGATGGGGCAGCCGGGCAGAGGCGCTCCTCACTTCCTCCCAGACGGGGTGGCGGCCGGGCAGAGGCGCTCCTCACTTCCCAGACGGGGCGGCCGGGCAGAGGTGCTCCTCACTTCCTCCCAGACGGGGTGGCGGCCGGGCAGAGGCGCTCCTCACCTCCCAGACGGGGTGGCCGGGCAGAGGCGCTCCTCCCTTCCCAGCCGGAGTGGCCAGGCAGAGGCGCTCCTCACCTCCCAGAGGGGGCGGCCAGGCAGAGGCGCTCCTCACTTCCCAGAGTGGGCGGCCTGGCAGAGGCGCTCCTCACTTCCCATACGGGGTGGGAGCCGGGTAGAGGCGCTCCTCACTTCCCAGATGGGGCAGCTGGGCAGAGGTGCTCCTCACTTCCTCCCAGACGGTATGGCGGCCAGGCAGAGGCGCTCCTCACCTCCCAGACGGGGCGGCGGCCAGGCAGAGGCGCTCCTCACCTCCCAGACGGGGCGGCCGGGCAGAGGCACTCCTCACCTCCCAGACGGGGCGGCCGGGCAGAGGCGCTCCTCACCTCCCAGAAGGGGCGGCTGGGCAGAGGCGCTCCTCACCTCCCAGAAGGGGTGGCTGGGCAGAGGCGCTCCTCACTTCCCATATGGGGTGGCAGCCGGGCAGAGGCGCTCCTCACTTCCCAGACGGGGTGGCGGCCAGGCAGAGGCGCTCCTCACTTCCCAGATGGGGCAACCGGGCAGAGGCGCTCCTCACTTCCTCCCAGACGGGGTGGCGGCCAGGCAGAGGCGCTCCTCACCTCCCAGACGGGGCGGCCGGGCAGAGGTGCTCCTCATCTCCCAGACGGGGCAGCCGGGCAGAGGCGCTCCTCACTTCCTCCCAGATGGGGTGGCAGCCGGGCAGAGGCGCTCCTCACATCCCAGACGATGGGCGGCCGGGCAGAGGCGCTCCTCACTTCCCAGATAGGGCGGCCGGGCAGAGGGGCTCCTCACATCCCAGACGATGGGCGGCCAGGCAGAGATGCTCCTCACTTCCTAGACGGGGTGGCGGCGGGGCAGAGGCTGTAATCTTAGCACTTTAAGAGGCCAAGGCAGGAGGCTGGTAGGTGGAGGTTGCAGCCAGCCGAGATCACACCACTGCACTCCAGCCTGAGCACCATTGAGCACTGAGTTAGCGAGACTCCGTCTGCAATCCCAGCACCTCGGGAGGCCGAGGCAGGCAGATCACTCGAGGCCAGGAGCTGGAGACCAGCCCGGTCAACACGGTGAAACCCCGTCTCCACCAAAAATACAAAAACCATTCAGGCGTGGCGGCGCGCGCCTGCAATCCCAGGCACTCGGCAGGCCGAGGCAGGAGAGTCACAGGAGCCCGAGGCAGGGAGGTTGCAGCGAGCTGAGATCATGGCAGTACAGTCCAGCTTCGATAACAGCGGGAGACCGAAGAAAGGGGAGGGAGAAGGAGAGGGAGAGGGAGAGGGAGAGGGAGAGGGAGAGGGAGAGGGAGAGGGAGAGGGAGAGGGAGAGGGAGAGGGAGAGGGAGAGGGAGAGGGAGAGGGAGAGGGAGAGGGAGAGGGAGAGGGAGAGGGAGCAACCATGCCAATTTTTAACTAAAGCATACAAAAATGAGTACGTGGCTTAAAAAGATACCTGTAAAGAAACCATACGTTAAATAACAATAATACTAATGTAATCATAAGTAAACAAGAAAATGGCAGAACACTTTCCCTATTCCTCTTACAGGCCTTCTTTAGCTAGAATGAGGTTGTCAAAAATTAATTAAATCTATGAAGATGGTCTCCCAAATTATAAAGTATCAAGAAGGTCATTCCAAACATGAATCCACATTAACTATTATGAATTAACTTCACCCTAAGTATATACTCTACATCAAAACTCTGCAAACTATAGCTCAAGGGCCAAATCCAACCCACTGCCTGTTTTTATAAATAAAGTTTTATTGGCGCACAGTCATGGTCTAGGCAAAGTGAAAAGAACACAGAGGATAATGTCTAGAAAATGTATACACGGCCAGGGGTGGTGACTCACACCTGTAATCCTAGCACTTTGGGAGGCCGAGGCAGGCAGATTACCTGAGGTCAGAAGTTCGAGACCAGCACTGGGCATGGTGGCACACACCTGTAATCCCAGCTACTCGGGAGGCTGAGGCACGAGAATCGCTTGAACCCGGGAGGTGGAGCTTGCAGTGAGCCAAGATAGCGCCACTGCACTCCAGCCTGGGTGACAGGGCGAGACTCTGTCTCAAAAAAAAAAAAAAAAAAGAAAAAGAAAAAATGTACACACAATGCAAAAATGAAAAACAATTCAGTACAGCACAATGGTCAAATAAATAATTCAAAGGTAATAGGAAATGAGTATTCCTTTTTAAAAATAATGTTTGTTAACAGATGTTGATACCAGATAATGCACAAAATATGCAGAAAATTCTAAATATTCACATAGTATTTTAATTTTCTTTTAGTAAAAAATTTGCATCCATCTTATAAAGTTTTGTATCCTGCTTTCTCGCTTAGGAGCATCCTTGAGTTTCATGAAAAAATTCTTCAAATACTGTATCTTACTTTTTATGGCTGCATAAATCATAGATCATACCATATTGATATACAGCACATAGATCATACCTGCTGATTAACTTTTAAGTTATTTCTCATTTTTGCTATTACAGACTCGGCCCAAACACACTATCTTTGATTACCCTTTGATTACCCTTGCTAAAAAAATCACTCCCATCTGACCACTTACAACAGTGTGGGTACCACTGACCTAGCACTTATGCTACATTGCCTACTTTGTTCTGTAGTTAATCTGTGTTCTTGCTCTAACTTCCCAAGGAGTTTATAAGCCAACAGAGGGCAGGAATGATGTCATTCACACCTGTCACCCAACACTATGCCCGGTTCAGCGTAAGTACACAAAACTCTGCTGAATTAAGAAATAAAAACAGCAATATATATATATATATATATAGAGAGAGAGAGAGAGAGAGAGAGAGAGATTTTTTTTTTTTAAAAAGCAAACACTAGCCAATCAAAAGTTAGAAGTCTAAAAAGAGGTTATAAAAAAAGGGCAACTTGAGATTAACTACAAGAAAAAGCAATAAAAATCATGCCAACTTTGTTACATGACGAAAAGGCCAGGAAGATAAAGTTGTTAACAATAATATAATATAAAAGAGTTACAAAGCAAGGGCTTCAGTGGAAAAACTTCAGTCATGTCCAATATGAACTGAAAATGAACTATCCTGGAACTATTACAATGACTGATGAAAATAAGCAGTTGATCAATGAAGGAGAAGACAGGGTTAAGGAAGCAAAATGGGAAATCACTCCCATTCAGATAAAACCCAAAGCTCCTGAAACCAGGTAACCAAGAATAAAGCTCAGACACTGCTAAAGAGGAACATGTAGAGGCACAAAAACAGTTATAGGAGAAAACAGGAAAGAATCTAGAATCCAAAGACCCAAATACTCTGAAGACAGGTCAGACTTCCCAAATGACACTGGTAGAAGGCCAGTTATCCTGGAACTAAAGTTTAAAAAGCACGAGCTGGCCTGGCGCGGTGGCTCACCTGAGGTCAGGAGTTCGAGACCAACCTGGCCAACATGGCGAAACCCTATCTCTACTGAAAATACAAAAATTAGCCAGGTGTGGTGGCAGGCACCTGTAATCCCAGCTACTCCAGAGGCTGAGGCAGGAGAATCACTTGAAGCCGGAGGCAGAGGTTGCAGTGAGCCAAGATCACGCCATTGCACTCCAGCCTGGGTGACAGAGCAAGACTCTGTCTCAAAAAACAAATAAATAAATAAATAATAAAACATAAAAGAAAAAGAAAAGCATGAGTTGCTTTTCTAATCACTAGCCCAGTATTTGCTAGCCCTAAGCAGTGCGCTAACCACTGAACACCAATATGAATGTTCAAAAGCACAAGCTGAGCATCCCTAATCCAAACATCCAAAATCCAAAAATTTCTGAGCGCCAACGTGATGTTCAAAGAAAATGCTGATTGGAGCATTTTGGATTTCTGGATTAGGGATGCTCAACTGGTAGGTATTCCAGAAATACTCCAAAATCCTTTTAAAAAAATCCAAAATCTGAAACACTTCTGGTCCCAAGCATTTTGTGTTAAGAGATACTCAACTTTTATTTGGGAGGAGAGAGTGCAGCATAGAAAGAAAACTTTTGCTCAGTTTCAAAAAAAAAAAAAAAAAAGCTAATAAATAGTACCCACTTCATATCATGCCACATGATGAGGAGCTATTGAAATGCAAAGTAGAAAAGTAAAGAAAACAAACATGACTAGCTGTAAAGTTTGTTCACAGAATGTTGACAAAGTGCCCCACTATAAAGACTAACAGGGTCCACAGTGGGAGATGCCTTAATTCTGCCTTAATGATGCTGGGCACTGGTCACCATTTTCTGGCTCAACTGTAGGACTCTACAAACATAACTTACAACAAAACCCAGAGATGATGTATGAAGAAGGTTTCAGGTGTTTTCCTGTACTCCTCTAAATGCAGAGTTGATTCATTCATTTGAGACATAGACACTAAGGACTAGCTATGTTCTAAACACTGTCAGGAAAGCAGAGTGTGAAAAATATTTCCCAAGAGGAAATACTGACATCACAGGTCAGTAAGAGAAAGATAAGAAAATATGAAATAAATGCAAGGCAGGCTAATGTGCTCAGTTGTCTCTTATTCTTCCCTTTCCTCATACTTTAATACAAATATTAGGAAGTCCTGAGTGAATAAGCTGTCTCAGTACTTGGCTTACTCAGCCCAAAGAGCCTTGCTCTGCATTAAACTGGCCTTTGGCCACTGTGAGAGAAAAGCACTTCCCTTGGAAAAGATAAACAGTCTTCCCAGATTTCTTTACCTTTCAATTACAAGGGCCATGCAAGTACTGCAGGCTGGCTGCCTTCCTGTGCCATTTTTCTGCCAGCCTTTGGCACAGAGGCCCTTTGGCCAGGACAACTTGTAACAAACCCATTGTTGTGTAACCCTCAGTGCCACTTATTTATTGGTTTTTGTCACACACACACTATAAGGGGGAACTTTGTCCTGCACTTATCACACTAAAGGGTACCTGAATGTTAAACTACAAATGTTTTACTGCCAGATTAAACAGGCATCATAAGAAGGTGCCTGAGAATATATGGGACCTTCTTCTCAACTCTCAAATTCTAGGCCCTGGGTTTTCAAGCCTATTAGATATATGAAGCACATCCAAGGAAGTTTAAAAGTCAAGAAAACCTCAGTAGAACCATGAAAACTTGGCAAAATTCACTTCCTGCCTCAGGTGGTGGGATGACTGTTAAAATGAACAGACCGTTAAAGCCCAACCATACTGCAACAAGATAATATCGACCATCTTTCCATTTAAAAGGTTCAATTCCATTCCTCATTTCTCTCCACCTCCAGTAACAAAGAGAAAAAGGGAAATCAGCGCTAAACAGAGGCACTGTCACGCCTATAGGACCACCTCTCTCAAAATATAAATGAGCTAAAGGCCAGCTATCTACTTTCTTTGTTTGTTTTGAGATGGAGTTTCACTCTTGTTGCCCAAGCTGGAGTGCAATGGCACGATCTTGGCTCACTGCAGCCTCCACCTCCCGGGTTCAAGCAATTCTCCTGCCTCAGCCTCCCGAGTAGTTGGGATTACAGGCATGCACCACCAGGCCCAGCTAATTTTTTGTATTTTTAGTAGACACGGGGTTTCGTCATGTTGGCCAGGCTGGTCTCGAACTCCTGGCCTCAGGTGATCTGCCCACCTCAGTCTCCCAAAGTGCTAGGATTAGAGACATCAGCCACCGTGCCCGGCCTCAGCTATCTACTTTCATGTTCTACAGGCAAAAGAGCTTACCTGTTAAATTTTTATTCAACTGCATGTTACCAATGACTATTCAAGTTCATAGACTAAGATTTCAGAGAGGGATGCCTTTCATCTGCCCCTCATGGTCACCATTTTTAGCTGTGACTGGGATTTGATAAATATGAATTATACCCATACACAGAGCTGCATCCTAAACGAGGCTTGGTTTCCCTCTGCTCCCTGGGACTGATGTTATGTCTATTTGACAAACATTCTGAATGGTCACAGAAAAACTATTCTTTACATGATTCTTTAAACCCACTCCCACCCCAAGAGAAGAGATTAAAATCTGCTTGTGCTAAATCATCAGTGTTGGATTAGCTAACTATTATAAACCAACAAATTCCTCAACTCCTTATTGCAATCCTGAAAGAACACTTAAAAGCCAGAACTGAAGACAGATTATATTTCTTTCTTTCTTTTCTTTCTTTTTTTTTTTTTTTTTTTTTTTTGAGACAGAGTTTTGCTTTGTTGCCCAGGCTGGAGGGCAGTGGCACAATCTCAGCTCAGTGCAACCTCCAACTCCCAGGTTCAGGCAATTCTTGTGTCTCAGTCTCCTGAGTAGCTGGCATTACAGGCACCCACCACCACGCCCAGCTGATTTTTTGTATTTGTGTACAGACGGGGTTTCACCATGTTGCCTAGGCTGGTCTCAAACTCCTGAGCTCAGGCAACCCGCCCGTCCCAGCCTCCAAAAGTGTTAAGATTACAGGCATAAACCACCACACCCAGCCGACAGATTATATTTCTATAGCTTCATCAATCTACTAGTCTCAATATCAATGTACATAAACTGGAGAAAATTCTAAGGCAGACCTTTTTACTTACAGGGCTCAATGAGTTGAAAAATAATTATAACTCTACCTTCTATCACAAACCTATTCTGAGCCACATCTCATTGCCAAATTCCCAGGCCACAAACATTTTCCAAACTAATCTGGATTCTAAATAAGTTTCTTGAAAAATAGTAACATTTTACTGCCCTATGATCTCTTTACCTCATTTATGTACAGTTAACAATCTAGAAAAAGGAAACTGACAAAACAGCAAAAGCAGAGTAACTAAAACCTGGAAGCCACCAAGATGTCCTGCAATAGGTGAATGGGTAAACAAACTGATACATCCACACAATGGAACATTATCCGTCAATTAAAGAAATGACCTATCAAGCCACAAAACGACATGAATGAATCTTAAATGCATCTTGCTAAGTGAAAGAAGCCAGTCTGAAAGGGCTACATACTGTATGATTTTAATTATGTGATATTCTGGAAAAATGCAAAACTGCAGAGATGGTATAATAAAAAGATCAGTAGTTGCCAGGGGGAAGTGGGGGAAGTTGAACAGGTAAGGCACAAGAGATTGTTTAGGACAATGAAACTATTCTGTTTAATACTGTAATGACAGATACATGATGCTATGTATTTGTCAAAACCCACAGAACTTTACAGCACAAAGAGTGAGCCTTAGTGTTTGCAAATTTTTAAAAATCATTTAGGAGGTTAGGAGATCCCAGGATGGAATGCAGAATGTGATAAAACAAATTAACTGTATTAAGAATATATGAAACAAGTCAATGAAGGAAATGGGAGACCTAAATAACTCTAGAAATGAATGGAGTCAGATGAAAGGCAAAAGAAACGGTATGTAAACACCACATTCTATTTGATAGTCTCCCACAGGAATGGGGATAGGAGTTAATAATTTTGATACCACTATACATGTATACTGGAATTGAATAATTATGTAAAGAATGAATGACAATAGGAGACAGGTTTCTCACTGTTGGAGTGAGACGTAACAGACAAGCAAAAGGAGAAGGCTAGAAGGATCCATGTGGTAATGGATTAAAGTTGGAGACATCAGTACTTAGTATAGTACAATATACACAGTTACATATAGAAATATTTAAATATGTATATATATACTGGTTAAATATACACACATATATTTTCTTTTCTGTGAACTCTGCAGAGAAGTATATACACATATTTTCTTGCTGTCAGCTATAAGGGTGACACCCAGGAGCAATGAGCATACCTAGTGAAGAAGAAAGGAGAAGGGGGGAGGAGGGAAGGGGAGGAGGGAGGGGGAGAGGGAGCGGGTGGAGGGAGGAGGAAGGAGGAGGAGGAGGAGGAGGAGGAGGAGAAGCAGCAGCAGCAGCAGTAGTAGTAGTAGTGGTAGTAGTAAGCATCTTTCAGTGTCAGAAAGTACCTAAGTACTAAAAAAAAAAAAAAATCCACAATGACTGGAGTATGTCAAAGGGACATGAGATCCAAGTGAAAGACTGGAGACTAGCCAAAACTGAAATAATTTGAGTACCAAAATAAAGTAATATTGAATTATAAGCCAGAGTATAAAATAAATTCCGGACTTTCACATCTTTGTAAAAAAAGAGCTCCCTCTCCCCCCCTCCCCCTCCCCCTCCCCCCCTCCCCCTCCCCCTCCCCCTCTCTCTCTCCCCTTTCTTCGGTCTCCCTCTCCTTCTTTTTTCGGTCTCCCTCTGTTGCCGAAGCTGGACTGTACTGCCATGATCTTGGCTCGCTGCAACCTCCCTGCCTCGGGCTCCTGTGACTCTCCTGCCTCGACCTGCCGAGTGCCTGGGATTGCAGGCGCATGCCGCCACGCCTGAATGGTTTTTGTATTTTTGGTGGAGACGGGGTTTCGCCGTGTTGACCGGGCTGGTCTCCAGCTCCTGGCCTCGAGTGATCCGCCTGCCTCGGCCTCCCGAGGTGCTGGGATTGCAGACGGAGTCTCACTCACTCAATGCTCAATGGTGCTCAGGCTGGAGTGCAGTGGCGTGATCTCGGCTTGCTACAACCTCCACCTACCAGCCTCCTGCCTTGGCCTCTTCAAGTGCTAAGATTACAGCCTCTGCCCCGCCGCCACCCTGTCTAGGAAGTGAGGAGCGTCTCTGCCTAGCCGCCCATCGTCTGGGATGTGAGGAGCCCCTCTGCCCGGCCGCCCCATCTGGGAAGTGAGGAGCGCCTCTGCCCGGCTGCCATCCCGTTAGGAAGTGAGGAACGTCTCTGCCCGGCCGCCCATCGTCTGGGATGTGAGGAGCCCCTCTGCCCGGCCACCCCATCTGGGAAGTGAGGAGCGCCTCTGCCCGGCTGCCATCCCGTTAGGAAGTGAGGAACGTCTCTGCCTGGCCGCCCATCGTCTGGGATGTGAGGAGCGCCTCTGCCCGGCTGCCCCGTTTGGGAAGTGAGGAGCGCCTCTGCCCAGTCGCCCAACGTCTGGGAAGTGAGGAGCGCCTCTGCCCGGCCGCCCCGTCTGGGAGGTGAGGAGCGCCTCTGCCCGGCCGCCCCGTCTGGGAGGTGAGGAGCGCCTCTGCCCGGCTGCCCCGTCTGGGAGGTGAGGAGCGCCTCTGCCCGGCCGCCCTGTCTGGGAGGTGTACCCAACAGCTCCGAAGAGACAGCGACCATCGGGAGCGGGCCATGAGGACGATGGCGGTTTTGTTGAAAAGAAGGGGGGGGAAGTGTGGGGAAAGGAAGGAGAGATCAGATTGTTGCTGTGTCTGTGTAGAAAGAGGTGGGCATAGGAGACTCCATTTTGTTCTGACTGGGAGAAATTCTTCTGCCTTGGGATGCTGTTGATCTATGGCCTTTCCCCCAGCCCGGTGCTCTCTGAAACATGTGCTGTGTCAACTCAGGGTTAAATGGATTAAGGGCAGTGCAAGATATGCTTTGTTAAACAGATGCTTGAAGGCAGCATGCTCTTTAAGAGTCATCACCACTCCGTAATCTCAAGTACCCAGGGGCACAAACACTGCAGAAGGCCGCAGGGTCCTCTGCCTAGGAAAACCAGAGACCTTTGTTCATGTGTTTATCTCCTGACCTTCTCTCCACTATTATCCTATGACCCTGCCATATCCCCGTCTCCGAGAAACACCCAAGAATGATCAATAAATACTTCATAAATAAAAAATAAATAAATAAATAAATAAAATAAAATAAAATAAATACCCATGAGTACATGCTGATATAAATAAATGACTGAATAAATAAACAAATGGGGGAGAAGAGAGAATCTCTGGCATAAAAGAATTCCAAGTAATGTCTGAAGATGCTGTGTCCTCAAGGAGAGGGAACATAACTTCTCACTCCCTGGGTGTGGGCTGCACATAGTGATTTCCTTCCAAAGAGTACATACATAAAGGGGAAGAAAGAGTCACTTTACAGAGGAGAAACTGGATATATCCTACTTTAGCCAGGTGATCAAGGTGAACATCAAAAGTTATAAACCATGGTGATAATATATACACTTGACACCAAGTGATGAAAATGGTACTTTACCTCTGTTGTCTTCCACCCCCAAACATATAACCCCAGTCTAATCATGAGACAAACATCAAGTACCAACTGAGAGACACTCTACAAAATACCTGACCAGTATTCATCAAAATGTCTAGGTCACCAAAAACAAGGAAGGTCTGAGAAACTGTAACAGCCAAGCAGAGAAATGACTACCAAATATGATGTGATATGCTGCACAGGATCCTGGAACAAGGGCATCCAGGTAAAAACTAAGGCAATCTGAATAAAATATGGACTTTGTTTAACGATAATGCATCAACATTGGTTCAATAATTATAACAAATATACCATACCAATGTAAGATGTTAATAACGGGGAAAAATATGTAGGTAAAAAATAATATGAATTGCTAATAAGGGTCATCTTCAAGTGCACGGAAGATTATAAACTGCCTATTTGAACTTCTAACAAATCAACAATTTCTGGTAAAAGAAAAAAGATTTTCAGACAGGGCAACATAGTGAGACCTTGTCTCTACTAAAAGTAAAAAAACTAGCCAGGCATGGTGGCACACACCTATAGTCCCAGCTACTCAGGAGGCTGAGGTGGGAGGATCATTTGAGCCCAGGAGTTCAAGGCTGTAGTGAGCTGTGATCGTATCACTGCATTCCAACCTGAGTGACAAAGCAAGACCCTATCTCAAAAATGAAAGAAAGAAAGAAAGAAAGAAAGAAAAGGTTAAAGTCTAAATGGAAAGAATCATTTTCTATCCAAGCATTCTACAGTTTTTCTAAGGATACAGAAGTCAACTGAATTTCAGTCTCATATTTGCAAACATCGTCATTTCAGATAGTTGTTTCATATGCACCAAAGGAAACTACCTTGAAACTGTACATTACATACATTAAAACATTTTTTTTAGGCCAGGCGCAGTGGCTCACGCCTGTAATCCCAGCACTTTGGGAGGCCAAGGCAGGCAGATCACCTGAGGTCAGGAGTTCGAAATCAGCTTGGGCAACATGGCAATATCCCATCTCTAATAAAAATACAAAAATTAGCCGGGCGCGGTGGCTCATGCCTGTAATCTCAACACTTTGGGAGGCCGAGGTGGGCAGACCACCTGAGGTCGGGAGTTTGAGACAAACCTGACCAACATGGAGCCCCGTCTCTACGAAAAATACAAAATTAGCCAGACGTGGTGGTGCATGCCTGTAATCTCAGCTACTCGGGAGGCTGAGGCAGGAGAATCTTTTGAACCCAGGAGGCGGAGGTTGCGGTGAGCCGAGATCACGCCATTGCACTCCAGCCTGGGCAACAAGAGCGAAACTCTGTCTCAAAAAAAAAAAAAAAAAAAAAAAAAATTAGCCGGGCATGGCAGCAAGTGCCTGTAGTACCAGCTCCTAGGGAGGCTGAGGCAGGAGAATCACCTGAACACGGGAGGTGGAGGCTGCAGTGAGCCGAGATCACACTATTGCACTCCAGCCCAGGCAACAGAGCAAGGCTCCATCTCAAAAAAAAAAAAAAAAAATTAGTTTTAATTTAGTTGTTTATTCACTTGAATCAGGCATCTCCAAAACTTAAAATGTTGGCCCCTGACACAGGTGTCACACCACAAGCTATTAATAGAATTCACCCAGCACACTAAAACCTTACTACATTGCCACCAGGACCACAGTGTGAGGAGCAACAATGGTAGCAAGAAGTATCCGGAATTTTATGTAATAAACTTTCTGAGTGGGGTCTAGAGAGACCTAGCTCACTCTAAATTGTGCCTTTTAGAAGGTATTGCCATAGCATGACTCTAGCTTATAATTTTAAATGAGTTAATGAATACTCATTTAAAATTTCTTTTGGTTGTTCGTTTTGAGACAGTCTCACTCTGTCACCCAGGCTGAAGTGCAGTGGCATGATCTCGGCTAATCACAACCTCCGCCTCCCTGGCTCAAGCCATCCTTCCACCTCAGCCTCCTGAGTAGCTGGGACCACAGGTGCACGCTGCCATGCCCAGCTAATTTTTTTGTATTTTTTTTTGTAGAGATGGGGTTTTGCCATGTTGCTCAGGCTGGTCTCGAACTCCTGGGCTCAAGCGATCCACCTGCCTCAGCCTCCTGAAGTGCTGAGATTACAGGTGTGAGCCACTTGCACCCAGCCTCTCACTTAAAATTTCTAATACATTCTGCTACCATCTCTGAGTACAAATCCATCTAAGTAAAATAAGAATAGTTTGCCATTTGGAAGTAATTTTTTAAAACAACATTCACATTAATTTAAGGAGCATAACAGAATCATTCGCTATCATAACATTATTCTAGTAAATATGTTGGAGAAGAACAGTTCTAGTGAATTAACTATGGTTTTGGAAGGCAGCTATGCTCACCATCATACCACCAACACAACTATGGTTTTATTTTATATTATTTATTTTATTTTTGAGACAGAGTCTCGCTCTATCACCCAGGCTGGAGTGGCACAATATCAGCTCACTGCAACCTCTGCCTCCTGGGTTCAAGGGATTCTCCTGCCTCAGCCTCCAAAGTAGCTGGAATTACAGGCATGCGCCTCCATGCCCGGCTAATTTTTGTATTTTTAGCAGAGACGAGGTTTCAACATGTTGGCCAGGCTGGCCTCGAACGCCTGACCTCAGGTGATCTGCCCGCCTCAGCCTCCCAAAGTGCTAGGATTACAGGTGTGAGCCACCGTGCCTGGTCACAACTATGGTTTTATAATCAGCAAATGGCATTTAATAATGTGTTAGTATCAAACAAAACTGGGCAGCAACAGAGACCAATGCACATTCTTCTTGGTGTGTCAGTAGGAACAAATACAGCAAATTAAAAATTGTCTGCTAGAAAATCAAAGATCACAGAGATGTTTGGATCAGTCCCCTCCTCTCTTCTGAGGATGAGACTCAAATCACAGGAAGAGAAGTTACTCAAGAATCCTCTGAAACAGCCCAAGTGCAGGTTCAACTCAGACACTACTACCAACATCAGTAACAGGATTTAAGGTGTTTGTTTTTTTTTTTCTTTTTTAGAGATAGAATCTCACTATTTTGCCCAGATTAGCCTTGAACTCCTGGGCTCAAACAATCCTCGTGCCTCAATCTCTCAAGTAGCTGGGACTATAGATGCGTGCCACCACGCCCAGTAGTTACTGGATTTAAAGCATCACTGTTAGTCTCAGTAAACTTTGGGCAGACTTTTCCTGAAGAAGTGGTAAGAGAGGGCAGGAAGCTCACAGGCATCCCTAACAGCTTATTTCCTTTCCCTTAACATCTTGAGGAATTAGGCCTGGAGGAAGAGAACCATGTTGTATTTCTGTGACGCTCAGCCAGCACCCATTTTATTGGAATAACAAAGGATTTGTTTAAAGAGCAGCAGAGCTTATGGCTTATAGCCCTGAAACACCAGACTGAGAAGAAACATCAACTTGACCCTACTTACAGGAGTTGTGCCGACGACGGAAACTTTTGGACTGACTCAAGGATTCCATGTGCCTGTCGACATAGCTCTTTGAGCACTGTTGCTGCTGCGGGGAAACGGCAACATCCTGGCTCTTCACATCTGTCCTCTTAGGGATATTCTGAGGCGCACTGCTGGAAGAGGCTGGCTTCTTGACCAACTTGCCTGTGCCATTCTGATTGATGCCCACTTGGCAGCCAGCACCAGAGGGGCCTAATTCTGTTTGATGAAGGTCTCCAAAATGTTGGTTGTCTCCAGGTCCTGGTATCTCCAGAATTTTTAACTCCGTAATGTCACCTGCCCTGAAATACACAAAAAAGCCAAGTCTCAAAATTATAATAGTGGTAAGAATGATGAAACTGAGATCATTAGCAAACAGCTACCCCTTTGCAGGACTGCATTTTAATGAGTTATCAGAGGCTAGGAAAGGGGGCTGTGTGCTTAAGGACAGGGGTCAGCCACTAACTATCCAACTGACACAATGCTGGCCTTTAAAAAGAGGCTATTGCTAACAACAAAACTGTATTAATCTTACATTCTCACAATGTTTAATGGCTTTTGTTCATTCATTCACTCCCTTGCTCATTCAACAGGAGTATACAAAATACTTACTATGTGGTAAGCCCTGCGCTAGCAACTATTTTGATCTGATATATAGAGATGAAAACCACTACGTGCCCACAGGAACTCAGTCTGGTCAGTGGAAAAGACAAGTACATATTCAATCAAAAGTGTTAAATGGGCTGGGCACCATGGCTCATGCCTATAATTCCAGCATTTTGGGAGGCCGAGGCAGGTGAATTACTTGAGGCCAGGAGTTCGAGACTAGCCTGGTCAACATGGCAAAACCCTGTCTCTACTAAATAGAAATGATTAGTCGGGTGTGGTGGTACGCACCTGTAATCCTAGCTACCCAGGAGGCTGAGGCATGAGAATCGTTTCGCCCTGGGAGGCAAAGGTTGCAGTGAGCAGAGATCGCACCGCTGCACTCCAGCCTGGGCAACAAAGTGAGACTCTGTCTCAAAAAAAAAAAAAATTTTTTTTTAAAGTGTTAAATTTTATGACAGAGGTGTGCATAGGAGACTAGAAAGCCTAAAAGCAAAATATTTAAGTTAGTCTGGTGGAGATGAATGCAATACTTAAGCTAAATCTGGCCAGGGCAGGGGGAATGAGTGGCTAAGCAAAGAACAGCAGAGAGAAAGGCATCTCAGGTAGGGGCTCAGAGACTGAGGAAATGTAGAAAATATGGCCCACGTGAGGAACTGCAAGTGTTATGGTGATACTAAAGGGAAGGATGCTTGTGGAAGGCCATCAGGAAGTAAGGCTGCAGAGGTAACCAAGGACCATATCATGATCACAATGGATTTTCCTGGTGGCTATAGGGAAGGAGAAGAAAAAAGAGGCAGTGGTACCAGTCAGAAGACCAAGCAAGAAATAAGAGGGGATGAACCAAGCAAGCAGTAATACAAAGGGAGAAGGGATCAAGAGACATTTCGAATCCATACGATTTTGGCAACTAACTGAACACGAGGATTAAAGAGAAAGAAGAGTTTATTATGACGCCTAAGTTTCTGACGTGGGGGAAAGGTGTTATTAGTCATAAATAATGGGTATGCCCTTGGAAAAACAAATCTACAGGAAAACATAACGACGTTAGCTCCGAAAATCTTGCATTTAAGATATCTTGTGGGATATCCAATGGAAATGACCAGCAGACAAGGTGTCTGTCTCATAATGGGACTAAATTAAAGATTTGAGGTCTTGGCCGGGTGTGGTGGCTCACACCTGTAATCCCAGCACTTTGGGAGGCCGAGAAGGGCAGATTACGAGGTCAGGGGATCGAGACCATCCTGGCTAACACGGTGAAACCCCGTCTCTACTAAAAATACAAAAACAAAATTAGCCGGGCATGGTGGCGGGCACCAGTAGTCCCAGCTACTCGGGAGGCTGAGGCGAGAGAATGGCATGAACCCAGGAGATGGAGTTTGCAGTGAGCCAAGATCATGCCACTGCACTCCAGCCTGGGTGACACAGTGAGACTCCATCTAAAAAAAAAAAAAAAAAAAGATTTGAGGTCTCATTAATGTATAAAGTACACAAGAGATTGTCTAGAGAATAAAAGCTGAGAAAAGAACCAAAGATAGAACCCTGAGTAATTCAATCTTAACAGGTGAGTAGAAGAAAAGAAACATAAAAAACAACAAAAAAAGTAAAGGAATGGAGGAATATGTGGAATACATGCAAAGAAAAACCAAAGAGGTGACAGGGAAACTAAAGGAGAGTACAGTACTTTAAAAGATAGGGAGCACTTTATTTTTATTTATTTTTTTAGAGACAGGGTCTTGCTCTATCACCCAGGCTGGAGTGCAGTGGTGCTATCATAGCTCACTGCAGCCTCCAACTCCTAGGCTCAAGTGATCTTCCTGTCTCAGCCTCAGGAGTAGCTGGTAATATTACAGGCACATGCCACCACACCCAGCTAATTTTTAAAATTTTTCTTTTGTAAAGATGAGGTCTCACTATGTTGACTAGCCAGTTTTGAAATCCTAGCCTTAAGTGATACTCCTGCCTTGACCTCCCAAAGTGCTGGAATTACAGGCATAAGCCACTGCACCCATCAGGGAGCATTCAAATGAGATTGGGATTGAGATACTGTCAGTGAATTTGGCCATTAGGTTATCTGTAACCTTGGCAAAAGCTAATTCAGCAAGATGATAAAGTTAGAAAAAAAGATAATGGTAGGGTAAGGAGGTTCCAGAGAATGAAGCCACAAAAGATAGAGAAAGCAGACTATTTGGCTCTGACAAGGATTATGGTTTAAGGGGAAGGGAAATGACACAATACCTAGTGGCAAAAGCAAGATCTAAGGGAGAGGGTTGTTTTTAATAAAGGGGAGGCCAAGGAATGAATATCAGAATGCAAAGAGGAAATAAACAGTATAGGCCGGGCATGGTGGTTCACACCTGAAATCCCAGCACTTTGGGAGGCCACGACGGGCAGATTACTTGAGGCCAGTAGTTCGAGACCAGCCTGGCCAACACAGAGAAACCCCATCTCTACTAAAAATACAAAAAGCGGCCATATGTCAAGAGAATACTAGCAATCAGACCTAGGTTCAAGCTCCACAGACCACCAGGTTGGATTCAGAAGAGTCAGTCAGGACACTCACCTGAAGGTGACTTCTGGAACAAGACACTTCACTCCATTATGAAAAGGCCGGGTGAGAGAAATGGTCTGGCTGACCTGATCCACAGCTGACACTCTTCCCTGATAGACACCCAAGCTATCTCCACAATTGATGGACACAATACTTCCCAGCCAATCTGTAGCCATGTTTCACACGTGAGACCACTGTGAAGAGAAGGAACTATTCAGTGTGCCTTGGTGAAAAGACAAACTTTTAATTAAATTCAGCAAATATATCAGGCTCTGTACCAAGTGTTGGTTAATAAAACATATTCTATCACACTGTTAACTGAGGTAATAAATCTTAAAAAAATTAAAATTTTTTTTCAGGAGTATGCATATTAATATTATTTAATACATATAAAGATCTTATAATTGCTTTAAAGCGCATACATTGGATAAAGATATTTATTACACATCAAATCACACAAACTATAATCTGTTTATATTGTATTTTAATAAATCTGCTGTCAAAATGCTTTCAAAGAGAGTATGTTGCTGAGAAATTATACATTAAAAAAAAATTACTGGTAATGCCACTCTTGCTGATGACAATAATAATAATAAATAATAATAATAAATTCTGGATAGTTGTTTTTTTTTTTGGTTTTTTTTTTTGAGATGGAGTTTCACTATTGTTGCCCAGGCTGGAGTGCAATGGCGCGAGGCGGGCAGATCACGAGGTCACAAGATCGAGACCCTTCTGGCTAACACGGTGAAACCCCGTCTCTACTAAAATATACAAAAAATTAGCCGGGTGTGGTGGCGGGCGCCTGTAGTCCCAGCTACTCGGGAAGCTGAGGCAGGAGAATGGCATCAACCCAGGAGGCGGAGGTTGCAGTGAGCCGAGATCACACCACTGCACTCCAGCCTGGGTGACAGAGAGAGACTCTGCCTCAAAAAAAAAAAAAAAAAATTTTAAAGCCAATTGAAGGTACTATAGAACACTAAACCTAATGACTACAGAATATATATCCTTTTCAAGTCTACACAGAATGTTCACGCGTATATGCTGGGCCTTAAACAAGTATGAATAAATTTAAAAAGACTGAGATCACATAAAATATATTCTCTACCCACAACAGAATTAAATTTGAAATTGATAAAAATAGATATTTAGAATATTCCCAAATATTTGGAAATTAAGCAAGACATTTCCAAATAACCTATGGGTAAAAGAAGAAATCAAAAGGGCAGTCAGAAAATAGTTTGAACTCAATGATAATGAAAACACAACATCAACTTTTGTATGACATGCTTAATATAGTGCGTAAAAGGGGGAATTTATAACTTTAAGTGCTTGTTAGGAAAGAAAGGTCTAAAATCAATTGTTTAAGCTTCCATCTTAAGTATTAGTAAAAAAAGAACAGATTAACCTCATGTTAATAGAAAGGAAATCAAGAGCAGAAACCAATGAAACAAGAAACAACTAAGCAAAATAAAATAAAAATTAGCTCTTGGAAAATATTTATAAATTTGGTAAACGCCTAATAAAGACAAAAGATAAAACACATATTATTAATATCAGAAATGAACAAAGAGACATCATAGACATTAAAAAATAACCTTACACCAGCAAATTTGACAACTAGACAAAATGGGGAACTTCTTAGACAAAAGTTATCAAAACTGATACAAGAAATAAAAAATCTGAGTAGCTGCATGTCTATTTTAAAAATTGAATTTATCAAGAGAATAAGACAAGACACAAATTAGAAGAAAATATCTGTGAAAGACATATTTGATAAAGGTCTGTTATCCATAACATACCAAGAACTCTTAAAACTCAACAATAAGAAAATGAACAACCTGATGAAAAAATGAGCAAGAGACCCGAAAGGATACTTCACCAAAGAAGACATGGACATGGCAGGCAAGCATATGAAAAGATGCTCTACATCATATCATCGGGGAATTAATGCAAATTAAAACAACAATAAGATGCCACTACACACCTGTCAGAATGGCCAAAATCCAAAACACTGACAACACCAAATGCTGACGAGGACGTGGAACAACAAAAACCATCATTCATTGCTGACAGGAACACAAATGATGCAGCCACTTTGAGTGTGCACTTTTCTTTTTTCTTTTTTTTTTGAGATGGAGTCTTACTCTGTCGCCCAGGCTGGAGTGCGGTGGTGCAATCTCAGCTCACTGCAACCTCCACCTCCCGGGTTCAAGCAATTCTCCTGCCTCAGCCTCCTGAGTAGCTGGGATTACAGGCATGCACCACCACGCCTGGCTAATTTTTGTATTTTTAGTAGAGATGGGGTTTCACCATGTTGGTCAGGCTAGTCTTGAACTCCTGACCTCATGATCCACCCGCCTCAGCCTCCCAAAGTACTGGGATTACAGGCATGAGCCACCATGCCCAGCCTTTTTTTTTTTTTTTTTTTTTTTTTGGAGACTGAGTCTCGCTCTATCTTTATCGCCCAGGCTGGAGTGCAGTGGTACAATCTCAGCTTATTGCAGCCTCTGCCTCCCAGGTTCAAGCAATTCTCCTGCCTCAGCCTTCCAAGTAGTTGGGACTACAGGCACGTGCCACCACACCCAGCTAATTTTTGTTTTTTGTTTTTTTTTCCAGTAGAGGGGTTTCACCATGTTGCCCAGGCTGGTCTCGAACTCCTGACCTCAGGTGACCTGTCTGCCTCGGCCTCCTAAGTGCTAGGTTTATAGGCATGAGCCACTGTGCCTAGCTTGCATATGCATATTAATAAGGTAGTTTCTCACAAAACTAAATATACCATCTGATCCAGCAATCACTCTCCTTGGTATTTACCCAGATGAACCGAAAACTTACGTCCACCATAAATCTGTACGTGGATGTTTACAGCAGCTTTATTCAAAATTGCTCAAATTCGGAAGCAATCAAGACATCCTTCAGTAGGTGAATGGATGAATGAACTATGGCACACCCAGACAATGGAATATTATTCAGCACAAAAAAGAAATGAGCTGTCAAGCCATGAAAAGACACGGAGGAAACTGAAAAGCACATTACTAAGTGAAAGAAGCCAATGTGAAAAGGATACATACATACTACATGATTCCAGCTACAAGGTTTTCTGGAAAAGGCAAAACTATGGAGACAGTAAAAGGAGCAGTGGGCACCAGTGGTTGGTGGGGTGGGGGTGGGAGGTGAACAGGCAGAACACAAGAGAATTTTTAGGGCAGTGAAACTATTCTGTTTGATACTATAATGGTAGATATGTGTCACTTCAAAACCCATAGAATGTACAACACCAAGAGTGAACCCTAATGTTAACTATGGACTCTGGATGACAATGAAGTGTCAGTGTAGGCTCATCAATTGTAACAAACACGACCATGGTGTGGAATGCTGACAGCAGAGAGGGCTTACTGGGGGGCAACAGTGAGATATATGGGAACCCTCTGTACTTTGGGCTCAATTTTTCCCTGAAACTAAAACTGCTCTAAAAAATAAAGTCTATTTAATAGAAAAAAACAAATTGATTATGTAATTTAAAACCTTCCTACAAAGAAAAATTCAGGCCTAGATGGCTTTACTGGCTTTTTCTTTTTAACTAAGTCTGAACTAGACAGATTTACTAGTTAATTTTATCAAACATTTTAGGAAAAAAATAATGTCAATCTCATACAAACTTTTAGAAAACACAGGAGAATGAGGCTGGATGCAACGGCTCATGCCTGTAATCCCAGCACTTTGGGAGACTGAGGCAGGTGGATCACTTGAGATCAGCAGTTTTTGACCAGCCTGGTCAACATGGTGAAACCCTGCCTCTACTAAAAATACAAAAATTAGCCAGGCATGGTGGCATGTGCCTGTAATCCCAGCTACTCAAAAGGCTGAGGCAGAAGAATCGCTTGAACTGGGGAGGTGGAGGTTGCAGTGAGCCGAGATCACACCACTGCACTACAGCTTGGGCGACAGAGCGAGACTCCGACTCAAAAAAAAAAAAGGCTGGGTGCAGTGGTTCACACCTGTAATCCCAGCACTTTGGGAGGCTAAGGAGGGTAGATCACTTGAGTCCAGGAGTTCAAGACCAGCCTGGCCAACATGGTAAAACCCCATCTCTACTAAAAATACAAAAAAAAAAAAAAAAAAAAAAAAAATTAGCCAGGTGTGGTGGTACACACCTGTAATCCCAGCTACTCGAGAGGCAGAGGCAGGAGAATGGCTTGAACCCAGGAGGGGAGGTTGCAGTGAGCCAAAATCGCACCACTGCACTCCAGCCCAGGTAACAGAGCAAGACTCTGTCTCAAAAATAAAAATTAAAAAAAAAGAAAGAAACATTTCCCAATTTGTTCAATGTAGCTAGTGTAACTCTGACGTGAAAGCCTCCCCACAAAGGCTTTATAAGAAAAAGATCAACATCCTACACAAATATAGACCAAAAACCCTCTACAAGATATTAACAAATCAAATCCAGCGATAAATTTTAAAAGTCTAATATATCACGTATATTTAGGTCTCTACCCCTAGAATGCAAAGTTGGTTTGATATTTTAAAAATCAATCAATTTTAAATCATTTTAACAGAATGAGAAAATCATACAACTTTATCACATCCATAAATACAGAAATATTATCTTGATACCAAGACCTGACAACAATAGTACAAAAACAAAACTACAGAATACTATCCCCCATGAATGTAAACATAAAATTCCTTACAAAATATCACCCAACAATTCAACAATGATGATCCAGGCTCAGTGGCTCCCACCTGTAATCCCAGCACTTTGGGAGGCCAAGGTGGGAGGATAGCTTGAGGCCAGGAGTTTGAAACCAGCCTGGGCAACACAGTGAGACCTTATTTCTACCACAAAAAAAAAAACAGGTGTAGTGGTGCCTACCAGTAATCTCAGCTACTTGGGAGCCTGAGGCAGGAAGGGAGCTTGGGCCCATGAGTCAGTGGATGGAGTGAACTATGATCACACCACTGCACTCCAGCCTGGGCAACAAAGCAAGACACCATCTCTAAAAATAAAAATAAAAAACAAAACAATAAACATAAAGAATTATACACCACACCCAGCCGGGTGTGGTGGCTCACGCCTGTAATCCCCAGCACTTTGGGAGGCTAAGGTGGGCGGATCACGAGGTCAGGAGATCAAGACCATCTTAGCTAACACGGTGAAACCCTGTCTCTACTAAAAATACAAAAAATTAGCCAGGCGTGGTGACGTGCACCTGTAGTCCCAGCTACTCGAGAGGCTGAGGCAGGAGAATGGTGTGAACCCAGGAGGAGGAACTTGCAGTGAGCCGCGATCACACCACTGCACTCCAGCCTAGGTGACAGAGTGAGACTCCATCTCAAAAAAAAAAAAAAAAAAAAAAAAGAATTATACACCACACCCAGGTGGAGTTTACTCCAAGGATGCAATGCTGACTCAAGATCAGAAAGCCAATCAATGTAATCTACCATATTAACAGGCTAAATAAGAAAAACACATGTTCATAGCAACTGACACAGAAATGCATTTGACAAAATTGAACACCCATTCATTCTTTTTTAAAAAAGCTTCTCAGAAAAATGGGAATAGAGAGGAACTTCATCAATCTGGTAAAGGGATCTAAAAAGTCCCTACAGCTAACATTATACTAAATGGTGAAAGACTGAATTCTTTCCCTATAAGAACATGAACAAGGCAAAGATATCCACTATTACTCAACACAGCTCTAGAAGTTCTTGCAATAAAGCAAGAAACAGATAAAAAAAGGCATACAGTTTGGAAAGGAAAAAACAAAACTATCCCCATTTGCAGATGACATAACTGTCTATGTAGAAATTCCCCGTAATCTACAAAAAGTCTTAGAACAAGTGAGTTTAGCAAGATTGTGGGACACGAGATAAACATACAAAAGCCAATCTTATTTCAGTATATTAGCAATGAACACATGGGCAATGAAATTTAAAATACAATACCATTTACAATTGCTCAAACAATAAAGTACACGTGTAAATCTAAAAAAAAAGGGTACAGGATTTGTATACTGAAAACTGCAACACTGAGGAAAAAATCAAAATGCTAAATATAACAGATATAACATGTTCATGGATTAAAAGACTCAACAAAAAGTACATAAATTCTCCTCAAATTGATATAAAGGATCAATGCAATTCTTATCAAAATCCCAGCAAGATTTGTAGATATAGACAAGGTTATTCTAAAATTTACATGGAAAGGCAAAGAAACTAAAATAGCTAAATCAATATTTTTTTTTGAGACGGAGACTCACTTTGTCACCCAGGCTGGAGTGCAGTGGCACAATCTCGGCTCACTGCAACCTCCACCTCCCGGGTTCAATCAGTTTTCTGCTTCAGCCTCCTGAGTAGCTGGCATTACAGGCGCCCACCACCACACCCAGCTAATTATTGTATTTTTAGTAGAGATGGGGTTTCACCATCTTGGCCAGGCTGGTCTTCAACTCCTGACCCCGTGATCCACCCACCTCAGCCTCCCAAAGTGCTGGATTACAGGCGTGAGCCACCACACCCGGCTGCTAAATCAATTTTTTATAAGAAAGTGGGAACAATCAGTCCACCCGATTTCAAGACTTACACAATTATGATAATCAAGACTATATAGTATTGGCAGAGGGACAAACATGTAAATCGATAAAATAGAAGGCAGAATCCAGAAATAGACTCACAAAAATATGCCCAACTGATTTTTGACAAAGTGCAAAAACAATTCAACGCAGGCAGCATAGCTTTTACAACAAATAGCGCTGGAGCAAATGTAAATCCATCAGCAAAAAAATGAACCTCAAACTAAGGTTCACACTTTATACAAAAATTTACTCAAAATGGATCATGAACTTAAATGTAAAACATCAAACTCTAAAACTTTTAGAAAAAAACATAAGAGAAACCCTCAAGATCTAGGGCTAGGCAAAGAGTTCTTAGACTTGACACCAAAAGCACAATCCATAAAAAGAAAAGCTGGTCAACTAGACTTCTTGAAAATTAAAATTTTTATTCCACAAAAAACAAGCCACAGACTGGGAGAAAATACTTGCAAACCACCTATCTGACAAAGACAAAGGAGTAGTATCTAGGAAATATACACCTTTCAAAATGGCTAAAATACAGTGATAACACCAAGTGCTAGTAAGAATGTGGAAAAAACGGATCACTCATACATTGCTAGTCCAAATATTGAATAGTACAGCCACTCTGGAAAACATCCTGGCAGGTTATTAAAAAAACTAAACATGCAATAATTAGCCAAGTGTGGTGGTGCACACCTGTAATCCCAGCTACTTGAGTGGCTAAGGCATGAGAATCGCTTGAACCTGGGAGGCGCAGGTTGCAGTGAGCTGTGATTGCACCACTGCACTCTAGCCTGAGCAACAGAGACTCTGTCTCAAAAAAAGAAAAAACCCAAGGCTGGGCGCAGTGGCTCACGCCTGTAATCTCAGCACTTTGAGAGGCCAAGGCGGGTGGATCACGTCAGGAGATAGAGACCATCCTGGCTAACACGGTGAAAACCCGTCTCTACTAAAAATACAAAAAATTAGCCAGGCATGGTGGTGGGCGCCTGTAGTCCCAGCTACTCGGGGAGGCTGAGGCAGGAGAACGGCATGAACCAGGGAGGCAGAGCTTGCAGTGAGCCGAGATGGCACCACTGCACTCCAGCCTGAGCAACAGAGCAAGACTCCGTCTCAAAAAAAAAAAAAAACACCAAAAAACTAAACATGAAACTACAATATGACCCAGCAGTTGCACTTCTGGTCATTTATCCCAGAGAAAGGAAGACCTAGGTTCACACAAAAACCTGTACATGGGCTGGGCGCGGTGGCTCAGGCCTGTAATCCCAACACTTTGGCAGGCTGAGGCAGGTGGATCACCTGAGGTCGGGAATTCGAGACCAGCCTGACCAGCATGGAGAAACCCTGTCTCTACTAAAAATACAAAATTAGCTGGCAGCAGTGGTGCATGCCTGTAATCCCAGCTACTCGGGAGGCTGAGGCGGGAGAATCGCTTGAACCCGGGAGGCAGAGGTTGTGGTGAGCCCAGATTGCGCCACTGCACTCCATTCTGGGCAACAAGATCGAAACTCTGTCTCAAAAAAAAATACCCTGTACACAAGTGTTTATATCACATTTACTCAAAAAAGCCACAAACTGGAAACAACCCAGATAACCTCAATGAGTGAATAAACAAACAGTGGTACATTCATACCACAGGGCAAAAAGTAAAAATGCCAACCCCAAGAGGTTGTGTTCTGTATGATTCCATTTGTGTAACATTCTTGAAATGACAAAGCTATAGAAATGGAGAACAGGGCCGGGCACAGTGGCTGATGCCTGTAATCCCAGCACTTTGGGAGGCTGAGGAGGGTGGATCACCTGAGGTCAGGAGTTCAAAACCAGCCTGGCCAACACGGTGAAGCCTCGTCTCTACCCAAAAATACAAAAATTAGCCAGGCGTGGTGGCGAGCACCTATAGTCCCAGCTACTCGGGAGGCTGAAGCAGGAGAATCACTTGAACTTGGGAGGCGGAGGTCGCAGTGAGCTGAGGTCAAGGTCGTGACAGTGTACTCCAGCCTGGGCAACAGAGTAGCAACATGGGGACTCTTGTAGTAATGGAAATATTTTACATCTTGACCATATCAATGTCAATATCCTAGTAGTGATACTGTATTACAGTTTTGCAAGATGTTACCAACAGGGAAAACTGGGTAGGGCATAAGGAATCTCTCTGTATTATTTCTTACAATGGCATGTGAATCTACAACTATCTCAGAAGTTTAATTTAAAAAAAAAATCAATGCCTTCCATCACATTAACAAAATAAGTGATGAAATCATGTATAATCATATCAATAAACGCAGAAAGATAATTGGACAAAATTTAACAATCATTCACTATATTTAAAAAGGGGAGGGAAAGCTGGCATCTACAAAACAATTACAGCTAACATGATACTTAACGGTGAAATAGGCCAGCCATGGTGGCTCACACCTGTAATCTCAGCACTTTCAGAGGCTGAGGCAGGAAGATCACTGAGCTCAAGAGTTTGAGGCTACAGTGAGCTATGATTGTACCACTGCACTCCAGCCTGAGCAACAGAGCCAGACACTGTCTTTATTTTATATATTTTGGTTTTTTGTTTCTGCTTTGTTTTGTTTTGTTTTGTTTTGTTTTGTTTTGGCTCACTGCAGCCTCCTGGGCTCCTGGGCTCAGGTGATCCTCCCGCCTCAGCCTCCTGAGTAGCTGGGATTATAGGTGTGTGCTACAATGGCCAGCTAATTTTTTCTGTTTTGTAGAGACAGGGTCTCACTTTGCTGCCCAAGCTAGTCTTGACCTCACAGCTCAATTGATCCTCCCACCTCAACTTCCTGAGTAGCTGGGACTACAGGCCCACACCACCACACCCAGCTAATTTTTGTATTTTTTGTAAGACGGGTTTTGCCATGTTGCCCAGGTTTCCAACTCCTGAGTTCAAGCTATCTGCCTACCTCGGCCTCCCAAAGTGCTAAGATTACAGGCATGAGCTACCATGCCCAGTTGAGACTTTGTCTCAAAAAAAAAAAAAAGGTGGGGTTGAAATAAATGTTTTCCCCAAATACTGAGGATGAGGCAAGGATGTCCACTTCCACTTGTACTTATATTCAACAACTGTAGGTCCTAGCCCATGCAATAAGACAAGAAAAAGAAAAAAAAAAAACCCAGAAAGTTAAATAAATAATAAAGTTAAATGAGACAGTAAAACTGTCTTTATTTGCACTGACATAATTAGCTGTTTATAGTCAATCCATAAAAAGTCCTACTAGAACTAATAAGGAAATTTATCAAGGTCACAGGATATATGCTCAATGTAGAAAAAACAACCACAGCAGCAAACAACTGAAAATGAAATTTTAGGCCAGGCATGGTGGCTCATGCCTGTAATCCCAGCACTTTAGGAGGCCAAGGCTTCCCAAATTTTGCACAAGTTATTCCTAGAACACTTTCCCCAGCTCTATGAATGGTTAGTTCCATCCTGCCTTTCCAACATCTGGTAAAACATGACCATCTCAAAGAAGCCTTCCCTGTCTACCCAATCTAACGTGACTACTCATCGTTATTCTCCAACACCTCAAATCCTGTTATGATCTCAAAATCAATCACTATATGAATTATCTTGTTTCTTCATATTGTGTGTGTTGGTCAGGCATGTTGGTTCATGCCTGTAATCTCAGCACTCTGGGAGGCTAAGGTGGGCGGATGGCTTGAGTCCAGGAGTTTGAGACCAGCCTAGGCAACATAGGGAGACCCCATCTCTGCAAAAAAATTTACAAAACTAGCCAGGCTTGGTGGCACATGCCTGTAATACAAGCTACAGCTACTCGGAACACTGAGACAGGAGGAACGCTTGAGCCCGGAAGGTCAAGGCTGCAATGAGCCATGATCACGCCACTGCACCCCAGCCTAGATGACAGAGTGAGACTCTGTCTCAAAACAAAAAATAGATAGATAGATAGATAGATAGATAGATAGATAGATAGACAGACAGATAGATAGATAGACAGACAGACAGACAGACAGTGTGTGTGTCACCCCACTAGAATAGGGCAAATGACATAGTCTTGTTCAGTCAATAAGAGTACCTAGAGTGGAAGAAGTCAATAAATATTTAATCAATAAATGAATGAATTAGAAATAATAAACGTGACAGAAGTTACTCAAAATCTAGAGTACCTACATGTTTATATCTAAATGTCTTGGCTCTTTTTGAAAATGGTTCTAAAAAATACAGTACCCTTAAGCATACTCTATGCAAAATCCTATATAAGGTATGAAACCTAACACTTCCCCACTCACACGAGGAAGTCAGGAAACAGCTAGCAGATGATAGCAGATGAATACAAATACACATGTTAAGCACAAAGTGAAACACTGGTTCAGTGTTTTTACATTAAAAAAAGAAACCAGCACTTGAAGCTGTTTCCAAATACTAATTTCAGACATAAAGGGGCAAAAAAGCATATAAAGCACCCCTCTGGTAAAAGAGTATGTCCCAACTGAGTGTGGTGGCTCACGTTTATAATTCCAGCAGTTTGGGATGCCAAGGCAGGTAGATCACATGAGGTCAGGAGTTCGAGACCAGCCTGACCAACATGATGAAACCCCGTATCTACTGAAAATACAAAATTGGCCGGGCGCGGTGGCTCACGTCTGTAATTCCAGCACTTTGGAAGCCTGAGGCAGGTGGATCACAAGGTCAGGAGTTCGAGACCAGCCTGACCAATGAGGTGAAACCCTGTCTCTACTAAAAATACAAAAATTAGCCAACTGTGGTGGCGTGTGCCTGTAATCCCAGTTACTCAGGAGGCTGAAGCAGGAGAATCGCTTGAACCCAGGAGGCAGAGGATGCAGTGAGCTGAGATCGTGCCATTGCACTCCAGCCTGGGCAATGAGAACAAGACTCGGTTTCAAAAACAAAAAAAAATTAGCCAGGCATGGTGGTGCATGCCTGTAATCCCAGCTACTTGGGAGGCTGAGGCAGGGGAGTCACTTGAAATTGGGAGGCGAACGTTGCAGTGAGCTGAGATCACACCATTGCACTCCAGCCTGGGCAACAAGAACGAGACTCCATCTCAAAAAAAATTAAATAGGCCAGGCGCGGTGGCTCACGCCTGTAATCCTAGCACTTTCGGAGGCCAAGGAAGGTGGATCACCTGAGGAGTTTGAGACCAGCGTGGCCAACATGGTGAAACCCCATCTCTACTAAAAATACAAAAATTAGCCAGGTGTGGTGGTAGGTGCCTGTAATCCCAGCTACTTAGGAGGCTGAGGTAGGAAAACCACTCGAACCCAAGAGGCAGAGGATACAGTGAGCCAAAATTGTGCCACTGCACTCCAGCCTGCTAACAAGAGCAAGACTTTGTCTCAAAATACATACATAAATGAAGGGAAAGGGGCAAAAAAGCATATAAAGCACTCCTCCAGGCCAGCCGCAGTGGCTCACGCCTATAATCCCAGCACTTTGGGAGGCCGAGGTGGATGGCATGGTGGCACGCACCTGTAATCCCAGCTACTCAGGAGGCTGACAGGATAACTGCTTGAACCCAAGAGGCCGAGGCTGCAGTGAGCTGACACCGCACCACTGCACTCCAGCCTGGGCAACAGAGCAAGACTCTGTCTAGAAAAAAATAAAAAATAAGTAAAAATAAAGCACTCCTGGCTGGGTGCAGTGGCTCACAGTTGTAATTCCAGGAGTTTGGGAAGCCAAGGCAGGAGGATCACTTGAGTCCAGGAGTTCAAGACCAGGCTGGGCAACACAGCCAGACCCTGCTTCAAAAAAAAAAAAAAAAAAAAAAAAAAAAAAAAAAGAGTATGCCCCATCAGAAATATGAAGTCTGAGAGAGTCCAGCTCTAGGGATTAATCAACTCTAGATAGTTCTCTAGTGATCTAACTGAGCCAGTATCATAAAACCATGCGGACAGAACCGAAGATTAAAAGAACAATGAATTAGCAGGCTCATACAGGCTTTTTTTGGTTACATTTTATTATAGAATGAAACAGAGCCTTGCTCTGTCGCCCAGGCTAGAGTGCAGTGGCGCAATCTTGGCTCACTGCAACTTCTGCCTCCCAGGTTCAAGCGATTCTCATGCCTCAGCCTCCTGAGTAGCTGGGACTACAGGCGCCCGCCACCACACCCAGCTAATTTTTGTATTTTTAGTAGAGATGGGTTTTCGCCATGTTGGCCAGACTGGTCTCGAACTCCTGACCTCTGGTGATCTGCTCACCTCAGCCTCTGCGCTGGGATTACAGGCATGAGCCACTGTGCCTGGCCCTTGGGTAAATTTTCAATGCAACACAATTTCAACAATAATGATGATGGTAAAAAAGCACAAAATACACACATTTTAGGCTTCTTTTCCCCTCCTGATCAACCTTTGCCTAATGTCACAAAAGAATGAGTTTCCTTTCCTATCATTTATAATCCATCATAATTCTACTCAGATGCTTAGATAGATGCAGAATGAAAAGCACCAGAAATTAACCAGATATGAAAAGGCTTTTACTGCTTTATTTAACATATATCTTTAAGACACTGATGTTGTACATTCAAGTTTATATTATGGTAATAGTAACTGAATAGAATTTTTAATACTTTGAAAATGTGGATACTCGTTCATAAGTGTTCTTCTACGTAGTTAACATTAATAGAAACTTTTAAAAATGTAACCACTGAATGTGTAACAAACTTCCCTTTCCTCAGAAACTTCCCTTGGTAAAATACATTAATGCATTATTCAAAACTTCTCAAACAGGTTTATTCTATAAAGAAAATTATGTTATTTACAGAAAACAGTAAATCTAAAACAGTAAATCTAAAGTACAGTGCCCATCAACTGGGTTCCTAATCGGACTAGGGAAGGGGCTCCATCAATTATAGAGCTAACACCTCCATGTCAAAAGATGTACAGGAGATACAGGAGTTACAAGGAACCTATTTTGTCTTTTATTTTCTACTTTTCTATCAAGGTATAACATATACAGTAAGTCAGTCTACATATTTTAAGGATACACCTCCATGAAATTTTACATATCAATTCATCCATGTGACCACCACTCAAAACAAGACAGACTATTTCCAACACCTCAGAAGGCTCCATTGTGTCCTCCTACAGGTAGTTATTATTCTGACATCTATCATGAAAGATTATTTGAGCCTGATTTTGAGCTTCACATAAACAGAATCATAAAGGTTCTCTTTCAGAGTGTTTGTCTTCTTTTGCTCAAAAGTACATCTATGAGGCCAGGCATGGTGGCTCATGCCTGTAATCCCAGCATTTTGGGAGGCCAGGGTGGGTGGATCACTTGAGGTCAAGAGTTCAAGACCAACCTAGCCAACATGGCAAAACCCTGTCTCTACTAAAAATACAAAAAATCAGCTGGGCATGGGGGCACATGCCTGTAATCTGAGCTACTCAGGAGGCTGAGGCACAAGAATCGCTTGAACTGGGGAGGCAGAGGTTGCAGTGAGCCAAGATCCCGCTACTGCACTCGAGTATGGGTGACAGAGCGAGATGTTGTCTCAAAAAAAAAAAAAGTACATTTGTGAGATTCATCCCCATTGTTGCATGTATCAGAAGTTTATTCTTTCTCATAGCTGTGCTGTTTTCTGCAAGTATGCCTCAATGTATTTATCCATTCTACTGCTGATACATAGTTGGGTTATTTCTAGTTCTGACTTATTACAAATAATATTCTTATACTGTATACAGTATATTTCTGCGATGGACAAATGCATCCATTTCTACTGGGCATATAACACAGGAAGTCATGTTATATTTATGACTTTATTAGGAACCGCCAAACAGTTTTCCAAAGTGGTTGTACCATTCTGTATTACCATCTACATTTATACAACCCACCATACGTGAGTTCTTTCTGCTCCTCATCTTGCCAAAACTTGGTACTATTGTTCTCTGCAACTTACTCATTCTGGTGGGGTGCAATGGTTTTGATATTTTCTTAAACATACTTCTTATTTACTCTTGCTTCATTGATACTGTTTTTCTCCCAATAAATTATTCCTAAAATTGTAATGACTATTGAATTCAGAAATGTTGTGAATTACTATTCAGTCAATAACTTGCTACCAAAGTTCATTTAGTCTTATTTGTCTTCCTTCTGCCTCCATTTCTTTTTTTTTTTTTTCTTTTTTTCAGACGGAGTCTCACTCTTTCACCCAGGCCGGACTGCAGTGGCACTATCTCGGCTCACTGCAAGCTCCGCCTCCTGGGTTCACGCCATTCTCCTGCCTCAGCCTCCCGAGTAGCTGGGACTACAGGCGCCCGCCACCGCGCCCGGCTAATTTTTTGTATTTTTAGTAGAGGCGGGGTTTCACCGTGTTAGCCAGGATGGTCTCGATCTCCTGACCTCGTGATCCACCCGCCTCGGCCTCCCAAAGTGCTGGGATTACAGGCATGAGCCACCTTGCCCGGCCCTGCCTCCATTTCTTAAACACCTCCAGGTAAGAATATTTTAATTCATTTACCACTTTGTTCTTATACAAATAAACAAGTTGCCAATTACAAATCTAGCTACTTTGGAATATCCTTCATCTCATTAATACATTACTACTTCTTGTGTAAGTTTGCTGACAGGATTTTATGTACAATTAAAAAAAAATACATCTTCCCTGTAAAGCCTATTCATGACAATAAATCCTTCAAACAATTCCACTTCTAAAAAAAACTAATTTTTCTGTGTAGTATTCAACAATGTTAAATATTTCCAAAAAAATGCAATGTTTGTGCAGCTAGCTAACCAACACTTATTTTGCCAACTTGTTATTAAAATCTATCCTAACAATCTGTGTAGCTAGGAAGGGAGCCACAGATGTCACATAATCAAGATTTTCCAGATTACTTTTAATTATGGGACTATTTTGCTCAAATGCTGAACTATCAGGATTTCCAGACTACTGAATGCCAGATAAGTAATGGGACTTTATCATTATTCTGATAAGCCTTTGGATAACAAAGTCAGGTAGCGCTAAACACTCTTCCATCTATTATATTACTAAGGCAGCTGCCCAAATGATCCATAAATTACAAATAAACAAGTTGCCAATTACAAATCTAGCTACCTCTATCTGTGTGCCACATCAGACAACGCACAGCATTCAGATCCAATGAACAACCCTTGGCCTGCTAAAAACAATGATAATTAACAGCTGTGGATGAGTGAGTAGTTAGTTATAGATTTCTGAAAAACTAGGAATTGTTCCACACAACAGGAAAGGTGTTTGTTGAATCAAAATCTTGGGAATGGCAGAGATCTTAAAAGAAAATATGCAACCCAGCATGATGGCTCAGGCCCTACATCCCAGCACTTTGGGAGGCTGAGGCAGGAGGATCACTTGAGGCCAGGAGTTTCAGACCAGCCTGGACAACATAGCAAGACTGTTTCCACCCCCACCCCCACCCCGCCTCAGAAAAAGAAATCCAGCACAATCCCATATTTAAATACAGTACTAAACCCATATCTTCCATAAAAGGCAGCATGGTGAAAAGAGAATAAAATTCTGAAATCACGCTGGGTGTGGTGGCTCATGCCTCAGGTGGCTAGTGTCTGCAATCCTAGCACTGTGGGAGGCCAAGGAGGGCTGACCGCTTGAGCCTAGGAGTTCAAAGCCAGCCTGGGCAACATGGCAAAACTCTGTCTCTAGAAAAAATACAAAAAATTAGTCAGAAGTGGTGGGAGGCGGAGGTTGCAGTGAGCCAAGATTGCACCACTGCACTCCAGCCTGGGTGGCAGAGCAAGACCCTGTCTCAAAAAAAAAAAAACAAAAAAGAAAGAAAAAAATGAAATCAGACATCACAGCCCCTGGTTCACTTCTGTACTTCCTTACTAACCAGCACTACGACCTGGGCAAATTACCTAATCTGAGTCTCAACTGCCTCATCTGTAGGGAATTATGCCAATTATACTCCTATCTCATAGAACCACTAGATGAATTATTTTAAGGTACGATATGGATTATTTTAAGATTAAATGAGATAATCCATATAGTGTCTACAACATAAAAAATTTTAGTTCAAATGTCTCCTTTTGCCAGAAAGAATACCGGTCACATACGGAACTTAAGTTACGGCCCTGTGAGGGCCACCTCACTTCTCACCCAAACAAAATTACAAAAATACACGAATTCCCTCTACAACATCTTGGAAATCAAGTCCTGGTCTTTAAACTGGAATACACATGTCCCTAGGGGGTACACAAAGATATGCAAGCAAGGGAATCAACTTCCACGATACTCTCATAAACCTGATTTGTGTGGATAACTAGATGATCAATTTTAAATTTTCAGGCATAAAATTTATTACTTTAGGATGGGTAGGAAAACTACAGCCCTAAACCAGATCTGGTCTGCTACCAATAAAGTTTTATTGGAACACAACTACACACAAATACTTGCATATTATCTACGGCTATTTTCTGTTTTTTGGGGGTTTTTTTTTGAGACAGAGTCTTGCTCTGTCGCCCAGGCTAGAGTGCAGTGGAGCGATCTCAGCAACCTCCACCTCCCGGGTTCAAGCGATTCTCCTGCGTCAGCCTCCCAAGTAGCTGGGACTACAGGTGCCTGCCACCACTCCCAGCTAACTTTTGTATTTTTAGTAGAGACTGGGTCCTGCCTCAGCCTCCCAAATAGCTGGGACTACAGGCGCCCACCGCCACACCCAGCTAAATTTTTTTTTTTTTTTTTTTTTTTTTGAGACATTGTCTCGCTCTGTCGCCCAGGCTGGAGTGCAGTGGCGCAATCTCGGCTCACTGCAAGCTCCACCTCCCGGGTTCACGCCATTCTCTTGCCTCAGCCTCCGGAGTAGCTGCCTCAGCCTCCCAAATAGCTGGGACTACAGGCGCCCACCGCCACACCCAGCTAAATTTTTTTTTTTTTTTTTTTTTGAGACATTGTCTCGCTCTGTCGCCCAGGCTGGAGTGCAGTGGCGCAATCTCGGCTCACTGCAAGCTCCACCTGCCGGGTTCACGCCATTCTCTTGCCTCAGCCTCCGGAGTAGCTGGGACTACAGGCGCCCACCACCACACCTGGCTAATTTTTTTGTATTTTTTAGTAGAGGCGGGGTTTCACTGTGTTAGCCAGGATGGTCTTGATCTCCTGACCTCGTGATCCGCCTGCCTCAGCTTCCCAAAGTGCTGGGATTACAGGCGTGAGCCACCGCACCCGGCCACATATTGTCTATGGCTGTTTTCTCACTACAGTGAGAGTTGAGCAGTAACCACAGAAACCATGTGGCCCATAAAGCCTTTCATCTGGCTTTTCGCAGAAAGTTGACTTTTGCTTTAGGATAAAATTCTGTGGGAAAAGTGGAATGGATACAAGTTCAAAAAGAAAAAGGAAAAATATGTAATGGACAAACTCCCAAAATGATAAAAATGACCAAAACTAACTCAACTAACTATATTAAGAAATTGAATTAGTAAAATCTTCCCAGAGAGAAAAACCCAGGCCCATAGGACTTCACTGGTAAATTCTATGAAACATGTAAGAAATAATACCAATCCTACACAAACTATTTCAGAAAACAGAGGAGGAAGGAACACTTCCCAATTCATTTTATGAGGTCATAATTACTCTGCTACTAAGGCTAAAGATGACATAAAAAAAAGGAAACCTTAGACCAATATCCATCATGAACATAGTCACAAAAATTAACAAAATGTTAGCAAATTGAATCCATCTATATGTAAAAAGTAGTAGATACATTACTAAGCAGGGTTCATTTCACAAATGCAAGATGGGCTTAATATCTGAAAATCAAGTAATGTAATAAGCTATGTTATATATTTCTTACAGTCTTTGTTTCAAAAGTTTAGTTGTATGTTTTTAAAACATCAAATTGATATTGTATTTAGGTAATTTTATATTTATTTTTAAGAGTCAATATTTACTTGTCAGAAATTACATCCAAAACTATTTAAAATTGAATACGTACACTATTTAAATCTACGATGAAAAGTTTCAGGTGCCAACTTAAAAGTATATAAGATCTAACAGATTCCATAGTCTTTTAGACATTCTCAAGAAGAAATGTTTTAAGACCAGTGACCCAGCCTATACCTGAAAGCCTGAAATGACAAGGAGAAAAATAATCATTCATGCCAAAGCAACACCACCATATCTTCAGACTTTTGACTTCTGCCCATAAATTTACTCTTAGCACATCTAGATCTAAACCTAATATTCCAGGTACAAGCCTACCAGTGATGCAACCTTTCTCATTCTAGATTTTGCATTTTCCTAATACAATATACTAATGCAGGTCAGTCACATCAGTTCTCACAGCCTTCTTAACCACACCACTGACTGGTGATTAAAACATCAAATCTTTTTATTATAGAACTCCTGTGAGGTCATATCTCCACCCTCCCCCAATAGGTATAGTTGATTTTTTTTGGACCCAAGCGCAATTTCTCACATTTATACACGCTTCCTTCATTTCATTAAACAGCACTGAACAAATATATTGAGATCTTTTCCCAATCTGGCAATCACCAACCAAATGACTCTTTCTTTACTTCATAAAGGCACCAAATCCAATAAGCAAACCTTCTAGATAAGGTCTCAAATACACGAAGTGTATAAAGAAAGTGATGAAACCCCAGTTCAGATCACCAGAATTCCAGCTGTAAGTAGTGTCCACAAATCAAACCTCTCCATACATAGATTTTCAAACTCATGACTCCATCCAACTACCACAATCTGGCAAATTCCTCCATCTCGCCCATTCAGTTATCATAAGACTTAGTAAGACCAGGCGCGGTGGCTCACACCTGTAATCCCAGCACTTTGGGAGGCTGAGGTGAGTGGATCACCTGAGGTCAGGAGTTCGAGACCAGCCTGGCCAACATGGTGAAACCCCATCTCTACTGAAAATACAAAAATTAGCCAGGCGTGGTGGTGCATGCCTGTAATCCCAGGTACTTGGGAGGCTGAGGCAGGAGAATCGCTTGAACCAGGAGGCAGAGGTTACAGTGAGCAGAGATTGCACCACTGCACTCAGTCCAACCTGGGCAATGGAGTGAGACTCCATCTCAAAAAAAAAAAAAAAAAAAACAACTTCATAAATGCCTTGCTAAAATTCTGACACACTATCATTATGGTCACTACACTCCTTTGAGACATAATTTGGATGTCCTGTCCTGTTGTTCTGGCTGAATTTAGGAGAACTCTAGTAAGCCCTTCTCTGGATAAGAAAAGAAAAATGATACATCTTCCATTTTGTATTAATTACAGAATCTCACAAATGGCAAGGATTTTCAACATTTTCTAATGTTGTTTTTCTTAGAGACAGAGTCTTGCTATGTTGCCCAGGCTGGCCTTAAGCAATCCTCCCACCACTGCACTCAGCCCTAGTCTAATATTTTTCTTTTCTTTTTTTGAGAAGGAGTTTAGCTGTTGTTGCCCAGGCTGGAGTGCAGTAGCACTATCTTGGCTCACTGCAACCTCTCCCTCCCAGGTTCAAGCGTTTCTCCTGCCTCAGCCTCCCAAATAGCTGGGATTACAGGCACCCACCACCACACCCAGCTAAGTTTTGTATTTTTAGTACAGACGGGGTTTCACCACGTTGGCCAGACTGGTCTCCAACTCCTGACCTCAGGTGATCCACCTGCCTCAGCGTCCCAAAGTGCTGGGATTACTGGCGTGAGCCACAGTGCCCGGCCTTAATATTTTTCAAACTATACGTCATGACCTATTAGGGGTCAGACTCAATTTAGTGAGTTGCAACCAATTTTTTTTTAGAGTGCATCTTCTATAGAAAGGGTAAGTAAACTTTTCATTGGTGTGTGTGTCTGTGTACACACTGAGTGTGCAGGGGCATAATAAGTCATGATGTAAAATATATCTAACTGTGGGTCACAGGTCAAAAATTTTGAGACACTTTTCTAGCCCCACAGCCCTAGACCAAGGAGGCTCTACCAAGAAATTGATAATAAACAAAAAGTCATGTTTTTACAACCATTTTTACATCATACAGAGAAACTAGCTAAGAGGATTTTGTGCTCAGTACACGTAATCTACCACTCATTTAAAAAAAAAAAAAAAAGATTAGGATCCATCTGGGTGTCCAGTTGAAATACTAAACTGCTTGGAGACAGCCATTTCTGTTTTGGTGGGGTGAAGACCTGTATCTGAGACAGCAGACTGAAATCGGTTTGGTCTGTGGCGAAGGAAGAGAAGAAAAACCATTCCGGGTCGCGAGTTCCTCATTTGTAACCATAGGAGAATACTGTTGGCTTGGTCAGTTGATTTTCAACTAATCTCCCAATTGAAGAGTTAGGCGAAGCAATTGCTATTGGGAGATTAATTGAAAATCAACTGACCAAGCCAACAAGGGCTATGCCTCCCACTAACCAAAACACTTTAACCACTCAACAAGTCAAGTATTGATAAATACAATCAATATCACACAAAGAGTAATGAAAAGAACCACAGACTTGCATCAAAGGCAGAAATGAATCCAGGGATAACTTCCTGGGATTTGGAAGATGTGACCTGGTAGGTATAAATTTCTCAGGCATCCTCTTTTTCTATCCTCCAGTTCACCTCTGTCCTCAAGCTATCAGTCATGGATGTGGCACTGGCGTTCTTCTCTGCCACCGTATCTCATTATGCAAAGGGAAACTGAGGCACGAAGATACGAGTGAGTGAGCCAAGGAACTGCAGCAGCCACCAACAAGGCTGGACTAAGAGCCCAAGCAGCTAATGCCTCACTCCTCACACAATCCCCATACTATTTAGAATCCTGCAGTCCTCAGCCTTCCACCTCAAACCAAACTCCTGGGGCCGCCCGTAGTACCTGGTCCCCTGCGCACCCGATGAAGCCCCCAGCTCTTGCCTGCCTGCCTCTATAAAGGTCTACGAGGCCTGGAACTCTGAAGCCTAAAGCAACCCCGGCAGCCCCCTCCCACGAGCGTCCACAAACCAGTAGCCTCCCTTCGCTCCCACCTCCGCGCCGACGGGCCTGGAGCTCCTCCGCACACCACACCAAGCCGACCACGCAACACAAGAGGACCCACGGAAAAATTCTCTCCACGCCCACCCCCACAGCTTCGGCCTTCACCACCGCCGCCGCCGCCGGAAGCGCCCCCACGTCTCCACGCCACCACCGTGAGGTCACTTCCGGCGCGACAGCTTGGAATCCAGGGCAGGCAATTGAGGGGGCGTGGCACCCGGGAAATTTAAGAGGTTGGAAGAACGTCCCTTCGGCCATACAGAATTGCGCTTGGGTAGTCATTTTGCGCTCCACGCTTACTTATGTCCTGTGGCGTCTTGGCTGGAATCGGGGCTCTACCCACGACTCCCCAGCCTCGATGCCCAGGCCCCCCTCTTGCAGGCTCGATGAAAAGCACCCGCTTCTCCTCCTGTTCCCCCAGCGCCAATCGCAGAGCTGGAGCGGAGGACTTTCAGGGAGGCCTGGTGACGTGACACCCCCTCCGTGCTAAACCGCAGCTGTGGGACTCAATAAGTGGGACAACCCCCTGATGGATTAAAGAAAACAAGACATTCCTGCCGTGGTCGATCTTCAAAGCGTATCAGCTTCAGCCCATTTAGGAGTTAGAATCAGCCAGTCCGTGCTTGACTGCTTTCCCTTCCCCCATACTCAGTACACAGGAAAGTGCCGCTCTTCTACTCGTGGCATTTTAGAGTCTTGATTTGTGGGGAGAGGGGAAAGCATGCGTTTAGGGCCAAGACAGTGTAATGCGGAGTATTGCACAGCCTTGAAGCCTGACACCTGGTTTGGGAACCCCTACTTTGGCGAATAGCGTAGAGTAGGGTAGCAGTTCCAAACCTAGCTCTACAAAATCAGTTGAAGAACTTTGTAAAATTTACACTTTCTAGGGGACTGCTTCACCTCTCCCCCTCCATCACCAGAGATTCCCTAGGTCAGAAGGGGTCCTTGTCTTTTAAAATTACTGTTATTAATGAACACTTCTAGAGCAGTTTTTGGTTCAGGGCAAAATTGAACAGAAAGTACAGAGTTTCCATATATCCCCTGTACACACAGGCACATACACACACAACTTGTCCTCTTATGGACATCTTGTGCTACAGTGGTACATTTGGTAACAATTGATGACCCAACTTTGACACATCATTATCACCCAGAGTTCATAGTTTACATTAGAGTTTACTCTCAGTGTTGCACATTCTGTGGGTTTTGACAAATATATAATGACATGTATCTACCATTATGGTATCATACACGATAGTTTCACTGCCCTGAAAATCCCCTGTCCTCTGCCTATTCATCCTCCTCAGTACCCTAACCACTGGCAACCACTGCTCCTTTTACTGTCTCCATAGTTTTGCCTTTTCCAGAATCCCATATAGTTGGAATCATACAGTATGCAGGCTCTTCACATCAGCTTCTTTCACTTATGCTCTTAAAGTTCTTCCATGTCTTCTCATGGCTTGATAGCTCATTTCTTTTTTGTGCTGAATAATAATATTCCATCGTCTGGATGTGCCGCGGTTTATCCATTCACCTACTGAAAGACATCTTGGTGGCTTCCAAGTTTGGGTAACTATGAATAAAGCTGCTATACATCATGTGCAGATTTTTGTGTAGACATGAGTTTTCAGTTCATCTGGGTAAATACCAAGGAGTGCAACTGCTGAATTGGATGGTATATTTAGTTTTGGGAGAAACTATCAAACTGTCTTTCAAAGTGGCTGCATCATTTTGCATTCCCACAGCAGTGAATGAGGGTTTCTGTTGCTCCACATCCTTGTCAGCATTTTGTGGTGTCAGTATTTTGGATTTTTGCCGTTCAAGTTAGTGTGTAGTAGTATCTTATTGTTTTAATATGCAATTCCCTAATGACATATGATATTGAATATCTTTTCATATACTTACTTGCCATGTGTATATCTTCTTTGATGAAGTGTTTGTTCAGATATTTTGCCCGTTTTTACATTGTGTTATTTTCTTGTTGCGATTTAAGAGTTCTGGGTATATTGTAGTTAACAGTCCTTTATCAGATGCATCTTTTATAATATTTTCTCCTAGTCTGTGGCTTGTCTTCTCATTCTTCTTTTGAAGAGCAGAAGTTTTAAATTTTAATGAAGTCCAGCTTATCAATTATATTTTTCACAGATTATGCTATTGGTATTGCCCTAAAGTCATTGCCATTCCCAAGATCAGTTAGGTTTTCTCCTAACCCAGGTTAGGTTAGGTTGTCTTCCAGGAGTTTTATAGTGTTCCATTTTACAGTTAGGTCTACAATCCATTCTGAGTTAATTTTTATGAAGGGTGCAAGGACTTTGTCTAGATAATTTTTTTTTTTTGAGACAGAGTCTCACTCTGTCGCCCAGGCTGGAGTGCGGTGGCACGATCTCAGCTCACTTCAATGTCTGCCTCCTGGGTTCAAGTGATTCTCCTGTCTCAGCCTCCCAAGTAGCTGGGATTACAGGCACCCACCACTACGCCTGGCTAATTTTTGTATTTTTAGCAGAGACAAGGTTTCACCATGTTGGCCAGTCTGGTCTCGAACTCCTGACCTCACTTGAGAGGACCTCGGCCTCTCAAAGTGCTGAGATTACAGGCGTGAGCCACCGCACCCAGCCTGATACATTTTTTATGTGTGTATTCCAGCATAATTTGTTGAAAAACCTGTCTTTGCTCCATTATATTGCTTTAACTCCTCTGTCAAAGATTAATTGACTATATTTATGTGGGTATACTTCTGGATTGTTTATTCTTTCACCAATACCACATTGTCATTATTACTGTAGTTTATAGTAAGTCTTGAAGTTGAGTAGTATCAGTCCTCCAACTTTGTTCTCCTTTAATAGTGAGCTGGCTCTTCTAGGTCTTTTGTCTCTCCATATCAATTTTACAATCAGTTTGTTGACATCCACAAAAATAATATGCTGATACTTGGATTGGGATTGCGTTGAATCTATAGATCAGGTTTGGAAGAACAGACATTTTGACTGTATTTTCTTTCTATCTGTGAACATGAAATATTTCTCAATTTATGTAATTCTTTGATATCTTTGATCAGAATTTTGTAGTTTTACTCATATAGCTCTTGTATATGTTTTGCTGTATAGATTTATGCCCTGATAACTTTTTTTTTTTTTTTTTGAGACAGAGTTTCACTCTTGTTGCCCAGGCTGGAGTGCAGTGGCACGATCTCGGCTCACCGCAACCTGTGCCTCCTGGATTCAAGCGATTCTCCTGCCTCAGCCTCCCGAGTACCTGGTATTACAGGCATGCACCACCATGCCCAGCTAATTTTGTATTTTTAGTAGAGATGGGGCTTCTCCATGTTGGTCAGGCTGGTCTTGAACTCCCGACCTCAGGTGACCTGCCCGCCTCAGCCTCCCAAAGTGCTGGGATTACAAGCATGAGCCACCGTGCCCAGCCTACCTTTTGTTTCTCTAAATCTGCTCTTTCTGAAGTTAGTATACCTACTCCTGCTTTCTTTTGATTAGTGTTATCAATGATATATCCTTCTCCATCACTTTACTTTTAATCTATGTATGTCTTTATATTTAAAATGTGTTTCTTGTAGACAACATATAGTTGGGTCTTGTTTTTCATCCATACTGAGAACCTCTGTCTTTTAATTGGTGTATTGAGACCACTGATGCTTAAAGTAATTAATGATATAGTTGAATTAATGTCTACTATATTTGTTACTTTTTTTTTCATTTTTTGTTGTTACTGTTTGTTTTTTGAGACACAGTCTCACTCTGTTACCCAGGCTAGAGTGCAGTGGCATGATCTCAGCTCACCACAACCTCCATCTCCTGAGTTCAAACGATTCTCCTGCCTCAGCCTCCCGAGTAGCTGAGATGACATGCACATGCCACCACAACTGGCTAATTTTTGTATTTTTAGTAGAAATAGGGTTTCACCATATTGGCCAGGGTGGTCTTGAACTCCTGACATCAAGTGATCCACCAGTCTTGGCCTCCCAAAGTGCTAGGATTACAGGTGTGAGCCACCACACCAGGCCCTTTGTGTGTGTGTGTGTGTGTGTGTGTGTGTGTGTGTGTGAGAGTTGGAGTTTCACCCTGTTACCCAGGCTAGGGTACAGTGGTATGATTGTGGCTCACTGCAGCCTTAAAATCCTGGGCTCAAGCAACCCTCCCACTTCCCAAGTGGTGGTACTATAGGTGCCCACCACCACACCTGGCTAAGCTTTTTTTTTTTTTTTTTTTTTCTGAGACGGAGTCTCGCTCTGTCACCCAGGCTGGAGTGCAGTGGTGCCATCTCTACGAAGTGAAACCCCGTCTCGATGCAAGCTCTGCCTCCCGGGTTCATGCCATTCTCCTGCCTCAGCCTGCCGAGTAGCTGGAACTACAGGTGGGCGCCACCATGTCCGGCTAATTTTTTGTATTTTTAGTAGAGACGGGGTTTCAACGTGTTAGCCAGGACGGTCTCGATCTCCTGACCTCGTGATCTGCCCGCCTCAGCCTCCCAAAGTGCTGGGATTACAGGCGTGAGCCACTGCACCCAGCCTGCTAAGCTTTTTTATTTGTTTGTTTGTTTTGTAGAGACAGAGTCTCACTATGTTGCCCAGGCTGCTTTTCAATTCTTGGTGTTAAGTGATCCTCCTGCCTCAGCCTCCAAAAGTATTGAAATTGCGGTGTGAGGCATGGCACCTGGCCTTGTTACTATTTTCTATTTGTCACCCTTATTTTTTATCTATATTTGTCTTCTACACATTTTCTGCCTTTGGTGTGTGTGTGTGTATGGGTGTTTGAGATGGAGTCTTGCTCTGTTGCCCAGGCTGGAGTGCAGAGGCATAATCTCGGTTCACTGCAACCTCTGCCTCCCAGGTTCAAGCGATTCTCCTGCCTCAGCCTCCCAAGCAGCTGGGACTACAGGCATGCGCCACCACACCTGGCTAATTTTTGTATTTTTAGTAGAGATGGGATTTTGCCATGTTGGCCAGGCTAGTCTCAAACTCCTGACCTCAGGTGATCCACCCGCTTCAGCCTCCTAAATTGCTGGGATTACAGGCATGAGCCACCACACCCGGCCACCTTTTGGGGTTTTAATTAAGAATTTTATATGATTCTCTTTTCTGACCTTTATTAACATACCAGTTATTCTTTTTGTTTTGTTTTGTTTTTGTTTTAGTGGTTGCCCAAGAATTTGCAAATATGCAATTTACATTTTCAAATAATCCAATTCAACTTTCAAATAACACTATACTACCTCATGGACAGTGCAGATACCTTATAATAACAAAATATTCCTAATTCTTCCGTCTTGTCCCTGCTATCATTGTTGTCATTCATGCTACTTATACATAAGCATATATATTAACTTTACCAGGGTTTCTTAGTTTTCACCTTAGGTAGGATAGGATGGCTAAAGAGGCTAAAGTTGGGTATTTTTCTTTCCACAGCAAGGTTAGGCTTTAATAAAATCCCAGTAGGTTAGGCTCCTACCACTTCAGGCCTTACTCCCAGAGACTCTGATTGGCCTAGTCTGGGGTACAAGCCAGGGATCTGTATTTTAAAAAGCTCCTCAGATTAGCTGGGTGTGGGGGCTCACATCTGTAGTCCCAGCTACTTGGGGGACTGAGGCAGGAAGATAGCTTTAGCACAGGAGACAGAGGTTGCAGTGAGCTGTAATCATGCCACTGCACTCCAGCCTTGGCAACAGAGTGAGACCCTGTCTTAAAAAAAAAAAAAAGAGCTCCTCAGAGATTTCAGATGCTTGTGGCCAGAAGCAGAAGACCACACTTTTGGAGCTGCACCAAGCTCTTTGCTTAACATTACAAGGGAAAGCCTCATATCACCACCATTCCCTCCTCAAGACTCTCAATACCACCCCATGCCCCATTCACGCACAAAAATCTGGAGTTTCATTGCTCCAATGTCTAATTTGGTTCTTTCCCTCCCCACTTTTTTCCCTGGGCTCTTATCACTCCCACTCTAATGCATATCTAGTTTTACACAAGAGGATGTTTTCGCAACAGAATCTAGAACTTGGGGTGTTTGTTAATTATACAACAAATTCAAATTAAAGATCAACATCATACAGAATTAGGGACACGTGGGTCATGCTATGACATTTTCCAGATACCTGTCTTTTCTACAATCACCAGCAATAGTGTGTTAAAATTGAATACAAGTTGGGACAAGAAATATACATCACATGCCTGGAATATCTTGTCATACAAGACAGCAAAGAAACCATCACACTACAAGATTTTTGTCAAGAGCTCACTGCAACCTCCGCCTCCCAGGTTCAAGTGATTCTCCCACCTCAGCCTCCCAAGTAGCTGGGACTACAGGCACACGCCATCACGCCCGGCTAATTTTTGTATTTTTTCGTAGAGACAGGCTTTCACCATGTTGGCCAGGCTGGTCTCAACCTCCTGACCTCAAGCGATCCAACATCCACTGGGATTACAGGCGTGAGCCACCTCGCACAGCCTGTGTAATTCTATTTATATGACATTCTGGAAAGGGCAAAACTATAGGAACAGAAAACATCGGTGTTTGCCTGGGGTAGGAAATGGGAGGGTATGACTATAAAGGATTTGGTAAGAGGGTTGGAGGAGTGGTAGAACTAAATCTTGATTATATGCATTTATAAAACTCATGGAAATGTATACCTGGAAGAATAGATCTGGAGCTCAGGAAAGAAGAGGTTTGGAAGTCAATTACCAGGCAATAATTAAAGTCCCAATAATGGGCACTATAGTCCAGGGATAGCATATAGCATGAGAAGAGTCAACAGCTAAGGACAGAACCCTGAGGAACACCGACATTTAAGGGATACGCACAGGACGAGGTCTATTCAAGGGCAACCGAGAAGCAGCAGCTAGGAACATAGAAGAAAATACAGCAGTGGGTGATGCCAAAGAGACCAAGAGGATCTTTAAGAGAAGTCAGCAGTGCTTAATATTCCAAAGAGCTCAAATCAGAGGAAGACTGAAAATGTACATTAGATTTAGCAACTAGGAGGTCCTTGGTGATTTTGACGAGGTTTTAAATCAGAGTAAAGGCCCCAGAAGTCAAATGCCAGTGGTTTGAGGAGAGAATGGTAAGCAAGTGGAAGCACTGAGTGCAGTGGCTCACGCCTGTAATCCCAGCATTTTGGGAGGCCAAGGCAGGTGGATCACCTGAGGTCAGGAGTTTGAGACTAGCCTGGCCAACATGGTGAAACCCCATATCTACTAAAAATACAAAAATTAGCCAGGCGTGGCGGCATGCACCTGTAGTCCCAGCTACTTGGGAGGCTGAGACAGGAGAATCACTTGAACCTGGAAGGCAGAGGTTGCAGTGAACCGAGATTATGCCACTGCACTCCAGCCTGGGCGACAGAGCAAGACTCCATCTCAAAAAAAAAAAGTAATTATCTACTTCACCCCATGTGTATAGCTGAAAGCTTAGCAAGTTAATGCTGAATCTGACATTAGAACTCAGGTCTCTTATTACATATATGTAGGGGAAACATATGTTCCAGTTTGGACGGAATAGTCCCCGTTCATGCCTGTTACCTTATTGTAATTATTAATACCACATGCTTTTATTCTCAAATACATTGAGAAAAATTTGATTAAAGGTGATAACTTTCTATAGTCAGCCTACTTATATGGCATAGGCTTTGAGGCTAGGCAAACATTCTTGGTTGCTTAAGATCATTTTTCTTTTATATTATCTCAAAGATTTAAGTCTCTTACATTCTGAAATGTCACTTTATAAATGAAGTAATGCACATACATAAAAGCAGGCCCCAGACTATAAAGTTCTAAACAAAGGTTAGGATTAAAAAGAATAATAACCTTTTAGTCAACAGTTTCTTAAATATGATACCAAAAGCACAAGCAAAGCAAGAGAAAAATAAACTGTACTTCATCAAAATTAAAAACTTTTGTGCATTAAGAGATATATCAAGAAAGTGAAAAGACAACCTACGGGATGGTAGAAAATATTTACAAATAATATATCTGATAACGGTCTGGTATTCAGAATATGTAAAGAACTTTCTTTTGGTCAATAAAGGGTTTAAAAAATAAAAACAAGAAATAACAAAAAAGAACTCTCAACAACAAAAAGATAAACAACTCAATCTTAAAATGAGCAAAGTATTTAATAGACATGTCTCCAAAGAAGATACATGAATGGCCAACAAGTACATAAAATGACACTCAACATCAGTAGTCATTAGGGAAATGAAAATGAAAACCACAATGAAGCCAGACACTGTGGCTCATGTCTGTAATCCCAGCACTTAGAGAGGATGAGGCAGGAGGATGGCTTAAAGCCAGAAGTTCAAGGCCAGCCTGGGCAACAAAGTGAGACCCTGTCTCTACAGAAACTTAAAAAATTGGCCTGTGGGCCAAGTGGGGTGGCTCATGCCTGTAATCCCAGCAATTTGGGAGGCTGAGGCAGGCGGATCACTTGGGGTCAGGAGTTGAAGACCAGCCTGGCCAACATGGTGAAACCCCATCCCTACTAAAAATACAAAAATTTGCTGGGCATGGTGGCACGTGCCTGTATTCCCAGCTACTCGGGAGGCTGAGGCACGAGAATCGCTTGAACCTGGAAGGCAGAGATTACAGTGAGCCGAGATCATGCCACTGCCCTCCAGCCTGGGCAACAGAGCGAGACTTTGTCTCAAAAAAAAAATTTTTATCCTGTGCAGTGATGTGCGCCTATAGGCCCACTTACTTGGGAAGCTGAGGCAGGAAGATCCCTTGAACCCAAGAGTTCAAGGTTGCAGTGAACTATGTTTATGCCACTGCCCTCCAGCCTGGGTGACAGAGGGAGACCCAGTCTCTAAAATGAAACACAGCCAAAAAAAAAAAAATCCCAAAACAATGAGATACTACTTTACACCCATTAGGATGGCTATAATTTTTAAAAAGGAAAATAAATGTTGGCAAAACTGTGGAGAAATTGGAACCCTTGAATATTGCTGGTGGAAATGGAAAATGGGATAGCCACTATAGAAAACAGTTTGAGAGTTCCTCAATAAGTTAAATGTAGACTTATTATGTGACCCAGCTATTCCGCTTCTAAGCATACATCTAACAGAATTGAAAACAAGTGTTCAAATAAAAACTTATACATGAATGTGTATACAAAATGTGGTCTCGCCATATAATGAAATTATTCAGTCATGAAAAGGAATGAGGCTGGGCGCAGTGGCTCACGCCTGTAATCCCAGCACTTTGGGAGGCTGAGGCGGGCAGATTGCCTAAGGTCAGGAGTTCGAGACCAGCCTGGTCAACATGGCAAAACCCCATCTCTACTAAAAATACAAAAATTAGCCGGGCATGGTGGCGCATGCCCATAGTCCCAGCTACTCAGGGGCCGAGGCAGGAGAATCACTTGAACCCCCAAGGTGGAGGTTGCAGTGAGCCAAGATCGCACGACTGCACTCCAGCCTGGGTGATAGAGCAAGACTCTGTCTCAAAATAAAATTAAAAAAAGAAGGGAATGAAGTACTGCTACATGGTAAAACATGGATGAACCTTGAAAACATTATGCTAACTGAAAGAAGCCAGTCACAAAAGACCACATATTGTATGATTCCATTTATATAAGATATTCAGAATAGGCAAATCTATAGAGATCCCATTAAGCAGTCACTTCCTGTTCCCCCTTCCCCTTAGATCCTGGGAACCACTACTTTACTTTCTGTCTCTGTTTATCCATTCATCTGTTGATGGACATTTAATTTGTTTTCATCTTTGCCTATTGCGTACAAAATTTTCTTTCAGCATATGCTTTCCATTCTCTTGGTATATACCTAGAAGTGAAATTGCTGGGTCATATGGTAATTCTACGTTTAACTTTTTGAGAAACTGCCCAGTGTTTTCCACAATGGCTACATCATTTTACATTCCTACCAGCAATGCATGAAGATTCAATTTTCTCCACATTCAGCATTTATTTTCATCTTTTTAAATTATAGCTATCCAAAGGGGTGTGAAGTGGTATCACATTGTGGTTTTCATTTGCTTTTTAATTTTCTTTTTTTGAGACAGAGTCTTGCTCTGTTGCCCAGATTTCGGCTCATTGCAACCTCCACCTCCCAGATTCAAGTGATTCTCCTGCCTCAGCCTCCCAAGTAGCTGGGATTACAGGCGCCCGCCACCACACCCAGCTAATTTTTGTATTTTTAGTAGAGACGGGGTTTCACCATCTTGTCCAGGCTGGTCTCAAACTCCTGACCTCATGATCCACCTGCCTCGGCCTCCCAAAGTGCTGGGATTACAGGCGTGAGCCACTGCACCCCGCCTTCATTTTCTTAATGATTAATGGCAAGTATCTTTTCATGTGCTCTTTGGCCATATCTTCTTTGGAGACATGTTTATCAAGTTATTTGCTCATTTTAAATTGGGTTGTTTGTCTTCTTGTTATTGAGTTGGGTTTTTGTTTTGTTTTTTGAAACAAGGTCTTGCTCTGTCCCTCAGGCTGGAGTGCAGTGGCTCGATCTCGGCTCACTGCAGCCTTGACCTTTGGGGCTCAAGAGATCCTCCCACCTCAGCCTCCCGAGTAGCTGGGACTACAGGCAGGTGTCACCATGCCTGGATAATTTTTGTAGTTTTTGTAGAGATGGGGTTTCGTTATGTTGCCCAGGTTGGTCTTGAACTCCTGGGCTCAAGCTATCTGTCTACCATGGCCTCCCAAATTGCTGGGATTAGAGGTGTGAGCCACTTCGCCAAGCCTGTTTTGCCGGGGAGTGGGGAATGATGATGAAAACATTCTGGAATCAAATAGTGCTGATGGCTGCATGACATTGTGAATATACTAAAAATCATGGAATTGTACACTTTAAAATGGTTAAAAGGGTGGATTTTATGTTATGTGAATTTTACTTCAATAAAGAAAAATTTAAAGAATAATATACTTAATGAACAATGAATACTCAGTTCTTTTTTTAAAAATGTTAGTTCTGCAGCCAGGTGCACTCGTTCACATCTCTAATCCCAGCACTTTAGGAGACCGAGGCAGGAGGATTGCTTGAGGCCAGGAGTTTGAGACCAGCCTGGGCAACAAAGCAAGACCCTATCTCTAAAAAAAAAAAAAATTTTTTTTAATTAGCCAGACATGATGACATGTGCCGGTAGTCCCAGCTACTCAGGAGGCTAAGGTGAGAAGATTGCTTGAGCCTAGGAGGTCAAGATTACAGTGAGCTATGATATGGCCACTGCACTATAGCTTGGGCAACAGAGTAAGATCCTGTCTCTAAATAATAATAATAATGTTATCTCATTGTTAGCATTATTATTGCAATTATTTTTGTTTGCAAGGCCGGAAACTCTCTTCACCATTCATCAATTTTTGTCATGGAAGACAATGGTGAAATGGGATTCATCTCATAGAAACTTGTGTCACCATCAAACTTGTTGCAATTTCCCCATTCTATTAATCAAGAACTCCCCAAGTAAATGAATCCAGATTTGCTAGCTGGTAGCTTTGTGTTTTGGCTGCAATCATCTGAAAATAGCTTTCCCTTTCGACCTCATTTTGTTGAGATCAGTTTAGGCGTGAAACAGTAGTCAGGTGCAGTAAGTGGGGATCCTGAATCCCAGCAGATGAGGCTGGATGAGGACCTGACCTCAAGGATTCTTGTTTGTTTCCTCCACCCATCCACAACAGCACACCTCTCTCCCTTATGCCCTCCCTCCTGCTGCACCCTTCCCACAACATCCCGTATTCCTTGCTTCTTCCTTGGCCTGCTTTCTCATGCTCCATTCTTTATGTCTAAACTAGAGATAATTCTCTTAATTAAAACTGGAGCAGGGATGGATATTGAACATAAAGAACGGGGTGGGGAGGGAGAGTGGGCTGGTGCGGTGGCTCATGCCTGTAACCCAGCACTTCAGGATGCCGAGGCAGGCGGATCACTTGAGCTCAGCAGTTTGAGACCAGCCTGGGCAACATAGCAAGACCCCATCTCTACAAAAAATACAAAAGTTAGCCAGACGTGGTGGCATGCACCTGTAGTCCCAGCTACTTGGGAGGCTGAGTTGGGAGGGTTGCTTGAGCCCAGGAGGTCGAGGTTGCAGTGAACCGAAATCATGCCACTGCATTCCAACCTGGGTGACAGAGCAAGACACTATCTCAAAAAAAAAAATTAAAAAGTAAGTAAAAAAAAGAACAAGGGGGAATCCAGAACGATGCTAGCTAATAGAGGCATGTGTGTTGCCTATTTGAAAAGACATATGAGGCTGGGTGCAGTGGCTCATACTTCTAATCCTAGCACTTTGGGAGGCTGAGGCGGGCGGATCACCTGAGGTCAGGAGTTTGAGACCAGCCTGGCCAACATGGTGAAAACCCATCTCTACTAAAAATACAAAAATTAGCCTGGCATGGTAGCGCGCACCTCAGGAGGCTGAGGCAGAAGAATTGCTTGAACCCAGGAGGCGGAGGTTGCGGTGAACGGAGATCGCGCCGTTGCACTCCAGCCTGGACAACAAGAGCGAAACTCCATCTCAAAAAAAAAAAAAAAAAAAAAAAAAAGACATCTGAGAAGAGAACAGACAGCTAGCTGTCACTGCTGTGGCAGCAGCCCTGCCTCAGGTGTGTGGCCCCTCCCAGCTCCAGCCGCTTGACCTCTGCTGTCTGCCCTCTCCCATTCCCCTCCTGGGATATACACTTAGCGAACAACTGGCTCAGCAACAATTAGCCTTTTCAGAACTGCCAGTGAGTTGCCACTTCTTACTCCTGTGCTGGGGCTTTTAACAGTTTCAGGAGTGCCAGCTTCCCCATCTCCTCTCAGCTTCACAGGCAAGCCTGAGGGGCTGCATGAAGACAAGTGGCTCCTGGTTTTCCTTACCTGGACCTGCAAGCCAACTATTAAAGTATTCAGGAGAGATGATCTTGCTGTGCAGGCACAGAACTGGACCCGACACAAGACGGTGGAGGAGAGGGGGTGGGTTGGGGAAGCTTCCGGGGCCATCGTGGGAAATAGCACAGAGCATGGGCTCCCTTCTAGATTCCGTGTATTCCTGGGGACCTAGAAGCCAGGTGTCCTCCCCAAGCATCACAACGGTTAGACCACTGTGCAGGGTGTTTAGGAGTCCAGGGCACTTCCGTGTGTTACCCACAACCCAAATGGATGAAAATTGGAAGGTGTATACTTCTTTGCTGCCTTGTTCTCTGAGGGACCCCTCTGCCTCCACTACCACACACTTTGGTCTTACATCCTGAAATATCTGACATCTGACATTCCCCCTGCAAGAGAAGTACAGAGAAAAGTGGAAAGTGAATGAATTATTTTGTATGCTGGGTAAAAGCATTTAAACAAACTGTGATTAAACCCAAAAATGTTTCACAAGACCTGCTTCACAATTTTTCTGCATTTAAAACAAAGTAGATGAAGTCTTCTTATGACTCAATCTTCATAAGACTCACTCTTCACAGATCCCACCAGGAGGTGCTCTGGAAAGTTTCGACATGGAGATTGACATCTTTATTCATTCCTAATCCAGTCCTTGAAAAGAGTAAACAGAGATATGAACGGGAGACAAATACATTTATCCAGGGAGGCAAAACAGTATTCTCAAAGTCACCCAATAAACTAAGACAGTTTCTAGTGAAGAACTGATTCATCAACAAGTCTTTTCTTCTTCTCCTTCTCCTTCTCTTTTCTTCTTTCTTTTTTAAGACAGGGTTTTGCTCTGTTGCCCAGGTGGGAGTGCAGTCATGATCATGGATTATTGCAGACTTGACCTCCCAAGCTCAAGTGATCCTCCTGCCTCATTTTTTTATTTTTATATTTTTGTAGAGATAATCTCACTATGTTGCCCAGGGAGTCTCACTATGTTGCCCAGGCTGGTCTCAAACTCCTGGGCTCAAGTAGTTCTCCAGCCTCAGCCTCCCAAAGTGCTGCGATTACAAGCATGAGCCATCACACCCAGCAATCAACAAGTCTTTATGTAATGCCCAACATGTGCTCAGTCCCAGTGCTAGAAGCTGGGATGGAGGCAACAAAGAAATTGACCTGCCCCGTTTAAGTGTCATGTATGGTTCAAAAATTGTATGAACCATACATATTCAAACCATACATGGTTCAAAAATTAAATTAAAAAAAAAAAACTGACGTGCCCTGAAGAAGCTTATGGCTCATCCAGGGAAACCAAATTAACACAGGGTATCAATTGTCCATTGCTTTGTAACAACTAACCCAAAATTTAGTGGCTTAAAATAACAACCACGTACTGAGCTCGCTAGTCTGTGGTTTAGGTGGGTATACTGCTGATTGGGCTGGGCCTGGCTGATCTTGGCTGTACTCACTCAAGGAAGTTGGCTAGAGTCTGGCTGGTCTATGGTGGCCTCAACCAGGGCAATTCCTCTCTGTTTCATATGGTCTTTTATCTTCCAGCAGGCTCCCTGGGTTTGTTGTTGTGGTCATGGCAGGATTCCAAGAGAGAGTAAAGGTGGACGAGGTCTCTTAAGACCTGGCCTCAAAACTAGCATGCCATCACCTCCAATGCATTGGACTGATCAAAGTAAGTCACCAGGCCAGCCCAGATTCAGGGAGGGGGAAAACAGACCATACATTTTCACAGGAGGAGATGTAAAGTCACTTTGTAAAGGGAATAAATACAGGAAGGAAATAAAACTGGGCCACAATGACACGGGAAGTAACAAGAAAAACCAGCAAGCGGCTAAAGGCCACTCTGTGCTGGGAAGAAGTTGACCAGGTCCCAGGGCTAGAACCCAGGCCAGGCTTCTTGTCATAAGTCAGGGTAGCAAACCACTCATACTTTTCCCAGTCCCTCATGGAAATAGTTAACATTTGTTGTAGGCTGTCAGCCAGTGTCAGTTTCAAGAAGGCTTTTAAAGGTGGGTGGTGCTGGAGGTGGTGCCCAGGCTCGGAATGGGAGATCCAGCATCTCCATCAGAACTCTCTGTGTCCTTCGCTCCTTAAACAAGCTAGATAGTCACTCCTGTGACCCCCATTTTCCAGATGAAATTGAGGCCCTGTATGGAAGCTGCCAAACTGTTTTTGAGTCACTGAGGAACCCCTTAGATACTCTCTCCTCGGTGGAGACCTATGGACTTCCTGGATTAACCATAGCAGCCTATGCAGCCTGGTCTCACATTGACTCTTCTTCTTCCTGTCATCCTTTGGCTATGATTTGGCTAGGAATGTATACAGATTTATTCTGATGGAGCAGGCTTTTAGTAAATAAACAAATGAGGAAAATGGGTGCATTTTCTGCCCTTCAAACTGTGTGGCATCTCACAAAGCAAAATATGAAGTCACTTTGGATTGTTTTGTTTACTGTCCAGTGTTTGACATTATTATGTTTAATAAAATGTAATACTCCATGATTTGCACTATTGAGAAGGGAGGGGAGGTGATAAGGGCAAATACATACACTTTTTTTTTTTTTTGTCGCCCAGGCTAGACTGCAGTGGTGCAATCTCAGCTCACTGCAACCTCCGCATCCTGGGTTCACGCGATTCTTCTGCCTCAGCCTCCCAAGTAGCTGAGACTACAGGCGCCCACCACCACGCCTGGCTAATTTTTGTATTTTTAGTAGAGACGGGGTTTCACCATGTTGGCCAGGCTGGTCTCGAACTCCTGACCTCAAGTGATCCACCTGCCTCGGCCTCCCAAAGTGCTGGGATTACAGGCATGAGCCACTACACCTGGCCAGGTCTACATTTTTCCATGTCCTCAGCCTCTTCACCAACCTGCCTCCTCACCCCTCGTCTAAGTCTGCTTTCCATTCAGAGCCTCACTCCAGGCCCACTTCATTTGTGAGGCCCTCTTGGTGGACTCCTCTGTGCTTGCGGCCCTAGACGCACAGCCCGCTCCCCTTTCACTCACTGACACCTGCTGCTTGGTTATCCTTGCGTGAGTGTGAATTGTAACTACAAGGAAACAACACAGTATTTTTAATGCACAAAGAGGACTTATTAGTCCAAGAGGGTCCAAATCAATAGGCTTGTTATATGTCTTGGATTTACTAAGCCTTGAATTTACTAAGGATACCTCTGGAACTGCTCTTCAAGAATGGATTTCTGAGCCACACAAGCATATCACTTATACCTCAGGCTTTAACTCCACAGACTTTCCGTAATGTTTATCCAACTTATTCACCTACTTGATTACAAATATTTTAGGGCCAGGCGCAGTGGCTCAAGCCTATAATCCCAGAGCTTTGGGAGGCCAAGGCGGGAGGATTACATGAGCCCAGGAGTTCAAGATTAGCTTGGGCAACATTTCAAGACCCTGTTTCTACAAAAAATTTAGTTAGCTGGGCGTGGTGGCTTGCACCTGTAGTCTCAGCTACTCAGGGGGCTAAGGTGGGAGGATTGCTTAGTCCAGGAGTTTGAGACTGCAGTGGAGCTATGATTGCGCCTCTGTACTCCAGCCTGGGCGAGAGAGTGAGGCCCTGGCTCTAAAAAAAATTAAAAATTTAAATTAAATGTGACATAACCAGTTGACACAGGAAGCAAAAAAAAGAGAAAAAAAAATTTTTTTTTTTTTGAGATGGAGTTTCACTCTTGTTGCCCAGGCTGGAGTGCAAAGGCATAATCTCAGCTCACTGCAACCTCTGCCTCCCAGGTTCAAGTGATTCTCCTGTCTCAGCTTCCCGAGTAGCTGGCATTACAGGCGCCTGCCACCACGCATGACTAATTTTTGTATTTTTAGTAGAGACGGTTTCACCATGTTGGCCAGGCTGGTCTCGAACTCCTGACCTCAAGTGATCTCAGCCTCCCAAAGTGCTGGGATTACAGGCATGAGCCACTGCGCCCAGCTGGAATATTTTTAAGAGATGCTTCTTTCTAATCTATTTGGTTCTTTTTAGGTATAGTTCATATAGGACAGGTAGAATAAATTCTTGATTTTTTTTGAGACAGAGTCTTGCTATATTGTCCAGGCTGGAGTGCACTGGTGTGATCTCAGCTTCCTATAACCTCCACCTCCTGGGTTCAAGCGATTCTCGTGCCTCAGCCTCTTGAGTAGCTGGTATTACAGGCGTGTGCCACCACGCCCAGCTAATTTTTGTATTTTTATTAGAGACAGGGTTTCACCGTGTTGGTCAGGCTGGTCTCAAACTCCTGGCCTCAAGTGATCCACCCGCCTCAGCCTCCCAAAGTGCTGGGATTACAGGCGTGAGCCACTGCGCCAGGCCTTTTTTCTACCATTTAAACCATTTTGAACTGCATAAGTCATTGGTTTTTAGTATATTCACAAAGTTGTTCAACCATCACCACTATCTAATTCTAGAATATTTCCATCGCCCCTAAGTAAACTCAGCATCTCCCAATTCCCCCTGCTCCATATTCCCTGGCAACCGCTCATCTACTTTCTGTCCCTATAAATTTACCTATTCTGGACTTTTCATACACATGGAGTCATACAGTACACGGCCTTTTGTGTCTGGCTTCTTTCACATAGCATGCTTTCATGGCTTGTTTATGTATATAGCATAAATGCAAGTTATTGTTTAAGTAGAAAATATAAATCAATACAGGAATGATTGAGCACCAAATTTCTCTTCCCCCCTGGCCGCCGCCGCACAAAGCAGGTTGCTGCAGCTGACTTCAGCTTTGTTGTTCCTTGCAGTAGCCTGAAGCTCCTGGTGAGCGGGAGCCACGGTGCATGAACAGCAACTGCTGGCCACTGCGCAATGCTTCAGGAAGAAAGCTGGTCTGGGGTGGGGTAGGGAGGTCACATTCCAAGGTGTGTCTCCCTTCAGCCCCTGGCTATGTGTCAGAACAGCTCCTGGCTATGTGGGTTCAGCCTCTGCTATACTTGGCATCACCACCACTCTGCCATCTCAGATGGACAGGGGCTTTCAGCATTGAGATGTGGGTTCTAATGTGATTGCAGAACCTAAGCCAGGGCATGAAGAGTGAGCAGCAGATTACAACTGCTGAGCTGAGAACCCCTCTCCCCACAAAACTGTGACCAGAGCCTACCCGCTTGGACTTCAGCATCTAATGCTATCAGTCCCAAGTGAGAGACTGTCTCTCATCCTTCAAGGAAGGCTTGACTCAGATAGCCTCAAGACCTGAAGCCAGGCGTGGTGGCTCACGCCCATAATCCCAGCACTTTGGGAGGCTGAGGTGGGCGGATCACGAGGTCAGGAGATCGAGACCATCCTGGCTAACATGGTGAAATCCCGTCTCTATTAAAAATACAAAAAAATTAGCCGGGTGTGGTGGCAGGCGCCTGTAGTTCCAGCTACTTGGGAGGCTGAGGCAGGAGAATGGTGTGAATGCCGGAGGCGGAGCTTGCAGTGAGCCGAGATCATGCCACTGCACTCCAGCCTGGGTGACAGAGTGAGACTCCGTCTCAAAAAAAAAAGACCTGGAAATCTCCCGGTGCCCACTCCCCTACCCAGCCTCTGGACCCCACCTCCCGTATGCATCTGTCTGGTAGAGCTCTGACCACAATGAATTGAATGATGTGTTTATGTGTCAGTCATTTTGGGAGGTTCTTGAAAGCAGGGACTGCATTATATTCACTTGATACCCTTATTGCCTAATTCAGAGAATACGTTTCATCAATTTGTGATAAGTTAGAGAGGGAGTAAGTCAGCACAGTGATTAGGAGTCTTGTCTCATGCCTGTAATCCCAGCACTTTGGGAGGCTGAGGCAGGTGGATCACTTGAGCTCAGGAGTTTGAGACCAGCCTGGGCAACATGGTGAAACCCCATCTCTACAAAAAAAAAAAAAAAAAAAAAAGCCGTGGTGGCGTGTGCCTGTGGCCCCAACTACTCAGAGGCTGAGGTGGGAGAATCCTGTGAGCCCAGGAGGTGGAAGTTACAGTGAAACAAAATGGTGCCAGTGCACTCCAGCCTGGACGACCTGGGGACCCTGTCTCAAAAAATAGAGTCTTGTCCCTCAAACAGACTGCCTAAGTGCAGTGGCTTCACCTCTTCACTGCTACCTCCTCTTCTTCCTCCCTACAGTAAAACCCAAAACAGAATGAGGTTCAGGGTGAGTAGATGAGTGATGAATCATTTAAGATTCAAAAAATCTCCACCTATAGGATTTCTGAACAATATCTTTATTTAGTTCAGGTAGTTGTTCTTACACATTTTTGGATACTTGGGTTAGAATTTTCCCTATTACATTAAATCAATGGTTCTTAAGCTCTTATGCAAGCATGCAAGCACAAGGCAGGCTAGAATAGAAAGACTGTTGTGTACAAACATTAAAAATAGACATTTTATTACAAGAGTGTAGAGAAGGGAGACCAATAGAAGGTAATTGAAATACCACCCCCTCACTCCAGCCCTAGTCCTGGTGCCTGGATATGTGCACTCCCTGTGCACTCTGCTCCCCGTAGACACAACTCCCCAGCCCCTCCTGGACAGCAACAAGGGTCTTACAAGGCCAGAAGGCAGCCCTGTTTGTTCCTGCCTGCAGGAAGGGCAGAGGAATGCGATATTCCCAGGAACTGTGTCCTAGACCCATAGGGTCAGATTGCTCAGCCTAGTTCAAGCAGTGAGACTATCTCTGTGCCAGTATCCTGGGCTGTCTCTTCCCTTCACTCTTGGCAGCTCCCAATTGTCAAAGACTGGACAGGGTCCTGGTTTGGCCAGTTCTAACTTGCTCAAGCCAGTCAGCACCCCCATAGAGTCAGCTAGCTACTGGGCCCAGGGGCTTCCAGAGAGTTCTTCAGAGCTTCTCAGAGGCCCAAGGATCTCCTAACCCTAGCAGGCCTCCTGGCTCAAGCACAACTTGGGAAGGTTCCATCAGCATCTATGTGGCCCTGTTTTACCTGTTGTCTCTGGAGGGTGTGCAGAGGCAAGTCCAGGGTAGGGGCAGGCAGGATCCCTTAGGCTTGCCCACAGCCCAGAGAGCAAAACTGCAGCCAGATCAGTGTCTATGAGTTTCAGGCTGAACCTTAGACCACTTAGGCCAGCCCGCTGGTCTGGCTGCCCAATCAGACCAGGTAGACAGAGTCTAGGCCTCAGGGCTCTCAAGCACCTAAGAGCGCAGCTGCATTTGGAAGTGCTCACAGCAGGCATGCTTCATGGTTAGCCCATAGATGGGGGTCATGTCCACCTTCACGCCCAGTGGCACACTGAATTCCACCCGCTGCAGCAGGATGGCCAGGAAGAGAAAGACCTCCCAGCGGGCAATGGTCTCACCGATGCACTTCCGCTTGCCCATGCCAAAGATAATCACCTTCTCACTTAACACCTTGTCGATAGCACCATCAGGGGTGAGAAACCGTTCAGGTAGGAACTCAGATGGGTTGACCCATAGCTTCCTGTAACCAGAGGGAGACAGTTGAAGTGGCAGCTCAGGGCTCAGAAGCATCAAGTGAGTGGAACTCCAGCCCTAAAGGATAGAGGACAGGCAAGCAGCCCATGGACAGGAGGATCAATGCAATGATTGTATTAATCATATATAAGAGCTTAAGAGGGTAGACCCAGTCTTTCCTCTGCATCTCTGAACTTACTGGTCATGGTTGATCTGCCACTGGTTTACAAAGACACAACGCCCCTTGGGGATGTAAAAGCCTTTCAGACTTGTGTCTCTTGTGGTGCTAGGGAGAAAGGAAGCTCAGTCAGGCTCAGGGCAACAGGCAAATCTCTCTGTCTCCCATGCCGTGTCCCTCCCACTAACCCTAATCAGGTATGTGGCCCGGAGTAAGACCAGTAACAGACAGCAGTGGCTCCATGGGGCCTTACCTGTGGGGAATGGTGAAGGGGACAAAGGAAGAGTGTCGGAAGGTCTCCAGGATGAAGGCCTCCATATAGGGCAGATGGGATCTGTCAGAGAGCCGGGGCTGCCGTGACCTGCCAATCACTGTGTCTGCAGAACACAAGGGACAAGATGGATGCAAGGGCTGCCTAGACCTGGCCAGGCCCCGGGCACTGATCCCTTTGAAGGGAGCCACTACCTACCTAGCTCCTCTTGGATCTTTCTCTGTACCCTGGGGTTCACCACCAAATACATGAGGCTCCAAGATATAGCAGTTGTGACTGTGTCAAACCCTGGACAGGGTAGAACAGAAGAAGTTAGGCAGGCAGCAGGTCAGGGCACTTGAGTACAGGAAGGACACAATGGGGTAACTCATACCAGCTCCAAAGAGGTCCAAGACGATGTTAATGATCTTCTCATCTGACAGCTGGATATTGGCATTCTCATCCAGCTGCTTCTCCTGACAGTGCTCAATCAGGCTGTCTGTGATGTCCCGGATGTGGCCCTTAGGTAGCGAAAGTCCACAGGTGAGCAAGATCTCAAACCCAGAGCTACCTCTCCATCCAGGTCTAGTCCTTCACTATTCCTAGCACATTTGTTCTGGAGATGATGCCCCCTGAGGCTGTTGTCCCAGCTTCTCTCTGCCTCTGCAAGGCTCTCTCCTACTACCTTAGAATGCTGCTAGCCCCAACTCATGGGACATCTGACACACAGCATCTTGTACTGTTATCACCTGGATGTGCTCTTTATCTTCTTTCTATTATGAGGCCAGGAGATGAACTCTTTAACTCTTCCCGGCTCCCTCAACAACTGCCCCAGGGTCCTGCATGTAATAGCTCTTCAGTGGCTATTGCTGTCTGTGGAAGCATGGAAGGGTTAGTCAAGAAAAAGTTCTATTTCCCTGCCAAGGAAGAAGACTATTCCACAACTGGCTTCAAGATCCCAGGTTGAAGCCTTCCTGAGAACTTGCCAAGCCCCATGCAGTTCCTCTTACCTTTGACCTCCCAGGCCCTGATGCCATCTGCTTCCCACCACCCACCTGCCTTTCCCCAGACTGTACCTTCTCAAAGGTTTTGTAGTGCTCCTTGATCATCTTCTGCATGAAACTGTAGAACTTCTCATTCAGGTCCTTGAAGCCATTCAGGGAAGGGTTGGGCAGGTAGCGAAGAATAGGGATGAAGTCAGCTGGGTTTCCAGAGCCAGCCACCTCCCCGAAATTATTATTCAGGTTGACTAGGCTAAGCAGTTCTTGGTGGTTGTGGTCATAGCGCCGGCCAAAGCAAATGGCACAGATGACGTTGGCCACTGATACCACCACATACCTGTAGGGGTTAAAGTGCCCAGGCCCTGCCATCAGCTCCTGCAACGTGCTGATCAGGACCTCAGCCTCCTTGCTCACATGCTCCTCCAGGTAGCAGGAGGATGAGGAGGCTGGGTCAGAGGCAATGGAGAAACTTTTCAGGCCATTCTGGGCCAGGCGCCGGCGGGCAGCCCACACTGGTCCAGAGTCTGGGCTGAAGGACATGCTCTGGCCATTACTGATGAGGGTGAAGGTGTAGAGGTCGGGCCGGCCCTTGAAATCATCGCCCTGCCGCACCAGGGCCTGCCGGATGGTGTCCAGGCCGCTCAGCACCACCACAGGTGTGGAGCCAATGCGGATCTGCAGCACGTCCCCATACTGCTGGCTCATCCTTGACAGTGCCAGGTGCGGGTTCTTTCCCAGGGTCAGCATGTGCCCGATCAGAGGCCAGCCCCATGGCCCTGGTGGATTCTTCAGGCCTTTGGGGACTCGAGGTCTTGAGGCCCTGATTACCCAGAATACCAGACAGAAGATGACAGAGGCCAGAAGAAACTCCGTGGCCGACATGGAGATTGGGAAAAGCATGATCAGTGTAGGGATCTTGGAGGTGGCTGCTGAGAGAAGGTGCAGGAAGAAAAAAAATCAAGCCATGAGATTGGGGGATGAGAAGAGCCAACATCTAGAGTGTCAGGGAAAGGGGAAACCTTTCTACCAGAACTGCTTACTGGGCATGAAGAAGAGGATGAGGTGGGGAGAAGTTGCTGACCTACCACTGTGGGCTAAGAATTTCACAGTCCTTCTTCATTCAGCCCTGGCCACAAATCTGTGAAGTAGCCTGCAGTGAGGCTCAGAGAAGGTAAGTAACTTGCCCAAGGTCACTTGTTGGAAAGCCAGAAAGTGTTGGATGCAGACTCCCAAGCCAAGTTGCCTAATTCCAGAATGCTTTCTCTTAACTGCTGTACCAATCTAAAGTGACATCTTCCAATGCCAATCTATGATTTCCACATAGTACCAGTACTGTTATTTACTTCACATTTTCCTAAAATCAACTTTAAATCTATCCACATATCATCATAAACAATATCTGTGTGAAAGTACAAGTTTGATTTTTCCCCTAACACATTAAAATAAACACATAATCAATGTGTATCACCCTGAGTCCTACCCACCACACTTAGGAAAATCATGTTCTCAGGGGAATTAGGGATCATTTGATCCTTTAGCCTCATTTAACATTTGGGGGAAGCAGCGCTGACTTGCCCAAAGTCCCCCAGCAATCAGTGACAGAGCCAGGACTCAGGCTCCTTAGGGACACTTCCCTGGAAATTTCCAGCTGCTGTCACATGTACCTCCTTTTGAAGAGGAATTTTCCCAGAACCCTCAGTTCTCTGCTGCTCAATCCCAGAATGCAGGAAATCCCACCAGATCCCAGTACAGAGTGAGGAAGAGATAGGGGACAGGATGGCCACTTCCCAAACCACATTGCTCTCAGCCCCAGCTCTCTGAGTTCAACTGATCCACAGCTTAAAGGCAGCTGGAGACCAGCTAAATTGAGCTCTTTAGTCAGAGAAATCCAGGCCAGGGTTTTTTTTTTTTTGGCTCAATTCTCAATGAATGAACAGTTTGGACCTCCCCCTTTTGCGGGTTACCAGAGAGCAGAGAATAAATGGAAGGTTCCCACTAGGGTGTAAGAAAACCCCAGACTGGAATCAGGGAAATCAGGAATGGATCTAAACTGAAAGGAAACTGAGGCAATATTTTCTCCATAAGCTTGACCTAAAAAGGGTGTGTAAATTCATAAACCACTCTCTCCAACATATCAGGCATCTCTGCCTGCTACCCTGGACTGGAGGTCAGTAGACCCAACATTCTAGTCAAAGTGATTTTGGACTGCACATTTTACTTTTCTAGGGTCCAATTTCAACACCTGAGAGAGGGTAAGACAAGATCTCTCAGTTCAGAGTACCCAGCTGGATCCAGAGGGAAGAGAAAACCCAGATCTGCTGTGGGGAACCTGACAGTCTTACCAGTGAGGCTCCCCACAGGAGAACCTCACAAGACAGGGAGATGGATAGTTCCTACCACAAGTATTATAGTGGAGGGAGGCTTCCTGGAGGAGCTAAATATCAAAGCACACTAGATCCCTGAGTCAATAGGGGACAGTGCCAGGCTTTGGTGTGCTATGGTGTCCCCTTCTGCACAATGGGTATCCCAAGGACCTGCAGCCTTTGTAAGATGGTAGGAGGCCAAGGGAGATGTGACTGGTGAGTTTTTAGGGACTGGTATTTCCAGCTCCCTGCAGTTGGCAATCTGTCACCCTGATTGTCTCCTAGCAAAGGACAAAGAAGATGGTCAATGAGATAGGAAAGGCCTGGGACTCCTGCACAGATCTGCCTCTATTGTCCCAGCTGTCTAGGACATCTCAGCACTGACAAGCCACCCTTGGGAGGGTAAAATCTGCAAGGGGTAGCTTCTTAGGCTAGGGCAGGGTATAGCTGGTAAGAGCCCAGCCCACCCCCTCCATCCACCCTGCCCACCCAAGGAGAAGCCCCTGTCATCAGAAAGCCTGAGGGAGGGGCTGCACATATTCCAGCCTGCCACATGGCCTTGATGCGGAAGCCCCAAGGTGGGCAGGGAGTCACTCACTAGGGGATGGAGCTGGAGCCTGGGTCCTGAAGTCCTGAATGAGATGCCATCTGTATCTAGAGGTCTGGTACCAGCTGTGGGACCATGGGCAAGTCCTACTCTTCCCCTGGCCTCAGTTTCCCCACTAGGGGGCTAGACTGCCTGGTCACTAAAAACACTCTGAGCCTCCCTTTTTGGAGGTGCTAGACAGGTAGCTACCTAAGAAGTCCTGGAGGCACCAAAATGTTCCTTTTATTGAGAGAGAAGGGGCAAGCCAGAAGCCCCCCAGCAACTCACCTGTGGCTGTAAGGAGGTACTGAGCTGAGCTGGGAAGGGTGGACTCTTGGAGCCTGGGATCACAAGGATCAGGGAAGGTTCCAAGGAACTGTCACCTTCAGGGTGAGGGTGAAGGCACTGCCACCTTTATAGGCGGGCTTGTACGTGTGGCCACGCCTCCTTCCCTGGAGCGAGCTGAGATGGAGGGAGGAGCAGCCTGAACCGGGCTGGTCTCTGGGATAGGAGAGAAAGGTGGCGGAGGGCGGGGCGGGGGATGGGGGGAGTGGGCAAGAACCCACTATGGGACACCTCATCTCGGTGCCTGTACATAGAGGGGTGAGGCCTGGGGACACTTGGAAGCCCCAATTCCAAGGCGTCCCAAGGGCAGTGCAGAACCCAGCCGAGGAGGGGGTTTGAGGGAGAAGCACCAGGACAGCCCGAAGAGAGGGTACGGGAAGCTCCATCCTGGGGCGCGGGGACTCCTCTTCGTCATTTTTGCACCCACCGGAACGCTGGGCGTGCAGATGCCTCCCCAGCGCTACAGCCTACCCGGACTCGGCAGGCGGGGGCGGGGCTGCCCCGTGGTGACCTCCTTCCCGAGGTTACTGAGTCCCGGCTCGCGTGAGAAGCGCTGCGACCCCAGCCCTGAGGTCACGGGGGCAGGAAGGCCAGAGGCGCCGCGGGGCTGGCCCTGTTCCCCAGAGCCCGGGCGACTAGCTGAGGTTCGCGCCTCTTGATTGAAGGATCGGAATGGATGGCGAAGGCGCAAGCTCGCTGAGCGCTCACTAGCGGCTCCTCGCCGCCTCTAGGATCGCCTTAGTCCTGATTGCAACCCGCGGTCCCTCCAGCCAGGACCCACCGGCCCTTGAGGGTCCCTCTTGGCTCCTGGGGTTGTTAGTGCTTTGATTGGCTGAGCACAGAAATCCGGCGGCGGGGGGCCAAGGAAAGACTTTGGGGCCCAGGGACCACGGAGGGGGCACCTGGCGCGGAGCCCCCACCCCACCCCCGGCTAGCTTGCGTGCGCCGGCGACATCCCTCTAGGGGGCAAAGGTCAGGCGGCCCGTCCCCGCCCCACCTGGCCCGGGGGCGCGGTGCCCAGGCGTTGCGTGAGAAGGACCGGAGGCCCGCGCAGCCACCCGGCGGCCCCATTCCCCGGCCCGGCGCGGGTCTCGCAGTCACGCGAGGGGGGAGGGAGTCGGGGCGGGGCTCTTAAAGGGCCAGCCTCGCGCGCGGCGTGGGGTTGGGGTGGAGGGAGAGGAACTGTCGAAGGGTGGCGGGTGCGCGATTGAATGAGAGGGTGCGGTGCAAAGGGTCTAGGTCTGCGTGCGGCTTCTGCCTGCGAGGAGAGGCAGCCTGCGTGTTTCCGCATTTTCGGTCCACGCCTGTGGCACGACACGAAGCCCCAGTGCTACCTGGCATGGCCTAGCTGCCTGCCTCCGACGCTGTCCCGCCCTCCCGAGCCTTCCTGTTACAGGGTTTCCAGGAAAAAAAAAAAAAGTTGTATTTGCGTGCCTAACTCAACCTGGCCCCAACTAACATCTTTACCAGCCATCCCCGACGTGCTCCCCAACCCGGTGGCACCACCATCCGTCGCTGGTCCAGGCCAGAAAATAATCCCCTCACCTCCCATTCCGGTCATTTGCGGCCTCGTGCATTGCACAAATATTTACCAAGCAACTACTATGTGCCAGGAGTTGTAGGGAGGCGCTGGCGATTGACAGAGAAGGGAACACATCTGACAGCACTCCTAATCTCGTGGAGTTTACATTCTGATGGAAGGAGACAAGTAATATGCCCCAAATCTAGAGAATGTGAGAGGGTAAAAAGTGCGGTTGAAAAAAATTAAACAAAAAAGACGTAGGGATTATGTGAGGGTAGATTGCAATTCAAAACAAGGTGGTGAGCGAAGGCCTTGCGGAGAGAGGCAGGAGTGTGGAGTCAAGAATCAATGCGCATAGATATCTGGATAAAGAGTGTACCTGGGCAGGTGCGGTGGCTCACACCTGTAATCCCAGGACTTTGGAAGGCCGAGTCGGGAGGATCACCTGAAGTCAGGAGTTCAAGACCAGCCTGGCCAATATGGCAAAACCCCGTCTCTACCAAAAATACAAAAATTAGCCGGGCGTGGTGTCGCTCGCCTGTAATCCCAGATACTGGGGCGGTGAGGAGGGGTTGGGGGGAGTGGAGTCAGGCAGGAGAATTGCTTGAACCTGGGAGGCGGATGTTGCAGTGAGCTGAGATCGCCCCACTGCACTCCAGCCTGGGTGAAAGAGCGAGACTCCGTTTCAAAAAAAAAGACTGCAACTGGCAGAGGGAACAAGCAAAATCAAAGCCTCCCGCCACCCCCCACCACAGTGGTTCTTGAAGGACCAAGCAGTACCAGGGATGTGCAGAGGTCATGTGACTGGGGAGTTCTCCTGGCATGTAGTCCAGGGGGATGGGATGCCCATGAGAGACAGCGCCCTGCCCCACGTGCAGGGAGCACCCCATTGAGAAACATGAGACTTCCTCTGTGCGAGATGGAGACATAGCTGGGGTGTAAGAGAAGTAAGGTCACTCAGGCTACTGTGCTAAGAACAGGAGGCACATTTCTCTGCTTGGCATCTGCTTTGGCATCTCTCCAGCTCCACTGCCACAACTCATCCAGGGCCCATCATTGCTCCCTGGAGCACTTAGCCTCCACCTAGTTTCCCATTTGCCTTTTGCTCCTTCCAATTACTTCTCCATCCTGTGGCACCCAGAGTGGTCCTGTCAAAAATGCAAAATCTCATTCCATCACCACCTTACTTAAACTTCTCTGGTAGCTCCCATCACTCTGAAGACAGGAATGAGAATCTTTAGCAGAACCTACCAGGCCTGCCTGCTTCTAGTTCTAGTGTCCCCTACCTTGAGTCTCAGATAAAACATCTCTTCCTCTGGGATGCCTTTCTGGATTCTCCCCCCAGAAAATTAGGTTTCTCCTGGTCGCTGTTCCCAGCACTTCTCCATGGTAATTCTTAGGACACTGGATACTTGCTATAGCCCCGACCCAACCTGTCACTTCTTTCCGTATGCTCTAACAAGGAAAACCAACCTGTAGGAAATTGATCTGATAAGCCAAGTCCAGGCAAGACATTAACTGGTAAAGGAATTAGACACAGCTATACTATACACAGGCCAAATGGCAAAAGAGATGTTGAATCCAAAGTGCTGATGCTATAATGGTGGAATTTAGGCAACAGAACAGGCAGGAGATAAGGGAGGTATTGCTGGGCTTTCTCAGCATCCTTCCAATTATTCTACCCTCTGCATCTTTGATTCAGTCTGAGGAGCTTCATGGTACCCAAGAGAGGTCTGTCCTTCAATCCTAGTTGGAGCTAGAGCCACAGAGAACGAGCCTGTGTGGAAGCCATGGCAAGGACGTGGAGAGCAAGGCACTCCTAGATCCTCCAACATGCTCTGCAGCACAACCTCTTCTTCGGCTTCCCAGGGTCCCCCCACCAATGCCCCAGCTCTGGAGAATCATGGCAGCCTGGTCACAAGGGCTGGAAGACCATCTAGTGCTGGGGCTCCCAACCAGGGACCCTTCTCTTGATATAAAGTGCGTTGCTTTGCTTGCATTATCTAAGAGGCTCTTGACTCCTCAAAAATTCATTAGCTAATAAAGCCAATTCCTCTCTCACTTCTTAGGTGGAGAGATGGGTGCCAGAAAAGAAAAGGCCCAAATACGCATGGCAAATCAAAGCAGAGCCTAGAACTCCAGTTTCTTGCGTCTAGGCCAGGGCCCTTCTCACCATAACTTATCATCTCAGACTATGAGTGAAGCCCCAGGGGGCCAAAGGTAGACAGACTCAGCCCCTGGGCCAGGGCCCCCCCACCTCTCCACACCCTCGGACTGGTGCACTGGGGTTACAAAAGATGTTGCACTTCTCATCACCAAGCAGTGTCTTGGCTAACAGTTCACAATAACAGGAAGGGGGCCCACACTGAGCACTGGGCAGAGAAGGAGGGAGTCAGGCAGGAGGTTAGAGGACCTTGGCCTGGAGCTGAACACTCAATCCTGGGTCAAAGTTTGCATGCCTTTGCGTGAGAAGCTCTTTGGCTAGGATTCCCTAGTGATCAATACCAGGAGCAGGGGCAGTAGTGCTGGGGAGGGGAAAGGGCTCTAGGCTGGAGAGATGGAGACAGCTGAGAGGGCTTAGCCCAGCAAAATCATCAGCCTAGGGCTTTCAGTGAGCCCTGCTGAAGGCTGTGGGCAAAGGGGACTGGGAGACAAGCAAGACCCACAGCAAACCCCTGCCCCATGGTAGAGATGGGAGGCATACCCTAGACAAGTCCTGTGATGAGTCTGGAGATGCTGCAGGAGCTGTGAGGAGGCTGGGGCAGGAGGGGTGTTAAAGGGATGCCCCCTAGAGAGTAGAGAACTAGAGAAGGGCCCTGGAGTCTAAGGAGCATAGGAAGGGCATTCCTAGCATGAGGAAGAGACACAATGTGAATAACAGATGGTAGTGGGAGGTTGGGGTGAGGTAGTTTGGGTGGATGTGGAGAACTGGGACTTGTCTCCCAATGTGTCCTCTCCCCACCAGACACCCTCTTCTCCTACTGAGATCTGAGCCTGAGCATCTTCCCTTCCTCTCCTGCCTGTGCCCAGAGAGCCAGAGAGATTGAGTTTGCAGGATACAGGGCCCAGATGGGGCAGCTCTTGGCTCCCTGGCTCTTGGCTGCTATAGTTAGGATGACAGTACTTTCCCGGGACAGTCTAAGCCTGTTGTTGTGGAAGAATTGTTAAAAGTGCCCTCTTTCACTCTCAAAAGATCCTGGCTTGGATGATAATAAGTTATATAGTCACCCCAGTGATGGTGGGCATGGGTGGGTTTTGGGGGCCCAGCATCTGTTCTCCCTTCTTTTGGCAATACCACATCAATTGTCCTTTCGGGATCACCTCACCCCACTCTCAGCCAATAGGATTACTGTAGCTGACCCACCCCAGGCCAAGCCAATGAGAACCCTATGGGAGTTTCCCAACACCCCCTGCCTTCTGTCGCTTGCCGGAGTGCAATGGTGCGATCTTGGCTTACTGCAAACTCCACCTCCTGGGTTCAAGCAATTATCCTGACTCAGCCTCCCAAGTAGCTGGGATTAGAGGCACCTGCCACCACACCCAGCTAAATTTTTTTTTTTTTTTTTTTTTTAGTAGAGACGAGATTTCACCAAGTTGGCCAGGCTGGTCTTGAACTCCTGACCTCAGGTGATCCCCCTGCCTCGGCCTCCCTGGGATTATAGGTGTGAGCCACCACGCCCAGCCCCCTATGGTAGTTTTGATAAAATCATTGGAAAAGAGAGGTTCTCCTTCTGTCAGGGGTGGCTACACTGGCTAGAAAGTAAGTCTGAAGCTGCCAGTAGTCATTTTTTAAGGAAGCCGGCCTTAGAATGATACCTACTCAAGGAAAAGCAGATCTGGGAGATGAGGGGAGGAAGGGGGAGGGATATTGAAGACATTAAGCCTCTAGATCCAGTTATTCCTGAAGTCAATGAAGTTCACCCATAGAAGGTCCCTGTTAAAAAACCAATATCACTGTCACCTCCCCCTTCTCTTCCTGTCTCCCTCTTTTTCCTTCTTCTTCACCCCTGCCTCATTCTCTTCCTCCTCTTCTCTCTCCTCCTCCTCCTCTTTCTTTTCTAGTATGAGGTGGGTTTGGGGGACTTACAACTGCTAGAACACAAACCTGCCAGCCAGGAAGGCTTACCCGGCAGAGCTCTCTGAGTGACTAAAGCCCAGTACTTGCAGGCCCCAAGAAGACCTACCCAGGTTGAACAGAGTCCTAAGAGGTTACTTCTATCTAGCAGCTTCCCACTGGTCTGCCTCTGCACCTAAATGGCCACCATCTGAACCACTTTGGGAGGCAAATTGTATCTCCAGAAGACCCCATGATGGTGTCAAGTTGTTGGCTGGCCAGTTCCTGTGAGAGAAGCCATGTGCATGACATTGTTGATCGGTTGAGTCTGCGCCGTGTCACTGTGCAGTTCCTCCTGCACTCCCAGCAGTCTGGGAGCAGAGCTCACCACCATGGAGGCTGGAGGCTCCTTGGCTCCAAGCAAACAGCCAACAAGGGAAAGGAGGAGAAAACGGAACCCAGAGAGGGTTGCTATGGAAAGGCTATAGACAGGAGCTGCGGCCTTCAGTAGAGGGTCACAGCTAGTGCTCAAAGACCCTGTAGGGAAATAGCCTACATGTTCCAACCTCACTCTATTCGTGCTCTCTGTCCTGTTGGTGCCTTCCGTGAATGGAATATAACTGGAAGCCAGGATGCAAAGAGTCCATGAATGCAACCTGCATAAGTTAGCCCTCTAGGACAGTGGGTAGAGAAGGGTGGAAAGTGAGTCTGGAGAGACAAGTGGAAAGCATCTAGTGCTCTACCCCAGGGCCTTTGCACTTGCTCCTCCCTTCACCAGCAAACTTTTTTTTAAAGCTTGCTTGCATTTGCCTTTTCTCCCTTCCCCAATTTTTATTTATTTATTTTTCATACAAATATATGGAGTACAAGTGCAATTTTGTTACATGCGTAGATTGCAAAGTGGTTGGGTCAGGACTTTTAAGGTACCCAAAAGCACTGTACAATTACCCATTAAGTAATTTCTCATCATCCATCCCCTTTACCAGAAAACTCTTCTTTCCCAAAATCCTCACGTCTTACTTCTTCAAATATCACTTTCTCAGTATGCCTTCTCCTGTAGTTTTGTTTTTGTTTTTTTGAGACAGTCTTGCTATGTTTGCAGTGGCATGATCTCAGCTCACAGCAACCTCTGCCTCCTGGGTTCAAGCAATTCTCCTGCCTCAGCCTCCCGAGTAGCTGGGATTACAGGTGCCCACCACCATGCTCGGCTAATTTTTGTATTTTTAGTAGAGACAGGATTTCACCATGTTGGCCAGCCTTGTCTCGAACTCCTGACCTCGGGTGATCCACCCTCCTCAGCCTCCCAAAGTGCTGGGATTACAGGCATGAGTCACCACGCCCAGACTCTCATATAGTTTGGATGTTTGTCTCCTCCAAATCTCATGTTGAAATGTAATCCCCAGTGTTGGAGGTGGGGGCTGGTGGGAGGTGATTGGATCATGGGGTCGGATCCTATGAATGGTTTAGCACCATCCCCTTGGTGATAAGGGAGTTCTCACCCTAAGTTCATGTGAGATCCGATTATTTAAAAGCATGTGGCACCTCCCCCCATCCTTGTTCCTGCTTTCTCTTGCACCCGCTTCGCCTTCTGGGATGATTATAAGGTACCTGAGGCCCGCACCAGAAGCAAATGCTGCATCCATGCTGGTACTGCCTCCAGAACCATGAGCCAATTACACCTCTTTTCTTTATCAATTACCCAGTCTCAGGTATTCCTTACCTTCCTTGGCCATCCCACCTAAAACTGTTACCCTGACTCATAGTTTCTATCCTTCTCTCTACTTAATTTTATAGCACTTAGAGACTCCAAACATACTGTATATTTTGTGTATTTATGTTGCAGATAGGCTATATCCCTCAACTAAAATGTAAGCTCCAACAGAGCAGGCACTTTGATCCGTTGTGATCAATGCTTCATCAATAGCACCTAGCACATAGTAGATGCTAAATAGATAGTTGTTAAATAATTGAATATATGCGTGGCAGGCCCCCAAGTGGGAAAATACACAAGATTTGAAGTGGCAGAGGCCTTGTGTGAGAGTCTGGTTCCTGGTAGGCAGGACACCAAGTCCAAGACAGTCAGCTGAATGGATCCCCTCAGCTCAGATGCTTTTTTAATGCCTGCTAGATGGGCGTTAATCATTTTGCTCCCAGGAGATAGGTGATCAGGTACACTCCTGCCTTAAGAAGTTCATCTTGGTCTGGCCTAGCTTAGCATCCTGCCTTGTGCCAGCTTCACTCTATCCAAGACCAACATCTGGGCTGGGTCTCACTGCCAACCACATGGCCATGATCCTCAGACTTTCCCAACCTCCTCCAATTTTAAAGTCTCCAGGTTCCTTCTAACAGGATGGCTTCTCTCTCCACACCCCAGATACACCACAGTAATCAGGGGAGATCAGGCTCTGCAGCTGCTGTCAGCAGGATTGGGACAAAAATCCTCCATGTTTTGGTGGGTGGGAAAGGGCTATGAAGATCCAGCCTCCGGGACGCTGCCCAGAGAAAGCTGGGGAGCAGGTGGCCCAGAGCTTCTGGACTGACCCTAGATGGAGGGTAGTGGAGATGAAAGGAGATCTTCTTTTTCCTTTCTCTTCTGCCTTTAATAACATCAAATATGATTAATTTAGGTCCATATTATAGATGAGAATTTGACTAATTCTTCTCAGGTTAGCAGTTTATTATTGCACAAATGTTTCCCAAGCCAATTAATTGTGAAAACACCCTTGCAGGGGAATGTTTGACCTACTGAAGGGCATGTTCGGCATGATCAGAGGAACACTTTGTTTCCAAGTTAGTATTGCCTCTTTACATATAAACACTGATGTTTGTTGATAATGAACCTTCATGTCCTATAATCAAAGCAGAGCCTCTGGGGACACTTCTCTGTCAGCCAAGTGCTCCTAGAAGTGTTCTGCCCTGGTTGGAATGTGCGCCACAATTTTCATGTGTTGGAAACATAATCCCAAAATTCATATGTTGATTGAAGGTAGTGAGGGCTTTGGGAAGTAATTAGGATTAGATAAGGTCATCAAGGTGGTACTCCCATGATGAGACTGGAGGCTTTATAAGAAGAGGAAGAGAGACCTGAGCTGACACCATACTCTTGCCCTCTTACCATGTAATGTCCCCCTCTGTGTTTTGGTGTTTTGGCTTGTTTTGTTTGTTCGTTTGTTTGTTTTTGAGATTGAGCCTCACTCTGTCACTCAGGCTGGAGTGCAATGGCATGATCTCGGCTCACTACAACCTCCACCTCCCAGGTTCAAGTGATTCTCCTGCCTCAGCCTCCCAAATAGCTGGGATTACAGGCATGCACCACCACACCCGGCTAATTTTTGCATTTATTTAGTAGAGACGGGGATTTCACCATATTGACCAGGCTGGTCTCGAACTCCTGACCTCAAGTAATCCACCCACCTCAACCTCCCAAAGTGCTGGGATTACAGGTGTGAGCCACCACGCCTGACCTAGTTAGCGGTATCCTGTTATAGCAACCAAGAACAGACTGAGACAGATATGCTCCCATGGTCTTTGCCAAGGAGGTAGCCTACCCAGATCCACTGGGGCTGTCCAGCCAGTGAGGGCCACTCAGCCAACTTATGAATCCTTTTCCAACTCAACTGCTCCATCACTTGTAGACACCCAATAGCCTTTCCCCCCAATCTTCATTTTTCCTCCTTCTTAGCACTCACCACTCTTGTTTTGACTAGGAACCCTCCATCTTCCTTTCTAGAACTATGTGCTTTAGGGGAAGCTGACCCCAGCCCCAGCCTCAGAGAGTGGGTCTTGGTTGATCTGAACCAGTTATTGTTGCCCTGGCTGTCTTGCTGGTGATTTAGATCTGTGACATGATTCTGGCCAATGATATGTGGGAAAAAATCTGCTGGGACAACTTTTAGGAGAAGGTTTCTTCACTCTTCAAAGGGACACATGAGAATGAAAGTAGACCCCTGTCTCTCACCATAAACACAAATCAAATCAAAATGGATTAAAGACTTCAATCTAAGACCCCAAACTATGAAATTACTAAAAGGAAACATTGGGAAAACTCTCCAGGACTGGACAAAAATCCCTCTTTTGTTTTTTTCTTTTCTTTTTTTTTTTTTTTTTTTTGTAGAGGCACAGTCTCAACTATGCTACCTAGGCTGGTCTCAAACTTCTGGGCTCAAGCTATCCTCCTGCCTGGGTCTCACAAAGTGCTGGAATCATAAGCATGAGACACCTTGCCTGGCCTGGACAAAGATGTCTTGAGTGATATCTTACAAGCACAAGCCAAAGCAAAAATGGACAAATTAGATCTCATTAAGTTAAAAGCCTTCTGCACAGCAAAGGAAACAATCAACAAAGTGAAGAGACAATCCACAGAATGGCAGAAAATATTTGCAAACTACCCATCTGACATGGGATTAACTGGAATATATAAGGAGCTCAAACAACTCAATAGGAAAAAGTCTAATAATCCGACTTTTAAATTTAATCTGGCAAAAGATCTGAATAGACATTTCTCAAAAGAAGAAATACAAATGGCTAGCAAGTATATGAAAAGGTGCTTAACATCATTGATCAGAGGAATGCAAATCAAAACTACAATGAGATATCCTCTCACCAGTTAAGAAGGCTTTTGTCCAAAAGACAGGCAATGACAAATGCTGGAGAGGATGTGGAGGAAAGGGGACCTTCGTACACTGTTGAAAATGTAAATCCGTGTAAACGCTATGAAGAACAGTTTGGAGGTTCCTCAATAAACTAAAAATAGAGCTACCATACGATCCAGCAATCCCACTGTTAGGTATACACCCAAAGAAAGGAAATCAGTATGTCAAAGAGATATTTGCACTCCCATGTTGACTGCGTCACTGTTCACAAAAGTTAAGATTTGGAAGCAACCTAAGTGTCCACCAACAGATGAATAGGTAAAGAAAATATGGTGCATATACACAACAGAGTGCTATTCAGCTGTAAAAAGAATGAGATCCGGCCGGGCGCAGTGGCTCACGCCTGTAATCCCAGCACTTTGGGAGGCCGAGGAGGGCGGATCATGAGGTCAGGAGATAGAGACCATCCTGGCTAACACGGTGAAACCCCGTCTCTACTAAAAATACAGAAAATTAGCCAGGCATGGTGGCGGGCACCTGTAGTCCCGCTACTCAGGAGGCTGAGGCAGAAGAATGGCGTGAACCTGGGGGGCAGAGCTTGCAGGGAGCCGAGACCACACCACTGCACTCCAGCCTGGGCGACAGAATGAGACTCTATCTCAAAAAGAAAAAAAAAAAAAAAAAACAATGAGATCCTGTCATTTGCAGCAACACAGATGGAACTGGAGGTCATTATGTTGAGTTAAATAAGCCAGGCACGGGAAGACAAACTTCACATGTTCTCACTTATTTGAGAGCTGAAAATTAAAACAATTGAACTAATGGAGATAGACAGGAGAATGATGGTTACTAGAGGCTGGGAAGGGTAGTGGGAGCAGGGAGGGAGTAGGGATGATTAATGGGTACAAAATATAGTTAGGAAGAATGAATAAGATCTAGTATTTGATGGCACAACAACATGGCTACAGTCAATGTATTAGTCCGTTTTCACTGTTGATAAAGACATAGCCGAGACTGGGCAATTTACAAAAGAAAGAGGTTTAATGGACTTACAGTTCCATGTGGGTGGGGAGGCCTCACAATCATGGCAGAAGATGAAAGGCACATCTCACATGGTGGCAGACAAGAGAAGAGAGCTTGTGCAGGGAAACTCCCCTTTTTAAAACCACCAGATCTCATGAGACTTATTCACTATCATGAGAACAGCACAGGAAACACCTGCCCCCATGATTCAATTACCTCTCACTGGGTCCCTCCCACAGCGTGTGGGAATTCAAGATGAGATTTAGGTGGGGACACAGCCAAACCATATCAGTCAATGAAAATTTATTGTACATTATTAAATAACTAAAAGAATAGATGTCTGTAACACAAAGGAAGGATAAATGTTTGAGATGATGGATACCTCATTTAACCTGATGTGGTTAGTACACATTGTATGCTTGTATCAAATTTTTAATGTGCCCCATAAACATATACACCTACTATGTACCCACAAAAATTAAAAATTAACATTAGGCTGGACATGGTGTCTCACGCCTGTAAGCCCAGCACTTTGGGAGGCCAAGGTGGGGTTATCACTTGAGGTCAGGAGGTCAAGACCAGCCTGGCCAACATAGTGAAACCTTGTCTCTACTAAAAAGACAAAAGTTAACAAGGAGTGGTGGCATGCACCTGTAATCCCAACTACTTGGGAAGCTGAGACATGAGAGTCACTTGAACTCAGGAGGCAGAGGTTGCAGTGAGCCAAGATCGTACTACTGCACTCCAGCCTGGGTGACAGTGAGACTTCGTCTTCAAAAAATAATAATAATAATAGGCCAGGTGCTATTGCTCACGCCTGTAATCCCAGCACTTTGGGAGGCCGAGGCAGGCAGATCACGAGGTCAGGAGATCAAGACCATCTTGGCTAACACAGTGAAACCCTGTCTCTACTAAAAATACAAAAAATTAGCCGGGCATGGTGGCAGGCACCTGTAGTCCCAGCTACTCGGGAGGCTGAGGCAGGAGAATGGCATGAGCCCAGGAGGCAGAGCTTGCAGTGAGCCGAGATCGTGCCACTGCACTCCAGCCTGGGCAACAGAGCGAGACTCCATCTCAAAAATAATAATAATAATAATAAAATAAATTAAATTAAATAATTGCAAGGTGTGGGGAGTTTTTTTGAAAGGGGGATATGTGGCAAGAGATACACTCTAGTCTCTCTGGCCTTTGTCAGGTGTGGGTGATGTGATGGCCAGAGCTACCGCAGCCATCTTATGACCACAAGGGAGCCAGCATGGGGGGAAGCTACATTCAAAGATTAGCAGTGCAAAAATGCAGAAAGATCCTGCATTTTTCAGGATCCTGGTAATAAATAGAGGATCCACTCAAACTGGATTATTAGAAGAATTTAATAAGGGGGCTATTTACAAAAGTGCAGACAGAGCATAGAGAAACTAACCCAGGATAGTATAGTACCATTGGACTAGTAACAGAGGGGAGCCCTCACCACCTTGGGCCTGAAGGAGCAAGGGGCAGGAACCCAGAGAGACACTATAAGGAGAGGAGAGCTGCCTAGCAGGTGTCTTCACAGAGAGGGTCTGGAGGGGAACAACCCCAAACTCATTCTCCTCCTACCGGCCCATCTTATGCCAGTGCCTTCCATTGGCTGAACCCAACAAGAAGCCAGTGGGCGGGGAGCCCATGGACAATATGCAGAGGTCATCCTCCCAGAACACAGAGCCTCGCAGAGTGATCTAGAGGACAAAGGATTTTCAGCACTACCTGGGCCTGCAATTATCTTTTTCATCTGTTTGCCTGCATATTGGCAGTCTCTTCCCTGAAGGCAGGAACTGTCTTACTGCTGTAAGTTTCCTCCTAGAACAGCGGATGGCTGCACAACTTATGCTCAAAGAATATGGTTGAGCACCCACTATGCGGCAGGCACTGTACTAGAAATCAAATGAAGCCGGGTGTGGTGGCTCACGACTATGATCCCAGCAATTTGGGAGGCTTAGGCAGGAGGATTGCTTGAGCCCAGGAGTTTAAGACTAGCCTGAGCAACATGATGAAACCCTGGCTCTACAAGAATTTTTTAAAATTAGCCAGGCATGGTGGTGTGTGCCTGTGGTCCCAGCTATGCAGGAGACTGAAGGGGAGGATCGCTTGAGCCTGGGAGGTCGAGGCTGCAGTGAGCCATGATGGTGCCACTATATGCCAGCCTGGGCAACAGAGCAAGACTCTCAAAAAAAAATCAAATGAATAAAACATAGTGTGCCTCAGTTGTTCACAAGCTGGAGAGAGAGAGTAAAACCAAAGCAATATGGCATCTTGGTGTCATACCAGGAGAGAGACATGCCCAAGGAAGGAGGCTCTGACCAGAGTAGGGCCTGGAGGAGGTGGGCCTGGTACCAAGTGTTGAAGGACTTGTTTTAATGGAGAGGTGAGGATGCTTTGTCATTAATGCATCATAATATTGCAGTATGAGTAAGTATCTCTAACCCCAAAGCAATGCATTTCCTTGAGGGTGTTTGTTGAATGGGGAAGAAGTGGTTGCAAGGAAGGTTGGGTGTTCCACACAGAGGGAACATCATGTGTGCATGCAGAAAGACAGAAAACTAGGGAAATTGTCCCCACTGGCTGGTGGGAAAATTGTGTGAGGAGGAAGGGATGGGAAATGAGGTGAGAGAAGAGAGTAGGAACTGGCTCACATGTTGAGCTGAGGAGTTCAAGCTTTGTTCTGAATGCCTGAAGAAATTGCTAAGGGATTTTGATTAGGGATCTGACATGCTCAGATTTGCAACTTCAGAGACTTCACTTGAGTGGCAGCGTGGAGTGTGTGGATTGGAAGGATGAGGGAGCAGGAAGCCTTAGAGCTTTGTGTGGCTACTTAAATTAAAAATTAGGCCAGGCGCAGTGGCTCACACCTGTAATCCCAACACTTTGGAAGGCCAAATGGGCTTGTTGCTTGAGCCCAAGAGTTCGAGACCAGCCTGGGCAACATGGTGAAACTCCATCTCTACAAAAAAATACAAAAAATTAGCTGGGTGTGGTGGCATGCATCTGTAGTCCCAGCTATTTGGGAGGCTGAGACGGGAGAATCACCTGAGCCCAGGAGGTCAAAGTTGCAGTGAGCCAAGGCTGTGCCACTGTACTCCAGCCTGAGCAACAGAGTGCGACCCTTCTTTAAAAACAAAACGAAAAAACTAGTATTCACCTCATAGGGTGGCTATAAAGCTAAAACAGAGATAGTTCGTGTTAACCATGTAGCACAGAGCTCAGGGCATAGTAGGTGCTCAATAAATCTTAATGTATTATTCCTTGCAATTTCCATAAAACCAATGCAGGAAATGCCCCCAAGCAGAGTCTTCCTAAAGTTCTTGGGCAGGCGAGCATTCCTACTTGTGAACACTAATTGATTCAATAAATGTTTTTCTGAATAGGTGTTCCTCAGTAACTGTGGGGAATTGGTTCCAGGACCTCCCCACTAGCCATGGATACCAAAATCTATGGATGCCAAAGTCCCTGATATACAATGGCATAAAATTTGCATATAATCTTTGCATAGTATTTACATATAATCTATACTTTAAATCATGTCTAGATTACTTGTAGTATCTAATACAACATAAGTGCTAAATACAGAGTTGTTGGCCGGGCGCAGTGGCTCATGCCTGTAATCCCAGCACTTTGGGATGCCAAGGCAGGCAGATCACCTGAGGTCGGGAGTTCGAGACCAGCCTGAGCAACATGGAGAAACCACATCTCCACTAAAAATACAAAATTAGCTGGGCATGGTGGCGCATGCCTGTAATCCCAGCTACTAGGGAGGCTGAGGTAGGAGAATTGCTTGAACCCAGGAGGCGGAGGTTGCAGTGAGCCAAGACTGTGCCATTGCACTCCAGCCTTGGAAAAAGAGCGAAACTCCATCTCAAAAAAAAAAAAAAGGTTTGTTCGTTATACTGTATTATTTAGGGAATAATGGCAAGAAAAGTAAGTTTGTACATGTTCAGTACCGATGCAACGAAACCATCCATCTTTTTTCCGAATATTTTCGATCTGTGGTTGGTTGAATCCATGGAACCTACAGACACGAGGGCCAACTGTGTGGCTGTGTGCCAGCCCCTGCATTGGAGACTAGAGATAGGAAGAAAGGCAGAAGCTGCCTTGACCTTCAAGGAGCTCAAAGTCCAGAGGGGCACAGTGTTACGGATGCTGCTAAGGAGGGCAGTATGGAGGCTGTGGGAACTCAACTGCAGGGGAGCTGAGATTCCGACAGTGTGGTGACAGCTGAGCAGGGTATAAAACGATGAGCCGAAGTGGCTGGGGAATGCAGGGTGGGGAGAAGGTTTCAAGCAAAGGGATCAGCTTTGGAGAAACACAGTAAAGGTGGGGGCAAGGGTGACATAGGGGGCAACAGAGCCAGAGAGTGAACAGGAACTGCTGCTGAAGCCTTTGGGTGCTAAGCAAAGGAGTTGGTTTTATCCTGAAATCTCTGGGGAATATTGAAGCACTTTTAAAAGGGAAGTAGTCAACATACTTCCAGAGTGGCTCAAATGAAAAAGATCAAAAATATCCAGTGGTGGCCGGGCGTGGTGGCTCAGGCCTATAATCCCAGCACTTTGGGAGGCTGAAGTAGGTGGATCATCTGAGGTCAGGAGTTCAAGACCAGCCTGGCCAACATGGTGAAACTCTGTCCCTCCTAAAGATACAAAAAAATTAGCTGGGCATGGTGGTGGGTGCCTGTAATCCCAGCTACTCAGAAGGCTGAGGCAGGAGAATCATTTGAACTTGGGAGACAGAGGCTGCAGTGAGCAGAGATTGTGCCACTGCACTCCAGCCTGGGTGACAGAGTGAGACTCCATCAGAAAGAAAGAAAGAAGGAAAGAAAGAAGGAAAGAAAGAAAGAAAGAAAGAAAGAAAGAAAGAAAGAAAGAAAGAAAGAAAGAAAGAAAGAAAGAAAGAAAGAAAGAGGGAGGGAGGGAGGGAGGGAGGGAGGGAAGGAAGGAAGGAAGGAAGGAAGGAAGGAAGGAAGGAAGAAAGAAAATATCCAGTGGTGGTGAGGATGAGAAGCAGCTGGAGCCTCATACACAGCGGGTGGGGGTATAAACTGGTTCAACTGCTTAGGAAAGTTGGAGTTTTTTTTGGTTTGTTTGTTTGTTTGTGAGACAGGGTCTCACTCTGTCACCCAGGTTGGAGTGTAGTGGCACTATCTCGGCTCACTGCAACCTCCTCCGCCTCCTGGATTCAAACGATTCTTGTGTGTCAGCCTCTTGAGTAGCTGGGACTACAGGTGCACACCACCACACCCAGCTAATTTTTGTATTTTCAGTAGAGACAGGGTTTTGCCATGTTCGCCTGGCTGGTCTCAAACTCCTGAGCTCAAGCGATCTGCCTGCCTTGGCCTCCCAAAGTGCTGGTATTACAGGTGTGAACCATTGCGCCCAGCCAGGAAAGTTGTTTGGTAGAATCTATTACTGCTGGACATTCACCTATCCTACGAACTAGCAATTCCAGCCTGAGCAGCAAACATGCATTCAAAAGCATATTCAAGAATGCTCCTGGACGGGCACGGTGGCTCACACCAGTAATCCCAGCACTTTGGGAGGCCAAGGAGGACAGATCACCTGAGTTGGGAGTTTGAGACCAGTCTGATCAACATGGAGAAACCCTGTCTCTACTAAAAATACAAAATTAGCTGGGCATGGTAGCCTGTAATCTCAGCTACTCAGGAGGCTTAGGCAAGAGAATCGCTTGAACTCGGAAGGCAGATGTTGTGGTGAGCCGAGATCACGCCATTGCACTCCAGCCTGGGCAACAAGAGCTAAACTCTGCCTAAAAAAAAAAAAAAAAAAAGATGCTCCTGACAACAGGGCTCATCTTAGCCTAACAGAGGAAGCAACTGAAGTATCAATCAACAGTTGAATGAATGAATAAGGTGTTGAGTATTCATGTTATAATGGAATACCATGCAGCAATGAGAATGAACTATAACTATGCCCAACATCATGAATGAGTCTCATAGAAAAAGAATGTTAAGTAACAGAAACCAAAAACCAGACACAAGAGTATACACTGCCCACTGACATGTATACTTAAAATGGTTAAAATGGTAAATTAAAAAATTTTTTAAATAGAGATGGGGTCTCACTATGTTGCCCAGGCTGGTCTTGAACTCCTGGGCTCAAGTGATCCTCCCACCTCAGCCTCCCAAGTGCTAGGGTTACAGGTGTGAGCCACCATGCCTGGCTCTACAGTGTTAAATGTTATGTTATGTATATTATTTCACCACAACAAAAAAAGTGTAGGTAGGGGACCGTAGAACTGTACAACACAAAGTGCATCTTAATTTAAACTATGGTCTTCAGTTAATAATAATGTATCAGAGGCTGGGCGCGGTGGCTCACACCTGTAATCTCAACACTTTGGTAGGCCGAGGTGGGCAGATCACCTGAGGTCAGGAGTTTGAGACCAACCTGGCCAACACGGTGAAACCCTGTCTATACTAAAAATACAAAAATTAGCCGAGCATGGTGGTGTGTGCCTGTAATCCCAGCTACTCAGGAGGCCGAGGCACCAGAATCGCTTGAATCTGGGAGGAAGAGGTTGCAGTGAGCTGAGATTGTGCCACCGCACTTCAGCCTGCGCAACAGAACAAGACTTTGTCTCTCTTTATTTTATTTTATTATTTTTTTTGAGACGAGTCTTGCTCTGTGGCGCAGGCTGGAGTGCAGTGGCGCGATCTCGGCTCACTGCAACCTCCGCCTCCGGGGTTCAATGGATTCTCCTGCCTCAGCCTCCTGAGTAGCTGGGACTACAGGCATGCGCCACCACGGTCGGCTAATTTTTTTGTATTTTTAGTAGAGATGGGGTTTTATCATGTTGGCCAGGCTGGTCTAGAACTTCTGACCTCAAGTGATCCGCCCACCTCAGCCTCTCAAAATGCTGAGATTACAGATGTGAGCCACCACACCAGGCCTGAGACTGTCTCAAAACAACAACAACAATCAGAATGTATCAATATTCATCCATCAATTGTAACAAATATATTACACCACTGCAAGATGTTAATAATAGGGGAAACTGCAGAGTGGGGGTGGTAAATGGCCACTTTTACCCCCCTCATCATACTTTCCACTCAATTTTTCTGTAAACCAAAGACTGCTCTAAAAAAATCTATTAGCTTTTTAAAATTCCTTGGCTCCCCTCCAAAAAGTGTACATATGACATGATCTCATTTATGTAAAATACAACAAGCAAAACAAATCCATGCAATAGATGTTGGGGTCATGGGTACCCTTGAGAAAGGAACACAACGGGACTTCTTGGGTGCTTATGATGTCTCTTGATTAGAACTGGTTATATGTGTGTTTGTTAAGTTTGCAAAAATTCATCAAGCTACACATGATCGAGCTATACATGACATATGCACTTTTCTATTTATTTATTTATTTTTGAGACAGAATCTTGCTCTGTCACCCAGGCTGGAGTGCAGTGGTGCGATCTTGGCTCACTGCAACTTCCGCCTCCAGATTCAAGCAATTGTCATGCCCCAGCTTCCAGAGTAGCTGAAATTACAGGTGTGCACCATCACGCCCAGCTAATTTTTTTTGTATTTTTAGTAGAGATGAGGTTTCACTATGTTGGCCAGACTGGTCTTGAACTCCTGGCCTCACTCAAGTGATCCTCCCACCTCGGCCCCCCAAACAAAGTGCTAGAATTACAGGTGTGAGTCACCGGGCCCAGCTGACATATGCACTTTTCTATATTGTATCCTGTAATTTAATTTTTTTAACTTTTAAGAAAACATTAAAAATAAAAAGATAAATAGTCTGTCATACAGGATAATTTCAAATAATTTATGGAGATAATCCCTCCTCAAGGAGAAGGAGCGTAAACCCCCACTCCTTTGGTGTGGGCTGTGCATAGTGACTTCCTTCCAAAGGGTACAGTATGGAAAGGGGGGAAAGGAGTAACTTTACAGTGAAGAGACCTGACACACACAACCTTAGCCAGGTGATCAAGGTCAACATCCACACCTGTAAGTCACATTGATAGGATGTAACCCTGACATGATGTGACGAGAATGGCACCTAACCCCCAAGGTCTTTCCACCAACAAACCATAACCCCAGGCTTACCATGAGAAAAACATCAGGCACATTCCAATAGTGGACATCCTACAAAATATCCGACCAGTACTCCTGAAAATTGTCAAGGTCATCAAAAACAAGGATATCCTGAGAAACTGTCACAGCCAAGAGGAGTCCAAAGAGACATGATGACTAAACATCATGTGATATCCAATGGGTCCTGGAACAGGAAAAGGACATTAGGTAAAACGCAAGGAAATCTAAGTAAACCATGAACTTTAGTTAATTAGAGAGACAGACAGAGAGAAAGAAAGAGTCCATTTTCTATAAAACTGAGCCTAACCTCAAACCTTAACCTTTTTCATTGAGTCATCTGAACCCAGTGGAGATATAGACAGGAAACAACTTTCCTCTTCTCCCATTCATGGCCTTCAAACGTGCTCTGTTCCTCTATTGGATTCTCCATCCATCTGCCTTGGCATCTTCACAGGTTGATCTCACAGTTTTCTGATTTTCAGGAATAAAAGCCCACTCCAGTCTAAATCAAAACTTCCCTCTCACATCCATGCCAGGCACAGTGGCTCACACCTGTAATCCCAGCACTTTGGGAGGCCAAGGCAGAAGGATTGCTTGGGCCCAGAAGTTCAAGACCAACCTGGGCAACATGGCAAGACCTCCTCTCTACAAAAAAAATGTTTAAAAATAAAAAATTAGCCAGGCATGGTGCACACACTTGTGGTTTTGGTCCCAGCTACTCAGGAGGCTGAGGCAAGAGGATTGTTTGAGCTCAGGAGGTCGAGGCTGCAGTGAGCCGTGATTGTGGCACGGAACCCCAACCTGGGTGACAGAGCAAGACTCTGTATCTAAAAAAAAAGAAAAAGATAGCAAACTTCCTTTTCACATCCAATTTAAGGCTTGTCCTCATCCTCCTCTTAGATCTGACTGAGATCTGGGTCCATATTAAAGACTCCTTTAGTACAACAAACACCATATATCCTCACGTAAGTCCATGAATATCTGACATTTCTCATATCTACTTTCGCTCAATTTATTGATAGATAGGTATACATTGTTTTAATTTTATGGGTACATAGTAGGTGTATATATTTATGGGGTACATGAAATGTTTTGATACAGGCATGCAATGTGAAATAAGCATTCATGGAGAATGGGGTATCCATCCCCTCAAGCAAGGATAAACCTTTGAGTTACAAACAATCCAATTATACTCTTTAAAGGTGTGCTTTTTTTTTTTTTTTTTTTTTTTTGAGACGGAGTCTCACTCTGTCGCCCGGGCTGGAGTGAAGTGGCACGATCTCGGCTCACTGCAGCCTCCACCTCCCGAGTTCAAGTGATTCTCCTGCCTCAGCCTCCCGAGTAGCTGGGATCACAGGCACGCGCCACCATGCCTGGCTAATTTTTGTATTTTTAGTAGAGATGGAGTTTCACCAGGTTGGCCAGGCTGGTCTTGAACACCTGATCTCAGGTGATCCGCCCCCCTCAGCCTCTCAAAGTTCTGGGATTACAGGTGTGAGCCATCGCGCCTGGCCTAGAGGTGTACATTTTTTAACAGAACCATTCAAAAGGAGGTTGCAGGGATCATGACACTTCCATGCTACAGCATTAATCTCCTAAAAATAAGGATACACTCCCATATACCATGACACTCTGTTCACACCTAAAAAAATTTACATTTATTCCAGAATATCATCTAATCTCCAGTCCATGCTCACATGTCCCCAACTGTCCCCAGAACACCTTTTATAGATTTTTTTTTTTAATTTTGTTTAAATGCGTGAGGAGTGCCTCTGCCCGGCCGTCACCCCGTCTGGGAGGAAGTGAGGAGCACCTCTGCCCGGCTGCCCCGTCTGGGAGATGAGGAGCACCTCTGCCCGGCCACCCCGTCTGGGAGGTGAGGAGTGCCTCTGCCCGGCTGCCACTCCGTCTGGGAGGAAGTGAGGAGCACCTCTGCCCGGCCGCCCCCTCTGGGAAGTGAGGAGCGCCTCTGCCTGGCCGCCACCCCGTCTGGGAGGAAGTGAGGAGCGCCTCTGCCTGGCTGCCCCATCTGGGAAGGGAGGAGCGCCTCTGCCCAGCCGCCACACCGTCTGGGAAGTGAGGAGCGCCTCTGCCTGGCCACCCCGTCTAGGAGGTGAGGAGCGCCTCTGCCCGGCCACCCAGTCTGGGAAGTGAGGAGCGCCTCTGCCCGGCCGCCCTGTCTGGGAGGTGAGGAGCGCCTCTGCCTGGCCGCCACCCCGTCTGGGAGGAAGTGAGGAGCGTCTCTGCCCGGCCGCCCCGTCTGGGAAGTGAGGAGCGCCTCTGCCCGGCCTCCCGGTCTGGGAAGTGAGGAGCGCCTCTGCCCGGCCGCCCCCTCTGGGAAGTGAGGAGCGCCTCTGCCCGGCCGCCCCCTCTGGGAAGTGAGGAGTGCCTCTGCCCGGCCGCCACCCCGTCTGGGAGGAAGTGAGGAGCGCCTCTGCCCGGCCGCCCCCTCTGGGAAGTGAGGAGCGCCTCTGCCCGGCCGCCCCCTCTGGGAAGTGAGGAGCGCCTCTGCTCGGCCGCCCCGTCTGGGAAGTGAGGAGCGCCTCTGCCCGGCCGCCCCGTCTGGGAGGTGAGGAGCGCCTCTGCCCGGCTGCCACCCGGTCTGGGAGGAAGTGAGGAGCGCCTCTGCCCGGCCGCCCCCTCTGGGAAGTGAGGAGCGCCTCTGCCCGGGCGGCCCCGTCTGGGAAGCGAGGAGCGCCTCTGCCCGGGCGGCCCCGTCGGGGAAGTGAGGAGCGCCTCTGCCCGGCCGCCCCGTCTGGGAGGAGAGGAGCGCCTCTGCCCGGGCGGCCCCGTCTGGGAAGCGAGGAGCGCCTCTGCCCGGCCGCCCTGTCTGGGAGGTGAGGAGTGCCTCTGCCCGGCCGCCCTGTCTGGGAGGTGAGGAGTGCCTCTGACCGGCCGCCCTGTCTGGGAGGTGTACCCAACAGCTCCGAAGAGACAGCGACCATCGGGAGCGGGCCATGAGGAGGATGGCGGTTTTGTTGAAAAGAAGGGGAGGAAGTGTGGGGAAAGGAAGGAGAGATCAGATTGTTGCTGTGTCTGTGTAGAAAGAGGTGGGCATAGGAGACTCCATTTTGTTCTGACTAGGAGAAATTCATCTGCCTTGGGATGCTGTTGATCTATGGCCTTTCCCCCAGCCCCATGCTCTCTGAAACATATGCTGTGTCAACTCAGGGTTAAATGGATTAAGGGCGGTGCAAGATGTGCTTTGTTAAACAGATGCTTGAAGGCAGCATGCTCTTTAAGAGTCATCACCACTCCCTAATCTCAAGTACCCAGGGACACAAACACTGCAGAAGGCTACAGGGTCCTCTGCCTAGGAAAACCAGAGACCTCTGTTCATGTGTTTATCTGCTGACCTTCTCTCCACTATTATCCTATGACCCTGCCATATCCCCCTCTCCGAGAAACACCCAAGAATGATCAATAAATACTTCATAAATTAAAAAAAAATAAAAAATAAATAAAAAATAAAAAATAAAAAAAATTTTGTTTAAATGCCATATCCAATCGATATGGCAATCAAATGCAAATCCATATTGCATTTGGTTATGTCTCTTAGTCTTTTTGCATAAGGGGGGGCCTCTCTTTAGAATGCAAAATCTTTATCATCTCTTCTTTTCCACTTGGGGACTTGGGCTGAAAATCAGGAGTGGCTGGAACATGCCCATTTACTGTTTGGTTTTGCAGGTTGTTGGAGGGTACTACAGAAGAACATCCTTCTGGAGAGGGGCCGCGAGCCTGGTTGGCCTAGACTGAGTGCCCTGGCAGAGCTCTTCCTCATGTGTGCAGTGGGAAAGAAGCCCAGATCAGTCCAAAGGCCTAACCCCCACTCCCAGACCCTACCCTACTCTTCAGAGAAATAGGTTCCCTACCCTGAACCCTAAAGAAAGCTGTACCTTCATCCCCAGGGACCCAGCACCCCTTCTGGCCTATCCCCAAAGAGTCACCCTGGGCCTTAGGTAGTAGGTGGAGCTCAGGGATCATGGCCCAAGGCCAAGAGTTGATCCTTCCAAATTTGTTCAGTGATGCAGCTTTCATATCAGGTGATCAGGACAACCAGGCCAATCTGATAGGAGGCGGTGTTTATAAAAAGGCCACTCACCTAGAGTCAGAAGCTCCAGACCAGCCACTACAACCCTGCTAATCTCAAGCACCTGCCTCTACAGGTATCTTTCTTTGGACCAATTTACAATCTCTGGGATCCCCAACTATAGAACCTGGAAGCTAGTGGGGACAGAAAGATGGGGAGCCTGGGCTAGGTGTAGGGGGCCTGAGTTCCGGGCTTTGCTACCCAGCTCTTGACTTCTGTTTCCCCATTTTAAATGAGCAGTTTGGACTAAGCCATTTTTAAGGAGAGAGATGAGGAGGGCTTCCCCCTTAGCACAAGGGCAGCCCTGGCCCTGGCTGCAGCCGTACCTCAACCTCCAAGACTGTGAGAGGATGGGGACTCATCCCTGGAGGAGGTGCCCTTCCTGGTATTGATAAAGAATGCCCTAGGGAGGGGGCATCACAGGCTATTTGAACCAGCCCTGGGACCTTGGCCGCCTCAGTGTCACTGGGTAGGAGGAGCTCCTGGTCCCCTGGGTATATAGAAGGTATCAGCAGAAAGCCAGCACTGGCAGGGACTCTTTGGTACAACGCCCAGCATGCATGCTGTGCCAGGGGCTGACAAGGGTGGTGTCCTTGGCTTCCCTGTTTTGGAGTGGTCACTTGCCTCTGCTCCAGCCCCAGAAGTGGAAAATGAGATGATGTGTGGAGGAGAGAGCCAGGGTTCATGTTGGGAATCTTGAGGCTCATTTCCAGCTCTCAGATTCTGTGATTCCAGCTACTGGGCTGGGTGAGCTCTGGGGGCACAGGACACATGGTAGATGGATCTTAGTCTTTCTGGTATCCAGCTGGGAGCCAAGCACAGAACACGCATCAGTGTTTATCAAATGACTGAGGAAATGAATGAATGAATGTCTCCATCTCAACCCTCAGCCTGGTCCCTCCTTTTTTCCCTGTAGTTGGTACAGATGGCATTGTCCCAGTCTGTTCCCTTCTCGGCCACAGAGCTTCTCCTGGCCTCTGCCATCTTCTGCCTGGTATTCTGGGTGCTCAAGGGTTTGAGGCCTCGGGTCCCCAAAGGCCTGAAAAGTCCACCAGAGCCATGGGGCTGGCCCTTGCTCGGGCATGTGCTGACCCTGAGGAAGAACCCGCACCTGGCACTGTCAAGGATGAGCCAGCGCTACGGGGACGTGCTGCAGATCCGCATTGGCTCCACGCCCGTGCTGGTGCTGAGCGGCCTGGACACCATCCGGCAGGCCCTGGTGCGGCAGGGCGACGATTTCAAGGGCCGGCCTGACCTCTACAGCTCCACCCTCATCACTGATGGCCAGAGCTTGACCTTCAGCCCAGACTCTGGACCAGTGTGGGCTGCCCGCCGGCACCTGGCCCAGAACGCCCTCAACACCTTCTCCATCGCCTCTGACCCAGCTTCCTCATACTCCTGCTACCTGGAGGAGCATGTGAGCAAAGAGGCTGAGGCCCTGATCAGCAGGTTGCAGGAGCTGATGGCAGGGCCTGGGCACTTCGACCCTTACAATCAGGTGGTGGTGTCAGTGGTCAACGTCATCGGTGCCATGTGCTTCGGACAGCACTTCCCTGAGAGCAGTGATGAGATGCTCAGCCTCGTGAAGAACACTCATGAGTTCGTGGAGACTGCCTCCTCCGGGAACCCCGTGGACTTCTTCCCCATCCTTCGCTACCTGCCTAACCCTGCCCTTCAGAGGTTCAAGGCCTTCAACCAGAGGTTCCTGCGGTTCCTGCGGAAAACAGTCCAGGAGCACTATCAGGACTTTGACAAGGTGAGCCCAGGGTGCAGGTGGCGAGGGGCACCTTGCAGGGCCTGGGTGCAGCCCCTCCCTCCCAGCTCCAGCATGCCCACACAGCTGCTGTGTTGCCAAGGCCTAGGAAGGCTCTGGACACCTCAGACCAGCTGTGTGACCTGGAGCCGACTCTTCCCCTTCTCTGGGCCTCAGTTTCCTGATCCTTGAAGCCCCCTTCTCAGGGCTCCTCAAAGCCCCCAAGAAAAAAGCCCTGGAAATGGGGCCCTAGCAGAGTCCTGCAATGTGGGGGGCCTATGAGTGAGAAAGCTTTCATTCTGCAGAAACCTGAGCCCCAACAGAGGCTAATCCCCAGCTCTGGTGTCGCGTTGCTTCCCTGTGTTCACATTAACCTTTTTCTCCTTTGAAATTGGACCCCTGGTGTTATTGGGAAGAAGGGTCAACGGGGCATAAAATGACACTTTAAGCCATACCCAGGGCTGCTACCAGCTCCTGCTGCAAGCTGCAGCCCCTTGCCTAGAGACCAAGTTGGGAGGATAGGGGGGTACCCAGCCCCCAGGGACGGGCCAGGGGAGTGGAGCAACGTTCAGCCTTTGACCTTGGAAGTGCCAGGGGTGCCCCTAAGCTTGTGCCCCCTCAGAACAGTGTCCAGGACATCATGGGTGCCCTGTTCAAGTACAGCAAGAAGGGGCCTAGAGCCAGTGGCAACCTCATCCCCCAGGAGAAGATTGTCAACCTTGTCAATGACATCTTTGGAGCAGGTAGGATCCAGAACCCTGCCCCTCCATCCAACAACGCCTGCTGTTCACCCACAGCCTTGCCCAGCCCCTCAGTCCATCAAATAACCCGCCAACCCTACACCAGATGGTACAACATACTGAGATCTGGCTTGGGATCAGAGTTTGAGCCTGGGCTATGCCACCAATTCCCAGTGGAGACACAGCAAAGTCCTTCTCCTCCCCTAGGCTTCGGTTTCCCCATCTGAACAATAAGGTGTTCTCTGGCCTGTAAGTCTAGGCCCCTATAATTCCGGCAACTAATTCTGAAACCTGTGTCTCAAGTTTATGTTGAAGAGACCCAGCCTCTGTCCTCAGGAAACTCACAGGCTAGGGCCAGAGAAAGCTAATGCTGGATACACACGTAGCAGATTCTTGGGAAATGATGGTTTCCTTGTTTCTGTCTTCCTTCTTTCCTCACCTTACCCTACACGGTCCAGGATTTGACACAGTCACAACAGCCATCTCCTGGAGCCTCATGTACCTTGTGACCAAACCTGAGATACAGAGGAAGATCCAGAAGGAGCTGGGTATATGGGGGCCCCCAACCCTATGGCCAGGAGAAGCCTTGAGACCCAGGTTGTTTGTTCAGTCTACAAACACCTGTTATGCGCCCACTGTGTGCAAGCCCTGGGCACACAGTAGTGCCTGCCATTGCCTAGAAGATGTGGGAGGTTAGTGGGGTCGCAGACTTGTGAATAGACAGTCTTACATAGAGTGACATGGGGTATAAGAGGGGATAATTCATGGGGCAGTTAGGGCAGCCCCTGAGCTCTGCTTGTCCTCTGTGTTCTACAGACACTATGATTGGCAGGGGGCGGCGGCCCCGGCTCTCTGACAGACCCCAGCTGCCCTACTTGAAGGCCTTCATCCTGGAGACCTTCCGACACTCCTCCTTCTTGCCCTTCACCATCCCCCACAGGTGAGGCCTGCCGGTTCTGCCCTCCCACCTCTGAAGTCCTTGCCATGTTTTCTCTTCCTGGCTTCTCAGCCCTGGCCCTGGCTCAGCATCTCCTTCCCGACCTCGTTCCCCACAGATCCCGGCCTCAGTCTGCCCCTATCCAGTCCAAACATAATCTAACCCCCAGCTCTCAGGAGAAAGTTCCACTTGTGATCTCAGCGCTCATTCCCCTCTGTTCATATTCCCTCCCTCCCAGTGCCCTCTGTGCCAGCCAGGTCGGCCTCACCCTCACAAGCATGACCCTATTGGCCTCCAATTTTGCTAACGCTGAACCTTCTGCCTGGAATGCCTTCTAGCCTCTTCTCTGACCACCAGAATCCTACCCTTGCTCAAAGTCAATGCCGACGCGAGCTTCCTCTCCCCAGAAGCCTTTTGACTCATCCACCTGGCACAGCTTCATTCCTGATGTCTTATAGGACTTACAGCCATCAGCCCTTGATCATGCCCTGGAATTTTAACAATGTCAAGAGAGTTAGTGAGCATTTACTCCTGCCCAAATGTTCTAGTTATTCCTGCAGTAAGAGGCCTGAATCCCCAGCCAGGCTAGAAATTCCCCGGGGCTGGCCCAGGCTGCTTGCTGCTTTTTTTTTTTTTAATAGAAAATAGAAAAACATTTATCTGAAATTGCCTGCTTCTTGGCTCCAGAGCACAGCCAAGTGCACAGCCAGGCACAAAGAGAAGTTTAGTAAATACTTGCTGAAGTTAAAGAACAGGAGGTAAGGAAGAGGGAGGATGATTCTACCTCTTCCCTGTTCCTCCCCTCCCCTCTCAGTGTAGGGATGGAGATGGCGGTGGGCAGGCTGTTGGGATGGGGTGGAGGTAGGAGCAACACATGTCCCAGCTTTCCAGCCCTGAGCCTCACAGCGCCCTCTTCCCTCCTCAGCACAACAAGGGACACAACGCTGAACGGCTTCTACATCCCCAAGGAATGCTGTGTCTTCGTAAACCAGTGGCAGGTCAACCATGACCCGTGAGTACATACCCCTCACGGAAAAATGTGTGCAGGTTCAGCAGTCAGGAAGGCTGTTTGTCCCTGCTAGGAACTGTTTATATAATGAAAGGAGGGGACCTCAGTTGCTATAGTCTGCTCTAAGTGATGATATTTACAAAGGTTTCACAAACTTTAGTGCACAGGAATCAACCAGGATGGCCAGGAGCGGTGGCTCACGCCTATAATCCCAGCATTTTAGCCAGGCAGATCACTTAAGGTCAGGAGTTCGAGACCAGCCTGGGCAACATGGTGAAACCCCATCTCTACTAAAAATACAAAACAAAAATTAGCCGGACATGGTGGTGCGCCTATAATCCCAGCTACTCCAGAGACTGAGGCAGGAGAATTGCTTGAACTCTGGAGGTGGAGGCTGCAGTGAGCCGAGATCGCGCCACTGCACTCCAGCCTGGGTGACAGAGTGAGACTCTGCCTCAAAAAAAAAAAAAAAAAAAATCAACCAAGATGTTTGTTACGGCTGATGGTTCCACCAGGATTCTAATGTGGTATCTAAGGTGGGGTACCTCAGGCGATTCTGACGTGAATGGCTCAGAGACCTCTCTTTGGAAAGCCCCACTTTAGTGTATAGGTAGGGGGACCATATAATTTACCATCTACACTGGGACATTTGAGTGTGAAAATGCTATCAATGTTTATGCTAGTCATCATTACTCCAAAACAATAAACATAAGACAGGACACACTGTTGAGGCCCCTTAGGAGGCATATTTTGAGTAGGATGAAGAAACATATGTCTGTCTGTCCGTCTTTCTTTCTTTCTTTCTTTCACTTTAATTTTTAAATAGAGACAAGGTCTTCCTATGTGGTCCAGGCTGGTTTTGAACTCCTGGGTTCAAGGGATCTTCCTGCCTCAGCCTTCTAAAGTGCTAGGGTTACAGGTGTGAGCCACCAAACCCAGCCTGTTTTTCTTCTTTTAATTTCTTTAGATAAAACATTATTTAAAGTAAATTAATATTAAAGGGCACTATCTTTAAGGCTGTTCATTTTAGAGAGAGCTTTGTAAAAGAAATAAGCATCAGACCAGGTGTGGTGACTCATGCCTCTAACCCCAGCACTTTGGGAGTCCAAGGAAGGTAGATCGCTTGAGCTCACGAGCCTGAGACCAGTGAAACCCCGTCTCTGCAAAAAAAAATACAAAAATTAGCCGGTTATGGTGCCTGTAGTCCCAGCTACACGGGAGGCTCAGGTGGGCGGTTGGCTTGAGCTGGGGAGGCAGAGAGTGCAGTGAGCTGAGATCGCACCACTGTACTCCAGCCTGGGTGATAGGAGCTGGAGGGTGTCTCAAAAAAAACAAAAAAAAAGAAAAGAAAAGAAAAAAAAAAAGAAATAAGCATCAAAGTTCAGTTTGGTTCCTTCCCACTTACCCTTCATTGCTTTCAACATGTCCTCACACTTGTGTACTCAACGGAAGTCTCCCTCCCCCAGGCACCTCCTCCCAGGGCCTCTCCAGCCCTGAGGTCCCATCTCCTCTGTTCCTCTTGCAGGGAACTGTGGGAGGACCCGTCTGAGTTCTGGCCCGAGCGGTTCCTCACCACCGATGGCACCGCCATTAACAAGCCCTTGAGTGAGAAGGTGATGCTGTTTGGCATGGGCAAGCGCCGGTGTATCGGGGAGGTCCTGGCCAACTGGGAGGTCTTCCTCTTCCTGGCCATCCTGCTACAGCAACTGGAGTTCAGTGTGCCGCCGGGCGTGAAAGTCGACCTGACCCCCATCTACGGGCTGACCATGAAGCACGCCCGCTGTGAACACGTCCAGGCACGGCTGCGCTTCTCCATCAAGTGAAGAAGACACCACCATGCTGAGGCCAGGGAGCGAGTGGGGGCCAGCCACGGGGACTCAGCCCTTGTTTCTCTTTCTTTCTTTTTTTAAAAAAATAGCAGCTTTAGCCAAGTGCAGGGCCTGTAATCCCAGCATTTTAGGAGGTCAAGGTTGGAGGATCATTTGAGCCCAGGAGTCGGAAAGCAGCCTGGGCAACATAGTGGGACCCTGTCTCTACAAAAAAAAAAATTTGCCAAGAGCCTGAGTGACAGAGCAAGACCCCGTCTCAAAAAAAAAAAAAAAAAAAAAATATATATATATATATAGAGAGAGAGAGAGAGAGAGCAGCTTTATGGAGATATAATTCTTATGCCATATAATTCACCTTTTTTTTTTTTTGTCTGAGACAGAATCTCACTCTGTCACCCAGGCTGGAGTGCAGTGGCGTGGTCTCAGCTCACTGCAACCTCCACCTCGCAGGTTCAAGCACTCCTCCCACTTCAGCCTCCCAAGCACCTGGGATTACAAGCATGAGCCACTACGCCTGGCTGATTTTTGTAGTTTTAGTAGAGATGGGATTTCACCATGTTGGCCAGGCTTGTCTCGAACTCCTGACCCCAAGTTATCCACCTGCCTTGGCTTCCCAAAGTCCTGGGATTACAGGTGTGAACCACCACATCCAGCCTAACTCACATTCTTAAAGTGTTGAATGACTTCTAGTGTAGAATTGTGCAACCATCACCAGAATTAATTTTATTATTATTATTTTTGAGACAGAGTCTTGCTCTGTTGCCAGGCTGGAGTGTAGTGGCGCGATCTCAGCTCACTACAACCTCCACCTCCTATGTTCAAGCAGTTCTCCTGCCTCAGCCTCCCGAGTAGCTGGGACTATAGGCATGTGCCACCATGGCCAGCTAATTTCTGTATTTTTAGTAGAGACGAGGTTTCACCATGTTGGCCAGGATGGTCTCCATCTCTTGACCTCATGATCCACCCGCCTCAGCCTCCCAAAGTGCTGGGATTAACAGGTATGAACCACTGCACCCAGCATTTTTTTTTTTTTTTTTGAGACGGAGTCTTCCTCTGTCTCCTAAGCCGGAGTGCAGTGGCATCATCTCAACTCACTGCAACCTCTGCCTCCGGGTTCAAGTGATTCTCCAGCCTCAGCCTCCCAAGTAGCTGGGACTACAGGCACACACCACCACGCCTGGCTAATTTTTGTATTTTTAGTAGAGACGGGTTTCACCATGTTGGCTAGACTAGTCTCAAACTCCTGACCTCAAGCGATCTGCCCGCCTCAACCTCTCTTCAAAGTGCTGGAATTACAGGTGTGAGCCACCGCGCCCGGCCCACAATTAATTTTAGAACATTTTCATCACCCCTAAAAGAAACCCTGCACCCATTAGCAGTCCCTCCACATTTCCCCCTAGCCTACCTCCCTGCCTCACCAGCCCTGGCAACTACTAATCTACTTTCTGTGTCTATGGATTTGCCTTCTCTAAACATTTCATATAAATGGAATTACACAATGAGTGGTCTTTTGTGACTGGCTTCTTTCACTTAGCACAATGTTTTCAAGGCTCATGTGTGTTGTGGCGTGCGTCAGTAAGCCCTTGGTGCTTGAGTCCTGAGACCAGGTCTAGGTCTGTGCTCTCTTAAGGCGTTGATAGGCACCTCCTTCACTCCTCTCTCTTCTCTCCTTTCATGTTGTTTGACCCAAGTTTTTGAACAATTGAAGGGAACAAGGAGAAAGGGATCCAGTCTCAGGGGCCAAACCCAATTGGGTGGATGGGGATCCCTCCTGTCCCATTCTCAAAAGGCAGAACATGTGACTTCTCACTAGGCCTTGATTTCTTCCTTCACAGCCCGGGAGGGGATAAGCTTCCCAGAAGTGCTTGGGTTATTTGAAAAAGGCCCAGGTCTCATCAAAGGACACTATCAAGAAATTGAAAGGAGGCCAAGCACAGTGGCTCACGCCTGTAATCCCAGCACTTTGGGATGCCAAGGCAGGCGGATCACTTGAGGTCAGGAGTTTGAGACCAGCCTGGACAACATAGTGAAACCTCATCTCTACTAAATATACAAAAACTAGCTGAATGTAGTGGCTAGCCTCAGCTGCTCAGAAGACTGTAATCCCAGCTGATCAGGAGGCTGTAATCCCAACTACTCAGGAGGCTGAGGCATGAGAATCACTTGAATTTAGGAGGCGGGGGTTCCAGTGAGCCGAGATCCTGCCATTGCACTCCAGCCTGGGCTACAGAGTGAGACTCTGTCTCAAAAAAAAAAAAAAAAAATTTGAAAAGACAACCCACAGAATGAGAGAAAATATTTGCAAAACATATAGCTGTTGAAGCATTTATATATAGAATATATAAAGAACTCCTGGCGGGGCACGATGCCTCACCCCTGTAATTCCAGCACTTTGGGAGGCCAAGGCGGGTGGATCATCTGAGGTCAGGAGTTTGAGACCAGCCTGGCCAACACGGTAAAATCCTGTCTCTACTAAAAATACAAAAATTAGCCAGGCATGGTGGCGGGCACCTGCTACTCAGGAGGCTGAGGCAGGAAAATCACTTGAACCTGGGGGCAGAGTTTGCAGTCTCACTCTGTCGCCCAGGCTGCAGTGCAGTGGCACCATCTTGGCTTACTGCAGCCTCAACCTCCCAGGCTTAGTTGATCCTCCCACCTCGGGACAACATATGCAGGCCGCCATGCCTGGCTGATTTTTCTAATTTTTGTAGAGATGAGGTTTTGCCATGTTGCCCAGACTGGTCTCGAACTCCTGATCTCAAGTGATCCACCTGCTTCAGCCTCCCAAAGTGCTGGAATTACAGGTATGAGCCACTGCACCAAGCCAAAAAAATTTTTAAGAGTAAATCCTGGCCAGGCACAGTGGCTCATGCCTGTAATCCTGGACCTTTGGGAGGCCAAGGCAGGTGGATCACTTGAGGTCAGGAGTTCGAGACCAGCCTGGCCAACATGGTGAAACCTCGTCTCTACTAAAAATACAAAAATTATTCAGGAGTGGTGGCACACACCTGTAATCCCAGCTACTCGGGAGGCTGAGGCAGGACAATCGAATGAACCCAGGAGACGGAGGTTGCAGTGAGCTGAGACTGCGCCACTCCACTGCAGCCTGGGCAACAGAGGAAGACTGTCTCAAAAAAAAAAAAAAAAAAAAAGGCCGGGGGCGGTGGCTCACGCCTGTAATCCCAGCACTTTGGGAGACCGAGGTGGGTGGATCACAAGGTCAGGAGATCAAGACCAGCTTGGCCAATATGATGAAACCCCATCTCTACTAAAAATACCAAAAATTAGGCAGGTGTGGTAGCAGGCACCTGTAATCCCAGCTACTTGGGAAACTGAGGCAGAGAATTGCTTGAACCTGGGAGGCGGAGGTTGCAGTGAGCTGAGTTCGCGCCACTGCACTCTAGCCTGGCAACAGAGTGAGACTCCATCTTAGAAAAAAAAAAAGAGTGGATCCTAATGTAAACTATGGGTCTTAGTTAATAAAAATCTATCAATATTGGTTCGTCAGTTGTAACATATATACCCTCTAATGCAAGATGTTCATAACAGGAGCAACTGGGTATATGGGAACTCTCTGTACTTTCCACTAATTTTTCTGTAACCTAAAACTCTTTTTTTTTTTTTTTGAGACAGAGTCTCGCTCTGTTGCCCAGGCTGGAGTACAGTGGTACGATCTCAGCTCACTGCAACCTCCGCCTCCCAGGTTCAAGCCGTCCTCCTGCCTCAGCCCCCCTAGTAGCTGGGATTACAGGCATGTGCCACCATGCCCAGCTAATTTTTGTATTTTTAGTAGAGACGGGATTTCGCCATGTTGGCCAGGCTGGTCTTGAACTCCTGGCCTCAGGTGATCCACCTGCCTCAGCCTCCCAAAGTACTGGGATTACAGGTGTGAGCCACCATACCTGGCTGCTAAAACTGCTTCTTAAATAGCTCCTTTGAGAGGCCAAGGCAGGCAGATCATGAGGTCAGGAGTTTGAGACCAGCCTGGCCAACATAGTGAAACCGTGTCTCTACTAAAAATACAAAAATTAGCCGGGTGCAGTGGCGGGTGCCTGGTAGTCCCAGCTACTTGAGAGGCTGAGGCAGGAGAATTGCTTGAACCGGGTAGGCGGAGGTTGCAGTGAGCCGAGACTGAACCATTGCACTCCAGCCTGGGCAACGGAGTGAGACTCCATCTCAAAAAAAAAAAAAAAAAAAAAGCTCCTATTAATTTTTTTTTTAAGTGCAGGCCTTCCACTTACTCCACACAGCCAGGGCCAGGTTCATTGTGCTCACCCATAGACAGAACCCCTATTTCTACTCTGCTGCTCCCTGATTTCACCTCCAGTGCTTGCTCCTGCAAAATGAGGCAGACTTGGATTAGTTGCTCTCATAAGAGCCTTGGGTTATAAGTGCACCATGAATCTGCTGTGTTCTTTGCAAAATGAGAGGGCTGTTCATTATGTTTTATTTCCTATGTGTGAGCCAGGCCCCTCTTCACTGAAAGATAGAGACAGGAAGACAGAGCTTAAAGATGCTGAGATTTGGGCCTCTCCCCTCACCACCCACACACATCTGAACTGACTGTCTCCCTGCCTCCTCCTCCTTAGTCTCCTTAGTTTCCTTTTCTTTTTCTTTTTTTTTTTTTTAGACAGAGTTTCGCTCTTTTCTCCCAGGCTGGAGTGCAATGGCACAATCTTGGCTCACTGCAACCTTTGCCTACCGGGTTCAAGAGATTCTCCTGCCTCAGCCTCCCGAGTACCTGGGATTACAGGCACCCACCACCACACCCAGCTAATTTTTGTATTTTTAGTAGAGATGCGGTTTCACCATGTTGGCCAGGCTAGTCTCGAACTCCTGACCTCAGGTGATCCACCCACCTCGGCCTCCCAAAGTGCTGGGATTACAGGCAGGAGCCACCGCACCCAGTCAGTCCCCTTAGTTTCTGAAGACACAGCTGTATGCTTGGAGGGGACATCTGGCTATAGAGCAATTCCAGGGTACCTTCTAGGTGTGGGGATAAAGGAAAAAAAATGATGGTGGAATACTCAGAGTCCAAGAATGAGGTAGAAGGGAAATGACACAGAAAAGAATGGCTGTGCCCACCCATCTATCATGACCCCCTGTGCTATGATTTGAATGTGTCCCCCAAAAGCTCTCATGTTGAAAACTTGGTCCCCAGAGCAGCAGTGTTGAGAGATGGAACCTTCAGGAGGTGATTGGGTCATAGGGTTCTGACCTCATGAATGAGTTAATCCATTCATGGATTAAGGGATTAACAGGTTATCAAGGGAGTGGGTTAGTTATCATGAGAGTGGGTCTCTTGTGAGCCCTTCACCATGTGATGCCTTGAGCCACCTTGGGACTCTGAAGAGAGTCACTAGCAGCAAGAAATCCCTCACCAGATGTGGCCCCCCAACCTTGGATTTCCCAGCCTTCAGAACCATAAGCTAAATAAACCTCTGTACTTTATAAATTATCCAATCTGCAGTATTCAGTTATAGCAACAGAAAATTGACTTAGACACCCTGTTGTCTGGAATGGACTCACCCAGCCACATGGGCAGTGGAATGAATCTCCACAAAGCAAACCCTCTTTTCCTATCGTCTTTTTTGTAACTGTATTAGAGATGTGCTCTGCAGAAGAAATATCCACTAGTAATTCAAGTTGAAAATTTAGTAAGAAGGTAGTTCAAATGGTGACCAACCCCAAGGTGTTGAAGTCCTAGGAGTGAGTTCACAGGGCTTTGACCCTCCTAGCACTCTTTTCCAAGGAGCCCTCTTTATGTCACCATGCACATGCCTGCTGGACCTCAATTGCTACCACTTTTTCTGCCTAAGTAGTTACCACAAAGACTAATAGAGCTTGGCTGCAATGCCATCCTTGACCAACAGGAGCTGCTATCTAATATATTCCAACAAGTTCCTTTAGTTCATTTTTGCTCTCTTTATTATTAATCAAAGCTCAGCTGTGTCTATCCTACAAATTATTATTCTCTAAGGTGGAATAATAATGAACCAGATCTTCATTTCTTTCTTTCTTTTTTTTTTTGAGATGGAGTATCACTCTGTCACCCAGGCTGGAGTACAGTGGCGCAATCTCGGCTCACTGCAACCTCCGCCTCCTGGGTTCATCCCGTGCCCGGCCTGGATGAACTCTTTAGAAATGAAGATCTGAGACTGGGCATGGTGGCTCACACCTGTAATCCCAGCACTTCGGGAGGCCAAGGTCAGAGGATCACCTGAGGTCAGGAGTTTGAGACCAGCCTGGCCAATGTGGTGAAACCCCACCTCTACTAAAAATACAAAAATTAGCCAGGTGTGGTGGCGGGTGACTGTAATCCCAGCTACTTGGGAGGCTGAGGCATGAGAATCTCTTGAACCCAGGAGGCAGAGGTTGCAGTGACCAGAGATCACACCATTGCACTCCAGCCTGGGTGACAAGAGTGAGATTCCACCTCAAAAAACAAATAAAATAAATAAAGAGTTCATCCAGTGGTATTTTTGCCTCAACATTCTGCAAATAATAATGACTATCTGTGGGTTTGAAGAAAATAATATATTTGAGAAGTAAAATCATTAGGTGCAGTGACTCACACCTATAATCCCAGTACTTTGGGAGGCCAAGGTGGGAGGATCACTTGAGCCCAGGAGTTTGGGATCAGCCTGGGCAACATAGCAAGACCTAATCTCTGGGGAAAAAAAAAAAAAAAAGTAAAATCAAGTGGAGTCTATGCTAAAACCCCGGAGGGAGAAAGTACCTCACTTGGGCTTGGTCTGTGTCCATACCTGTCCTAAAACCCAAAGCAAACTCCTCAAGAAACCTCCATCTGAGAGAAGGCCCAGTTCATCTCTCAGACTCAGGAAGGCACAGCATCCTCAGGAGAGCTAGGGAGCCCTGGTCTGAAGGGGAAGACAGAGTCCTGTCCGGGGATCCTAAGGCTGAGCAGGGCATGACCCTGCCCTAGACATCACAGATTGGGAGAGTAGACAAAGCCCTGCCTGAGGGCTGCTGTCTAAGAAAATTACCCTGCTCTGAGAGTCCCATCTGAGGAGGGAGATGCAGCCCAGCCCTTGGAGTCTCAGCAAAAAACCCTGTTCTGAGACCCCTCATCTGAGACAGGAAACACAGCCTTGTCCTGGGAGAGCCCACAGGCATGGCCCTGCCCTGAGGGTCCAGTCTGAGCAGGGAGGCAGAGCCCTTCTCTGAGATCCCTAAACTGAAAGGAACATGGCTCCATCACGGGCAGCGCAGCCCTGAGAATCTCAGGAAAGGACAAGTTGGCCCGGTCTGAGAGAGAAAACATGGCCCGGCCCTGGTACCTCCAGTCTGAGGGGGACATGGCCTATCCTCCAGAGCCCCCAGACTGCTGGCAAGCTCACTGATGTACCCTGGTGTCACATATAAAGACTCCCAGCAGGCCAAGCGCAGTGGCTCACACCTGTAATCCCAGCATTTTGGGAGCCTGAGGTGGGTGGATCACCTGAGGTCAGGAGTTCAAGACTAGCCTGGCCAACATGGCGAAACCCCATCTCTACTAAAACCACAAAAATTAGCCGGGCATGGTGGCAGGTGCCTGTATTCCCAGCTGTTCTGGAGGCTGAGGCAGGAGAATCGCTTGAACACCGGAGGCAGAGTTTGCAGTGAGCCGAGATCGCACCATTGCGCTCTAGCCTGGGCGACAAGAGCGAAACTTTGTCTCAAAAAAAAAACAAAAACAAAAACAAAAAACTCCCAGCAAGCCACAAGCAGGCATTGCCATACTTTGCCAATCTAAGATTCAGCAGGGCCCAGCTCCCTGAGGTAATTTCAGGACAGATCTGAGGTGGCTCCATGGTCACCATACGGCCACTGCCCCATCTGGCTCACTGTGGTCTGGAGATGGCTTGAGCTTCACGCACACCTGGCCAATCTTTAACTGGTTGGCCTAGAGCTCCCATCTGGCCAGAGCCACGGTAAGAGGAATTGGAGACTTCGTCCCGCTGCTTTTGCCATTCCTGCCTCCCACAGCAGGCAGGAGGCAGGTGGGACCAGCCTGTTCTATCTTTTCCGGGTAGGGCCTGGACATGCATCATCTCAGGCTGTTCTCACGACGACAGATGGGTACTGTTATACCCACTTTAGAGATGAGAAGCCTGAGGCTCAGGAAGCACGAGGAGGGCATGTGTGGTGGAGGGACTCAGGACTGCACCATTTGTCCTATACCACCTCCAGGGTCTCTTCCCTACCTGTGTCTCTCCCTGAGTCAGGACTGTGGGACTGGAACAGGGCAGCTTGGAAACACAACATGATCAAGGAACGGCATGGAGAATTAGTAAGAGCTCTTGGCCAGAGGGCTAGGAGACCTGCACTCAGCTTCCAAGTGTGGGTAACCTTGGGCAAGTCCCACCCCTCACAGACCTCGACCTCATCTTCAGCCTTCTGTGAGGTCTTCTCCAGCACCATTAGCCTGAAGTTCAGGCCACTAGCAATGACCCCTGCTCTGCCAGCCTCTTGCTTAATAAAGCAGTGGGCAAATCCAGTGAGGGTCTGGCAAATTTCGAAGTGCAGTGCACCCGGGGAGGTGTGATTTTTGGCAAAGATCGTGGAATGAAAGATGGCAGAATGGTGGGAAAAACCTTGAGCTGGGAATCCCACCTCTGCCTCCTAGGGAAAATTAAGAGACCTCTAGGCCTACCCACCTGTTCAGATCCCCAACTCCCTTTATGTCAAGCATCTACCACCAACCAGATACCAGATCTTTAGTTTATATCTTAGTACAGGTCTTTTTTGTTTGTTTGTTTGTTTTTTGTTGTTTTAAAGAGATGAGGGTCTCCCTCTGTCGCTCAGGCTGGAGTACAGTGGCGAATCATAGCTCACTGCAGCCTCAAACTCCTGGGGTTCAAGCAATATCCTCCTGCCTCAGTCTCCTGCCACCATGCCGAGCTAGTTCAGCTTCTTGAAAGAGGGGTTTGATTGGCTCAGCTCATCTTTTTCAGCCAGGCTATACCGGTCAGAGACCACAGTCAGTCAGTGGTTGGGTCCCCTTGGAGCAGTGTTTACCCTGGTAAATAGCCACAGGCAACAGGGTCAGGGTCACAGCATCTAGGCTACCTCGGCAGGGGACTCCTGCACACAAGTCTCGGAGAGACAATGGCACAGCAGAAAGCTAGCAGAACACACAAAAGCCTCCATTTATCACTTTTCTGCCCTGCCCACCTCTCTTAACACCCACACTGCAAAGAAAACCACCCTTGCCCTCAGCCTTCCCTGTGACTCCCAGGCTGGGCCTCCTAACAACAAATTAGAGAAAGCTCTGTCACAGCTCCTATTGCAAACCAGTTCACCCTGCTCTGAAAGAGGCTGGAACACTGGGTCAGGTGGTCTTGCCTGGCTCTTTTTACCCTAAAGGTGACCTGCCTCCCAGGATTCCCCTCAGTCCCTATGCAAATGAACTCAGTCACTGGGGTCTCCCTCACCCAGATCTGCCCAGATAAATCTCAGCCTCTCTCTCTCTTTTTTTTTTTTTTTTTTAGATGGAGTCTTGCTCTGTCACCCAGGCTGGAGTGCAATGGTGCGATCTCGGCTCACTGAAACCTCTGCCTCCTGGATTCAAGAAATTCTCCTGCCTCAGCCTCCCAAGTAGCTGGGACTACAGGCATGCGACACCATGCCTGGCCAATTTTTTTTTTTTGAGATGGAGTCTTGCTCTGTCGCCCAGGCTGGAGTGCAGTGGCGCGACCTCGGCTCACTGCAAGCTCTGCCTCCTGGGTTCACACCATTCTCCTGCCTCAGCCTCCCGAGTAGCTGGGACTACAGGCACCTGCCACCACACCTGGCTAATTTTTTGTATTTTTAGTAGAGAAGGGATTTCACCATGTTAGCCAGGATGGTCTCGATCTCCTGACCTCGTGATCCGCCTGCCTCAGCCTCCCAAAGTGCTGGGATTACAGGCGTGAGCCACCGTGTCCAGCCAATTTTTGTATTTTTATTAGAGTATGGGATTTTACCATGTTGTCCAGGCTGGTCTCGAACTACTGACCTCAGGTGATCCACCCACCTGGGTCTCCCCAAGTGCTGCAATTATAGGCATGAGCCACCACGCCCAGCCAAATCTCAGTCTTAAAGTAACTTGAACTTGCCCCCCAAGGAAGGATTTTCCAATTGACAAAGGAATCTGAGGAGGGTGCAGACTGTCTGAAAGAATGGTAGTGAGTACACCATCTGGGTGGGGGAACCAAGCAGAGGCTGACTAGACCAGGGTTTATGCAGTTCAGTGTCAGTCCATGAGCTTGCCCTCTACCTTATCCCTATCACTGACTCCCGTCCCTGAGAGGGTTATGCCACCAGAGGTAGCCATACCCTGAGCCAAGCTCCCCATTCCTTAGTGATCCCCCTCAAAATTAGTTCTGAGACCCTGCATTCTGTCCACCCCTCTGCCACAACATAACACCAGGTCCACTAGAGTCCTCTGGAGTACAGCTGCGATGGAGCCTCTCAGGCAGTGCAATGGGGCGGAGTGGGGCACTTCTGGGCAAGGAGCCTGCCTGATGCCGGTCACCCTGCACTAATAAGGGAAGCAGACTCTGCTTCCCTTATTGAGGGACCTGCACTCTCCCTGTGGGCCCTGCAGCCCAACGGGTTTTTCTGGGTTTAAGATAACATGGTGGCCTAGGTGATACTCAATAGGTTCCCCCAGGCCTTCACCTCTGTACTTACCCCTCCACCCCAGGCCAGTATTAAGATAATTACAGGGCTTGGGAAAGGGAAAGGGGATGAGGCCAGAGGCTGGCTCACAGATCCAGAAGAAAATCCCAGCTCACCCACTAACCTTGGGCCAGTGACATAAACTTTCTGAGTCTAGACTTTCTCATCTCGCAACTGGGAATGATAATCTTACCTTACAAGTTGGGTGGGAGGTTTAATGAGATAATGTGTGTAAAGTGCCAAATTACAGGTCAGAGTACAACACACACACACACGCACACCAGAAATCCTGAGAAAGGTGGTCTCAGGGCAAGATGGACCCCCGACAAATGTGTGGCATGTGCAGCTGTGCACACACCCGGCCCACATGTGAGCCAGCATTTCCCCAAACCCTGCGCTCTCTCACTGGGGTCTTGCCAGGGCCTGGGCTCAGCCCACTTCCTTCCACTGCTCCCCCCACCCAGAAGCTGGGGAGGGCTGGGGGTGGTAGCGTGCCAGGGAACAATGGGCCCCCAACCCCTTCCCGCCCATTGCGTGAGAAGGAGCTGCCGGAAGGAAACTCACCTCCCAGTGGGACAGGCCACCACCCCCCTGACGTCTGCCCCAGGGAAGCCTGGAGACCCCCATGCTGCTCAAGGGGTGGGCCTCTGTGCACTCCAGGCCTGTCACCCTTGGGACATCCTGTTTTCACCACCCGGACTGGCTTCCCCTGCCCCCTCTTTCAGAGAAGATGATCCCTGACCCTCTCTCTGGGGCTGGGCTGGGTTCCCCCCAAGAGTCTAGGGCCCTGTTCTCATTCGTCTCTGTGTCCCCCGCGTGTAGCCTGTTCCAGAGTAGTCTCAAGGAATGCTGGCCAACTGCATGAGAGGCTGAGGGAAAGGAGCCAGACCAGGGGTGATCAGGGACCCAGCAGCTGAGCCAGAAAATATGAGAGAGAGAAGGGCCCAGCTCAGAGTGGCCAAAACGCCTGTGCTGCAGATAGGGGTGTGGTCCCAGAAATGCCTCTGGAGAGAACAGGGCATGCTGTTGAGGGCTGGGGGATGCTCTCCCCGCAAATTTTTGGAACACTCAGCTCAGTTTCATTTGTGTAGTGACACTTCCCTTACAGCCCCGCATTCCTCTCTCTCTCTCACGCACAATCACACTCATTGCAGGGGTCTCAGAAGCTCCACCATCAGATGGGGGCTCTTAGAGGCAGGGGTCAGGGAGGAGGCCAGGAGCAGATGAAGAGCTGTTCTCCCACCGTGCCTATCCACACTTAGCAGGATAGCTCAGAGGGGCCCCACCAGGCTGGCTGCCGACCAGAGACTCTGGACATCAATTTCCCCAGCTAGAAAATATGAAGAGTTGGGGGGCCTGGCTGAAACTGACCCTGCCCTGGGCCCTGCTGACCTGGGGTGGCCCAGCCGAAAGTGCCAGTGGGCCGGCGGGGGCTGGGAGCAGGCGTGGGCACGCATTTTGAACACTAGTCTCGGGTGTGTCGATAAGGCGACAACAGACGTGAGTGCCAGCTCTCAGCAGGTGCATGCGCATGGGCAGATGTGGCCTGGAGTGGTCAGGTGGATGCCTGTGCGTGAGTTCTCCAGGTGTCAGTTCAGGTGGCTCAGCACGCCAGCCAGGTATGTGCGTGTTTGTAGCCAGGCATGTGTTTACAGGTGTGCCTCTATCTCCTGTGCCCTCAGGGCCAAGGGAGCCGCTGGCTTGCGTGTCTGAGAGTCCTTCTTGCCGTGAGAATCATGGAATCTCAAAGTCCCCAGATTAGTGCTTCCTCCAAGGTGGGGGCTGGAGTGGGGAGGTGGCTGGCTGGGTAATCAGGCAGGTTTGGGAAGCATGCTTCTGCTCCTGCCGGCGGGCCATGGTTACATCTGAGGGCTGGGAGACCTGAACTGGTAACACTACCTCCTTGGACAGCGGTAGTTGGGGGCGGGAAGCTGAGGCCCTGCCCAGAGTTTTGGGGGTCCACAGTGATAAGTAGCTGAGCACAATTGGGCAGATTTCAGCAACCATCGCACACCAGACAGGCTGCGCTCTGGGTCAGTGCCTCTACCACAAACTCGGCTCACTGCAAGCTCTGCCTCCCAAGTTCACACCATTCTCCTGCCTCAGCCTCCCAAGTAGTTGGGACTACAGGCACCCGCCACCACATCTGGCTAATTTTTTTGTATTTTTAGTAGAGACGGGGTTTCACCATGTTAGCCAGGATGGTCTCAATCTCCTGACCTCGTGTTCCACCCGCCTTGGCCTCCCAAAGTGCTGGGATTACAGGCGTGAGCTACCACACCTGGCAATTTTTTGTGTTTTTTAGTAGAGATGGGGTTCCACCATGTTTGCCAGGATGGTCTCGATCTCCTGACCTCGTGATCTGCCCGCCTCGCCTCCCAAAGTGCTGGGATTACAGGCGTGAGCCACCACGCCCGGCAAGAAATTGATTTTTTAAAGTAGTATGAGAGTGGAGAAAGGCTTTCTAAGTTTGTCACAAGTCCAGAAGCGGTAAAAGAAAAGACTGATTCCACTACATAAAAATCAATCATTTCTGCATTCCAAAGAATCATAACCAAGTTGGAAGACACACAAGGAACATAAGCCAGTTGGCTTCCAGTTCTCTCCTTCAGTCCCTCTCCATCCTGTGCTCCGTGTGGGGAAGCTGACCTGTGGGGCTTCTATCCACAGGCTCCCTGGCCCTCTGGCTCCTAGATGGGTTCATAGAATGGAGGCTCTCACAGGAGATGGGGATGTGTCCTCTTAGGTGATCCTCTGCAGGCAGCTCTTTCCCACAGTAGCATTCTTCAGGCACTACCCTGTCAGGGCCCCCACCGTTCCCTGCCAACCCCCTTGTAATAATCTCTGTATTAAACCTTCCTCGAATTAAACTGTTTCCTGCTGGGGACCCTGAATGATGCAGACATTAAAGGTTAATTTCTTTAATATAGAGAGTTCCTATTAAAAAAAAAATCCAGGCCGGGCGCAGTGGTTCATGCCTGTAATCCCAGCACTTTGGGAGGCCAAGGCGGGCGGATCACGAGATCAGGAGTTCGAGACCAGCCTGGCCAATATGGTGAAACCCCCATCTCTACTAAACATACAAAAATTAGCCGGGCGTGGTGGCACGTGCCTGTAACCCCAGCTACTCAGGGGATTGAGGCAGGAGAATTCCTTGAACCAGGGAGGCAGAGGTTGCAGTGAGCTGAGATCGTGCCACTGCACTCCAGGCTGGGTGACAGAGCAAGACTCCATCTCAAAAAACAAAAAGCAAAAAAAAACAAAACAAAACAACAATCCAGTAAAAAATAGATGAGAAACATGAACTGTTAACAGACACAAATACATTTTAAAATATAAAGAGATGCTTGGCTGCACCTACAATCAGCGAACTACAACTTTGTTTTTTGAAACGAAGTCTCATTCTGTCGCCCAGGCTGGAGAGCAGTGGCACAATCTCGGCCCACTGTAGCCTCTACCTGCCAGGTTCAAGCGATCTTCCCACCTCAGCCTCCCAAGTAGCTGGGATTACAAGCACGCATCACCATGCCTGGCTAATATTTGTATTTTTAGTAGAGACAGGGTTTCATCAGGTTGGCCAGGCTGGTCTCCAACTCCTGACCTCAAGTGATCCACCCACCTTGGCCTCCCAAAGTGCTGGGATTACAGACGTGAGCCACCATGCCTGGCATCAGTGAACTATAACTTAAAACTACAAATATAATTTTTTACCAATTACATTGGGAAAGATGTGTGGTGTTAGCAAGGGTGCTGAAAAGTAGGCATTCATATTCATCACTGGTGAAAGTGAATTTTAGTTAAAAAGTAAAGCTTTAAACATTATGCTAAGTGAAATAAGCCAGTTACAAAAACACAAATACCGTATGGTTCCACTTTTGTTAAATACCTAGAATAGTCAAAACCCTACAGATAGACAGAGCAGTGGTTGCCTGGGGCTGGGGAGAAGGGGGAATGGGGAGTTAGTGTTTAATGGGTAGGGTTTCAGGTTTGCAAGATGGAAAGGGCTCTGGAGATGGACAGTGGTGATGGCTGCACAACATTATGAGTGCATTTAATACCACTAAACTGTGTACTTAAAAATGGTTAAGATGGAGGCCGGGCACGTTGGCTCACTTGTGTAATTCCAGCACTTTGGGAGGCTGAGGTGGGTGGATCACTTGGGGTCAGGAGTTCAGGACCAGCCTGGCCAACATGGTGAAACCCCCATCTCTATTAAAAATACAAAAATTAGCCGTGAGTGGTGGTGGGTGCCTGTAACCCCAGCTACTCGGGAGGCTGAGGTGAGAGGATTGCTTGAGCCTGGGAGGTACAGGATGTAGTGAGTTGAGATGGCTCCACTGCACTCCAGCCTGGGCAACAGAACGAGAGCCCATTAAAAAAAAAAAAAAGTTGGCTGGGTGCAGTGGCTCACACCTGTAATCTCAGCACTTTGGGGGGCTGAGGCAGGAGGATCAGCTGAGGTCAAGAGTTCAAGACCAGCCTGGCCAACATGGTGAAACTCTCTCTATTAAAACTACAAAAATTAGCTGGGCATTGGGAGGCAGAGGTTGCAGTAAGTCCGGATCATGCCACTGCACTCCAGCCTGGGCAACAGAGCGAGACTCCATCTCAAAAAAAAAAAAAAATAGCCAGGCATGCCAGGCGCGGTGGCTCACGCCTGTAATCCCAGCACTTTGGGAGGCTGAGGTGGGTGGATCACCTGAGGTCAGGAGTTCGAGACCAGCCTCAACATGGAGAAACCCCGTCTCTACTAAAAGCACAAAATTAGCCGGGTGTAGTGGTGCATGCCTGTAATCTCAGCTACTCGGGAGGCTGAGGCAGGAGAATTGTTTGAACCCAGGAGGCGGAGGTTGCAGTGAGCCAAGATTGTGCCATTGCACTCCAGCCCAGGCGAAGGAGCGAGACTCCATCTGAAAAAAGAAAAGAAAAGAGGAGGCCAGGCGCAGTGGCTCACGCCTGTAATCCCAGCACTTTGGGAGGCCGAGGCGGGCGGATCACAAGGTCAGGAGTTCGAGAACAGCCTGGCCAATATGGTGAAACCCTGTCTCTACTAAAAATACAATAATTAGCCAGGAGTGGTGGCGGATGCCTGTAGTCCCAGCTACTCGGGAAGCTGAGGCAGGAGAATCGCTTGAACCCAGGAGGCAGAGGTTATAGTGAGCCAAGATCAAGATCAGACCACTGCACTCCAGCCTGGGAGACAGAGCGATACTTTGCTTCAAAAAAAAAAAAAAAAAAAAAAAAAACAAGAAAAGAGGAGGAAAAAGAGTTCTAGGCAGAGGGACCAACCTGTGCAAAAGTCCTGAGGCAGGAAAGGGGTTACTGTGTGCTTATAGGCAAATTATCACCCCTCTCAGGAAAGGCGTAGCCTCACCTGTGAAATAACCCAAATTTAGAGATGGAGAGACAGAGATTCAGAGGGGAAGATGGCTTCTTCAGGAAAGCAGAAGAGCCAGAACTAAACCTAGATCTTTTTGGCTCTATGAACTCAGAGGTATTCCAGGTATGCATTTGGGGACCTTTTGCAAGATTGTAAAGACCAGGATGGGAAGGGAAGGGCCACCCTCCGGGGGCTTTTCTTTTCCTGGGAAGAAGGTCTTCTTTCCAGGAAGGTGGTGTATGGGCAAGGCTGAAAACCCAGCCTTCATCCTGCCAGGCCAGTCCCCTCCTAGTCCCTGCTGCCCCAGGGCTGCAGAATCCTATCCTGGCTCCTGCCAGGCTCCCCTGCAGCTGGGCAAACAGGCAGTGGGTGGGACTGGGCACAATTTCCTCCTTGCCCGCCTGGGGTCTGCTAGGCTCTGGCTGAGCTCTCTGGCCTCTGCCCTGCACCCCCAACTTGGAGCCCAAAGGGGGTCATGGTTCTCTCTGCCTTGTGTCCCCAGGGATGCATCTGATGAGTTTGAGAAGGGGCTGCCTTCTCACCCAGAGAGAGGTGAGGCCATCTCCTCATCCAGAGAGGGGCTGCAGGCCCCACTCCAAGGGAGAGTCAGAACTTCCTGGTACTTACAGCTGCACTGTGCTTAGCCAGTGTGAGCATCCTGTGCTGAGAATGCTACATGCATAAGCTGCGGATGCACAGGGGTTCAGACTCAGGGGACTGTGGGGAGTCTTGGCAGCCACATATGGATCAGGCTCACCCCTGCAGCACCCGATCTAGAAAAGCCCGTCCAGAGCCAGAAGGGGCTTCTGGGGATGGTTCCTGGAAGGGCTGGGTTCTGCCGTTCTCTGAGTGACCAATCTGCCCATGCTTTCCAGAAATGGTCCTATCCTATCTCCTTTCCCTCCAGCCGCTCTCGGTTCCCTGCCCTCATCCACCCAGGATGTCACTGGGCCTGCTGCGAGTGGCTGCCCGGGGAAAAGGCCAGGAGCTCTGCAATAAGCCTGTAATCCCAAAACTTTGGGAGGCTGAAGTGGGTAGATACGCACTACACACAAGCCAGCACCAGGGTCCTCCCACCCAGGGGATGACAGAGGAGCTCCAGCTCACCACCGTGCCTCAAGTCCCCTGCTTAACTGTCCTATGTGAGCTCAGGGCCACCCTCCGGGGGCTTTTCTTTTCCTGTGCACGAGGCTCCCTTCCTCCCAGCAGCCATGCTCTCACGTGTTCCTTGCCCCTGTGGGGGGCAGGAATCTGTCCCGAAATGTCAAGCTGAAACGCTTCCTGGACACTTGCTACAACTGTGGTCTTCAAATTCTACCAAATTTTTCCAGTGGCAGGATTCACTGTTGAAAGGAAAGCTTCCCACCTTGCCTGTTCCTCCTAACCCCAAAAAAGTCGGGCTTGTGATCTATGGGGAGAAGAACAGCCCCCGCCCCACACCCCTCTGATGCCCATTCTTCCCGATCCATCGGCCCCCAGCCCTGTCCTCAGGTCAGGATCTGCCCGCTTCCTCAGGCCAGGATCTGCCCCCGCCACTCTCCCCAGCCAAGAACTGGAGCCGAAAATGCAGTGTAGGCTGCCCCCTCGTGGGCAGTTAGAGAAACACATGTTTCTCATAGCTACTAACTTTACCCACTGTCTTGGGGACCCCACCCCAAATAAAAAGGCAACCTAAGGAATAAGCGACTTTGTTTTGCAAATACAACTTCAAGACAAGTCTCAAGTCCGTCCTATGCAGAAATTCTAGAGAAGCCAGTAAGAGTGGTGAGAGGACAGCCCCCTACTTCCTCTCCCTCATTCCCCAGCCTGGTCCTCATAGACCCACCTGGAGTAGAAATTCCTCATGCAGGCCAGGCGTGGTGGCTCACACGTATAATCCCAGCACTTTGGGAGGCTGAGGCGAGCTGATCACCTGAGGTCAGGAGTTCGAGACCAGCCTGGCCAACAGGGTAAAACCCCGTCTCTACTAAAAATACAAAAAAAAAAAAAAAGCCAGGTATGGTGGCAGGCACCTGTAATCCCAGCTACTCGGTAGGCTGAGGCAGGAGAATCGCTTGAACCCAGGAGGCAGAGGTTGCAGTGAGCTAAGATCACGCCACTACACTCCAGGCAGGGCGACAGAGCAAGACTACTCCATCTCAAAACAACAACAACAACAACAAAAAAAAAAAAAACACCAATTCCTCATCTAACTCCCTGCCAGGAGTTCAACTTCTGTTCTCATACTTTTAAGAACAGAGAGCTCACTACCCTCAAGGCTGATTCATTATACTTTCTGTGCTGGGGCACTGGGAACACTGATGGTGCAGATCCATTTGTAACCTCCTGGGACTCTCACATTACTCACTTAGCTGGAGCAACAGGTGAGAAAATGAGGGTTGCAGGTGTGCCAAAGGCACAGGGATGAGAGCTGCCAGTTCTTCACAGACCTACACCTCTACCTGCCTCTTCTCAGGGATCTTATATTCAAAGGGATTAAATTCCAGGATCTTGGAGATGGCTGCAGTCCAGCTGCCCCCTTGCTTCTGCTTTCACTTGAGAATCAGCCAAAGTTCCCCGAGCACCTGCTCCACAGGTCCCTCCTGGCACTTTGCCCCACTTAGTCCTTAAAGCTCGCTGTGATAGCGATGTGCTAATGCCCACTGGGCAGATGGGGACAGAGGTGCGGGAGGTCACTTGCCCAGGATGACACCTCTAGTCATTTGCAGAGTTGGATCTGGCCTCAAGCTTGCTGGTGGCTCTTGGAGCCCATGCAGAAGTGACTGGGGCAACACATGACACTCCGACTTGGCATCAATACCTGTGCTTCCCCTCAAAGGGCCTGGGTCAAGCCGAAAGCTGCGGAGAAGGCTCAGGGCAGACTGTGAAGTTAGGAGTTTGACCCCAGCCTGCTATGTCATGCTCCTCCTTCCTGTGCCCTACCTCTGCCTCCCACCTCGAGCTCCAGGACTGTTGCAACCAGACCGTCCTACCCCAACCATGTCCAGCAGGAGATGGCCCCTGCACCAGAAGCTTCTGAAGGTCTAGATGGAGGACTGGCAGGCAGAAGGCAAACATCTCCCCGAGCTTGCAGCCCTTCACTGCCGAGCAAACCTAGGACCTGGGGCCTGGGGTCTCTGCAGCTGCCATCTGGTGACCTCCTCATGGGGCAGGAAAAAGAGTTCAGGCTCTGGGGTGGTTCTGTAAATCACCCTCTGTGGGTCTCCCTTGCCCTACACTTAAGATCTAGATGCTACTGTTTTCCTTGAAGGAAGATGATCAAATGAGAGCAAATGTGCAAACACCCAGCACACAGTAGGTATTTAACAAAGTGTGCCTTCCTACCCGTCCTCACTTTGCTCTTATTACTCAGGAAAATCTGAGGATGTCAGCAACACTGAGGCCAATCCAGGATCCCCAGGGGCCAGCGTGGTGGTGGCCTTCAAATCAGGGAGCAGCCCACGGTAGGGGGCCCTGTGGGGTCCCAGCAGCCATGTGCTGACCTGGCTCACCCACCCCCCAGCATCTCATCTAGAAAAGTTCTTCCATAGCCAAATGGGGCCCCTTCCAGCTCCCTGCCCTCATCCACCCAGGACCTGCCCTGTGATGCTCCCAATCGGGAACAGTCAGCTCTGGCTCCAGCCCTAGGTAAGCCTGGGACATGGTCCTCCCAGGAGCCAAATGGCTCATCTTTCCCAGAGCAGACATGCGCCTGCTCTCCAGGCGTGCCTCTGAGCCTGCTCGACAGGGCGGTGTGACCTTGCCTGCCTCTCTGTCGCTCTCTCATCCCTTCCCCTTGGGCTCTGCGCTGTGGCCACCAGGAGGCGCTGTTCCCCCTCAGACCCGAGTAGACCAACAGGCCAGCGCCACCAGAGACCAGACTGGATTCTAGATTTTCTCTTTTTTTTTTGAGATGGAGTCTCGCTCTGTCGCCCAGGCTGGAGTGCAGTGGCATAATCTCTGCTCACTGCAACCTCCACCTCCTGGGTTCAAGCGATTTTCCTGCCTCAGTCTCTGAGTAGCTGGGACCACAGGCGTGCGCCATCACGCCTGGCTAATTTTTTGTATTTTTAGTAGAGACAGGGTTTCACCACGTTGGCCAGGCTGGTCTTGAACTCCTGAGCTCAAGTGATCTGCCCACCTCGGCCTCCCAAAGTGCTGGGATTACAGGCGTGAGCCACCAAGCCAGTCCTGGATTCTAGATACTGAAAGAGGCAGGAGGCGAGTAATCACCCAGAGTGCAAGGGAAGACAATGGCCTTTGTCTAATCACTGTGAATCTGGCACTTCCCACGCAAGACCTGACCTCATCCTCCCACCCGCCATGATGGGGGTGGGGTCAGGGGGCACCAGTCAGGCTTCTAAGTCACAAACAACAGAGACTGACTTCCAGCTAACATTAGCAGAAAATAAATGCCCTGCTCACAAAGACAGAGAACCAAGCTGGGGATAGGGCAGTCACCCAGGGAAAGTGAGGGCTCCAGTGCGGCTGGAACAGGGCACTGCCACCAAACATCATCTCCCTGGGCCCAGTCACACACCCTGGCCCTAGCCAGCCTGACTCATCCCAAGCTTTGGTCCTGTCACCCCAACATCTATCCTCACTCATTCAGCAAAGCGGGGGTGGAGGTGGGTGTCAGCACCCGCGCCAGGCCCCATGCAAGGGGCTGGCTCCCAGCAGCCCACCTGGTGGGCCTCCTCAGTGAGCTGCCAAGCACACGGCTGGCTAGTCACTTGGTGGAGACAAGCATTGAGAGCTGGCTACACCACCAGCTGCAGAGGACTTGGAGTCGCTGAGGGCTGCAGCCTGCAGGAGCCAAGCCTGGCTACAGGGTGAGGGTGGGAATCTTTAGGGAACAAGAACTGGCCCCAGGACGGGCGCGGTGGCTCACTCCTATAATCCCAACACTTTGGGAGGCCGACACAGACAGATCATGAGGTCAAGAGATCGAGACCATCCTGGCCAACATGGTGAAACCCCGTCTCTACTAAAAATACAAAAATTAGCTGGGTGTGGTGGCATGCACCTGTAGTCCCAGCTACTCGGGAGGATGAGGTAGGAGGATTGCTTGAGCCCAGGAGGCAGAGGTTGCAGTGAGCTGATATCGCACCACTGTACTCCAGCCTGGGTGACAGAGCAAGATCCTGTCTCAGAAAAAAAAAAAAAGGATCGGCCCTGGGTTCGGTGGCTCACACCGTAATCCCAGAACTTTGGGAGGGCAAGGCAGGTGGATCACTTGAGGTCAGGATTTCTCAAGACCAGCCCGGCCAACATGGTGAAACCCCGTCTCTACTGCAAATACAAAAATTAGCCAGGAATAGTGGCACACGCCTGTAGTCCCAGCTACTCAGGAGGCTAAGGCAGAAGAATCACTTGAACCTGGGAGATGGAGCTTGCAGGGAGCCAAGATCACTCTACTACACTCCGGCCTGGGTGACAGAGTGAGACTCCATCTCAAAAAAAAAGAAAAAAAAGAAAAGAAAAGAAGGAACTGGCCCTGGCTGGAGGGAGAGGTGACTGGGACCTCCCAGGGCTACCTCAATGTCAGGAGAGCACTCCTGGAGACCCAAAGCTTCCAGTTAGGATTCGAGAAGATAGACTGGGGCACGGGCAATAGGGATGCAGGCAAGGAGCTTCTCCTTGGAACGGGAGCCCTGAGACCCCCGGGGAAAATTCGGTCACTCACGTATTCATTCAGCACACATTTATGGCTACAGGCTCTGTGCCTTCCCAAGGAGAGACAGAGGAAAGGGAGCCTGTCCCTGTCCTCACGGAGCTCACCTCACCGAAACACACACTCTCTAGAAGGAAATTCTGGGGGTCTTACCGGCCAAAAGGAAGGGGCATTTCCCTCCAGGTCCTCTGGAGTGCCCTGACGAAGGGCCCTCCAGGCCTTATCCCTGACTCACAGGGGCTTCCAAAGTCTCCTCCGGCTTAGGGAGGATCTATCCCTGGCCCCAGCCCCCAGCCCAGTTCCACCCCACTCCCAATCAGGCAAGGAGGTCTTTCAAAAGCTCCCCTGATCTCTGACAGGGACAATGTTGGCACACAGGTTTCTTCACAGCTGTAACACCTGGGCGGGGGCATTTGCATGGGTTTTGCAAAAGCTGGGCCTGAGGCTCACCTGTGCCCAGTTGCTCTCTCTTCCCAGCCCTCGCAGAGCAGACCTGCTCCTTCTCCTCACCTGCCCCACCCTGGGCCAGCTCTCTAACCTTTGCACTGCACAGAACCCCAGGGCCTCTTTTCTTGCTTTCGCCCAAAGAGTTCCCAGGAGGAAGCCAGAACAGTGCCAAATGCGGCTTCCAGTCAGCAAGGCAGAGCCTGGGGACTATTGGGTCCAGCACAAAAATGACCCCTGACAGCACTGAGGGAGATGTGTCAGCCTGGTGTGAGCCCAGGACTCCAGGTGGGAACCAGGTAGCTCTGGCTCTGCCCAATTCCAGCTGCTCCAGTGCCTGGAAGGTAGTAAACACGCCCTCAATATTTAGTGAATGGATGAATGAGGGTTTTCAATTCATCAGCCCTTGTGAAAGTGTAGGCCTAGGAACAGACAAAAGGCCTGGCCCTACCCTTGGAAAGCCTGACTGAACCCAGCAGGGGAGAGCCAGAACTACAAAGCCTGTTTCAGGAGTGAGAGAAAAAATATTCCTCTAACTGCCGTGGCGTGAAAGTCTGCCTTGTGTCGAAGAACCCTGTTAAGCAAGCAACTTTACATCATCTCAGTTTAGCATAAGTCCCCTGTGACATGGGTCCTCTCAGTCCCACTTTAGAGATGAGGAAGCTGATGTTCAGAAAGGTTCAATGACTTTTGCTTAAGGTCACAAGGCTGGGATGGGGTGCAGCCAGGACTCTAACCTGGAAGCCTTTGTAATAAATTGAGCAAGAATGATGCGGTGGCATCCCGGGTCCCTTTTCCCACAGATGGGATCTGGTGACTGTGTCCTCCTTAAATCCCTCTTTAGTTTTCTTATCTGCAAATAGAAGTAATAATAATATCTACATTGTAAAGAGATTGAGAGGATCAAATGACACTTAAGACACGTAGAATAGCCAGGCAGGCCCCTGTAGTCCAAGCTACTCTGAGACGCTGAGGCGGAAGGATCGCTTGAGCCTAGAAGTTCCAAAACCAGCCTAGGCAACATAGCGAGACCCTGTCTCAAAAAAAAAAAAAAAAAAAAAGTAAACAGCAGGGTGCGGTGGCTCACACCTGTAATCCATGCACTTTGAGAGGCCAAGGCAGGTGGATCACTTGAGCTCAGGAGTTCCAGACCAGCCTGGCCAAGATGGTGAAACCCCGTCTCTACTAAAAATACAAAAATTAGCTGGGTGTGATTGCACGCACGTGCCTGTGGTCCCAGCTACTTGCTGGGAGGCTGAGGTGGGACAATCACGTGAACCCAGGGCGGGGGGAGGGGGGTGGCAGTGGAGGTTGCAGGAGATGAGATTGCACCACTGCACTACAGCCTGGGCGACGGAGCAAGACTCTGTCTCCAAAACAAACAAAAGGACAGGTAAAATGCTTAGAATGATGCTAGCACACGTAACACCTACATTAGCACTGCCTATTATTATTATTATTAATTGAAATTCATATCACTCATTCATTCAACAAACGTTTGAGTACCAGGCTTCAGCCTCCAGCAGCCGATCAGGACACAAGTACGAAGAGGGTAGTCAGTGCTATGATACTAAGAAGTGGGCCAGTGAGGGACAATAGCAGAGGGGAGGCTTCCAGCCTTGGGATATGGGAAGAGGTCATCAAAGCTTCCTGAGGACAGCCAATCAATTCTCCAACCAGAAGCAGAAGTAATATATTTTTTTTAACATGCAAATCTGATCAGCTGAGGCTGTGGTGAACCCTCAAATAGCATGCGGGCAGGGCCCCAATGCCCTAAGGATGAAGTCCAAAGACTGCCCTATTCCACAGGGGATCCTACAGGCTCTGGCCATTTGCACCTCTGCTTCCAAGGCTCTGACCCCATCCCATCCTGGCCTGTTTTCCTTTTGCCCAAAGCTCAATCCCTTCCAGCTCCAGGGCCTCTGCTCCTGTTGCCCCCTCTGCCAGGCCCCCAGGCACCACCTCTCCTCCTGCAGGGTCTGAGTGCTCAGGCGGGGAGAGGTCTCTGCTCTGCACTCACACTGCACTTGCACAACCCTCTGGGAACTTGCCTCGCCTTGTTGAACACCTCTGCCCCCACGAGACGGAACATTCCAAGAAGACAGGGACCCAGGAGGAGGGAATCGTGTGCGTGGGGGAGGCGCTGGGACAGCCTGCAGGGATCCCAGGCACCTCGGCCAACTCTTATCATAGACTTGGCTCTGGATCTGCCCTCTCCAGGGAGATATCAAATCAGGAAGCCCAGGACCCACGACTTTTGCGATCAGGGGTCTGCCAGTTAACCCCTGAGTGCTGGCTGCCTCAGGCCCCGAGGGTGGGGTCCTCCAGCTCCCAGTGGCCTTTCAGTTGGGTCACCACCACACCACTCAAGCCACCAAGCCACCAGATCAAGACTTCTACCATCATCGTGATGGGAAACAAAAACGAACTTCCCAGGAAATCCCCTTGGAGCAAACTGGTGCAGTGGAGAGAGCTGACCTTGGTCTGACATGAAAAGTGGTTGTGCACAGTAAGTGTTCAATAAATGTTAGCTGCTATTATCAATGATAATAATAAAGTACCTGGCACATAGTAGGTGTTCAGTAAATGATAGTTCTCTGGTCCCAGGGGGACAGAAATTAGAGGCAGTCAGCAGCCCCTCACCCACCTTACTCCCAAGGCCCTCCACTTGTACACAGGGATTCAGACCTATGGATCACCAAATCCAAACCCTTCAGTTCCTAGGTAGGGAAACAGGACTAGAGGAGAAGGCCTGGCCCAAAGTAAGAAGCAGTGTCGGCTGGACGCGGTGGCTCACACCTGTAATCCCAATACTTTGGGAGGCCAAGGCGGGCGGATCACAAGTTCAGGAGTTCAAGACCAGCCTGGCCAATATGGTAAAACCCCCTCTCTACTAAAAATAGAAAAATTAGCCGGGCGTGGTGGTGGGGCCTGTAATCCCAGCTACTCGGGAGGCTGAGGCAGGAGAATTGCTTGAACCTGGGAGGCGGAGGTTGCAGTGAGCCGAGATCACGCCATGGACTCCAGACTGGGCGACAGAGCGAGACTCCGTCTCAAAAAAAAAAAAGAAGCAGTGTCTGTCCCTAGAACCTGGGTCTCCTGGGCCAATGCCTCATCCTCATAATAAACTTGTCCAGCCTTAGGAGGGAGGTTTTCAGTGCCTAGATTCAGGCAGACATGTTTCCTCCAAAGGACAGCTTTGGAAGGATGGGAGCTCAGGCCTTTTAAGGAGGGTGAGAGGGGTTATTGGGAAGGCCAAGGTTTATCTCTGCATGAGGAAGTCTCAGCTGCTTGATTTGATGGAAACCCCAAAAGCCTGTTCTCCCGTAGCTCAGGCAGGAAGGGCAGAGGTCACAGGGGAGGCCTGTCCTGGCCCCTGGTTCCCTGAGTCTTTGATATCTGTGGGCCTCAGCTTGGCACTCAGCCAACAGGCCCCTGGCATTAAGATGACAAGGGCTACTGTGGCCTCTTGGCTTCTCCCTGTTTCTCCCTAGAGACTCTCAGCCCCCGCACTGGCCTGATCTCCCTGGCCACCTTCCCTGAAGGCCCCTTTTCCCCTACTTTCACCTCTCAACCCATCCCCACAGCTCAGTGAGACCCTGCACCCTGGATTCATGCCAGGCCTGAGTGACCCCACGGCCCATGCCCTTTCTGCTTGGTCCCATTGCCTCCCGGGTGCCCCCAAGTTCTGCTTCCTGTCTGTGCCACCGTTAAGCCTCTTTCCTAGTGATGACTCCCGCCACAGCCTCTTTCCAGAGGAGGCACCTTCCGTAAGGGCCTGGTGGGGATGGTGATGACAGGGCCAAAGGACAGCTCCCAAAGCTGGAAAGCTGGCCACTGCGGGGGGACTGGAGGTACTGTCAGCGAGGGAAGCTGCCCGGCTCCTCTTGCTAGCAGCCAACTCAGCCTGAGCACCTGCTCTGCAGGAAATAGAAGGGGACTTTGCTGGAAATCTGCCTTTAATCTTGGCTTCCTGTTTTCTGCCCTGGGGGACTGCCCAGACAGGTCTGAGTTTCAAGCTATTTCACACCAGCTTCTCTAAACTGTCATCTCTGTGCAAAGAGGCTGGGGGAGGGGAGGAGGCTGGGTGGAGGGAGGAGCGGCCCTTCCCTTCCCAGGGGACCCCATAAGGGTATAAATGCACATACATGTGCATAAGCTCTGGACTGCTGGAGGCCAACCCAACTTTGCATGGAGCTAGCCCATTTGGTGCTTATATCATCAAAATGCAGCCAGAAGCTTCTCTCTGGTTCCCCACATCCAGGGGTGGGTCTCCAACCTCTCCTCTCTTCTCCATTCCCCTGGGGCAGGCCCCACAGCCAGGCAAGAGTGGCCCAGCCTCAGAGAGCTAGTGCTCAGTTCCCAACACTGCCTTGACTCGAGTTTCACAGGCATCCCAAGCTCAGTTTGTCCAAAACCAAACCCCTGAGTGTTCCCCCAGCCTGGCACTCTCCCCAGGTTCTCCCATCTCACACCATCTCCCCAGGTGCTCCAGCCACACCTGAGGACTGAGGAGTCATGCCTGATTTCTCCTGTGGCCTCACTCCCCACAAACAACCCCTCACGGGGAGCTGTCCTGGGACTTGCCTTTGTCCATTCACTACTCTATCCCACTGCTTCTTCCACCAGGGCTAGACCCGTCAGCCCTGGTCCAGGCCATGAAACAGCCTCCTCACTAGGGCTTTGACCTTTGACCTTAACTCTTTTTTTTTTTTTTTTTTTTTGGAGTCAGGGTCTCGCTCTGTTGCACAGGCTGAAGTTCAGTGGCTCACTGCAGCCTCCATCTCCCCACCCTAAGTGATCCTCCCACCTCAGCCAGCCTGAGTTGGGAGGATTGCTAGCTACCAGCACGCACCACCATGCCTAGCTAATTAGAAATTTTTTTTTGTAGAGACAGGGTCTTGCTCTGTTGCCCAGGCTGGTCTCAAACTCCTGGCCTCAAGTGATGCTCTTCCCTCAGCTTCCCAAAATGCTGGGATCACAGGCGAGAGCCACAGGGCCCAGCCGACCTTCACTCTTTATCATATCACTACCCTGCTTATAAACATCTTTCAATGGCTCTTCATTGCTCATATGATAAAACCCAAACTCCTGTAATAAAAATCTCTGGCCCACAACACCCTATAGAATCTGTCCCTTCCTCGAACACCACTGTCCCCTGCTTGCCGGTCTCATCACCTTGGCCTTCTGGCTGTCCCTTGAGCCACTGAGGCTTTCTGTGCCTCAGGGTCTTTCACTATCTTCCTCTCCACCTGGAATACCCTCCCCCACTCCTCCAACACTGGCCTGGGGCGTGGTGGCTATCGCCTGTAATCCCAGCACTTTGGGAGGCCAAGGTGGGTGGATTATTTGAGGTCGGGAGTTTGAGACCAGCCTGGCCAACATGGTGAAAACCATCTCTACTAAAAATACAAAAATTAGCTGAGTATGGTGGGACACACCTATAGTACCAGCTACATGGGAGGCTGAGACAGAAGAATGGTTGAATGCCAGAGCGGGAGGTTGCGGTGAGCCGAGATCATGCCACCGCACTCCAGCCTGGGCAACAGAACAAGACTCCGTCTCAAAACAAACAAAAAACAAAACAAAACAAAAACTTACGAAGACAGTTGTAGATAAAGGCAGATTTATTAGAAAAACTAGGAAAATACATTGCAAGAAGGCAGAAGAGAAGCTGACTGCCAGGAAACGAAAGGTTGTTGGAGATTTTATAGAATAGTGTTATGCTATCTGTTGAGGAGGTTTTTGTGCAGTATCAAACGCCAAGGGTACAGTGAGCTAACTTGCAGGAGTCTGCTGATAGTTGGGCACAGGAAGATAGTGAATTATTTGCACAGGAGATCTATGTGTCCTGGACATGAAGAAAGGCAGACTCATAGCTTATCTAATTTCTCTTTTTGCTTTCCCTTGCTCCCACCGACCTGACTCCCTTTCCCTAATTAGCACGTCACACTTAGCACTTAGAAGGTGCTCAATAAGCACGTCACACTTAGCACTTAGAAGGTGCTCAATAAGCATTTGCTGAGCGAATAAATGAGTGAATGAATGAATGACGATGTTAGAAGTTAATAGGCTCTTCCACCAGAGGACAGGTCTGTGGGAGTGGGGCCCTTTATCAATTTGTTTATGGTTTTATCCCCAGTGTACAGGAAGATTAAAAAATTTATTTCACTTTGCTGAGAAGAGGTGGAGCCAGGATTCAAATGCTGGTCTATTTGACTCCAAAGTTCACAGCTGGGCCACAGCACACCCAGGGGAAAAAGTCAAGTGCATTTGGGGATAAAGAAAGGTTGGTGACAAAACTGGAACAGGGATTAGAGTATTTTCCCCAAATCCCCAGTCCTTTCTTTCCCATTCTGCTAGCTGATTCAGCCAGGGGAGGGGAGATGTCAATTTCCTCCTCCCAGAAGCCTTTGCAGAGCTGCTGAAGTGCTTTCTTTTAGGCTGAGAGGTGGCCCCCCATCCGGCCCCATATTATCATTCCATCTTGACCTCAGAGGAAAGAAAGGGAAACCAGCTCTGCTGAGCACCCTTTCCACTCCCTCACCCCCAGGCCGTTATCTTGCTGAATCTGCACTATCTATCATGAGAGAAGTATATTTTGAGCCTGATCTTACAAAAGAGGAAACAGCTCAGAGACCTTAGGTAACTAGCCCTAAGTCACACAGCTAGTAAGTGGACAGGTTGAAATTTAACTTGGAGACTTGAACTCCAAATTCATCTTTTTTCTATCACACCACACCTATCTCTGAAACTTACTGGCTGTCTCCTCAAAGGACATCCCTCTCCAAAGGGCTGGCTCCAGCTGGGAAACCGGCCTAAGGGTGCCCTGGGTCAGAGGGCCAACCTGTGGTTTTGGGGGCAACTCCTTCTCCTGGCATCCGAGGCTCTTTAAAACAATCTGCAGCCACACTGTCTCCCAGCTCCGTCTCCCACAGGGCTCTTTGCCCTCTTCTCGCTCCCTCGGGCCTCTTCATGCTGATTTTGTGTTCCAAGACTTTGTCAGCATGCCCACTTCCTCCCCCCCAACCCCAAGAGTGCCTCTTCCCTCTGTCCGCCTAAGCCTGACCCTTGCTTCAGGGTCTAGTCCCTAGAAGGTCCCCCACCTTTACCTCCTCCTTATGCTGGAGTCTCTGGTTTCGCCCTCATCACTGTACCCCCATTCTGTTCCCTGGTCTCACCCTCATCACTGTACCCCCATTCTGTTCCCCCGCCACCCTGCACTCTCCTACCCCGTCATGCCTGAGCACGCTGTCCTCTCCTGTGGCTCAGAGCAGGTCATCTCCCTGCTTCTAGTTAACAATGATGTAACAGCCCTTGCTCAACGGAGGGCTCCTCACGTGCCAGCTACTGCACACTAAGCACTTTAAACGTATTAACTCATTTCCTCCCCTCCCCACAAAAACTCAATAAGTCGGTGCCATTATATATCACCTATTTTACCAAATGGGGAAACTAAAGCACAGAGAGGTTAAGTAACTTGCCCAAGGTCACAGAGCTGCTGACAACTTCTTTATTGCCTCCAGGCTGAACATAAACTCCAAGAAAGTCCCATGAGGCTCTTTGGATCTCTTTTGCCCCTGTTGTTTGCAAGAACCCATCTCCCACCACTCTCCCCCACCCACACTGCAAGCGGCAGCCGCCTGAGCTATATTTAGATCCCAGAAGCCACCAAGCTCCCTCCGCACTCCCCGCCCTTGTGCACGCTCTTCCCTCTGCCTGGTCCCGGCTCTGTGAGGTGTGAGGTCTCCCCGTTAGCCCTCGCTTTCTTTCTGCCTTCTGGGAACCGTGTCCACCACCTCTCCATTTTGATCAATTATTTCCTTGCCATTGTCTGTTGGCCTGTCAGCCTACCCCCACCCGACCGAGAACGCCTTGACGGTAGTGAAATGGTCTTGCCAATGAACTCCAGGGCAGGCTCCGCCACGATGTCAGCGCCAGGAAATGTTGGTGAGTGAATGAATGAAGGCTTTCTGCTGCGAGTCAGGCCCACTCTCCACAAACAGACCTGAGGAGAGGGGCCCAGGCCCGGCCCCCAGCTCTTCTGCAGCGGGAGAGCTGCGTCCAGAGAAGGCTGGGAGGTTGCTCCCAGGCCGGCTGATGTGCGCTCTGGGGAGACCCTCGGAGCCTTCAACGCAGCCAGGCAGGCAAGTGGGGGCAGGGCGTGGGCGCGGACACACCCCCCGCAGTGTCCCCGGCGCCCGGCAGGGGGCGCCGCCCCGCCGGCCCACGCCCCGCCGCGCGCCGGGCAGGCCCCCTCGCGCAGGCGCGCTGCCGCGGGCGGAGGATCCGGGCCGCGCTTCCTCTCGCCAGGCCTGCGAGCTTCCTCCCAGCGGAGCCCCTGGCGAGCCGAGGTTGGCCGCCGCCGCCGAGCCCGCTGCCGCCTTCCCGCTCCTGTCCCACCCGCGCCTTGCCCGGGGGCTTCTGCCGGGGTGGGGTCCGAGCCGGTCGATCGCCCGGCTGCGCCGCCGTCGGGGCCGTACCCCGGCCCGCCGTCCCTCCCGCCCCAGCCAGCCTCTGGCCGCCGGAGCCCGCGGGGCGTGGAGCGCGAGGAGCCCCGCGGCCCCGATCGAGCGTCCGGGGCGGCCCCCGGCAGCCAGCGCGACGTTCCAAAATCGAACCTCAGTGGCGGCGCTCGGAAGCGGAACTCTGCCGGGGCCGCGCCGGCTACATTGTTTCCTCCCCCCGACTCCCTCCCGCCCCCTTCCCCCGCCTTTCTTCCCTCCGCGACCCGGGCCGTGCGGCCGTCCCCCTGCCTCTGCCTGGCGGTCCCTCCTCCCGTCTCCTCGCACCCGTACCTCTTTGTACCGCACCCCCTGGGGACCCCTGCGCCCCTCCCCTCCCCCCTGACCGCATGGACCGTCCCGCAGGCCGCTGATGCCGCCCGCGGCGAGGTGGCCCGGACCGCAGTGCCCCAAGAGAGGTGAGTGCCTGGCCGTCCCGGAGTGTCCCCTGGAGGGAAGAGGGTGGAGGTCGCGCGTCTAGTCTCTGTTGCTGCCACTGTCGCGTCCACTCCCATTCCCCCCTTCTCCCCCTTCTCCCTTCTCTCCTTTACTCCCTTGCACGGGTCGAATTCTCCCAGGAGCCACTGTCAGAACCCAAATTGAAAGGGAGTGCACGAGGGAGGTACTGCCCTGCAGCTCCACGGACTCCTCTTCTCGGGTCATCCCGAGTCCCCCCCCTTGTGGAGCTCAGAGTAGGAGGTGGCTGGAGTCTGGAGAAAGAGGATCCGTATGGGCCAGGTCCCTAGAGAGAGTGCTGGACTCCCTGCCCTTTCCTGTCCAGGGCCTCCCCGAAGGTGGCCTGGCTTGCTTGGTTCTGACCCCTCCCTCATTAACCCACCATGACCCTGCAGGCTGCAAGCAAGCCCAGGGCCCAGCCACCTCGGGTGAGCAGTTAGAAGCCCAGGTCCTGGGACTGACCCTGTCACCCTTGGCCTCTAGAAGACCAGGCCTAAGCCAAGGGACCTCTGACCTTTGGGTGGGAAACTGGGCAGGCCTTCCGCCCGGTTGGAGGTGACTGAGCATTAGCACCATGCCCCCACCTTCTGGCACCCTGGGCAGCCCATTCTCCTAGGCTCTTTGTGGCCCAGACCAGGTGTCAGGAAGGGGTGTGTCCAGCCAGCAGATTTTTGGAGCTTAACTACCAGTTCACTTCCCCGCCCATTTTGTACACCCGGGAACCGAGGCTCAAAGGGAGAAGTTGCTACCCCAGGCCTCTAGTGGAGTTAGGCTGGCTATCCTTTCATCCCCAGCTCTGCAGGGCTGGATGGCTGTGGGTGGAAGGAAACCAGGCAGGCACCTTCACCCACTGGGGACACAGGCCCCCAGCCCGGCCCCAGAGGGACCTTGTTGGTTAAGCACGTGCTTCCCTGCAGAGGGCTGGAGGGAGTGAAAGGGCTTCCGGCTCCAGCTGTGGCTGGGTCCGCTAGCAGGAGATGTGGGGAATGTGTGGTGTGGGGCCATCTGTGTGGTGTGGCAGGAAGGTCCGGTCCTGGCCCCGGCTCTGAGTTGAAACAACCTGGTGGTCAGTCCTGACCCAGCGCTCCCCACACCTATGGCCCAGCTGGCACAGGAGCAGCCAAGTTCAGAATATAAATGGGGTCAGATGGGAACCGTGGAAGCCCTGTCTCCACTGGCAGCAGGCTACAGAGTGGGGACACCCAAGGGGCCTATTTCAAGCTCCTAGTACCCTGGTGGTTCCAGTGTCTTTCTTGGTTGTGGCCACAGCAGGAACAGGGCAAGGACAGCAGGGGTGAGGTTGGGGCCTGGCAGGATCCTCTGGCCCAGGAGAGCAGGCAGTGCCCTGGTGGGTGCTGAGCAGTGTCTGGGCTCCCTTGGAGCTGCTGGCAGTTTTGTCCTGCTGGGTTCCTGCTCACAATTTAGGGTTTTTTTCTTTTTTCAGTTTTTTTTCTGGCTGTCCTGACATGCACAGTGGAGGGGACCCAGATGTCCTGGGCCTGTGAGACTCCCCTCACATGGCCCCACACCCAGCCCTAACTTCCTTTCCAGCCTGAGGGACTGAGGCTGGAGCCTGACATGGTTAGCTCCCTCCTACCCCAGCCAGCCTTTTTAATTTTTATTTTATTATTTTTTTTACCAACTGTGAGCTGTGAGGGTGCGACCCAGGGTCCCAGGGCCTTTGAAGAAAGGAGTCTGGCTTCTGGCTGGCACGTGTGCAGGGATGTGCTTTTCACTGGTGAACCTGGTGCCCTCCTCCCTCTCAGAAGCAGCTGCTCTTCTCTCTGCATTGGGTCAGGGGCAAGGAAAAAGCAGAAAATGTTCCCATTGACCACCGCAGGGGGGCCAGACCCCAAAAGGCTGAGCCACACACAGTGGCCCACAGCAAGGGTTGGAAATTTCGGGGACAGAATGCAGCTTCCTCCAAACAAGTATAGGTAGGGGTTGAGGCCCAGGATCCACAGTATGACGTGGCTGGCCCCCAAAGGGGGCAGACCCGCCTGGGTGCGGTTCTGGGCTCCATCTTTTGAAGGATTTTAAAACCTTGACAGGTCATCTGCAAAGAACCAGGGATGTTGCTTGAATCTGGGAAAGAGAAAGTAGGGACAGATTCTCATATGTCTGAGGGACCGTCCCAAAGGAGAAAGGCATCCCATGGCAGAAATTGTCCCAGACACATGGGCCAGAGCTAGGGAGCAGGTGGGTCCCAGGGAAGTGAATCTGAGCTCATTATAGGGAAACTATGAATGCACTCATTTTCTTGATTTAGAAAATAACAAAACAGCGCTACAGGAAATTTAGAAAATGAAACAAAAATCACCCACTATTTCTTCAGCAGGCAGTGACTGTGTTAGCATTTTGGAGTTCCCTGCCGGTCTTTTCCCCATCTTTTTCCTTCATCGCCGTTGTCACTGGAGTGTGTGTGCCGTGACACCTTTTTTCATTTAATACTGCGTCTATGGGCATTTTCTCATGGTGCTACGCGGTCTAAGAAATGTTGCTTCTAAAAAGCTACAGAATATTCTAGGCTGGCCTGCTGCAGCGCCATCACCCATACACTGGAGCTTGTGCATTTTTCCCCTCTGTTGCTGTTGTTGTCGTTACTATGAGTCCCAAAAGCAGCTGGGGTGTTGGAGGGCAGAAGCAACTTGGCACCCAACTGAATATGGGTTCCAGGCCCAGACATGCCACTTAGGCCCAGGGTGGAGGGTCTTTAGACAGGTCACTGACCTGCTGAGCCTCCTTTATATAAATAACAGGATGGTGACACCTACTTCAGAGGAAGGTGTAAGGACAGTGTCAACTAACTAACCAAGGGACTCTAAAGTGCCTGGCACAGCCCTTTCTCCACTCCCTCCGTGAGTAGGATTGGCATTGTTGAAGGAGTGCCCACTGCTGGCTGCCTCAACCTGTGGGGAAGGTGCCTGAGCCACGGGCCAACGTTGACTGACCACTCACCTGGCAAAGAGGTGGTCTCCGCCTGAGGAGCCCCTCTGAAACCCCCTGGCCCTGAGGTTCTAGAATACAATGGCCAGTGCCCTTCCCTGCCTTCCCTTTTCCCCATTACCGTATGATTGGCTGGCCTAGGACATGGGGCTGGCCCTGGGAAGATGGGCTGCTGGTTAGGGTCTGGGACCTGACTCCACCCATTCCCCTTCCGGTCTCCCAGCATCAGAGCTAAATAGACAAGGCCTCTCTTTTTTTTTTTTTTTTTTTTGGTGAGATGGAGTTTTGCTCTTGTTGCCCAGTCTGGAGTGCAATGGCACGATCTTGGCTTACCACAACCTCCGGCTCCAGGTTTAAGTGATTCTTCTGCCTCAGCCTTCCAAGTTGGGATTACAGGCATGTGCCATCACGCCTGGCTAATTTTGTATTTTTAGTAGAGATGGGGTTTCTCTGTGTTGGTCAGGCTGGTCTCGAACTCCCGACCTCAGGTGATCTGCCCACCTCGGCCTCCCGAAGTGCTGGGATTATAGGCATGAGCCACCGCGCCTCTTCTCTAAGAGCCTGGCTGCCTCCTGCCTCCCAGCTCTGGCTAGGTCAGCCCAGCTTGGCATTTTCCCAGAGGAAATAGAAGCCTGCTTAGCCTGAGACTTAGACAAGGAACCCAGGCATCCTGAGCCCTGGCCCAAGAACAGCCATGCCAGCCTCATCTTCCCACCCTGTTCCAGTAGTCAAGGAAGGGAAGGAAGCTGGGAGATTGAGGGTAGGGGGATTCTGGAGCCTCCCAGAGCTTCCCAGGAGGGAGTTGGACACATCGGGAAGCTCGTGTTAGCCTCCCCCTCCTCAGCAGGTGTTCCCCAGGTCTAACCTGAGTGTGTATCACTGTGACACACCTGCTTCCTCTTGTTCTACTTTTATGGAGACCAGAGTAACTGGGAGTGCCTTCCTACAGCCACCCCGTGGGCAGTAGCAGGACACCAGTCTCTGCCTGGCAACCCTGGGCCTAAGAGACTGTAGCCCCAGATGACCCTAGGGTGGCCCAGGACTAACCTAAGGAAGGGGTCCTCCCCCAGGTGGCCCATTCAGTGCAGAGGTCCCTTGGGCACACGAGCTCAGACCCCAGCTGCCAAACTTTGGCCTGTGGAGTATCTCCTCCTCCCTGGTCTTAGTGTAAGGGAAGTGGGCATGACAACTGCCCTCCTGTCCCACAGCTTGGGATGGGATGAGGTCACAGGGTGGGGTCCACCCCAAGATGCTGGCCTGGCCTGGCTCAGATGAGAGCCCTTTGGGTATTTCTCAGTTTCCCCCGCCCTTGGTTGGGGACAGGATGGGTGGAGGAGCAGGCCACCCCCAACGCCCGGCAGGGAGCACTGCCTCCCTTCCCCCTCCCCTCTGGGTCCCTTCATCCAAGGGCTGGAAATAGAATCCGCTAAGTAATGATTAAAGTCAAATTCAGACCTAAAAATAAAGAGCTGGTGAAGGAAGAGCTGGTGCTCCCTGCATGGCTGAGGGGAGAAGTGAGCAGGGAGAGGCTGGCTTTGGGTGGCTGAGCCCCTGCTCCTCGGGATCAGGAGTACTCCACCAGTTGGGGGGTGCTCTTTTATCTGCCATGATGTGGCCCATTAAGTGTAGACGGCACCAGTCAGGGCAGACTGGCAGGACCCATTAGAAAAAAAATCCCATTTTTCCTATGGGGAAACTGAGGCCCAGAAAGGAGAAGTGGTTTGTCCCGCAACTATTTGAGAGCTCCCCTCAGCAGGCCCCCAGGGACTGGAGGGCCCTGTGCAGCCCAGCCTGCCCTTTCTGCCTGCTCAGTTTCTCTTCCTGGTTTTGAGGTGCTAAGATGAAGGCAGCTTCTCATCACACACTGGCTGTGCACACACCCTCCAACCGCAGCTTCCCTCCACCCCTCCTGTGGTCTGGGCCCAGAGTCGAAGGAACAAGTAGAAGAGAGGCTGCTTGGTGCCCCCTGGCTGTCCTGATCATGGCATGGTTGTAAGCCTCATGGGCAGGCGAAAACCTGGGCATCATCTGCCCCTCTTGGACCCTGGCTGCTGCTTCTCAGCCCAGTCTGACACCTGGTCCTCATGCAGACTCGTGCGTCTATCTATCTGTAGCTTGTGCTGTCCGTGCTGCAGGGAGACAGGAGGGAAGGATGAAGAACAAACCCTGAGAGCGCCTCTGCTGGCGGGTAGAGGAGACGAGGAGTCAGTGAGGGGAGGCCTGTGGTTCTCACTTCCTGGCAGGGCTAGTAGAAACTCTGAAGCTGGGGCTCTGCCTGGGCTGGGGCAGCCTGGAGGGCCTCCTGGAGGGGAAGGTCCTGTGAAAGTCGAGAAGCGTTTGAATAAGAAGCATGGTAGGGGGAGAGGTCCTTGTTTGGAGCTTCTGCCCTCTCTAGGGCTGCTGGCTCTTTTCTGTGTGTCCCTCGACAGGCTCTTGGCCTCTCTGAGAGGCTGGGGTATGCAGACAAGCAAGAAGTGGGCACAGAAGTACCTCTGCTTCCCAGAGCAGAGCAGCCAAGCTCTGGGCAGACCTCCCCTCTGTGCCCCCCAACCTGTCCATTTTCAGGGTGTCATCTGTCCTGCACAAGGAAAGGTGGGAAGAAAGGTCCCCTAACCAAGGTTCAGACAACTGTGAGCTCAAGTCCCCACACAGCTTGTTCCTCCTCTGTCAGAGATCACCAGTCTTTGCCCTATGGGGTGTTTGAAGGATTAAGTAACTAATGCGGTGCCCCAAACCCGGTTGGGTCAGTCGGCTGTAACTCCCGTGTTCTCATTCTGCAGCCCATCCTGCTGGAGGAGCGTGTTGGTAACGCCCCCATCTCCCTTTAGTAGTAGCAAGTCTGTCCTTTGTGTTGGTCCCCACAGCTTTACCTTCTGAGCTGTGTGTTCTGCAGGTCCTGATTCTGAAGTGGGGAGACCAGAAATCTGGGGGCCAAAGTTTTAGACAGCTCATGGGCCTCCAGCCATCAGTCTCCCCACCTAGAATGTGGCCAGGAGACTTCGGGGTGAGGGACAAGAACATGACTTTGAAGGGTCCATTGAAGACTAGTGCTGAGAGGCTATATGTAAATGCAGGCAAATGAAGATGCAAAGACCACATCCTGTGCTAAGGGGGTGGGGGAGCAGAGGCCTGGGTTAGGGCCCTGGGGAGGCCCAGAGTCCCCATTGCCCAGCGCACGTAGGTAATTAGGCTCCTGAGCGGTAATTAGAAACCTTTCTGGGCCAGGAATGGCAGCCTCAAGCCGCAGCGGTGCCTGGGGAGTAGGCTCCCCATTAGCCTGCTCTAACCCCAGCCCCCACCTCTCCCAAACCACCAGACGGGATTTCCGGCCCCACTGAACCATTGGGGGCAGGGGAAAAAAAGCCAGTGCATTGCTGTAATTTGGTATTTATCCATTAAATCCGCCCTTCTCCTTATGTCAGGGTGCTGACGGGAGCCCCGGGATGGGGGTAGGGCAGCGTGCACTGGAGCCAGAGCAGGCATTCTTCTGTTCCTTCGTGACCCCCCGGGAGGTGTAGGCATCTCCAAGGCCCTGGCGCCCAATTCTGCTGCTGCTCACCCTGAGACACCTATGCAGTGGAGGGTGCTGAGGGACCACCAGCGCAGGCTGCGGGGATCTGTGGAAGCCCTCCAGCGCCCTTCCTTGCCTGATGTGTGGTGGGGAATGTCACAGTGCCTCAGCCTGGTGTCCTCTGCAGAACCAGAGGTTGGGCTGATTTTATTGCTGCCAAACTTGCCCAACTGCTGGTGGGTGCCCCGCCCTCCTCAGGTGCACTGCCCTTTGGAGGGGCGGGCCCAAATCTGAAACTTAATTCTGCGTGTATCTGTACTATGACCTGTAGGCCCTGCTCGGAGGCTCCCTGGGCCCCCATTCTGAACCTTCATCAGTCTTCATTAACTCGCTCTGTACCACAGTTTGCAGTCTTAATCCTGGTCTACTTCAAGGCGCCCCTCTCTCAGTCACTTTCCTCTAAAATCCTTCTAGCTCCTGCTCCCCTCACCCTTCTTCCTGGAAGCCTTCCCGGGTGGCCCCTGTCTCACAATCTATTGAGGCACTGAGCATACCAGGCCATGGTTGACCATCCAGTAACCAGGAGGACAGGAGCCAGGTCTGCATTTTGTGGTGGTTCCCAGCACCCAGCCCTGGCTTGTGCACAGAGGAGAGGAGGGTGAGTGGTGACCTTGGGTCCCCAAAGGCAGGACCTCTTGAGTCCTTTCCTTCTCCACCCGGATATCCTGGCCCACCAAGCATGGCTCTGGGCACACAGGAAGGCTTCCAAAACACTGGCTCAAAGAATGAGAAGGCAAGGTGGACCTTGCTGTTGCCTGTTTTGCCTCCAGTGGCTGTCCCCATCCCCCAGAGCATCCAGCTGGGTCCTGTGGCAGCACCAGAATCTCCGGGTGCCATGGCCCTGAGTCCCCCCAGGTCTTTTGTGCACTTCCCTTTTCAGTGGGTATTTTTAGCTGGGCGTAAACAGTTACTGAAGGCTCCCACGCCCCATTAGGCAGCAGAGTTTTGGCAAGGGGGAAGGGCAAGGGAGCCTCTTGACCTCCCCTGGCCCTCAGCACGTGCCTGGCCTTGGGGGTCTACAGCTGCTTCCAGGGTAGGAAAAGGGCAGCCTGGGAGTTTCTGGGCTCCCAGTTCTCCTTTCCCCCCACTCCTTGTCAGCCTGGGCTCGCAAGAAAGGCTGCCTGAGGCTGCAGCCACTGACCTCAGCGCTTGGGCACAATGCCAGCCTGTTCCCGGGACCCCAGCACAAGGGCTGCTGGGAGCCGGGTTTGGGGCAGGAAGTCAGAGTGAAGCACTGGTCCTGCCACATCCCAAGCCCCTTGTCCCCTAGCCCTGCGGGAATGGGGTGACAGCTGCTGTCCCTTTGGGGTTAGCTATAGTCCTGTTGGTTATGAGACCTCGGTGTGGTACAGCCAGCCTGGCGTCCCCTTTTTTTCATTCGTTCATTTATTCATTCAGCACTCATTTACTGAGCAGCCGCTTTGGGCCCAGCCCATGCAGACGTGAGTCAGACCCTCACTTTCCCCCTGCAGAGCTCCCAGTCCACCCTAAACCACAGGCCACAACCAGTGAGGTTCTCACTGGAGCACAGGGATGTGTGAGAGGCCTTGGAGGCCTCGGCAGCCAACACAACTGGGGACCCAAGGAATTCTCCAGAGAGAGGTGATTTACAAAAAGTTTCTTGTTTCCAGTTTTAAGGGGGAAGGTAATAGATGCATGTGGCTTTAAAAAAATAATAATAATTTTTTTTAAAAGCCCAAAAGGACAAAATAGCAAATGAACAGTAAAATGTAAGTTTCCCTTGAACTTGATCTCACTTTCCCTTCTCATTCTGGAAGCAACCTCTGTTACCAGTTTCCTCTGTCCTTCCAAAGATAATCGAGGCATATTTGAGTTTAGGGAGGTGTTGTATTAATACCTCTTTAAAAACACAACTTGTAGTATTCCATAGAGAACCTGCACCTGGCTTTTTTTCACAGCCTTTTATTTTGAGTATTTGAAACCTACCAAAAAGTTGAAGTAATAGTATAATGAATATTCATATATCCTTCATGCAGATTTGCCAGTTCTTAACATTTTGCCACATTTACTCTATCTCTTCTTTTATCTACATAGACATATGTGTGTATGTATTTTTTGCTGATTTGAGTGTTAGTTGTAGGCATTGTATCTTTCACCCTAAGAACTTTAGCGTGTATCTCTTATATAATCACGATGTCATGATCACACTTAAGAAAATTGATATTAATTCCATATTATCTACTATGTCCATTTCCCCTCTCCCCAAGTGATTTTTATAACTGTCCCCCCGACCACCCCTTGATATAGAATTCAATTCAAGATCATTTATTGAATCTTGTCATGTTTCTTTAGTGTCCTGTTCAATCTAGAACATTCTCCAGCCCTTTTTTTGTTTTGCTCTTTTATGACATTGACATGAAGAGTCCAGGCCAGTTGTTGTGAATTTGTCTGATTGCTTCTCCCTGGTTGGAGTCAGGTGGAACAGCTCTGGCAGGAACGCCCCCCGGGCGATGCGGAGTCCTCCTCCAGGAGGCACTTAGTGTCCATGTGTTGCCTTGCTGGTGATGCTTCACTGGATCACTTGGTTCCGGGGGTGTCCGCACGTCTCCCTGTAGTGCAGGTATTCCTTCCTCTTTCCAATTAGCCTGTGGGATGGGACTTGGAAGCTGTGTCTGTTCTGCTCCCCTGGCAACTTTTTCTTCAATGACTTGAGCTGGTGTTTTGCCATTTTCCATACTCTATCATGGGAAGTGTTCAGTATCGGCATCTAGAGATCTCCCCTGGCCCCATCACAGCTAGAGCTATGCTCTCCCCTTTCAGGGACATCTTGTAATTTATCCACCCAGCCCCCCACTGATGGACATAAAGGCTGTCTCCCCATCATCTCCTGCTACTACAGACAGCACTGCAGGGACTGTCCTGCTGTGTTTTTTTAAGGCATGGGTGCTCCAGAAGCAGTTGCTCAGCTGCACCCCCAAGGTTGAGTGGAAGTCCCTCGGTAAAGGAGGAGGAGAGAGTGGGAAGGGAATGGCAAGGCGGGGAGGGAGACAGGGCACAGGTGTCCTGGCAACAGCAGATGGGAAACAGGTCTGGCTAAAGTACCAGAAGCCAGTAAGTCCCAGAAAGGTCAAGTGACTTTCCCAAGGTCACACAGCAAGTTGATGGCGGAGCCGGGTACAGGACTCAGAGCATCTGACACCCAGGACGATGTTCCTGCACTGTTCCATAGAGTAGCCCAACTCTTAAGTTGAAATAACCCCAGGAAGGACCCCCTCTCTGTGCCTGACCCCCGCTGGGTTGTGGAGGCCTAAGTTTGCAGTAGCTTCTCCCAGCCACTCTGGCTGTCAGCCTCTGACCTGTAGTGGGAGGGTCTCACCTTCTGGAGATGTTTTAAGGAGGGGACCCCAGCCTAGGCACTAGCTAGGAAGTCACTGAGCCATCTTGTCTGCGGCCACTGACGTCAGTACTTGGGCACAATGCCAGCCTGTTCCCGGGACCCCAGCACAAGGGCTACTGGGAGCCAGGTTTGGGGCAGGAAGTCAGCGTGAAGCACTGGTCCTGCCACATCCCAAGTCCCTTGTCCCCTAGCTCTGTAGGGGTGGAGTGACAGCTGCTATCGCTTTGGGGTTAATTATAGTCCCTTTGGAGTTAACTATAGTCCCATTGGTTATGGGACCTCAGTGTGATGTAGCCAGGCTGGATTCCCCCTTTTGTTTGTTCATTTATTCATTCATTCAGGGGTCTCATGACCCCACCAGGGAGGAGCCATCCAAGAGAGTTAGCAGCTCCCACTTGCAGATGTCTGTGGCAAGGCAGGCACTGTTCTGGTGCTGAGAGCTCAACTCCAGTCCTCACAGCAGCCCCCAGAGCCAAGGGGTATCACCAGTCCATTGCACAGATGGGGAAGCTAGGTCCTAGAGTCACAGCCAGCAGAGTAAAGGTGATGAGTTTAGCCCTCTTCCCTGTTTCCAGACCCTCTGAGGCCTTCAGAGCCCCTCTCCTTGAGGCGGCCCACCCCAACCACTCCTAGGCTTACCCTTCCCTGAGCGCCACCCTGTGCCCCTCATAAGCTGCTTCTGCCTTCTCCCTCCTCCCTCCTCTCCCTTCCCCCTAGGCTAGTGTGGTCCCCATGGCAACTCCTGGGGCCTGTCAGGCAGGGAGGCACAGGGCTGTGGGGAGGGCTGGCTCAGCAGCTCAGGAGTTTGACACCTGAGGGGGACAGGATGCTCACTCAAGGTGTGGCCCTAGGGACACCTGCCTTGCCCCTGTGGGCCTCACTTGGGGGTTCTCATCTGCAAAATGGGGATAATAATAGCTTCTCTGTCTCAGAGTTGTTAGAGGATGTGATGAGCCATAACGTGCCAAGGACAGGGCCTGGCACAGAATAAGTGCTCAGAAAACAGGGCCTGTTATTATTTTTATTATTATAATCAAGGCAGTGGGGAGGCGGTGGTGGCAGTAGCTGTAGGCCAGGAAGGGAGTGTTTGCAAACTGACAGCTGGAAGGGTGACTAACAGCGCAGCAGCCTCCGCGCCCCCCTGTGGTGGCAGGGAGTTTGGGGAGGAAGGGGGAGGCATGGGGGTGTGGAATGCTAGCAGGGCCCCTATTCAGAAGGACCTAAAGGTTGGGGGCCCAGCCAGCCCTAGTGGGACCCTAATTCAAGCTCTGTCACCCCTAACTAGCTATGTGACTTCAGGCAAATTGTTCAACCAGTTGAGCCTCAGTTTCCGCTTCTGTAAAATGGAGGTAAGAGGGTTAGAAGAGCTCACAATCCTCCTTCCCTCCCCGCCACCCCCACCCCCACAGCTTACAGTCCACGGGAGGCAGGGGCAAGGGATGGTTCCTGTACTCAGTGGTGACTGAGTCATATGGATGGAGGCAGGTTTCAGGCTCATCCTCCTTGGGCCTCAGTGTCCCTGCCTAAACAGCAGGAGTTGATCGCCTGGCCTCTGGGGATAGGAAGGGCCCTGTGTTCTGGGAGGAACGGAAGCTCTTTCGTCCAGGGGATGGGGCAGGGGCACACCAGACACTTCCAAGTTCAGGGTTTCATTCCAGCCCCTCCTCAGCCAGCTTGCAGGAGATACCTGTCCTCCCCTTCAGGGTAAGCAAGACTTAGAAGGGTTGAGTCACTCACCCCAAGTCGCACAGTCAACAGAGCCAGGTATTAAGCCCAGGCCTGACTATAGAGCCAGGTGTGCGGCCTGGATGTGTTGGTTCTCCCTGGCTGTCTCCTCCCCAGCTCCTTCTGCTCCCACGATCACATGCTCCCCTGCTGAGGCCCCATCACCCTCAGAGTCAAACCCTGGTTCCTCACATTGGCAGTGGAAGTCCCCCTGCTGCCTGGCAGAGTTTATGCCAGGCCCACTTGAAACCATCCCCTACAGTGTCCCCTGAGCAGCGGAGCTCAGGGTGGACTCTGGAAGTGTGTGGGGTCGTAGAGCCCCAGATGGGCAGGGTCTGCCTCCCCGCTTCCCTCACCATCAACTTCCACCCGGGCCAGTTTCTCATACTGTGCCGGTCCCCTGCCTGAAACCTTTGCTCAGACTGCCACACCAACCCGGGGTGCCTTCCCTGGCCTGCCCTCTGCCTGTCTAAGCCCTGCAATCTTCAGGGCTCAGCCCCAGAGCTCCCACCTCCAGGGAGCCTGTCTGAGCTCTGCAGTCTGTGCCTACTTCACACCCCCAGCACTTTGCACTAAAATGTCTTCTCCCGTGCCACTGCAGTCCAGCCTGGGCAACAGAGCAAGACTCCATCGCAATAATAACAATAATAATAAAATAAAATGTCTTCTTCCTCTGGGGTAGGTAGCAATATTTGTGACTGTCAGCCAAGCCCCCAGACCTCATCCACTGTATCAAAGAGCCCAGCAAAGAGGCTCATGGAGGAGTTTCTCTTCTAACACACTGTGACCACGAAGATGCCACTGACCCTTTCTCAGCCTCAGTTTCCTCACCTGTAGAAAGGAAACAGTAGTTCCAGCCCCTCTGCTTCCTGAGACAGGTCCAAGGGGGCTCTGGGCTGGGATTACAAAGTATGTGTGTGCAGACGGGTGGGTTGCTGCTGCTCTCAGGGAATGGGGTTGGCTAGGGTAGCTTTTTTGGGGAGTCAACTTTATTGAAATAAATATACGGTTGACCCTTGAACAACACAGGGGTTGAGGGCATCAACCTCCTCCCTTCAGTCAACAAATCATATATTAACTTTTGACTCCTCAAAAACTTAACTACTAGTAGGCTATTGTTGTCAGAAAGCCTTGTAGATAAAGTTGATTGACACTCATTTTGTTTGTTATATATATTATATACTGTATTCTTACAATAAAGTAAGCTAGTGAAAATAAAATGAGAAAATCATATGGCCGGGTGCAGTGGCTCACACCTGTAATCTCAGCACATTGGGAGGCTGGGGCAGGCAGATCACTTGCAGCCAGGAGTTCGAGACCAGCATGGCCAATATGGTGAAACCCTGTATCTACTAAAAATACAAAAATTGGTCGGCTGTGTTGGCGCACGCCTATGATCCCAGCTACTCAGGGGGTCGAGGCATGAGAATCACTTGAACCTGGGAGGCGGAGGTAGTTGGCAGTGAGCCATGAGTCACCCCACCACTGTGCTCCAGCCTGGGCGACAGAGTCTTGCTGTCTCAAAAAAAAAAAAAGAAAGAAAATCATAAGGAAGAGGAAATATATCTACTATTCTTTAAGTCAAAGGGGATCATTATGAAGGTCTTCATCCTTCACATTGAGTAGGCTGAGGAGGAAGAGGAAGAGTTGGTCTTACCATCACAGAGGTGGCGGAGGTGGAGGCGGAGGAGGTGGAAAGGAAGGCAGAAAAGGCAGGCACACTCAGTGTAACTTATTAAAAACATCCAGCCACGTGTGGTGGCGCATGCCTGTAGTAATAGCCACTCAGGAGGCTGAGGCAGGAGGATTGGCTGAACCCAGGGGTTTGAGGCTGCTGTGAGCTATGATCACGTCACTGCACTCCTGCCTGGGCAACAGAGTGAGACCCTTTCTCAAAAAAAAAAAAAAAAAGAAAAAAGAAAAAGAAAAAATCCATGTGTAACTGGACCTGTGCAGTTCAGACCCGAGTTGTTCAAGGGTCCACTATACACCAAAAAGTGTGCCGATCGCAAGGGTACAGCTCAGTGAATTGTCACAGAGTGGACCCACTTCATGATTGGGCTCAGACAGTCCGAAAACCAACCCCAGAGGTCCCCTTGCATTCCTTCCAGTCTCCCTGTCCCAAGAGCAGCTATCCTGACAGCATGGATTAGTTTGGCCAGATTTTGAACTTTATTCAAATGGAATTACATAATATGTACTTTCTTGTGTCTGGCTTATTGGTTAACATTTTATTTATTTATTTATTTATTTATTTATTTATTTATTTATTTATTCATTCATTCATTTAGAGGCAGGGTCTCGCTCTGTCGCCCAGGCTGAAGTGCAGTGGTGTGACCTTGGCTCACTGTAGCCTTGACCTCCCCAGGCTCAAGCGATCCTCCCACCTCAGCCTCCTGAGTAGCTGGGACTACAAGCACGCAGCACCACCCCCGGCTAATTTTTGTATCTTTGGTAGAGACCGGGTTTCGCCATGTTGCCCAGACTGGTCTTGAACTCCTCCTGGGTTTAAGCCATGTGTCTGCCTCAGCTTCCCAAAGTGCTGAGATTACAGGTGTGAGCCACTGTGCCTGGCCATCATTATGTTTTGAAATTTATCGGGATTGGCCAGGCACGGTGACTGGCACCTGTAATCCCAGCATTTTGGGAGGCCGAGGTGGGTGGATCACCTGAGGTCAGGAGTTCGAGACCAGCCTGGCCAACATGGTGAAACCCCATCTCTACTGAAAATACAAAAATTAACTGGGTGTGGTGGTGCACACCTGTAATCCCAGCTATTCAGGAGGCTGAAGCAGGAGAATCACTTGAACTCAGGAGGTGGAGGTTGCAGTGAGCCGAGATTGTGCCACTGCACTCCAGCCTAGGCGACAAAGCCAGACTCCATCTCAAAAAAAGAAAAGAAAAGAAATTCATCAGTGTTATTTAATGGTTGGAGTTTGTGTTGGAGTTTATTTAATGGTTGGCGTTTGCTGCCGTACATAGTCCCTTTTGTGACTATGCCACTGTTTATCCATTTTCCTCTGGATCGGCATCTGGGCAGCTCACAGTTTGAGGTTTATTACAAAGCATGCCACTTGTAGCCCTCCTATGCCTTTCTAGGCAGACACATGCCCTGTGTCCTCTCGGTGTGTACCTAGAAGTGGGGTTGGTATATGTTTAGAGATGCTGCCCGGGCAGGATTTTGCAGGTGAAGGACCCAAGGACCCACAGAGCATAAGGGACTTTCCCAGATCACACAGCCCCTTCTCAGAGGTGCTCCGGGGCCCCTTTCCCCACAGAACAGTAGCTGGAACCAGGCCTGGGGCTGATGGGCAGGTGTCCATAGTCCTGCTAGCCCTCCAAGCCCCCTTTGCTCCTTTCTGTCAGTCCTGGAAGGCCCCCTGTGGCCTTAGGGTTGGTGGCTCCCTCTGCCCCTGGGGGTCCTCAGCCCTCATGCTCCTCTACCTAGTACCATCAGCCTGCCAGGACTGGAGAGAACGGCCCGTGTGTCAAATCCCAGCGCAGGATGCTCTTCGCACCTGTTCGCGCCCAGTGAGGAGCCAGATCTCAGCAGTTGGGGGGCATTTCTTCACACCCCTCCTCAGTTTTCATGCTCTTCCCCACAGCTCTAATGGTACCAAGTGACAGGTTGGCTTTACTGTGACTCGGGGACGCCAGAGCTCCTGAGAAGATGTCAGCAATACAGGTACCACAGGGGTGAGGGTCTGGGACATGCAAGCATTCCCACCGGCCCCAGCGGAGTGCTTAGTGGAGGAGAGAGGATGCAGCTTAGATCAACCCACTCCCCTTTTTCCCAGCACTCGGTCAGATACAGGCCTGGGGAAGTGGGGGAGTCTCAACAGGAAGGGACCCAGGGCTCGTTCTCCGGGCAGAGCACCTCACCCAGGCTCACAGAGGCCAGCTCAGAGCCTGTGACCAAGAGGGTGCGCAGGCAGGTGGCTGGAGGGGGCCCAGGCTGCACCCGCCCACGTGTCACCTGTCTTGCAGGCCGCCTGGCCATCCGGTACAGAATGTATTGCCAAGTACAACTTCCACGGCACTGCCGAGCAGGACCTGCCCTTCTGCAAAGGAGACGTGCTCACCATTGTGGCCGTCACCAAGGTAATCAGGTGACGCCCACCCCACCATCCCACTGCTGGGCCTTCCTTCTGCAGGGGGAGGTGGGCCTGAGAGCATGTCTGGGCTGCCCTCTCCCCAGGACCCCAACTGGTACAAAGCCAAAAACAAGGTGGGCCGTGAGGGCATCATCCCAGCCAACTACGTCCAGAAGCGGGAGGGCGTGAAGGCGGGTACCAAACTCAGCCTCATGCCGTGAGTACCACGAGGAGGGGTTGGGGAGGGAAGGGGCCTTGGTCCTCCTGAAGGAGTATCAGGAACAAGCAGGGAGGCCAGAGTGAGGGGCTGGGGTGTTGGGGAGGGCCTCAGGAGGAGGTGCAGGGCGCGGGTGCGGGACCTCACAGAGCAGGGCTGGGGGCAGAGGCAGGAAGGTGGCGAAGAAGGGACAGGGAGCAGAAGAGGAGGGCCTCAAATGCCTGACTGAGCGAGTGCGAGCCATGGGTGCCAAGCAGAGGGAACCCCTTCAGAAAGGGGAGCCAGGGTCAGTACCTTTGGGCCACCATGACCTCCAGCCCTGCTGCTCCCCAGTTGGTTCCACGGCAAGATCACACGGGAGCAGGCTGAGCGGCTTCTGTACCCGCCGGAGACAGGCCTGTTCCTGGTGCGGGAGAGCACCAACTACCCTGGAGACTACACGCTGTGCGTGAGCTGCGACGGCAAGGTGGAGCACTACCGCATCATGTACCATGCCAGCAAGCTCAGCATCGACGAGGAGGTGTACTTTGAGAACCTCATGCAGCTGGTGGAGGTGAGCTGGGGGGTACCCACGGGGCCTTGCTCCCACCCTCACACACCCTAAACCCATCTGGGGCCTTTGCGCATAGCCCTGGCTTCTAGCTCCAGCCCCACTGCTTCTGCGTGGTGACCAGTCACGTGGGGCAACTTCTGTGAGCCCTCATTTCCTCACACCTTGTTGTAGCAGCTGCTGCGTGCCAGGACTCACCTCTGACCCCACAGTGCCACCATGAGGAGGGGAGCCTTATCCTCATTTTATAGACCAGGAGTTGAAGGTTCAGAGCAGTTAGGGGACCCACCTGAGGTCCCACAGATATAATTTGGTGCCAGGACTGGAATCTGAGTCTGTCTGATCCCAGAGCTAACTTTCCTCCAGCCACTCACAGACCTGCATGCCCAGAAGCGTGTGCAGAAACGTGAGCCATGCGCCTTGATCGCCAGGGCCCCTGAGGCTCTTGCACCTGCACGGACATGCCCACGGGTCCCTGCAGCTTCCCAGGCCAGCTGTGCCAGCCCTGGCCAGGCCACACCTGGCATCCGGTAGCCACAGGCAGTCAGGCAGTCTCCCGTGTCCCTGTGTATTCACTCTCATCTCCCTCCCCTGCTGGCCTGGCTTGGCCTGTGGCAGGTGAGGGTGGGGTCCTGGGCACTCCTGGCTAGAGGCTGGGTTCAGGACCGAGCCATGGGTTGCCCTCTGCATCGGATACCCATGGGGCCCAGAGTGGTAGCAACAGCTGAGTGTCTGTCCAGCAACCGCGTGTAGGGCGGCATGGGAAATGGGCCATACGTCATAATCCGGGACTTCCCTAATCCCTGCCCTACCAGAAATGGGGAGCCCTCCCCACTCAGTGACTCCAGGCTGGGCGGGGCCAGCCTCTGCCGCCCTCTGGTGGTCAGGCCTGGACGGTGCATATGGGGCACCTTGGGCTGTCTCTGAGCACCCTGCCCCCCACACCCTGCAGCACTACACCTCAGACGCAGATGGGCTCTGTACGCGCCTCATTAAACCAAAGGTCATGGAGGGCACGGTGGCGGCCCAGGATGAGTTCTACCGCAGTGAGTGCACCCCACCCCAGACCTCTTGCCCACCCACCTCCTCCCACGCAGGCTTCCTGGCACTGCCCCCATCCAGGAACCTCCAGAGAACCCCACATGCCTGATAATCCAGTCAGCCTCTGTCATCCCAGCCATGTCTCTAGTGGCCTCCAGGCCCTCACTGGCCCCTCCCCACAGGCGGCTGGGCCCTGAACATGAAGGAGCTGAAGCTGCTGCAGACCATCGGCAAGGGGGAGTTTGGAGGTGAGCTGGGCCGGGCCACCTGGGGGGGTGCCGAGGGACTCGGAACTTGGGAACAAGCCCACCTCTCTGCCCCCAGACGTGATGCTGGGCGATTACCGAGGGAACAAAGTCGCTGTCAAGTGCATTAAGAACGACGCCACTGCCCAGGCCTTCCTGGCTGAAGCCTCAGTCATGACGTGAGTGGGGGCGGGGTAGGGAGGAGGTTGGCCTAGGCTAGGAGTGAGGCACCTGCTTCCCCTTTCTGACCACTCTCGTCCTGCCCCAGGCAACTGCGGCATAGCAACCTGGTGCAGCTCCTGGGCGTGATCGTGGAGGAGAAGGGCGGGCTCTACATCGTCACTGAGTACATGGCCAAGGTGGGCACCTGCCGAGACCCGGCACTCAGGCTTTCCAACTGCCCCAAAACCCCCACTGTGCTCTGGGGCCCCTGCTCCCTCAGTCCCCCGACCCCAAGTGAGCTTTTAGGTCACCAGGGCTGGGCTTTTGTCCTGGTTTACCATTTATTGACTGTAACATTGGACAAATCATGTCACCTCCAAGCCTCAGCATCACATCTGGGAAATGGAAATAATAACAACTTATCTCAGAGATTTGTGAGCGTCAAGGGATAAGGCATGAATAACACAGAGCAGTGTCCGGCACGGATGTCCCGGCCCCTCCCCACTCCTTCCCTGTCTCACACCTCCCTGGAGTGTCAACACCCACCCGGCCCCAGCGTGCTGTGTGAGAGGGCTGCAGGGCACATCTGACCTCTGGGCCTGGTCTGTCCTTCCTGCCCCCAGGGGAGCCTCGTGGACTACTTGCGGTCTCGGGGTCGGTCAGTGCTGGGCGGAGACTGTCTCCTCAAGTTCTCGCTGTGAGTGAAGCAGCCTCTTGGATGGGTAGGGTTCGAGGGGTACCCTGCCCTGCTATGGGAGCCCCAGTCTGAGGGGACATGTGGCTGGCCTACCCCCAGAGATGTCTGTGAGGCCATGGAGTACCTGGAGGGCAACAACTTCGTGCATCGAGACCTGGCTGCCCGCAATGTGCTGGTGTCTGAGGACAACGTGGCCAAGGTCAGCGACTTTGGTCTCACCAAGGAGGCGTCCAGCACCCAGGACACGGGCAAGCTGCCAGTCAAGTGGACAGCCCCTGAGGCCCTGAGAGAGAAGGTGGGGCTGGCCTCCCCTGGGGCCTACAGAGGTGGGCAGGAGTCCTGGGTCACTCCCCACCCCTGGAGTCCCAGGATCTGACGCTGCTTCTTCCATCCACATGGCAGAAATTCTCCACTAAGTCTGACGTGTGGAGTTTCGGAATCCTTCTCTGGGAAATCTACTCCTTTGGGCGAGTGCCTTATCCAAGAATTGTGAGTATGGGTTCTGGGATCAGGGTGGCTCTTGGGGCACCGGAGGGGTTGGCAGGGGCGTGAGCCTCCTTGGGCCCTGCCTCCCCAGTCAAGGCCTGGAAGCCTCAGGCCTGCCCTGGGGAGCTCACAGGCCACTCTCCGGGCCTGGGTCTGCGGCAGAGCTGATGGGCATCCCTGAGAGGCTGCTGGGTAGACGTCCTCTCTGGGGCCAGGCCCTGGACTGACTCCTGCCTCCCCCCGGCCACAGCCCCTGAAGGACGTCGTCCCTCGGGTGGAGAAGGGCTACAAGATGGATGCCCCCGACGGCTGCCCGCCCGCAGTCTATGAGGTCATGAAGAACTGCTGGCACCTGGACGCCGCCATGCGGCCCTCCTTCCTACAGCTCCGAGAGCAGCTTGAGCACATCAAAACCCACGAGCTGCACCTGTGACGGCTGGCCTCCGCCCGGGTCATGGGCCTGTGGGGACTGAACCTGGAAGATCATGGACCTGGTGCCCCTGCTCACTGGGCCTGAGCCTGAACTGAGCCCCAGCGGGCTGGCGGGCCTTTTTCCTGCGTCCCAGCCTGCACCCCTCTGGCCCCATCTCTCTTGGACCCACCTGTGGGGCCTGGGGAGCCCACTGAGGGGCCAGGGAGGAAGGAGGCCACGGAGCGGGAGGCGGCGCCCCACCACGTCGGGCTTCCCTGGCCTCCTGCCGCTCGCCTTCTTAGAGTTTTATTCCTTTCCTTTTTTGAGATTTTTTTTCCGTGTGTTTATTTTTTATTATTTTTCAAGATAAGGAGAAAGAAAGTACCCAGCAAATGGGCATTTTACAAGAAGTACGAATCTTATTTTTCCTGTCCTGCCCGTGAGGGTGGGGGGGACCGGGCCCCTCTCTAGGGACCCCTCGCCCCAGCCTCATTCCCCATTCCGTGTCCCATGTCCCGTGTCTCCTCGGTCGCCCCGTGTTTGCGCTTGACCATGTTGCACTGTTTGCATGCGCCCGAGGCAGACGTCTGTCAGGGGCTTGGATTTCGTGTGCCGCTGCCACCCGCCCACCCGCCTTGTGAGATGGAATCGTAATAAACCACGCCATGAGGACACCGCCGCCCGCCTCGGCGCTTCCTCCACCGAGCCTGCCTGTCCTGCCCGGTCGTCCCTCCCATGCCATCTTGTCCATCCCCCTGTGTCTGTGAGTGGGGCTGGGTGGGGAGCATGGCCGGGAGATGTAGCCGCCGCTTTGTGTCAGCTGCACGAGTGAGTGTCCTGTGTCTGCCCTCAGGGAAGTGCTCACCACCCGCCCCGCTGTCCAGCTGCCGCCGGGCCCGGCTCCAGGGCCCTGTCCACAGGATGCTGCCTGGGGGTTCCAGCTGCCTCCCCTGCTGTTTTCAAGCCTGCAGCACAAGGAGGGCTAGAGCCAGGGATGGGAGGGAGCCCAGGCCTGCACAGATGGGAACGGGGTTGTAGTCAAGCCCCCTGTGCAAGAGAGAGAAAAAGCAATGGTGGGCCCAGTGGGCTTCCTCTGGCAGGAAGAGAAATGTCTCATGCCTGAGAAGATGCTGACCCGGAGGGGGACGGGAAAGCTCCTGGTGGTTCTCCAGTTTCACCCACGATGTCACAGCTTTGCCCTGTCCCCACCCCTGCCATGTGCTAGGCCTTAGGTCATACCAGACTTGGCAGGGGCTGAGGATGCAGGGCAGAGGGGAGATCCTGGCACCTTCCAGTCAGGGGGAGTCCCTCCCCACCCCACCTTGTCGGGGAACATATAGAGAATGTGGACCAGCCATGAGATTTTCTCCCCTCACTCAGGTTATCCAGGGGCAGTGGTCAGTACAGAACCTCTGAAGGTGTGAGGAGGCTTCGTGTATTCCCTGAGGCAGGCAGGTGGGGTGTTCCCCTTGTCCTGTTGTGGCCCTGACCCTTCCTCTACCAGCCAACAGGACCTGAAATCCAGGGAGATCTGACTTTGAAGTCTACCTTGTGTCTGTTCCTCAGCCCCGCTGTAGTTCCATCCACCATGATCTCTCCTGGCCCAGTGCAACAGCCTCCTCGCCGCTTCCACTCCATCTTCTCTGCACACTGCCAGACTAATTTTTCTAAAACTACACCATTCATTCAACAACAAATATTTGAATACCTGCTGTTTGCTAGGACTGAGGTTCATCAGTAAGCAAAACACACCCTGTGGAGTCCACAGTTGGGAAGACAATCAGTAGTCACATATAGACGGTGACAAACTTAAGTGCTACATGAGGAACACAAAACATGGGAATCTTTGTAGATCAGGGAGGACTTCTGGAAAGAAGCAGCGTTTAAGCTGAGATCAGAAGCAGAATGAACAGGTTGTACGGCAGGAGTTAGCAGCATTCCAGGAAGAGATGCTGAGACTGGAGGGAGGGCAGCTTTATCTCAGATCTCCAAGAAAGTGGGTGAGGATGGACGAACAGCCAGGCCTGAGAGGTGAGGCTGTGGCTGTGGCAAAGACTTAGCTTTTATCAAACAGTGAATAATGGGAAGCCAATGACAAGTTTGATCAGGAGGGTGACATGTCAGATAATTGTTTTTTGTTTGTTTGTTTGTTTGTTTTTTAGATGAAGTCTTACTCTGTCACCCAGGCTGGAGTGCAGTGGTGCCATCTCAGCTCACTGCAACCTCCATCTCCTGGGTTCAAGCGATTGTCCTGCCTCAGCCTCCCAAGTAACTGGGATTACAACAGGCATGCACCACCATGCCTGGCTAATTTTTGTATTTTTGGTGGAAACGGGGTTTCACCATGTTGCCCAGGCTGGTCTCAAACTCCTGTCCTCAAGTGATCCACCACCTCGGCCTCCCAAAGTGCTGGGATTACAGGCGTGAGCCACTGCACGCGGCCCATATATGTGTTTTTGAAATCACCCTAGCTACTGATAGAGGAGTTTCAGAGAGTACAGTGAGGACTGGTCCAGATGAGAGACGGTCTCCAGAGAGATTTAGCTCCAGAGCTAAAATTGGCCGAACTTGGCTATGGATTCAGTGTGAGAGTGGAGGAGAGGGAGGGGCCGTAGCAAGGCCTGATTGAGCAGAACGGATGCAGGGAGGGCAGCAGGGGGCATCCGCAGAGCGAGGACGGGAGACTCATGCTTAGGAGGAAGTATCATGAGCTCGGTTAAGGACATGTTAAGGTTTTTGTTGTTTTGAGACAGCGTCTCATTCTGTCGCCCAGGCTGGAGTCCAGTGGTGCAAACACAGCTCACTACAGCCTTGACCTCCCAGGCTGAAGCAGTCCTCCTGCCTCAGCCTCTCAAGTAGCTGGGACTACAAGTGCATGCCACCAAGACTGGCTAATTTTTAAATTTTTTGTAGAGGCGAGGTCTCCCTATGTTGCCTAGGCTAGCCTTGAACGCCTGGCCTCAAGCAGTCCTCCCGCCTCGGCCTCCCAAAGTGTTGGGATTACAGGCCTGAGCCACCACACCCAGCCACACATTGAGTTTCAAGTGAGGCTTTGAAACTGCCAAAAAGCCGGGCACAGTGGCTCACGCCTGTAATCCCAACACTTCGGGAGGCCAAGGCCAGTGGATCACTTGAGGTCGGGAGTTAAGAGACCAGCCTGACCAACATGGTGAAACCTCGTCTCTACTAAAAATATAAAATTAGCCAGGCGCGGTGGTGCACACCTGTAATCCCAGCTACTCTGGAGGCTGAGGCAGGAGAATTGCTTGAACCCGGGAAGCAGAAGTTGCAGTGAGCTGAGATCACGCCACTGCACTCCAGCCTGGGCAACAAGAGCAAAACTGCATCTCCCAAAAAAAAAAAAGGTCAAGAAGAGGAGGTTGACCACGCCAGTGCCATGTCGTAAAAGCCGAGGGAAAAGAACTTCAAGAGGAGGAAGCCACCAGGGTCCCTGCCTCCCAGAAGGCACAGAGATGGAGGCTGAGTCTGCCCTTTGGTTTTGTTTTATTTATTTATTTATTTATTTTTATTTTTTGAGACGGAGTCTCGCTCTGTCGCCCAGGCTGGAGTGCAATGGTGCGATCTGGGGCTCGCTGCAAGCTCCGCCTCTCAGGTTCACGCCATTCTCCTGCCTCACCCTCCCGAGTAGCTGGGACTACAAGCGCCTGCCACCACTCCGAGCTAATTTTTTGTAGTTTTAGTAGAGACGGGGTTTCACTGTGTTAGCCAGGATGGTCTTGATCTCCTGACCTCGTGATCCACCTGCCTCGGCCTCCCAAAGTGCTGGGATTACGGGCGTGAGCCACTGCGCCTGGCTATTTATTTTTTTTGAAACGGAGTCTCTGTCGCCAAAGCTGGAGAGCACTGGCACAATCTCGGCTCACTGCAAACTCCACCTCCCGAATTCAAGCAATTCTCCTGCCTCAGCCTCCCAAGTAGCTGGGATTACAGGTGCCCGCCACCATGCCTGGCTAATTTTTGTATTTTTAGTAGAGACAGAGTTTCGCCATGTTGGCCATGCTGGTCTTGAACTCCTGACCTCAGTGATTCATCCACCTCGGCCTCCCAAAGTGCTGGGATTACAGGCATGAGCCACTGCACCCAGCCAAACTGCCCCTTGGTTTTAGCCACAATGCCTGTGTTGATAAGGGCTGATTCCAGATCACAGCGACTAGAGAAGGGTGTGAGCAACGCAAGAGGTGGACAGTCTGAGAAATGAAGTTGTAATGGAGAGATGAGAGAGGAGGAGTGACAGGAGGATATGGTAGATTTAGGGTTTTTTTTTTTTTTCTTTTTTCTTTTTTTTTTTTTGAGATGGAGTCTCGATCTGTCACCTAGGCTGGAGTGCAGTGGCGCAATCTCAGCTCACTGCAACCTCTGCCTCCCGGGTTCAAGTGATTCTCCTGCCTCAGCCTCCTGAGTAGCTGGAACTACAGGTGCCCACCACCACACCCAGCTAATTTTTGTATTTTTAGTAGAGACAGGGTTTCACCATGTTGGCCAGGCTGGTCTCGATCTCTTGACCTCCCAAAGTGCTGGGATTACAGGCATGAGCCACCGCACCCGGCTGGTAGATTTAAGACAGCAGAGTCTTGAGCAAATTTGGCTGCCAAAGGGAAGGACATTGACCTTCAAATCGTACTGAGTACTGAGAGTGAGGCAAGAGATATAGACAGGAGGGGTGGTATGTAGATGGTAGAGCCTTCCTTAAAGCAGGGGGTGGGTGGTGGGAACCCAGAACATGGGGGAACCGGCCTGAGATGGGAGAGGGATAGTCCCTCCGAAAGTGCAGAGAAGGAGGGAGACTCAGGCAGTGGTGCACTGATGAATGTTTAATATCCAAATCTAGGACACTGGCTGGGTGGGGTAGCTCTGATTTATAGCATTTGCTGATATCCGTGGAGTTAATACTCTCACTGTGGTCAATTTCAAGCACCAATCTGACTTCACTGAATACAGCGGTGGATGGGGATTCCAGCAATCAGCTCTCACAGCTGGTCCAAGCCAGCTAGGATTCAGAAACCCACAGTGAAGCCCGTGGCTATAGGGTCACAACAGGGGCCAGCCAAGCAACACAACAGAGATGGGCCAGGCATAAAACAACAGGAGAGAAGGGACAGGGCTCAGCCAATGGGACCCTGAGGGTTGCAGGCTCAGATGGCTGGATATTCCCATTCATCTTTCCTTTTCTTTTTTTTTTTGAGAGGGAGTCTAGCTCTGTAACCTAGGCTGGAGTGCAGTGGCATGATCTCGGCTCAGTACAACCTCTGCCTCCTGGGTTCAAGTGATTCTCGTGTCTCAGCCTCCCCAGTAGCTGGGATTACAAGCGCCTGCCACCACACCTGGCTAATTTTTGTATTTTTAGTAGAGAGGGGGTTTTGCCATATTGGCCAGGCTGGTCTCGAACTCCTGACCTCAACTGATCCACCCACCTCAGCCTCCCAAAGTACTGGGATTACAGGTGTGAGCCACTGCACCCAGCCTCTCTCTCTGTTTCTACTTGTTTTTTTCCTCTTTCTTTTCTCTCATCTCTCCCTTCTCTGCCCTGGCAACTGGCTCATCACAGATGAGCAAGACATAGATCCTGCCCTTAAGGAGCTTGTGAACTGATGGGGAACCTTCTCAGGACTCAGTCTGCTCTCCGGAAAAGTGGGGGAATACCTGCCACCAGCACCCCACCAATGGGGCAGAGGCGGCGGGAAGGGCAGGGCGGCTCCTCAGACACTCAAAGAACAGGCAGGGACAGCAAGGGCATTCCTGGCAAAGGAAGGACACTGCCCAGCCAAAGGTGGTGACGTGCGACAGCGAGCTGACCAGCTTGCTGGGGCTCAGACGCCAAGGGGTGTGGCTTGGAAGCCAGTGAAGCCGAAGCGAAAGCAGGGGCCTGGACCTCACCTGCCTCTGTAGGCCCAATGAGGAGCTCAACGTTATGGGAAGATAGCCAGCAGCAATTGAAGGGCTTAGGACAGAGGTGTGGCATGGCCAGATCTGTATTTTATTTTATTGTATTTATTTACTTTTTTTTTTTGGAGACAGAGTTTCGCCCTTGTTGTCCAGGCTGGAGTGCAATGATGCAGTCTCAAGTCACTGCGACCTCTGCCTCCCGGGTTCAAGCGATTCTCCTACCTCAGCCTCCCGAGTAGCTAGAATTACAGGCATGCACCATCATGCATATTTGGTATTTTTAGTAGAGACAGGGTTTCATCATGTTAGTCAGACTGGTCTGGAACTCCTGACCTCAGGTGATCCACCTGCCTTGGCCTCCCAAAGTGCTGGGATTACAGACGTGAGACACCACACCCGGCCCAGATCTGCATTTTAGAAAGACCTTTCTCACTGCGGTCTGGGAGACGGTGAGGAGGCTGCAGTCAGCAGGTAGTGGGGAAGAGGAGGATAAAGGGGCTGCTGTCCTACTGAGCTGAGCACTGTCTGCCAGGCCCTGCTCTAAATACGTTCCATGTAACTTTTCAAACAACTCTTGGAGGTATATACCATTAATGCTCCCATTTTACAGATAAGAAAACTAAGGCTTGGCAAGATTAAGGAACCAGGTAACACGGTATGAATGGCAAGAACAAATGTAAGAGGCTGCCTACGGCTAGATGTGGGGATGAGGCAGAGGGAAGGATATGGGAGCAGTTCCACTCTCTGGTGTAAGGGGGCAGTACCACCTGGGAGACCTGAAGCCTGGAGGAGGATGAAGGGGCTGGAGAAGAGGAATTCAGTTTGGAATTCCTGGGGGCCTTAGTGACATCCAAGCAGAGATGTCCCCTGCAGAGAGACACATTCATTCAAGTCTTCCAGGAAAGGCTGGCTAGAAGTAGATTTGAGAGTGTGCACAGGGATGTGCTTGAAGTCATGGGCATGGAGGAGCTTGGTCAGGGAGTGTGGGGTTGAGGAGAAGCAAGCCCTGAGGCTTATGGGGGTAGGGAGGGAGAGCAGCTGGCAAGGGATTAGTGAAGGGAGCAGCGAGGGGCAGGGGGAGAAGCAGGTGGACCTTGGGGGGACTCAGGGTACAGGAGGGGTCGGGGAGAGCAGGTGGATGTCAGCAGCATTTCAAGTGGCAGAGACTGGGTTGAGAAGAGTCTCCTAGGACCAAAGAACAGGCATTGCTGCTCAGGCCTTTGCGAGGGCGTTTTCCATGGAGTGGTGGGGACAGGAGCGGGAAGCCAAGGGCTTGAGGATCCAGTGGGCTTGAGGATCCAGTGAGGAGGCGGGGACAGAATGGACCACCTGTCCACTAGTGTGGCTGTGAAGGTAGGAGGAGCAGATGGAGGCAGGTGAGGGCTTAGTGTTGCAAAATGATTTCTTTTTTTTTTTTTTTCTGAGACAGAGTTTCACTCTTGTCACCCAGGCTGGAGTGCAATGGCGCGATCTCGGCTCACTGCAACCTCTGCCTCCTGGGTTCAAGCGATTCTCCTGCCTCAGCCTCCTGAGTAGCTCAGATTACAGGTATGCACCACCACGCCTGGCTAATTTTGTATTTTTAGTAGAGACAGGGTTTCATCATGTTGGTCAGGCTGGTCTTGAACTCCCAACCTCAGGTGATCCGCCTACCTCGGCCTCCCAAAGTGCTGGGATTACAGGTGTAAGCCACTGCACCTGGCCTGCAAAATGATTTCTTATAGCATGTCCTAACATTTCACATGTACAACTTTGATTTTAATCCATTTGTAAAGCTTCAGTCACTGACTCCTATTGGGAACCTCCAAAACACAGGAAAATTTCAGCTATCCAGAATTCTTGGCAAATGAGTCGTTCTGGAAAACTTTTATTTGGATGAAAATATTTGAAATATGGGATTTCTTTCCTTCTAAAAAACGTTTTTAATGAAAATTTTCAAATATATAAAAATAGGCCAGTGTTGTGGCTCACACCTGTAATCCCAGCAATTTGGGAAGCCAAGGCAGAAGGATCACCTGAAGCCAGGAGTTCAAGACCAGTCTGGGCAACAAAACAAGACCCCCATCTCTACAAAAATAAAAATTAAAAAATTATCTGGGGGCTGGGCGCTGTGGCTCACGCCTGTAATCCCAGCACTTTGAGAGGCTGAGGTGGGCGGATCACCTGAGGTGAGGAGTTCGAGACCAGCCTAATCCAAAATGGTGAAACCCTGTCTCTACTAAAAATACAAAAATTGGCTGGGCGTGGTGGCTCATGCCTGTAATCCCAGCACTTTGGGAGGCCAAGGCGGGTGGATCACGAGGTCAGGAGATCAAGACCAACCTGGCAAACACTGTGAAACGCTGTCTCTACTAAAAATACAAAAAAATTAGCCAGGCGTGGTGGCAGGTGCCTGTAGTCCCAGCTACCCTGGAGGCTGAGGCCGGAGAATGGCATGAACCCGGGGGAGCGGGGCTTGCAGTGAGCGGAGATTGCGCCACTGCACTCCAGCCTGGGCAACAGAGGGAGACTCCGTCTCAAAAAAAAAAAAATACAAAAATTAGCCAGGCATGGTGGTGGGTGCCTGTAATCCCAGCTACTCAGGAGGCTGAGGCAGGAGAATCGCTTGAACCTGAGAGGAGGAGGTTGCAGTCAACCGAGATCACGCCACTGCACTCCAGCCTGGGTGACAGAGTGAGACTTTGTCTCAAAAAAAAAAAAAAAATTAGCTAGCTGGGCATGGTAGTGTGTGCCTGCAGTCCTAGCTCCTCTACAATCCTGTCATTGCACTGCAGTCTGGGTGACAGTGAGACCCTGTTTCAAAAAATAATAAAATAAAAATAGAAGATATAAGGAATCCCTGCATCCTGCCATCCAGCTTCAGCACTTACCAACTCAAGGTCAATTCTGTCTCATCTCTACCCCACCTGCTCCCCAACAAGCCCTGGAGTATTTTGAAGCAAATCCCCGACATTACAGCAATCCATCTGTAAAGCTTTTGTATGTTTCTCCAAAAGACACTTTAAAAACATAACCACAAGCCAGGCATGGTGGCTCATGCCTTTATTTCCAGCTATTCAGGAGGCAGGAAGATCCTTTGAGCCCAGAAGTTTGAGTCCATCCTTGGTAACATAGGAAGACACCACCTCTCAAAAAGAAAAAAAAAAAAAAGGCGGTTGCAGTGGCTCACGCCTATAATCCCAGCACTTTGGGAGGCCAAGTCGGGCAGATCACGAGGTCAGGAGATGAGACCATCCTGGTTAACACGGTGAAATCCCATCTCTACTAAAAAATACAAAAAATTAGCCAGGCGTGGTGGCGGGCGCCTGTAGTCACAGCTACTTGGGAGGCTGAGGCAGAAGAATGGTGTGAACCCGGGAGGCGGAGCTTGCAGTGAGCCAAGATCGCGCCACTGCACTCCAGGCCGGGCGACAGAGCGAGACTCCGTCTCAAAAAATAAATAAATAAAATAAAATAAAAAATAAAAAACATAACCACAATACCATATTAGTCCTCAATTTTTTTTTTTTTTGAGATGGATTTTTGCTCTTGTCACCCAGGCTGGAGTGCAATGGTGCAATCTCCGCTCACTGCAACCTCTGCCTCCCAGGTTCAAGTGATTCTCCTGCCTCAGCCTCCCAAGTAGCTGGGATTACAGGCATGCACCACCATGCCTGGCTAATTTTTTGTATTTTTTTTTAGTAGAGACGGGGTTTCACCATGTTGGCCAGGCTGGTCTCGAACTCCTGACCTCAGGTGATTCACCTGCCTTGGGCTCCCAAAGTGCTAGGATTACAGGCATGAGCCACGGTGCCTGGCCCTAAAATTTTTAACAATTCCTCAATATAATCAAATATCCATTGTTCAAAAATATCCGTTGTTCAAATTCCCCCAATATCTTTTTTTTTTCCCATTTGGGTTAAAATTTGGCTCCAAACAAGGTCTGCACGTTGTGTTTTTGTGCTGTCTCTAAAGACTCCCTTTCTTTTTTTCATGTAATGCTTTTGTTGAGGAAACCAGGCTGCTTGGAAGGATGAGCCTGGGGGAATGCGGGAGAGGGAGAGAGGAGGCAGGAAGGAGAGAAGGATGGGTGTCCAGATAGACGTGCCATCCATGCTGGGGGACACAGGCAGAATGTGGAGGCCTGTCTTCCTAACTGGGAGGGGAGGCCAGGGCTGCTGAAGGATGGGGCCCAACCCTGGGCAACCCCCCTCCCCCCCTCCCCCCCTCCCCCACATCCAACTGCTGGAAGTGGTGGGAGACAGAAAGATGGCCTGAGTCGGGAGCAGGGGCAGAGCTCAGGTTGTCGAGGGGTCCCGCTGCCCACGTCAGACTGGAGGTGAGGGACGGGCGGGGCCTGACAGCAGGCCTGGAAGGAACAGGATGTCTACGCTGGAGAGGGAGGGAGAGGACAGTGCCAAAACCCAGCTCCTGGCCAGTCCCCAGCTCCTCCCTGCCTGGCCCTATCCCAGGATCCCCTCCCCAGCCTCCCAGCTATGATGTACCCCAGGGCCCAGACTTCAGGCGCCCTCACAATGCCGGCGGTCAGAGGTCCAGGTCCCTTGTTCTGCCTTGTCCTCCTGCTCCTAGACCCCCACAGGCCTGAGACGGGGCGTCCTCCTCTGCGCAGGTTTGAGTACAAGCTCAGCTTCAAAGGCCCAAGGCTGGCATTGCCTGGAGCTGGAATACCCTTCTGGAGCCATCATGGAGGTGAGGGGCAGGGGTGGGGACCAGCCATGCCCAGGGTCCCTCAAAGTGCTGGAGGGGCTGTGACTTGGTGGGGAGTGGGTCTGTCACAGCCATATCTCTGTCCAGGGTGGGGCAAGGCCTGGAACAGTGCCAGGCACCCCAGGACCCCTTCCAGGCTTGTCTGCTGCTCCACCCCCTCAACACCCCCCACCCCTGCTGTTTCTCCTCTGCCTCTCTGCTTCCCTGCCCCAGGACTTCTCTCTTCTCCTCTGCCTCTCCTTGGACCCCTGCCCTTCCTCTGCCTCTGACCTGTGAACACACAGACACATGCTCACACACTAAGTCTCAGGCACACAGAAGGCAATGTGGACCAGCACAAACCTCCACTGTCCCGGCTCCATCCCAGCAGGCCTGTGGCTGACCATGAGAACTGGGGGTTACCTGGAGGGAAGCATCCTCATCCCAGGCGAGTGAGCACCAGCCCTTCCCTGTATGTGTGTTGTGAGTGGAAGCAGGCATGAGAGCATCTTAGCCCATAGGTTTGTGTTCAGGGACTTCCAAACCCAGACCTACAAAGAGTGTGTCTTCTACCAGATCTTGTTCCAAAAAGGATTTGTGATGATGGAACTACACGATAGAGGGAGTGAGCAAGAACAATGAGGATTAGAGTGGAGCATGAAATAGTCTAGGAGCAAGGCTTCCAAAACATATGCTGTGAGGTCTGTCCACCTCAGAGTTGGGCCATGGATTTAATTCTGAGCCTCTTAGCAGGCAAAGCAAAGATAGAAAGCAGATCGGCTGTGGATTTCTGTCTATAAAATGTGAATTCTTGGCCAGGCACAGTGGCTCACGCCTGTAATCCCAGCACTTTGGGAGGCCGAGGCGGGTGAATCACAAGGTCAAGAGATCGAAACCATCCTGGCCAAAATGGTGAACCCCGTCTCTACTAAAAATACAAAAATTAGCTGGGTGTGGTGGCATGCGCCTGTAGTCCCAGCTACTCAGGAGGCTGAGGCAGGAGAATTGCTTGAACCTGGGAGGGCAAGGTTGCAGTGAGCTGAGATCCCACCATTGCACTCCAGCCTGGGCACAGAGCCAGACTCTGTCTCAAAAAAAAAAAAAAAAAAGATGTGAGTTCTGAGAAATGGCACGATTCCTAACGATTCCTAACTAAAGCCAGGACAAAATATCCCTCTTTTTTTTTTTTTTTTTTTTTTTGAGATGGAGTTTCACTCTTGTTGCCCAGGCTGGAGTGCAGTGGTGGGATCTTGGCTCACTGCAACCTTCACCTCCCGGATTCAAGCGATTCTCCTGCCTCAGCCTCCTGAGTAGCTGGGATTACAGGTGTGTGCCACCACACGCAGCTAATTTTTGTATTTTTTTTTTTTTTTTCGAGATGGAGTCTTGCTCTGTTGCCCAGGCTGGAGTGCAGTGATGTGATCTCGGCTCACTGCAAGCTCCGCCTCCTGGGTTCATGCCATTCTCCTGCCTCAGCCTCCCCAGTAGCTGGGACTACAGGTGGCTGCCACCACGCCCAGCTAATTTTTTGTACTTTTAGTAGAGACGGGGTTTCACCTTGTTAGCCAGGATAGTTTCGATCTCCTGACCTCGTGATCCGCCCGCCTTGGCCTCCCAAAGTGCTGGAATTACAGGCAAGCCACCGCGCCCAGCCTAATTTTTGTATTTTTTAAGTAGAGACGGGGTTTCACCATGTTGGCCAGGCTGGTCTCGAACTCCTGAGCTCAGATGATCTGCCTGCCTTGGCTATCCAAAGTGCTGGGATTATAGGCGTGAGCCACCGCACCCAGCCCAAAATATCCCTTTAAGATGATAGGCCCTGTCAGTAGGGTTTCTTCCAGTCCTCCTTCATAGAGACACAGGAAGTAACAAAAAAGTGGGCTGTTTCTCACAGCACCAAGCTGGGCCCTGCTTCAGGACCAGGATGGCAAAGCTTATACAACACTCACTGCTCTGGGCCTTGGCAAGTCTGGGTGTCACAGATCATGTGAGGGAGCAGAGGCACCTTCTCCAAGATCACCCAGTGATGTGTGCATTGTCTGTTCATTCATTCGTTCACCCTGATGCTCCTCTGTGCCCAGCCCAGAGATACCAGGCAGAGTCAGGCTGAGGGAGCCCATGGTCTGGGGCAAGGTCTCACCCACAGGCCTCGTAAGGCTGAAAGCCTTCTGCAAGGATTTCAGAGGCAGTGACAGCTTCCAGAGGCCCTGGGACTTGTGGCCTTGCAGCTCTGAGCCTCCCTACCCTCTATAAACTGTTTGTTTATAGAGCAAACAGTCTGGATTAGCAGCCTCCAGAACGTCCTGGCAGAGTCTGGGCCCTGGGCCAGGTTCCAGGCTGGCAGGTTGGAGGGTGGGGAGCGAGCTGGAGTAGGGCCTCTGAATTCCCTGCCCCCAGTTCCTGCCAAGACTGCCTCAGTTTCTCTCCCATTCCTTCTTCCTACCATGCAGGGCTCCTTCCTCCCCGCCCCACCACCACCAGTGACAATTCTCACACACACACTCCATCCTGCACTCTTTCATCGCCGTCCTGTGGGCTGGTTCTCACCTTCACACCTTTGCTTTCCTGCTTTCCTCACCTTGGAATGCCCCCTAGGTCCTGTCCACCAGGAAGCTCTGGCCTCATTTGGCCACAGCCTAGAGTCTTGGGCCTTCTTGCAGTTACTCCCTCCTAAAGTGCTCTCCTGTGTTCTGTGGTCTCAGGCACTTCCTTTTTTGTCACAAGGCCTCAGTTTCCTCATCTGAGAAATGGGAAGAGTTAGACACAAATCTCTCTCATGGTGGAAAAAGCTTGTGCTTTGCAGTCATATGGAGCCGAATTCCATCCAATCCACTTAGTTCCTTAACTTTTCTGAGCCTCACTTTCCTCATCTGTTAGATGGGTTCTTATAAAAACAGACAACACACACTGCGGTGAGGCTTCGCTGACGACGTGGATGGTGCTGGCATTCACTGCCCTCCCCAGCAAAGGCCCCTCCAGCTGTGCTGGGCTCTGACTCCTGCTTCCCTGGCTGGCCGGTTATTTAATGGCAGGCCTTGTCGTTGTCTCCTCCTCTTCTGGGAGCCTAGCCCGGGCCAGTGAGAGAGTGAAGGGGGAGCTGGGGTGTAGTGGGGCCTGGGGCTTGAGCTGCCCTGGTCCACAGACGCCATCCTGGGCCTGGAGGAAGTGCGGCTGACGCCATCCATGAGGAACCGGAGTGGCGCCGTGTGGAGCAGGGCCTCTGTCCCCTTCTCTGCCTGGGAAGTAGAGGTGCAGATGAGGGTGACGGGACTGGGGCGCCGGGGAGCCCAGGGCATGGTGAGTGTCCTCTCCCAGAGCTGACAGAGCGGGGTGGGTCAGGGAGGCGGGTGATGAGCCCCGGGGTCCCAGTATCCCACACGGTTCCCTGAGCTGAGGGGCTGGGGACCTGCAGGCCGTGTGGTACACCCGGGGCAGGGGCCATGTAGGCTCTGTCCTTGGGGGGCTGGCCTCGTGGGACGGCATCGGGATCTTCTTTGACTCTTCGGCAGAGGATACTCAGGTGCGTAGTGGTCTCCTGCCTGCCAGCCTGCCTGCCCGCTCACACCCTCCCCCTCCCGCCATGCCCGCGGCTCAGGCTGCTTCTCACCTCCCTGCAGAACAGTCCTGCCATCCGTGTGCTGGCCAGCGATGGGCACATCCCCTCTGAGCAGCCTGGGTAAGGGCCTGTCTGGACTGACCACTCACCTCCATTTTTGCATTGGAAGGGGCCCGTCCCCCCGATTCGAGCCCCTGCCCCAGCCTCCTCCAGCAGGGGGCCCACCCTCCCGGGCCGCCATACTTGCTGGACTCTCTCACTCAGCCAAAGTCCGCCCCCCTGGGGCTTGATTCCTTCGACCCAGCAGCCCCAGGTGAAATGACACAGGCTGGGGCCTGTGATGAGTATCTTTGCTCCCGTGATCTCATCCCATCTCCAACACCCTCCATAAGTGGGGGGTTATTCGTCCCATTTACAGGTCAGGACATTGAGCCCCAGAGAGGGGAAGGGATGTGCCGTGCGGAGAGCTGAACTTTGAGCCCATACTTACCCCGGGAGGGTCCCCGCCCTTCCCTGCATAGCTGTCCCTTCCCTTTCCCCTGATGATTTGGCTTCTGTCCCTCCCCGGCCCCGCTGCCTCCTCAGTAGCTGGGCCTGTTTGTCAGTGTCTCTCAGCAACCTTCTCTCGGCTCATAACAATTAGAGTAATTGCGTTTATAGAGTGAGCTGATTGCATGCCAGGCACAGCACCAAGCCCTTCTCATTTATTGTCTTAGTTAACCCTCATAACATTGTTATGAGGTCGTTCCAATTACCGTCCTCGTTTTAGAGATGGGAACACTGGGGTTTGGAGAGATGAGATGGCTTGCCCAAGGTCACACAGCTCGGGGCACGAACCCAGGTGGCTGCTCTGGTGCTGGCTTCTCCTCTGCTCTGTGCTGCCTCCCTCTTGGCGGAAGGCGGCACTGTCAGACGCTCTGCTGTGAGTAGCCTGAGGTGTCCAGAGACACTCAGCGTTTAACACTCTTCTCCTGACTCCCCAGAGCCTGCCGAGCCGACCTGTCAGGGAGGCAGCCTGGTCACATTGTCCTTGGCTGCCGGGACATGTCCAGGTCATGCGTCCTGAGTCAGCTGCATTCTGAGCCTTGGCAGCTGGGAGAGGAAAAGGAAGTCAGAGGCACAGGGGACTTGGACTTTAAAAGAAGGAGGAGGGAGAGGCCAGGCACAGTGGCTCACGCCTGTAATCCCAGCATTTTGAGAGGCTGAGGCGGGCTAATCACCTGAGGTCAGGAGTTTGAGACCAGCCTGGCCAACATGGTGAAACCCTGTCTCTACTAAAAATTAAAAAAATTAGCTGGGTGTGGTGGCAAGCACCTGTAATCCCAGCTACTTGGGAGGCTGAGGCAGGAGAACCGCTTGAACCCAGGAGGCAAAGGTTGCAGTGAGCCGAGATCGCGCCACTGCACTCCAGCCAGGGCAACAGAGCAAGACTCCATCTCCGAAAAAAAAAAAAAGAGAGAGAAGAAGGAGGGAGGTAAGGGTGATAGGACGAGGGTGATAGGTGGGTCGGGGGAATGGAGGGCAGAAACTGCATTGTTGGTCCAGGCCTTTGTCCCCTTAAGGAAGGGCCACAGGGAGGCCCCTGGCCCCTTCTGTAAATCCAAGTCCCAACATTCCGTCAGGCAGGGCTTGCTCCCCCTGCCCTCTTCTGCCAAGGGAGCAGGCTACAACAAGAGAGACTCAAGCTAGACAAGGTACATGTCCCATGCCAGCTCGCCCAGCGGAAAGGGAGGTGGCACAGCAAATCTGGGCAGAGTGGCTTCTGGGACTGCCCTCACTGTCCAGGCCTTGAGTCCTGTATATCCTGGCTGGATTCCAACTGCCCACAAGGGCCAGGCATGGTGGCTCACGCCTGTAATCCCAGCACTTTGGGAGCCAAGACAGGTGGATCACTTGAGGTCAGGAGTCTGAGACCAGCCTGACCAACAATGTGAAACCCCATCTCTACTAAAAATACAAAAATTAGCTGGGCATGGTGGTGCATGCCTGTAGTCTTAGCTACTTGGGAGGCTGAGGTGAGAGGATCACTTGAGTCCAGCAGGCAGAGGTTGCAATGAGCCACAACTGCACCATTGCACTCCAGCCTGGGCAGCGACTCTTTCTCAAAAACAAACAAGTGAACAAACTGCCCACAGGGATGGAGCCAGCCAAGCGCTGGGCTCCTGTCATCGGGACTTCCGGAACCAGCCACACCCCTTCAGAGCACAGATCACCTACTGGGGTCAGAGGCTGCGCGTGAGTCACCCTTTCTGCTTCTGACAGGGCTCTGAGTTACAGAGCTGCTATGTGTGCGTGCCCACGGCCCCAACACACCAGCGCCTGTGACACCACGTGAGGTCCCTGGCGCACACGGGCCAACATCCACAGGGGATCCTACATCCCTACACAGAATCCTAACACTCACCCAGAGCACATACATGTAAGGGCTCACATGAGACCAGGAGTGCGGGTCACCTCCATGCCATTCTGATACCAAGCCCTAGGGCCACCTGCCGTCCCACGGCCAGGGGAGCCAGGGAGTCAGAGGTAGAGACATCCCCCCACTGCTCACTCCCTCCGTGTCCCTCAGGTGTCCTTGAACAGTGGCCTCACTCCCAGTGATCCAGATGAGTTCTGCATGGATGTGGGGCCCCTGCTTTTGGTCCCTGGAGGTTTCTTTGGGGTCTCAGCAGCCACCGTCACCCTGGCAGGTGAGGATCCCACTGGGCAGGTAAGAGCAGAAGGGCAGTGACGAATAAATCACCCTCAGCACACCTTCTAAAGAGCACTGGGGTGGCGTCAGCCACTTCGCCACGGACCTGGGCCTCCATGACCCTTCGGAAAAGTAATGTCTGCCTTGAGACTTGCAAGTCTCAAATGGGATAAAACAAGAGAAGCTTTGATTTCAGTGCTGGCCATATAAGTACTCCTAGCTGTGAGCTGCGGGACAAGTGGAAGACAGACAGCAAGGAGGGACATTTAGGAAAATGGAGCAAAGAGATGTGACACCATGGAGAGTCCACGGAGGGTCCCACAGCGGGAAAGCCAAGGGCAACCAGAGCGTGGGAGTCCTTGAATGCCAGGACCTTGGTCTGGCTTCTGAGGAGGAGAGTGACATGGTCAGAGCTATGCTGGAAAGGTGGCCACGGTGCAGTTGCTACTACCAGTAGCAGCTGTGCTCTGGGGGCCTAGAGAGTGTCCGTTGGTCTGCTGCCATGGCTCTAGCCCGGGATGTTTTGGGATCATCCAGTTCTGCCACAGGGGCCTGCCTCTGACTGAGTGTGAGGTTCAACCCTCACCACCCACCCATCTACCTGTCAACCCTCACACCTTCCTATGAAGTGAGCAAGACAAGCATCAGATGGTGGCCCAAAGTCTCCCCTCTTGCCTCGGTGGGATATCATGGCAGTGAGGGTGAAGGCTGAGCGAGGGGGCTGCTGGGTGGAGGGGTCTTACTTCTCCTTCATCTGTCCCCTTCCAGACGATCATGATGTCCTGTCCTTCCTGACCTTCAGCCTGAGTGAGCCCAGCCCAGAGGTGATGCCAGCCCTGGCCTACCTGAGAATGGCAGCCCAGGGACCCTGCCCTCACCCATGTCATGGTGCCCTCAGACCTACCATTCCAGCCCTTACCTCCACCTGGCCTCTGAGCTCTGCTCAGGCCAGACCTTGTGTAGGGCAGTGCTGCGGGCCAGGCCCGGTCTGCGAGTCCTCGCAGGCTGGCTGGCTCAGGCTGTGACATTACAGTTCAGAGCAATCAGTGCCAGGTCTCAAAAGGTGCAGGGGGCTGTGGGAGCACAGAGGAGGGGTCCCAACCAGCCAGTGGCTCAAGGAAGGCTGCCTGGAGGAGATGAGCTTAAAGGAGCCACGGATCAGCACATACAGGCTTGAGGCCACAGCAGGGAGAGAAGACGGTGGGGATCTGCGTGAAGGCAGAACTCAGAGGGCTGGAAACTACAGGGCCAGATGGCCAGGGAGGAAGGCTGGGCTCATGGGGAAGCCTGTGGGAAGGCTCCCCTCGCCTCTGGATCTCCCATGGGTTTGGGGCCCGACTTTCTGTCTTCCTCCCCTAGGTTCCCCCTCAGCCCTTCCTGGAGATGGAGCAGCTCCGCCTGGCGAGGCAGCTGGAAGGGCTGCGGGCAAGGCTGGGCTTGGGCACCAGGGAGGATGTAACTCCAAAGTCAGACTCTGAAGCTCAAGGAGAAGGTAGGGACCGAGAGATCGGGCAGATGGCACTCATCTGAGTGTCACAGCATCCTCCACCCTTATGACCAGGAGTCCTTTAATCAGTAGGGAAACTGAGGCCTGAGGAGGCCACATCTAAGCAGGCCCTGGACCCAAGGGTTCTGTCCTATTCCCACCTTACCACTCAGACTCATTTTCCAGGAGAGGATCTTGGAGGCAGCAGCCACACCTTCTGGCACCCCTCTCCAAGAAGCCCCCCCAAAGATAAGATAGGCTGTGTTACCCCACCATGGCTGGCTGCCTATCCCAGCTCTGCCCTAATCCCCAGGGGAAAGGCTCTTTGACCTGGAGGAGATGCTGGGCAGACACAGCCGGATCCTGCAGGCTCTGTGGGGTCTCTCCGAGCAGCTGGCCCAGGCTGAGAGACAATGGAAGAAGCAGCTGGGGCCCCCAGGCCAAGCCGGGCCTGATGGAGGCTGGGTGAGAAGCCCCACAGGCATCCAAGGCTCCACCTGCGGGCCTGAAAGAGGAGCAAGCACTGTAGTCAGCAACTAGTCGCCCCTAAGGCCTGGAGGGAAAGGAGGGCAGGGATGAAGTGCTGCAGGTCACAGGATGGGGCAGGGCAGCATGCAGGATGGCATCTCTGCACAAGCAAATGCGCATGGGGCTGGGGCTGAGGCTGAGGCTGAGGCTGAGGCTGAGGCTGGGGAGAGGAGATGCCAGATATTTGGAATCAGCTCTGTAGATGAATGACAGAAATAGACTAGGTGCTAATTTGCATGTAGCTTCACATGCGATTTGCATAGGGCTTGCTTAATGCTCAGTTGCACCAGAAGCCTCATTTCATCTTCATTGCCATCTGGCTCCTCCCCCAGGGAGTCATGCTTCGGGTCATGCCCAGCCTGGGGGCCTGAGAGCTAAACTCAGCCAAGGTGTTAGATACTGGGCAGAGGAGGCCAGCAGCTCTTGTGGGCTTTGCTGGGCTCTGACAGCTCGAGGTTTTAATCTTGTGTCAGAGCAGCTTAGGCTGGGCTGCTAGTGTGTGTGGGGAAGAGGGGAAGGGACTTACACTCCAGGGCCAGGCCTCTCTCATCCTACCCCCAGGCCTTGGACTCTTCCTGCCAGATTCCATCCACCCCAGGGAGGGGTGGCCACCTCTCCATGTCACTCAATAAGGCAGGGATCCAAACACTGGGTGTTGACCAGCACTGGCCCCAGCTTGGCTGGTGCTCTGGGCGAACCGGGGCAGAGAAGACTGGGCTGGGCCTCTGCCTCCTTCAGGGGACAGAACCACTTTTAGAAGGGAGAGGTATTTTGGCTTGGCTTGGTGGCTCACGCCTGTAATCCTAGCACTTTGGGAGGCCAAGGCGGGCAGATCACGAGGTCAAAAGATCGAGACCATCCTGGCCAACATGGTGAAACTCCGTCTCTATTAAAAATACAAAAATTATACAAAAATTAGCTGGGCGTGGTGACGTGCATCTGTAGTCCCAGCTACTCGAGAGACTGAGGCAGAAGAATCACTTGAACCCGGGAGGCAGAGGTAGCAGTGAGCTGAGATTGTGCCACTGCACTCCAGCCTGGCTGCAGAGCAGGACTCCATCTCAAATAAATAAATAAGAAGGGAGAGGTATTTTGAGAAAACCCTAAAGTGGCCACTGTCAGGAGGAAACAACCACCCCTGGGGAGAGAGGTGTGAGTGGAGGGGGAATGCGGAAGCCCTTATGGATGAGGTCAGAGAAACACAGTGCGTCCAAATAAGGAGGCCCTGGTAATCTGGGAAGGCCTCTGGAAGGAAGAGGCTGCAGTGCCACTGGGAAGGTGGGCTCTGAGAAGAGAGGGGCTATGTCCTGGGCCCTAGACAAGAGGCTGCCCCTCCTGCAGGACTCTGCCAAGGTCGGTGCCCTGCTCCATGGACAGTGGACTCTGCTCCAGGCCCTGCAAGAGATGAGGTAAGGGACTGGGTGGGGACCCCTCCACCACCTTGTTTCTCTGCCTGAAGTTCCTCCATTAGCCCTTCATCCCTTCCATCATTTCCTGAGCGCCAGCACACAGCCTGTCAATTGGAAGGGCTGGGGGTGGAGTTAGGTTTGTTGAGTTGACTTGAATTTAATTCAATCAAGTTCAACATTTTGCAAGTCCTAGTTGAAAAGCAATTCTCTCCCGGAGAAGCCCATCATGAAGGCCCCCTCAGACACTCCCACCCTCAGGAGGCTTAAGAAATCTGAGCATTCCTTCAATGGAAGCTCCTGGGATGAGGGGCATTTTGATGGGGGCTCTTGGAGAGGGAGCACAGCCAAGATCAGACCAGTTGGAGGAGACAGTCCCTGACTTGGTTTTGTGCCCCGATTAACTTCCCGGTATCCCACTCTAGGCCGGGCCTCTGGAGCCCTGGGGGCTGGGGGTGTCCTGGGGATGCTGTGGAGGAGGCATGCATCCCAGCCTGAAGCCTAAAGCCCCTCTGTACACACACAGCTAGATGCCTAGGGTTGGGGGTGGAGAGGCACCTAGATGAGAAGAAGGAAAGGAGTTAAATCCCCAGGGACTGGGGATGGAAGGCAGAGCTGGGGAGCCTGGGGTTGACACAGATAGCTTTAGGGAGATCTTTATCTGAGCTAAAGTCTCAGGATCTAGGAAGAAGGTTGGAGGTGAAAAGACCAGCCCCCAAGAAGGGGCCCCATGGATGGTACCTGTTCCCCATCCATGTGCTGCCCCTGGGGAAATGGGAAATGATTAGGCCATTTGGGTGGAAGCAGAAGAGGTAATGAGTCATCTTACTTGGTTTCCACCCCTGATTAGGGATGCAGCTGTCCGCATGGCTGCAGAAGCCCAGGTCTCCTACCTGCCTGTGGGCACTGAGCATCATTTCTTAGAGCTGGGCCACATCCTGGGCCTCCTGCAGAAGGAGATTCGGGTCCCGGCAGTGAGGGGGAAGTAGTGGGGAGCATGGGGTCCCCAACCTTGGCGTCTGGGATCAGCCACCCTTCTTCCAGCACTTCAGCAGCCCCAAGCCCTCCTGCCTTTGCCCGCCCCTCCCAGGACTGCTGGCAAGCACATCTGTGCCTGCGTCAGTGTCTGTGTGTGCATGCATACGTGCCAGCACACATCTCATCTTTTCTCTGTCCTCTGTCCTCTCTGGAGAGTCCCACAGACTCAGCACCAGCAGGGCCCTGGACACCCCTCGATCCAATATCCAATGACCAGAGGGGAAATGGGGTGGGCTGTGTCCAAGATCATTCAGAGTCCAGTGGTGGAGTCAGTGCTTCCCCATGCCCTGTCCCATCCTCGTTCCCTTGCTCTCACCTTGCTCACCCTATCTTTGGCTTTCTACTTCTCTCTTTCTCTTCTCTTGAGCCCTGGGCCCCTTGATGATCCCAGGCCCCAGGCCTTCCCAGCTGTTCCCACAGATGCAGCCATGGGAGCTGGGGTGGGGGAGGCAGCTTTGTACACTGCCCCCTCTCCAAGTTCCCTGGATGAGAGCCAGGACGCCCCAAGCCTGGGGAAAGAAAACGGAGCATGCACATGGCCTAGATTCCAGGTCCCCCCCTCCTTCTGGGTAAGAAGCTAAGCTAGGACCTTAGACTTTCCCCTTTCAGAAGGCAGTGGCCAAGGCCCCCCGCCCACCTGGCCAGCCCCCAAGGGCCTCCTCGTGCCTGCAGCCTGGCATCTTCCTGTTCTACCTCCTCATTCAGACTGTAGGCTTCTTTGGCTACGTGCACTTCAGGTGGGCCACCCCGTGAGCAGGACTTCCCACAGCACTGGCATCTCTTGGTTCTCAGCTATAGCCATTGGATTTAGGAGAGGGGACACTTCAGCCCAGAGGGGACCTGCCGAGTCCCCAAATCACAAAGAGCACAGTGCAGGATAAGGCCCATTCTCTCACCAAGCACTACTGACCACCTCTCTCACCAAGCACTACTGACCACTAACCCCATCTGGGTCCTGCTCTCACGGAGCTCACTCACACAGGTCTAACTGACCCTGTGTAGTCAATGCCATGATGTCAGGAGGCTGAGGGGCTACGAGAGTGCAGGAGAACACACTTGACCCCCCTTGGTTAGGGAATCAACCTGGAAGGGACATTTGATATGGTCATTAAGGTGACTACGAGTTTTCCACCCTGACAAGATAGGTAAAGGCATAGAGGCAGAGGGAACAGCATGAGAAAAGGCAGGGAGGCATGAGAAAAACATAATATTTTAGAGAAAAAGTGGCAAGTTCAGTAGTTTTGGAGCAAAGGGCAGGACTAGTTTGTGAAATTGGGCAAAGAGATCTAAAAAAGTGAGAGGAGGTCACTAGTTTTGCTTGGTGTGTGTTTGCTGAATGAACGTGCACCATTTAGAGATGTGGGGTGTGCTAAAGGCTTCAGCAATGAGACTGACAATCTTTGTTGGTGGAATTTCAAGACAAGAAGAGTCCGTGTGGGCTGAGATGGTCCTGGAGGAGGAGTAAAATGAGCTAAGCTTTAAAAAGCACAAGGTGGAAATGCTCACAGGCTTCAGCGCATGCACAGGAGTGCAGTGGTGGCAATCAGCCTGGAGCCACTAGGGCAGACCTTACATGCCCAGGGGGAAAGTGTGGACCATATGCAGCAGGCCAAAGGAGCCACAGAAAGTCCAAGAACAGCGGAAGTTGTGGTGCAGTGAGTGTAGCAAGGCAAGCATGAGAGTCTTGGTTTTTCAAAAGCCCATAAAGAAGAGACGCAAGTAACCTGTAACCTTCTCTCTGGCAGCAGGCAGGAGCTGAACAAGAGCCTTCAGGAGTGTCTCTCCACAGGCAGCCTTCCTCTGTGTCCTGCACCACACACCCCCAGGGCCCCAGGGCCCCAGGGATTCTGAGGAGGCAGCCTCTCCCTGCCAGCATGCCTGCCTGACCCACCTCAGAGCCTGCTTTGCATCACTGGGAAGCAGGCAGTGTCTTGGGTGGGGGCTTGGTCAGTATCCTCTCTGTCTGGGTGCCCAGCTCCCACCCACACCTGAGCTTTCGGCATGCTCCCACCTTATTAAAGGTAATTTCCCTCTCCCCATGCTGTGATATGCTGGTCTTCTTTCCAGCCTCACCCTAATCTCTGTGAAGGCTTCCACCCCTTCTGAGTAGCTGGCTGGGAGTGGACTCCAAGCAGGCAAGGAGGCCAAGGCCTGGCTTAACCTCCAAAAGACCAGATACCCCACAGGCTTTGAACCTTCGACTATGGAGGGAAAGAGAGCCATGACTGTATATAATGCTGTCCTCAAATTCACCCATAACAGAGAGCAGTGTCTCCCAATGTCCCTCCTGGCCCAGCTCAGCCAGCATCACCGAGCAGCTCTCTCCCTCCCCATTCCTAGCTGCTCCAGGGGCAGCAGGGGAGGCGCGTGACAGAGCAACCCTGAGAGGCCAACTCGTGGAACCATAACTGGGATTCCCGCTCACGCCCTCAGGTCTCCCTTCCTTTTCCAGCGTCAAGCTCTTTGGGCAGCTGCTGGGTTCAGTGACTTGGGTGGGTAGGGAGAATGGGGGGCGCCCAAGGCTGGGTTTTTACCCCTTGCTGCTACCTGGATCTCCCAGCTGAAATCCCAGTTATTAGTGGCCCAGGAGAGGAGAAAGTTGGAAGAGGCTACGGAACAGGGTTCCGGGAGTGTATGAGCTCAACCCCTCTCCCGGGAGAACGACCCCACCACCGCAGGCCCTAATCCGCTGTCAGCAGTGCCCAGCGGAGCTCGGCGTTGAAGGAGGCACGTGGGGGAGGCGGGAGTGGGGAGCGGGCACGTGGTCCAGCCTTCTCAGCCCCGTGCTGCCCCCCGCCCCCCGTGAGGAGGGGTTTGGGGAGGTGGGGGCGGGCCCGGGCGGGGGCGGGGGCGGGCGGCGGGCGGCGCCAAGCGTGGGGCGCGGGCCCGCGGCGGGAGCTGTCCGTGAGTCCTAGTGCTGAAGTAGGCGCGGACGTGCCCGGTGCCTGGCGCGTGGTAGCAGGCGCCCAGTGCCCCGGCCGGCGAAGACCATGGCGTTCATGGTGAAGACCATGGTGGGCGGCCAGCTGAAGAACCTCACTGGGAGCCTGGGAGGCGGCGAGGACAAGGGGGATGGGGACAAGTCGGCAGCCGAAGCTCAGGGCATGAGCCGGGAGGAGTACGAGGAGTATCAGAAGCAACTGGTGGAAGAGAAGTGAGTGGGATCCCTTCCTGGCTCCAACGACCTCCCCTCCCCACCCCCACAGCTGCTCAGTCCATCCCCGGGCCAGCCTTAGGTCCCAATCCCTTCTCCCCTACTTTCCTAGACACGGTAAGAGACCGGGAGGTGTCCTCTACACTGCCCCCAGACCCATCCCATCTCAAACCCGAAACCCCGCTCCAGCTTCATACTCCGGCCAAGGGGGAGTGGGGGGGAGGGGCGAACGGACGAGGGACGGACCCGAGCTTGGGACGAGGAGGGGGGTGCACGTGCGTTTCTGACGAAACAATAATCCCTTAATCCGATCTGGTCCCAGCCGCCTATGTCTTCCAACTGGGGCTCCTCTGAACTTGAGGCTCTGAAAAAAGTGGTGCAGCCGCTCAGAGTCGCGGAGGCAGACCCTGAGATGGGGGCAACTCACAGACATTGAGCACTTGTGGGCCCGCGGTGCTGGGACAGAGTTTGGGGCTGGACTCTGCTGCTAGGCTACTTGGGTTCAGAGCCTGGCTTTGCCTATTAGCTGGATAACTTTAGGCAAGTTACTTAACCTTTCTGTGCCTCTGTTTCCTTTTCTGGAAAATGGGGATGGTAATCATAATACATGCCTTGTATATTTATGAAGATTAAATGCCAATGCATGTAAATTGTTTAGCACAGCACCTGGCACATGATAAAGTCTCATAAATGATAGCTATTATTTCGCTCAATCCTGATAACAGTTTTGTGAGTTGCAAAATTTTATCCCTATTTTACAGAAGAGGAAGGTAAGTGACTTACCTAAGGATATACCTAAAATGGTAGTGGAGCTGTGAACCCAAGTTTGGCCTAAATACTTTTCCCCACATGACATAGCTTGTCAGTGAGGGAACAGCAGACCAAGTTGGAGGCCATGAGGGACAAATAATTAGAATCTGCAGAGACAGCCAGACAGACTGCCACCTTGGCTCCCTAGTTCCATCCAGTGGCAGAGATGACAAAGGGCACTGTGATGGGAAGAGGCAGCAGAAACCTGGATGTCCAGGTTGGAGCGCTTTTGCTACACACAAGGACCAATGCAGCAGCTGCCAGGACTCAGAACCCCTTCTGTCCTTCCCTCGAACACTTCAACCCCCTTCTCTCAGCCCTCGTGGTGACTCTGCCCCCGGTGACCCTGCAGGATGGAGCGGGATGCACAGTTCACACAGAGGAAGGCAGAGCGGGCCACACTGCGGAGCCACTTCCGAGACAAATACCGGCTACCCAAGGTAAGCTGGCCCCGGCTGCGAGGCACATCTGGGACCCTGAGCTCTGGGTTCTGGACTCCTTCGCCCCATTCTGGGCACCACAGCCCTCAGCTATAAGACTCACAGCGTGTTTGGTTAGATCCTTCCTTCTCATTCATTTGTTCTTTTATTCATTCACTCACTCATAGTTAAATCTGTGCCCACCAAGGGCCAGGGCTTTGTGCTGAGGGGACCCCAGTCCTCATGAGACTGACAGGTCTGTATTTCTGGAGCCAATCTAAGCCTTTTCTCTCCTCCACCCCCTGTACCCCCACCAAACCTGGGCCAGGCCTGGGCAGAGGAAGACACAGCGGAGGTAGAAATCAGTAGATTCGACTGCAGAGGTGAGTGCTCTGGGGGTTTCTCAACCTACTGAAGGGCAGAACTTAAGGTGGGGGAGAGAAGCCCTGTGTGTGCCAAGTACTTGACCTTCATGTCCTCATCAAACCCCCAATAATGCTGCCAGGCAGCTATCACCCACAGCGACAAAAGATGAAACTGAGGCTCAGAGAGATGGAGGGACTTGGCTAAGATCATACAGCCAGTGAGCCATGGAGCTGGGACCAGCCCTCAAGCCGGTGAATATGAGCCTGCCTTTGCTCCAGGGCCCCAGGCTGCTTTCCAGGGTATGGAGTCTGCCCGTAGAGAGCCAAGTACCCCCTTGGCCGGCCAAGCAGCCAGAGAGTATATCTCAGGAGATCCCTGCCCCCACGATCCCCTGGGCAGTGCAGCACCAGAAGGGCATATAAGTGTGCTGCTCCTGTTGTCTAAGGAGGGGACTGAAGCACAAATCTCTCCCAGAATATCACCCTAGTGCATCCAGAACTGTGCTGGACTCAGGGAAAATAGCACAGGGCTATAGCGCTCCTGATTTTGATCTTCCACTTGAATTGAATGACCAAATGTATGAACATCACATTCACTCATTCAACAAATATTTACTGAGTCCCCAGCTGCTTCTGACTCCCCACAGGGCACCAATCTTTTGGAAATCTGTCACGGGGAAAAACCGGTCCAGAATGCCTGCCTCACTGCAAACTCTCCTAGGAATAAAGTCATTCCTCAGATGCTTGCGCTAGGCATATAAGAGACACCTGCCATCAGGGAAGTCAGAGTTGAGCAGAAGAGCCAAGACTTGGATGCAACTGAGTAGGACATAAGGCGCCCCCCAGAAGAACAGTGAAGGGCAATGGCCATCGTAGGTGCCATGCAAAAAAACATAGATGTTGGAATCAGTGACATAGGTTTGAATCTAGCTCCCCAACATCCTACCTGTGTGATCTTGAATAATTTAAGTTACTTAAGTTGGTTAAGTAACTTAAATTTAAAGTAAGTTACTTAAATCCTGTAAGCCTCAATTTCCTTGTTTGTGAAGTGGAAATAACAATACCTACCTACCTCACAGGGTTATTGTGAGAATTAAAAGCACCCAGCTCAACATCTGCCATGTAATAGATATAATAGATGTTTGATAAATGGTACCCATCACTATTTTTGGTTACACCCTTAAGCATAACAAGAGTCAAAACATGACTTAGCTGACTGTAACAGTGTGACTCATAGGTATTTTCATTTTGTCTTTACTCACTGTGCTGGTCCTTCAGTATCTCAGAGTGAAATAAGGTAATATGAAAGGTCTCCATGTCCAGGCATCAAACGCTTGATCCTGGGATGTGGGGGTGGGTGCTGAGCTCACTGGAACATGGGGCTCAAGAATCTAGGGGGCCAGGCACGGTGGCTCATTCCTGTACTCCCAGTACTTTGGGAGGCCAAGGTGGGCATATCACTTGAGCCCAGGAGTTTGAGACCAGCGTGGGCAACATAGGGAGACCTCGTCTCTACAAAAAAAAAAAAAAAAAAGAATCTAGGGGCCTGGAACCCAGTCCAAGCCTTCTGCCTGTCCTCTCAACTCTGGGTCCTCACAGACTTCTACTCCACCCCACCCTCTCTTCCCTTCAGAACGAGACAGATGAGAGCCAGATCCAGATGGCAGGTGGAGATGTGGAGCTGCCCCGGGAGCTGGCCAAGATGATCGAGGAGGACACGGAGGAAGAGGAGGAGAAGGCCTCAGTCCTTGGGCAGCTGGCCAGCCTTCCTGGCTTGGACCTGGGCTCACTCAAGGACAAGGCCCAGGCCACACTGGGGGACCTCAAGCAATCAGCTGAGAAGTGTCACGTCATGTGACCACTTCCCCAGGGTTACCCACTGGGCTGGGCCCCCATGAGGGCTAAGAGTCTGTCAACTTCCAGGGACCCACACTCCATTTGGGGCTTTGTTTTCCTTGCCCCATCCTAGTTCCAAGACCTTTCCCATCCATGCCCCAAGCCTGTCTTCTGGTTTCTTCCTCTGCTGGGAGTAAAGTCCCCATCTTCACTCTACCCTTCAGGACCCTCCCCACCAGCTCAGCCTGTGGAGGCCTCCTAAGATTGTAGGAATAGGCCCATCCCTCTCTGGCCATGGCCCCAAGTTCCTGCACACAGGAGCACCCACAGAGAGACACACACAGGACACAAAAACCCTGGCACGTTCAGAGACAGAAGCCACAGATGCATCCCGGCACACACAGACACGCATGCACAGGCCAGCTCCCTTGCATGTCCAGCCCCTCCAGACACCACCACTCAGAAACTCTGAGAGAGAACGTGGGCAGATACCCTCGGCAGACAGAAGGCCTGAGTTCCAGTCTCCACCTTTATTGTTCTTGAAAGCCCCTGCTCTCTCTCAGCCTTATTTCATCATCTGTAAAATGGGAATGGCCTGAATGACTTTTAAGGCTCTTTCTGGCTTGGCCTCTCAGAGCCAAGCCCACACCCCTCCTTGGGCAGGGCAGCAGCTGCCGCCACAGCCTCCAGTGGCTGCCACTGTGGGCTCTGGGAGCCGGAGCGATGCTGTGTGAGAGGCAGAATGCCAAGGATGAAGCTGGCACTGAACAGTAAGCGGCTCCAGGCCTCCTCTGGGCCCAGGGCCCAGCCAATTTCTGTTCTGTTCCTGTAGAACGCTCTCTGGATTCCATAGCTGGAATCTCCTCTCTTAGCTCAGTGAAAAATAAAAATCCCAAATGGTGTGCCTACCTTCCCACTTCTTACTGGCTTCCAGGAGTCTTGGAGTTCACAGCCCCCCGAGCCTGCCTTAAAGGGGTGTCCTCCACCCCCCACCTACAGCTTCACAGGAGGGGAGGAGGCATCCAGTGCTAGGAGTGGAAGTGTCTCCAGCTCTGTTCTCTTGGGGCCCTGGGTGAAGGTGGGGTCTGGGGCCTATGAAATAGGTCTGGGCTTTGAGGAGGATGGAGCAGCCTCATTATGTGGGGAAGATGGGGCCTCTGGGGCATCACTGAGACCACAGGTGGGGCCAGGGCTGGACCGCAGCTGTCTTGGGTGCCTATGCCTACACCCCTCCTCACCCTAGAGACGGAAGATGTGCAAAAAGAAAGAAGGTAGGGCAACTGCATTCCAGCCCCACACTGTGATGACTTTGAGCCTGTCCTTTCCCTCCTTGAGCCTGTCTTGCTTGTCCCCTATAAAATGAACAGTCCCCCTCTCCCCCAAATAGTAATAATACGTTTCAAAGGGTGACCATTTATAAAGCATACGACAAACCATATCAATAAATGTAACTCATTCTTTTAAAAAAATGAAGAGCCCAGATCTCATCCCGCTCACCTGTGGCAGGGGCTGAGGGGCAGGGGTCAGGGGAGGTTTAAGAAACCAGCCAGGAAGCTCCCCAAGCAGGTCGCCCCCGGGGCCCAGGCAGGAGGAAGGTGCTATGGGGCCAACCCCAGGTGCCCCACCCCGAGGTCCAGGGCCTGGCCTGTGGGGAAGCCAGCCAAGGTTCACAGGAAGGAGCGGCTGTCTGAGGATTGGGTTTCAAGGGCAAAGTTTCCATGAGGTCTCCTTTGTAAAATAAGAACAAGGCATATAGAACCTGTACAGGAGGTCATGCGGGGCTGGAAGAGGGGAGACAGGGCAGGGAGAGACACAGGCCCAGCCCTGGTATCTGCTGCTGAAGCTGTCACTCTTGGTCTCACTCTCCTGAGTGTCCCCAGGGAATGGGCCTGGGCCTCTGAGCTGCTCCTGGGCTGCCCCCAGGCCAGGGCCTCCTCCTGACCTTCTCAGAGCTGAAGGAGACCCAAGCCAGAGCCCCAAGCCGGGTAAGGGGGTCATGGGCTGCCTCCGCAGCATCAGCAGCAAGACCCACGTCAGCACTCCGCCCTCCGGGGCCTTCTGCCTAATGGGATTCGACAGACCCCTTCCCCCTCAGTGCTTCGCAGGGCTGAGAGGGAGAGGCAGGGGTGGTGGGCAGTGGGGGCTGGGGGACTTGCACTCGCTGAACCCTGTCAAAGCAAGGCTGGTTGGAACCTGGATTAAAGATAGGGAGGGAGGTGAGTCCCCACATTAGTTTCCCCTTCACCCTGGGAGCGGAACTCCAAGAAGCCCTGACCGGTTTGCACTATCCCTGGAATGGGGTGGAGGAGGCTGTGGGGCTCAGATAAAGATGGACAATGAGGGTAGGCTGAGGGGTCCCCAGCTCTGTTGGACATGCCTGGCCTCCCTTCTTCCTCCCTCCTCCCCATCAGCCCTGCAATCTGGGTCTCTGTCAGTCTGCACCCCTCTCACCTGTGTGCCCTCACGCCCCGCTGCTCTGCTGGCTCAGTGCCTGTCCTATATCTGCCCGCAGCTGGGGGCTGACTTGGCCCAATTGGAGCTCCTCTTCTGCACCTGCCCCCAACTCCCAAGCCCTCAAGCCCTGAATACATCAACTACTACTCTCTTCCCAAGCTGTTCCTACCCTCTCTTATTTAGACAATCCAATGTCTAACTAGGATATTTACATATTTGTCCTATAACTGGTCCACCCACCTGGTGTGATGTGAGGGCCACAGAGTCATTTGCCACCAAAACTTCCCATTTCACCCTCTGCCTAGAACCCCATTAGTACCCCGTAGTTAGGACTCTGATGTTTCAGGCCTGCTCCTTCCTTCCCTCCCTCCCTCCTTTTCTTTTCCCCTTTCCTTTCTCCTTCATACCCTTGCAGGAAGTCTGAGCATACACGAAATGTTAAAAGGTAGTTAAGACAGCCCCTCCAACTTCCCCAAACCCCTTCAGCAGGAGGGAAGAGGCAGAGATGGTTGCCTGTCCCACCAACTCTCACCCTCAGGGGCTCTGGTTCCACAATGCAAAAGATTTCAGGGAAACCCTGCCCAAAGAGCCTGCAGTCCCCTGCTCCTACCTTCTACCCACCCGGACAGCTCAGGCCCAGTTGCCAGCAGGAAGAGGGTGCCAAGAGAACAAGTGACTTTCCCAAGGCCAGCTGGTCCCCAGGGAGGAACTGGGGAGGGTGACCAGGGTTTGGAGCATGGAGGATCTCCTGTTCCCTCAACAGCCAGATGGTTCCTCCTCAGACACCGGAGGCCCCAGGCAGGCGCTAAGGACACCTGGGACATGCTTGTTAGCTGAGCCGAGCTGCTGACATTGCCTGTTGACCCAGCTGACACTCAGCCGTGAGGCCGGAGCTTCTGTCCTCTATCCCACAGACCTGAGGTGGGGCTGGGGGTGTAGTTACAGGGTCCACTGCCGTGCCTCCAACCCAGTGCCTGCCAGGCAGAGCTGTCCCCAGAGGCCATTTGAGGTTTGAGATCAGGGGAGCAGCAGCAGCACTGAGGCAGCCTCAGCCTCATTCAGCAGGAGCTGCACCTGCATGTGTGCTCATGAGCGTGTGTGTGGGGCCTGCGGGGGTTTGTGAGCCTGCACACGGCTGTCTTGTGTCTGTGGGATCTGCTGTGTGTAGGTGCAGTATGAGTTCCTCTGGGGAAGCTGTCATTGGTGTGCTCCTTCCCTTGGGCCCCAGCCTCGGTGTTGGGCCACTGCCTTTTCACGGAGGGCTGTGACAGCAACCCGGCCTCTGGGGACAAGAGGCCCCTTCTAGATGACCTTCCGCAGGAACAAAGGTTCTATGTCCTTTCCCATATCCCAGGTAAAGAGGGTAAAGAAAGGCCAGCTGGACACCTGGGTCCCTCTATCTGCTTCTGAGGCCCATGTGCGTCTTCCAGGGCTGGCCCCGTGGGAGAAGACTTGGGTGCTTCCCCTAGTTTGGCCCAGGGCTGGCTCTGTGCTTAGGTGACTGGGATGGAGGTAGGAGGACAGGGCAGTCCCCTGAACGTTGCTAGGAGGTAGCCATCCTGCTTTGGGCACCTACAGAGTGTTGAAAGTGAGAGGCAAAAACAACTCTGTCTCCTATGAAGGAAAACATGACCTTTGGAAAGTGGATCTGCTCGTTTCCTACAGGCCTCTGCCGTTAGAAGCAAGCCCTGTTCCCCTCGCCGCAGCCTCCGACTGGGCTGCCTCCCTGCTTGGCAGGCGGCTTGGACACAGGACCAACCTAGAGACCATCTAGATGTTTTATTCAAGAAGGGCCCCTTCCCAGGGGCTCCTCCAGCAGCCTCAGTCTCCAGGCCTTTCGAGTACTGAATCCTCCCTGTGGGGGCCCACTGCTCTCCACACCTACTTGCCTAAGAACTTCAGGCCTCTGTTCTCAGCCAGCCAATATAGTGATCACAAATAAGCAACTGGGGTCGATGGGCCAACCCTTTCTCTATTGCCCTTCAATTCTCTCTAGTCTTCCATCTCGTCTTCCATTTCCACTCTTCCTCCCATCTTTTTTTTTTTTTAAGACAGAGTCTCGCTGTCACCAGGCTGGAATGCAGTGGCCCGATCTTGGCTCACTGCAACCTCCGCCTCCCAGGTTCAAGTGATTCTTCTGCCTCAGCCTTCCGAGTAGCTGGGACTACACGCGCCCGCCACCACGCCCGGCTAATTTTTATATTTTCAGTAGAGGTGGGGTTTCACCATGTTGGCCAGGCTGGTCTCCGTCTCCTGACCTCGTGATCCACCCGCCTCGGCCTCCCAAAGTGCTGGGATTACAGGCGTGAGCCACCGCGCCCAGCCCCTCCCATCTTCTCAATTCATCCACTCAACCAGGTCCATTCATTCCCCTCCTGTTCCCTCACTTTATATATTGAGGCTTTTTTTTGTGGCCCATTTCCAGAGATAATGTGAAGTACATTCCTCTCCTTAGATCTCAAAGTCACATTTTATTGTATTCTTACTGTATGCCATGCCCATGTGCAATATCTCATTACAAATTCCCATGGGGCCCTTATCCTCAACCTCATTCTATGAAGAAATAGGCTAATCGATGGATCCCAAACTTCAAGGCCAAGTAGCAGAGCCAGAATTCTAGCAGTTCCTCCCGCCCTCTGGGAGTCTGCTCCACACTGCCCCCCGATGGCCAGGCCAGGGGCTTCAGGGAGAATAGTTCCCAGGGTCTGTTCCCGTCCAGGTATGGGAAACCCCGGGATGACTGAGCAACCCGGGCGCATGGGTAAGTCTAAGAAACTGCTCCCCTGCTGGCTGCCAGGGGATGTGCTCCCCTCCTACTCCCAACAAGTGCTGATCAGATTGACACCTGGGGCGTACGTGGGGTTGGGAGAAGGCCAGGGTACAGAGCCTGCTGGAAATGGAGTCCCTGGGGGCTGGGTGTGAGCATGATACCTCAAAACATGCCCTTTCCCCCAGTCCAGCTCACTGCTCCCTCAGTGGCCCACGGTAAGGGAGGGAAGGAAGCCAAGAGATCCTGTCTGGGGTGAGACAGTGTGCGGTGTGGAGGGCAGAGCATTGTGGAAGATTGCACTCCTGGAGCTGAGCCTTCCCAGCTCCCAGGCCTGCGCTCCTCTCCCCACCGATCGCCTGGGTGTGGGCAAGAATGACCCTGGTCAGCCCTTCTCCTGGATCCCTGGGGGCTGAGGGCAGTGTGGCTATCATTCTCAGCATTCCCCTCCACCTTGCGACCTCTCCGGCCCTACCTCAGCTTCCCCAGCTTTTGTTGCAGTCCTTCTTGCCCTAGCCTGTGGGCAGCGGCCACCTCTCCTGTTGTTCTTAAGGCAAGAAGAGATGCGCAAATAGAGAAAATAATTTAATAGAGAAACAATGAATGATACTCTTCACACTCAGCCTCCTGCAGGGAGGACAGACAACTCTTGCCCAAGGAAGCATTTAAGGGCAGAAGGGCTAGAAATCACCAACACCCGCTGATTATTTAAAAGAAATTCTCAAATACATTCTTTTCCAGGTTAAATTCCTTTGTCCTCATAAGTGCCCATGCTGTGGGCTGTGAAGGTATCAGCCCCATTGAAGAGATGGGGAGACCCAGGCCCAGAAAGGGGAAGGGGCTTGCCCAGGGCTCCACAGTGGCAGAGCAGGCCTAGAAGTGGGTAGCCTGGAGTGCACTGGGTCAGACCGTCTCCAAGCCTCCCTCTCTGTCCCAGGCTCAAACTCCAGCACAAGGCCTGCGCTGTGGCTAGTGTGGGGCCCAAAGAGGAATGGAGGTGGGAGAGATGAGGACCAAGGAACCCTCCTGAGTGCTCCCTAGGCCAGGACAGGAACAAGGCATGGGCTTCTTAAACCACAAAAGACACAACTTTCATGCTTGAAGGATTAACTTAAAGTACCAAGATGGCGGGCAGGTGTGAGTTCCCAGAAAGACTGGTGGGTTCTGTGGGGCCGTGTGCGTACTGTGGGGAGGGTGGTCCCTGAGGGGTGTTGGAGTGCCCCATTCCAGTGCAAAGAGGAGCTAAGTTGGAATAAGGGGTCCCGGGAAGGGCAGGCCAGGGGCACAGCTGCCTGCTGGCAGGGCGAGGGCAAGCACAGAAGTGCCCTGCAGAGGCCCCTTGCCCTCTTCTCGGAGCCAAAAACGATAGACGGCTGCATGCCCCAAAACAGACAGGCACAGGACCCAGTAACCACCAAGTAACAAAGGTCTCATGAAAGAAGTGCTGTTCTCCCAGAGTCCTGCCCTCCCCTCCAGTATACAGCACAGCCATCAAACCATCTGTGGGGTGCAGAGTAACCTGAGGGAGGCTGGGGACTCTGGGATGTGGGGGTCTCAGCTCTGTCCATCTAAGAAGCCTGCTCGCCAGGGCTGCAGTGGGCCACTTCATTCTTGGCGTCAGCCTGGGTTAGTGTCCCTCTGCTCCAGATGGCTCACGTCTGTCCAATCATTCTTCTAGGGTCACTGAAGGGTGCAAGCTATGTGGGGAAGGGGGACAATGGGGGAGGGTCAGTCTCAGGTCTTTGGTAAGGGAAGCAGAACCCAGGGCCCCCAGCCTTCACCCCTCCTTGGACGGAGGATCGACCCCAGGGCAGGACTCACAGCTACGAACAGATTCCGACAGTCCCTCTTTGTCCAGGGTGTCAGCTTCCCAGCGAGATTCCCTCATCTGTGGGATGTGAAGGCAGCACAAGGGATGAGAGGCAGACACACGAGCCACAGCGCACAGTGCCGAGCAAGTGAGAGAGTGAAAGACGGGGACACGAGCCACAGCGCACAGTGCCGAGCAAGTGAGAGAGTGAAAGACGGGGACACGAGCCACAGCGCACAGTGCCGAGCAAGTAAGAGAGTGAAAGACGGGGACATGAGCCACAGCGCACAGTGCTGAGCAAGAGAGAGAGTGAAGGGCAGATACAGGGACAGGGAGGCCTGCAGAGGAGGCGGGAGAGCAGACATACACCAGCAGAGTGGGGACGACAGCCACAAGCAGAGAGCAACAGAACCCACAGACCCTAGCCCCAGCGTGGCCCCCATGTGTCCACCTTGGCCTGCTCCTTCAGGTATTCAGCTCGGGCCATGAGGTTCTGAACCTGCCAAGGAAAGATACGCCCTTGGGTGTGGGGGAGAGTGGCGGGGGCTGGGTTTCAAAGGGAACTCCTCCTCACCCCTGATGCTCTCCAGAACCCTCTGCCCCATCAGAACAACTTGCCTCCTGAATCTCTTATCTGCTCCTTCCTCCAGGAAGCCTTCCCAGACTTTTTGCTACTGGGTTCCCAGATCCCCCACTGCCCTGTCTGAGCACCCCAGCCCTATGGTTTGACTTCCAGACTTGGAACACCCTGAGAGTGGGACATTCCAGAGGGAACCCAAAGAGGTCTCCACAGGTAAGAGCAGAGAAAGGGGAAGAGGAAGCCCCCCAACCCTCTCAAGCTCAGTGGGCACCTCAGTGTGAAGCAGCTCCCGCCTCCGGCCCGGGGGCTCCGCTGTAAAGAGAGGGCGTGTGGTGAGGGCAGGGCGGCCAGGGGCCCTGTGGGGGGCAGAAATGGGGGCCCTCACCTGCCAGCAGCAGCAGCAGCTCCCCCAGGCTGTGCTGGTACAGGTCCAGGGCATCCTGCTCCCCGCCAGCGGCCTCCTCCTGCAGCCACAAGGACACCAGGCTGCTTAGGGTCATGGCCTGGGTATCTCCCCACCCTGCCCTGACCCACCTGGACCCCTCCCACTGGCACAAACCTTGGCCATGGCAGCTGAAGCCACTTCCAGGGCAGCTAGGAGGCGTGGCTTGTCCCGGGCCATCTCTGAGATGAGGGGAAAGGCTCAGGGTGAGGGAAGCAACCTGCCTGTTCGCTGCAGGATGCCTCTCCCCACCCGCCTCCCCCTCAGGCTGTGGGGAGGTTTGCTGGGGGCACTGGGGTCAGCCAGAAACCAGAGTCTACCTCTGAGCAGGTCTCGGGCGGAGGTCCCCTGCCTCAGCAGGGCCTGATTGGAAGAGGAGACGATGGCCTTGAGCTCCTCGGCCCGGGACACGTACTGCCCCACCTGTAGCAGGGAAAGGGCCTGAGGAAGGGCTGTCTCACCTGCTACCCTTGCCAGAACCCACCTCCAAGTTCTCTCTCTGCATTGTTAGTGACTGCCTCAAGCTATAAACATGTCAGGGGGCAAAGGAGGCTGGCCTGACCCATTCCCAGCTCTGTGTTGCAAGAGAAGTTCCAATTCTAAGAGAGCCATTCCCCAGGGCCCCCTGAGATCTCCGAGCCTTACCCCCTGCCCCCCACTTCCTCATGGGGACTCTCACCCACCTTTGCCTTAATTGCCTCCTTCCGCTGGGCATCCACTTCATCTGCAGAAAGTGAGGTCATATGAGGAGTCTGGGAGAACCCCTGCCCCACAATGAACCCTCTGAAATCCCTCAAAACACAATATTCCAGGTTTACGCTCTGCTTTATCGCCTACAAAATTCTAGATAGAGAACTTCTGGAATCCACCTACTGCAGCCACAGATGACTCCCATCCCTGCCGCACCCACGGGCTTCAGGCATGGCCTGGGACTCACAGTGCAGGGCAGGTACGAAGAAGTCCAGAGCCTTGCAGTAGAGTGATAAGGCGGCTGCTGCATCCCCCTCCTGGTCTTTCTTCACAGCCTGCACCACCAGGGCGGTCTGGGGATGGGCAGATCAGGGGTCAGGTCCACCTCCCTACCCTCCCACGCTCACCAAGATGGGAGATCAGCTCCCCTGAGCCTGCCCTCTGTCTCTGTTGGGTGAGTCACCAATTCACCACCAACGGGGGCAACGAGACCTCCAGCCCACCCTCAGCCCACCCCAGCCCCAGCCGTCTGCTCACTGCTCGCCCCAGACTCTCCCCACTGGGCATGTGCTCCAGGTCCACCCAGGGGTGCGCAAAGAAGTCCTGGAAGGAGATGCGACGGCTGGGGTCCCGCTCCAGGAGCCGCTGCAGTAGGTCCCGGCAGTCTCGGGAGAGCAGGGGCCGCAAGGGGAGCTGCAGGGAAGGGAACGGCAGGGACAGATCACACTGGGCTCCAGCCCCTCCACCCCTACCCCTAGCCCAGGGGTCTGCGAGGAACCCAAGAGGTACGCGTTGGACAGGTGGGGAACCTGAGACCGAGGAGGAACAGGATGGGTCAAGATGATGGAGCCAGTGGGGAGCCAGGCCTCCATCCCTGAGCTCCCGGTGCACCCTCGCCGGAGCCCTGAGCTGAGCTAGAATCGTGTTTCTGGGTCCTTATTTCCCTCCCTGGACTATGCTCCTGGGAAGGCTGGGCCTGGCTCTGCTTTGCATTCTCCCCACAAGGGCCTGCAAAATGGGCACTGTGCTGCCTGCTGTGGGCTGACCTGAGGCCCTGGGACAGCCTGGCACCTCGACTTCCAGCCTAGAGCATGCCCCTCCATCACAAAGGCAGCCTGTAGCCCATACTCCAGTCTCTGCAGGTCAGAGCGAGGTCTAAACCCTCAGGGCCCTGACTCCCTCTGCAACTCCAATGGTCACTAAGGCCCTGCTAGACCCACCTCAATGACCCGGTTGCTACGGATCTTCTCTTCCAGCTCCGAGAACGACCTGGAGGCAAAGGGGGGCTGCCCGAAGAGGGCTTCTGTGGAAGGGAGGCAGAGCGAAGGCTGGGAGGGAATGGGTCAAGCCTGGCCTGACGCCCCTCAGCAGGGGCCCTGGGCCAGCAGTCAGTTTTCATCAGAACCCTTCAGAAGTGGCCTAGAGAGGCCTTGCCTGAGGAAACAGTGTAGGCCTCAGGGTGAAAAGCAGGGAAAAGAGGTCTCACCATACAGGATGACCCCCACGGACCAGAGGTCCACGCGGGCGTCATACTGCCGCTGGCACACCATCTCGGGGGCCATGTAGAGGGGGGAGCCACGGAGCACGTGCTTCTCATCCCACGGGGACATGTGTTGTGCGAAACCAAAGTCTGCAGGCAAGAGGCGAGGCAGCAGGGCTTGAATTCCAGTTGCTTCAGCTCCTGGCTTGTAAAGCCTCACCCCAGGCTCCTCTCCACCCTCCAGACCCGCCAGCATCAACCCTATTTCCAAGCCTCTGCTCATCATTAGGCTGGAACACCCTCCTATATCTGTCTCTGGGGTATAAAACCTACCCATCCTGCACAGCTGCCTTGGGCACCTTTTCCTAGGAAGCCCACCTGATCACACCAGCTACATGCGTAAGCCCCCACCCTCTCACTGTCCCCCCAGGCTTAGGTTCTATCACAGTCTCTGGCTTCCAGTGTCAATTATTATCCAAATCTTATCAAGGGTCACCACCTCCTACTCCCCCGCCACACACCCTCCTATGTGGTCACAGATGGAGTCACAGACTTGAGCCCCAATTCTGATGACAGACCAAGTCCTGTCCCTGCCCACAAAGGGATCCCTGATGCTGGTCACACACTGAACCCTGGCACTGTTCCCAGACTGACCCCTAAACCTGGACACACAGTGAGTCCCAACTCTGGCCACAGACTGAGCCCTAACTCCACCCATTATGCTGCTGGACTTGAGCATGGGTAGCCTGAGAAAGGTTCCACCTTTTGATGACAGGGCCCAACCCCAGACTTCACAGCCTGTCACTCTTTGAGGACTCTATAGAGGGCTCCCTAAGAACCAGGGCTGCTGAGTGAGCCCAAGCAGAGGGAGGCCTCTGCACTCTCCAAACCTCATCCCTGCTGTTTCAGACACAGACCTGCCAGTTTTAGGTGGGGCTTCTCCAAGGAGCTCAGTAGAATGTTCTGTGGCTTCAGATCCAGGTGAGAGATACTCCGTTCATGCAGGAATTGCAGGGCGCTAGCTGAGGAGTGGGACCCACGAAGAGAGACAGTTCAGAGCCCATTCCCACCTGCCTCTCGCCTCCCCGGCTCACATCTGCCTCCTCAAGCCTGCACAACCCCAGTTCCTGCCTGGCTGGTCTAATGTTTTCCATATAAGCACCAAGATCACACCACTTCTAGGAGTTTGCCACCCCACTCGAGTGCCCACCCTCCTTCCCTCTGCCCCTTCACAAGTCTCCCCGCCTCTCAGAAGCTTCTCTGGATGCCCCAGCCCTTGAGATCCTGCTCTTTTCCTTGGCACAGCACTTGAGTCCTACCTACAGGACTCTGGAATGTTCTACAAGGTCCTTATATTATGTTCTGTGTATGGAAGCCTGAACACCCCACAGACGGGGGTTACTCCCGCATCTCTCCCACAGCGTCCTTGAGCAAGGGTTGAGTGTATGAGATAAACAGGACTCTAAAATTTCAGGCTGTGCAGGAGGCAGCTGCAATGCGTGCCAAGGCTCTAAGCCTAGGGGAGGGGTGGGACGGTGTGGGGCAGAGAACAAGGGACGGAGTGTCAGTCTGGGGTCACAGGCCTTTACCTAACTGCTGCATGAAGACACGCGCCACCTTCTCAGGCAGAATCCTGCGGGTATGGATGAAGCGAGACAGGTCGCCCCCTGCGCAAAACTCCATGATGAGGTAGATATTGTCACTGTCCCACTGTGTTTAGAGGTAGAGAGGCGGCCTGAAGAGAGTGTCCCTTCTCCAGCTCCCTTTGGCAGCGGGCCCCGCCCCAGGCTCACACCTGAAAGTCTTTCAGCTGCACAATGTGGGGATGTCGAATGCCCTTGAGGATCTCAATCTCCGTGAGGAGGTTCTCCACCGATGCCTTGTTCAGACTTTTCTTGGCTACACACTTTATGGCTACCACCTCACGAGTGTCCTTCTGCGGGACAGGAGATTTGGGGACTCTGCCTTGAGGGGGCCAGGACCCTTGTCTGACTGGAAAGGCTCTATCTGGTACCCTCTGTTCCCCGACCCCGCCCCTCCCCGGGTCTACCTACTGCACACCAGCACCGGGCTTCCCAGCTTTCCCTTGTGAGGCCAGTGAGGAATGCTGATTCTGGAATCCTGGCTTCCCGACACAGCCTCAGCCTGGTCTTCTCCAACCCTCGGCTAGATGATCCATTTCTTTGCATTCTGGAGTGCTCCCGGCAGAGGCATGTCACTCAGGGTTCTAGAACCGCCCACTCTGCCTCCTAACTGGCTCCAGTCCCAGACTCCTCCCAGCCCACCAGGTAACCTGTTTTGAGCCTGTTCTTCAGCCACTGACCCTGCAGGTGGGTGCAGGTGTGCTCTTTAAGACCTAAGCGTGGCGGTCGGCTCCAACCTCCGCCGAGGGTCAGGCTGGGGTGAGGCTGGCCTCCCGCCCCTAACTATTCCCACACTGTCGCTAACCTCTGGGAGTCTCCCCGGCCGGCACTAGCCGGGCTAGCTCGGGGGGGCACGGGGCCACCGGCCGGCACCCACCTTGGCGTAGGCCTTGTACACCGTGGCGTACGTGCCGCTGCCCAGGCGCTCGGTGAGGATGAAGCCGTCCAGGCGCGGGGGACCCCAGCCGGGCCCCGCCATCCCGGCCGCCTGCGCCCGCGCAGGCGCTTCCTCTCTGCGGGCGGCGGTTCCGGCGGGTTGGGGGGTGGGCCGAGCACGGGGCGGCTCCACGCTGCCCCCAGCGCCGCCCGCCGGAAATGCAGCGCGCATCGGGGACGCGGATCCGCCCCGCTCCCGGCGCCCCTCCCCTGTCCCCGGGCCTCGCCGGGTCACGCGCCCCGCCAGTTCCTGCAGGGCCCACGTGGGGACACGGAGGCCCCGCGAGCCTAGAAGTTAACAGAGGACGGCCGGCGTGGTCTCCGGGGACTCCCAGGGGGCGCAGAGGCGTCTAGAGATCGCCCACGTGAGGGCGCGGGCGGCGGAGCCCGGCGGAGCGGGCGTGTGTTGGGGCGACGGCGTCCGGGAGGCTCCCAGGGCCCCTCCCCAGGACCCGCAGCTCTGAAAGGAGAGCTACTGGCACGAGAAGGCGCCTTTGGAAGAGGCCGCGTTGGCTTCCCAGGCCTCCCAGCTGCTTTTCACTTTTCTGAGGAAGGGCCTTGACGACCTATTTATTGCGTCTTGACTGTCCTCCCTCTCCAATCTTAGCAGCAGCGCCCAGCCCTTAATCCTGTGGGCTTGCCCCATCCTCCCAAGTCCACCAGACATGTGGACCAGTGTTGTCTGAAAATGTTTTTATTTTTATTTAAGCACAAAAATTGAGACGTAACATATACATTTGTACATAGAGGGGAAAAAATACCAGAAAGGAGTTTATAAAACCCCAGCCGCTGCCAGTATCATTCAGTGGCTGGGGCCTGCGGCTGCCTCGGGCCCAGAGCTGGAGGCTAGTTTTGTGGGAAGGCCCCCCAGTCCCCACACCCACTCGGCAGCCTCGAGGGACAGGGTGCTGGTTTTAAGGGTGGACTCCTAGGTGTCCATCACAGTGACACACCCCCCGGGGTGTGAGCCAGTCTCCACTGGGTATTAGGGGGCCCTCCGAGAGATGGCTCATCAGTCCCCGCTGAGGGATGCGGTTCTGGACTGGCTGGCCCTGCCCTTCCTGAAAGTCTGGATGCTGCTGATGGGGAGCATGGGCGGGGCAGGTGGCATCTGAGGCAGAGACAAAGGCAGCCGTCCCTCGGTGGGGGGGGGGAGAAGTCACAGCAAACAAGGCCAAACCAACCACACCAGGACAGGCAGACCCCACCCTCCTAGAAGACGCTGGGCAGGACAGCTTGGGATCAGTGTCCTTGGTCCCTTCCAGTCCCCAAATCCCAACCAACGACATTGCACATTCAGAAAGTCTGAAGAGAGTAAGGCTCAGCAAGGGAGGGCTCCAGAGGGCTCAAAGTGCCATCCCCTGCAGGAGGGTGCAGGGGGCGAAAGGGCTATGAATCCGTTTCTGAGGAACACGAGGCAGGAAAGAGCTTAAGGCAACCGGCCTTCTCTGGATCCGTTTATGAGGCAGAGAAGAGCTTGAGGCAACCAGCCTTCTCTGGAAGCCTGGAGACCACTGGAGTGACCTGGGGAACAGATCTGTCCACCAGAACCTGTGAGAGGCTTTTTCCCAGCCCGGGCAGGAAGGGCTGGGCTGTGTCTGAGAAGCCAGATTCAGGCCAGGCCTGCAGGGTGGGGGAGTCAAGGCCCAGGACCCTGGTAGAAAACTCCAGCTGGGGTGGGCCCAGGTCAGCCTGTGATCCCAACTGTGTGGGGGTGTCTGTGTGTGCACAGGACGAAGGGAACTTCAGTCCCACTGCTTCCAGAGACAAAAGAATCCTACCAAACCATCACCAGAGAAGGAAAGAGAGCTTTGTTTTTTTTGTACATAGAGGGGGAAAAAAGTTCCTGTCCCTCCCGTTCCAGGGAGAGCTGGTCGCTGAGGGAGGAGGAAGAGCCACGGCAAGAACCCTGCCAGGTCTGTGCTGGGCACAACCACCACCACATAAGGCACCCACGGAAAGTGCAGCTCAGAAGGCAGGTGAGAGAAAGGCTGAGGGGGAGAGAAGAGAGAGAGAAGGACTAATTCCCCTGGAAGGCTCCTTGGGCAGCAGATGAAGCAGCTCTGTGGAAGGTTCTGCTGCTGAAGATGCCCTGGGAAAACTCCTCCTGGGCCTGCTGGAAGCTGGCCCCTGTCCGGCGGTAGAGGGAGTGCACCTGGCGAAGAGGGGTGGGGTGAGAGAAGCCTGCCCTTTGGGCCCACCAGGAAGCCAGCCATCGAGGTTATACTCCCAAAGGGGTCACCAGAAGCCCGGCACTGCCTGACCCCCCACCCAGATCCCTGGAGAAAGGTACTGGACCTTTGGGGGCCTAGGAGGCCCAACTGCAGTGGTGAAAAACATCTCGTGGCAAGGGCAGGAAACAGTTGCCTGCTTCCTCCCATTTGCTGTCAGCCCTGCCCACACCACTCACCCGCTGCAGGAGGAAGACTGAGAGCACAGCACAGAGGGTGAAGAAGCCAGCCACCACCATCATGATGACTGATATGGCCAGGGACTGATTATCCAGTGTAGACAGGGCTGCAATCCAACCGCTATAAAGGGAAGAAGAGGCCAGAGGGAGCAAAGTGGGAGTGGACTCCAAGAGTCAGCATAAGGGGCTCTTCTCCAAGTGGCCGCTGTGTCCTGACCATCACCTTGGCATCTCCCCACAGCACAGGGAGCCCTATGAGCCAGAAGCCCTTGGCCTGTGAGACCAGACCTCCGTGAAGGCTGACAGGCCCACACTACCCCATTCACAAGAATCTTCTGGTTATGTGAGGTCTGAAAGGGAGGATGTGGTTGCTGCCTTCACAGAGTCAGAAGTAGCACTGGGGTGGGTGCTATGGCTCTCACCTGTAATCCCAGCACTTTGGGAGGCTGAGGCGGGAGGATCGCTTGAGCCCAAGAGTTCAAGACCAACCTGGGCAACAGAGGGAGGCCCTGTCTCCATAAAAAATAAAAAAAGGCCAGGTTCGTGCCTGTAATCCCAGCACTTTGGGAGGCCGAGGAAGGCGGATCACTTGAGGTCAGGAGTTTGAGACCAGCCTGGCCAACATGGTGAAACCTTGTCTCTACTAAAAATACAAAAATTAGCTGCATGTGGTTGCACATGCCTGCAATCCCAGCTACTCGGGAGACTGAGGCAGGAGAATCACTTGAACCTGGAAGGTGCAGGCTGCAGTGAGCCGAGATCATGCCATTGTACTCCAGCCTGGGTGACAGGGCGAGTCTCAACTCAAAAAAAAAAAAATTAGCTGGCTGTGGTCATATATGCCTGTGCTCCCAGCTACTTGGGATGCTGAGGTGGGAGGATCACTTCACTTGAGCCTGTGAGGTTCAAGGCTGCAGCGAGCTGTGATCACACCACGGCACTCTAGCCTGAGCAACAGAGTGAGACCCTGTCTCAAAAAAATAAAGAAAAAAAAAAAGGGCTGGGCACAGTGGCTCACGCCTGTAATCCCAGCACTTTGGGAGGCCAAGATGGGCGGATCACGAGTTCAGGAGATCGAGACCATCCTGACTAACACAGTGAAACCCCATCTCTAGTAAAAATACAAAAAATGAGCCAGGCGTGGTGGCAGGCGCCTACATAGTCCCAGTTACTCTGGAGGCTGAGGCAGGAGAATGGTGTGAACCTGGGAGGTGGAGCTTGCAGTGAGCAGAGATCGCGCCACTGCACTCCAGTCTGGGCAACAGAGACTCCATCTCAAAAAATAAATAAATAAATTAGTTAATTAATTAAAAAGGTAGCACTGGGCCAGGCCTTTTTCTGCTGCTTTGGGGGTGGGGAGTATGGAAAGCGTGGCTGCTCACTCCTGAGGACCCACCTTCTGGGAAGGAGGATCACTGGCCAACTTGCTGTCACCTGTCTGAGCCCCATGTCCTCATCTGTAAAAGGGATATCCTCATATTTCTTGACATCAAAACTTACTACAAAGCTACAGTCACTAAAATAGTGTAGGACTGGCATAAACATAGACATATAGATCAATAGATCAATGGAATAGAACTGAGATTCCAGAAATAAACCCATACACCTATTGTCAGTTAATTTTTCTTTTTTTCTTTTTTTTTTTTTTGAGATTGAGTCTTGCTCTGTAGCCCAGGCTGGAGAACAGTGGCGTGATCTCGGCTCACTGCAACCTCCGCCTCCCGGGTTCAAGTGATTCTTCTGCCTCAGCCTCCCGAGTAGCTGGGATTATAGGCACCTACCAATGCGCCTGGCCAATTTTTGTACTCTTTCTAGAAACGAGGTTTTGCCATGTTGGCCAGGCTGGTCTCAAACTCCTTCCTGACCTCAGGTGATCCACCCACCTTGGCCTCCCGAAGTGCTGGGATTACAGGTGTGAGCCACCGCGCCCAGCCGGTCAATTAATTTTTGACAAGGGCGCCAAAACCATTCAAAGAGAAAGAATAATCTCTTCAACAAATGGTACTGGAACAACGATATCTACATACAGAACAATGAAGTTAAATACTTATTTCAACCATATACAAAAATTAACGTAGGCCAGGCATGGTGGCTCATGCCTGTAATCTCAGCACTTTGGGGGGACAAGGCAGGAGAATCACTTCAGGCCAGAATTTGAGACCAACTTGGGCAACATAGCAAGACCCCATCTCAACAAAAAATTTTAAAAATTAGCCAGGCATGGTTGTGCATGCCTGTAGTCCTAGCTACTCAGGAGGCTGGGGCAGGAGGATCACTTGAACCTAGGAGGTCAAGGTTATAGTGAGCTATAATTTTGCCACTGCACTCCAGCCTGGGTGACAGAGCAACACTTTTTTTTTTTTGAGAGAGAGTCTCACTCTGTCGCCCAGGCTAGAGTACAGTGGCACAATCTTGGCTCACTGCAACCTCCACCTCCCAGGTTCAAGCGATTCTTCTGTCTCAGCCTCCAGAGCATCTGGGATTACAGGTGCCCACCAAAACACCCAGCTAAATTTTTTTGTATTTTTTGTAGAGACAAGGGTTTGCCATGGTGGCCAGACTGGTCTCGAACTCCTGACCTTAAGCGATCCACCTGCCTTGGCCTCCCAAAGTGCTGGGATTACAGGCGTGAGCCACTGCACCCAGCCAACTCAAGCCTTCTGATGCCCAGTACAGGTGCAAACGGCAGTCATGAATCACAGTTTTTCTAGCAGGGTCTTACTTAGGTAATGAGTAATGAAATTGGGTCACTGGTCGAAAGGGACCAGATTAACAACAGCAGGGCAAGAAGCATGAGGGGTGGTGGGAGGGCAGTGTGCCCTTGTTTGGAGGGCAAGGGGAGGCAACCTTTCTCTCCCCACTGCTCTGGACTTGCCAGCTCTGCCAGAGGGAGGGGACCAAAATAGCACCACCCTTCCAGGCTCAGGCTGTCAGCCAAGTGCCAGTCTGACCTTTCTGCAATGCTCCCTGTGCCCTGGGGCAGAAAGGAAAACATCAGCCATCAGCTTTTCTTTTGAGATTAATTTTGAGCTGAGGACTGAGGTACCCTGGAAACTCAAACCAGCCGTATGCCCAAAGAGGGCGGCCAGAAGAAGCCTGTCCAGGGGAGGTGAGGGACCCGTCTCCTTAAGTTACAAGGCATCTGGAAAAAGTCGCAGCTCAGAGTCTGCAAAGGCCTAGGCATCCATCAGCTTCCAGGAGGGTGTGGCAGGAGAAAAGGAAGAGGCTGCAATCCAGTGCAGGACACTGTCATGGTAGCCTAAAGAGTAAAGCCAAGTTCACCCACAACACCCTGGAAAGTGGAGAGCAAGGAAAGATAGTGTCTTTTTTTTTTTTTGATACAGGATCTCACTCTGTCACCCCGGCTGGCGTCCAGTGGTGCAATCACAGCTCACTGCAGCCTCAACCTCCTGGGCTCAAGTGATCCTCCTGCTTTAGCCTCCCAAGTACCTGGGACTATAGGTGCATGCCACTGCACCAGGCTAATTTTTTTTATTTTTGGTAGAGACAAGGTCTTCCTGTGTTTCCTAGGCTGTCTCGAACTCCTGGGCTTGAGCAATCTGCCTGCCTCGGCCTCCCAAAGTACTGGGATTCCAGGCATGAGCCACTGCACCCGACCAATAGTGAGTGTCTTTTGATGCCTTTAGTATCAAGGAGAAAAAAAAAAAGTGAGTGGCTACTGATGAAGAACTGGAGAGAAGGCCCAAAGCAGATCCGAGCTGGCCCACTCACCCACTCCCCGCCATGGGAAAAGCAGGGCACTGCCGGGGCTCTGTGGGAGCTAGAAAACAGGGCAAGAGAGGCTGAGTCCCATATCCAAAGCCTAATTCCCTCTGTGATACCCAGGTCTCACCTGTCCCCCAGGCCAGGGATGCCAACCAACTGGATGATGTAGATCCCTATTTGACAAAAAAACACAAAGAAGAACACAAAGAAGCTGAAAGAGTTGTCGGACCTGTGGAGAGATAGGGAAATGAGAAGTCACAAGAGGGCTTGGGCTGTGTTCCTCAGCATCCTTACTTGGTGTGACATCCCTCCTCACTAGGAGCCAGGAGGCAGCATGGGCAAGAGACAGAGCTCCAGGAGCCCAGCCACACCATCCATAAGGACACACACACACCCCCCACCATAATCAAGAAGAGCTTGCCTTTCACTGCCTTCCAATTTAAGGGGTCAGTGCTTGACCTCTTCCTCAAAGAGCTGATAAAGTTGCTCCCCCAAAGGACAACATAAAGAGCCTAACACTCCTGCAGTGAGCCAAGATCACGCCACTGCACTCCAGCCTGGGTGAGAGTAAGACTCTGTCTCAGAAAAATAAGTAAATAAAAAATAAAGAACCTAACACTCCATCTCCTGGAGTACTTGCGTTTCATAACAGGCAAGAAAAACTAAGCCAAAGGTGTAAATCTCTTAATAATAAAACTGTATGAGGCCAAGAATTTGAGACCAGCCTAGCCAACATGGCAAAACCCTGTCTCTACTAAAAACACAAAAATTAGCTGGGCGTGGTGGTATGCGCCTGTAATCCCAGCTACTTGGGAGGCTGAGACAGGAGACTCACTTGAACCTGGGAGGCGGAGGTTGCAGTGAGCCGAGACTGCGCCATTGCACTCCAGCCTGGGTGACAGAGTGAGATTCTGTCTCAAAAAAACAAAACAGTCCGGGCACGGTGGTTCATGCCCGTAATCCCAGCACTTTGGGAGGCCAAGACAGGTGGATCACTTGAGGTCACAAGTTCAAGACCAGCCTGGCCAACATGGGGAAACCCTATCGCTACTAAAAATATAAAAATTAGCCAGGTGTGATTGTGTGTGCCTGTAAGCCCAGCTACTCTGGAGGCTGAGGCAGGAGAATCACTTGAACCCAGGAGGAGGAGGTTGCAGTGAGCCAAGATCCCATCATTGCACTCGAGCCTGGGCAACAGAGCGATACTCCCTCTCAAAACGAAAAGACAAAAACGATAGAACTTGAGGATACGTGGTAACAAAGAACAATGAGAAAAAAACAAAACCTGTACATCTGACTGGAAGAAAAAAATATTTGGGAAACAGGGGACACCAGACAAAACTCTCTCACGAGCTGAGGACTTCCATCTCTGTGTCCTTGAGAGCTAGATCACAGTGAGGGTTCAGGGCCTCCAATGGTACAGGGATGGTTCAGCCACTACCCTAACCCCTCTTCCCAGGGCCTGCTGGGCTCCCAGCCCTGAAAGCATAAACCCTGAGGTAAAATTCCAGAACCCCTGGGGGTCTGTAAGGTGTATCCAGCTATGTTCCCAGTATCTAGCTTAGGTGTTGGCACTCTGAGTTATTGGGAAGCATCAATAGTCATGGAGAAAGAGCTCTGGAGAGCACTCATCTGACACTACCAGAGAAGCACACCTTAGAGCCTGAGAAGGGAGTTCCCAAAGAGCATCCCCTCCCTCTTCCCAGTAACAGCATCAGCCAGACTGGGAGCAGTGGGATGGCAAGTCCCTTCTCTAGGTCTCCTGTGCCTGGTCCAAGGACAGGGCCCAGAGCAGACCTCAGGTACAGAAACTGAGGAACAGGGCCCCCAGTCTCTGCTCTGGGTGGGAACAGAGGAACAGAATGTAGGGAAAGTGGATTTCCCTACATTCTATTCTGCTCTAAGACTTGGATGGGGTCCCAGGGCCTATAGCCCTTAGCCTGCTACCTGGGATGCCAGCCATAAAGTCTCACCCCTTGCCCCGGCCTCACTCACCTAAAGGCCTTATAGATGGGTCGGTACCAACAAAGGAAGGCACAAGGAGTGAAGATCAGAAACCACAGGATGGAGAGGCCAAAGTCCACTCCCTTGGAGCTGTTGCCCGAGAACCAGGCCAGGCAGGCAAGCAGGTTCAGAAACAGAGTCACTGAATGCACTGGGGAAGGGGACAGGACAGAGTTAAGACTTGTGCCATGGTGGCTGAGGGGTTCCAATGTGGCAGCCACGCCCTAGGAGAGGTGAGGTTCATGCTGCGAAGGCAGCTGCTGAGACAGAGGAGCCCGCTCTCTACCTAGGCAGGGATAGTTCCCAAATCCTGGTTTTCTGGGACCTCAAAACCAGGGATCAAACTACGTTCCTGAGAGGTGATGGGACAGCCCGGGTATCTGAGGGGTGTGGAGGGAGGATGCAGCCCCAGGGCTGGCCCTTGGGGAAGGAAGTCTTTCTCCTAGCAATGCTTTTTCCTGGCCCTGGATGACCTCTGACGGAGTGGCAGGGGGAGTCTTCTTCCTCACCCCTCAGAGTCCACAGGCCTGTGGGAAGGGAAGGCCTTCACCTAAGGAGGGCCTTTTAGTTCAGTGAGCTCTGAAGGAACTTGGAAGCCTCTAGTTAGTCCCACCCTCCCTGATCTGTGGTCTGGACTGCCCCTTTCAAGGAGGTTTCCAGACAGCGGGCAGCCTGTGGGCAGAGGCATCTCCCCAACCCAGCCCAGGCACCGAGGAAGGCTGGAGTCTGCTGAAAGCCTGTATACCAGGGAGGAGCAGCCAGGGCCAAGATGGGGCTCTCAAGTCACACCCAATTCGCCCTTGCACTTGGAAGGCAGGAGTGGGACTCACACATCCACAGATAGTAGAGCATCTTGCATATCCGCTGGTAGTCGGCAGGGATCTCTGTGGAGAAATCTTGATAGAAGCAGGGCTTCACAGGGCACCACGAGGGCAGGGGGGGCCAGTTGTTCTGTCTCACTGGGTAGGGGAAAAAGAGTGACGAGGTAAGGGCCCAGCCTCAGAAGGGGCATCAAGGTGCGTGCACGCAAGCATAGTGTATGGGCCAAACCAGGGTTCCCAGAGGGGCTCCAGCAAGCAGGGCTTGGAGTCTGCATGGAGCATGGAGTGGGACAGAAAAGGATAATGGAACCCAAAGAGATACCAACAAGCTCACATGGAGATAACAGACCCCAAATGCACTGGGAAATACAGAGAGCTAAACGGCCTACAAGCAGTCCGTAAGTGTGAGAACTCAGTTCATCATCATTAGCAAGGAATTGTGGGACCAATGCCCCTATGCTATCAAAGAATCAAGGAATTTTAGAGCTAGAAAGGAGTGCAGAAGTAATCTACAGCGATTACAACTACACTGCAGGTCTCCTGACTTGCAACTTACTGCTCTTCCCAGGACCAGCGTCCTGCGATGAGAAGAGCCCCACAGAACTCTAAGGCAGCTCAGGGTGAACTCTGGGAGGCCCTCCGCACAGGGTTCAGGATACTCTTCTATGCCAGGCAGGGCAGCCCCAGGCCCCAGCAACCTCCCTTACCCTGCAAGTTGGCTACAGTGTTCTGCAGCTCCCGCTCCTTGCGTTCCAGCTCGGCAGCTTTCCTGTCCAGTTCTTCCTGCTGCCGGAGCAGGCCTGCCTGGGCCGCAGACACCACGGCCTGGAGAGAACAGGGGAGGTACAGGGACAGCCAGACACAACAAACAGAAACAGTGTCAGCCTGGGTAGGCAGGCAGAGAGGCCATGCCCCAGGCAGGGGCAGCCAGCAAGGAGTCCCAGAAACAGTTACCACCCCACAGAGTATCTTAGGTACCAGAGACCACCTTAGAGAGGCCAACCTGTCTTCCACTGCCCCCACACCTTCCTGACCCTTTGGCCATGACTAGGCTCTCCTCCCCTCATCCCTAAGCTTGAGTTGGGAAAACTATCCCCAGTGGCTTCTCCACCTCTTCCCCATACTGTGTCAAGGCAGAGCTCAGTGATTGTGACCTTTGGGAAAAAGACCTCACAAGAAACTAAACTATAACAAGAAACCCACAGACCCAAGCCTCATTTGAAGAGCCTGGTGTATGTGTGAGAAGGAAAACAGTGCAAGCCTGCTAGCAGTGAGTGGAAAGGGGAGACATGTGAGGGAAGATGGCGTGTGCCTGAGCCTCAGGATCTGTACAAGCACCCTGCCCCATGGCCTGCCCCCAGGAGCTGCCTCCTGAGGTCCCCCTAAACTGCCACTGGCTACACCCCAGGATAGCCCCTTAGGTGTGGCCCTGCCCTGCCTGGCTTTAGTGGCGTGCAGAGTCCACACTTATCTCCTCTCCAGGTGGGGTAGAGCCTCTGAGTAACAGTAAGGGACTGAATGTATGTGAGGCTGAACAGACCTGGCCCCATGGCCCTGCACCTGCTGGCAGCTGCTGCCATTTGGGCCAGGTTCCTCCTGAAGGATGAGACTACAGTCCTTTTTAGGGACAGATCTCAAACTGGTCATCTCACAGGATGACAGACCAGGCACATGTGTACACACACACGTATACACACACCAACCTCTCCAAAAGCTCTTCAAAGACCTAAGGCTGCCTTGGAGAGGCAAGTTTCAGGCACGGGGGGCAGAAGCAGGAGCAGAACTGACCCCGCTGTGCCACGCTGGGGGTCTTGGCCTCCTCCAAATCTGTGACGTCAGTTGAGAAGGACCCAGCTCCCTACAGCCCACCACCCAGCTGCACAGAAAGGCACCTCCGCATGTAAGGCCTGCCTCACCTCCACAGGCTCTGGGGCCTGGGAGGGGTGCGGGGCAGGCTCCGGGTGCCCTGCCCTTCTTCCTGCTCATCTACACTAGGCCTACCTTCGGAAGCTTTCGCATGTAGCTGTCTCTGAGAATACTTTCTCCTCCTAGGAGCATCTGCCTCTCTGAGAGCTCGCTCACTGCCAGGAATTGGGCAGGCGGGAACTTGCTGGCCTGTCTAAGCAGGAGCTGCAACACACAACTCCACCATGGGTCACGCTCATAGGGGCAGCGAGGAGCACGGCGGGAGGGCAGTGAGGCAGTGCAGTGGAGCACCAGGCACAAAGCAGGCAAGATCCACAGTATTTGGTGAAGGGACAAAGGAAGACAGGAAGGAAGGTGAGAAGTAATGAAGTTAAAAAAAAGAGAGATTCTGGGCCCCAAGGAAGAGAGAACAAGCCAAAGGCCCGAGGAGGACCTGGAGGGGTACAACAGGGACAAATGCCCTCTCTGGAGGCACCAAGGAGCCCGGCCTGGTGAGTAGAGCTTATTTCTCAGTGGTGGTGGTGGGTGGGATGGAGGGAGTAAGGATATTAATTGGCAGAGCAGCCCCTCTACTTGTAGGCGACCAGCTCCGAACAAATTAGCAAGAGGGCCCTTAGGGGCCAAAGCTGAAAGCTCTCTGCTTGCCCCCAGCCTCAGGGCTCAGCTACTGGTCTGGGTGATTCCCTCACTGGAGAGAAAAGGCCAGAGTTCTTTATCAGCAGTACCTGGGGGGTCGGCTGGGTTGGTTCCACTGATGGCTGGAGAACCGCTGGCTGCGAGGACCCAGGGAGTTGTGTGACAGGAACTGTTGTCGCTGCATTTGTCTACATGGAACAAATCAAAGGACAGAAGTGAGTGGGACTCCATTAGTTGGTGACGAGGGGGCAAACCCGCAGCAGGATGAGTGATGTGCCCCTGCCCGTGAGGGGACTCCCTTGGGGCCTGCACTGGGCCTTCCCCTGTGGCTTCCCAGCCAACAAGCCTCAGGTTCAAGCTATCTGATCCCTAACCCAGCACCCCTGGGCTCAGTGGGTCCAGCACTCTTGGGCACTGCCCTGACCTCCTTGGGGAGGGGCCCCGGTCACAGATCCCACGGGGAGAATTTTACAGAGCGTTTGGTGGCTTTCCCATCCTTACCCTGCCTCCCAGGTTCATGTTAGTACTGTCCCTTTGAGGACTGCCGCTTCTCAGAGCTGCTTCTGTCCTTGCCAAGGATCCCTGCCCCGGAGACCCCAGACCACCCCAGAGGGCCATGGGACTTGGAAAGAGGGCCTGCTCACCAACCTCTGAGAAGGGGTTGAATTCCGCCAGGCCGCCCTGCGGGGCATTGGTCAGCTGGGTCACAGAGGGATCCTGAGAAGGTGAAAAAGAGCCCTCAGACACAGTGGAGAAAACCCGGGCCAGGGGCCGGCGGGTGAGCCGGTGATGCCTGACTGAAGCAGGGCAGCTGATCACCCTCCCGGGACCCTGAGAAGCCTCTCTGGAAGGGTCCTGTGCCTGCCCCTGCCACACCACAGCTGCAGTCCCTTCTCCCTTCCTGGAAAAGGTTCAGCCCAGAAGAGACCCAGAGCAAGCTTTACCCAGACGCTTGAGAGTACACACCACACTGGCTCCTGTTGGTGCCCCATACAGATTCAAAATGGTTCATAGTATTTACCTCTAGGGAGTGGCTTTTTTTTTTTTTTTGCAGGGTGGGGTGCTGAGGGGCAAGTGAATGGGGTGGTGAGGGTAGAGACTTATAAAGTCAATAGACTTTAAAACCTTTCTGTACTGTTTTACTTATTATTCATTTATTCCTCTTATTTTATATTTTTTTATTTTTTCAAGACAGAGTCTTGCTCTGTCACCCAGGCTGGAGTGCAGTGGTGCAATCTCGGCTCACTGCAACCTCCGCCTCCTGGGTTGAAGCGATTCTCCTGCCTCAGCCTCCCGAGTAGCTGGGACTATAGGCGCCCGCCACCACACCCGGCTAATTTTTGTATTTTTAGTAGAGACAGGGTTTCACCATGTTGGCCAGGATGGTCTCAATCTCTTGACCTCGTGATCCGCCTGTCTCGGCCTCCCAAAGTGCTGGGATTACAGGCGTGAGCCACCGTGCCTGGCCATTCCTCTTATTTTGTAAAAGACAGTCTAAGGTAGCCGGGCGCAGTAGCTCATGCCTGTAATCCCAGCACTTTGGGAGGCCGAGGTGGGTGGATCAGGAGCTCGAGACCAGCCTGATCAACATGGAGAAACCCTGTCTCTACTAAAAATATAAAATTAGCTGGGCATGGTGGCGCATGCCTGTAAATCCCAGCTACTCCAGAGGCTGAGGCAGGAGAATCACTTGAACCCGGGAGGCGGAGGTTGCGGTGAGCCCAGATCGCGCCATTGCTCTCCAGCCTGGGCAACAAGAGCAAAACTCCATCTCAAAAAAAAAAAAAAAAAAGATAGTCTAAGATTCTAGAACAAAAACATGCTGCTGGCTGCCAGTACTGATTTTATTAAATCAGGCACACTTGCTAAGAGCAGAGATATGATGAGCTGAGGTGAAAATCCAAGAAAGTGTTTTTGGGTTTCGGGGGTTTTTTAAAGTCTTTTCATAAAATCCAAGAATGTCCTCAGAACACAACCTTGTCTCCCTTTCCCATCTGATCTCTGCATGGGGCTCTGCCATCCTCTTTACTGTGCCCCTGTTGGCCTGGGGCAGTTGTCTTCACCCTGCCCCGCCCCAAGGAAAGCTCCTCCACACCTCCCCTTCCTGGTAACAGATGCAGGGCTCAGGTCCAGCTTCACAGCCATGCCTGGGATCCATGAGGAACAGCCCTGTGGGTGGCCAAATTCAGGGCTGTTCCTGCCTGTGGAGACACCACTCGGGTTCCACACCTCACCCCACACCCCTAATTATTAAACCAGATGCTCCCATACTTCAGGCCCAGCCTCACCTCCACCAGAAGCCTCTGTAGAACCAGTTCTTTTTTTTTTTTTTTAAGACAGAGTCACGCTCTGTCACCCAGGCTGGAGTGCAGTGGCATGATCTCGGCTCACTGCAGCCTCCGCCTTCTGGGTTCAAGCTATTCTCGTGTCTCAGCCTCCTGAGTAGCTGGGATTACAGGCGCCTGCCACCACGCCTAGCTAATTTTTGTATTTTTAGTAGAGATGGGGTTTCACCATGTTGGACAAGCTGGTCTTGAACTCCTGATCTCAGGTGATCCGCTCACGTCAGCCTCCCAAAATGCTGGGATTACAGACGTGAGCCACTGCACCTGGCCTCCAGTTCTTTTTTTTTTTCTTTTTCTTTTTTAGAGACAGGGTCTCACTCTGTTGCCCAGGCTGGAGTACAGTGGTGCAATCATAGCTCATGGTAGCCTCAAACTCCTGGGCTCAAGCATTCCTCCCACCTCAGCCTCCAGAGTAACTAGGACTACACACATGAGCCACCAGGCCTGGCTGTTTTTTAAAGTTTTTTGTAGAGATGGGGTCTTGCTTTGTTGCCCAGGCTGGTTTTGAAGTCCTAGGCTCAAGTGATCCTCCCACCCTGGGCTCCCAAAGCGCTAGGATTACAAATGTGAGCCACCTCGCCCTGTCTAGATCCAATTGTTAAATACAATGCTAATATTAGACGTACCCACAGAGTGACCCCCTCAGTTTACAGATGTAGAAACTGATATTCACCATGATCCTAGGACCCAAAATGGGAGCTCTCTCCTTACTCTGAATATTTATAGAGCTGAGGGTCAGCACTGAATATGTTCTCTGGTTTTATCACAGATACTTCCTCTTATCTCTTATCTTCCCACCTGAGCCACGAGTTCATAGAGGGTATGACTGTCTGACTGCCCCCAGGCATACAGCCAGAACTCACTGTGTCTGGACGGGCCTCATACTACAGCCTCCACCCCTTCCAACCTCCTCTGAGACAGACTGTGGCTATGTCCTTCCTGCTGAACACCACCTCTGCCCTGATGGCTCCTGCAACTTGGACAAAGTGACAAGGTGAAGTTCAGGAGGCTCTGTGTTGCTGAAGAATTGGCCCTGAGGTTATTTCATGCCTGAATGACCAGTGGTTTACTACCAGAATCATCTGGCTTCCTGCAAGGAAGATTTGGGGCTTGGTATCTGTTCCCCTCTCAGACTCAGCAGACACCTAGCCACCGCTGAAGTCACTGAAATCGGATCTGCCTTCCACAGAACTGGCTCCTCGAGTCTGAGTCACCAGAGGACAGAGGAAGAGGGGCCGCTCTGGTAGCAGTTTCAGGTAATGGCATACAGACATCTGGCCAAGGTGCACATGTTTAATAGGTGATCTCCAGGCCCACAGAGAAATGCCATTTCCTTTATGAATGGCAGACAGAAGGGGACTGTGATGGGGATCATAGGGTGACTGCCCTGTCTACTCTGATCCCTCCCTTTTTCCTAAAATCTTAAAGACATGGCCTTGGACCCCTCGCCGGGCTCCTCATTAACAAATCTGATCTCCATTAGTAAGTTGGAAACTCCCTGCAGCCATGTGCATCTGTGTCTAGTTCATATTTTAGTTCCTTGGTGCTTGGTGAAGGGCCTGTGGCAGCACGGCAGCTCAGTGGTTTGAGAAGACACGCAGCACACTGCAGGGCCTCCCTCTTTTTAGGAAGCACTGCCCAAGTGCCAGGGCATAGCAAACAGGAGGCACCTGCATCACAGCAGTAGCCCAAGGGCCTGGAAGCACATTGCCTAGGAAGAGCAACCTAAAACGCTGAGACAAGTGGATATTTTCCCATCTAAGAAAACCTAGGCTCTTTCTGAAAGATGTGCGTGGCTTTAAGACAAGCTGAGCCCTGGCAAGAAAGGGAGGGAGGAGGAGGGACTGGGGAAGGAAGCTGACATTTACTTAGTGTCTACAGTGTGCCAAACTCACCACACAATGATGCTACTGTGAAATTCTAGTCACCCCAGAACTAGCCACTGTGTCGAGTTGTCAGAAAAGAGGGTTTTACTGGCCTTCCTTGACCTGGTTCTTCAAGAGACTTATGACCCCCTAATCCACTATTTATAATGACTTGACTTCTCTCCTGGTACCTAGGGTGGTACTAGTTATACTCCATACTTGAGAGAGCTGAGAGAGTCACTCCAATCAGCTTATCTGTCCTGTGGCTCAGCTCAGGACCCTGGCTGAGAAAAGCTACAATACAGCTCCTCATTTAACCCTCACAACAGCCTGATGAGGGAGGAATATTTATATTTTGCAGCTGGAAAAGCTCAAGCTCAGAGAGGGGAAGTAGCTTGTCTTAAGATCTCACGGGTAGTGGCTCAGCCAGATTTTGAATCCAAGTCTGTCTCCAGGGTCACAAGATGGTAAAGCTGAGTGGGCAAAGCATCTTGAAGCCTGGTACAGAGCCTGACAAATTGAAGGTGCTCAGTGAATATGTGGCGGGATGAATGAGCCCCACTCCAGGAGGACACTGACAAGGGCTTCTGCTTGTTTCCTTGCTTCCTTCTTTCCTTCAAAGAGCTGGTTCTTTTTTTTTAATTTTTGTTTTTTGAGACAGAGTCTTGCTCTGTTACCCAGGCTGGAGTGCAGTGGCGCGATCTCGGCTCACTGCAAGCTCCGCCTCTCAGGTTCACACCATTCTCCTGCCTCAGCCTCCCCAGTAGCTGGGACTACAGGCGTCCGCCACCACGCCCAGCTAATTTTTTTGTATTTTTAGTAGAGACGGGGTTTCACCGTGTTAGCCAGGATGGTCTCGATTTCCTGACCTTGTGATCTGCCACCTCAGCCTCCCAAAGTGGTGGGATTCAGGCATGAGCCACCATGCCCGGTCCTAACTGGCTTTTAAATGGGTCAAGTAGGATGGTGAGGGCTAAGTTTCACCTACAAGGAGAAATAACCTAAAACTCCCCTGCAGTGCCACTCAGACTGGCTATTGCCCTTTACTGAATTTATAACAAATAAAAGGCTCTTAACCTCCGTTCTTTTCATTCAGCAACCAGCTACAGTGTGAGGAACACACCACAATGCATAAGACACAGCTCTCGCCCTTCTGGAGTCCACAATCTGGTATCTGAGACAAGTGGACACCCCCTGAAGGGGTGCTGGGGACCACGGCAAAGTGCAGAGCAAAAACAGGAAGAAGGGGAGACACCTCGGTGGGCTTCAAGAAAGGCCAGGTTGCAGAAGGAAGACAGAGAGCAAAGGCCCAGATCAGCAAGGCCCCCTACCACTGCAAGGCAGGGGGGCACTTCCACATAGCTGGGGGATAAAGGCAGTGAGGGAAGAGAGGCAGGCAGAGTTAGGCTGCAGCTCTCCCGGGAAGGGCCATGAAAACCACACTTTTTTTTTGAGATGGAGTCTCGCTGTGTTGCCCAGGCCGGAGTACAGTGGCGCAATCTCTGCTCACTACAATCTCCACCTCCCAGGTTCAAGCAATTCTCGTGCCTCAGCCTCCTGAGTAGCTAGGATTACAGGCACATACCACCATGCCTGGCTAATTGAAAACCACACTTGTCACTGGTTTGGAAACCTCATTCCATGTGTTTCACAGGTGCTGGCTGTCTGAGCTCTCTGTGACTTTTCCTTGCCTTCCCTTCCTGTATTCCACCCAGGCTCCCAGTGTGAGGTTTATTTCAGGCTCCAAATAAACACATTAAATATCTTATCTCATGGACTAAAAAAAATTCAGGGCCAGCCAGGCACAGTGGCTCAAGCCTATAATCCAGCACTTTGGGAGGCTGAGGTGAGAGGGTTGCTTAAATCCAGTTTGAGATCAGCCTGGGCAACATAGCGAGACCTTGTCTCTTTTTTTTCATATTAAAAATAAAAAATAAGTTTAGGCCTGGCGCAGTGGCTCAGGCCTGTAATCCCAGCACTTTGGGAGGCCAAGGCAGGCGGATCACCTGAGAACAGGAGTTTCAGACCAGCCAATATGGCCAACATGGTAAAACCCCATGTCTATTAAAAATACAAAAATTGGCCGGGTCTGGTGGCTCACACCTGTAATCCCAGCACTTTGGGAGTCCAAGGCAGGAGGATCACCTGAGAACAGGAGTTCTAGACCAGCCAACATGGCCAACATAGTGAAACCCCATCTCTATTAAAAATACAAAAATTGGCCAGGCGTGATGGCTCACGCCTGTAATCCCAGCACTCTGGGAGGCCGAGGCAGGTGGGTCACCTGAGGTCAGGAGTTTGAGACCAGCCTGGCCAAGATGGCAAAACCCCGTCTCTACTAAAAATACAAAATTAGCTGGGCGTGGTGGCAGGCGCCTGTAATTCCAGCTACTTGGAAGGCTGAGGCAGGAGAATCACTTGAACCTGGGAGGCGGAGGTTGCAGTGAGCCAAGATTGTGCCATTGCCCTCCAGCCTGGGAGACAGAGGAAGACTCCGTCCAAAAAAAAAAAAAAAAAAAGCCAGGTGTGGTGGTTCATGCCTGTAGTCCCAGCTACCTGGGAAGCTGAGGCAGGAGAATCACTTGAACCCAGGAGGAGGCTGCAGTAAGCCAAGATCGCAGCACAGCACTGCACTGCAGCCTGGGCAGCAGAGCAAGACTCTGTCTCAAAAAAATAATAAACAATAATAATAATAAATAAATTCTGGCCAGGCACGGTGGCTCATGCCTGTAATCCCAGCACTTTGGGAGGCTGAGGCGGGTAGATCACCTGAGGTCAGGAGTGTAAGACCAGTCTGACTAACAAGGTGAAACCCCATCTCTACTAAAAGTACAAAAATTAGCCAGGCGTGGTGGCGGGTGCCTGTAATCCCAGCTACTGAGGAGGCTGCGGCACGAGAATCACTTGAACCCGGGAGGCAGAGGTTGCAGTGAGCCAAGATCGTGCCACTGCCCTCCAGCCTGGGCAACAGAGCGAGACTCAACTCAGGGAAAAATAAATAAATAAATTTTAAAAAATTAAAAATTCAGGGTCATGCTAAGAGGCAGAGAGTCAGCAACACTCTGGAACCTCTGTGAAGTCCTATTGGCTTTGGAGATGAGGCTGAGTGTCACAGAGCAAGAAAAAGCAATCATCCCCAGAATGGCTAGCTGGGTCCCAGTGCACAAAGAGCCACAGTTGACCTTGGTGCTCTCTGACCTGATACCTGAGAATCTGTCCTAAGAAAATATCACAAAAACATGTAAAAATCTGTACCTGCAATGATATTCATAGGACCAGGACTTACAATAGGAGAAAAAAGCAGGAAACAAACATCCAATGACAGAGACCACAGGTATGTTTTGGTACGCATCCCTCTGAAGGCCCACAACGCCACTAAGCATCACAGCTATGAAGATGGTGCAGCAATACAGAAAACGCTTTCTGGTCAGGCATGGTGGCTCACGCCTATAATCGCAGCACTTTGGGAGGCCGAGGCGGGTGGATCACGAGGTCAGGAGATCGAGACCATCCTGGCTAACATGGTGAAACCCCGTCTCTACTAAAAATACAAAAACAAAATTAGCCGGGCGTGGTGGCGGGTGCCTGTAGTCCCAGCTACTCTGGAGGCTGAGGTGGGAGAATGGTATGAACTCAGGAGGTGGAGCTTGCAGCGAGCTGAGATCGCGCCACTGCACTCCAGCCTGGGCGACAGAGCAAGACTCTGTCTCAAAAAAAAAAAAAGAAAAGAAAAGGCTTTGTTACATCAATACCAAATTATGGGCCAGGCCCGGTAGCTCATGCCTATAATCCCAACACTTTGGGAGGCCAAGGCGGGCGGATCACTTGAGGTCAGGAGTTTGAGACCAGCCTGGCCAACAAGGTGAGAACCCCTGTCTCTACCAAAAAAAAAAAAAAATACAAAAGTTAGCCAGGTGTGGTGGCATGTGCCTGTATTCCCAGCTACTTTGGAGGCTGAGGCAGGAGAATCGCTTGAACCTGGGAGGTGGAGGTTGCAGTGAGTCGAGATCACATCACTGCACTCCAGCCTGGGTGACAGAGACTCTGTCTCAAAAAAAAAAAAAAATACAGGCCGGGTGCAATGGCTCACACTTATAATTCCAGCACTTTGGGAGGCCAAGGTGGGCAGATCACTTGAGATCAGGAGTTCAAGACCACCCTGGCCAACATGGTGAAACCCCTCACTACTAAAAATACAAAATTTAGCAGGGTGTGGTGGTGCATGCCTCTAATTCCAGGTACTTGGGAGGCTGAGGCAGGAGAATCGCTTGAACCCAGGAGGCAGAGGCTGCAGTGAGCCGAGATCACACCACTGCACTCCAGTCTGGGGGACAGAGTGAGACTCCATCTCAATAAATAAATAAATAAATAACAATGGTTGCAAATGACTGGTAGAAATATGGAAGACTTATTTTCTGTTTTCCAAATTTTCTATAATGTGATCATGTTATTTTGATTTTAAAAACACACATACATAATCCCAGCTACTCGGGAGGCTGAGGCAGGAGAACTGTTTGAACCCGGGAGGTAAAGGTTGCAGTGAGCTGAGATCATGCCACTGCACTCCAGCCTGGGTGACAGGGCGAGACTCCATCTCAAAAAAAAAAAAAAAAAAAACACCATACACACACATACACACACACACACACACAAACACATTTTTAATAAGAGAAAGAAAAAAAAATAGGCTGGACACATGGCTCATGACTGTAATCCCAGCACTCTAAGAGGCTGAGGCGAGAGAATCACTTGAGCCCGGGAGTTAAGACCAGCCTGGGCATCATGATGAAACCCCGTCTCTACAGAGAATACGAAAATTAGGCTGGGCGCAGTGGCTTATACCTGTAATCCCAGCACTTTGGGAGGCCGAGGTGGGCGGATCACCTGAGGTTGGGAGTTTGAGACCAGCCTGGCCAGCATGGTGAAACCCAGTCTCTACTAAAAATACAAAAATTAGCCGGGTGTGGTGGCAGGCGCCTGTAATCCCAGCTACTTGGGAAGCTGAGGCAAGAGAATCACTTGAACCTGGGAGGTGGGGAGATTGCAGTGAGTCGAGATCACGCCATTGCACTCCAGCCTGGGCAACAGAGCGAGACTCCATCTCAAAAAAAAAAAAAAAAAATCAGCCAGGTGTCGTGGTGGGTACCTGTGGTCCCAGCCTGTGGTCCCAGCTACACCGGAGGCTGAGGCAGGAAAACTGCCTGAGCCCTGGAGATCGAGGCTGCAGTGAGCCATGATTGTGCTACTGCACCCGGCCTGGGTGACACAGACAGACCCTATCTCCAAAAAAAAAAAAAAACAGTAAGTGAGCAAGGTACACTCTCAGGCCTCGCTCCCTGCCACCGGCTGCAATGTGTGGAACCCTTCAGAAAAGCAAGTCTGAGTCATCTGGCCTGGCATTCAAGGCCTTCCAGGACCTGGCACCACTCCTTTAAAGGAATCTACCCTCAAAATGGGACACTTACTATCTCCTCCCACCTCTGTGTAGTCTCTCCATACACAAACCGTTCCATGCCAAGCACTGGGCTAGGGAAACTAAGAAAAAGCCTTGATTCCTGCCTTCGAGAAGCAAATAGTACAGAGAATCACACAGAAGCCAGGGCAAGAGGTGATGGCACATGATGAGCACTGTAACAGGGTGAGGGCAGACACAGGGTGAGACACAATGTGATCATAGAGGAGAGAGTAATTAAGCTGTCTGGGAGAGTCAGGGAAGGCTCTACTGAGCTGGAATCTGAGTTGGATCTTGAGAGATGAAAGAAACCTAGCAAACAGTAAAGAGGAAGGCAAGAACCACACTTGCAAAGCCACAGAATCTTTATTTATTTATTTATTTTATATATATATATATATATATATATATATATTTTTTTTTTTTTTTTTTTTTTTTTTTTTTTGAGACGGAGTCTCACTCTGTCGCCCAGGCTGGAGTGCAGTGGCGTGATCTCAGTTCACTGCAACATCCACCTCCCGGGTTCAAGTGATTCTCCTGCCTCAGCCTCCTGAGTAGCTAGGATTACAGGTGCGTGCCACCATACCCAGCTAATTTTTTGTATTTTTAGTAGAGACAGGGTTTCACCGTGTTAGCCAGGATGGTCTTGATCTCCTGACCTCGTGATCCGTCCGCCTTGGCCTCCCAAAGTGCTGAGATTACAGGCTTCAGCCATTGCACCTGGCCGACAATCTTTAAAAAGAGCTTGCATGTGTTCAGAAGAGAGAAGGTTATGGAGGCTGTGGAGGGGTGTGTGGAGAGAAGAGTCTGGAGTATCAGGGAACCAGTCTGAAGAGGGTGGGGCCAGACTGTAGGACTTTGGATGTTGCTCTACAGGCAACGGGGAACAACTAGAGATTTGCAGCAGGGGTGACATGATCATTGTAACAGCAGTGAAGGGAGTGCAACAGCATGGGAGGACAACAGCGGGAAGACTGGCTAGGACACAACTGTCAACATGGGTGAAGTGAGGACCAAATTGAGGGACAGCAGCTGGGGATGGAGAAAAGGAACAAGAGGGAATTCAGAGACCTTCCTCACATCAATCCCACAGGCTCAGCAACTCTCTGGGTTGGCCTGGGAATGGAAAGACTACAGGGCAGGAAAGGGAAGGGAAAGAATAGAGTTGAGGCCAGGCACAGTGGTTCACGCCTGTAATCCCAGCACTTTGGGAGGCTGAGGCAGGTGGATCACTAGAGGTCAGAAGTTCGAGACCAGTCTGGCCAACATGGTGAAACCCCGTCTCTACTAAAAATACAAAAATTAGCCGGGCATGGTGGCACATGCCTGCAATCCCAGCTACTCAAGAGGCTAAGGCAGAAGAATCGCTTGAACCCAGGAGAGGTGGAGGCTGCAGTGAGCTGAGATCACACCACTGCACTCCAGCCTGACTCTATCTCAAAAAAAAAAAAAAAAAAAAAAAAAAAAGGCCAGGCACAGTGGCTCATGCCTGTAATCCCAGCACTTTGGGAGGCTAAGGCAGGTGGATCACCTGAGGTCAGGAGTTTGAGACTAGCCTGGCCAACCCAGTGAAACCCCGTCTCTACTGAAAATACAAAAATTAGCCGGGCGTGGTGGCATGCCATGCACCTGTATTCCCAGCTACTTGGGAGGCTGAGGGAGGAGAATAGCTTAAATCCGGGGGGCAGAGGTTGCAGTGAACCAAGATAACACCACTGCACTCCAGCCTGGGTGACAGAGCAAGACTTTGTCTCAAAAAAAAAAAAAGAAAAGAAAAGAAAAAAGAAAGAAAGGAGTGCCCAAAATAAGTGACTGTGGCAGAGGAGGAACAGGTTTTTCAAGGGTGGGTGTGGTGGGGTAGGGAGAGGATCCGAGAAGATATTGAGTCAGGTTGGAGATAGCTGTGGAATATTTCTGGATGGAAGGATTGGGAAGGTGCAGGTGTGAGTTTGAAACAGTGGTTTGAGCTCAGGAGGAAGCTGAGAACTAGAGATCTAGATCTGGGATCGCTGAAATGTGGATGCTATTCTGAAGCCATAGAAATGAAGGTATAAAGTGAGAACAGGGTAATCCCAGCACTTTGGGAGGGTGAGACAGGATTGCTTGAATCCAGGAGTTCGAGACTAGCCTGGGCAACAAAGTGAGACCTCATCTCTCCAAAAAAAAAAAAAAAAAAAAAGCCAGGCATGATGGTGTTTGCCTGTAGTCCCAGCTACTTGGGAGGCTGAGATGGGAGGATTTCTGGAGCCTGGGAGATTGAGGCTGCAGTGAGCCGTGATTGTGCCACTGCACTTTGGCCTGGGCAACACAGTGAGACTCTGTCTCGAAGGAAGGAAGGAAGGAAGGAAAGAAGGGAGGGAGGGAGGGGAGGGGAGGGGAGGAAAAGAAAAGAAAAAAGAAAAGAAGAGAAAGACAAAGTTTAAGTTCTGAACTTCCAATAGCATGAATAAAAACAAAAAAAGAACTCTGGAATACTCCTAAATGTATGAGACAGGAAGTGAAAACAGGCTGAGGAAGGTGAGAATTATCAGGATAAAAGAGGCCAAGGATGGAGAGAATTTCAAGAGACTGGCCAAACAAGCATGTGAGTCACAAGCAGCAGACGCATCCCAGGCCCATGACTCCCCGAGAGACCATTAAGATCTAAGAGTGAGGACATGCCCGGGGGTGCAGGGGTGAGAGTGGACACAGGAGTACAGGGATGACAGCAAGCAGGAGCGACTTTTGGTTCTTGGCACTCCTTCACCCAAAAATACTCTTTTCTGGCCGGGCGTGGTGGCTCACACCTGTAATCCTAGCATTCCGGGAGACCGAGGTGGGTGGATTACCCGAGATCAGGAGTTTCAGACCAGCCTGACCAAGGGGGTTGAAACCCCACCTCTACTAAAAATACAAAAATTAGCCAGGCGTGCTAGTGCACGCCTGTAATCCCAGCTACTTGGGAGTGAACCTCTGTCTCAAAAAATAAATGAATAACCCTGTTTTCCCATCTGCCAGGCTTTCTGCTTTCAGCCCAAGCCCTCTGTGCCATAGGGCTCTGGCCCTTCCTCCTGAGAGCCCTCCCAGCTCCTTTGGACACTGCCCTGATCCCACTTGTGATGTGCTGTCACTCTCAGTGAGCATTTATTTTCTTTTTTTTTTTTTTTTTTTTTTGAGATGGAGTCTCGCTCTGTCATGCAGGCTGGGGGGCAGTGGTGCAATCTCGGCTCACTGCAACCTCTGCCTCCTGGGTTCAAGCGATTCTCCTGCCTCAGCCTCCCGAGTAGGTGGAACTACAGGCGCCTGACATCACGCCTGGCTGATTTTTGTATTTTTAGTAGAGATGGGGTTTCACCATATTGGCCAGGCTGGTCTCAAACTCCTGACCTTGTGATCCGCCCGCCTCGGCCTCCCAAAGTGCTGGGATTACAGGCGTGAGCCACTGCACCCCGGCCTCAGTGAGTATTTCTTAGCTCTCCTGCCAGAAGCCATTGATCACATACTGTGCTCATTTACCATGCTCTCCTGCACAGGCCTGCAGAGCAGCATGACCTCAGTGATGTGCAGTAACACGAACATCTCAAAGCAGCACTTGCTGGATGGGTCACAGCTTGCAAATGTGCACAGCACTCTTCTCTGAATGAATAGCAAGTACCCCTTGTTTGTCCTGGTTAAATATTACCATTTCTCTGAACACAAGATTATCTTACCCCAAGTGTTTCCAAAGAAGACTTAACAGAAGAGTCAAAGTTCACCTATCTCTCTACCCAAGTTTTAACACCCAGCCTGGCTCCAGGTGCCAACCATAAAGGCAGGAATCCTCCTATCTGGGCAGCTGTCTGCAGTCACAGTGAAGCTGTAAGAACCCTGCCATTTTCAAATTTCTTGAGACAATGCTCTGTTACACAGGAAAGTTCTACCAGGTCCATCTGGTTGTTCCAAGAATTCCCAAAGTTATGGTCAAGCTGGGGCCAACCCTCTCTGGGAAGGTCCCAGTGTCTGCACAGGGAAATTCAAGTAACTTTGTTCACACCCGAATCACGTTTCTGCCACCACTTTCTCCTTCCACAGAAGAGAAATATTTCAAATCCTTGGGAAGCAGCCACAACACCGAGATTATCTTTTAACTGCGAGGAGGCAATGTGTGAAAGTGATATTGTGTGACTTGGCAACATACAAACACTGAAAGGTTTTTTCTGTTCAATGCCACCACCTATTCCACTTCCTCTCCTTGAGATCAATGCTGTCTGCCTGGGATAATCTGGCAGAAGTGCTGAGTGGGAAAGCAGCCCTAGGCACTTGCCTGGGTGGTCTGATTTTTAGCGGACTGCTGAAAAATGGATGGTACAATGACTCCCTTTAGCTTTCCACCCCTTCATCACCTGACAAGACTTAATGAGAAACTTTTGGGAGCAGACACCCTGGATCATTCCGAAGCAGAGACTGAAATACTCAGAAGGTACAAAGCAGCTGCCATAACCAACAGAAGAATTAGGGTGTGCCAGTGGAGGCTGTGAAATCAACAACACTTGGCTTGCAGTTTCCTGCTTCCTCCTAGGAGGTGGGCAAACCTCTGTGGCACACTCATATCTTAACTTCCCATTCACAGCTCTTTCTGTGCAGGAAGTTTTCTAATCATCCCGATTATAACCACACACAAGGAAGAGGTCATAAAAGCACATGCCCACAGTGCGGGGTGGAAGCAGGCACTTAATAAAGAACCTTGGATGAGGAAGTCAACTAAATGGTGCACTGGAAGTTTCAAAGGACATAACGAGTGAGCAGAAAACAGATTCCATGGTAGAATAACCGTGAGAAATGCTTGGTCAAATAAAGCTGAGCCAATGTCTTTTTGTAGGATTTCTCAGAGCCTTTAACAAACTAACAAGCCTTGTGAATCTTTATTTTGGTTTGTTTGTTTTTTGAGATAGAGTTTCACTCTATTACCCAGGCTGGAGTGCAAAGGCACTCCTCACCTCACTGCAACCTCCACCTCCCAGGCTCAAGTGATCCCCCTGTCGCAGCCTCCCAAGTAGCTGAGCCCACAGGTGCATGCCACCACACCCGGCTAATTTTTTGTATTTTTTGTAGAGACGGGGTTTTGCCATGTTGCCTAGGCCATTCTCAAACTCATGACCTCAAGTGATCCACCTGCCTTGGCCTCCCAAATTGCTGAGATTACAGGTGTGAGCCACCGTGCCTGGCCAAGTCTTGTGAATCTTTGAAAAAACAAACAGGCTGGGCACAGTGGCTCATGCCTGTAATCCTAGCACTTTGGGAGGCTGAGGCGGGTGGATCACCCGAGGTCAGGAGTTCGTGACCAGCCTGGCCAACATGGTAAAACCCTGTCTCTAGTAAAAATACAAAAATTCTGAGCGTGGTGGTGGGTGCCTGTAATCCTACCTACTCGGGAGGCTGAGGCAGGAGAATCGCTTGAACCCAGGAGGTGGAGATTGCAGTGAGCCAAGATCGCACCATTGCACCCTAGCCTGGGCAAAAGAGCGAAACACCATCTCGAAAAACATAAACAAAGAAACAAAAATGAAATAGGTAGCAATTCTCAAACCTATTTGACCACAGAACCATGAGCACCTTTCAGGACTGGCATTACTCAGAATATATATTGCTTTAAAGAACTGTCTTAAAAAGCCCAAGAATTGTTCTCCAGTGGAAAATAAAAATAAAAATAAAAAATAAAAAAATTAAAGAACAAAAGCACAAGATCTGTATTATTCCATCCCCTCACACTGGAGAAAAAAGGTAGCTTAGCTAATACTAATTTGTTACTTTCACCACTCCCGGTACTCTCAAGAATGGTGACAATGTGATGATGTTACATTCCATTCTTTCCTTAGCCAGCCTAAAATAGCCCCAGTGCAGTTTAACACCAATGTCTGAGCTTCAAAACCTTTAAAACAGCCCTGTCCTGGGAATGAGACCCAGGTCAGCACCTTCCTGCTGCTAAACAACTGATGACTCTGGCACATACCATCCAAATTGAGGTCTTGGTTTCCTCATCTCTAAACTGAAGAGGTGAGAATAGAGTTCTAAGAATGTTCTCAGCTCTTAACAGTCAACTATGGGCTCTGAACACTAGGTATATTTTTGCAATCCACCATTACACTGCATGACGGAAATAAAAACGACTGTTCTGGAGTGTGACTAGGTGTGACAGTTTCTGAGTCTATCGCCTCTCCACCTGCTCTCTCCTGAGCTTGGTGCCAACACCCTGAGTAAATGAAGCTGGGCTCACACCCAGGCACCCAAGGGCTACACCTCCAAACGTCCTAGCCCTGGCAGTCAAGGAAGCAGACACCACCGTCTCAAGGAAAAGGTGGGCAGCTCTGACCAGGAGAAGGTTCAGAGGCCTCACATCCAAAGCTGTTTCATCCCAAACCACTGTGTGCCAAGAGGAAAAGCCCAGCCCAGGATGAGGAGGAGCAAATCGCAGCCAGCCAGCCAGCTCTCTTCTTCCCACCTAGGACTCCCCACCAGATGTGGCTGGTTGACAGGACCACAGCTGCTTCCTGTCATGCCATATCCTGGGGCTTCCTGATGGACAGACTGTCTCGCTAGAATGCAGAAGTTACTTATACCACAGTTTGCACCGTCATTTTTGGAGCCAGAGATGAGGTTTAAGACTTTCAAGCAGCTATTAATACAGGGTAGAACTATCTTGCCCTCTGCTAACACTGGAGCAAAGCTCTCTGTATCTTTAGACAACTGACTTCCTCTCTGTCAGACAGCAGCAGACTTTTTATTTCTGATTCTGAGAGGACAAAAAAACACACATAAAAAATGGAAAATCATCACATACGACATACACCATAAGGCTACAAGATCCTACTAAAAAACCCAAACCCCAGTATTATACAGCAGTTTTGTAATTAAAGTCTGTTACCAGAAGACATTGGCAGAAAAAAAAAATGCAAATCTTCTTTCTTTACTCAATGAATAGAGATGACTGTTTGCCTTACATAAGAGACAAGGTCCTTGCAAACGCTCTGTCAAGAAACATTAAGCTTCTGAACATTAAGAGGAATGTTCAGAATTCCCTGATGTTCTAAGGAACAAGCTATCAGAATTTGCCCTGAGGGCTCCTGTTGGCTAAGACACCTTGAGACCAAGAAAGAAGCAAAACATTTTCACTCTCCTGACAGCGTATAATTATTTAGTTCAGGTCTCCTTTGATTTTGCTCTGACCCTTGAAGCAATTCAAAGTGGGAAAACTCATGCTGTGAATGACAGGAAGGACTCCTTCAAGGACTTCTCTGACACCTGCAGGAAACTTAAAAGCTGCCAATGACCAAAATAAAGGACAAGCAGGGTGAGTTAATGTGCCTGGTGACATCCAGACAGAGCAGAATATCAGGGCTCATAATTCACCAGTCAGCACAAACAAGCTTCCCTAGAACGGGTTTTGAGCAGACGTGAAACAAGAGGCATAGGAGCTCTGGAGGTAACAGTTCAGCCCCTCATGGTGGAAAAAGATCATCCCTGTGCTCTCAGCTTAAAGGCAGAAAGGTGTGGGCTTTAAGTAGGAAGACTGTCCTGTGGCTTATGCCTGTAATCATAGCACTTTGAGAGGTTGGGGCCAGAGGATTGCTTGAGACCAGGATTTCGAGACCAGCTTGGGCATCACAGTGAGACCCCTTCTCTACAAAATTTTTTTTAAAAAGGAGTCAGGCCCAGTGGCACATTCTTGTAGTCCCAGATACTCAGGAGACTGAGGTAGGATTCAAATAATCATTTGAATCCTGGAGGTCAAGGCTGCCATGACCTCCACTGTGCTATAGCCTGGGGGACAGAGTGAGACCCTGCCTTAAAAAAGGAAGAAAGAGGGCCGGGCGCAGTGGCTCATGCCTGTAATCCCAGCACTTTGGGAGGCCGAGGCGGGTGGATCATCTGAGGTCGGGAGTTCAAGACCAGCCTGACCAACGTGGAGAAACCCCGTCTCTACTACAAATACAAAAACTGGCCGGTCGTGGTGGTGCATGCCTGTAATCCCAGTTTCTCGGGAGGCTGAGGAAGGAGAATCACTTGAACCCAGGAGGTTGAGGCTGCAATGAGCCGAGATCGCACTACTGCACTCCAGCCTGGGTGACAGAGCAAGAATTGTCTTAAAAAAAAAAAAAAAAGGAAAAGAAAAGCAGGAAGACGGTTTCTTCCTCGATTGCTGTTCAAAAGGTCAGGCCAGGCGTGGTGGCTCACACCTGTAATCCCAGCACTTTGGAAGGCCGAGGCGGATGGATCACCTGAGGTCAGGAGTTTGAGACCAGCCTGGCCAACACGGTGAAACCCCGTCTCTACTAAAAGTATGAAAATTTGCTGGGTGTGGTGGCACACGCCTGTAGTCCCAGCTACTCGGGAGGCTGAAGCAGGAGAATTGCTTGAACTCGGGAGGCAGAGGTTGCAGTGAGCGGAAATCGTGCCAATGCACTCCAGCCTGGGCGACAAAGCGAGACTCAAAAAAAAAAAGAGTCAGGCCAGCTTACACGTCAGTGCATCTCAGCTATGTTGCTACCACACACAGTTCCATCAGACAAACGTTCCCTGTGGGTCCAGACTTTTTCACAGCCCCCCGCACCTCTCCTCCCTCCCTAACCCGGGCTCTCCTATCTGGTCAAAACCCACTCCAAACTAGACCCATGGCCAAAATGTGGAATTCTTATCAAGGCCATTTTTCAACTTGGGCTACCTTCCCGCCCTCTCCCATCTTTCTTTCCTTGACAAATCTCAGGGGCTCTCCTGTACTTTATACACTAGTTTGGCTGGTGGTGGAGCGGTGGCAGGTGTCCTGGGCTTTTCCCACATTTTTCCCCTCCCCCAGAGGCTTCACCACATCCTCATATGTTGCTGTCACCCCCTCTTCTAAAGTGACTCAAGACAGGTGTCTATCCAAGAATGAGGGAATGAGATAGCCACATTTCGCTTCTCCCTGACGCTAGAAGACTTCCCTAAGGGTCCGACCGTACCTGCTCCAGTCCCCTTCCCTAGCACACCCCAGCCTCCGGGTGCTAGAACACCCTCCCTACTCTCTCCAAGACTTCAGTGCCCCGCCTCCTCTGCAGTTCCACCTGCTGCTAGTCGCGCCCCTCACGCGTTACGATAGGCCAGGCCTCAAAGCCCGCTCTCCCATTGGGCAGATGACCCGTCCCTCCTACGCCACGTCTCCCGGCTCTAGCGAAAGAGGCCCGGGCGGCGGCCGTGGGCCCTAGGGAAATCTGAGAGCTGGATGGCGGGAGAGGGGCTCTACCTGGAAGGGGTTTACATCCACTGGGTCCGCGAAGGGGTTGGTGTCGAAAGCCGACATGGCGATCGGGGGCCAGCGGGCGAACTCCGCGAACGCTGCTGCCTCCGGGCACCCAGACCCAGCGGCTCTTCGTGTAGACCCTCCACTTCCGGGAGCGAGGCAGCGGTTCTGGCGCAGGCGCGGTGCCCTCCCCCGAGGGCGTGGCCCTATGACGTCACCGAGGTCCGCTCCGCCCCCTGCCCAGCCCACAATAGTGCGGTGGGTGGGCATTCGGCTTGCGTCCGCATCTTCGCTCTGCTGGGGATTCAGGGGTCTTGACTGCGCGGAGGGTCTACGGAGCCAGAGGCGTGGCCGGAGTCCTTCCCAACTGCCTATCAATCTGACACCTTCCAATTTTATGTTTCTAAAGCAAACTCTCAAAAGTGGGACAGGAAACAGCCCCTTCACTTCTCTGTAGACCAAGTTTGGGAAGAAGTCCAAAGTGATCCCTGGGCAGAGGACAGGGGTGACAGGTGAGGCCAGAGGCCTTGGGAGAACTAGGAAAGCGCTTCTTCTGCAGAACGTGCTCGGGGAAAGAGAAGTGCCAGGACCATCCAGCAGTCCTCCACCCGAGCTGAGCCTGCTTCTTTTAGGGCTGCTCGCCCTCTGATGTCGTTTCATCGTTTTAGGGACGAGGGTTCCTGGGCCCATCAGCTTTGGGACCTGAATTGAGACTTGAACCTGGACATCAAGCATTTATAAAGTGAATGAAGGGATTCAGCAACAAAGCCTCAATAATGGGGGAGGTGGCTGCTTCACTCTCCACAGCTCCGCTTTTTTTTTCCCGCCGACAGGGTCTCACTGTCGCCCAGGCTGGAGTGCAGTGGCGTAATCATGGCTCACTGCAGCCTCGAGCTCCTGGGCTCAAGCAATCCACCCACCTCAGCCTCCTGAGTAGCTGGGACTACAGCTGGTCACCACCATACCCAGCTAATTTATGGATCTTTTGTTGAGATGGGGATCTCACTATATTGCCCAGGCTCGTCTCAAACACCTGGGCTGAAGTGATCCTCCCGCCTTGGCTTCCTAAAATGCTAGGATTATACTCATGAACCACTGCCTGGCCAAATCCACCTTATTTATTTGGATCTATCTGGTATTATTCATCTCTGCTGTCACCGAATCCCAGCCACTGTCATTTTTACCCTGGATTAATACGGTGCTGTTAACTGGTCCATTGTTCTTCATGTTGTAATCAAAGATCTGTTTAAAGGGGGCAAAATTATCACAGAACTTTGTTAAAATTTTTCAATTAATTTCCATAAAGGGCTGGGTGCGTGGCTCATGCCTGTAATCCCAGCACTTTGGGAAGCAGAGGTAGGAGGATCACCTGAAGCCAGGAGTTCGAGACCAGCCTAGGCAACATACCAGGACCCTGTCTCTACCAAAAAAAAAAAAAAATTATATATATATATATATATATATATATCACACACACAATTAGCTAGGCATGGTGGCCTGCGCCTGTACTCCCAGCTACTTGGGAGGCAGAGGCAGGAGGACTGTTTGAGCTCAAGAGGTCGAAGCTTCAGTGAGCCATCTTTGCACCACTACACTCCAGCTGAGTGACAGAGTGAGACCCTGTCTCAGTTAAAAAAAAAAAAAAAAAAGGCCAGGCAAGGTGGCTCATGCCTGTAGTCGCAGCACTTTGGGAAGCCAAGGCAGGCAGATCACCTGTGGTCAAGAGTTCGAGACCAGCCTGGCCAACATGGTGAAACCTCATCTCTACTAAAAATACAAAATTAGCTGGGTGTGGTGGTGCACACCTGTAATCCCAGCTACTTGGGAGGCTGAGGCAGGAGAATCGTTTGAACCTGGGAGGCAGAGGTTGCAGTGAGCTAAGATTGCAACATTGCACTCCAGCCTGGGCAAAAAGAGTGAAACTCTGTCTCAAAAAAAAAAAAATTCATAAAGGCCCAAATTCTTAGTTTGTCTTCAAGGTCCTAAAGGATCTGCCCCTACCTTTCTCTCCTTCTGACCCCTTCTAGCACCCAACCGCCACCCGCTGTTCCAGCCATGCCAGTTCTTTTCAGTTGCTCAAACCTTCCTTGTGCCCTCCCGTCTCAGGGCCTTTACACATGTGTTCCCTCTACCTGGTATGCACTTAACCCATGCCCCACTATCATCCTCTGGTTAACCTCTCCTTACCCTTTAAATGCAAGTTCAGATGCCTTTCTTCAGGAGTAGCTTCCCTTCACTCTCTTGGTTACATCATCACCTCACACCCAACATAAGCTCTCCTATTACCCTGTAGTTCTCCTTCACAATACCTATTGCAGATTGTAATTAATACAAGTATAGGTGGTTCTTTATGCCTGTATCCTCCACTAGACTAAAAGCTCCATGAGGGTAGGGCTGAGGTCTGTTTTGCTCACTGTTGTGTTTCTGTCACTAACATAGTATAAAGCACATGATACACATTTATTTATTTATTTATTGTGGGTTTTGGGTTTTTTTTTTTTTTTCCAGACAAAGTCTCACTCTGTCACCCAGGCTGGAGTACAATGGCATGATCTCAGCTCAGTGCAATCTCTGCCTCCCAGGTCCAAGCGATTCTGCTGCTTCAGCCTCCCAAGTAGCTGGGATTACAGGCACTCACCACCACACCCAGTTAATTTTTTTTTTTTTTTTGTAATTTTAATAGAGACTGGGTTTCACCATGTTGGCCAGGCTGGTCTTGAACTCCTGATTTCAAATGATCTGCTCGCCTTGGCCTCCCAAAGTGCTGGGATTACAGGCGTGAGTCACTGTGCCCAGCCCACATGCATGATACACATTTAGTAACTATTTTACTGTTCCCCTGCATCCATTTATTTTGTTTGTTTATTTAGAAACAGGGTGTTACTTTGTTGCCCAAGCTGGTGTTGAACTCCTGGCTTCAATTGATCCTCCCACTTCGGCCTCCCAAAGTACTGAGCCTACAGGTACACACCACTGCCCCTGGTCATCTGTTTCTTTCACCTTCCTCTCCCGTCTAAATCCTGACTATCCTTTAGGGTTTAACTCAGCTTTACTTCAGGAAATATCTGCACACAAGTGGGAGGATGGGGAAGGATCCATTTTGTATCTCCTTAGAAACCGCCTGTCCCCAAGCCTCTATGGCCACCCCTCCAAGGGCAGCAGACTGATCTTTGCTGTCTGCTGTCTGCAGCCTCAGAGGAGAATAGTCCACACCCCACAAGGCAGTCCTGCCTGCTCTGGGTCTGCTGCAGCCAAGTACAATGCTGGGCTGGAGAAGAAAGAATGAAACTTAATTACAACCAATGTAGTGGCTGCCCATCTATCTGTCTAATTCCCTACGAGAGACATCATTCATTTATTCTACAAGAGAGGAGGTATAGAGAATGCAGCTCTTTGCTTTTGAACCAGTTATTTCACCTCTCCAAGACCCATTTTTCTCATCTTGATCTTGAAACCACCTTTGCAAAAATTATAACTGAGGAAATTATGACAGTGGAAGAGATTAGACCTAACCTACTCCATCTTGCTTCTGACCTTTAAGTGGTCCTTGTTCATTCCTGGGTGTAGGCTGAACGAACCTTGGGAAGGAATTTATAGTTTAACTCTGAAACAAAATTGATTATAGCCCTTTTCCAAAAAAAAAAAATCCCTTCTTGCCTGGGGACCAGTCTGCCTTTCTGGATTAATAAATTAGCTACAAGATTAGAAATTATGGTTTAGGGACCATGCAGCCTTCAGCTGTGAGTCTGAACCTCCCCAGATTGCTCCTGAGAATAACATCACTATTGTAAAACCTAAGATCAGTGCTTGAGATATTTTGCAGACCCTGCACTGGATGGATCAGCTGACACCACCTCCAACAGTAATGTAGCTCAGACAGTTCTGCCATCCCACTCAGGAACAGAAGACAGCAAGAAAAACTCACTTCGACCCCCTATGATTCCATCTCCAACCCGACCAATCAGCACTCCCTACTTGCCTAGCCCCTACCAGCCAAATTATCTTTTTTTTTTTTTTTTTTTTTTTTGAGACGGAGTCTCGCTCTGTCGCCAGGCTAGAGTGCTGTGGCATAATCTCGGCTCACTGCAACCTCCAATTCCCTGGTTCAAGGGATTCTCCTGCCTCCGCCTCCCAAGTAGCTGGGATTACAGGCATGCGCCACCATGCCCGGCTAATTTTTGTATTTTTAGTAGAGATGGGGTTTCACTATGTTGGCCAGGATGGTCTCGATCTCCTGACCTCGTGATCTGCCCGCCTCGGCCTCCCAAAGTGCTGGGATTACAGGCGTGAGCCACCACACCCGGCCAAGTTATCTTTAAAAACTCTGATCCCAGAGGCCGGGCGCAGTGGCTCACACCTGTAATCCCAGCACTTTGGGAGGCCAAGGCAGGTGGATCATAAGGTCAGGAGTTCAAGACCAGCCCGGCCAAGATGGTGAAGCCTCGTCTCTACTAAAAAATACAAAAAAAAATTGCTGGGCATGGTGGCAGTCGCCTGTAATCCCAGCTACTAGGGAGGCTGAGGCAGATAATTGCTTGAACCCAGGAGGTGGAGGTTGCAGTGAGCTGAGATTGTGCCATTGCACTCCAGCACAGGAGACAGAGCAAGACTCCGTCTAAAATAAGTAAATAAATAGGCCGGGCGCGGTGGCTCACGCCTGTAATCCCAGCACTTTGAGAGGCTGAGGCGGGCGGATCATGAGGTCAGGAGTTCAAGACCAGCCTGGCTAACATAGTGAAACCCTGTCTATATACTAAAAATACAAAAAATTTGCTGGGCATGGTGGCGGGCGCCTGTAATCCCAGCTACTCCGGAGCCTGAGGCAGGAGAATTGATTGAACCTGGGAGGCAGAGGTTGCAGTAAGCCGAGAACACATTGCACTCTAGCCCAGGCAACAGTATAAGACTCTGTCTCAAAAATAAACAAACAAATTAAAATAAAAACTCTGATCCCTGAATGCTCAGGACGACTGATTTGGGTAATAATAAAACTCCGGTTTTCTGCACAGCTGGCTCTGCATGAATTTACTCTTTCTCCATTGCAATTCCCCTGTCTTGATAAATTGGCTCTGTCTAGGCAGCAGGCAAGGTAAAGCCGTTAGGTGGTTACAATCTCACAGGGTTGTCTTGAGAATTGATGAAAAAAGCAGTGTTTTTTTCTCCCTCACAACTACAGACTCCCTCAACAGTCATTCATCACAATACTTCTAACCCCTGACGTGTGTGGGTTGTTTCTCCACACATCAAGCAATTCTGCAGCAAACACTAACTGGGTGTCCTTCAATTTAATTTAATTCCAACACTTTCTACCTGGAGATAGTGTCAGATTGTAACTGCAGTAAGTTCATTGCCAGATATGCAAATCAATACGCTGAGGCACCGGGTTGCAGCAAAGAAAAAGGTTTGTTTAATTGTAGGGCGACCTAAAGAGGGGATGGGAGAAAACCCCAAATCTATTTCCCCAAGGTGTTTAGGGTTAGGGATTTTTTTTTTTTTTTTTAGATGGAGTCTCACTCTGTCACCCAGGGGCGTGATCTTGACTCACTGCAACCTCTGCCTCCCTCAGGTTCAAGCCATTCTCCTGCCTCAGCCTCCTGAGTAGCTGGGATTACAGGCGTCTGTCACCGTCCCTGGCTACCTTTTGTACTTTTAGCAGAGATGGGGTTTCGTCATGATGGCCAGGCTGGTCTTGAACTCCTAACCTTAGGTGATCCGCCTGCTCAGCCTCCCAAAGTGCTGGGATTATAGGCATGAGCCACCGTGCCAGGCCGGGTTAGGGATTTTAAAGGTTTTTTTTTTTTTTTTTTGAGACGGAGCCTCACATTGTCGTCTGGGCTGGAGTGCAGTGTCGTGATCTCAGCTCACTGCAACCTCTGCCTCCCAGCTTCGAGCGATTCTCCTGTCTCAGCCTCCCAAGTAGCTGGGATTATAGGCGCCCGCCACCACACCCAGCTAATTTTTTGTATTTTTAGTAGAGAAGGGGTTTCACTATGTTGGCCAGGCTGGTCTCAAACTCCTGACCTCGTGATCCTCCCACCTCGGTCTCCCAAAGTGCTGGGATTATAGGTGTGAGCCACTGTGCCTGGCTTGGTTTTTTTTGTGTTTTTTTTTTTTTTGAGACAGGGTCTTTCTTGCTCTCTGGCCTAGGCTGGAGTGCAGCGAAGCAATCTGCAGCTTCAACCTCCCAGGCTCAAGCGATCCTCCCACCTCAGACTCCCCAGTAGCTGGAACCACAAGAGAACGCCCACCATGAGTGGCTAATTTTTGTATTTTTTGTAGAGATGGGGTTCCGCCATGTTGCCCACGCTGGTCTCAAGCTCCTGGGCTCAAGCCTTCCTCCTTCCTCAGCCTCCCAAGGTGCATGAGCCACTGTACCTGGTCAGGAGTCTTTAAACTGTTTGGCATCACTTGTTCCCCCAGAATTAAGGATCTGAAAAACATCTTAAGCAATTCTTTTTTTTTTTTTTTTTTTTTTTTTTGAGACGCCCAGGCTGGAGTGCAGTGGCGCGATCTCGGCTCACTGCAAGCTCCGCCTCCCAGGTTCACACCACTGTCCTGCCCCAGCCTCCCAAGTAGCTGGGACTACAGGCGCCCACGACCACACCCGGCTAATTTTTTTGTATTTTTTAGTAGAGACAGGGTTTCACCCATTAGCCAGGATGGTCTCAATTTCCTGACCTCATGATCCACCCACCTCGGCCTCCCAAAGTGCTGGGATTACAGGCATGAGCCACCGTGCCTGGCCCATCTTAAGCAATTCTTAAACAAAAGCTTTATGATTCTAATGTCAGACATCCTATTTATAGGAACAGTGTGGATGCAGATGGTCAGTATCTAGGGCTGCAGTGACTTTTGGTTACAGGGAGGTGGCCCTAAGTGCAGCCTGAGTAATGCTTAATTTTATTTTACTTTATTTATTTATTTATTTTGAGACGGAGTCTCGCTCTGTCACCAGGCTGGAGTGCAGTGGCGTGATCTCAGCTTGCTGCAACCTCCGCCTCCCGGGTTCAAGTGATTCTCCTGCCTCAGCCTCCCAAGTAGCTGGGACTACAGGCGTACAACACCATGCCCAGCTAATTTTTATATTTTTAGTAGAGACAGGGTTTCACCATGTTGGCCAGGACGGTCTCAATCTCTTGACCTGGTGATCCACCCGCCTTGGCCTCCCAAAGTGCTGGGATTACAGGCGTGAGCCACCGCACCCAGCCCAGCCTGATTAATGTTTAATTTTAAATATATTTGTCTTTTTTATTTATTTATTTTTTTTTTGAGACGGAGTCTCACTCTATCGCCCCAGCTGGAGTGCAATGGTGCAATTGTGGCTCACTAACAACCTCCACTTCCCGGGTTCAAGCAATTCACCTGCCTCAGCCTCCTGAGTAGCTGGGATTACAGGCATGCGCCACCACACCCAGCTAATTTTTGTATTTTTAGTAGAAACGGGTTTCACCATGTTGGCCAGGCTGGTCTCAAACTCCTGACCTTAGGTGATTCACCCACCTTGGCCTACCAAAGTGCTGGGATTACAGGCGTGAGCCACCATGCCCGGCCTAATGCAAATTCTTCGTAAACAACATAGGAACTGCCTCTTCTTTTCCTTTAAAAACCCATTAGTGGCTGGGCACAGTGGCTCACGCCTGTAATCCCTGCACTTTGGGAGGCTGAGGTAGGTAGATCACCTGAGGTCAGGAGTTCGAGACCAGCCTGGCCAATATGGCAAACCCCGTCTCTACTAAAAATACAAAAATTAGCTGGGCATGGTGGTGTGTGCCCGTAATCCCAGCTACTAGGGCGGCTGAGGCAGGAGGATCACTTGAACCTGGAAGGCGGAGGTTGCAGTGAGCCGAGATGGCGCCACTGCACTCCAGCCTGGGCAACAGAGTAAGACTCTGTCTCAAAAAAAAAACATTAGTAACTGTTGCTAATTGGAGCATATATTAAGGGCAACTTGAATCCATGCTCCTGATCACAGGCCTCAAATTTGGCCCAAATAAACACTACTTATATTAAATTTGTCTAAGTTTCTTTTCTCTTTAGGTCAACAAAAGATATTACAAATGATACAGATAGACAGCCAGATGGAAGAGATGCATGGAGCAAGGCCCGTGGGAAGGGATGTGGTGTTTCCATGCCCTTTCTGGGGGACCACCCTCCAGTGACCTCCAGGGACCATGTGTTCAGCTATCTGGAAGCTTTTTTTTTTTTTTTTTCTGAGACGGAGTCTCATTCTGGGTCCCAGCGATTCTCCTGCCTCAGCTTCCCGAGTAGCTGGAATTGCAGGCACGCACCACCACTCACAGCTAGTTGTTTTTATATTTTAGTAGAGATGGGGTTTCACCATGTTGGCCAGGCTGCTCTCGAACTCCTGACCTCAAGTGATCCATCCGCCTCGGCTTCCCAAAGTGCTGGGATTACAGGGATTACAGGTGTGAGCTACCACGCCCAGCCTTGGTGTTGTTTTTGTTTTTTTTTTTTGAGACAGGGTCTGCTTTGTTGTCCAGGTTGGAGTGCGGTGGCAGGGACATGGCTCACTGCAGCCTCGACCTCCCTGGGCTCAGACTAAACTCCCACCTCAGCTTCCTGAGTAGCTAGGACTACAGGCATGTGCCACCATGTCCAGTTAATTGTTGTATTTTTTTGTAGAGCTGGGGTTTCGCCATGTAGCCCAGGCTGGTCTTGAACTCCTGAGCTCTAGTGATCTGCCCACCTCAGCCTCCCAAAGTGCTGAGATTACAGGTGTGAGCTACCACACCTGGCTGACATATGCCCTTGAGTTGTCTTCCAGAAACCCAGACCCCTAGCAGATGGAAAACACCCACTGCTGTCACATAGACCCCAGATAAAGGGGAACTGAGGACTGAACTCTGGCCTTACCTAGTGTATAACTGAGGCAGGATTTTTCTCGGCCCCTTTGTCAGCCAGAGGTCTTCAGCTGGCGACACCCCTGCCCAGGCCTTGCTCAAGCCTGGGCTTGCTGCAGGAGATGCCCCATCTACTCAGGTCACTGGGCCACGCCAGGCTTCCACTCCAATGCAGTTCCCTGCACTCAGCCCCTGGAGGGAGGAGGTGTGAGCAAGTGTGGGGTCTGGCCACCACACCAGGCACAAACACAGGAGTGGGTTCCATGCAGGGCTTGTGGCCGGACCAGGCGTGTTGCACTGAGGGGAAAGTGGTGGTGTATGAACAGGGATGCCTGTGACCCCAAAGCCCCAGAGTGGGTATTACAGCATGCTAATAGCTCTTTTGGTCCCATTGTCTGCAGCCTGATGGACAGTGGCTGGTGTGTTAACAGCTCTGTCAGTCCCATTGCCCCATTCCAGCCTATGGCTCCCGTACTGGCTTGGCCCTTCCACTCCTTCCCATCACATGAGGCACCTGACCTCAGCCAGTGGAAGGCAGAGGACCAGTGTTACAGCCTCTTTTTACCCATGTTCGGTAGTCCCAAGTTCTTGTCCCGTGTCCAAGAAGAATGAGGTTATGTTGACAATTAAAGGGTGAGGGGGACAAAGAGCTTTACTGAGTGACAAAACAGATCTCAGTGGAGAGGAGGATGCGAGGGCTTCCCCCACCTGAAGTTGGGTGGTCTCTTACTCGGTGTGGCTGCGTCTGGGGCTTTTATAGGCTCAGAATGGTGGAGTACATGCTGATTGGTTTGTGAGTATACAAAAAAGGCTAAAACAAAGGCATCACTCAAAGGTGGACACAACAGTGTAAGAAACCAATTAGGGAAGGGTAGGTATATGTAAAATAGGTGAGGGGTGGGGATCAATTAGAGGAAAGTGCACCAAACAGGAAGAGAGGTTCTCAATCCAGTCCATGGATTTACCCAGGACTTGTAGCTTGGCTTTCAGGCTTTAAACTGTCTTTGGTTTGAAGGTTGGTTTTCACCGGGGACCCGTCCCTGTCTGCCTAGGATTTGTCTGCCTCCTGCCACTATCATAACAATAAAAGTTAGCTGCAGCCAGGTGCAGTGGCTTATACCTGTAATCCCAGCACTTTGGGAGGCTGAGGCCAGTGGACTCCTTGGGCTCAGGAATTCGAGACCAGCTGGGCTACGTGGCAAAACCCTGTCTCTATAAAAAATACAAAAATTAGCCAAGTGTGGTGGTGTGTGCCTGTAGTGCCAGCTACTCAGGAGGCTAAGGTGGGAAGATCACTTGAGCTCAGGAGGTGGAGGTTGCAGTGAGCTGTGACCTTGCCACTGCACTCCAGTCTGGGAGACTGTCTCAAAAAAAAAATGCTGCTATTATAGCTTGAACCCTCAGCTGGGCACAGGCAGAAATGTGAAGCTGAATTAGACATATGGTCTAGAAGGGAAAAGAGAGAGGAAAGTGTATTGTCACTAGATAATAGAGTGTGATCAGTTCTACTAGAGATTGTTAACCTAAAAGGAAGAGGCTGAGTCACAAAATTAAAGTTATTTGATTCACAGTGAGACAGCTGTCCATAAGACTCAGACCCAAGTAACCTTGGATATGAGCTCTGTTAGGCCTTTGTTTCAAGTTTTTTTTTTCTGTTTGTTTGTTTGTTTTTCCGATATGGAGTCTCGCTCTGTCGCCCAGGCTGGAGTGCAGTGGTGCAATCTCAGCTCACTGAAACCTCCGCCTCCCGGGTTCAAGCGATTCTCCTGCCTCAGCTTCCCGAGTAGCTGGGACTACAGGCACGCGCCACCACGCCCAGCTAATTTTTTTGTATTTTTAGTAGAGACAGGGTTTCACCATGTTGGCCAGGCTAGTCTCGCACTCCTGACCTCGTAATCCTCCTGCCTTGGCCTCCCAAAGTGCGAGGATTAAAGGCGTGAGCCACAGTGCCCAGCCACAAGTATATTTTTAAAGGTAAAATGCAGGGACAAGGAGTGGGCTAATACAGTCTTTTGTCAGGAATTCTCATTGGTTTACTGAATTAGCACTGATTAGTGATTGGCGATACATTGCTAAGCTGTAGGGTATGGGTTACAGTGTCCATTGTGGTATTATTAGGTTAATTTATACCTAGTTGTGGCAATAGCAAGCAGTTTCAAGAGATAAATAAATAGCTCAAAAGGAAGGAGGTAGAATGTGGTTGCTGTCTCATTTTAATGTTGTTACTGAATTGACCTCGGGTCTGCTTTCCTAGTGTGCAGAAAAAGCCAAACACTGGCCAGGCACAGTGGTTCATGCCTATACTCCCAGCACTTTGGGTGGCTGAGATAGGAGGATCATTTGAGGCCAGGAGTTCAAGACCAGCCTGGCCACATAGTGAGACCCAATCTCTTAAAATAAAAAATAAAAAATTAGCAGGGCGTGATGGCATGTGCCTATAATCTCAGCTACTCGAGAGGCTGAGGTGGGAGGATCACTTGAGTCTTGGAAGTAGAGGCTGCAGTGAGCTGTCACTGTGCCACTGCACTCCAGCCTGGGCGACAGAGCAAGACTCTGTCTCAAAGTAAAAACAAAACAAAACAAAACAAAAATGCCAAACAGTGACAGCGGGACTTGCAGCAAAAGAAAGTGAGATAATTTATTGCAGGTGCCAAGCAAGGAGAATCAGGCAGCTAATGCTTAAGACCTGAACTCCACAATGGCTTACAAGCAAGGGTTTTTAAAAGAAGGGGCACATTTCAGGAAAGCAAAATTGTAAATCAATACATAGAGGTTACACATTGGTTTGCCCCGAAAAGGTGAGATATCTTGAAGCAGGCACTCATGTGAATTCAGAGATTCTTTGATTTGTAATTGGCTAAGGAAGCAAGGCTTTGTCTAAAAACTTGGGGTCAGCAGAAAGGAATGCTGGCCCATGGGTGTGACTCTCTCCACATCCCTCAGGAATAATTTGGAACAAAGGATGGTGGTCAGAGTTCAGTCTTCAGTTCCCCCTTATCTGAGATCAATGTGACAGCAGTGGGCATTTTCCATCTGATAGGAGTCTGGAATCCCAGCACTTTGGGAGACTGAGGCAGGAGAACAGCTTGAGCCCAGGAGTTCAAGACCAGCCTAGGCAACATAGCAAGAACCCCCGTCTTTACAAAAAATTTTAAAATTAGTCAGGTGTGGTGGCATGTGCTTATAGTCCTAGCTACTCAGGAGGTTGAGATGAAAGGATAGCTTGAGCCCAGGAGTTCAAGGCTGCAGTAGGCCTGGATGACACAGAGAGAACCCAAAAACAAAACCAGAAGACATGTCAAGGTGTTATTTGTTTTTAGAGATGCAGTCTCACTCTGTCACCCAGGCTGGAGTGCAGTGGTACAATTACAGTTCACTGCGGCCTCGACTTTCCAGGCTCAAGCAATCCTCCCACCTCAGCTGGGACTACCGGCATGTGCTACCACACTCAGCTAATTTTTAAAGTATGTTTAGAGACAGGGTCTTGCTATGTTGCCCAGGTTGGTCTCGAATTCCTGGACACAAGTTATCCTCCGCCTTGGCCTCCCAAAGTGTTGGAATTACAGGCGTGAGCCACAGCACCTGGCCAAGATATTATTTTAATTTTTTTTTTAAATAGTAATGAGATCTTGCTATGTTGGCCAGGTTGGTCTTGAACTCCTGGCCTCAAGCAATCTTTCTACCTCTGCCTCCTAAACTGCTAGGATTACAGGCCTGAGCCGCTGCACTCTTTAGTTGTTTTTTTTTTTTTTTTTTTGAGACAGAGCCTTGCTCTGTCGCCCAGGCTTGGGTGCAGTGGCACGATCTCCACTCACTGCCATTCTCCTGCCTCAGCCTCCTGAGTAGCTGGGACTACAGGCGCCTGCCACCATGCCCGGCTAATTTTTTGTATTTTTAGTAGAGACGGGGTTTCACCGTGTTAGCCAGGATGGTCTCGATCTCCTGACCTCGATCTCATGATCTGCCCGCCTTGGCCTCCCAAAGTGCTGGGATTACAGGTGTGAGCCACCATGCCCGGCCCCTATCTTTAGTTTTTATAGAGAACTAAACATCTTGTGACTCTGGCTTACTTGGGTAGCTGCTTAAGTTACTATTACCTTCTTCCTAGTGGGTTATTCATTTACTTCCCTAATTGCTGGGTGCAGGGCTAGCTAGTTCCTGAAATCTCCCTTGAAGGGACTCAAAATTTTCCCTTTATCTCCATACTTGCGGGCCAGACGGGCACCTAAGAAGGGTCTGTCCTCCATATCAATGTCTGTCTGGGCCTGATAATATAAAAGGATGCACATTCCTCAGATAAAATCTCTTTTCTCAAGATAGACCAGCAAGAGGGAAGAAGTAGAAGGTTCTAGGTTCTCCAAACACCCTAGTTTCCCTTACAGACAAGTTTTTCTGTATTGGGGGAGGGTGGCATGGGGTTGGGGGGCGGTCTGTATCTCCCAACAATCTAAGTTCTTCCTTCACTTTGCAGGGATACTATGAGCAAGTAACCCTGACTCTTTTTTCTGTGGTAGTGATAGTGGGGAGTGCTCCAAGAACTCCTTGAGCCTCATTAATCCCTCATTCTTATCTGAGAAGGTTCCTATTGCTTGGTGTATTAGTCCATTTTCATACTGCTATAAAGATACTATCTGAATTGGGTAATTTATAAAGAAAGGAGGTTTGGGCCAGGCATGGTGGCTCATGCCTGTAACCCCAGCACTTTGGGCGGCTGAGGTGGGTGGATCACCTGCAGTCAGGATTTTGAGACCAGCCTGGCCAACATGGTGAAACCCCGTCTCTACTAAAAATACAAAAATTAGCCAGGCGTGGTGGCACGTGCCTGTAGTCCCAGCTATTTGGGAGGCTGAGACAGGCGAATCGCTTGAACCCGGGAGGCAGAGGTTGCAGTGAGCCAAGATCGTGCCACTGCACTCTAGTCTGGGTGACAGAGTGAGACTCCATCTCAAAAAAAAAAAAAAAAAAAAGGAGGTTTGGCCTGACGCAGTGGCTCATGCCTGTAATCTCAGCACTTTGGGAGGTCAAGGCAGGTGGATCACCTGAGGTCAGGAGTTCGAGACCAGCCTGGGCAAAATGGTGAAACCTCGCCTTTACTAAAAATACAAAAATTAGCCGGGCATGGTGGTGTGCACCCAGCTACTTGGGTGGCTGAGGCAGGAGAATCACTTGAACCTGGGAAACGTAGGTTGCAGTGAGCTGAGATCACGCCACTGCACTCCAGCCTGGGCAACGGAGCAAGACTCAATACTCAAAAAGAAAAAATAAAAAAAAAGAAAGGAGGTTTAATTGACTCACAGTTCTACATGGCTGGGGAGGCCTTAGGAGCTTATAATCATGACAGAAGGCAAAGGGGAAGCGAGGCACATCTTAGATGGCAGTAGGAGAGAGAGCGAGAAAGTGCCACACTTTAAAACCATCAGCTCTCGGGAGAACTCACTCACTATCATGAGAAAAGCATGGGGGAAACCACTCCCATGATCCAATCACCTCCCACCAGGTCCCTCCCTCAACATGTGGGGATCACAGTTCGAGATGAGATTTGGGTGGGGACACAGAGCCAAATCATATCACTTGGGTAGTGGAGATGAGGGAAAGGAGTGGTATTCCAAAGCAGGAAGTATTGAGTACATTGTTTTATAAGTCTTGTATTACCCATTTTATTATTCCTTAGTGCATGGTAAAGCTTCCTTTGAAATGCAAGCTGATTTATCTGAGCCAGAGGACCCCAGGGGAGGTGAGATAGATACCCACACCTGGGCAGAGGATTACAGGGAAAACAGCACCCGCTCTTTCCCCTGGACCCATGTGGTAGAGGCTGTGGGAATCAGGGTATTGCAGGGGTGATGAGGGTAGAGTCTATATATTGCAGGGGTGATGAGGGTAGAGTCTATATATTATAGTCTTATAATGAGGACTATAACTCCTCATTCCATGTTCCCCGGAGCTTTGACTGCTGTGCTCCTGGCCTCAAGCAATCCTTCTGCCTCTGCCTCCTAAGGTGCTAGGATTACAGGCCTGAGCCACTGACTGTCCTCCTCCTAGGAGGCTGTTGACTGAGAAGGTCTGGATGTCAAAGCCTTTCACCACAGGATATAGCCAAGATTACTGCAGAGCCAAGGCCCAAGGCCATCCTTCCCTATGCACAGCTCTTGGTAATTCCCCTGACTTCTGTGTGTGCAACTTGTAAGCAGCTCAGCCTGGAGTAGGAGTTGGGGTTCTGACTTTCTACAGCACCTGGGACAGGAAGGATCAGAGGAGCACAGGGTGCTGACTGCCTTATAGGTGTCCCTCGTCATCCCATTTGATCCTCCAACAAGCGTGTGAGGCTGGCATTATTCACCCTATTCTACAAAGCTCAGAGCAGTGAAGGGCCTTGCATGTGACATTTACCATCATCATCACTAGTATGTCCCTACTCACATGACAGCAATTTTTGCTCAAATCTCTAATTGCTGAGAGACTCGAAGTAAAACCCAAAGTCCTCACAATAGCAATAGCCTGCAAAGCTCTGCCCCCCGCCTCTCTTCTCTGACCTCCTCACTGTCCCTGTCTTACTCACTCTGCTACAGCCACAGTGGCCTCCTTGCTAGCAGTTCCCTCCCCAACACGCCGGGCACAGTCCCACATTCCCGCCTTGCTCTGGCTTCCGCTGTGGCTGTTTCCTCCCCGCAGAACACTCCTGCCTTCCTCACCGCCAAGTCTGGACTCAAACCTCACCTCCTCAATGAGGCTTGCCCAGACAGCCTTTTAAATTCTGCAAACTGCCTCCCACTCCCACCTGCCCCCTTACTTTTTGTGGCCTTGACCTTTCAACATACTACATGATTTGCTTACAATACTTGTCTTGCCTTCACCAGAATGTAAGCGCTCTACAAAGGCAGAGGGAAGGCTATCTTGCTCTCTGATGTATCCTCCAGCCCTTACAACAGTCCGTGGTACTTAGGAGGTTTTCAGTACATCTGTGCCCGGCGATGGAAAGAATGAATGAATACTGAGACCGACGATCGCGGCCGTAAGCCTCTGGGCATGGGCCTGGCGGAACGCTCAGGGAACTACATTTCCCGTGAAGCTCTGGGCGCAGAGGGCCGCGGGGGCTGCCGGGAAAGGTATACGTGTTTAATCCTGGTGCAGGGGGCGATCATGGCCGCTCCGCGAGGTGAGCCATTGGCCGGGGTGTCGGCGAGTGTGTTGGTGGGGCGCGTCCTGGGGACGACTCCCGGCATGATCGGCCAGGTTGAGTCCGCTCCTGGCGCTCCGCGGAAAGATGGGTGGGTGCCGGGCAGAGGTGGTGCCACCTGCGATAGGGATTGACCTCCAAGGGGAGGGGGCCCTTCTAGACGTCGTGCCGTGGGATAGGTACCTTCTGCTCCCTCCCCGCCACCCTGCCTCAGATCAGCACAAGGTCCTTACTGCTGCCCATCTGACAGTTGGGAACATCGAGGCCTGCAGCGGAGGGGGGTCTCATCCAACAGCCTACAAAACCCCTTATTTGACTCTGTCCCCAGTGAGCACCCCCAGCTCTTGCCTGGTTTCCCGGGACACTAGGGTGGGGCCTGAGGAGTGCAGTGGCAGCTGACCCTGTCTGTGCCCCTAGTATTCCCACTTTCCTGTGCGGTGCAGCAGTATGCCTGGGGGAAGATTGGTTCCAACAGCGAAGTGGCGCGGCTGTTGGCCAGCAGTGATCCACTGGCCCAGATCGCAGAGGACAAGCCCTATGCAGAGGTGAGCCCCGGGCTGTATTTCAGCCCACTTTACCTGCAGGTCAAGAGAAAGGGCCTGAGGCAAGTCATAAGAATCAGCTGGGAAGGGTGAGGCAGCAAGGAGGGAGGAGACCCACTTGGCTCTTCAGGCTAATGGACTAGATAGTGTTATCAAAAAGAAGAGAGATTTTGTCATAATAGGCTGGGATTTCCAGCACTCTCCTTCCCCCAACCACTCTTAGCACTTAGTGAATTTCAATTCAGCCCTCTTTGACAATTAAGTTTTTTTACTTTGACTATTTTTTTGCATTTTTATTAACCTAAAATATTTCTCCTGCCTATTTAGCGGAGAAAAAGCCAAAGCATAGGAAGGCTTTCGCCTCTGCTTCTGAAACTGGAAGATGTATGTTAACCCCTAAAAGAATCATTTGAGAGTCATAGTTTTTCTGCTACCTTGACAGTGCAGATGTCATTCTCCTCTTTGGACAAAGAAGATACATCTAAAGAAGGGAAATAACTAGTCCAAGTCTCCACAGATGGCTAGAGGCCGAGTCTGGACAAGGGCCTGGGTCTGCTGCCTCCCTGTATGTCCATGATGGCATGAACATTTGTATCCAGACCTGGGAGGCCTTTCCCAGGACTCAGTTGCCCTGTGGGGAGCACAGCATAACGGATTGAGACAGGCCAACTCAGGGTGGCAGGTTTCTTCCCCCTTCCCCTCCCAAGTTTCCTGTCTTTCCAGTTGTGGATGGGGACTCACCCCCGAGGGGATGCCAAGATCCTTGACAACCGCATCTCACAGAAGACCCTAAGCCAGTGGATTGCTGAGAACCAGGACAGCTTGGGCTCAAAGGTCAAGGACACCTTTAATGGCAACCTGCCCTTCCTCTTCAAAGTGCTCTCAGTTGAAACACCCCTGTCCATCCAGGCACACCCTAACAAGGTAAAGGACAGAGTGCGGTGCAGAGGTCAGGGTACAGAAGGGCTTATGCTAAGGCCCTCCCATGACTTTTACTGCCACTTTTACCCCACCCATGCCAGGCTCCTGCCCAAGGCCAAATCCAGGCTGACAACTCCCAATTTAGCTCTGCAAAGCCAGATGGTAGTGACACATGCAGCAACTAAGTCTAAGCAAACAGCTCACCGGCCTGTGCCAGGAGAGTTTCTCTAAGCTCATTCCAAGGGGCTTGTTCCTGGTCTTCCCTCACCCAACTCATGTCTATTCATATCTGCCATTTACTCATCTGCTTTCAGGAAGAGTTCAACTTGCAGGGCAGGGCAGGTACCCTCAGCTCCACTCCCATGGAGTCTTCCTACACAAGCCTGAGTCCCATCCTAAGCAACTGTGGATCAAAACTCCTTTTTTTTTTTTTGAGACTGAGTCTTGCTCTGTCACCCAGGCTGGAGTGCAGTGGCATGATCTTGGCTCACTGCAACCTCCTCCTCCCAGTTCAAGCAATTCTCCTGCTTCAGCCTCCCAAATAGCTGGGACTACAGGCACACGCCACCACACCCAGCTAATTTTTGTATTTTTAGTAGAGATGGGGTTTCACCATGTTGGCCAGGCTGGTCTTGAACTCCTGCCCTCGTAATCCGCTCACCTCAGCCTCCCAAAGTGCTGGGATTACAGGCGTGAGCCACTGTGCCCAGCCAAAACTCTTTATTTCTAGATACACAAAGTAAGACCCAGAGAAGGGAGGGATTTACCCAAAGCCACACAGCTTGTTAGTGTCAGAGCTTGGCCTGGTATTTGGGTTTCCTGATTCACAGGCCAAGCCTCCTTAAAGTCTGCCCCAGTTTTTCCCCGGATTTGCCCCTGGGTTGCCCCTGATTTGCCCCTGCCCTGGGTTGGCTGAGCCCCAAGTTTCTGCATCATGCTTTGACTGGGCTCCTTGCTAGAGGTAGGTAGCCACTGCCATCCTGTAACTGGGGAGGGTGGACAGCAGGGGCTAGGTGGCACTGGTGTCCCTGCTAGGTAATGGCTGTACCCTCACCATCCTCCTCTTCCCCTGGCCACCCCACAGGAACTGGCAGAGAAGCTGCACCTCCAGGCTCCGCAGCACTACCCCGATGCCAACCACAAGCCAGAGATGGCCATTGCCCTCACCCCCTTCCAGGGCTTGTGTGGCTTCCGGCCAGTTGAGGAGATTGTAACCTTTCTGAAGAGTAAGTTGGGCAGAATGCTGAAGGCATGCGTATTGGGCCAGGGATACCTGGGGAACCAAGATGATAGGAACAGTGGCTGAGAACAGGGGTCACATGTCACAGGCACTGAAGGGCCTCATGAAGCAGTTTTTGGAGCCAGTGGGCCAGGCCAGTGAGACCAGGCTCAGGTGTGGTTGCCAAGGGCTGGTGGTGAGTGATTGGTTTCCACTGCAAAGTTTACTTAGCATTGCCGGCTCTTTGGTTAGGGCTGGGATGGGAAGGTGTCCTCCAACTCCCCACTTGTCTGGGTTCCATCTTACCATTCCTGATATGGGCCCTGGGCCTGGCCTTCCTGTAGAGGTGCCTGAGTTTCAGTTCCTGATTGGAGATGAGGCAGCAACACACCTGAAGCAGACCATGAGCCATGACTCCCAGGCTGTGGCCTCCTCTCTGCAGAGCTGTTTCTCCCATCTGATGAAGAGTGAGAAGAAGGTGGTGGTGGAACAGCTCAACCTGTTGGTGAAGCGGATCTCCCAGCAAGGTGGGCATGGTTATATTCCTGGTTGGGTGCAATGCTCTGGCCTGGGCTTCCCGGCAGACACCAGACTCTGGGGACAGTTCTCAACCCCCTTGCCCAAGTGGAACACTAAAAGGGGCCCAAATTAGATGACCTGTTGGCAACTTAGCATTGCTTGTCTAGTCTTTGTGGAGCAGGGCCCTTCTTAGTTGAGTGCTGCTTCCCAACTGGTCATCTGCAGATGGTTGGAGGCAGACTGGCATAGAAGACTCTTAGGATGCCTTCCACCTAGGCATTCTGAGATTTTCCCTAGCCCTGCAGCTGCCCTCCATGGATAGACTTGTATCTGGGGGCTAAAGAGGCAGGAATGGGACAGGAGCATCCTCCCTCTCCTGGAAAGGCCTGATGCCTCCAGCACTCAGTCATTTGATCTTTCCTTTACCTGCTGTGTGCCCGACCTTGTGCTAAGAAGAGTTCAGGAAATGACTGTGACGGGTGTGGTCATGTCACCCCAAAGGTGGGGAGTCAACACAAGCAGTAAGAAACCCAAAACAGAACAGACTCCCAGCAATGAGCTTATGTGGTGCAGGCGATGAGGTCTCAGCTTCTTAGCCTAGCAGCCACAGCCCCTTCTCTAGGTGGCCCAGAGCTCTCTTTCTATTTTACCTCTCCAGGTTTCCCATTACCTTTGAGCCTTAGGGCATTATTTATTTTACCCAAACATATTTTTTTCTGATCAGTGTGCGTGTGTGTGTGCTCGTTTTGAGCCAGGGTCTCTTTCTGTTGCCCCAGGCTGGAGTGCAGTGGTGCGATCTTGGCTCACTGCAGCCTCTGCCTCCCGGGTTCAAGCAATTCTCCTGCTTCAGCCTCCTGAGTAGCTGGGATTACAGGCATGTGCCACCACATCTGGCTAAGTTTTTATATTTTAGTAGAGACGGAGTTTCACCATGTTGCCTAGGCTGGTCTAGAACTCCTGAGCTCAGGCAATTCACCTGCCGCAGCCTCCCAAAGTGCTAGGATTACAGGTGTAAGCCACCACGCCAGGCCCTTTGCCTCACTTTAAAGGAGCCTGGCTGGGCACGGTGGCTCACACCTGTAATCCTAACACTTTGGGAGGTTGAGGCGGGCGTATCACTTGAGGTCAGGGATTCAAGACCAGCCTGGCCAACATGGTGAAACCCCATCTGTACTAAAGACACAAAAATTAGCCGGGCGAGGCAGAGGTTGTGGTGAACCTAGATCGTGCCACTGCACTTCAGCTGGGGCAATAGAGCGAAACTCTGTCTCAAAAAAAAAAAAAAAAAAAAAAAAAAAAATGCTGGGCATGGTGGTGTGTGCCTATAAATCCCAGCTACTCAGGAGGCTGAGGCACAGGAATCACTTGAACCCAGGAGGTGGAGGTTGCAGTGAGTCTAGACTGCACCACTGCACTCCAGCCTGGAAGACAGAGCAAGACTCCGATTCAAAAAAAAAAGAAAAAGAAAAAGAATTTAAAAATTAAAGAAGTCTACCCTTGCCACTCCACCCAGGCTGAGCTCATTTTCCTTTGTCGTTTCCAGGACACATTTTGGCCCTTAGCGCATTCTGCCTCATGCTATCTGGAGCGGACCGAGAGAGATTCTCTGAGACACAGAACTTACTTTCTTTTTTTTTTTGAGACGGAGTCTCGCTCTGTTGCCCAGGCTGGAGTGCAGTGGCGCCATCTCGATCACTGCAACTTCTGCCTCCTGGGTTCAAGCGATTCTCCTGCCTCAGCCTCCCGAGTAGCTGGGATTACAGGCACATGCCACCACACCTGGCTTTTTTTTTTTTTTTTTTTGTATTTTTAGTAGAGATGGGGTTTCACCATGTTGGTCAGACTGGTCTGGAACTCCTGACCTTGTGATCTGCCTGCCTTGGCCTCCCAAAGTCCTGAGATGACAGGCGTGAGCCACCGCGCCCGGCTGAGACACAGAACTTTCAGTGTTAAAAACTAGAAAGTTGCCGGGTGCGGTAGCTCACACCTGTATTCCCAGCACTTTGGGAGGCCTAGGTGGGAGGATCACTTGAGTTCAGTAGTTCAAGACCAGCCTGGGCAACACAGCAACACCCTGTCTCTGCAAATAATAAAAAACCTAGCCGGGCATGGTGACATGCACCTGTGGTTCTTGCTACTCAGGAGGCTGAGGTAGGAGGATTGCTTGATCCTGGACAGTTGAGGCTGCAGTGAGCTATGATCGTGCCACTGCACTCCAGCCTGGGTGACAGCAAGACCCCGTCTCAAAAAAAAAAAAGGGAAAGCTCGGGCATGTTGGTTACCCTTCAAGAAACTCTTTTGAGTTATCTCCCTAGATTCTGAGCTCCAAGGGCAGTGGTTCTCATCCAGGAGACATTCGGCTGTTGTCTGGAGCCATTTTTGATTGTCAAAACCCAGATAGGGGTTGCTAGTGGCATCTTGTGGGTGGAGGCCAGGGAAGCTGCTACACATCTATCAGTACACAGGACAGCCCCCACAATAAAGAATTACCTAGCCCAAATGTCAGTAGCACCAAGGCTGAGAAATCCCATCCTGAAAGGACCATACTCTAGCTCTTTTAGTGGCTAGTATAGTCCTGGGCATATGAATAGTCAAGATATGATGAAAGATGGTATTTATATGGACTGGAGTATCAAGCAAGGCTTGACCCCCAAAGGGTTGGAGGCGTGGCCAGAAGGACAGGGCCACTTTGGCTTCTGGATTCTTGTGGCAGGGACCTTTTCCTAGGACTCCCTGGCCAATATGGGGCTATGAACAGCACTGAGTATCCCCCTAAGTAACCTTGGGGTGCTCTGTGACCCTCAGCGGCTGCCGGAAACAACATGGAGGACATCTTTGGGGAGCTTTTGCTGCAGCTGCACCAGCAGTACCCAGGTGATATCGGCTGCTTTGCCATCTACTTCCTGAACCTGCTTACCCTGAAGCCTGGGGAGGCCATGTTTCTGGAGGCCAACGTACCCCATGCCTACCTGAAAGGAGGTGAGCCTCATTTCAGCAGTGAGCCCCACTGCCATCCCTGCTGGGCCCTGTTTCCCTATCTGGACAAAAGAAGGAGAAGGGTGGTCAAGGAGACCCCCAAGGACCTTGCAGCTCTGACCTCTGAGGGTTCCTGGGCTCAGCAAGCAACAGCGGGTAGGGATGATGAATGCATTTGGCATTGAACACGCCTTGAATCCTGCCACCAACCCTGTGATGCCATGCTACTCTGATTTTAAGTCTTGCCAGTCAGTGTGGGAACCACAATTTGAACGCAGGCTATATTGGATCAAAGCTGTTGTTCTGTCACAGCCTTTGTATGTCTGTCCTACCTATCCAGGGATTTTTACACTAAAATATGCATGTTGCCACAGAAGGATGCCACCTTTTGACTGTTGGCTGCTTATCCACACATGCCTCATGCACAGGATTCTGGGGTAGAAGTGGGAGACTACAGAGTTGGGGCTCCCCAACCCCCAGGGGTTAACATGACTCCCCTCTGACAATAACGGGTAACCTGTCACTTGTTTTTGGTATTTGATATCTTAGCCCCATTCTCCCAGAGAATACAATTCATGGAAATTTTTACCTAACTTGGCATGGGGTTCATGGAGCTCAGGTTAGGAGGCCCAGAACTGGAGAGCTAAGGCATACTTCATCAGCTTAGCACATGATGACTGTCTCTCCAGACTGCGTGGAGTGCATGGCGTGTTCAGACAACACAGTTCGTGCTGGCCTGACACCCAAGTTCATTGATGTGCCAACCCTGTGTGAAATGCTCAGCTATACCCCTAGCTCCAGCAAGGACAGGCTCTTTCTCCCAACACGGAGTCAGGAAGACCCCTACCTCTCAATCTATGACCCCCCTGTACCAGACTTCACCATTATGAAGACGGAGGTGAGTGAGGGGCCATGATGGGTGTCCTTCGTGTGCCATGAAAATCTCTGGCAAGGGTCACAATGTAGAGGACACCTGGGGCTGGGTTTCCTGTCAAGCCCACTTGGCGGAGGGTGGCCCCAGGGCCTGCCCATTCCTCCCTGTACCAGGGACCAGGCCTCTATGCTGACTGAGCCTGGGTTGTGGGAGAAGGTGGCAGAGCTCTCCCTCGTGCCCTGGGGACTGTCCTGGGCCCATGAGCTGATAAGAGCAGAGTCTGAGCTATACTGCCTTATCATTTCTTCCTTTCCAGGTCCCTGGCTGTGTCGCTGAATACAAGGTCTTGGCATTGGACTCTGCCAGCATCCTCCTGATGGTACAGGGGACAGTGATAGCCAGCACACCCACAACCCAGACACCAATCCCTCTGCAACGTGGTGGTGTGCTCTTCATTGGGGCCAATCAGAGTGTCTCACTGAAGCTTACTGAGCCGAAGGACCTGCTGATATTCCGTGCCTGCTGTCTGCTGTAAAGGCCGCACCCTCCCTAGCTCTCCTCTGCCAGCCACCCTAAATTCCAGCCAGCCTCACCTCCTCGGGCCCAGCTCAAGCCCCCTTCCTTGCTCTGGACCCCTTAGGTATACCCTGGAAGAGCTGGGGTGGAGGAGGAGGGAGCGTGAAGGTAGTGACTCCTGAACACACCCAGGTGGAACCATCTTCTTTGGGGAGGAGAGGCCTGTGTGAGGGGTCTGATACTCCCCTTGTCTTCCCTCTCTACTCCTCGCTACACCTGAGCCAGGCTCTTGCCAACTCTGTTCCAGCCTATGGCTTTAGGCTAGCTGTTAAATATGTGACCCAGCATTAGCTCAGCATCTGTCAGAGCAAGAGACCAGGTAATTTCTAAGAACAGGGTTCTAGCGCTGGGACTGCCCATTTCCTCAGCTGCAGAGGAGGAAAGGGAAAGGGTAGGCTTGTGGACTAACACTGTTCACACCCTCTTGTTCTGTCAAAGCAATTAAAGGTCACTTGTGTTGAGGCTGTGGGGTAATAAGCACTCAGCCTTTGGGGTACCTGTTCCTAAAGTGGGCCAAAAGAGCCCTCCCTGCATGATGACCCAGTTTTTGCTTTATTCCTATTTCATACAGCTTCCCAGGGGGATAGGCAGGCTACACTCCAGAACGCTGGTATGGGAAGGAGTGGGAGAGGAAGCCAGCTTTGGCCGCAGTGGCACACCTTGCAAGCAGGCCTTGGGTCTGCCCAGAGGCACAGCTTGCAAGCAGCCTTACAGAGAAGGTGACTCAAAGGATACACCAGTCACCAGTGCAAGACTCTTTGCTCCTGTTTTTTTCTTTTTTTTTTTTGAGACGAAGTCTCGCTCTGTAGCCCAGGCTGGAGTGCAGTGGCACGATCTCGACTCATTGCAAGCTCCGCCTCCCGGTTTCACGCCACTCTCCTGCCTCAGCCTCCCAAGTAGCTGGGACCACAGGAGCCTACCACCGCGCCCGGCCAATTTTTTTGGTATTTTTAATAGAGATGGGGTTTCACTGTGTTAGTCAGGATGGTCTTGATCTCCTGATCTCATGATCCGCCCACCTCGGCCTCCCAAAGTGCTGGGATTACAGGCGTGAGCCACCGCGCCCAGCCTGGCTCCTGTTTTTCAGTTGGCCCTAGAGGAGGGGTCCACAAACCAGGCTGGCAGGCCAGTTCTGGCCATACCTGTTCATTTCCATACTGTCTGGCTGCTTTCAAGCCACAGTGGCAAAGTTGAAGAGTTGCACTAGACTGTACGGCCTGCAAAGCTGAAACTATTGACTGTCAACCACTTCTCTAGAACATACTCAACTGTTGTAGATTACAGGGACTCAGGAACCGAATTAGAAAATTTTCATGGTGAGGAGAAGCCCAGTTAGCTTTCCTAAACCGGCAGGAAGTGTGAAGGAGGGAATCTCCCGATGCCCTGCTCCAGGGGTGGCACACACCTGCAAGAGGCTGTCGGCTGTCTGCTGCTGCTGAGGTTTCTGACCTGCAATCGTAGATCCTGTCACCACAGACTAATCACTTAGTCCACTGGCTCCTTCCTGTGGGATAAAGGTTTAAATTCATACAAAAGAATCTTTCTGGGCTTCTGCCCACACTAGAGCCCCTATACAATGGAGTTCCACCGTCAAAAATCTCCTGGGTTTTTTTGCCTCCAAATTTTCTTCAGCTAAAAAACAATAAAGATGAGCTGGAAAGAAAAGGTCTGCTAAAGGGAACCCATTCTATAGAAGTGACTTGCAAGAGCCTATTTCACTCATGCTGTCCAGTGAAACAGGCCCAAAAGTGGTGCCCAGTGGGAACAGCAGAAAGGGGAAGGAGTTTCCAGAAGGAATTGCTGTAGTCAGCTATTAAGCTATTTCTTCATTTCAGGATATCCAGGATATTCTTAACTTTTATTTTTTTGAGACGGAGTCTCACACTGTCTCCCGGGCTGGAGTGCAGTGGCGCGATAGCTCACTGCAACCTCCGCCCACTGGGTTCAAGCGATTCTCCTGCCTCAGCCTCCTGAGTAGCTGGGACTACAGGCGCCTGCCACCACACCCAGCTAATTTTTTGTATTTTTAGTAGAGACGGGGTTTCAGTAGAGACGGGGTGACAGGATCTACAATTGCAGGTCAGGTCAGGTTGGTCTCAAACTCCTGACCTTGTGATTTGCTTGCCTCAGCCTCCGAAAGTGCTGGCATTACAGGCATGAGCCATTGTGCCTGGCCAAGGCCTTTAAAATCCTACTGCAACACAGATACAGCTCAACTAGTGTGATTGCATTTATTCTTATAAATGTACAGAGCTGTAGAAGTGCAAGCCAAGAGTTCTATAGAGTAGTACATAAACACCATATGGTACCATTCCTGCTGGGAGGTAAGCCTGGATACACCCCTCTCCTCAGGAAACTGTCACCTGCAGAACACACAGCACTCAGAATTAAGGCAGTTTGGCCCTGGGCACATTGGTGGTATTTTGGTATGTGGCCACCGGCCCCAAACAACTGACCATTTCTACCCTGCGTCACTGCACTGTCCCACCAGGTCCCTCCAGCTTTTTCTACAAGGTAACACTCTCCTACATGGGTCAACCAGCTCAGAAATCTCTTCTTCAGGGACAGTTGCAGCTGAATATGCCAGAGCTGATTATTACAACGATGCAGAGGGCCTTGGTTTGGGGTCCTGCCACCCTCACCCCTAGCAGCTGCTAAACACCCAGGCCATTCTGCCCTGACCACACCTCCCCAACAGAGATGTGGGTCTCTACTCACCTTCCACAGCCACCTCCTAGCACACACTGGGTCCCTCTACCCGTGTCGCTGTCTCTCTTTACACTGTGCTACACTTGATCCCTTTCCACATGTGCACTTCACCTCTCAGACACAAGAAAGGCCTGGACATGGTCTCTGCAGATGTGGAAGGGGTTCTGGATGGAAATGTTCTTCAGCTCTACAAGCATTTGCACAAAATGCGCAGAATGTTGGCCACCTGCATAAAGCTGCAGAGTCCCATTCCAGAACAGAGTAACCATCTGCCTCCTCTCTTCCCAAGACCCCAAGCTGGCATGACTCTGGTCTCTGTCCTATCTCTCTGCTGTGATGCTGCTAGCTAGTAGAGTAAGTCAGCCCCCAGATACTGTATATTCCTCTCAACCTTCCATGGTTTGAGAAAAACACAAAGATAGATGTCCATCAAGCACTCACAGGACTACCATTGTGAGGATGGTTGTCAGACAAATAACAAATAAGGCCGTATCTTTTTATTAGACTTTCTCATCTTCTAGTCACCCCTTGTGGTAGAGCGAAAAGAGTGTGTTGTCCCTCTCATGCCTCTAGTGGTCACAGGACACTGAGTAAAGCAAGAGACTGGATACTTTCTCATGTAGAACCTACACCCCCATCTCGACTATTGGGCTGGGAACCCTGTCTATGCCCATTCAAAGCTCACCGTGTGGGAGGATTGCTTGGGCCTGGGAGGTTGAGGCTGCAGTGAGCTGTGATTGCACCACTGCACTCCAGCCTGGGTGACAAAGCAGAACAAAGCAAAACAAAGCAGAACGCTCACCATGGTTCTGAGTTAAGCCAAAAAACAAAACCTGTTGGAAAAATTCTAGAAAGAGGCTTGGTATAGAGTATAGCAAGAGATACTCTCCAATTTGCGGGTAGGGGGTGTCACAGCAGAAATTATGCCTATTTCTGCTGTTTGGGCTGGGGGCTGAAAGAGGCTGTGTTACACCCAGAGGTCTGCTTAAAGCCCAATCCTGAGTATCCAGTGAGGCCCATGCTGTGACCAGAAGAATCTGGCAATAGAATGGTCCATGCTGGAGTGAAGGGAGGCCCTTTACACTGGTGGACTGATTTCCTCAGGCAAGGGTCTAGGAGCTGGCTTAGGTCTCTCCTACCCTTCCTGTCTGTAAGCCTCAGTCTAGGACAAAGCCCACACAGCTGTACACCCACTCTCACGAGTCCATTGCTACTTCTCAAAAGTTTAAAAAGTAAACAAATAGGAAGGCACCGGACTGCTCCCTGTAGCTCCCTCTGCTGGTAATAATAAAAACTGCAGGCTTCTGGGGCCAGCCCCAGTACCTTCGACCTAATCTTTAGCTCAAAGACTGGGTGAAGAAACTCGCCCAGACCAAGGAAATACAAATAAATAAATATGAACATGTCGGAGCAGTTTTTCTCTAACTAGGGAAGGGCAAACCAGAATCACTAAACTCACCCGGACAGTTGGACCAGTTGGGGATGCCCCAGGTCCAGGGATTCTGGAGCCAGGATCCTGCTGTGTCATTAAGCAACCTGCTATGATCCCTGTCATAGTTAGACAGGTGCAACCTGAAGAGGGACAAAAGGACTCACTTTATGCTCTCTTGAAGGTCAAGCCTGCAAACCATCTTAGAGCTAGGAAGAATAGAGCAAATGGAATTTCTCGAACTGGTCTCAAACAGTTAAATTCTTTTTTGGATTGCCAGCTATAATAAACCATAAAGTGCTATTTCCTGCCTCCATACAACACTATCTAGCACAGCCTGGGCACAAGAGCTCCCTTTTTGCCTCCCTGAAGCACTATGACAAATACCAGTCAAGCTGTCTGCAAGTGTTTTTCTTAGCCACCTTTGTCACCCACCATAAGAACCAAAATTCTCTGTCCTGCCCTTATTAAAGTGACTTCTCCAAACTCTGCTCCAACAGCAGAGGAAAACTACAGAATTCTACCTATCAGTCCACAGCCCAGATGGGGGCCTCTGGCCTGAGAAGCAACAGGTAAGGGCTACCTGCAGGTCACTTTCTAGGGGTCAGTGACTTCAGTGCTCACTGCACTGTGTGAGCTATGAGTGACCAACAGGGCTCTGTAGGCCTCATGGTGAGCAGGGCCCATCTTGGAGAGTAATGTCTACTGGAGGGTACAGGAGGAAGAGTCCCCAAGACAGCACCAGCAGCAGGAGCACGTTGAAGAGGCCATGGGCTTAGGGGGGATGAGGTCCAAGTCCTCGTCATCTGGAATCTCATCCAGGTGATACCCATCCTGAAGCAGCTGCCGGCTGACATCCTGGTTCACCTGCTAAGAGAAGGAGAGGAGGGAACTATAGGCCAAGATGCAAAGCAGAAATAACTGCTACCCAAAAGACAGAACCACATTCCCTTACCAGGGCTTCCTGTCCATGTCCCACCCCAGGCCAACCCCACACATCCCTGGACTACAGGAGGAAGTACCACCTTCTCCTACTTGTGCCTCAGCCAGCAGTAAGCCTTAGTACTGTCCAGGCTTCACTGTTACTGACCCCCAGGGATCTGTTCTCACTAAATCCTGAGGCATTCATGTAAATATCAAGTTCCCAATTATGTTTCAAAATCAGTGCTCTGACTGTTCCCACTGGGAGCCCAGACTAGTCCCTATCAAGGCTGAAGAATATGGGATAATAACAGAACAATGGGCTAGCGTAGTAGAGCATGGGTTACAGTGGAAGGGGGTGGTGAGCAGCTTTGTCTACACACTGCTGGTTAGACTTATCCTTTGATGCCAACAGAGCCGGATTCCTGCAAAGTGGAATTTGTTGGTTGGTTTCATCAGTTCACTGAACATAAGAAAAATAAGGCTGGGTGCGGTGGCTCACGCCTGTAATCCCAGCATTTTGGGAGGCCGAGGCAGGTGGATCATGAGGTCAGGAGATCGAGACCATCCTGGCTAACATGGTGAAACCCTATCTCTACTAAAAAATAGAAAAAATTATCTGGGCATGGTGGCGGGTGCCTGTAGTCCCAGCTACTCAGGAGGCTGAGGCAGGAGAACGGCGTGAACCTGGGAGGCGGAGCTTCCAGTGAGCTGAGATCGTGCCACTGCACTCCAGCCTGGGCGACAGAGTGAGACTCTGTCTCAAAAAAAAAAGAAAAAGAAAAAGAAATGAGGCTGGGGCAAGTGTAAGACTGCCTCTTACACACAATCTTTGACACTCAGACATTTAAGGAGGACACAATTTGCAAACTGCTCTGTTCTCTGTGACAGAAACTCAGAGATTAGCCAAGATTTCCAGGAGAGTAAGAAAAGCAAGTGGTGTAGAGTCAGGTCCCTAGCACTTCACCGCTGTCAAAGAGAATGAGCTGCAAATGCCAGGATTTTACATCCCTGTGTTTCTATCTGGGACAGTCACTCTAGAAAAATGTCCACATGGTTATCCCAGGAGTATTTTAGCCTGAGTTTTCACAGATGGAACAACTGAAGAAACAGAATTTGTTTGGTCTGGAAGAAAGCAAGCTTGGTGGAAGACAGGCAGGGGAGAGACAGAAATGCTGATCTCAGAGAAACTAGAGTTGCTGTGTGACACTGGAAAGCAGGTCAAGGACCAATGGACCCATTCAGATTAATAAGGAAGATTTCTCTAAGAGCTACTCAAAGAAAAAATTTTGTGTGTGTTGAGGGAAGGGTGGGTAGCAACGTTCCTTGGAGGTGGTGAGTACCCAGTTACAAAAAGCATTCAAGTAAGCACAGACTAGTAAACACTTAGCTGGGATCTATCAAAAGGATTCCTTTTCCAAGCTGTGGCCTAGAAGACTTTATTTTAGAGTCTTATTTTAGATACAGCGTCTTGCTATATTGTCCAGGCTGGTCTTAGAACTCCTGGGCTCAAGCAATCCTCCCGCCTCAGCCTCCCTAGTAGCTGGGACTACAGGCATGTACCATCATGCCCAGCTTACATGACTTCTGAGATCATTTCTAGCCCTGAGTCTATATGGTCTCCTTGATTCTCAACAGCCCTCCTTGGTCACCTATACCTCCACTGGGGGAAGAGGGCAGAGTGGAAGATCATAGAACAGACCAGAAGTCTGGCACAGTGCTGTGCTCACAGCGGGCACCAAACAAGCATTTGGCAGTGGTGGTAATGCTGCCTGCAGCCTGGCCCTGCACAGAAAGGTGTTCTGGACTTGCCTCTGCAGATGAATACCCGGAGGAGTATCTGGATTCCAGCTCCCCATCACTAGGAGAAGAGGAAAACAGTCAGTTCCGGGAGGTACCTGTGGCGCACGGCTGTAAATCATCAGGCGGAGAGCATGCAAGGGCATCTGGAAGACTTGTGAAGCAAAAGCCACACACAACAGAACTCAAGTCTGAATAGGCCTTGAGTAATACTGGTTCCCTCAATTGGTTCTGGCAGGGACAGGGTCACTCTCACTAACAGCGCAAACATAAAAGGGCAGGATGATCCCCCGGACATCGGTGCTCCGAATTCTAGAGCAGCATGATTACCTATGAGTCTTCTAACCAAGCCATCCTGGGAAGGGATATTGTTCAGAAGAGAACAGCCCTGGAATATACATGAAGGGCCTTGGAGGAGACAGGGAACAAGCAAAGGCATCAGGCGATCTTCAGTTCCAGCCAAGTTGCTTCCCAAGGGGATATTTCCAAGGGGAGCACTCACCTGTCAGAGTCGAGGGACACCAGGTTTTCATCTGGACTCTGGCTAAGAGCAGTATAGCCCTTGTTAAACTTCACTGACCTGAGGGGAGACGGGGGAGAAGAGACCAAACACAGATGAAAGCATAGGCATTTCACAGGGATAGCCAAAGTCCTCGCCCTGAAGGAGAAAGAATTGACTGCACTACTGACTTGCCTTCTCCCTGGTCACAGCCACCACTGCCTGCAGCTCCATGTACCTGGCTAACAGTGCCTCACAATGTGTACGTCCTCATTCTTTTTTTTTTTTTTTGAGACAGAGTCTGGCCCTGTCACCCAGGCTGGAGTGCAGTGGCGCGATCTCGGCTCACTGCAATCTCCACCTACCATGTTCAAGTGATTTTCCTGCCTCAGCCTCTTGAGTAGCTGGGACTACAGGCGTGCCCAGCTAATTTTGTATTTTTAATAGAGACGGGGTTTCACCATGTTGGCCAGGCTGGTCTCGAACTCCTGACTTCAAGTGATCCACCCGCCTCGGCTTCCCAAAGTGCTGGAATTAACAGTCGTGAGCCACCACGGCCGGCCTGTATTCTACTCCTCCCATAAGTCTTGGAAAAAAGCACACCTCCCCTTGCCTGAACTAGGAAAAGGACCCTCTCCCCACTTATTTAATCAGAGGACAAAAAACTGCAAGTCTTTGGGTAAAAGGTTAGGGTTAACCTTCACTTCTCCGAGTTTCAACCCTTATCTGTAAAAGGAGGCACTGAATAAGGTTCTATGCAGCTCCGAGTTTACTATTCTGTTAAAAACAAACAAACAAAAACAGGTCTAGCCATTCCCACACTGCTCTTCGTCCTCATTCCTGGGGACTCCAGCCACCATTCTCCTCCCTAACAGAGGAGGAGAATGATAGTGAATGAGCCTGTGCACTCACAGAACTCCCTTATTCCGAAGCCCTTTCTCTGATCCTATCACATCCTTAAAGGAAAAGAGGAGATTGTTCCTCTTCCCATTTTAAAGATAGTGAACCTGACAGGTTGCATCAGGGGAATCGCTAGCTCGGCCTTAAACCAGAGCACCCTGTCTCCGTCCTGGGGATTAAAGCCTTCTCTAAAGCTGCTGGCACAGAGGAGGTGGCGCCTGCTGAGACCTTTTCCCTGAAGAGTCTGGGCGGTTCGGCGAGGCCCCCAGCATGCCTTTTCTCCGCAGAACGGCCTTGGCCAGGTCCCGGTGCTTCTCTGGAAGTTAAAGGACCCGGGTCAGCCGGGTCTTCCCCACTCCGCCGCGTCTCCCGAAGGCTGGGAGGCCGCTCTTTCCGAACGGATTTTGAGGGGCGAGAGCAGGCTGCAGCTAACCCCTTCCCTCCGGGGCCGAGGCTCAGCGGAGCTCCGGAGCCCGCCCTGGGGACGCGGCCGCCCGCCCAGGGACAGACCTCCCCCGACCATCGGGCCACACTCACGCAGCTTGGCTTGAATGGAGGGTGCGCGCGTCACCATGTATGGCCCCCGCTTTTCCACGGCCGCAGGGGTGCGCTCCCCCAGACGGAGGGCTCTATTACCGATCTGCCCGGAGGGTGCCCCCGCAGCTCCCGGCGCGCGGTCCCGAGCCCCGCTGGGCCGGGGTCCCGGGGTAGACAACCGCACCGCGCGCCCGCTGGGCTCCGCGGTCGCCATGGCCGGGCCCCGCCCTGCCGGATGGTGCAACCCCGCCCGTGGCAAACGAGTGACAGGCCTTGGGTGAGGCGGGCTCTTTTAACAAGATGGCGGTGCGCAGGCGCAGTTCGTCCCCTTCCGGAGCTCTCCAGTTCGGTAGTCTGAGGACTTGGCCGAAATGTGCCGCCTTCTTTTCGGGGGGCCGGGCCGTTCCGTTCTCGCTTTTGGGATAGGCGGCTTGAGCCTGGTGATGGTTAGGCTCAGTTCTGTCTCTAGAGGAAATTAAATACTGATACTGTTGTGGGGCTGCGCGTGTGCGTCGGTCGGGCGCCCACGGTTTGAGTCCTGGCGCGCCGCACTCCGTGCTTCTCGCAGTGTCTCCTTGGGGATCTCCCCACATATGGGGCTGCCAGAGAGCAGACTTGGGTTAAAGAGTCATATGAGGACAAGCATTGTCAGCGACCTTTTCTAGCAAAAGAAACAGGCCCCAGAAGTTAAAGAACCTTGTGAAGGTGACACATCTAGAGGCAGTGCTTGCGCTGATCCATCTGACGCCAAACCCCACCTTCTTTCCAACACCAAGCGGTGCCTGTGACCTTGGACATGATCTGACCCTCTCTAGGCCTCAGTTTCCACATTTAAAAATAGAGCCAATGTCACTACTCATTGTACAGTGAGGCAAATAGGCGTTGAAAAGGAGGGTGAAAGTGCACTCTGAGTCTGTGTGTGGTAGGCTATGTGTCAGGGCTCTTGACTTCTCTAGCCCCCAGGGATGTGCTTGTGACTGGCTGGAAAGAAACTCCAGATCCTTGTAAAACTCCCAAATCTCATGAGGCTGTCCCTTGACTAACTTACTGGCCTCAATAGGGTAGGTCAACAGTGTGCAACCTCCGAGCTCCCAGGGCCACGCAGACCGTTGGGTGGCACTATGCCTTGGGAAAGAGAGGTGAAAAGGAAGAATTCAGGGCTGAAGTTTTCAAAAATCAAAAGCACAAAGGAATCCTTACCATTTTGGTAGATTCCCCCCATTCCCCATGATGTTAGACTGTTTTTGCCTCCAGAAACAGCAGGTTCATGTAGCTCAACTTAGTATTTAATCGTTATAACCTCCCAATGAAGCCAATAGTTATTCTTGTTAAACAAATGAAGCTTAGACTTGGTCAAGTTTACCAGTTAAGTGATAAACTTGGAATTTGTATCCAGTTGCCTGTGGACTCCAAAGAAGTAGTTTTCTGGCCGGGCACAGTGGCTCACATCTGTAATCCCAGCACTTTGGGAGGCTGAGGCGGGCGGATCACCCGAGGTAGGGAGTTCAAGAGCAGCTTGGCCAACATGGTGAAACCCCATCTCTACTGAAAATACAAAATTAGCTGGGCGTGGTGGCGGATGCCTGGATGCCTGTAATCCTAGCTGTTCAGGAGGCTGAAGCACGAGAATCACTTGAACCCAGGAGGCGGAGGTTGCAGTGAGCCGGGATCGGGCCACTGCACTCCAGCCTAGTCAACAGAGCAAGACGCTGTCTCAAAAACAAACAAAACAACCACCCCCCAGCCAAAAAAAGAGAAAAAACAACGAAGTGGTTTTCTCCTGGTTATGCTGATGGGGACTTCACCAAGGGCCAAAGAAAATGTGATTTAAACCAGCAGTCTCCAACCTTTTTGGCACTAGGGGTTGGTTTTGTGGAAGACAGTTTTTCCAGGGGGTGGAAATGTGGGGGCTGGTTTTGGGATGATTCAAGCGCATTTATTGTGCACTTTATTATTACATTACAATATATAATGAAATAATTATACAACTCAACTTAGAATCAGTAGGAGCTCCAAGCTTGTTTTCCTGCAACTAGACGGTCCCATCTGGGTGTGATAGGAGACAATGACAGATCATCAGGCATTAGATTCTCATAAGGAGCCCACAACCTAGATCCCTTGCATGTGCAGTTCACAATAGGGTTCATGCTGCTCTAATGCCACGGCTTATCTGACAGGAGGCGGAGCTCAGGTGGTAATGTGAGCAATGGGGAGCCACTGTAAATACAGATGAAGCTTTGCTCACTCATGGACCAGTACCCATCCATGGCCTGGGGCTTGGGAACCCCGACCTAAACCCACTTAATGTCACAAAATCACTAGGAACTTGTAGCAAAAGTGTGAGAGCCTTCATGCACGCTCCTCCCAATCTTCCATCAATAATGTTGTTAACTGCTGAGTGATTGAACATAGACCCTGAAGCCAAATTATTTGCTCTGTTACCTACTGGCAAATTATTAAACCTCTTTATGTCTCAGTTTCTTTAGCTAAGTGGAGATAAGAAAACCCATTTAATGGAAGTGGAATTGTGAAGTTCAGTTGTAAAGTGTTTAGAATGACACCTGGAAAATAGTAAGTGTTCAAGAAATATATGCTATTATTTACACAACCCTTATACAGCATTACAAGGATTTAGTGTTCATTCTCTCATTTGACTTTACACTCCCCAAGGGCAGACTGCCTTATTCACTTTTTAGCATAAGGTTATAGTAATAAGTATTTGTTGAATTAATATCCTATTTCCCCTCTTTTAGTTAACTAGTATCATAGAACTTTGGGGCTGGAAGAGATCTTTTTTTTTTTTTTGAGACAGAATCTTGCTCTGTTGCCCAGGCTGGAGTGCAGTGGCACGATCTCGGCTCACTGCAAGCCCTACCTCCCAGGTTCACACCATTCTCCTGCCTCACCCTCCCGAGTAGCTGGGACTACGTGCGCCCGCCACCAAGCCCGGCTAATTTTTTTTGTATTTTTAGTAGAAAGGGAGTCTCACCATATTAGCCAGGATGGTCTTGATCTACTGACCTCGTGATCTGCCCTCCTTGGCCTCCCAAAGTGCTGGGATTACAGGTGTGAGCCACCGCACCCGGCCTGGAAGAGCTCTTAAGAGATTATATAAAGTCATTATTAATGAAGAAATTGTGATCTTGTGATAGTTGTGCTCAATGATCCTGGCCTGGATGTGGGCAGTTCCCTTTTCCACTTAAGAAATTATGTTCACTAGGGCTCACGCCTGTCATCCCAGCACTTTGAGAGGCCAAGACAAGTGGATCGCTTGAGGCCAGGAGTTCAAGAGCAGCCTGGGCAACATGGCAAAGCCCCGTCTCCACAAAAAAATAGAAAAAGTTGCTGGGCATGGTGGTGTGTGCCTGTGGTCTCAGCTACTTGGGAGTCTGAGGTGGTAGGATCACCTGAGCCCACGCGGTTGAGGCTGACCTGACAGGAGGTGGAGCTGCAGTGAGCTGCGATCGCACCACTGCACTCCGGCCTAGATGACAGTGAGACCCTGTCTCAAAAAATAAATAACTTACAATTTAAAAAAAGAAATTATGTTCACTAGGAACCTAAGACAAATAAATACCCACCCCACCACCAAAAATACCCCCAACCAACTCTAGGTTGCAAGGGGATGAGTCTCCAGAGCAAGAATTGCCACAGCAGAAAGGGCACAAAGCCCCTCTTCCTTGCCCCTACTACTCAGACCTTAACCCAGTGCTTGTGCTGGCTGCCTTGCTGGGCCTGGGGCTTCTCAATTCAGCATAGCTTTATTCATCTCCTACTGTGTCACAGGTGCTATGCTGGGTCTTGCAAACCTAATGATGACAAATAAGGTATCTCCCAGTTCCCAGTCTTGTTTCTTTCTTATTGGGGGGTAGTGAGTCCTCGGGGAAAGATTATTGGCTGTTAGGAGCAAGGACTACTACCCTGGCTTTTGGAACCCTCATTGGGCAGTTACTCTTTATCCCTGGCTCTAAATCTAAGTTATTCCCTAAACTTTCTTGGTCCTGGGACAGATACATCTCCATCATCAGTTGAGAATTCTGGTTCTGCTGTTGACGAGCTGAATTCCTTCATACAGGCAAGTATCTGGGGTTAAACATTAAAAGGGATGGAGGACAGAGATTTTTTTTTTATCCTGCTACTTCCCTTTCAAGCTCTCTTCCATCTCAGAAGCCACTGTCTCACCAGGTTGTGGCCTCTAGCCCAAGGAACTTCTCTCATTATTGGTAGAGTACAGATAACTAGATAGGACCTATGAATCTGCAGGTCTTTCTGGATTCCCAGGTTACCAGACCCACCATTGTCCTCACAGTTATATGCAAAGGTATGGCCACCGCTGTGGCGGGCTGCTGTGGTTGTTCTCCACCAAACCCCATGTTTAAATTTGATCCCCAGTGTTGGAGGTGGGGCCTAATAGGAGGTATCTGGGTCATGGGGGTGGATCCCTCACGAATACATTAACGCTCTCTCTGAAGGTGGTAAGTTCTTATTCTATGCGTTCCTGAGAGAGCTGGGTTTTAAAAAAAATATCGATTATATATATATATAGTGGGCCATAAAAACTATGTCTGCGGCCAGGCGCAGTGGCTCACGCCTGTAATCCCAGCACTTTGGGAGGCCAAGGCAGGTGGATCACGAGGTCAGGAGTTTGAGACCAGCCTGACCAACGTGGTGAAACCCCATCTCTACTAAAAATACAAAATTAGCCGGGCGTGGTGGTGTGCACCTGTAATTCCGGCTACTCAGGAGGCTGAGGCAGGAGAATTGCTTGAACCCAGGAGGCGGAGGTTGCAGAGAGCCGAGATCGTGCCACTGCACTCCAGCCTGGGCGACAGAGCGAGACTCCGTCTCAAAACAAACAAACAAACAAAAACTATCTCTGCTTTCTTGAAGTGTGGATTTAGCCAAGGAGCCAAAAAAACATAAAAACATAGCAGTGGAAATTTACTAATTATAGGGATAGTCTTAGATATATATTTGTGTGTGAATATATATTATCTATATAGATAACTGGGTATTAATGTCACATAAGATGGTGTGACCACACACACACACACAAACACACATGCAGAGAGAGGGAATTCAGCCACGTGGTGTAGGTTGGTTAATTACTTGAGATAAATGAGAAGCAGGCAGGTCTGTGCTGAGCTGTGTCATCAGTGAAGATCACACTTGGAGGTGACATTGAAGCTGATTCCTCAAAGAACCACGAAGGAGGCATGTGGAGACCCAGACAGGGAACATCAGAGGCTCCAGAAAGAGCAGGTCCCAGAAAAGTCTCAGCCTGTTCTTCAGAAAGGAATGACCACTTTGTCTGTGGGGTATAGTGGGAGGCAGAGGTGGAGATGGAGATGAGATTCAGGGCCTTGGTGGATTCAGAATAGGTCAGGATAAACTGGCCAGGAAAAGGTGGCCCCATCATCTCAAGAGACCTGGATATTAAAGAGCCTGGTATCTCCCCTTCCTCTTGCTTCCTCGCTCACCAAGTGATTTCTGCTCAAGCCTGCTCCCCTCTGCCTTCCGCCGTGAGTGGAAGCAGCCTGAGGCCCTCACCAGAAGCTAAGTAGATGCCAGTTCCATGCTTCTTGTACAGCCAAAACAACCGTGAGCTAATAAACTTTTTTTTTTTTTTTTTTGAGACCATGTTTCGCTATTATTGCCCAGGCTGGAGTGCAATGGCATGATCTCGGCTCACCCCAACCTCCACTTCCCCAGTTCAGGCGATTCTCCTGGCTCAGCCTCCCGAGTAGCTAGGATTACAGGCATGTGCCACCACGCCTACAATTTTGTATTTCTAGTAGAAATGGGGTTTCTCCATGTTGGTCAGGCTGGTCTTGAACTCCTGACCTCAGGTGATCCGCCCGCCTCAGCCTCCCAAAGTGTTGGGATTACAGGCGTGAGCCACTGTGCCCGGCCTAATAAACATTTTAAGAGATGGGGTCTTGCCCTGTTGCCCAAGCTGGAGTACACTGCTGTGATCATAGCTCACTGTATCCTTGAACTCCTGGGCCCAAGCAATCATCCCATCTCACCTTTCTGAGTAGCTAGGACTATAGGTACATACCACTGTAACTGGCTAGTTTTTAAATTTTTTTTTTTTGTAGAGATGGGGGTCTCAGTATGTGGCCCAGGCCGGTCTCGAACTCCTGGCCTCAAGTAATCCTCCTGCCTTGGCCTCCCAAGGCACTGGGATTACAGGCATGAGCCCCTTTACTTTAAAAATTACCCAGCCCCAGGCCGGGCACAGTGGCTCATGCCTGTAATCCCAGCACTTTGGGAGGCCGAGGCGGGTGGATCACAAGGTCAAGAGATCGAGACCATCCCGGCCAACATGGTGAAACCCTGTCTCCATTAAAAGTATAAAAATTAGCTGAGCATGGGGGCGGGTGCCTGTAGTCCCAGCTACTCGGGAGGCTGAGGCAGGAGAATTGCTTGAACCCGGGAGGCGGAGGTCGCAGTGAGCAGAGATCACACCATTGCATTCTAGCCTGGGCGACAGAGCGAGACGCCATCTCAAAAAAAAAGTTACCCAGCCTCAGGTATCCCTTTACAGCAACACTAAACACCTACTGTGACTATAGTCTAATAGACTCTGCTGCTAAGGACAAGCTCTCTGGCATCAAGTTAAACAAACAGCCAGGAAAAACTGAAGTGATAGTTAGCAAAACTTAGGAGAGAATGACTAGGCTTAAGCCATTTTCCCAAGCAGAACCAAAAAAATGATTGTAACAAATAGGACATAATCTGCTAACCTTTCATTCTTGTTATATCCTTGTGAGGTGGCTCCCATTTTCAGATAAGGAAACGAAAGGACAGGAAGTGTGGGCAACATATACAGTGATATGACTGTTATACAGTAGACTGGGATTTATACACGAGTCTGAATCCAAACCCCATTTTCTCATCTTACTGCTACAATATGCTGCCTTCCATCAGCTAGTAGGTGTATGTAATAAAAAGACATGAGGACAAACTGACATCATGTCCCTCCTGAGGGGATACAACTGGAATTTCACATAGTATTTTTGCCAAAAATATTTAGCTGGATTTGAATAATTAGGAAACAGACACAGGCAGATTACAGGACATTCTACAACTGGCCTGGACTCTTCAGAAATATGAACTGTATTTGATGTTAAACTTATTTTTTTTTTTGAGACGGAGTTTCACTCTCGTTGCCCAGGCTGGAGTGCAATGGCCCAATCTTGGCTCACTGCAACCTCCACCTTCCGGGTTCAAGCGATTCTCCTGCCTCAGCCTCCTGAGTAGCTGGGATTACAGGCATGAGCCACCAGCCCAGCTAATTTCTGTAGTTTTAATAGAGACAGGGTGTCTCAACGTTGGTCAGCCTGGTCTCGAACTCCTGACCTCAGGTGATCCACCCGCCTAGGCCTCCCAAAGTGCCAGGGTTACAGGCGTGACCCACTGCGCCCAGCCTGATGCTAAACTTCTTGAAATAGAACAGAATTGTGTTTATGTAGGAGGCAAAAGTCCTTTTTCTCAGATTTTTGCTGAAGTATTCAGGGGTGAAGTGACGTGTGTAGATATATAACATATAAACAAATGTGACAAACTATTAATTGCTTTGAAATTTATTTTATTTATTTATTTATTTTTGAGACAGAGTCTGGCTCTGTCGCCCAGGCTGGAGTGCAGTGGCGCAATCTTGGCTCACTGCAAGCTCCGCCTCCCGGGTTCACGCCATTCTCCTGCCTCAGCCTCCCGAGTAGCTGGGACTACTGGTATCCGCCACCTTGCCCGGCTAATTTTTTGTATTTTTAGTAGAGATGGGGTTTCACCGTGTTAGCCAAGATGGTCTCAATCTCCTGACTTCGTGATCCACCCGCCTCGGCCTCCCAAAGTGCTGGGATTACAGGCGTGAGCCCCCGCACCCGGCCTGCTTTGAAACTTATTAAAACAAACTGTAGGAAAGAAAAAGGCTAGAGACCCCATCCTGTTAGGGTAGAAGCCCTGTCCATCCAAGTCAAGGTGTGGAAGGATCCTCATATTTACCATCTACTTCTTTTGTTTGTTTGTTTGAGACAGAGTCTTGATCTCGGCTCTCTGCAACCTCCGCCTCCCAGGTTCAAACAGTTCTCCTGCCTCAGCTTCCTGAGTGGCTGGGACTACAGACGTGCACCACCATGCCCAGCTAATTTTTGTAGAGACGGGGTTTCACCAGGTTGGGAAGGCTGGTCTTGAGCTCTTGACCTCATGATCCACCCGCTTCAGCCTCCCAAAATGCTGGGATTACAGGCATGAGCCACTGCGCCCGGCCCATCTACTTCTTTAGGTAGAGCTAGGATCCATCAAGCTAAAAGATGTACCTACTTTTTTTTTTTTTTGAGATGGAGTTTCACTCGGTACCCAGGCTGGAGTGCAATGGCATGATCTTGGCTCACTGCAACCTCCGCCTCCCAGGTTCAAGAGATTCTTCTGCCTTAGCCTCCCGCTGGGATTACAGGCACTCGCCACCACACCCAGTAAATTTTTTGTATTTTTAGTAGAGACAGCGTTTCACTGTGTTGGCCGCCTGGTCTCAAACTTCTGACCTCAGGTGATCCACTCACCTCAGCCTCCACAAGTGCTGGGATTACAGGCGTGAGCCACCGCGCCTGGCCAAGATGTACCTACTTTTTCCAGCACAACAAAGAAGTTGATTCAATTTGCCTAATGGGCGTGTGTGTGAAGAAAAGTTTGATGGGACAAATTCACCAGTAGATTGAATTTATCTAGTCACTTTTGCCTCCTAGTAACATGCCTTGTGATTTTTGTAAGTTTGCTTCTTGTGAAAATTATTTCTATTATTTTAGATTAAAGGTGGGCAAACTTTCTGTAAACAGGCAAATAGTTAGTACTCTCTGGTCCAACTACTCACTGTGTCATTTTAATGCAAAAGCAGCTATAGATAATGCACAACGTGAATGTACCTAATGCCACTGTACTGTAAACTCAAAAATGGTCAAGATGAGGCCAGGCACAGTGGCTCACGCCTGTAATCCCAGCACTTCGGGAGGCCCAGGTGGGCGGATCACGAGGTCAGGAGATTGAGACCATCCTGGCTAACACGGTGAAACCCTGTCTCTACTAAAAATACAAAAAATTAGCCGGGCGTGGTGGCTGATGCCTGTGGTCTCAGCTACTCGGGAGGCTGAGGCAGGAGAATGGCGTGAACCTGGGAGGCGGAGGTTGCAGTAAGCCGAGATCGTGCCACTGCACTCCAGCCTGGGCAACAGAGCAAGACTCCATCTCAAAAAAAAAAAAAAAAAAAAAAAAAGGTCAAGATAGTAAATTTTATGTATGTATGATCTTACCATAATTTACTAAAAAGCAAAAAAAGAAGCCACAGATAATATGTAAATGAATGAGGGCGTGTGACTGTGTTCCAATAAAATCTTATTTATGGACACCATATTTGAATTTATTATTTTTTGAGACAGAGTCTTGCTCTGTCGCCCAGGCTGGAGTGCAGTGGCGTGATCTTGGCTCACTGCAACCTCTGCCTCCCAGGTTCATGCCATTCTCCTGCCTCAGCCTCCCGAGTAGTGGGGACCACAGGCGCCCACAACCACGCCCGGCTAATTTTTTATATTTTTAGTAGAGACGGGGTTTCACCATGTTAGACCGGATGGTCTTGATCTCCTACCTTGTGATCCACCCACTTCGGCCTCCCAAAGTGCTGGGATTACAGGCGTGAGCCACCGTGCCCGGCCTATATTCTGAATTTCATACAGTTTTTATATATTATGAATTTTTTTTTTTTTTTGAGTCAGAGTCTCGCTCTGTCACCCAGCCTGGAGTATAGCAGCACGATCTCGGCTCACTGCAACCTCCACATCTCGGGTTCAAATGATTCTTCTGCCTCAGCTTCCCATGTAGCTGGGACTATAGGTGCGTGCCACCATGCCCAGCTAATTTCTGTATTTTTAGTAGAGACGTGGTTTCACCATATTGGCCAGGCTGGTCTCGAACTCCTGACCTTGTGATCCACCCACCACAGCCTCCCACAGTGCTGGGATTACAGGCGTGAGCCACCGCGCCTGGCCGAAATATTTTTCATTGATTTTTCCACCATTTAAAAACATACCAGGCCGGGCACAGTGGTTCACGCCTGTAATCCCAGCACTTTGGGAGGCCGAGGCAGGTGGATCGTTTGAGTCCAGGAGTTCCAGACTATCCTGGCTAACACGGTGAAACCCCGTCTCTACTAAAAATACAAAAAATAAGCCAAGCGTGGTGGCGGGCACCTGTAGTCCCAGCTACTCGGGAGGCTGAGGCAGGAGAATGGCGTGAACCTGGGAGGCAGAGCTTGCAGTGAGGCGAGATCATGCCACTGTACTCTAGCCTGGGCGACAGAGCAAAACTCTGTCTCAAAAAAAAAACACAAAAAACAAAAAACCCATACCAGCCTGGGCAACATGGTCTACAAAAAAATACAAAAATTAGCTGGGTGTGGTAGCATGCATCTGTAGTACCAGCTCCTCAGAGGCTGAGATAGGAGGATTGCTTGAGCCCAGGAGGCAGAGGTTGCAGTGAGCTGATATCGCACCACTGTACTCCAGCCTGGGTGACAGAGCAAGACCCTGTCTCGAAAAAAAAAAAAAAAGTAAAAATTCCTAGAGCAGCCCAGGCGCGGTAGCTCACACTTGTAATCCCAGCACTTTGGAGGGTGAGGTGGGCGGATCACTTCAGGCTAGAAGTTCAAGACCCTTCCAGCCAACATGGTGAAACCCCATCTCTACTAAAGCTACAATAAATTAGCCAGGCGTGGTGGTACATGCGTGTAATCCCAGCTACTCAGGAGGCTGAGGAAGGAGAATTGCTTGAACCTGGGAGGCAGAGGTTGCAGTGAGCCGAGATTGTGCCACTGGACTCCAGCCTGGGCGACAGAGCAAGACTCCATCTTAGAAAAACAAACAAACAAAAAAAACCTTACCAGAGTACCCGTTTCCTTCTAAGGGTATAGACGAGTGAATCAGATAAAATAAAATGTTGAAATCTCAACCTTACCTAAGATACAAAGGAGGCCGGCTGTGGTGGCTCACGCCTGTAATCCTAGCACTCTGGGAAGCCAAGGCAGGCAGAGAGCTTGAACTCAGGAATTTGACACCAGCCTGGGCAACATGAGACCAAAACCACAAAAATTAGCCATGTGTGGAGGTGCATGCCTGTGGTCCCAGCTACTGTGGAGGCTGAGATGGAAGGATTGCTGGAGCCCGGGAAGTCGAGGCTACAGTGAACCATGATCACATCACTGCACTCCAGCCTGTGTCAGAGCAAGGCCGTCTCAAAACAAAACAAAAACACATTTTAAAAAAAAAAAAAGCAAAGGCAACAAGAATCACTTTCCATCCACTAGTTCTATCCAGCTACAAATAAATCTTCTGCTTGTAAAAGAAAAGTCAATGCCTCAACCCTCACCATCTTTCAAATCACCCTCATTGCCTAAGATCACTCCTTCGCCTCCTGCAATTTGGCCTCAACCGCCCACAAAAACATGGCCAAGAAATTAAAATTTCTTGAGCATCTGGCCGGGCGCAGTGGCTCACGCCTGTAATCCCAACACTTTGGGAGGCCGAGGCAGGCGGATCACCTGAGGTCAGGAGTTCGAGACCAGCCTGGCCAACGTGGTGAAACCCCATCTCTACTAAAATTACAAAAATTAGCAGGGCATGGTGGTGCATGCCTGTAATCCCAGCTACTTGGGAGGCTGAGGCACAAGAATCGCTTGAACCCGGGAGGGGGAGGTTGTAGTGAGCCGAAATCGTGCCATTGCACTCCAACCTGGCAACAGAGTGAGACTCTGTCGTAAAGAAAAAAAAAATTTTTGCTAAGCATCTGTATGTGCTTACTAGTTTCACTTAGTATCATTTAATCCTGACAAAAATGGCTCTTAAAAGTCCTCCATTCAGCATTTCACAGGGTATACACACGTAAAAGCTCAAGCTACATACTTTAAGATTTGCATACTTGGCTGCATGTAAGTTGTACCTTACTAAAATTGCTCTCTTCTTTCCCTCTAAATGTACCTGCTCCCACAATTTCGGCCTTCAACGTAGTTCACATCTGCCTCCAAACAGCCTCCTTGGAAGTCTTACTTTTTGCTGTTTCAAACCTTAAATTCTTTTCTCTAGTCTGTCTCTTTTCAGAGCTCTTGTCATAACTAGCCCACGGATGCCTGAAATTTAACAGATCCAGAATCAAATGTAGCAATTTCTCCACTCTGCACCAAGGTCCTCCTTTTGCTGACTCCTGTATGAATGGCATCACCACTCAAATCTCAAAATTGGCCTTCTCAGAGTTCTCATTTCCCCTCATCGAATTAGTTATCAACTACACCTCAATAATGTGATTTTCAAAATTCATCCCTTTCCATTCCTATGGCTACTACCCTAATTCAAAATCCCCATTAAGTTATAACCACACTGTGCCTAACTTTTATCCCTACCTCCAGTATCTCCAGGTTCCAATATTCACTGTCTCTCCTGTTCACTGCTTTACCTTCAGTGCCTGGCATGTTTGTTAGACAGTAGGTGTTCAACAAATTTTTGTAGCATGAAGACCATCACAGCATTTATCTCACCCTCATAGATAACTGTTTTCCTATGTTCCTTCCTCTGCTCCTCCCATGACATGAGGAACAGAGACCATTTTTACAGCAGTGAGGAGGAAAGCGCTGGCCCACAGTGGGATCAACCTAAGAACCATGGCCTACCAATTATACATCAAAAATATGTGCCATTTTAGTTTATTTCACATTTCTACTTCTTAAAAACTGGGCAGGGGGTTTTCTGGTAGGGGATCAGCCTTTATAAAAGGTCTCACTAGTATTAGAACTTCACCAAAACTGATTTTAATAACAATCCCTTACATGGCTCTAGGAGAGAAAACATCTAAATTTCAAGCTAATATTAATTCGATTTCCCTGATACTGCAGTCTGGACTGGCTATACTAGAAGTCACCCAGATCTAGAACCTCTTTATCCAGCAGCTGGTTCTAGTATTATGGCGCTTCTAACACAAGCAGGATTTGTTTTCCTCAGCTGTTTAATCAGAATGCCTCCAAATTTACAAAGCAAATGTTTTAATGTCCAAGGCTAATACACCACTGCAAGGGAAGAACAGGTAGGGAAGGAAAGGGGCACTAAGAGAGGAACACACCATAAGAGGGCTTGGCTACTGCATAGCACATCCTCAAGACTATCTCAGTGACCACTTTTAAACATCATTAAAACCTGTTTTGGAAAGGTACACAATTTGATCTATCCCCACAGACAACCAGTCCCCTAAGCCTAGGGTGTCAACAAGAAAATTCTATATAAATCACTGCTAGCCTTCAGCTAATTTACAAGCTAGAGCACCCAAACATATTAATGAAGCTGATTTTCATGTCAGATGGTTTCCAGAGAATTAACACAGTTCTCTCAGCATGTAAGAGGGCAGCAAAACCATGAAACCAATACAGCACTTAATTTTCTGCTTATTAATGCAAACACATGAAACAAATACCTAATTTCAGTTCAAACTCATTTCCCTTTTATTAAAGTCCAAGTTACCATTACATGGCTTGGTACTCAATAAAGGAAAACGTGTTCAAATAAGGTAATATGTTATCATCAGTATTTCCAGGTAACTGTTCACACTCAAGTAGCAATGTCAATAAATCCTTGGAGAAGCCCATCTGTAAGAGAAAACACAAAGAATTAGCCGGGAAAGAATAAAGAAAAGGTAGAAATCTTTTAAAAATAACCATTAGTGCTACAACCAGGGAAATCACTCTCTCTGTACCTCTTACTGCTCTTACTTAACCTTGCCTATTGTCAACCCACAAGGGACTAGCTTTGTGGCTTTTTTGTTGTTTATACACTGGTACTTCCTTCCTAATCAGAAAAGTGTTCAGTAGTTGCCATTTAACAAAAAAAAATTTTTTTGGGCCGGACACGGTGGCTCATGCCTGTAACGCTAGCACTTTGGGAAGCTGAGGCGAATGGATTGCCTGAGCATAAAAGTTCGAGACCACCCTGGGCAACATGGTGAAACCCCGTCTCCACTAAAATACAAAAAATTAGCCCAGTGTGGTGGCCCATGCCTGCAGTCCCAGCTACTTGGGAGGCTAAGGCATGAGAATCTCTTCAACCGGGAGGAGGAGGCTGGAGTGGGCCGAGATCACTTCATTGTACTCCAGCATGGATGACAGAGCAAGACTCTGTCTCCAAACAAACAAAAAAAGAAAAAGAAAAAGAAAAAAAGTTAGCATAGCTAGAATATATCCTACATAAAAAAGATCTTCTGGACCCCTTGGAATAATACTTGATAAAATGAAAACTAAAACAATCTTTTAGGAGTCCATTATAGAATATGAACCACAGGGCTGGGCGCGGTGGCTCACGCCTGTAATCCCAGCACTTTGGGAGGCCGAGGCGGGTAGATCACGAAGTCAGGAGATTGAGACCATCCTGGCTAACACGGTGAAACCCCGTCTCTACTAAAAATACAAAAAATTAGCTGGGCATGGTGGCAGGTGCCTGTAGTCCCAGCTACTCGGGAGGCTGAGGCAGAAGAACGGTGTGAACCTGGAAAACGGAGCTTGCAGTGAGCCGAGATCACACCACCTGCACTCCAGCCTGGGCGACAGAGCCAGACTCCGTCTCAAAAAAAAAAAAAAAGGAAAAGAATATGAATCACAGGGCCAGACGCGGTGGCTCACACCTGTAATCCCAGCACTTTGGGAGGCTGAGGCGGGTGGATCACCTGAGGTCAGGAATTTGAGACCAACCTGGCCAACATGGCGAAACCTGGTCTCTACTAAAAATACAAAAATGAACCGGGCATGGTGGTGGGCACTTGTAATCCCAGCTACTAGGGAGGCTGAGGCATGAGAATTGTTTGAACCTGACAGGCAGAGGTTACAGTGAGCAGAGGTCGTGCCACTGTACTCCAGCCTGGGCGACAGAGCGAGACTCTGTCTCAAAACAACAACAAAAAACAAACAAACAAGAGCTTCAAAAGTATAACTAGGAAAATTTCCATTCTGAACAACTAGTTTTCTTTAGTACTCACAGAAGTCAAACCCATTGCATATATTATAAAGATGAGCTACTTCAGGGAGGCTGTGCTGGCGAGGGGGTGGACAAAGATAAAATGAAAAGACCATTGCTTTTGGCTCACACCTGAAACCCAAATAATTTGGAAGGCCAAGGTGGAAGGATCACTTGAGCCCAGGAGTTCAAGAACAGCCTGGGCAACATAGTGAGACCCTGTCTCTATAACAAAATTAAAAATAAATAAATTAAACAAAAACAAACAAAAAGACCACTCCATTAAAGCAAGCTTTAAAATGAGATCCCACCTGGGCGTGGTGGCTCATGCCTGTAATCCCAGCACTTTGGGAAGCTGAGGCGGATGGATCACCTGAAGTCAGGAGTTCAAGACCAGCCTGGCCAACATGGTGAAACCCCGTCTCTACTAAAAATACAAAAATTAGCCGGGCATGGTGGTGCATGCCTGTAATCTCAGCTACTTAGGAGGCTGAGGTACAAGAATCGGCTTGAACCTGGGAGGCGGAGGTTCAGTGAGCCAAGATCATGCCATTGCACTCCAGCCTGGGTGACAGAGTGAGACTCCATCTCAAAAAAAAAAAAAAAATCTTAAAAGTAGATTATAAAGTTTTCAGCATTTTCTGTTCAGTTTCTCAACAGGAAGACTGAATATAAAAATTCCTTGAATTCTGAGTATTTTTCTTTGTATGTACGTATGTATTTAATTAACTAACAGAGACAGGGTTCTCACTATGTTGCTCAGGCCAGTCTCAAACTCCTGAACTCAAGCAATCTTTCCACCTTAGCCTCCCAAAGTGCTGGGCTTACAGGCATGAGCCATTGCTGCCAGCCAAGTTCTGAGTCTTTTTTTTTGAGACAGAGTCTTACTCTGTCACCCAGGCTGGAGTACAGTGACACAGTCTCGGCTCACTGCAACCTCTGCCTCCTGGGTTCAAGTGATTCTCCTGTCTCGGCCTCCCGACTAGCTGGGACTACAGGCACACCCAGCTAATTTTTGTATTTTTAGTAGAGACAAGGTTTCACCATGCTGGTCTTGAACTCCTGACCTTGTGATCCACCTGCCTCAGCCTCCCAAAATGCTGGGATTACAGGCGTTAGCCACTGTGCCCAGCCCAAATAGAAATACTTTAAACACACCAAAGCAAATGTGGCAACAATAAAAGTATCTGAAAATCTGGATATGTGTACACAGACTCACTATATTATCATCTATGCTACTGTTTATGCCTAGAAAATTGTATAAAGATTTTTCTTTAATTAAGGTGGCTTTTATTTGCCTTTATACCAGTAAGAAAATAATGATGTCAGGCGCGGTGGCTCAAGCCTCTAATCCTAGCACTTTGGGAGGCCAAGGCAGGCGGATCATGAGGTCAGGGGTTTGAGACCAGCCTGGCCGACAGGATGAAACCCCGTCTTTACTAAAAATACAAAAATTAGCCAGTTGTGGTGGCATGTGGCCTGTAGTCCCAGCTACTTGGGAGGCTGAGGCTTGAATCTGGGACGCAGAGGCTGCAGTGAGCCTAGATTGCACTACTGCACTCCAGCCTGGGCAACAGAATAAGACTCCATCTCAAAAAAAAAAAAAAAAAAAGACGAAAGAAAGAAAAGAAAGAAAATAATGATAACAACTAGAAATCATTTCAGTTCTTTAAATTTACCATTACTGGTATTCTCAAAATCTCTTCATGCTCACGGCCATTACCTCTAACAAGAACACTGAAAGGTCTTACTATAGCACACTGAAATGTCATCCACCCACACCTCTCTGGATTGTTTTCCTGCCTTCTTCAGTGGTTTGTCACTTACCCATGGGGTTTACAGTTTGTCAAGGCCCAGTTCCTCCGGAGTGGAGATTCCCAGTTCATTTAAAGTTGGTCTAAGTTCCTGGATGACATAGGGGTAGATTTCCTTATGAGGTCCTGCTTTGTCCTGATGGCAAAGAGAATATTCACATTTAACTCTCTCAAAAGCCATGTCTATTAATTCATGAAATGAACTTAAAAATGCCTTTAATTACTTATGCAGAGGCAAGTAGGACAGAATACAGGTGATCAGCTGGGCACGGTGGCTCACACCTGTAATCCCAGCACTTTGGGAGGCCGAGGCGGGCGGATCACTTGAGGTCAGGAGTTCGAGACCAGCCTGGACAACATGGTGAAACCCTGTCTCTACTAAAAATACAAAAATCAGCCAGGTGTAGTGGCACATGCCTGTAATCTCAGCTACTCGGGAGGCTGAGGCAGGAGAATCGGCTTGAACCCGGGAGGTGGAGGTTGCAGTGAGCCAAGATCACGCCACTGCACTCCAGCCTGGGTGACAGAACAAGATTCTATCTCAAAAACAAAACAAAACAAAACAAAACAAAACAGGCCATCTACTTTTAAGTTAACACATTTGTTCAGTAAATAGGGCAACTTGCTGGGTGCCGTGGCTCATGCCTGTAATTCCAGCACTTTGGGAGGCCAAGGCGGGCAGATCACAAGGTCAGGAGTTCCGAGACCATCCTGACCAACATGATGAAACCCTGTCTCTACTAAAAATACAAAAATTTGCTGGGTGTGGTGGCACGCCCCTGTAATCCCAGCTACTTGGGAATGCTTGAACCAGGGAAGCGGAGGTTGCAGTGAGCTGAGATCATGACACTACACTCCAGCCTAGGCGACAGAGGGAGACTCCGTCTCAAAAAAATAAATAAATAATTAAATAAAAATAAAGAGGGCAACTTATATATGTACTGTTCAAGGTAGGCTTTTGCAGTTACTGAATAACTGCAATTGGACTAAATCCAGAAAAAACATCTTAAAGTCTAGAATTACTGGAAAAGAAGGTAGTGATGACAGAATTTTGTGAAGGCAATTAGACATGCCCAGCAGGCAACACGAATAATTAAGTTAACACGGGAAAAGTTTTTTCATTTGCCTCCAATTTGAGACCCTAACTGAATTAACTACCAGTGCTGAATGGATTGATAGCCTACAGAACCCTTAATTATCTTACCCATTATAGATAAAGTAATGTCACACTTTTGCTGTTAACGGACCTTAAGTTTCTTTCTTACAGACCACAGTATCTTTTCATGGAGAGCTGTACTTTGAGAATACATATGTCCAGGGCTGGAGACTTTTCACTGTAATATATAGTTACACCTGTGCTGTCACAAGCTTCCTTACGAACGAATAAGAAGTCAAAAGAACTAAGAAAGTGCCGGCCGGGCGTGGTGGCTCATGCCTGTAATCCCAGCACTTTGGGAGGCTGAGGCGGGCGGATCAACTGAGGTCAGGAGTTTGAGATCAGCCTGACCAACATGGAGAAACCCCGTCTCTTAAAAATACAAAATTAGCCTGTAATCCCAGCTACTCAGGAGGCTGAGGCAGAAGGATCACTTGAACCCAAGAGACCTCGGAGGTTGCAGTGAGCTGAGATCACGCCATTGCACTCCAGCTTGGGCGACAGAGTGAGACTCCATCTCAAAAAAAAAATAAACTCAGAAATTATAACCAAATAAGAGGGAGGAAAATTAGTATATATCCTCCTATGTTTTCATATAATGTATATATTTTTTTTGAGATGGAGTTTCTCTCTCTTGTTGCCCAGGCTGGAGTGCAATGGTGCCATCTCGGCTCACTATAACCTCTGCCTCCCAGCTTCAAGCAATTCTCCTGCCTCAGCCTCTCGAGTAGCTGGGATTACAGGCACGCACCCCCATTCCGGCTAATTTTTTATTTTCAGTAGAGATGGGGTTTCTCCATGTTGGTCAGGCAGGTCTTGAACTCTTGACCTCAGGTGATCCACCTGCCTCAGTCTCCCAAAGTGCTGGGATTACAGGCGTGAGCCACTGCGCCCAGCTGACGCAAATATGTTTAAAAGTCAAACACATTTCTACAGTATCAATAGTTGTGTAGTATAACCGTTCTGGGAAGTTCCCTCTTAAGAATTCCTAACATTTCGTATGACAAATAGCAAGAAGATTAATACACTTTGTAGTTAAATCTTTATATATCCTTATTTCCTTGATAAATTCCTTTCTTTTTTTTTTTTTTAGAGACAGAGTTTCTCTCTTGTTGCCCAGGCTGGAGTGCAATGGTGCGATCTCAGCTCACTGCTACCTCCGCCTCCCGGGTTCAAGCAATTCTCCTGCCTGGGTCTCCCGAGTAGCTGGGATTACAGGCATGCGCCACCATGCCCAGCTAATCTTTTTTTTTTGAGACGGAGTCTTGCTCTGTCCCCCAGGCTGGAGTGCAGTGGCGCTATCTTGGCTCACTGCAAGCTCTGCCTCCTGGGTTCACGTCATTCTCCTGCCTCAGCCTCCCGAGTAGCTGGGACTACAGGTGCCTGCCACCGTGCCCAGCTAATTTTATTGTATTTTTAGTAGAGACAGGGTTTCACCATTTAGCCAGGATGGTCTCGATCTCTTGACCTCGTGATCTGCCTGCCTCGGCCTCCCAAAGTGCTGGGATTACAGGCGTGAGCCACCGCGCCCAGCCTAATTTTTATATTTTTAGTAGAGACAGGGTTTCACCATGTTGGCCAGGCTGGTCTCAAACTCCTAACATCGCGTGATCCACCCTCCTTGGCCTCCCAAAGTGCTGGGATTACAGGCATGAGCCATCACACACGGCCAAGATAAATTCTTAAAAAAAAAGAAAAAAAAAAAGAAAAAAAAAAACAGAGAGAAAAAAGATAAATTCTTAAATGGAATTGCTGAACAAAAGTGTATCATGTACAATTTGTAAGGCCTTGAATAAATGCTGCCAAAGTAGCCTCTAGAAAGATTTTAACTGCAATGTACATTCCTTCTAGTTATATAAGGACTCATTTTAGGCATTTTAACAAATTCAAAAATACACAATATGCTGATACCTCAGCAATAGCCCACTCATTTACAGAACAATTTTAGCATTATTATTTCACTGACCTTAACAGCCTCTAGGATACGAACTGTACTAGCAAAATCATTTAACCGTCTGCATGCCCGCAAAGCAGCATCAATGATTTTGGGCTCTGGAACCATATCATAGGTAACAAGTGTGTTTATCCCTGCAAAATTAAAAAGAAGGGCCATGTCAACCTCGAAGGGCCTCACTTAAACTATGAGTTATTTACATTTTTACTGAATCACTGATGTATGATCTTATCTGTCTGGGTCTCCATTCTCTTATCTATAAAATGAGAGAAATCTACCTTTAACAAATTCTAGATAATAAGATCACAGTGGATCTCCCTTAGTGAATCAGTGGAAAGAAAGAACTACGCAACAGCACGCAGATTGAAGGAAAAAATCCTGAGTTTTTTTTTTCCTTCTTTGAGAACAAGAGGGTCATTTTCAACTCCTAACTTTTTTTTTGGAGATGGAGTCTTGCTCTGTCACCCAGGCTGGAGTACAGTGGTGCCATCTCAGCTTACTGCAACCTCTGCCACCTGGGTTCAAGTGATTCTCCTGCCTCAGCCTACCAAGCAGCCGGGATTACAAGTGGGTGCCACCAAGCCTGGCTAATTTTAGTATTTTTAGTAGAGGCGGGGTTTCAGCATCTTGGCCCAGCTGGTCTTGAACTCCTGACCTCGTGATCCACCCGCCTCAGCCTCCCAAAGTGCTGGGATTACAGGTATGAGCCACCACATCCGGCCTTCCTATCTTTAACTCTTAGTACAATGAACACATTTTGGATGCTTTAAAAGAGATTCAAGGCTGGGCCCAGTGGCTCATGCCTGTAATCCCAGCACTTTGGGAGGCTAAGGTGGGTGGATCACCTGAGGTCAGGAATTCAAGACCAGCCTGGTCAACATGGAGAAACCCCGTCTCTATTAAAGATACAAAATTAGCCGGGTGTGGTGGCACATGCCTGTAATCCCAGCTACTCGCAAGGCTAACGCAGGAGAATCACTTGAACCCAGGTGGTGGAGGTTGCAGTGAGCTGAGATCGCGCCATTGCACTCCAGCCTGGGCAATAAGAGAGAAACTCCATCTCAAACAAAACAAAACAAACAAACAAAAAAACCAAAATAAAAGAGACTCAACTGGAAAACAGCCTAAAAACAGCCAGAGAAATGCATAAAGAGAGTTAATGAAGCCTAAATGAGGACATTAAGGAGATATTATAGAGAAACATTAGTACACAGACTCATAAACATTCAACCAGAAAATGATTGGGCATGATTACTTTCAGATCTGCACAAAATAACACATCATAAAATTTAAGATTCTCTTAATGGGAATACATAATTGTTCTTTTTATTACTTCTACTCCAGATTGTTCAGTAAGAATTCTACTGGTTGTAGCAAAAGGGAATCATTACATTTCTGCAGAGAAGTTTAAAGCACTTAGGTTTCTTGCTTTTATTACTTTAAAATATTTAAACAAAGGATACCAGTGAATACAATGCAGTCATTGAGACTGAATTTTTGGTTTGAGATAAATTACCCTACACCTAATTCTATTTATTCATGTTAAGTGTGCATCTGCAAATTTAGGAAAGACAAGTTCTAACTTACTTAGATACTTATTCAGGGCAAAACAATGCAAAAATAACAAAAAACCCAAACCATCACCCAAAGGGGAAGGGAACCAAATGACTGCTTTGTGTAAATTCTTTTTTATTTTTTGAGACAGAGTCTCGCTCTGTTGCCCAGGCCGGAGTGCAGTGGCGCGATCTCGACTCACTGCAAGCTCTGCCTCCCGGGTTCACGCCATTCTCCTGCCTCAGCCTCTCGAGTAGCTGGGACTACAGGCGCCCGCCACCAAGTCCAGCTAATTTTTTTGTATTTTTAGTAGAGACGGGGTTTCACCATGTTAGCCAGGATGGTCTTGATCTCCTGACCTCGTGATCCGCCCGCCTTGGCCTCCCAAAGTGCTGGGATTATAGGTGTGAGCCACCACGCCCGGCCTGTGTAAATTGTTTGAAATGTACAAAACTGTTACCTTTTGCTCATCTAGCCTTATTGCTATAGCAGTGGTTTTCAATTAAGGGTGACTTCATCCCTCAGGAGACACTGGGTAATGTCTAGAGACATTTTTGGTTGTCACATGGTACGAATGTGTGCATACTGGCTCCTAGCGGGTAGAGACCGAAGGTGATGCTAAACACCCTACAGCGTAAACGACAGTCCCCTACAACAAAGAATTATCTGGCCCAAAATGTCAATAGTGCCTGCCTTAAAATCCTGCTTTATAGGTAGCCATAAACTTTCCTAACTGCAAGTTGCATGAAGTAACCAGTTTAAACAATGCATGTTTTCGAAACAGTTGCTCTCAATAAAGGAGCAGAAGCAGTTCATATTTACACACCAAAATAGACAAATATGTTTATGTTCCAATTACCTTTACGCAATTCCCAGGCATCTATATCTGGCTTGTTGAAGTATGTTACCCAGCGAGCATCAAACTCCTCATCTGTCTCCTGTGACCCATGGGAATAGCAGCGAACTGACTGGATAGCTACAATGTGAAAGAACCATAACTTCAATGTACACAAATAGTACTTGATATATCTTGTTTAATGCATTAAATTTTGAGTTGACTATATATGTTGTGGCAGAAAAAATATTCAACAGGTCAAATGAAATACATCGTATACATTGATACAGAAAGATATATTTAAAATTAAGCAAATAAAATCAAGTAGAACAAAAAGTATTACATAGGCATGTTTATACTTTTCTCCCTAACGTATAATACTCGCTTGAAATTATTAACAGTGGTTCCCTCTGATTTTAAATTAACAGTGATTATCTGTGGGAGGTAAAAACTACTTTATATACTTTCATATTGTTTGAATTTTTACACATAACCAGAGTATTAATTCCTAAGTAAAAATGTCCCAGGTGGACATAGTGGGGCACACACCTGTAGTGCCAGCTACTCAGAGGCTGAGGCAGGAAGATTACCTGAGCCCAGGAATTCAAGGTTGTAGGGTGCTAACAATATGACAGAACCTGAAAAAACAGCCATTGCATTCCAGCCTGGGCAACACAGCGACACCCCACTTCTACAAACTAAGAATAGGCCAGGTGCAGTGGCTCACGCCTGTAATCCCAGCACTTTGGGAGGCCGAGGCGGGTGGATCACGAGGTCAGGAGATCAAGACCATCCTAGCTAACACGGTGAAACCCCGTCTCTACTAAAAATACAAAAAATTAGCCAGGTGTGGTGGTGGGCGGCTGTAGTCTCAGCTACTCGGGAGGCTGAAGCAGGAGAATGGCGTGAACCTGGACGGCGGAGGTTGCAGTGAGCTGAGATCACACCACTGCACTCCAGCCTGGGCGACAGAGCAAGACTCTGACTCAAAAAACAAACAAACAAAAAAACAAAAACTAAAAAACTAAGACTAGGCCAGGCGCAGTGGCTCACGCCTATAATCCCAGCACTTTGGGAGGCTGAGGCGGGCAGATCACAAGGTCAAGAGATCAAGACCATCCTGGCCAACATGGTGAAACCCCATCTCTACTAAAAGTGTAAAAATTAGCTGGGTGTGGTGGCGCGTGCCTGTAGTCCCAGCAACTCGGGAGGATGAAGCAGGGGAATTGCTTGAACCCAGGAGGCGGAGGTTGCAATGAGCCGAGATTGCGCCACTGCACTCCAGCCTGGCGACAGAGCGAGACTCCGCCTCAAAAAAAAAAAAAGACAATAAACAACCACCACCAAAAGAAACAAAAAAGCAACAAAAAAAAAACTAAGAGCAATACTAATGTCCATTCAAGTTCTTTTTTTTGAGACAGGCTCTCGCTCTGTTGTTGCCCAGGCTGGAGTGTAGTGGCGCGATCACAGCTCACTGCAGCCTCAAACTCTTTGGGCTCAAGCATTTCTTCCTCCCTTGCCTCCCAACGTGCTGGGATTACAGGTGTGAGCCACCAGCCCTGGCACCATTCAAGTTCTTAAACAAACTTATATACTTCATTGACACATTAAAAAAAAAATCTCGGGCCGGGCGCGGTGGCTCACGCCTGTAATCCCAGCACTTTGGGAGGCCGAGGCGGGCGGATCACAAGGTCAGGATATCGAAACCATCCTGGCTAACATGGTGAAACCCCGTCTATACTAAAAATACAGAAAATTAGCCGGGTGTGGTGGCGGGCGCCTGTGGTCCCAGCTACTCGGGAGGCTGAGGCAGGAGAATGGCGTGAACCCGGGAGGCGGAGCTTGCAGTGAGTGGAGATCACACCACTGTACTCCAGCCTGTGCAACAGAGCGAGAACCCGTCTCCAAAAAAAAAAAAAAAATTCTCATGTTATTATATTCCAAAATAAATTACACATCCTGACAAATTACACATACAAATTGCTTTATCAAACTACAGCCCCTTCTCAAAATATTCTGATAAATCCCCTAAGGGAACGTACACTCTAATCTACACCTAATGCAAAATAATACTGTTTTACAAGGAATATTTTGGGCTGGGTGCAGTGGCTCACACCTGTAATTCCAGCACTTTGGGAGGCTGAGACCAGTTGGTCACCTGAGTTCAGGAGTTTGTGACCAGCCTGATCAACATGGTGAAACTCCGTCTCTACTAAAAATACAAAAATTAGCTGGGCGTGATGACAGGCGCCTCTAATCTCAGCTACGCAGGAGACTGAGGCAGGAGAATCACTCGAGCCCAGGAGGCGGAGGTTCAGGTGAGCTGAGATCATGTCATTGTACTCCAGCCTGGGCGACACAGCAAGACTCTGTCTCAAAGAAAAAAAGAAATGATGTTTTAAAGGTAACATTGTCAAGAAAGCAGGATACACAACTATTTTCACGTGTTTTTTTTTGCCTTCAGCATTCTGAAGGCTAGTAGAGCCTCCCAATCAATACATAGAGTACTGTATGAAAAGCATTTCCATTTTTTTTTTTTTGAGATCGAGTCTCACTCTGTCACCCAGGCTGAAATGCAGTGGTAACAATCACAGCTCACTGAAACCTCTGCCTCCTGGATTCAAGCGATTCTCCTGCCTCAGCCTTCTGAGTAGCTGAGACTACAGGCGAGCGCCACCAAGCCTGGCTAATTTTTGTATTTTGAGTAGCGACGGGATTTCACCATGTTGCCCAGGCTGGTCTCGAACTCCTGACCTCCAGTGATCTGCCCACCTCAGCCTCCCAAAGTGCTGGGATTACAGACGCGAGCCACTGCACCCAGCCCCATTTTTTCTTTCTTCTTGTCAAATGGACACTGAATTGAGTTTGGAAATCTGAATTCCTTCTGAACAGCCTCTGGAACAGGTAGGGGGATAGGAGGAGGCAGAAAATTTTATCTTTGGGTATTGAATGCAGCACAGCCCAGCACTCAGATACCTCTAGGCTCTTCACTCTCTCTGTTTGACCCTGGAAAATTAACTTAAAGTTTCATTTTCCTTATCTGTAAAATGGGGACGCTACCCCCCTTAGCAGATTATGAAGATTAAATGTGAAAACAGGTAGGTTAACACTATGCACTGGTAAGTATTAAACAAATGGTAGCTATAAACTAACCCTTATCTAAAAATGTCTTAGTTGATTGTCTATTTATAGAAATCATAACAAAGAAATGAAATCTATCTCAAATCACATTTCCTACTACCTGTATTAGATAAGTGTGGTGTAAATTCTAGTTGTTTAAGGCTTAACATATTTTTATTTATTTACTTTTAGAGATGGGGGTCTTGATATATTGCCCAGGGTGGTCTTGAACTCCTAGCCTCAAGCAATCCTACCACTCCCAAAATACTAGAATTACAGGTGTGAGCCACCGCGCCCAGCCTTAACATATATATATATATATTTTTTTTAAACTTCACCCAGAAACCTCTCAACATTGTTGTTCTAAGAACACTCTGAAATTTAAACATTAGTAATATCCTATATATCTTTAATGCAGTAACTGGCAGGAGGAAGAGTAGGAAAAAAAACAAAGCAGAAAAGATCTTCCCAGAGACCTAAATTACCTACATAATCCAAGCCCAGAATGAAGTGGAACATGTACATAAATGGACTAGAAGTAAACACGTTTTAATTTCTTTTCTTTTTTTTTTTTTTGAGACAGTCTCACCCTGTCGCCCACGCTGGAGTGCAATGGCACGATTTCGCCTCACTGCAACCTCCACCTCCCGGGTTCAAGTGATTCTCCTGCCTTAGCCTCTCAAGTAGCTGGGATTACAGGCATGCGCCACCATGTCAGGCTAATTTTTTGTATCTTTAGTAGACACGAGGTTTCACCATGTTAGTCAGGCTGGTCTCAAACTCTTGACCTCATGATCTGCCTGCCTCGGCCTCCCAAAGTGCTGGGATAACAGGCATGAGCCACGGTGCCCAGCCTTAATTTCTACAACAAGAAAAAAATGGATCTCTATACCTAAATATATCTGGTAAGTACGAACATTTAATCAAAACTACATGGATATTTAATAAGTCTTACAAGACTAATATTTAAATTTAATATATCAGAAAACAAGGCCAGGTGTGGTGGCTCACACCTGTAATTCCAGCACTTTGGGAGGCTGAGGCAGGCAGATCACTTGAGGCCAGGAGTTCAAGACCAGCCTGGCCAACATGGTGAAACCCTGTCTCTACTAAAATACAAAAAATTAGCCAGGCGTGGTGGCACACCCCTGTAGTCCCAGCTACTTGGGATGCTGAAGGAGAATAGCTTGAACCCAGGGAGGTTGCAGTGAGCCAAGATCGTGCCACTGCACTCCAGCCTGGGCGACAGAGCAAGACTCCGTCTCAAAAAAAAAATAGGTATCTATCTATCTATCTATCTATCTATCTATATATGAAAACACAGATTAGAACAACTGTCTAACGCACGATTATCAAGAACTTAGGGCCAGATGCAGGGGCACTAGCCTGGGTGACAGAGTGAGACCCTGTCTCAAAAAAAAAAAAAAATTATAAGCTACCTCTTCAAAAACTAAAGCTAGCCTTAACTGAATACTGAAAGTGCAAGTATAAAATGATACAATCACTTTGGAAGACGGTTTAAGCAGTTTCTTATCAAGTTAAACACAAACCTACCATATAACACAGTAATTCCACTCCTAAGTATTTACCCAATAAAAGGCCTATGTACTCCTTCCCCAGAGGTAATTACCTATCCTATCCACAACAGTGCTTCATGATAAGCAATTCCTTTTGTTCACTGCTGGGCATGGATTTGACTACATGAGTGCTAGGCTTTGTTTCCTAACTGTGAATAAGATGACCAGCAACAGCAAATCCAAGTCAAGGAGATCACCACCTTCAAGGATTTGATCATATGTCTTCTGGAAGCCAAATTACAAACTGGTTGTATTCCAAAAAGTCTTTTATAAAACAGAACTAGAACTTTGAGAGGCCAAGGCAGGATCACTTGATGCCAGGACTGAGAGACCAGCTTGGGCAACAAAGACAGACCTCCACTCTCTACAAAAAACTTAAAAAATTAGCGGGGTTTGGTGGTCCCAGCTACTCAGGAGGCTGAGGCAGGAGGATCCCTTGAGCCCAGGGCAACAAGGCTGCAGTGAGCTATGACTGCGCCACTGCACTCTAGCCTAGGTGATAGAGCCATACTCTATATCAAACAAATTAAAATAAATAAAAATTTAAAAACCCATACATCCCTTTCTGAAGGGCTAAAACAGACTCTCCCCACGTGATTTAAATTTTTTTTTTTTTTTTGAGACGGAGTCTCGCTCTGTCGCCCAGGCGGGAGTGCAGTGGTGTAATCTCAGCTCACTGCAAGCTCCACCTCCCGGGTTCACGCCTTTCTCCTACCTCAGCCTCCCCAGCAGCTGGGACTACAGGCACTCGCCACCACGCCCGGCTAATTTTTTTGTATTTTTAGTAGAGACGGGGTTTCACCATGTTAGCCAGGATGGTCTCAATCTCCTGACCTTGTGATCCGCCCGCCTCAGCCTCCCAAAGTGCTGGGATTACAGGCGTGAGCCACCACACCCGGCCATGATTTACATTATATTGTTAAATCCAGTAATGGGTAGAGCAGGATCTATTCTATTAGCTATGGACACATCCCCCGCATGCTTAACTTTTTTTAGGTAAACTATACTAGCATTCTCTGCCCCACACACCCCACCCCACATAAGAACAGGATCTCCACCTAGTATTGAAGCTTGAAAGGCAAATTATTTTGAAAAACAATTACTCAGAGCTTTTATGTAACCTGAAAGTCCCAAAGTAAGAAAAAAGAAGCAGCTGTGAAAAATGAGGACATTTTTAGGGCTTCATCCTAAAAAGCTATTTCTAACACTGCTTTTTGGCATTCAGTTAAGCACTCCATTTAAAAACAAAAAAGGCTAACATATATAGAAAAATAAAAGGGCTCATTAATCCTTTGGGTTTAAATTTAGTTAAATAGCATAGTTTTCCATTTAATAAATAATCAACCCTGACAGGCCCAAAGAATGAACACTTTGGTGGTGGTAACTGTAGGAATGAGGGCACATTAACGAGTTATTGAGGCCAGGTGCAGTGGCTCTCGCTTGTAATCCCAGCACTTTGGGAGGCTGAGGTGGAAGGATGGCTTGAGCCCAGGAGGTTAAGGCTGCAGTGAGCTGTGCCAACTGCACTGCAGCCTGCATGACAGAGCGAGACCCTGTCTCAAAAACAAAAACAAAAACAAAACAAAACCAAAACAACAGAAGAAGAAAAATAAAAATTTGGCTGGGCATGGTGGCTCACACCTGTAATCCCAACACTTTGGAAGGTGGGAGGAGGGAGGCACTCCTGAGCCCAGGAGTCCCCAGACCAGCCTGTTTCTATGGAAAATAAAACTGGTGGCGCACCCTTGTGGTCCCAGCTACTTGGGAGGCGGAGGCAGGAGGATCAGTTGAGTCCCAGGTCAAGGCTGCAGTGAGCTGTGATGGTGCCACTGCACTCTAGCCTAGGCAGCACAGTGAGACTATCACCAAAAAAAAAAAAAAAAAAAAAAAAATTAAAAAAAAATTTTTTTTTGAGATGGCGTGATCTCGGCTCACTGCAACCTCTGCCTCCCGGGTTCAAGCAATTCTCATGCCTCAGCCTCCCAAGAAGCTGGGACCACATGTGCGCACCACCACACCCGGCTAATTTTTGTATTTTTAGTAGATACTGGGTTTCGCCATGTTCAGGCTGGTCTGGCACTCCTGACCTCAGGTAATCTACCCGCCACAACCTCCCAAAGTGCTGGGATTACAGGCATGAGCCACCGTGCCTGGCTGAAAAATGTAAATTGTACTGTTACTTTAGCAAAACACAAAATCTCAACAAACATCAGGATGGTCCAAACATAACTATAAGAAACAAAAATGGTTCCACCATTAAAAAGGAGTCAGTTTCGGCCAGGTGTGGTGTTTCATGTCTGTAATCCTAGCACTTTGGGAGGCTGAGGCAGACGGATCACCTGACCTCACGAGCTCGAGACCACCATGGCCAACATGGTGAAACTCCGTCTCTACTAAAAACACAAAAAGTAGCCGGGCCTGGTGGCAGGTGCCTGTAACCCCAGCTACTCCAGAGGCTGAGGTAGGAGAATCCCTTGAGCCAAGACCGTGCTATTGCACTCCAGCCTGGGCAACAAGAACGAAACTCTGTCTCAAAAAAACAAACAAACAAAAAACAAAACAAAACAAAACAAAACAAAAACAAAGAGTCAGTTTCCCAAGATGGACTTTGGTTTCCTTTTCTATAAAATAAAATGGCCTCCATGATCTCTAAAGTGAACTCTAGGTTGGCTGCAGTAGCTCATGCCTATAATTCCAAACTTTAGGAGGCTGAGGTGGGAGGATCACCTGAGCCCAGGAGTTCAAGCCCAGCCTGGGCAACATAGGGACACTCCGTCTCTAATTTAAAAATAAATAAACAAACAAAAATAAAGTACCCTCCAGCCTTATGGTTCTATGACAAATGATAAAAGTCTAAAATGAATGAAGCAAAACATATTCTTTAGGTTCTGAAGTGTTAAAACACTTAGTCAAGGCAACAACCTTATTAGTTTTGAGTTTCTGAGTTCTTTTTTTTTTTTTGAGATGGAGTCTTGCTCTGTCACCCGGGCTGGAGTGCAATGGCGCGATCTCGGCTCACTGCAACCTCCGCCTCTCAGGTTCAAGCGATTCTTGTGCTTCAGCCTCCCGAGTAGCTGGGATTACAGGTGCCCACCACCACACCCAGTTAAATTTTTTGTATTTTTAGTACAGACAGGGTTTCACCATGTTGGCCAGGCTGGTCTTGAACTCCTGACCTCAGGTGATCCGCCCGCCTCGGCCTCCCAAAGTGCTGGGATTACAGGCATGAGCCACCGCGCCCGGCTGAGTTCTTTTTTTAATTTTTAACTTCAGCATACCCTGAAACGAGTTTCTGAGTTCTTACGTTTAAATACGCATGCATAGTTGCCAGTGATGCAGGTTCAAAAATAAAATATAATATGCATGCATAGGAGCTAAATTTCAAAATGTAGCTTATATAATCATCACGGACCAACATCGAAGTGCAAGTACTGTAATTATTCTATGCTGGTGGACTCAAAACCTCCCAGCACACATATAAAGGGAAGGAAAACAGACAAATCAGCAGCACGTCTCATACTCCTATTACAAAGGCTTCTATTACAAAGGGGAAAAAACACGAAGCGTTCCTATGCTTGTAAAATCCAGTATTCCTGAGTCTGTGGCATTCAATTTTCAAAAGAGTGATATTTTTATCATAAGCCCTATCAAAACTCTGGCTATCTTCCGGAGATCAGGAAACAACCACACACTTCCATCTATTTTAAACGTGGAAGAATTAGAACGTGGCACAGCAGACCCTAAAAATGACAGAAAAGGCTGTGAAGGTGACACACTAATCGCTAACCGAGAAATGCCTGATTGAGAAGTATAATCGTGTGTCCCATACGGAAGCATATTGTGTCCTCGGACCCCGAGCGGCGTGCCCGGAGGCTCAATGTCACCTTCGCCGAGGCGCTGCAGGCCGGCGGCGGCCACTCACGGTCAGGTGGCCGCACGGTCGGCGCCGGGGCAGGGTCATGACCCGGGAACCGAAGGGGAGTGCTGCGTCCCCTCCTCGGCGCCCACAGCAGGTCCACATCTGACCTGTCCGCGGTGGCAGAGCCAGGAAGTTGCGCGGGGGGAGGCCCCGGGGGCGCGCTCTTAGGTCCTCCACTACTCGAGGCGGCGGGCAGGGCGGCCCTCGGTCACAGGGTTCAGTAACCAGGGTAGGGCAAGGGCTAGGCCGGGGAGAGCCCGCCCCGGAGTGGCGGCGGGGACCCAGGTCACCGCAAGGACACGAGGGCGCGGGCAGTGGCAAGCAGGGGCCTTACCCGCGGCGGGGCCGGGAGTCCGGGTGGAGTGCAGGAGGCCTCGAGGGCCGGCCCGGGTGGCTGCGGCCACAGCGCAGCGGCGGAGAGCGGCGCCCAGCATGACGGCGATGGCGGCGCGCAGGCTGAGGACAGAGAGAAGCCGGTGTAAACTCGCGGGTTGCTCCGGAGCGGGCGGGGGCCGGACAGGCTCACGGCGGGCGGAGCACGTAGGCCCGCCCACTGCGACTCTGGCGCGTGGGCGGGAGGGGCCACCGCGCGGCCGGCGGCGGGCGGGCTACGGCGGCGCGCTGAGGACAAACTGTTAGCCTCGCGTCCCGCCTTGTCTCTGGTCAGGTGACCTGCAGCTGCCATCCTGGAAGTAGGAATGGCGGCGAGGGAGGAGCAACCGACCGTGATCTTGTTCGAGTCACGCCCAGGAGGGCACTTAATCACCTCAAAATAGGAATGACAGCAATAACAACAAACTATAATAAAAATACCTACTTTGCGCCCGGGCGCCGTGGCTCACGCCTGTAATCCCAGCACTTTTGGGAGGCCGAGGCGGGCGGATCACTTTCGGTCGGGAGTTCAAGACCAGCCTGGGCAACATGGAGGAACCCCGTCTCTACTAAAAATACAAAATTAGCCAGGCGTGGTGGCGCAACGCATGCCCGCAATCCCAGCTACTCGGGAGGCTAAGGCAGGAGAATCGCTTGAACCCAGGAGACGGAGGTTGCGGTGAGCCGAGATGGTGCCATTGCACTCCAGCCTGGGCAACAAGAGCGAAACTCCGTCTCAAAAAACCAAACAGAACAAAAACCTACTTTGCTTAGCCCCGCCTTTTCATTGTGGCATAAAATAAAACAACGAATAGGGGAAAGAATGCCGCTGGACGCAGTTGCTCACGCCTGTAATCCTAGCACTTTGGGAGCCCAAGGCGGGCGGATCACCTGAGGTCGGGAGTTCGAGACCAGCCTGACCAACATGGAGAAACCCCCGTCTCTACTAAAAATGCAAAATTAGCCGGGCGTGGTGGCGCATGCCTGTAATCCCAGCTATTTGGGAGGCTGAGGCAGGAGAATTGCTGGAACCCAGGAGGCAGAGGTTGCAGTGAGTTGAGATGGCACCATTGCACTCCAGCCTGGGCAACAAGATAAAAACTCCATCTCAAAAAAAAAAAGGCCTATGCGTAAGGAACTTTATTAGTACATATTCTTATATGACAAACCAGCTTGCATAAAAAATGAGTTCAACTACTTCATTTCACTGATTAGGAAAGAGGCTCAGAAATTAGGTTGCTGCTGGCAGTCAAGGATCTTTTTGCCACATCCCCAGTTTTGAGGACTCTCACCTGAATGTTTCTTTCCCATCTCTTACAGGAGGGCTCCTGAATCCACGATGGCTCTGAAATAGGGTTGATCAAGTTCCAAGGTTGTTGCATCTGATCTCACTAGCTACATCCTAACTTTGAGCCCCTGGGCAGTCGACGACACCTCTCCCAGGCCTGAAGTATCTGGATGCTGCCCAGGTTAATGAGACATTCTGTTGTGTCTTGCTGTCTCCCATTCTCTATCCCTGGGCACACTGAGGAAAGAAAAGATGGCCGTTCATGTGCCACTTCCTCACTTCAGGCTGACTCTCCAGGGCCTCAGCATCTGCCCTTCTCTTTTTCCTCCCTAGCAGTGTGGCTTCAGTGGGTAGGAACCTGGCAGGGAAAAGGATTTTTAAAATGTTTTCAAAGCACCTGCCCTCACCGTTTCCCACCAACCTAGTGTTGGGGCTTAGAAAACAATACCACAAAGTGAAGGCCTACGAAGCAGTTTCTCTCTGACCTGCCCTCTTGTCTCTTGCCCCTTACTCTCCCTCCAGGCATGCCACAGAAACTAGAATCCCTCCTCCCCAAGAGGGGGTCTAGAAAGTAGAACCCCTTTGCTTCAAAGCCAGCCATAAAGCCTAAAAATATTGCTCTAACCTTTCTCTTTGCCATTCTGTGTAACAGCTGGCCCTAAAGAAATTAAGGCCGAGCACAGTGGTTCACGCCTGTAATCCTAGCATTTTGAGCCGCCAAGGCCAGGAATCACTTGAGGTCAGGAGTTTGAGACCAGTCTGGCCAACATGGTGAAACCCCATCTCTACTAAAATTACTAACATTAGCCAGAAATCGCTTGAACCCAGGAGGTGGAGGTTGTGGTGAGGTGAGATCACACCGCTGCACTCCAGCCTGGGTGACAGAGCTAGACTCCGTCTCCAAAACAAAAAAAAAAGGAGAAAAGGAAACGTGGCCAGGTATTGTGGCTCATGCCTGTAATCCCAGCACTTTGGGAGGCTGAGGCGGGAAGATCACCTGAGGTCAGGAGTTCGAGACCATCCTGGGCAACATAGTGAAACCCCGTCTCTACGAAAAATACAAAAATTAGCTGGGTGTGGTGGCGCACGCTACTCTGGAGGCTGAGGCAGGAGAATCACTTGGACCCGTGAGGTGGAGGTTGCAGTGAGCCGAGATCGCACAACTGTACTCCAGCCTGGGTGACAGAGCGCGACTCCGTCTGAAAAAAAGAAAAAAAGAAGTTAAGGCTGGGCGTGGTGGCTCACGCCTATAATCCCAGCACTTTGGGAGGCCGAGGTGGGGGGATCACCTGAGGTCTGGAGTTTGAGACCAGCTTGACCAACGTGGAGAAACCCCGTCTCTACTGAAAATACAAAATTAGCCGGGCATGGTGGTGCATGCCTGTAATCCCAGCTACTCAGGAAGCTGAAGCAGTAGAATTGCTCGAACCTGGGAGGTGGAGGTTGCAGTGAGCGGAGATCTTCCCACTGCACTCCAACTTGGGCAACAAGAGCGAAACTCTGTCTCCAAAAAAAAAAAGAAAGAAAAGAAATTAAGACACTCGTTCCAGTAGTAGGGAGGACAGGGAGGAAGAAATGCTACAAAAGAGAGGCCAGAAGGATTTGAACGGACAGGCTTTGCTGGGTTTTCCCACTCAATCCATTTCCATTAGCTTGGACCCTTTTTGTCCAGTCACAATTCTACATATGTTTTATTGAACCTAAGCATAAAGGACGATTTTCCTTGTACCTATCGGTCTTCAATCTGAAGCCTCCCATGTCACCTAAAACTATGATCAAGTAAACTTGTTATGGTTTTTTCTTTTTAACCTGTCTTTTGTTATGGGAGTGTCAGCCATGACCCTTATGATGGTGAGGAAAAGGATCACCCCTTTCTGCCCCTACGCTGGCCAAAGGGCAACGGGGAAACTTTTGACCTCTCTGCAGTTCAATTAGTGTTCATCAAATCTCCAAGTGCTGGAAGCTTAAGATGAGGTCAGGGTAAGAAAGTGAGAAAAGTAAGAAAAGCAAGTAAGAAAGCGCTGGGGTATATTGCTTGAATCCCAGCTGGTCTCCCTGCTGTCAGAATCCCTCCACTTTGCCTACAGTCACTTACATTGGCTGCTGAAGTGTTTTTTTTTCTTTTTAAAATACAATTATGACTATAATTTACAATGTACCACCACATGCCACAAACTATTATCCCATTTATGCCTCATAACAACCTTGTGAGATGTTTTTATCCCTAATTTATTTTTAAAATTTATTTTATTTTATTATTATTATTTTTTGAGGTGGAGTCTTGCTCTGTCGCTCAGGCTGGAGTACAGTGGTGTGATCTTGGCCTACTGCAACCTCTGCCTGCCAGGTTCAAGTGATTCTCCTGTGTCAGCCTCCTGAGTAGCTGGGACTACAGGTGCTCGCCACCATGCCCGTCTAATTTTTGTATTTTTAGTAGAGACGATGTTTCGCCATGTTGGCCAGGCTGGTCTTGAACTCCTGACCTCAGGTGATCCTCTCACCTTGGCCTCCCAAAATGTTGGGATTACAAGCGTGAGCCACTACGCCCGGCCTAGCCCTAATTTACTGATAAAGGAATAGACTTAAAGGATACTTGCCAAAAATCATTCAACTAACAAATAGTGGTACTTAGGTTTTAGTCCCCACTTGTCTGACTCCAGAAATTGTTCTTTCCCCACCACTGCTGAAGGTAGGTTTTGCTTATCTTTCAGCCAGTTCTGAATTCTCTGCTACCTTGAGAGCAGTCCACAGCCCTAATTGCCTGCATTCATTTTTTGTTGCTGCCTAACAATTTATCACAAATTAAGCAGCTTAAAACAATACTCATTATTACCCCTCAGTTTCTGTAGGTCAGAAGTCCGGGTATAGCATAACTGAATTCTCTACTGGTTATCACAAGACTGAAATCAAGATCACGGCCAGGTTTGAGGTCTCATCTAGAGCTCAGAGGCCTCTTCCAAGGTCACTCAGGTTGTTGGCAGAATTGATTTCATTGCAGTGGTGGGACAAGGTCCTCATTTCTTCTCAGTAGCTGTCAGCCAAGGACACTCTCAACTCCTAGAGAGTGCCCTGATGTCCTCTCCACATGGCTCCCTCCATAGGCCCTTCTTACAATCCTGGAGCTTATTTATTCCAAGCAGCAGGAAAGTGTCTCTCTGACCTCATCTCAAGGTGGGCGGATCACTTGAGGTGAGGAGTTCGAGACCAACCTGGCCAACATGGTGAAACCCCGTCTCTACTAAAAATGCAAAAATTACTAGGGCGTGGTGGTGGGCACCTGTAATCTCAGCTACTTGGGAGGCTGAGGCAGGAGAATCGCTTGAACCCGGGAGGCAGAGGTTGCAGTGAGCCAAGATCTCACCATTGTACTCCAGCCAGGGGGACAGAAGAAGACTCAGTCAAAAGAAAAAAAAAAAAGGGACCTCACCTGATTAGGTCAAGCCCACCAGGGTAACTTTTTGATTCACTCAAAGTAGACTGACTAGTAAACTAGTCTTGGGAATGATATCCAAAGAAATTCACAGATTCTGCCTCCTACTCAAGAGGAGGAGATTGTACAAGGGCATGTACACAGGGGGCATGAATCCTGGGGCTATCTTTGAATTCAGCCTACCATATCACTAAGGCAGGGGGGCCCTTGCTTCTTTCCTAGTTGGTCCCCAGATGTGTCCACAGGTTGAAGCCCATCCCATTGCTTCTGGAGGGTACCCCTTCCCTGATGGGCTCAGAGCAGACATCCTGGTTCTTACTCAAGGTCTTCAGGGTCTTTTGTCTCTTCCTGCCATTTCCTACCTTGAAATCCTTTGCTGTCCCTCTGGAGAAGCCACACCTGGACTTTTGCTTCTTCTTTTTTAAAAACACAACAGCTGGACTTCTGATGGCTCAGAAATGTCATCGTCACCAGTGGATCAGCCTATCAGCTTTCTGCTACAGCTCAGGGCCTTCATTCTGGAAAAGCTGTGATGAGGCATTCCCTCTGATGTGTGTGGGGGACGGAATGACATTACTGAGGAGTTTGTGAGGATAAAGACACTGTTCCACCATGTGAATTTCTAGTAATGGTTAAGTTCACGTGCAAGAAAAGCTCTTATTTTTTTGTTTTTTGTTCTCTTCCTTTTTCTTTTTTTTTTTTTTTGAGATAGGGTCATGCTCTGTCACCCAGGCTACAGTGCAGTGACAGAATTATGGCTCACTGCAGCTTTGACCTCCTAGGCTAAAGCAATCTTCCCCCCTCAGCCTCCCAAGTAGCTGGGACTACAGGTACATACTACCATTCCCGGCTAATTTTTTTAAACATTTTTGTTGAGATAGGGTCTTGTTATGTTGCCCAGACTGGTCTCAAACTCCTAGCTTCAAGCAATCCTCCTGCCTCGGTCCCTCAAATTGCTGGGATTATGGGCATGAGCCACCGCACCAGGCTAGAAAAGCTCTTATTTTCTCTGGTGGGAATTAAGCATGTGCTCAGGAGAGGGGGAAAAAAATGAAAGAATCCTACCATTTTAAGAGTGAAAGTGGGGGCCGGGCACGGTGGCTCAAGCCTGTAATCCCAGCACTTCGGGAGGCCGAGGCGGGCAGATCATGAGGTCAGGAGATCGAGACCATCCTGGCTAACACGGTGAAACCTCATCTCTACTAAAAATACAAAAAATTAGCCGGGTGTGGTGGCGGGCGCCTGTGGTCTCAGCTACTCGGGAGGCTGAGGCAGGAGAATGGCGTGAACCCAGGAGGCGGAGCTTGCAGTGAGCCGAGATAGCGCCACTGCACTCCAGCCTGGGCGATAGAGTGAGACTCCGTCTCAAAAAAAAAAAAAAGACTGAAAGTGGCCCCCGAGGCCATTAGTCTACTGAGTCTACATGGTTTCCATTTCCTCAGGCCCCTACTTGAGGAGCATCTCCAGTGAACGGGATCTCAATACTAGACTGCTTCGAAAACGGAGCCTAATGAAAAAAGGCACCCAAGAGAATGACACCCCTACCGCTGTTAAACTATAGTTCTGCCTTATGCCCTTGGGCAAATTATTCCAATTCCCTGAACCACTGTTTCCTTGTCTAAAAAATGGGAATAGCCGGGCGTGGCAGCTCACGCCTGTAATCCCAGCACTTTGGGAGGCCGAGGTGGGAGGATCACCTGAGGTTGGGAGTTCAAGACCAGCCTAACCAACATGGAGAACCCTGTCTCTACTAAAAATACAAAATCTGCCTCATGGGTTCAAGCGATTCTCCTGCCTCAGCCTCCCAAGTAGTGCCAGCATGCCTGTAATCCCAGCTACTGGGGAGGCTGAGGCAGGAGAATCGCTTGAACCTGAGAGGTGGAGGCTGTGGTGAGCCAAGATTGCATCATTGCACTCCAGCCTGGGCAACAACAACAACAAAAAATTAGCCAGGCATGGTGGCATGCGCCTTTAGTCCCAGCTACTTGGGAGGCTGAGACAGGAGAATCGCTTGAACCTGGGAGGCAGAAGTTGCAGTGAGCCGAGATCACGCCACTGCACTTCAGCGTGGGCGACAGAGCAAGATTCCATCTCCAAAAAAACAAAAAACAAAACAAATAAAAAATGGGATAATAATGGAACCTACCTAATAGGTTAATAGATTGTTGGGATGATTACCTCAGAAAATGCACATAAAACACTAGTTCCTGGCTGGTACACAGTAACAGCTCAATAAATACTTACTGTTGCTCTCTAAAAGAACATTTTCTTATTGTAAAATTGTAGCGGGGCAGGGCAAGTTGTGAGATGGGGATGTTTTAGTCTGTTTTGTGTTGCTGTAACAGGATACCTGAGACTGGGTAATTTATTTATTTATTTTACTGAGACAGGCTCACCCAGGCTGGAGTGCAGTGGTGTGATCTTGGCTCACTACAGCCTTGACCTCCTGTGCTTGAGCAATCCTCCCATCTCAGCCTCCTGAGTAGCTAGGACCACAGGCATGTGCCACCTCACCCAGCTAATTTTTGTACAGGTAATTTATAATGAGCAGAAATTTATTGGCTTATATTTCTGGAGGCTGAGAAGTCCAATATCAAAGTGCTGGCATCTTGTGAGGGCCTTCTTGCTGCATCATCCCATGGCAGAAGGCATCACATGGTGGAAGGGCAAAGAGAATGCAAGAGGGGTGAACCCACTCCCTTGATGAACAAATCATTTTTTTTTTTCCCCAGGCTGGAGTGCAATGACTCGACCTTGGCTCACCACAACCCCTGCCTCCTGGGTTCAAGCAATTCTCCTGCCTCAGCCTCCCAAGTAGCTGGGATAACAGGCATCTGCCACCATGACCAGCTAATTTTGTATTTGTAGTAGACACAGTGTTTCTCTATGTTGGCCAGGCTCGTCTCAAACTCCCGACCTCAGGTGATCCGCCCACCTTGGCCTCCCAAAGTGCTGGGATTACAGGCATGGGCCACCGCGCCTGGCCAAGAACTCATTCTTGCAATAATGGCACTGGTCCATTCATGAGGGTAGAGCCCTCATGACCTAAAAACCTCTTAAGGGTTCCACCTCCCAACACCAACACAATGACAATTAAATTTCGAGATTAGTTTGATTTTTGTTTCTTTGTCTTGTTTTTTTTAGAGACAGGGTCTCACTCTGTTGCCCAGGCTGGAGTGTAGTGACATGACCATAGGTCACTGCAGCTTCGGACTCCTGGGCTTAAGTGATCCTCCCGCCTCAGCCTCCTAAGTAGCTGGGACTACAGGTGAACACTACTACACCTGGAAAATTTTTTGGACAGGGTCTCACTATGTTGCCTAGGCCAAGCTTGGACTTCTGGGCTCAAGCAATCCTCCCACCTCAGTCTCCCAAAGTGCTGGGATTATGGACCACATCCAGCCCAGTTGTTTCTTGTGAGTGGCTTTTAAATGGACATCTTTTTTCCCTGTTTTCACATGGTCTTTCCTCTGTGTGAACATGTCTGTGTCCTATATCCTAATGCCTTTTTTTTTCTTGAGATGGAGTCTTACTCTGTCGCCCAAGCTGGAGTGCAGTGGCACGATCTCAGCTCACTGCAAGCTCCGCCTCCTGGGTTCACGCCATTCTCCTGCCTCAGCCTCCCAAGTAGCTGGGACTACAGGCGCCCGCCACCATGCCTGGCTAATTTTTTTGTATTTTTAGTAGAGACGGGGTTTCACCGTGTTAGCCAGGATGGTCTCGATCTCCTGACCTCGTGATCCGCCCGCCTCGGCCTCCCAAAGTGCTGGGATTACAGGCGTGAGCCACCGCACCCGGCCTGCTTTGAAACTTATTAAAACAAACTGTAGGAAAGAAAAAGGCTAGAGACCTTCAAATGATTATTTGAGGGCCTGGCGTGAGCCACCGCGCCAGGCCCCCTCTGGGTTTTAAGCCACCCAGCCTGTGGTACTTTGTTATGGCAGCTAGGACTCTAATACAATAAGTATTCTCATAGCCTTCAGTGGGAATAGGGAAGAGGAATGTGGGGTGTTTGCCAAGGCCCCTGTTACCAGAATTTGTTAAGTGTATATCTATATATATAATATATATACACTTAACAAAGCAAGTTGGGTCTTTGTAGCTGTTTGAGCTACAGGCTCCATTGAGGCTCCACTGAGAACCAGGGCTCAGGGTGGGGTAGCTTTATGCTTGGAGTCCACTAGCTGTTCTCCTAAAAGGTTCTCTCTCCTTTCCCTGCCAGCTCCCTGAGCCCAGAGCTAGAGCCTCTATTTCCCAGCACCACCTCTAGTGGGCAGCTCCCAGCAGTTTTGTTTTGTTTTGCTTTTTATTTTTTAAGAGACTGGGTCTGGCTATTTTGCCCAGGCTGGTGTTGAACTCCTGGACTCAAGTGATCCTCCTGCCTCAGCCTCCCCAGTAGCTGGGACTACAGGTTGCGCCACCAACCCAGGCTGTGGCAGTTATTTAACAGTGTTTCTCTCCAGAAACATGTTCAAACCATTACTGAAGGTGAAAAGCAAGAGAAGGGGATTTAATTTTGTGTCTCTCTTACCACTGTAAATGTGGCTACATAACATCTCAGAGAATAAACAATCTTGATGAACCATCAAAATCAGCTGAAGATCTTATTACACTGTATATATATTCCCAGGTCCCTCCTGGGAGAATCTGATCCTGTTGGTTTAGAGTTTAGCCCAGGTAATCTGTTTTTTGTTTGTTTGTTTCGTTTTCTTTTTTGTTTTTTTGTTGTTGTTTTGTTTTGTTTTTGAGATGGAGTTTCCCTCTGTTGCCCAGGCTGGAGTGGGGTGGCATGATCTCTGCTCACTGCAACCTCTGCCTCCCGGGTTCAAACGATTCTCCTGCCTCAACCTCCCAAGTAGCTGGGACTACAGGTGGCTGCCACCACACCCGGCTAATTTTTGTATTTTTAGTAGAGTCAGAGTTTTGCCATGTTGGCCAGGCTGGTCTCTCACTCCTGACCTCAAGTGATTCGCCCACCTTGGCCTCCCAAAGTTCTGAGATTTTAGGCGTGAGCCACCGCACCTGGCTTGTTTTTGCTTTTTTGAGACGGAGTCTAGTTCTGTCGCCCAGGCTGGAGTGCAGTGGCACGATCTTGGCTCACTGCAACCTCTGCCTCCCAGGTTCAAGTGATTCTCCTGTCTCAGTCTCCCAAGTAGTTGGGACTACAGGCACTGGCCACCATGCCCAGCTAATTTTTTTTTTTTAAATATTTTTAGTAGAGATAGGGTTTCATCATGTTAGCCAGGCTGCTCTCAAACTCCTGACCTCAGGTGATCTGCCTACTTCAGCCTCCCAAAGTATTGGGATTACAAGCGTGAGCCATTGTGCTGGCTTTTTTTTTTTTTGACATGGTCTTGTTCTGTCACCTAGACTAGAGTGCAGTGGTGTGAACATGGCTCACTGCAGCCTTTAACCCCTGGGCTCAAGCAGTCCTCCTGTCTCAGCCTTCCCAGTAGCTGAGACTACAGGTGCATACCACTATGCCCAGTTAATTTTTGAAATCGGTAATCTGTTTTTTTTTTTTTTTTAACATGGAGTCTCACTCTGTTGCCTAGGCTGGAGTGCAGTGGCACGATCTCAGCCTACTGCACCCTCCACCTCCCGAGTTCACGCAATCCTCCCACCTCGGCCTCCTGAGTAGCTGGGATTACAGGCGCATGCCACCAAGTCCCAGCTAATTTTTGTATTTTTAGTAATGATGGGTTTTCACCATGTTGGCCAGGTTGAACTCCTGACCTCAAGTGATCCGCCCACCTTGGCCTCCCAAAGTGCTGGGATTACAGGCATGAGCCACCAAGCTCGGCCAGTAATCCGTATTTTTACACTTGATTTTAGCCAAAAGGTGAAGAAGTGAGAGTAATCTGTATTTTTAACGAGTGTCCAAAGCGATTCTGACAATGAGCCAAGGTTGAGAGTTCCGATAGTATTATCTCCCTTTTCTCCACAGCAATCTGGTTCATTTTGCAAACAAGAAAACTGAGGCTCAGAGAAGAATTAACTTGCCCAAAGCCTCAGTCATACTGACTACCTCCAAAGCCTATGATCTCTTCCATACAACATCAGACATAACATTTGTTGGCACAAGGCTGCAAAGTAGAGACCTTCCCACCGTGCAGGGCTGGAAATTCTGGTAACAGGGGCCTTGGCAAACACCCCACATTCCTCTTCCCTATTCCCACTGAAAGCTGTGAGAACACTTGTTGGATTAGAGTCCTAGCTGCCATAATGAAGTACTACAGGCTGGGTGGCTTAAAACCCAGAGGAGGCCGGGCACGGTGGCTCACACCTGTAATCCCAGCACTTTGGGAGGCCAAGGCGGGCAGATCACCTGAGGTCAGGAGTTCAAGACCAGCCTGGCCAACATGGTGAAACCCCATCTCTACTAAAAATACAAAAATTAGCTGGGCATGGTGGCAGGTGCCTGTAATTCCAGCTACTCAGGAGGCTGAGGCAGGAGAATCACCTGAACCTGGGAGTGGAGGTTGCAGTGAACCAAGATTGCGCCATTGCACTCCAGCCTGGGCAACAAAAGCGAAACTCCATCGCAGAAAAAAAGAAAAGAAAAGAAAAAAGCCTAGAGAAAAAAATTTATTCTCTGACGGTTCTGGAGATTAGAAGTCTGAGATCAAGTGGGGCAGGGCCATGCTCTCTGAAGACGCTAGGGAAGTATCTGTTCCATGCCTTTCTCTTAGCTTCTGTCATTTGCAACCTTCCTTGGCTTGCAGGTGTATAAATCCAACCTCTGCCTCCATATTCACATGGTATTCTTCCCTCTGTGTAATCAATCTCTGTCTCTTCTCTATTTTATAAGGACTCCTCATTGAATTAAATTGTATTGGATTAAGGGCCCATTTTACTTAATATGACCTCATCCTAATTTCTTAATTTAGATCTTTATTAAATCTGCTGAATCTCTTTTCTTTTCCTTTTCTTTTTTTGAGACAGAATTTTGCTCTTGTTCCCCAGGCTGGAGTGCAATGGCTTGACCTTGGCTCACCGCAACCTCCACCTCCCAGGTTCAAGGGATTCTCCTGCCTCAGCTTCCCGAGTAGCTGGAATTACAGGCATGCGCCACCATGCCCGGCTAATTTTGTATTTTTAGTAGAGACAGGGTTTCTCCCTGTTGGTTAGGCTGGTCTCGAACTCCCAGCCTCAGGTGATCCGCCCGCCTTGGCCTCCCAAAGTGCTAGGATTACAGGCGTGATCCACCGTGCCCGGCCTTTTTTCTTTTTTATTTTTTTTTGAGACAGAGTCTCACTCTGTCACCCAGGCTGGAGTGCAGTAGCACAATCTGGTGGCTCACTGCAACTTCCACCTCCTGGTTCAAGTCATTCTCCTGCCTCAGCCTCTTGAATAGCTGGGATTACAGGCATACGTTACCACACCTGACCAATTTTTGTATTTTTGAAGAGATGGGGTTTCACAATGTTGGCCAGGCTGGTCTCAAACTCCTGACCTCAGGTGATCCACCTGCCTCGGCCTTCCAAAGTGCTGGAATTGATTACAGGCATGAGCCACCATGCCAAGCCAGAGTTTCCAAATAAGGTATCAGGGATTAGGACTTCAACATGTCTTGGTGGGGGGGGGCACGCAATTCAATTCATAGCACCTATAATATTAAGGTGTCACAAACAACACTGGAATCCTCAAGCTGAATATACAAACCCAATTGCCATGGTGACCCTAGCTTCTCCAAAGGCAGGGGTACCCAAGGGCTCAGATGGGATGAGAAGCTGTGGAAGAGATAGGGGCAGCTTTGGCCATTGGTTGGATGGTTAAGAATTGTAATGTGACATCAGAACAGTTCAGAAACCTGGCTCAGAAAGTCTTTTGTTGGTTTGAAACAGTGGAGTGATCATGGCTCACTGCAGACTGGACCTCCCAGACTCAAGCCATCCTCCCACCTCAGTCTCCTGAGTAACTGAACTGCAGGCACACACCACCATATCCAACTATTTAATTTTTTTTTTTTCTTCTGTAGAAATGTTATCTCACTATGTTGCCAGGGCTAGACTCGGAACTCCTGGGTTCAAGTGATCAGAGCTCCTACCTTGGCCTCCCAAAATGCTGAGATTACAGGCATGACCCACTGTGCCTGGCCAGCAGCAAGTCCATTCAATCAACAACTCTCTAAGAGCTTCTCATGTGCCAGGAGCTGGGCAAAGAGCAAGGCAGGCAGGATCCAGTCAATCACGGGCTCATGGGTTAGTAGGGTGACCAATAGCCAAAAGATAAGACTAATGAGGACACACTTATAAACCAGTATCTGTGCTCTGAAAGGAAGGAACTTGATGCCTTCGAGGAGACTCTCCTGTGGCTGCATTTTCCTCCTTTCCTTCATTCTCCTTCCCTTCCTTCCTTTCCTTTGCCTTTCTAACTACCATTCTCTTGGAGACCTGCGAGTGTGTCAACATCTCAGTGAAATAGAGGGACGAGAGCATCACCTAGTGGTCAGTGTGGGCATAGCAACGACCAAAACTGAACTAATCAGCCTGGGAGATGAAGGGCAAGGGGTGGTGGGGGTGGGCAGTGTGTGTGTCTGGCCCAGGTATGCCCCTAACAGTGCTGTGAATACACTCTGGCAGATTCATGGCAATGGACAACAGCTCTTAAATATTTACCAATTTGAAGCTGCGTACCCCCACCTCCCACAAAAAATAATCACTCCATTGTTTGGTCCTGACATAGCACGTCCCCTGGGGTACCAGAAAGGCAGACCAAGTCCTGGCCAGGCAGGGTTAATGCTCAAGGAGAACCCTCCCATTTCCTGACTGTAATAGCAGTGAAATCCTACCTAGCCTGGGTAGCTCTCACATCTGCTCCCATCTCCCTCCGCATTGCCGATGTCTCATCTCTTATCCCTGCATTGTCTCTAGGGTCTAATCAGACCCCCTTCCAATCCACTCCCATTTACACAGGTGTCAGAGGGATCCTTCTCAAACACCAGTCAGACCTGGGCTCAGAGCACTCCCTGGCTCCCAGTGGCTCCCACCTAGCACTCTAGTTCACCCGCATCTCTACATGTAACCCTCTGCCATCTCCTCTATCCATCAGACACCTGTGGCAGCCTCGGCATCATACACACCTGCTCTGTATGCTGTGCCTAGAGCTGCCTGTCCAGTCTTGGTCAGCTGGCTAACTCCTGATCCTTGGAGAACCAGCTCCATCAGCACCTCTGGGCAAGGTAAGTTCCCCTTCTCAGAGCTCCCATCTTCTATCATCACACTGTGCTAGATGGGCCCTCTTTTTTTTTTTTTTTTTTTTGAGCTGGAGTCTCACTCCATCGCCCAGGCTGGAGTGCAATGGCGCATCTCGGCTCACTGCAACCTCCACCTCCTGGGTTCAAGTGATTCTCCTGCCTCAGCCTCCCAAGTAGGTGGGATCACAGGCGCCCACCACCATGCCTGGCTAATTTTGTATTCACCATATTGGTCAGGCTGGTCTGGAGCTCCTGACCTCAGGTGATCCCCCCTCCCCCCGCCCCTAGTCTCTGCCTCCCAAAGTGCTGGGATTACAGGCGTGAGTCACCACACCTGGCCAAGACTCGGCCCTCTTTGAGGGTACAATGTCTGATTATGCTGTGATTCTACACCCAGCCCCACCCCATTCCTAGACTGGGTCCTGGTACAACAATGAATGCTTGTTGAATGAATGAAGACTCAGGTGGAAGTCCATAACCCATCCGACCATGAGCTCTGGGCCTTGCATTATATACTTTTATGTTTCCAAATGGATTTTGTTTTTGTGACCTAGGTTTTCTAGGTGTGAGACTTCACTGCCACTCCTAGTCTGGAAGTGTCCCAAGGCGGGGCCAAGGCAAGCACCAGGCTGGGTCCAGGAAGCTCCTGGGTAGAGACCACTATTGGAAAAATGGGGTTTCACAAGAGGGACTCTCCCACTCTGCCACTAGTCGGCTCCTGAAGTAGGCCTTGTCTCTGAGGTGCTCCCCTAGCCACCCCTCCCTTTATCCCAGGACTTCTGAGGTTCCCACTTCAGCCTTGGTGGTGAGGAGTGTGTAGAGGAACATCTGTCACCTTCTTTTGGAGCCTGCTCCTAGGTCAGTGGGGCCAGAAATCAGTAGGGCACAGATGGGGTGCTCATGCGTGCTGGGTTCCATTGGTGAGTCAGCACACCTACTGAAAGCCTGGGAATCAAACTTGCCGGGGTGGGGCGGGGATGCAGAAAATAAAGTGTTTCATGACCTGCTTGGGGGAAGGTTAATGCTCTGATGTTGGATAAACATGTTCCTCTTCTCTACCCCCAGGATAGGTTTCTGGGCTGGAAGGGAACTTTTCTGACCCATCAAGAGAAATCCACTGCAGGCCGGGGGCGCTGGCTCACTCCTATAATCCCAGCACTTTGGGAGGCCGAGGCGGGTGGATCACTTGAGGCCAGGAGTTCAAGACCAGCCTGGCTAACATGGTGAAACCCCGTTTCTAATAAAAATACAAAAATTAGCTGCTCATGGTTGCCCACACCTGTAATCCCAGCTACTCAGGAGGCTAAGGCAGGAGGATTGCTTGAACCTGGGAGGCGGAGGTGGCAGTGAGCCAAGATTGTGCCACTGTACTCCAGCCTGGGCAACAGAGTGAGACTCCATCTCAAAATAAAAAATAAAATAAAAAAATAAAGAGTCTGGGAGCAGTGACTCATGCCTGTAATCCAGCACTTTGGGAGGCTGAGGCAGGTGGATCACCTGAGGTCAGGAGTTTGAGACCAGCCTGGCCAACATTGTGAAACCCCATCTCTACTAATAACAAAAAAATTAGCCGGGTGTGGTAGTGCACACCTGTAATCCCAGCTACTCTGGAGGCTGAGGCAGGAGAATCGCTTGAACCTGGGAGGCAGAGGTTGCAGTGAGCTGAGATCACGCCATTGCACTACAGCCAGGTGGAAAAAAAAAAAAAAAAAAAAAAAATATATATATATATATAAAATCGTGGTGGCTCACACCTCTAATCCCAGCACTTTGGGAAGCCAAGGCAGGTGGATCACAAGGTCAAGAGATTGAGACCATCCTGGCCAACATGATGAAATGCCGTCTCTACTAAAAATACAAAAATTAGCTGGGCGTGGTGGCACATGCCTGTAATCCCAGCTACTTGGGAGGCTGAGGCAGGAGAATCACTTAAACCCAGGAGGTAGAGGTTGCAGTGAGCTGAGATTGCACCACTGCACTCCAGCCTGGTGACAGAGCAAGACTCCTTCTCAAAAAAAAAAAAAAAAAAAAAAAATTAAAAAATTAAAAAATAAAAAGAGAGGCCGGGTGTGGTGGCTCATGCCTATAATCCCAGCACTGTGGGAGGCCGAGGCAGGTGGATCACCTGAGATCAGGCGTTTGAGACCAGCCTGGCCAACATGGTGAGACCCCTTCTCTACTAAAAATACAAAAACTAGCTGAGTGTGGTGGTGCACGCCTGTAATCCCAGCTACTCAGAAGGCTGAGGCAGGAGAATCGCTTGAACCCAGGAGGCGGAGGTTGCAGTGAGCCGAGATCGCACCACTGCAGTCCAGCCCGGGTGACAGAGCGAGACTCCGTTTCAAAAAAAAAAAAAAAAAAAGAAATAAAGAAATCCATTGCAGCCTTATCTCCGTGACAAGACTAGCAGGCCCTGCTTTTTTTTTTTTTTTGAGAAGGAGTCTCACACTGTCGCCCAGGCTGGAGTGCAGTGGTGCAATCTTGGCTCAGTGCAACCTCTGCCTCCCAGGTTCAAGCGATTCTCCTGCCTCAGCCTCCCAAGTAGCTGGGATTACAGGTGCCCGCCACCACACCTGGCTAATTTTTTGTATTTTTAGTAGAGACGGGGTTTCACCATGTTGGCCAGGCTGGTCTCAAACTCCTGACCTCGTGATTCGCCTGCCTTGGCCCCCCAAAGTGCTGGGATTACAGGATTACAGGCATGAACCACCACACCTGGCCTCAGGCTCTGCTTTCATAGTCCTGGTAACCCGGCAATCAGTCACTTGTCTTGGAAAGTTGGCCCCTTTTCAGAACCAAGACCAGTCTCTCTTAAGCTTCTACCATGCAGGACCTTATCCAAGTTTTATCACTGCCTTTAGATGCTGAAGTCCAGGAGAAGCTAGGGCATCTTGTCAGGACAGTTTACATTCTTTCCATGCTTCTTGGGCCACCCCTGAGAGGGTCAGACAAGCAAACCCAAACCCCTTGGCCCTCTCCAGGGAATCAAGAGCAGGAATTTGGGGAGAGCAACGAGGGACAAAGTCTGGATGACAAAGCTCACTGATCCAAAGCTCAAGCAGAGATACTGCGGGGGAGGGAAACCTCCCTAAGAGCCCCTCCAGTCAGCCACAGAACGTATCTCTTGTCACCAGCAGGATTTATTTCAGGGTTCTGCCAGCAAAATGACTTATAAATACATTCTTCCGCATCTCCCCCTTTCCAGGGGTGCTGCTGAGTTGCACGGGATGAGATCTGCTTCTGAGATCCTGGGGCTGTATGCCACCCCCAACTCACCAGAGCTCTTCCAGCACACAGCAGCACCCCCACCCCCCAGCTGGCAGAGAAGCTTATGAGGCTGTTATCTCTCAACAGACAGCTGTGCAGGGCTGGAGGCAGCAGCTTATCAGGAGGCCTGCAGTGATTCACAGCCCAAGTCCCAGCTTCTCTGCTGAATAGTAATTTCCAGCAGTGGATTTGTGCTCAGTCTCTCTCCTCCCCCTTTCCCAAGGGTGTGCTGTCCTTTCTCAGAAAGAGGGCAGTGAAGGGGAGATCCTACCCACAGAGCTGGGGGCTTTGTGCCAGCCTTCTGGGTAAGGTTCAGTTTATTGTCTGGAGGCTGCAGGTTCAGGGACCTCAGCAGGGTCTGCCACCCTTTGCAGTGACCTCCAGGAGAGTTCATCAATGCTCTCCTTCCACTCCTTCCTTCCCCTCCCAGAAAAACAATGTGCCGCTCCCTTTCCCTTAGTGGCGATGTACAGGGGGACATGGGCCCCCATTTGCAACAGCCCCTGAGGCCAGGGCCAGCCCGGGAGGGCGGAGTGGGGGAGGAGAGGGGAAGAAGCCAGGGACTGGGCAGTGCCTTGCACCATTTTGAAGCTGTTCAGTCTCTGTGCCTGACCCTGAAGACTCCAAAGGCTCAGAACGCAAGGCTGGAGGGGAGGGGAGACACAAGGGGCCAGGCGAGAGCTGTCTCTGCACAGGCGGGTGGTTAGAAAAAAAATGGGGGACAGAGCCATTTTTGTGCTTGTTTTATTGGAAGCAAGACTCCAGCTGCAGGGCTCGGGAGGAGGCCTGGAGAGTTCAGTCCTGGGTCTCCCTCTGGGCCAGGAGGGGGAAAAGGGGTGTTAAAAGAGCTAGAACCCTCAGAGATGCTCCTCTGAAGCAGGGGAAGGAAAACTAGAAAGGAAAACTGTCCCAGGGCGGGGAGCGGAATAGGGCCCCCACATCTCAGACTCTCCTACCCTCAAGCAGTCAATTCTCACCCCCTGCCTTCCTCTGTCAACGGTGGGGGTGATTCCAATAACTCTTCTCAGCTTCCATACTTCAGGTGCCCTTCGTGAATGCTGGGTGGCTTTAACCCTTGGGGTTCCCAAACAAGTTTCCAGAATCCCACTGTCCACCATTCTCCCCCAAAGAAGGTCCCAGAAAAGGTGAAGTTCCGTGTCTTCAGGCAACATGAGCATAAGCAGCAATCATCGCATGAAGTTTCCCTAGGGTGGTCGGGGATCCTCTTCTGCCACTCCTGGGGTCCCTCTCTTCTCGCCTTAAAGTCCATGCTACCCGTCTTGAGGAGCTGTGTCCAGGTTGTGGGCTCCGGAGGACCGAGGAGTGAAAGGCTAGAGGTGTATGTGAAGGTGGAGGCCCTGGCGGAAGATCCTGCCGGAGTAGGTGGCCCACAGTCCGGAGTTTCAGGCCGTCTGATCCTCGTCCGCAGCCCCTGGCTCAGGTTGCGAACGCTTCGCGGAGCCTTCTCCAGCTGCGGGTTCCCCTAGGCTCCTCTTGGACGTTGGCGCGGCTGACGGGGACGAGGGACCAGGATGGGGGTTCGGGGGCTGGTAGCCGGGCTGTCGCGGATCCAGCGCGTCCTTGGAAAGTAGGATGGCGAGGCCGGGCACATTCTTAAGTACGCTGAGACTAGCGGCCGGCTCGCCAGGCGTCTGACCCTGCGTGGGCCCAGGCGGGAGGCTTTGCCACACCTCGCGCACGCTCCGGTAGCGCAGCCGCGTGACCTGGTGCAGGCCCGCCAGGCGGCGCTTGAGGATCTCGGCGCACGTGACGGTTTTGGTGGTGGCCCGGCCGCAGCCGCTGAAGACGATGGCGCGCGTGTCTGGCTGCGCCATGCTGGCGGTGGCGAAGGCCATCAGGTTCCGGATCTTGCTGCCTTCCTTGACCCGCATGTGCACCGCGCCCGGCGCCAGGTCTGCGAAGGGGCCGGAGCCCGGGCCGCCTCCCTCGGCCCCGCCCCCCGCTGGCGCCTCTTCGGAGCGCACCTTACGGAAGTTCTCCATGCGCCGTCGTCGCCAGGACCGCCGGCTTTGCCATGGGGCGGCCTCAGTCCCGGGGCTGCATGGCTGCCGGTCGCGCCCTGCAAGGGCCAGCAGGGGTAAGGGCGCGGGAGCAGCGCGGACGCCGGCGGGCGGGCTGGGACGGCGCGATCTCGGCCCCACTTCTCTCGAGCGAGCGCCGCTCTACTCAGCGCTCTCGGCGCCCGGTGCTCCGCGCCTTTAGCTGAGGCCCCGCCCCTGCCGCCAGGCCCCTCCCCTGACCCGGCCCGGCCCGCCCGGGCCCCAGCCTCACCAGCTTTTCCAGGCGAGTCCGGGTTCTCAGCTACGCGGGCGTGGGAGCGGGTGCGGGGCGCATGGGCAGGTGAAGGTGAAGTTCCACTATAATCGCCATCAGCGCTCTGCGAGCCAACCGTCACAAACCGGCAGTCTAAATAAAAGCTGCGCTTGCGGTGCAAACACCAATTCAAATCCGGTATCCGAGCCCTTCCCATTTGCAACTGAAGGCCGCCCCTCGTCCCCTCCCAGGGAGAGATTTCCAAGAGGCTTGCTGGGGCCTCGCCCCTCCTCCCCCGCGCCGGGGAACACCCCCACCTTTTTTCCGCTCCCAAGTATTCTTGCCTCAAGGACAGCTATTGCGCGGTCAGCAGAGTGCGGGAGGAGCTGGCTGCGGCTCCACTCCGCGCCTCCCCTCGGGCGATTACGTCGCGGCGTGGTCCTCGCGGGGCGCGGGAGACCCAGACTTCAGCCTCGCCACGCCTGCCCAGAGCTCGAGGCTCCCAGACCCGCGTCCACCCCTGGGATGTGAGGAGTGAGGCTTTGGGCCAGGCTGTTCCCCGAGGCGCGTGCGGAAGCGGGCGAGACCTCTTCTGAAAAGGCGGTAGTCTCGCTCCACCCATGCCCAAGAGCCCACCCTTAGAGCTGCGCGCTTTAGGGTGAGCCAGGCACGATGCCTTGCCAACGTGGCCGCCCCCTTCCTCCCAAGCGGAATTCGCTCAGGCAACATTGGCCCCTTGAGATCCAGTGGGGTCCTTTTCGAAAGGAGGCTGGGTGAACGCAGGTTTTAAAGAGAAGGGAGGGGCCGGGCGCGGTGTCTCACGTTTATAATCCCAGCACTTTGGAAGGCAGAGGCGGGCGGATTACTTGAGGTCAGGAGTTCGAGACCAGCCTGGCCAACGTGGTGAAACCCCGTCTCCATTAAACATACAAAAGTCAGCCGGGCGTTGTGGCGCGCTCCTGTAATCCTAGCTGCTCGGGAGGCTGAGGCAGGAGAAGCGCTTGAACCCGGGAGCTGAAGGCCGCAGTGAGCCGAGATCATGCCACTGCACTCCAGCCGGGGCGACAGAGCAAAATTCTGTCTCAATAAATAAATTAATTAATTAATTAATTAAAATACAAAAGAGAAGGGAGGAATACTCCATTCTCCATGATGTGATTATTATGCATTGCATGCCTGTATCAAAACATCTCATGTACCCTCTAAATATAGACACCTATTATGTACCCACAAAAATTAAAAAGAAAGACCTTAAAAAAAATAAAAGAGAGAAAGAAGGGAGGAAGGTGGGGAGTTGAAGCCCTGGGGGCATTATGGAGCTACTGGATGCCTCTCCGTCGGAAAACTCCACGAGACACAAAGAGAGGCCCGGGGTCTCCTGCCGGGTGAGAGAAGCATTAGAGAAAGATGAGATTGGGGCTGTCAGGACTACTGATGAAAGGGAGGGGGTCTGAGAAGGGGTCCGACCCTCCCTAAAACTGCTCTCGGGATTCGCCCGTCCTCCTTCCACCCGCCCTACGCAGTCAGGACTGAGGGAAGGCGGCAGATCTGGTCCTAGCCAGGGGACTGTGACGGGGCGTGGCGGGGAGGGACACAGAGAGCTGGGGCGGGCGGGCAACCGGGAAAGTGCTGGGGTCATGACGGTGCCTGGGATTGCTGGGCCTCAGTTGGAGATGGGGCTGCCAGACGCTCTTCTCCCTCCTCCCGCTGTTCTCGCCTCCTGGGCATCTGCAGCAGCTCTTGGTCCCTGCTGTTCAAAACCAGGGTTTACCCCCTTATCACTTCTTGGGAGCGGCTCTCGGTCCCTGCTGTTCAGAACCGGTGTTTATCCTCTTACCACTTCTTGGGAGTGGCTGCGGCGCCTGGACTTTGGCACCCCAATATGTGAATGGCTGACCCCCTCCCCGTCTCCTGGTGGGATCAGGAACCCTCGGGGTATGCTCCGAACCGGGACTTCGGTCTCCCTCCAGTCTCCGTGGGCCCCACACAGCGGTGGGGGCTAGAGGCACAGCAGCCTTGGGAAGATACAAAGACTGTCCGCAGCGCGTAGCGGGGCGTGGAGAACCGAGGGCTGTGTAAGGTCAGGCCCTGAGAAAAAGCCCCCGAAAGGCTGGAAGTTACGTTGGAACGGGCTGGTTGTGGAAGGAGCGAGCTCTCCGTCCCCGGGAGTATGCAAGTTTGGGCTGCACGATCACTTGGAAGGGATTGGGCGGAGTTCTGTCATTTGGAGGAAGAGTCCTGGGAGCTTCAGGTTTGTGTAGGGCAAGGACGGGGCGGTTATGCGTCCGGCCAGGTTGACCCTCGAGGACCCAGCCGTCCCCAACCTCCTAAACTGCTGTCGGATGTGGAAGACTCGCTATTCACTGCTCTCCACAGTCGGTGAAGGGAGAACGCCGCAAAGGGCCGCATCCCCTCCTGCCGGTCCCCTCCCCTTCCCCCGCTCCCTCTGCAGCACTTAAAATGTAAATGTACATCGTGATTAGCCGCGGGGTCGCTAATTACAGCTGAAGCCATTCATTATACTGTCAGCGAGCGTCGCAGCCCGCCGGCTGTGCGCTCCCTCCTGGCCGCGGAGGGGTGTAGGGGGTGGGGGCGGGAGATGCGGAGAGTGAGGGTGGAAGGATGGGGTGCTGTGAATTAGGGTAATGTGGCAGGCCCGGAGGAAGCTGGAGTGGGAGAGAGCGGGCAGCGAGCGGGGAAAACAGGGTGGGCGGTGAAGGACGGGGCGGGGTGGTGAGGAGAGAGGAGAAACGCGGGAGGCAGGAAGGAATTGGGGCATGAAGTAGTGAGGGCACAGGGAAAGGGGCTGTATGAGGGGGGAAACAGCGTAGGGGACAGGGCGAAGGGAGAAAAAGCTGCGAAGAGGGTGGGAACCCCAGGGAGGGGCCAGAGTCAGAGGAGGGGAGCACAGGGCTCAACTTCAGAAAGGCTGGTAAATAAAGTAGAGCATCAGTGGTGCACACCACACAATGGTTAGAAAAGTGGAATCAGTGAAGACGTTGTGTTAAAGGAGCTGGGTGCCAGCCATACACACAGTAGGGGAACATTTATTTCCGTGTGTATTTATAGATGTAAATGTATTTTTAAAATATCTGCAAGAAAACAGCACACTGACCTCTTGTTACCGCATGAAGTTTTCATTACCTTCTTTAAGAAAAGGACAATTAAATATGAATACAGAGTCTTGGAGCAGCTTGTATAAATGAGCTACTGACCCTGAAGCTTCAGTTTCTATTAGCTTCTTTCTGCCTCTGTGTGACCTTGGACAATTTACTTAACCCATTTGCCTTGGCTTTGTCATCTGTAAAATGGGGCTAATTATAGTAAACTACCTCACACAGTGATTATGAGACACAGCCATCTTGGAACCTTGGCTGCTAAGTTCTCAGGAAATGTTGGCTGTTATTATTTTTCATATATTATTTGTGAATTAAAAAAAATTTAAAGGGATTTGGGGAAAGAAAACTGGTGAAAAGGAAAAGAAATTGGGAAAGACTCAGAAATAATAGCAGTTTTCACTCACAGTGAACTGGTGAGTGGCAAGCTAGACTCCTTTCACCCTGGGAGGAGGTGTTGGCATAGCTGGGCTAGAGGCCAAGCCTAGCCAATACATATCTGTTAAGGTTCCCTGGGACCTTTCCGGCAGCACACCCTACTTCCTGTGGACAAATCTCTCATGTTCACACTGGAGGGGGATCGCTGGTACAGCCCCTCTCCTCTGTCTCCTGTTGCAGGAGGAGGATGAGGAGTTCTTAAAACCCCTGATCCTAGTCCCAGCCTCTTTGGGCAGGGGCTTGGGAGCATGCAAGTAGAGTCAGGAATTAGAAAGTTAGCAGGGCCAGGCTGGGCGCGGTGGCTCATGCCTGTAATCCCAGCACTTTGGGAGGCAGAGGCGGGCGGATCATGAGGTCAGGAGATCGAGACCATCCTGGCTAACACAGTGAAACCCCGTCTCTACTAAAAATACAAAAAATTAGCTGGGCGTGGTGGTGGGCCCCTGTAGTCCCAGCTACTCGGGAGGCTGAGGGAGGAGAATGGCCTGAACCCGGGAGGTGGAGCTTGCAGTGAGCCGAGATTGTGCCACTGCACCCCAGCCTGGGCGACAGAGTGAGAGTGAGACTCTGTCTCAAAAAAAAAAAAAAAAAAAAAGAAAGTTAGCAGGGCCAGAGGGAACTCAGATTTAGCAGGCACCCACCGAGTGCCCAGCATTGGGTCAGATGTGTTTAATCTCCACACTCTTCCTTTCCAGGAAGGTATCATCATTGTTTGACAGATGTGCAACTGAGACCCAGAGAGGTTAAATAACTTGCCTTATGTACCACAGCTAGAAAGCAGCAACCACAGATGTTTGAACCCAGAATTCTGACTCCCTTTACTATCTCAGCTGAATATAAGAGAAAAATAAAATTTTAAATGACTCAAACTGCCCAAAGGGGTTAGCTTTGGGAGATGAGGGTGTTCCCATAGTGGAAAAGATGTGTTGGTGATCTATTGCTGCATAAAAATTACCCCACAGCTCAGCAGCTTAAAACAGCAAACATTTGGCCAGGTGCAGTGGCTCCAGGAATTTTAGACTGCAGTAAGCTGTGATTGCACCACTGCATTCCAGCCTGGGCAACAGAGCGAGACACTGTCTCAAAACAAACGAACAAAAAAACCCCAACAACAATCATTTATTATTGTGAGATCACACAATTTCTGAGGGTCAGAAATCCAAGAACAGCTTAAAGAGGTCTCATCTAGCTCAGGGTCTGTCATGAGGCTGCAGTCAAGATGTCAGCTGGGCATGGAGGATCTACTCCCAAACTTACTTCACATATCTGTTGGTCAGAGGCCTCTGTTTCTCCACTGGTCTGATCATGACCTGGCAGCTGGCTTCCCCTAGAGCAAGTGATCAGAAAGAGACAAAGAAAGAGAGGGACAGAGAAAATAAGCAGGAAGCTGCAGTGCTTGTTATGGGCCAGGCTCCTCTGAAGTTGCACACCATCATTTCCAGTTTATTATAATAGTTGGAAGGTAGCCCAGCCTACATTCAAAAGGAGGGGTTTTAGACTCCATTTCCTGAAGGAAAGTGTATCAAAGAACTGTAGGCATTTCAAAAATCACAACAGAGCCGGGCGCGGTGGCTCACGCCTGTGATCCCAGAACTTTGGGAGGCTAAGGCGGGCAGATCACAAGGTCAGGAGATCGAGACCATCCTGGCTAACACGGTGAAACCCCGTCTCTACTAAAAATATAAAAATTAGCCGGGCATGGTGGCGAGTGCCTGTAGTCCCAGCTATTTGGGAGGCTGAGGCAGGAGAATGGCATGAACCCGGGAGGCAGAGGTTGCAGCGAGCCGAGATTGCGCCACTGCACTTTAGCCTGGGTGACAGAATGAGACTCCGTCTCAAAAAAAAAAAAAAAAAAAAAAAAAAAAAAAAAAAATCACAACAGAAGGGGAGTGTTTGGGAGGCAAATTTAGGAGGAGATGGAAGAAGGAATCAACATATTGAAGCAAATACGTGGAAAGAACACTGACCTTGAATTAGGAGAGCTAGGTTTATTTCCTGGCATACAGCAAGCACTTAATAGATGTTTAAGTGAATGCATGATTGACAACTTTTCTGAGATTGTTTTCACAGACATAACAGCAGTTACCACCCCGCATGCTCTCCTGAGGATTGAGTGGGATTATGGGTATCAGAGCTCTCTGTAAATGTAATAGTGCTGGGTGGTGACGCCTGGAAGTGAATGTGGTCTGGGAGACAGGGAGAGGGCTCTGCCATACAAGAACCTCTGCCCAGGCCAGGCATCTCTTCTGTCAGACTGAGTCCCAGGCCCTGGGGTAGTGCTCTGATTCCAGCTCTCCTTCTCAGCTGTCTATCTCACCCCCGGTCCAACCTCCTCACCATGGCTCAGCTCTAGGTATTGCTTTTCTCCTTCAGCCAGTCAGGACAGGACCCAGGAGCCTTACCATTGGCCAAGCCTCTTGCCTTCAGGCCACTCTACCTCTTGTGCTGGCTCTGGCCCCACAGATGGGGAACGGGGGTTTGCATTGCAGACCCAGTGAGCGATGTCGTTTGAGGACAAGAACCATTAATCTTGCATGAAATTCAATTGCTCTCCTAGCAGATAGGCCAAGTCACCGGAGTCCTGAGAGGAAGAGGGGTATGTGGGGCCTAGAATGAATGAAGAGAGGTGTCTGTGGAAGGGGAAAGGAGAGGAGAGGCAAAAGCATCCATGGGACCTCCTTCTCATTCTCCTCAAGACGGGATGCTGCCACTAGTTCCCCTATCTTCCTTCCAGACTCTAGAGGCAAGTGCAGCAAAAAGCCACTCACCTGGGCAACATTAGTGTTCCCAGGAGAGCTCCTATTCCTGAAAGACTTCCCAAGAGCCTGCTGTGATGCCCAGAATCCTCCATTATTGCTTCCCTCCTTAGGATCAGTTTTGTCCTCTGAAGATAAGGTTCCTCCAAAATAGGAATTGGTCAAAACAAAATAACCAGGATGCTTGAGAACATTGGGATGGGAGGAAGATATAGAGCTGATAAAGTGAGGAATCATTATCAATTACAGCTGACATTTAGTTAGCATGTACTATGTGCCAGACACTATCCTAAGCACTTTACATGTACAAACTCATCACATACAACAAGCACTATAAGGTAGCTGCTACCTACTTCATACGTAAAGTAGAGCCAGATCCAGAGACAGATGGTCTGGCTCCAGTGTCTGCTCTTAACCATGGCACTAGACCATTGCAGGAGGAAGGGAAGGCAGGGCAGAAAGCCACCAGCTATCAAGACCTCCCTGGCTATCCATAATGAAGGGCACAGCACTCCAGGGCAAGTTCTGCTTTGCATTTGCCTGGTGTGGAAGGCATCAGGGCTGGTCCTTCTCCAGCACTGACCTGGGGCGGAGATAGGGAGCTTGGTTGGGTCTGCTTCCCTAGAAATATATCACATGCCCTTCAGGGTACACTGAAGTTTGTTTGTTTGTTTTTGAGACGGAGTCTCGCTCTGTCACCAGGCTGGAGTGCAGTGGTGTGATCTCTGTTCACTGCAACCTCCACCTCCTGGGTTCAAGTGATTCTCCTGCCTCAGCCTCCCCAGTAGCTGGGACTACAGGTGCGTGCCACCACGCCCAGCTAATTTTTGTATTTTTAGTAGAGACGGGGTTTCACCATGTTGGCCAGGATGGTCTCCATCTCTTGACCTCGTGATCCGCCTGCCTCGGCCTCCCAAAGTGCTGGGATTACAGGTGTGAGCCACTTCGCCCGACGGAGGTTTTTGTTTACAACTCAGAAAATGCTTGCCCATCTGACACCCAGAAGCAGCTAATGGGGTGGTTACGAGTTTGGACTCTAGAGCTCCACTGCCTGTATTGGAATCCCAGCTCTGCCACTTACTAGCTGTGCCCTTGGTCAAGCTATGGAATGTCTCTGTGCCTCGATTTCTTTCCCTGTGAAATAGAAGCAATGACAATAGTACTTATCTCTTAGAATTGGCTCAGGTTAGGCTGGGCGTGGTGGCTCATGCCTGTAATCCCAGCACTTCGGGAGGCCGAGATGGACAGATCACTTGAGGTCAGAAGTTTGAGACCGGTCTGGCCAACATGGTGAAACCCCATCTCTACTAAAAATATAAAAATTAGCTGGGCATGATGGCATACACCTGTAATCCCAGCTACTCAGGAGGCTGAGGCAGGAGAATCGCTTAAACCTGGGAGGTGGAGTTTGCAGTGAGCCGAGATTGGGCCACTGCACTCCAGCCTGGGTGATAGAGCGAGACAGAGCACGACAAAACAAAACAAAACAAAACAAAAACCCGAAAAACAAAAAACAAAAAAATGATTGTCTTAGGTTATACCCCAGTACTTCCATGGGGTTGTCACCCCAGTTTTCAGAGATAGGCTAAATCCCTTGTCTATAGACTCAGCTACTGAGCATTAAAGCTTGTAGGGAAACCCGTGGTGGTGGGGGGATGGGGTAAAAAAACATAGGGAGGCAGTAGGGGGATGTTGATTTCCGTGTGGCAGCCAGAGCTGTTGGGCCTCAGCTGTTCGTTGACAGGCAGGACTGCAGGCCCAGTGGTTTTATTCTGATTGTGTGTGATTGAACATTTTCTGCTTCATTTCAATGAGAGTTGGCTGTATCAGCTTTTCTGAATGTTACATACATAGAACCCTTCTTTCTTCACATCCGGTTGAGTCAAGCTCATGACAATGTAATTTCCTTGCTCTAGAGTCCCCTAGGGTCTGGAGTACCGGGAAGAAGCCAGGAAATTGTTCCCTTTTTCCTGGGTCACCTCTCTTCCTGACAGTTGTTCCTTTTCCACCTTCCCATGGTGGTGAGAGTGGAAACAGCATTTTCACATGCTACCCTTGACACCTCCATCCACCAGCCTGCCAGCCTGGAACAGAGCCCCCAAATCAAGCTGGATGAATTGGGGTTCCTCTCAATTCCAGGAGACACTTGGTCAAATTCCCTTTATGGCCACGAGGATAATTACAACCAGATAATTGTCTTCCTTCTCTTGAACCAACGATGAAGTAAATCAAGTGTGCCTGCCTTCTACTCTGAAGTAAATCACAAAGCACCCTGTATGTATTCTCCCAGAAGATAAATTTTATACATTTCAATAAGGAAAAAGAACATACTTTGTTTGCAAAATTCCTGGGAGAACTCTTTATCTCTCTCTGCCCAGAAATTATGTGTACCTGCTGATGAATGACCTGCCTGGTGAACCTGCCTTGGGAGAGATAATAGAGTTGTGATTGGATGTCACCAACTCTCATCATTTCTGCCCTGGGAGAAGTCACGGGAGCAGGCAGAACTCTTGCCTCCGATGAAGCAGTTGTCTTGTTGTAACCACAGATCTTCTTCCTTCACTGGGGTTGTGGGCACACCTTTAAGATTCTGCCCTGCGCCGGGTGCGGTGGCTCACGCCTGTAATCCCAGCACTTTGGGAGGCAGAGGCGGGTGGATCATGAGGTCAGGAGATCGAGACCATCCTGGCTAACATGGTGAAACCCCGTCTCTACTAAAAATACAAAAAATTAGCCGGGCGTGGTGGCGGGTGCCTGTAGTCCCAGCTACGCAGGAGGCTGAGGCAGGAGAATGGCGTGAACCCGGGAGGCAGAGCTGGCAGTGAACTGAGATTACGCCACTGCACTCCAGCCTGGGTGACAGAGAGAGACTCCATCTCAAAAAAAAAAAAAAAAGATTCTGCCCTGAAGTCCAAGTGAGCTACACAGGTCCAGTGTTTTCAAAAAAGAAGCCCCAAAACTCATGTTTTTAAAATATGACAGTTTCGGGGTTTTTTTATTTTTTATTTTTTATTTTTTTTTAGACGGAGTCTCACTCTGTTGCCCAGGCTGGAGGGCAGTGGCACGACCTCGGCTCACTGCAACCTCTCCGCCTCCTGGGTTCAAGCGATTCTCCTGCCTCAGCCTCCTGAGTAGCTGGGACTACAGGCATGTGCCACCACGCCCAGCTAATTTTTGTGTTTTTAGTAAAGATGTGGTTTCACCAGGATGGTCTCCATCTCTTGACCTCGTGATCCACCCACCTCGGCCTCCCAAAGTGCTGGGATTACAGGAGTGAGCCACTGCGCCCAGCCTATTTTTTGTCTTTAAATTTCTTTTAGAGACAAGGTCTCATTCTGTTGCCCAGAGCTGGAGTGCAGTGGTGCCATCATACCTCATTGCAGCCCTGAACCCCTGGGCTCAAGGGATTCGCAGGCACATGCCATGTGGGCCAGTTTCAGGTTTTTAAATGTTGTCGACTGTTTCAGTTATCTATTGCTGAGTAATAAATCACCTTAAAATCACAAATCACCAGGCCACGCGTGGTGGCTCACGCCTGCAATCCCAGCACTTTGGGAGGCTGAGGCGGGCGGATCACGAGGTCAGGACATGGAGACCATCCTGGCTAACACGGCGAAACCCCGTCTCTACTAAAAATACAAAACATTAGCCGGGCATGGTGGTGGCGGGCGCCTGTAGTCCCAGCTACTCAAGAGGCTGAGGCAGGAGAGTGGTGTGAACCCAGGAGGCGGAGCTTGCAGTGAGTGGAGATTGCACCACTGCCCTCCAGCCTGGGCGACAGAGCAAGACTCCATCTCGCAAAAAAAAAAAAAAAAAAAATCACAAATCACCTTATTTAGTGGCTAAAATAGCAATGGTGTATTATTTATGTTTTTTTACTATTACAATTTTTTTAAAAATAGAGATGGGCTGGGTGCAGTGGCTCACGCCTATAATCCCAGCACTTTGGGAGGCCGAGGAGGGTAGATCTCCTAAGGTCAGGAGTTCTAGACCAGCCTGGCCAACATAGTGAAACCCTGTCTCTACTAAAAACACAAAATTAGCCAGGCGTGGTGGTGGCCACTTGTAATCCCAGCTACTCGGGAGGCTGAGGCAGGAGAATTGCTTGAACCCAGGAGGCGGAGTTTGCACTGAGCCGAGATTACACCACTGCACTCCAGCAGCCTGGGCGACAGAGCGAGACTCCATCTCAAAAAAAAAAAAAAAAAAGTAAAACAAAAACTTACAAAGTAGCTGTTTGGTTTGGAGAGACTACCGGAAAAGGCTGGGGAAACGCTATAGAAACCAGAGTCTGCACTCACACTGGATCTTGAGCGTAGATCCAGTAGAAGGAAAAGGAAGGCAGGGCAGAGGGATGTTCCAGGGATCAGGAGGAAGCTGATAAAGAGACCATTTGAGGATTGAGAAATGGTGTTCTTCAAGGCCATTCTCAATCTTGCTTTGCAAGAATCCTAAAGCACTTAGGCACTTTATAGGATGTGGAAATCTAGACAATTTGTCATGGGTATTGTTATGCAAGAAAAGAAATTTGCCAGGAGGCTGAGGCAGGGGGATTACTTGAACCTAGGAGTTTGAGACTGCAGTGAGCTATGATTGCACCACTGCACTCCAGCCTGGATGACAGAACAAGACCCCATCTCAAGAAAAAAAAAAAAAAAGGCCAGATGCGGTGGCTCACGCTTGTAATCCCAGCACTTTGGGAGGCTGAGGCGGGTGGATCACCTGAAGTTGGGAGTTTGAGACCAGCCTGACCAACATGGAGAAACCCTGTCTCTACTAAAAACACAAAATTAGCCAGGCATAGTGCCGCATGCCTGTAATCCCAGCCACTCAGGAGGCTGAGGCAGGAGAATCACTTGAACCTGGGAGGCGGAGACTCCAGCCTGGGCAACAAGAGCAAAACTCCGTCTCAAAAGAAAAAAAAGACAAGTGCAGTGGCTCATGTCTGTAGTTTCAGCACTTTGGGAGGCCAAGGCCGTAGAATTGCTTGAGCCCAGTAGTTCAAGACGCTGGGGTGAGACCCCATCTCTACAAAAAATAAAAACTTGGTCAGGCATGGTGGCGGCACCCCTAGGCTCAGCTACTCAGGATGCTGAGGTGGGAGGATTGCTTCAGCCTGGGAGTTTGAGGCTCCAGTGAGCCATGGTCCTGCCACTCCAGCCTGGGCAACAGAGGGAGACCCTCTCAAAAAAAAAAAAAAAAAAAAGAAATATGGAATTCCAATCAGCAAACCCATACTCAAAGAAAAAGCCTTGGCGTTGCATCAAAAGATTGGCGAGTTAGTATATATTTATATGTTTTACCTTAAAGCAAAATGTACAAATACGTATCACTTTTTTTTAGGCCAGTCAAGTGAGGCGGTGGGAGTGGAGAAGGAAACAAAGAAATCTGTAACTAGTTATAATCAAATACTTGTAAACACCACTGCACTGGGACCAGCCCACATATCTTTTTTGTTGTTGTTGTTGAAACAGAGTCTCGCTCTGTCGCCCAGGCTGGAGTTCAGTGGCTTGATCTCTGCTCACTGCAAGCTCCGCCTCCCGGGTTCTCCTGCCTCAGCCTCCCAAGTAGCTGGGACTACAGGCGCCTGCCACCACGCCCGGCTAATTTTTTGTATTTTTAGTAGAGACGGGGTTTCACTGTGTTAGCCAGGATGGTCTCGATCTCCTGACCTCGTGATCTGCCCGCCTCGGACTCACATATCATTTTTAATGATCCTTTTAAACTTACTGTTTTTTTTTTTTGTTTAATTGACCAACTTCCGGTCTCAATTGCATCAAATAAGAAAGCTTCTACTGAAATAATACTAAGTGTGAATTGCTTTATTGTGTAATTACTATACACCTGGGTGAAAGTCTCGAGTGTCAAGTGTCGATCCAGTAGAAGAAAGGGAGGGAGGAGGGACGTTCCAGGGATCAGGAGGAAGTCAATAATAAACAGAGACTAAGTGAGGGGTTGGAGACCCCTTGGTGTTCTTCAAGGTGGAAGGACATGCATGGGGTTATTGAGAGGGCTGGAACAAGAGGAGGCTGTAGTCAAGAAGCAAGAGAGGAAACTGTGATTCAGTGGGTGAAACAGTTTTTGGTGATGACAAAACCTCTGGTGAGGCCAGGGGAGCAGGTGGTGACTGAAGGAGAGACAAAGGTCACCAGAGTTGAGGAGGAATCACAAACCCCGGGTATTGGGTGAGTCATCCTATGAACTCAGAAGTCTACTAGACTGGCAGCAAGATTGGGCTTGGAGAGGAAATTGGGGGCAGGTGTCCAAGCAGTAGTGTGCTAGAAGCAGCTCGTATAGGCTCAGGAAAACCAATTGTTAAATTTTCAATTTTGTGGGCTGGTTGTTACACATTGCCATGATTAAAATGTAATTATAAAGGCCAGGTGCAGTGGTTCATGCCTGTAATCCTGGCACTTTGAGAGGCGAAGGCAAGCAGATCGCTTGAGCCCACGAGTTTGAGACCAGCCTGGGCAACATGGTGAAACCCCACCTCTACAACAACAACAAAAACAACCAAAACAAAACAAAAAAAAACAAAATTAGGCCAATGTGGTGGGGGCACTGTAATCCCAGCTACTTAGGAGGTGGGAGGATCGCTTTAGCCTGGGAGGCGGAGGTTGCAGTGAACTGAGATCACGTCACTGCCCTCCAGCTTGGGTAACAAAGTGAGACCCTGTCTCAAATAAAAAAAAAAAAAAGTAATTATATAAACTTACAATTAAGTAAAGTATATTAAAACAAAGGTAATGAATATTCAAAACTCATTACTTTCTAATAACCCCTACATCTTACTACTATTCATGCTCTTGGAGTTAATTTCTGCTTCTTGCATCTGTATGGTGGAAATACTATATAATGGTGTGCTATGGTGCATCTCTGCCCAACTCTGCATTCAGTGGCATCATGTTATTAACTCAAAATCAGCTGCGGTGGAAATATTTACACCATGGAAATTAGCCAACACTACAGATACAGAGCTTGAGTTACTGAGTTTTTTTTTTGTTTTCTTGAGACAGAGTCTTGCTCCGTCATCCAAGTTGGAGTGCAGTTGTGCAATCTCAGCTCACTGAAACCTCCACCTCCTGGGTTCAAGTGATTCTCCTGCCTCAGCTTCCTGAGTAGCTGGGACTATAGGCATGCACCACCACGCCCGGCTAATTTTTTTGTATTTTTAGTAGAAACGGGGTTTTACCATGTTAGCCAGGATGGTCTGGATCTCCTGACCTCATGATCCACCCACCTCGGCCTCCCATGGTGCTGGGATTACAGGCATGAGCCACTGTGCCTGGCCCACTGAGTTATTGTTTTGTGAAATACCTATACTCATTCATCAACTGCAATCATAGATATGAGTTCAGCAAAAAACGACAGCATTCTGTGAGAATCAATTGGTTATATGGAATTTACAATAAAGGGAGTTGTATATTATGTGTAAGTTCTGTGTTAAGCATCCTTTCTATCAGTAAAATTTATAGTAAATATATTTACACATTATATATATACATATATATGTAAATACACACACACACACACACACACACACACTTTTCCCTAAAGAGCTGGTTGTTAAACATTTACGAACACATCACTCAGCCAAGGACTCCTTTCCCTGAGACTGGCATCGGGGTGGTGGTAAGCAATACCATCATGGTGGGGCTGACCCTCCCTCCTGCCCCCGAGCTCACAGTCTCACGGGGAGTCAGGAACCGAGGTAACAATACAGCACTGGGTGGCAGGGAGGGAAGGAACTGAGACCAAGTGGAGGTAGGGAGGTGTTCAAAGCAAGTGAGATTTATGTAGGCACTCAAAGGATGAGTAGGAATCAGCCAGCCAAAGGAAAAACATGAGCAAAGGCCCAGCTGTTGTCAGAAACAATGGGAGGCAGACCGGGTGCGGTGGCTCACGCCTGTAATCCCAGCACTTTGGGAACTGAGGCAGGTGGATCACCTAAGGTCAGGAGTTCAAGACAAGCCTGGTCAACATGGCAAAACCCTGTCTCTACTATTAACACAAAAATTAGCCAGGCATGGTAGTGCACACCTGTAATTCCATCTACTTGGGAGGCTGAGGCACGAGATTCACTTGAACCTAGGAGGCAGAGGCTGCGGTGAGCCAAGATCACATCACTGCACTCCAGTCTGGGCAACAGAGCGAGCCTCCATCTCAAAAACAAAAAAACAAAAACAAAAACAAACCAAAAACAAAACCAAAAAAACCCCACAACAGGTTATGATGTGCCTGAGGGCAGTGGCCATGGGGTGCTCCTCCTGGAGCACCTAGAGAGTGGAGAAAGAGCAGCCGGTACTGGAAAGGGTTTTCTGAACCCTTGATCTAAGAAGAGTAAACATTGCTGGACAAAGGGACAAAGATGGGAGTCAGGTGATGGGAAAAGAGGGTATTCTAGGCAGAAGGAACCTCATGAGCAAAAGCAAGGAGGTGAAAGAGAATCTGAATACATAGATCTGCAGGCAGTTGTGGGTGGCTGGAGTGCCCGTCTGGGAGAGTGTGCAAAAGACGAGGCTGGAGAAGTGGCCATGGCTGAGGCCAGGAGGGCTGAGAGCCAAGCCCGGGAGAGGGTGTGAGTTCTTAGGAGCTGTAGGGAGCCTTAGGAGGGGCCTGAGTAGGGAGTGACATGATTAAGATCCTTGCGGCTGCTTGAAGGAGAATGGCTTCAGTGGGTGTCAGGTAGGGAAAGACTGGAGGATGTGATACTTTTGGGAAGATACTGCAGTCATGTAGGTGAGAGATGATGAAATAGCATAGTGGATGTGGAGAAGGAAAAAAGGAAAATTGATTCCAAAGATATGGGGGAGCGGAACTGAAAGGACTTAACTTCCAGGAGTCTGGCATGGGTGATTGAGGGCTGATGCAGTTGTTTTCGAAGAGCACTGATCATTATTTCGTAGAATGTCCCTCCACTGGAGTTTGTCTGATGTTTTCTCATGATTAGACTGAGGTTGGCCGGGCACGGTGGCTCACGCCTTTAATCCCAACACTGTGGGAGGCCGAGGTGGGCAGATCACTTGAGGTCAGAAGTTCGAGACCAGCCTGGCCAACATGGTGAAACTCCATCTCTACTAAAAATACAAAAATTAGCATGGTGGTGGGCTCCTTATAATCCCAGCTACTTGGGAGGCTGAGGCAGGAGAATCACTTGAACCCGGGAGGTGGAGGTTGCAGTGAGCCAAGATTATGCCACTGCACTCCAGTCTGATGACAAAGTGAGACTCTGTCAAAAAAAAGATTGAGGTTACACATTTTATGCACAAATATCACACAGATCAGTGAATCCTACCAGGAGGTGCATGATATACCCATGTCTTATTACTGATGATAGAGCCATCTTTGGGGGCAAGGTCACAGAAGGAGGTACACTTATAGGGAAAAGACCTAGCGTTCTGGTTTGGGATGGGGCTGGAGTGCAGAAGAGAATCCAGATCAGAGACATGGCTTTGGGAACACTCAGCACCACGGAGGTAGCCGAGGACTTGGGAGGGGGCAAGGTTGCCAGGGCAGAGGGTGTCAGAAGGAAGAGAAACAGTGGAAGTGGAAGCAAGACTGGCTTTGCATTGTATCAAAGTGGTCAGGTGGGCGAGGACGGGAATGTGTCCTGGTGATTTGGTATTCAGAGGCTTGGCCAGTGCTGGGGTTAGTGCTCACCAGGGCCAGGCCCAGGCTGGGACTTGTGGACGGTGTTTTTTCTTTCTGGACAGTTAATTGGAGCAGATTTGGATGGGCACTCCTGGCCGCACTGTTCCTGTGTGTGTGTATTTTTTTTTGTTTTTGTTTTTGTTTTGTTGTTGTTGTTTGTTTTTTTAAGACAGGGTCTTACTCTGTTGCCCAGGCTTAAGTGCAGTGGCACGATCATGGCTCACTACACCCTTGACCTCCCTGGCTCAAGTGATCTTCCCCCTTCAGCCTCTCGAGTAGCTGGGACTACAGGTGTGCACCACCACACCCAGCTAATTTTTGTATTTTTAGTAGAGATGGGGTTTGCCATGTTGCCCAGGCTGGTCTCAAACTCCTGGGCTCAAGTGATCCACCAACCTAGGCCTCCCAAAGTCCTGAGATTATAGGTGTGAGCCACTGAGCCCAGCTCACTACTTCTGATTTAACTCAACCAGTGAGAAGTGGGCAGTGTTCTGGATTCCGTGTTAAGAACTCCTGGCTAAGCTGCAAGAGGTGACAATGAAATTGGCTTGTGTGCAGGCCAGCAGGCTGCCTAGCCCCCAGCACTTCCAGCTGTGGACAGAGCCACCTAGCTGGTGGAGAACTAACTCTGTGGGCGTGGGTGCCCCCAAGTGGTCAATTGGAGGCCCTGCTGTTGGAAGGGAAGCAGTGAAGGGTGGCCATTTGTAAATCCTTGGAGAAATTTCTATTCAGATCCTTTGTGCATTTTTAAGTGGATTATTTGTCTTTTTATTATAGAGTTGTGAGAATTCTTCGTATATTCTAAATGCAAGTCTTTTTTTAGATATATTGCAAGAGGTAGAAGGTGGGGTCCTTATTCCCTGGACTTAGGCTGCCCCAGGGATCCATATATATATATTTTGAGACAGGGTCTCACTCTGTCACCCAGGCTGGAGTGCAGTGGTGTCATCACAGCTCACTGCAGCCTTGACTGCTGGGGCTCAAGTGATTCTCCCACCTTAGCTTCCCAGTAGATGGGACTACCGGCACGTGGCACCATGCCAGAATGATTTTTTTTTTTTTTTTTTTGTAGAGACGGGCTTTCACCATGTTGCCCAGGCTCATCTTGAATTCTTGGGCTCAAGTGATCTGCTTGCCTCAACCTCCCAAAGTGCTGGGGTTTCAGGCATGAGCCACATTGCCTGGCCTCCCCCAAGTTTTTAAAAATGACATTACTTTACTGAGTTCTAGTTCACATACAATAAATTGCACCTATCTTAAGTTTTCAGTTTGATGAATTCTGTTTTTTTTTTTTTTTTTTTTTTTTAGCCGAGTCTTGCTCTGTCACCTAGGCTGGAATGCAGTGGTACGATCTTGGCTCACCACAACCTCCGCCTCCTGGGTTCAAACAATTCTCTTGCCTCAGCCTCCCAAATAGCTGGGATTACAGGTGCCTGCCACCACAGCCAGCTAATTTTTGTATTTGTAGTAGAGATAGGGTTTCACCATGTTGGTCAAGCTGCTCTCGAGCTCCTGACCTCAGGTGATCCACCTGCCTTGGCCTCCCAAAGTGCTGGGATTACAGGCATGAGCCACCATGCCCGGCTGAGTTCTGATAATTTCATACACTTGTAACTATCACCCTAAACAAGATCTAGAATTTTTTTTTTTCAAGACAGAGTCTCGCTCTGTCACCCAGGCTGGAGTGCAGTGGCACGATCTCAGCTCACTGAGACCTCTGCCTCCCAGGTTCAAGTGGTCCCTCTCAGTCTCCCAAGTAGCTGGGAGTACAGGTGCATGTCACCACACCTGGCTAATTTTTGTATTTTCAGTAGAGATGGGGTTTCACCATGTTAGCCAGGCTGGTCTCAAACTCCTAGCCTCAAGCAATCAGCCTGCCTCGGCCTCCCACAATGTTGGGATTACAGGCATGAGCCACTGCACCCGGCCAAGATCTAGAATATTTCTATCACCCCCTACTCTCCCCACAACTTTTATTTTTGCCCCTTTCCATTCAATCCACACACCTCCCCAACCAGCAACCACTATTCTGACTTCCATCACATTAATTTTCCTGTTCTTGAACTTTATATAAGTGGAATCATATAGTTTGCATTTTTTTAGTCTGGCTTATTTTGCTCAACATAATGTTTTTGAGATTTATCCATGTGCTGTATCAGCAGTTTATTCATTTTGTTAAGTCATATTCCATTGTATGAATATGCAAAGATTTGTCTATTCATTCTCTTGTTGATGGTTGTTTCCAGTTTTTAGCTACTAGGAATAAAATCATAATAAATAAATATTCTTTTTTTTTTGAGACGGAGTCTCGCTCTGTCGCCCAGGCTGGAGTGCAGTGGCGCAATCTCGGTTCACTGCAGCCTCTGACTTCTGGGTTCACGCCATTCTCCTGCCTCAGCCTCCCCAGGAGCTGGGACTACAGGTGCCCGCCACCACTCCTGGCTAATTTTTTTATATTTTTAGTAGAGACAGGGTTTCACCGTGTTAGCCAGGATGGTCTTGATCTCCTGACCTCGTGATCCACCCGCCTCGGCCTCCCAAAGTGCTGGGATTACAGGCGTGAGCCACCGCGCCCGGCCTCATAATAAATATTCTTGGCCATTTTGTGAATATGTTTTCATTTCTCTTGGGTATATACCTAGGAGTAGAATTGCAGGGTCAAATGATAACTTGTTTAAAAATGTTTAAATTTTGGCCGGGCGTGGTGGCTCACTCCTGTAATCCCAGCCCTTTGGGAGGCTGAGGCGGGCGGATCACGAGGTCAGGAGATCAAGACCATCCTGGCTAACATGGTGAAACCCCGTCTCTACTAAAAATACAAAAAATTAGCCGGGCATGGTGGTGGGCGCCTGTAGTCCCAGCTACTCAGGAGGCTGAGGCAGGAGAATGGTGTGAACCCGGGAGGCGGAGGTTGCAGGGAGCTGAGATAGCACCACTGTACTCCAGCCTGGGTGACAGAGTGAGACTCCATCTCAAAAAAAAAAAAAAAAAAAAAAAAAGTTTAAATTTTTTAGCAACTGCCAAACTGTTTTCCCAAGTGGCTGCACTATCTTACTTTCTACCAGCAGTGTATGAAAGTTCTGATTTCCCTACATCCCTGCAAATATTTATTATCTATCTTTTAAATTACAGTAATCCTAGTACATATAGAGTGGTATCTCATTGTGGTTTTGATTTGCATTTTCCTGATGACTATTGATGTTGAACATGTTTTCACGAGATTATTGGCCATTTGTAAATCTTCTTTGGAGAAATTTCTTTTCAGATCTTTTGTACATTTTTAAGTGGGTTATTTGTCTTTTTATTATTGAGCTGTAAGAATTCTTCATATATTCTGGATGCAAGTCTCTTTTCATATATATGATTTGCAAGTATCTTCTTGCAATCTGTGGATTGTCTTGGGGAGCTTCCAGTCTGTTTGGGCGAGAAGGGACAAACACAGGGACAGGGCAGTGTGGAGCAGTGTAAGGAGAAGTTCAGGGAGGTCTAGGGTGAGCTCTCTGAGCCTCAGGGTTGCTCACTGCTGGATGAGCTGATCTGACATTTCTGTGGCTCTGTAGCAAGAATGTGTGTCCCTTATGCTCGGTGCTGTGCAATCAAGCATACATGCTAAGTGTCAGGGAAGTGGCATCTCACAAGACCAGGAGCATGGGGGAGACTGGGGGAAGCAGGAAGTTCTTTCTCTTCTTTCTTTCTTTTTCTTTCTTTTTTTTTTTTTTTTTGAGACAGGGTCTCACTTTGTTGCCCAGGCTGGAGTGCAGTGGTTGAAGAACATGGCTTACTGTAGTCTCAATATCTCAGGCTTAATGTGGTCCTTCCACCTCAGCCTCCCAAGTAACCAAGACTACAGGAGCATGCTACCATGTCCAGCTAATTTTAAAAACTTTTTTTTTTTTTTTTTTTTTTGAGATGAAGTCTCACTGCTGTCCCCCAGGCTGGAGTGCAATGGCACAATCTCAGCTCACTGCAACCTCTGCTTTCTGGGTTCAAGAGATTTCCCTGCTTCAGCCTCCCAAGTAGCTGGGATTACAGGCGCCTGCCACCACACCCGGCTAATTTTTGTATCTTTAGTAGAGATGGGGTTTCACCATGTTGGCCAGGCTGGTCTCGAACTCCTGACCTCAGGTGATCCACCCACCTTGGCTTCCCAAAGTGTTGGGATTACAGGCATGAGCCACCGCGCCAGTCAGGGGAGTCTCTTTGTTAAGAAAGAAGACTCCATATTGTAAACTTCCAGAGGACTAACAGCATGGATAATAACGTGATTAACAGGATTATCATGGAGGTGACATAAGATGGCTCAGGAGCCAGGCTGATGGGTTTAGGTCCTGGCTGTAGTAGATGTCACGACACAGTGCCCTTCCCATACCCCCTTAGCCACTCCTGATGTTTTTTTTTACTATAAGCCCCTGGGATTTTCTGCCTGAGGGTGCTCTCTGCTCAGAAGGCACACCGGCAGGCTGGAGGTGCCAGGAACAGCTCTCAACTAATGAAGAAACCATCAGTGTCATCACTCCTTCAGTGGGATGAGTACATTGTCTTCTTCACTCTCCCAGAGATGCCCAATACAATCAAGCCCCATTTGTCCACAGTGGTAACCTGCTAATTATTGCACCCTATATTGCTTTTCTTCATTTGTTTGTTTCACTCCCCCTCTCTCCTACTAGTGCTCCGTGGAATCATCCCTCAAATGGACCATTTATATGAACATCCTTATCTCAGTGTCTGCCTCTGGGGATGCCCAGCCTAAAGATAGTGGTTCTTTTATTTCTTAGATCTATCCATCCAATTTCCTTGGGCAGATCACTTTACCTCTCTGAATTTCACTTGGCTCATCTATAGAATATGGATAGTATCACTTATTTCTTTTTTTTTTTTTTTTTTGTGAGACTGAGTCTCGCTCTGTCGCCCAGGCTGGAGTGCAGTGGCGGGATCTCACTGCAAGCTCCGCCTCCTGGGTTCATGCCATTATCCTGCCTCAGCCTCCCAGCAGCTGGGACTACAGGCACACGCTGCCATGCTCGGCTAATTTTTTGTATTTTTAGTAGAGACCGGGATTCACCGTATTAGCCAGGATGGTCTCGATCTCCTGACCTTGTGATCCACCCGCCTTGGCCTCCCAAAGTGCTGGGATTACAGGCGTAAGCCACTGCGCCCGGCCCAATAGCACTTATTTCTTAGGATGGTCATGCAGTTTAGCATCTCACTCAGACATTAAAAGTTCAGTAAATACTTCTATTTTTATTTGTTTACTGGCCTGTAACATAAATATTCTCCCAGAGACTCTTGGATGGACATGCCTCATTCAGGCATAGCTAGGCAGGGAAAGATAAGCAGCCTGGAGCTGGCCCTGTGGGACATTGATTGATTGGGTTCCTGTTCCCAGTTACTTGCTCCCTCTGATGGGATTAAATGTCTCCACCATTTGTCATGTGACTTATCTGGCATCCTGTATGGGTAGCATACCTCCCTGACCCCCATGAATTAATTTTGGGCTTACCCATGTGACTTGCTTTGAGTAATGGCATATGAGCAGATGTGACATTCTCCACATCTGCAAAGAAGCTTGAAATGTGTTACTGCATGGTTTGGCACAGGCTCTCTCACTCCTGCCCTCCACTACAACACAGACATGTCTCCAGTGCTTGCCACACAGTTTGAGCTAGCACCTTTAAATACTTTATTTATTTATTTTTTTTGAGAGGAAGTCTTGGTCTGTCACCTAGGCTGGAGTGCAGTGGCGTGATCTAGGCTCACTGCAACCTCCACCTCTTGGGTTCAAGGGATTCTCGTGCCTCAGCCTCCTGAGTAGCTGGGATTACAGGTGCACGCCACCATGCCTGGCTATTTCTGTATTTTTAGCAGAGATGAAGTTTCACCATGTTGGCCAGGCTGGTCTCGAACTCCTGACCTCAAGTGATTCGCCTGCCTCGGCCTCCCAAAGTGCTGGGATTATAGGCGTGAGCCACCGCGCCTGGCTTAAATACTTTATTTTTAATTTTTAAAAATTGTTTTATCCATCTATTTACAGATCATTAAATACTTACTGCGTACCAGGCAGTCCCATATGTTACATGTGTCTGCATGTATTAATTCATTTCATCCTTGCAGGAACCCTAAGACACAGGTCCCATTATCACCATCCTTATTTTACATATGTGGAAAACTAAGGTTCAGTGAGGATTAGTACCTTGCTCAAATTCACACTGCAGGGAAGGGGCAAGGTTTGCCTTCTACGTTCATATTCTTAACCACTGCTGTATGCTTCTTCTCATGGTAGGTAACCAGCAAATGCCTATTAAGTAAATGTTTGTTTAAATGATCATTGTTCCCTTCCATTTACCTAAATACGGAAGGTACAATCTACTGGGACAAAGGTGGGCTTCTGATTTTGGACCTGCTCACTCTTCTTACATTAGTTGTTTATCAAATAGGAGACCTTTCTGATTCTTCTGAGTGGAGAAAAATTGTCCGTGGTCATCAGATGGGAACCCCAATATTTCCCTTGTAGGACCTACATGAACCACAAGATATCTCCTATAAATTCCATGTGGTTCCCAGACATCTTCCTTGTGGATCCCAGTGTGGACCTCAGATCTCTCTCCTAAAGGCCTATGTGAACCCCTATATCTTTCCTGAGGTTCCCTCCTGAGGGAGACCCACATAGACTCCCAACATTTTCCCTGTAGCAGCCACGCTTGATAACTTCGACAGGTTCCCAGTTGTCATCTCATTGGCTCCTCTCCACAGCTCTGTAAATCAGCCTTGGCTTGCATTATAGCAGGGAGAGAGAGCACGTGGGTCAACCAGGGACAAGACTGACACAGAACCCAGTTGTCCTGCCCCAAAGCCCAGGACCCTTCCTTCCTGGTTGGCCTGGTGGCAGGATGATGCTTCCTGCTCAGCCCTTCCCAGGCACCAAGGCTCTCTCCCTCCTTTTCCCCTCTGCCACACTAGTTCTTGTCTGCCTTTTTTCACTGCCACCCCCTTTTCATGCCAGCTGTGGGAGTGAGGCCCCACTCCTGGCAGGCTGGAGCCAGACAATGGACCCTTATTCTAGGCAAAGAATCCCTGCAGTGTCTCCCACCCACTGAGGCCCCCTTCCAGGCCTAGGATGGTGTGGGTGGGGGGTGGAGGGTGGGGGTATGGTGTGGGGGAAGGAGCAATTGACTGGCAGGACAGAGAGTGACCCTGGCTGTAGAGATCCCACGGAGATTTACTATGTAAACACCAATCACAATAAAATCCTGTCTTCACTCCCAGCCCATCTCTCCAAGTGGGTCTCTCTCAACCCTCCAAAGCTCTGGGTTTTTAAACATTTACCCTGGCCTCTACTCTCTCTCTCGGTGTTCATCTCTGCATATCACTGTCTCTTTCATTCCTTTTTCTGAGTCTCTTTCTTTTTCTAAGCCTCTCCTCTCTCTCTCTCTCTCTCTCCCCCTGCTCCTTTGCGTAATTTGTCTCTATTTCTTGCCTCTTTCTTGCTTCATTATGCTCCCTTACCTATCTTATCTTTCCATGTCTTTTTTCTCTCCAGGCCTTGATCTCTCATCTCAGTCTCTCCGTGTGTCTCTGTCTCTGTTTGCAGCTCTTCTTTCTCGTCCTCCTATGTCTTCTTTCCGTGGATCTGTGTCCTTGCCTCTCTGAATATCATCTCCGATCTTCCGTCCTCTGTTCTCTCTTTCCCCCGGCGCCCGCAGATCTGAAGGACCTTCCTCAGTCACCACACTCTCTTGCTCTCAGCTCTTTCTCGCTTCTTTCTGGCACGTCCAGAGGCTCCTGGCATCGGTATAGGAGGTTAGTCTCCCCAGTTTACAGATATGGAAGCTGAGGCTCTGGCTGCTGGTGCCAGGCTCCCATCTCTGGGTCTCTTCCTTCCACCTACACGCCATGCTCTTGTCCCTGAGGTGCCCGTCAACCACCTGATCTGGCCGGGGCCCGGGAACTAGCACCTCGGACAGCTCCTGGAAGATGCCGGGGCGGCCGGGTCGTCCTTCTCGCGAGCTCAGGAGGAGCAGCCTTAGTAGTAGAGCGGAAGTCTCGCGAGAGTGACTGCTGCAGGCAGTGGCGGCGCGGGCGCGCGCAGAGACGGCCTCGGGCGCGCGCGCGCGCGCGCTCCCCGCCCCCAGCCCGGAGCGGCTCGCGGCCGGCTCCGTGCCGCATCGCTCGGGTGCAGCGCAGCTCAGCGCAGCGCGGCGGCCTTTCGGCAGCCGAACGGCCGCGGCAGGTGAGTCTGGGCATGAAGGCTGGGAGGAGAGCTTTGCAGGGAAGCTGGGCGCGGGGCGAGAGGAGTGGGGGTCGCTGGCTGCAGCTTTGTTCCTCCTACACTTCGCCTTTGGATGCAGGAAGAAGGCCGAACTGCTGGAGAGGTGGGAGTGGAGGTGACCTTTACTGTTTGGGGCTGGGGGAGAGCGCTCAGGGCGCACCCAGGCCCCCCAAGCCCCCCAAACCCCCCCATTCCCATCTGTGGCTCCCGCAGAGGGAACTGGGCCTTTGGGTGACGTCAGACTCTGGATCTGGAGCCTGAGCTTTGGGCCCTCCATCCCCCCCCAGCCCCACCTGGCGTTCCCTGGAAACCGGCCTTCTGGAGATGGCGCACGCGGCCGGGGATGGGGGCGACTGGAAGGGGGTGCCCGTGGCTTCCTTTGGGCCTTTCCTTCCAACTAGCGCCTGCAGGTGGACCCGGGTTGACTTCCCTCACCTCCCTCGGGCGGCCGACCTTTGGATGGCGGACCTCAGCCGCCCCAGGGTTGCGAGGCGACGGGCGTGCTGGCCCAGGCCACCAGGCGGGCTCCATCAGGGCTTTGGGTGGTGAGTTGGGGGCGCCGGATTTGGCTCATTTCAACGCTGGCCGGAGTCGGTCACGAGGATGGAGGTGAGGTGTTTGGGAACCGATCCTTGTCCCCCGTCTCGGGAGCTCCTGGTCTGGGGGTTGGGGGAACCAAGTAGAGACTGGGACTAAGCATTCACTGTCATAGGCGGCTTAAACCGGTAATGTCCCAGCTTCCCGATAGGGAGGTCAGTGAGGGCCTGGCAGACTTTCCCAGGGACACAGAGAGAAAGGGAGGCGACAGCCAGCGAATAGGAGACTTCCAGAGGTGATGGGATTTGGGTGGGAGGAGAGGCAAGAGAGGGCATTCCAGGAGAATATATGGGCAAAGGCACAGGGATGAAAACGAGCACAGCTGTTGGGGGCTGAGCCTGGGAGCTCAGCCATGTGACTGCCCATGGGGTGGTGGAGTCTGGAGAAATTTGCAACCTGTCCCCTACACGTTCTGCCTCACGGAGCAGGGCTCTGAAAGAGGGAGATGGTTCTTGCAGGGGCATGATTGGCAGAGAGATTTTGTTTGGGGCTACACAGGTCTTGCTAACTTAGGTTTGTTCTGGGCTTGGTGAGCCTTAAGGCAAACTCTCTAGAGCTGAGAGGGGGCTGTCTCTGGTGAATGGGCCCCTGAAAGAGGGTCTTAGGTTTAGCAAACCCCTTGGAGAGTTAGTGGGGTCCCAGGAGGGGAGTTCTAGAGAGAGACCTTGGGCTCTGTGGCTATTTCTTTAACCGTTTCCTGAGTGGCCACCTCCAAGCAAGTTCCCCAAGTCACCTCCCCTCTCTGGGCGTCTCTTTCTAGCACCTTTCTCTAGGGATGAAATAATAGGACTAAGTAGTGACCTCCCTTGAGGATCCTCCTTGTTCTAGTTTAGAGCATCCCCCCGTTCTTCTCCCTCTTCCTTTTCCTTTCCTCTCCCATCCCTGTGCCTCCCTGTCCCTGTCCCCACCCCTTGCCCCCCACAGCATTTCCTTTACAGGCTGCACTTCCTTCCCTGCTGCCAGCCGGGAGTTTCGGAAGGTTTCCCGGAGGAAGTGTGATATAGCAGGTTTGACAGCAGCTTTGGGCTTAATCTGATTGGGGGAGGGCGTTAATTGCCTCCCTCCCACCCATTGGGAGAGTGTCCAAGTCTTAAGCAAGTATATGGATTGACCGTGCTCTGTGCTGGGTCCCTCCTGGAAACTCCATCCAGGAGGGAGTGAGGAAGAGATTATGGGAGAAGACGTGAACACTTAGTGCCCAATGACTGACTCAAAATGTATGCAGCGGGATGCAGAGCAGTGATTTTTGGAAAGGCTTCCCAGAAGGGGTGGGATGTGAGAAGGTAGCAGGACTTAGAGGAGCTGATAGTGCTGCCAGTTTAGGGGCACTGGAAGCAGAGGGGGTGGCTAGACATGATCTCCTGCATGAGGCTGGGAGTGTAGGAGGCAGGTCAACCTGTGAGCAGCCAAAGGTGGTGGGGAGGGAGGTTTGTAGCTGACTGGCACAAAGCCTTGAATGCCAGGCAAAGATCTGTAGGAGGCTACTGAACAGTCATCAGTAGGACAGGGATAGCATGGCCAGGAGACTGCCGTTTTCTGAGGATTATTCATAGTTCTGGGATTTCAGGGCTGAAGATGGGGCTAGGAGTGGGATGAGGGGATTGGAGGTAGAGCAGGAGGGGGAAACTTCCATCTTAGCAGGTTGGCTCTGGGCAGCAAAAAGGAATCACCATTTCTGTGCCAGGGATGAGGGGCCCATACTGGTGAGCAGGGAGCCCTGGAGTTAGCCCTAGGGCTCTGGACTGATCTGAAGCCAGGCTTGACCCTCGTCTGCTGCCAGAGGCCTCAGTCTCCCCACTGTGGGGCCTTCTGTCCTAGCTTCACAATAAGGAATGGAATACATTATAGTCAGGGTTTCATGAACAAAATTCAGGTAGTATCTGCTATCTTATTGATAATTAAGGAGGCGTTTCCCTAGGCCTACATCTTTGGAGGGATATGTAGCCCCCATCCCCATTATAAAAGATTATCAGTTGAGCAGATTGCTAATGCTTCTGTTTTGTAGTCTATGAACTTTGGTTTGGCCGGTGTGGTGGCTCATGCCTGTAATCCCAGCACTTCAGGAGGCGGAGGCGGGTGGATCACCTGAAGTCAGGAGTTGGAGACCAGCCTGGCCAACATGGTGAAACCACGTCTCTAGTAAAAATACAAAAATTAGCTAGGCATGGTGATGCATGCCTGTAATCCCAGCTACTAGGGAAGCCGAGGCAGGAGAATCGTTTGAACCTGGGTGGAGGAGGTTGTAGTGAGCTGAGATCGTGCCACTGCACTCCAGCCTGGGCAACAGAGTGAAACTCCATCTCAAAAAAAAAAAAAAAAAAAAAGAACTTTGGTTTGCAGAGGCCAGTGATTGCTGTCTTCCCCACCAACCCCTCACCCCCCATTTCAAAGGCTTCCCGGAAACAAAGGCAGAGAAGCCTGGAGCCTTGCATTTCTGTGACCCTAGTCTTTTACCACCCTCTCAAGCCCCAGATTCTCTCTGCCCTAACCTTTATATACAAACAAGGCAGCTTTGCCCTGTGCTCTGCTTTCTGCTCTGAATTATTCATACTTTGCTGCACTGACTTCTCTGGAACTGTAAGCAGACTTTTGGGAGATTGTCTGGGACCAGTGACAGGGGTTAGGCTGGAGCCCAGTTAGGGAGGAGACTCCTCCTTTGAGGCCCCTACGTTCTAGTTGTTTTCTCCTCTCCCTCTGCTTTCTTGTTTTCCTGGAGGTCTTTAGTGCTGGACCACAGTCTCCCACTCCACGTCCCATTGTCTCAGGGGAGGTAGTGCCTCTTTCAGTCACCATTTTAACCAACTACATCTGAATGTGGTCCTCATTGGCATGTGGCCACCTCTGAAATCTTAAACTCTAGTATTTCTCTCTGACCACAGTCCAACTAATGCTTTATGTGCTCTGACCTCAAGGAGACCTCTAGTTCTCAGACACCTCCATTTTCTCCATCTCATGAATTGCCTCTTCTCTGTTCTTTCTGAACTCCATGCCCTCAACCACTGTGCCACTTTGGCTGTGTGTCACCTGAGCTGCCGGGAAGGGTCTCCAGTCTCAGCCATCCCTCCATCACTTATAGAAACCCCTCTCCTCATTCCCATCAGTTCCCCCTTCTATTCCATGGGAGGAGTATTCCAAACTGGACTACTCTTCCCAGGCTCTTTGCTCATGTAGAGGGTGGTCGGGGTGTGTGTGGGGGAGGTGGAACCACCCCCATGTTTTCCCGAGGCGGAGCTTGCAGTGAGCTGAGATCGCGCCACTGCCCTCCAGCCTGGGTGACAGAGCAAGACTCCATCTCAAAACAAAAACAAAAAAACAAACAAACAAAAACAAAAATAAAGAAACACAAAAATTAGCTGGGCATGGTGGTGTGTGCCTGTAGTCCCAGCCACTCGGGAGGCTGAGGCAGGGGAATCGCTTGAACCCAGGAGACGGAGGTTGCAGTGGGCCGAGATCGCACCAGCGCACTCCAGCCTGCTGACAGAGAGAGACACTGTCTCAAAAATAAATAAATAAAATAAAACACTTCCTGATTGCCATATCAACTTGTCACCTGACTGCTTCATGGCCATGGACATTGTTGACCCAGTCGACCAGTCATTAAAAAGATTGAGATAGATCTGTATTCATTAACATGAAAAACTTTCACGAGATATTGTTGAGTGGAAAAAAACAGGTTATAAAACAGGGTGTGTAGAATGATCTCATTTTTGTCATATATGATTCTACATACGTTAAAAATGAAAGCCAACAAAATCCACCAAACCTAAAGATCAGACTGTTAAACGAGTGGCATCTGAGAAGGTGGATTTTGGGAAGACTTTTCTACTTTATGCACTTAGATTTTTTTTTAATTGCATATATTTTTACACATAGCTAAAAAGCAGCATATTAATTAACTAATTAGTTTAGAGATGAGGTCTCACTATGTTGCCCAGGCTGTAGTGCAGTGACTATTCACAGGTGCAATCATAGCTCACTGTAGCATCCAACCCCTGGGCTCACACAATCCTCCCGCCTCAGCCTCCTGAGTAGCTGGGACTACAGGCACACGCCACCGCGCTAGGCATATTTAAAAAAACCTTTAAGGCCATTTTTTTTTTTTTTGAGAGGGAGTCTTGTTCTGTCCCCCAGGCTGGAGTGCAGTGGCACGATCTTGGCTCACTGCAAGCTCTGCCTCCTGGGTTCAAGCGATTCCCCTGCCTCAGCCTCCCGAGTAGCTGGGACTACAGGCCTGCCACCATGCCCGGCTAATTTTTTGTATTTTTTAAGTAGAGACGAGGTTTCACCGTGTTAGCCAGGATGGTCTCAATTTCCTGACCTCGTGATCCGCCTCGGCCTCCCAGAGTGCTGGGATTACAGGCGTGAGCCACTGCACCCAGCCTTTTTTTTTTTTTTTTTTGAGGAGAAGAAGAATAAAATCCTTCAGTGGCTCCCATGACGCTGAGGACAAAGTCCAAATACTGCCCATGGCCTTCAAGGCCAGGATGACCTAGCCCCATTTACCTTTCAACTCCATTTTGCCTTTCCTTTGCTCCCTTCACTTTGAGATTCATCCTCCTTCTGCCTCTTTCGTTCCTTAAGTATGCCGTGCTATTGCTCTTCTGACCTTCACACCTGCTTTCCTGATTCTCTTTTCCTAGCCAACTCCCTATTCCTTGTTAAAAATTCAGCTCCAGGCTGGGCGCGGTGGCTCACGCCTGTAATCCCAGCACTTTGGGAGGCTGAGGCGGGCGTATCACGAGGTCAGGAGATCGATACTAGCCGAGACCATCCTGGCTAACACGGTGAAACCCCGTCTCTACTAAAAATACAAAAACAAAATTAGCCGGGGGTGGTGGCGGGTGCCTGTAGTCCCAGCTACTTGGGAGGCTGAGGCAGGAGAATGGCGTGAACCCGGGAGGCGGAGTTTGCAGTGAGCCGAGATCGCGTCACTGCACTCCAGCCTGGGCGACACAGCGAGACTCCAAAAAAAAAAAAAAAAATTCAGCTCCAATATCTATGAAGCCATCCTTGACTCCTGTAAGACAGACCAGGGAGGTGTTCTGTGTTACCACAGCTTTCTGAGTCTGCTCTCCCAGAGTGCTTAGGCTGTGTCAGAATTGCTCCTTGATTTTGCTGGGTCCTGTATGCTTATCTCCTCCCTCTCACCTTCATCTTGTCTCCTCTATCACAGAGAATATTGCGCTAGGTGCAGTGGCTCATATCTGTAACCCCAGCACTTTGGGAGGCTGAGGCGGGTGGATCTCTTGAGTCCAGGAGTTCAAGACTAACCTAGGCGGCCAGGCAACTTGGCTCATGCCTGTAATCCCAGCACTTTGGGAAGTTGAGGTGGTGGATCACGAGGTCAGGAGTTCGACACCAGCCTGGCCAACGTGGTGAAACCCCGTCTCTACTAAAGATACAAAAAATTTGCCAGGTGCGATGGCACGTGCCTGTAATTCCAGCTACTCGGGAGGCTGAGGCAGGAGAATTGCTTGAACCCAGGAAGCGGAGGTTGCAGTGAGCCGAGATCATGCCATTGCACTCCAGCCTGGGCGACAGGGCAAGACTCGGTCTCAAAAAAAAAAAAAAAAAAAAGACTAACCTGGGCAACATGGTGAAACCCCATCTCTACCAATAAACAAAACAAAAAAATTAGCTAGGCGTGGTGGCACGCACCTGTAGTCCCAGCTACTTGGGAGGCTGAGGTGGAAGGATGGATTGAGTGTAGGAGGTTGAGGCTGCAGTGAGCTGTGATTGCAGCACTGCACTCCAGCCTGGGCAATAGAGCGAGACCCTGTCTCAAATAAAAAATAAAACAAAATTGAACGCCTGTGAAAATAAAATAATAAAACAGAAAATTGAAGCAGACATCCAGGATGCTCTTGATGCCCATCTAAGACCTCAAACTTGCCTGCATCTGCTTGGATCCCGTTCGGCTTCCCACCTGTTAGGATCAAGGCTTGTCTACCTCCTTGCACTGGTGCCCCTGTGTCTCCCTCTTCACGGGCTTTGTCTATCAGGTAACATCTGTCTCTACTGTAATTGCAACCTTTTTATGTATCCTACACATCTCTGGCTTATTTCCATCTTAAATGACCCCCAGCTGCAGCCCTCCCTGGGCCCTCTTCCTACCCCTATATCCTACCCAGGTAGTAAGCTATCTTTATTCTCTCTGTATATTCTCAGCCAGGTTTCTCTATCACTACTGTCACCACCAAAATTATTCTTGCTGGATTCACAGCTGACTTGATGCTGTTAGTGTCATGAACACGTTAGTACTGGTAGTGCCATCCTTTCACATGGGAGCCCTCAGTGGCATTGTCACATTTGTCCAATCTCTGCCTCTGGCTATGGAGACTCCACACTCTCTGGGCTTTCCTCGTGCCTCATCAGCTGCTCCTTCTCATTCTTCTCCAACTATCCTATTCTGCTTGACTTTTTTTTTTCTGCTTAACTTTCTTGACTTTTTATTTTTTTGAATAGGTAATACATTTATACGATTTACATTTCACAAAGATGTTCCAAATTTTGTCAGTTCTAAGATGAACATTTTGATATTTCTGAAAACATTTTCATGTCTGTGTTTTAAAATTTCTGGCATCTTACAGTTACAAATTGGCTTTTTTTTTTTTTGGAGATTGAGTCTGGCTCTGTCACTCAGGCTGGAGTGCAGTGTGGCATGATCTCAGCTCACTGCAACCTCTGCGTCCTGGGCTCAAGCTATTCTCCTGCCTCAGCCTCCTGTGTAGCTGGGATTACAGGCGCACGCCGTCACACCGGGCTAATTTTTATATTTTTAGTAGAGACAGAGTTTCACTGTGTTGGCCAGGCTGGTCTCGAACTCCTGACCTCAAGTGATCCGCCCACCTCCGCCTCTCAAAGTGCTGGGATTACAGGCGTGAGCCATGGTGCCTGGCCTGCAAATTGGCAATGTTTTTCCTTACTTTTGGTCAATAAAATAATGGTCTGTCTTAAAACTGATGATGTCATCAATTATATGGAAATGGTATAAAGTTATATAGTAAATATTCTGCTTCCCACCTACTCTATATTCATTCAGTTCCTTTGTTCCCCAGAGAGCCACAATTACCATATTTTTTTCTTGATATTCTTCCAGAGATTCTTTGTGCATATATTGTCAAATACAGATATGTATATTTCACCCCACTTTTTATTTTGAAAAATTTCAAAGCTACAAAAAAGTTTAAAGAATAGGGCAATGGGCTGGGCATAGTGACCTCATGCCTGTAATCCCAGCACGTTGGGAAGCCACGGCAGGTAGATGGCTTGAGCCCGGGGGTTTGAGACCAGCTTGGGCAATGTAGCGAGACCTCGTCTCTACAAAAAATAAAAAAATTAGCTGGGCATGGTGGCGCACACCTGTATTCCCAGCTACTTGGGAAGCTGAGGTGGGAGGATTGCTTGAGCCCAGGAGTTCGAGGCTGCAGTGAGCTATGATTGCACCACTGCACTCCAGCCTGAGTGACAAAGTGAGACCCTATCTAAAATAAATAAATAAATAAATAAGATAATGCAATGAACAACTGTATACCCTTTTCCCATCAATTATTAACATTTTGCAACATTTGCTTTATCTTTTATTTTTACTTTTTTTTTTTGAGATGGAGTTTCGCTCTTGTTGCCCAGGCTGCAGTGCAATGGCGTGATCTCTGCTCACCGTAACCTCCGCTTCCGGGGTTCAAGCGATTCTCCTGCTTCAGCCTCCTGAGTAGCTGGGATTACAGGCATGCACCACCATGCCTGGCTAATTTTGTATTTTTAGTAGAGACAGGGTTTCTCCATGTTGGTCAGGCTGGTCTTGAACTCCCGACCTCAGGTGATCCGCCCGCCTCGGTCTCCCAAAGTGCTGGGATTACAGGCGTGATTCACCATGTCTGGCCTATTTTTACTTTTTAGAGACAGGATCTTGCTTTATTGCTCACGGAAGGCTCGAACACCTGGGCACAAGTGATCATCTTGCCTTAGCTCCTCATGTAGCTGAGACTACAGGCACACACCACCATGCCTGTTTCTGCTTTATGTATGTGTATAAAATTTTTTTGCAGAACCATTTGAAAGGAAGTTACAGACCAAACACTGCTTCTAAAGACCAGCATGTGTCTTCTAAGAACAAAGATGTTCTACAGGCCGGCATGGTGGCTCACGCCTGTAATCCCAGCACTTTGGGAGGCCAAGGCGGGTGGATCTCTTAAGCCCAGAACTTCAAGATCAGCCTAGGCAACATGGTGAAACCTTCTCTCTGCAAAAAATACAAAAATTAGCTGGGCATGATGGCACGCACCTTTAGTCCCAGCTACTCAGGAGACTGAGACTGGAGGATCTCTTGAGCCTGGGAGATTGAGACTGCAGTGAGCTGTGATTGTGCTGCTGCATTCCTCCAGCCTGGGTGACAGAATGAGACCCTGTCTCAAAAAAAAAAAAAGAAAGAAAGAAAGAAACAAAAACATGCACACACACAATACCCAAGAAATTTAATAGTGAATAGTAGTATCTACTATGCAGCCTATATTCAAGTTTCTCTAGTTGTCCTAAAAATGTCCTTTATAGCTGTGATTTTAAAATCCAGGACCTGGCTGGGCGCGGTGGCTCACGCCTGTAATCCCAGTACTTTGGAAGGCTGAGTCGGGCGGATCACGAAGTCAAGAGATGGAGACCATCCTGCCCAACATGGTGAAACCCAGTCTCTACTAAAAATACAAAAATTAGCTGGGCGTGGTGGCGTGCGGCTGTAGTCCCAGCTACTTGGGAGGCTGAGGCAGGATAATTGCTTGAACCCGGGAGGCAGAGCTTGCAGTGAGCTGAGATCGCGCCACTGCACTCCAGCCTGGGTGACAGAGCGAGACTCTGTCTCCAAAAAAAAAAATCCAAGATCCAGGCTGGTGCGGTGGCTCATGCCTGTAATCCCAGCACTTTGGGAGGCCAATGCGGGCAGATCACCTGAGGTCAGGAGTTCGAGACCAGCCTGACCAACATGGAGAAACGCCATCTCTACTAAAACTACAAAATTAGCTGGGCGTGGTGGCGCATGTCTGTAGTCCCGCTACTCCAGAGGCTGAGGCAGGAGAATCGCTTGAACCGGGGAGGCGGAGGTTGCGGCGAGCCACGATTGCACCATTGCACTCCAGCCTAGGCAATAAGAGCGAAACTCCGTCTCAAAAAAAAAAAACAAATCTGACAGGCTTCCCCATTGCATTTGGTTGCATGCCTCTTTTGTCTCCATTAATTTAGATAAATTCCCCCTGCCAATTTCTGTCTTTCATGACATTAACATTTGTCTCGTAGAATTTCCCACAATCTCAATTTGTTGGATTGTTTTTTCATAATTATTTTCAGATTAAACATTTTTTTGGCAACAGTATTCATACATGACCTTGAGTCCTTCTGTGCACAGCATAGCAGGAGGCACATGATGTTCTTTCTTTCTTTCTTTTTTTGAGACGGAGTCTCACTCTGTCACCCAGGCTGGAGTGCAGTGGCGCGATCTCGTCTTACTGCAACCTCCGCCTCCCGGGTTCAAGCGATTCTCCTGCCTCAGCCTCCTGAGTAGTTGGGGCTACAAGCATGTGCTACCATGCCTGGTTATTTTTTGTATTTTTTGGTAGAGGCAAGGTTTCACCATGTTGGCCAGGCTGGTCTTGAACTCCTGACCTCAAGTGATCTGCCTCGGCCTCCCTCTCTCTTTTTTTTTTTGCTTTGGTTTTTTGAGATGGAGTCTAGCTCTTGTCACCCAGGCTGGAGTGGAGTGGCGTGCTCTTGGCTCACTGCAACCTCCACCTCCCGGGTTCAAGCTATTCTCCTGCCCCAGCCTCTGGAGTAGCTGGAGTTACAGGCGCCCGCCACCATGCTCAGTTAATTTTTTGTATTTTTAGTAGAGACAGGGTTTCACTGTGTTGGCCAGGCTGGTCTCGAACTCCTGACCTTGTGATCCTCCTGCCTCGGCCTCCCAAAGTGCTAGGATTACAGATGTGAGCCACTGAGCCAGGCCCTCCCTCTCTTTTAAAAAATAAAATAATAATGTCACTTTGGACTCATGGATTAAAAAAAAATAATAGTCCATGTGGGCCAGACACTGTGGCTTATGCCTGTAATGCCAGCACTTTGGGAGGCCAAGGTGGGTGGATGGCTTGAGGCCAGGAGTTCAAGACCAGCCTGGCCAACATGGTGAAACCCTGTCTCTACTAAAAATATAACAATTGGCTGGGTGCGGTGGCTAACGTCTGTAATCCCAGCACTTTGGGAGGCCGAGGCGGGCGGATCACGAGGTCAAGAGATCGAGACTATCCTGGCTAACACGGTGAAACCCCGTTTCTACTAAAAAAATACAAAAAAATTAGCCAGGTGTGGTGGCAGGCGCCTGTAGTCCCAGCTACTCGGGAGGCTGAGGCAGGAGAGAGGCGGAGCTTGCAGTGAGCTGAGATCACGCCACTGCACTCTGGCCTGGGCGACAGAGTGAGACTCCATCTCAAAAAAAAAAAAAAAAAAAAAAATTAGCTGGGTGTGGTGGCGGGTGCCTGTAAGCCCAGCTACCTGGCAGGCTGAAGCAGAAGAATCACTTGAACCCAGGAGGCAGAGGTTGCAGTGAGCTGAGATCATGCTGCTGCACTCTGGCCTGGGCAACAGAGCGCAACTCTGTCTCAAGAAAAAAAAAAAAAAAAAAAAGAGGAAAAAATCCACGTGGTTATTACTTTTTATAGTCTATTGTCCCAAATTTGGTTGGTGGTAGCCCTTTCAGACTGGTTCTTGTGTCCTTTTGACTTGCCTCCATTAGTTATTAAGTACTTTCTTCTTTATGATACCACAAGATGTTCCAGGCTAACCTTGTATTTCCTTTTCCTGGCTTGGGACCAGCCATATATATTTTTAAAATTCTGTGTTCATACTGATACCTCTGCTTTGAATCCAACACCACAAGGCTCTTTCTTACCTTTCCGCGGTCTGTATTCTGTCTCCTCCTACAGTGAGAACCCACCTTCCCCAAATAATCAGCACACTGACTCATTTGCCCTCTCCTGTAGTATACAGGCAAAACTTTAGAGTCATCACAGCAGTACCAGCAGTAAGAGTAAACCTGCTAAAATTCATGACTTGTTTGCAGTTTCTTTTTCTTTTTTTGAGACAGGGTCTTGCTCTGTCGCCCAGGCTGGAGTGCAGTGGCGCAAACACACCTCACTGCAGCCTCGACTTCCTGAGCTCAAGTGATCCTCCCACCTCAGCCTCATGAGAAGCTGGGACTACAGGCGCACATCACTATGTTCCGCTAATGTTTGTATTTTTTTTTTTTTTTTTTTGAGACGGAGTCTTGCTCTGTCGCTGGGCTGGAGGGCAGTGGCACGATCTCGGCTCACTGCAACCTCTGCCTCCCAGGTTCAATCAATTCTTCTGCTTCAACCTCCCAAGTAGCTGGGACTACAGGCACATGCCACCACGCCCAGGTAATTTTTGTATTTTTAGTAGAGAACGGGGTTTCACCATATTGGCCAGGATGGTCTTGATCTCTTCACCTCGTGATCCACCCGCCTCGGCCTCCCAAAGTGCTGGGATTATAGGCGTGAGCTACCATGCCTGGCCATGTTTGTATTTTTTGTAGAGACGGGGTCTTGCTGTGTTACCCAGGCTGGTCTCGAACTCCTGGGCTCAAGCGATCCACCTGCCTTGGTGTCTCAAAGTGCTGGAATTCCAGTCATGAGCCACTGCACCCGGCCTGTTTGCAGTTATTTTTGCCCTTGAGGTTTATCTTTCTAAGAGAACACAGAATTACTGTGATCAAGTTATTTGGGCTCTTTTTTTTTTTTTTTTGGTCTGTGAGATTGTTGTCAATTTAAAGTATAGTTAGCTTGATTTGTTTTTGTTTCAGTTTTAGAGTTTGCTTTTCTTTTTGGTTTAAATTTTTGAAATATGGAAGTCATTTTATGTGTACAAGTATATTAAAAAAGCTTATTAATAAGTATATAAAGAATGGAAGTCTCTCTACTCATCCTAGCCCTTCCGTTATGTAGGTGACTATTTCATTACTTTCTGGTTGATTCTTCCTGTGTTTCTTTTGCAAAAATAAGCAAATTCATATGTGCATTCTTACTTCCCCTTTCTTACATAAGGGGTAGCATATGATTTACACTTTTTGTGCTCTGCTTTTTTTTTTTTTACTTAATATATCCTGGAAAGCTTTCCACAGCAGTTTACTGAGCTCATCTTTATTCTTTTTTTTTTGGACATGGTTTTACTCTGTCACCCAGGCTGGAGTGCAGCAGCACAATCTTGGCTCAGTGCAACCTCCACCTCCTGGGTTCAAGCGATTCTCCCACCTCAGCCTCCTGAGTAGTTGGGATTACAGGCTCATGCCATCATGCCTGGCTAATTTTTGTATTTTTTTGGTAGCGATGGGGTTTCACCATGTTGGCCAGGCTGGTCTCAAACTCCTGACCTTAAGTGATCCTCCTGCCTTCGCCTCTGAAAGTGCTGGGATTACAGGTATGAGTCACTGTGGCTGGCCTCTTTTTTACATCTGTATAATACTCTATTGTATGATGTACCTCGTATATTCAAATAGTCACATTTAGGTTGCTTTCAGCATTTTACTAATGCAAATAGTGTCATGTTGAATAATGTATGTGTTTGTCATTTCTTATATCTGGGTAAATGACTAACAGGAGCAGGATTATTAGGTTAAAAGGGAAAATATATTCTTATTATCTTCTCATCCTTTTTTTTAATATGAAAGGTATAACATACAGACTGTTGTACATCTTGCTTTTTTTAACTACTCATGTTTTTGGAGATTTTTGCATATCAGTACCCAGAGAACCGCTTCCTCTTTTTAAAATTTTTAACAGCTGCATTTTTAAAAATAGCTGCGGAACAGTCCATTGTATGACTGTACCATTGGTTTAATCAGTCCCCTATTGATGGTTTCTAATCCTTTGTTATTCAAAACAGTGCCACAATTAATGCACCTGTGTATGGGTATCATTTCCTGATTGTCTCTATCATACCCTTCTCTTTTCTTTTTGTGGTAGATGTTACTGGGTTTTTATATCTGTATTTGATCCCATATCACAAAAGAGCCTGAAGATTGTAATTGCCCGATCTTTTAATCAGGTCCAGAAGAATTTGACGGGAATGCTAGAAGTTTGTGTGTGTGTGTGTGTGTGTGTGTGTGTGTGTGTGTGTGTGTGTGTGTGTGTGCTTTTTTCCTTTGAGACAGTCTTGCTCTGTTGCCCAGGCTGGAGTGCAGCGGTGCAGTCATGGCTCACTGCAGCCTCTACCTCCTGGACTCAAGCAATCCTCACACTTCAGCCTCCTGAGGAGCTGGGACTACAGGCACACACCACCGTGCCTGCCTAATTTTTTATTTTTTGTAGAGATGGAGTCCCACTGTGTTGGCCAGACTGGTGTTAAACTACTGGGCTCAAGTGATCCTCCTGCCTCGGACTCCCAAAATGCTGGGATTACAGGTGTGAGCCACTACGCCCAGCCTGAAGTTTTTATTTTAAAGCAAACTTCTCATGGAAGTCTAACACACAGGAGATTGCATAAGTTGTAACTGTATGCTTGGAGAATGTTCACAAAATCCATACCTTTGTGTATCCAGCACCCTGACCAGGAACAGATGCCGGGCCCCCAGTCGCTGCCCCATCAAGGGTAATACTATCTTGACTTCTAACACCATAGATTTAGTTTTTCCTGTTCCAAAACTTTAAGCAAATTTCTGCCCAGCTTTTAAATGTTGCGTTGCCTTAGCACTTGGTTGTGGACCATTTTCTGCTGTTGACTATATAAATGTCCACCAAAGTTACTGTTCTAACAAGGTGATTGCTGCTTGGTTTCCTTGGCCTTAGCTTGCCAATGATTACTTAGCATGGGTCAGCCAGGCCTCCTGCTGAACTCCCAGGAGCAGAGCATGTTTGTACCCTCCAGATTCCTATAAGACGCCCTGTCCAGGTGTCCCCCAGCATCTCTACCCTGCATGTCCCTAGCACAGCTGCTTGTCCTCCCCTGGAACCTCCGCCTCGTCTCACACAGGCTTGTCATGATGGGTCCCCACCATCCACTTGGGGTAGAGTGGGCAGGGAGTCTTCCAATTGCTCCCTTTCCCCTACTCCTTAAAACCAAGACCCCTTCAAACTTGTCTCCTAAGAGTCTCAGGAAGCACATCCTGCCCACCTTGCCTCTCCAGCCTCATCTGCTGCCCCCTCATTTGCACTCTGCTTTGGCCATAGTGGCTTTCTTTCCCTTATGATGGGTGGCTCATGCCTATAATCCCAGCGCTTTGGGAGTCCAAAGCGGGAGGATTGCTTGAGGCCAGGAATTTGAGACCAGCTGTGCAACACAGCAAGACCTCCTCTCTACAAAATATTAAAAAATTAGCATGGTAGTCTGTCCCTATAGTCTATCTACTCAAGAGGCTGAGGCAGGAGGATGGCTTGAGCCCAGGAGTGCCACTTTACTCCAGCCTGGGTGACAGAGTGAGACCCTGTCTAAGAAAAAAAAAGTGTGAAGTTCCTTCCTAGTGAGGAACTGTCCCTGTACGATGCTTTCCCATCTGCCTGGAAGGCTATTTTGCCTGGGGAACGCCTCTTCATTCTTCAGGTTTTTACTACCACTTGTATTTAATTTCCCTGAGGCTGGGTGTAGTGGCTCATGCCTGTGATCCTAGCACTTTGGGAGGCTGAGGCAGGTGGATTGCTTGAGCCTAGGAATTCAAATTAGCCTGAGCAATATGGCAAAACTCAATCTCTACAAAAAAATATAAAAATTAGCTGGGCATGGTGGTGCATGCCTGTAGTTCCAGCTACTCAGGAGGCTGAGCTTGGAGGATCACCTGGGGAGGCTGAGGCTGCCGTGAGCTGGGATTGTACCACTGCACTCCAGCCTGGGCAACAGAGAGAGACCCCGTCTCAAAAAAAGTTTTTTTATTTAAAAAAATTTAATTTCCCTGACTCCCCAGACCAGATTAGATCACCGTGACATGCTGTGTATGTTTTCACGGTGGCTGTGCTTGCCTTTTGTATGATTACTGCAGAGGTGATTGACTGTTTCATGGGGAGAGCAGGGACCACATCTGTCTTGCTCATTCTCTCTTCCAGCACCATTTAAGTGTCCTAATAAATGAACAAAGGCAAAAGGAGCAAAGGGAGGCTAGCCTGTGACCCAGGCCGAGGCTCAGTCTGTAATCCAAGGTCAAGGAATAGAATGTCACTTGGCTTTCCCTGTATGGGATCCCCTCCCAGGTTCCTTTCCTACCCTTGGATGGGGTTTTCGGAGGGTAGATTTTGTGCCTTGAAGCAGAGGGCAGGAGCAGCTGGTAAGATGCAGCTGGTGGAAGGGTGGCTCTGGGAGGAGGGGAGCTGCCTCCATTGCATTCGCGGTACTGTGAGAGTATGTGCTGGGTCCTGTCCTGGGGAGCTTGCAGCCCAGATGGGGAGTAGAGAGGGACTGGGTTGGGTGCGACCCTGATCTCATCCTTCTCTGGCTTTTCTTTCCTTCCAGTTCAGGACAAAGAGGTGTGGGCAGGCCACTGGGCCGGCTGGTAACATCATGGCAGGTAAGGAGAGGGGCAGGCTGTGTGGGTAGGACATGACAGTGAGCATAGCGTGGATGGCCCTCTTCCTGGTTCCCTTATCTCCCCTAGCCTTTGGAGGCCAGGTTCTTTCCATCTTATTGTCCCCAAGCTTTCCCCACTCTCTCCACTGAGGCCTGTCTGAGAACCTCAACATGACATTGTCTAGCCCTCTGTCAGATCTTTGGTCTTATGGACCAGGAATTGAGCACCTTGATGTCCTTGTCTTACTGTCCATCTGCCTGATTAGCCACATGGGTGGCTCAGCCCTCCTCCCCTCTGTCTCTATTGCTTTCTAATACTCTGAGGCCTTTTTTTTTCTGGTTCAGAAGGCTCAGAGGTATAGAATGCCAGAGCTGGAGGGAACTTTAGGGACCGTGTAGCCCAGCCCCCACTCCAGCAAATAAACTGAGGTCTAGAGAGGGGCGATGATTTGCCCCAGAGCACAGATGCTGAGTGGAGGCTGGAACCCATGTCTGTAGATTCTCACGCATCCCGCTTCCTCTGCCTGGAGCTGCCCCCGCTGAGAGGGTGGTACCTTGAGGCCCTGAGACAGTGTCATTCAGAATTAAAAAACAGTAAATGATGTCTGTCAAGGTAACATTGTTTTTTATTCTGAGTGACACAGTCTCAGGGCCTTTGGCTACTTTGGGATCATCACAGCTGACCCGGGGAGGTAGGGACGGCTGGGTGGGGAAAGCAGAGTGGCCGGTGGCCACAGGGGCCAATGGGGCAGCACAGCCAGGGGAAGGATGGGCATCTTGGATTGTCGGGTAGAAGACTGGAGGTGATGTTGTGCAATGTGTCTCATCCACAGAGAAAGTGAACAACTTCCCACCATTGCCCAAATTCATCCCGCTGAAGCCATGTTTCTACCAAGACTTCGAGGCAGATATTCCTCCCCAGCATCTCAGCATGACCAAGCGCCTCTACTACCTCTGGATGTGTGAGTGCCGTGGGATGGGGGTGGGCCAGGGTGGCTGGAGGAGGAAGGAAGACTGGGCATGCTGGGCAGCGGGGTGGGGTGCCCACAGGCCTGACTGTCCTTCAGTCCCACTTGTGGCATATGCATGGACCATAAGTCTTCCCCTGCCAGGCTCCCAGAGGCTTCTTCCATGGGCCACCTCCCCGACTGGGCCTCAGTTTCCCTCAACCTCCCCCATCTAGGCCTCTCCTCCCTTCCTTCCCCTCCACCCTCTTTTCACAGAGCGTCTGGACGGGGGTCCCTCTCTGCAGTGTAATCCCTGTCTTCTTGCTTCCCCTTTCCCTTCCACTGGAGTAACTTTCCAGGGAACCTCTGGGGACTGTCAGGACCTCAGGACCTGGATTGGGAGAGGAATCCTTCCCTCAAAGCCTTATTTGTCTTGCTTTCTCTGGAAGATTGCTCAGAGAAAGGAGGATTCAACTGGGAGCTGGGAGCTGTGGGATCAAGTTTGCCCAGTCACTGTTCTTCCCAAGCAGCAGGTTCCTCATTTGTAAGAAGAGAGTATTGGCTTGGCAATTGCTGTGGTTCCATGCAGCTCTGTGTTGGGTGGTCTATACCTGTAAGAGTCTAATGTCAGGCACAGTGGTTCACACCTGTGATCCTGGCACTTTGGGAGGCTGAGCCAGGAGGATCACTTGAGGTAAGGAGTTTAAGACCAGCCTAGGCAACACAGCAAGACCCCTGTCTCTACGGAAAATAAAAAAAATCAGGCCTGTGTGGTGGCTCACACTTGTAGTCCCAGCTACTCAGGAGGCCAAGGCAGGAGGATCCAATGAGCCTAGAAGCTTGAGACCAGCGTGGGCAACACAGCAAGACCCCATCTCTTTAAAAAAAACTAGCTGGGAATAGCGGCACATGCCTGTAGTCCTAGATACTCAGGGGACTAAGGTGGGAGCATCACTTGAGCCCAGGAGTTCAAGGCTGCAGTGAACTATGATCATGCTACTGCACTCCACCCTGGGTGACAGAGTAAGAGCCTGCCTCTAAAAAAATAATTAAATAATCTAGAATTCCTTATTTAGAAAACCTTAGCATCAATGTTCTAAGGTTTTAAGGTTGAGAGTGTAAAGGCTTCATTTCTGGTGATCTGTAGCAGGTGGTGGGAAAGGTATCTTCTTTGGCGGATGAGACTTGGCTGTGCTGAGGCTGGTTAGAAGGTACCTCTTAGGCATGTGAGGGGAAGGCAAGCTGGCTATCCTGTGCTGGGTATGAGCCCCAGGAGCCCAAGATACCCGCAGTGTGACTGCAGTTGGGTTCTGCTATGCGTGACACAGCCCTGAGTAAGGCCTTCACTTAGCTGCCTACCTGGGCAGTTGCTTGCACGTGCCGGCAAGGTGGTAAAATATGCTGTCTTTGCAGCAGGTCCCTCATGGCATGGTAGGAAGAGGATGGGGCAGACAGACTCAGTTTCAAGGCCTGGCTTGGCCTTTGAGTGAAGAAGGGATCTCCCACCATGTAACCTGAGAGAAGGGGGGGATGGGACAGGTGTGGGTAAGTCTGTAGATGTTAGGAAGCAAATGAGGAAGGTACCTCTGATGACTTCCACTTTTTCCATCAAATATGATGTAGTGGGGAGAGTGGGCTCACAATGAGGCCATGTTTGTCGACGGAGAGTGAGGACACTCCAAAGAAACCCAGCCCCTAAGATTTCTGGGCCACACACAAAGTTCATTTGACGTTGGCTGATGTGAATTTACAGTCTTCCTCATGGGGTCCCCTTTTTTTCTTAGCAACATTCAGCTCAGGTACAGATGAGAATTATGTTCATCTAGGGTGAGTGTGGCCAGAAGGCAGGGCAGGGGAGGGAATAAGAAAATGAGTAATGAATTATGGAATCTAAGCTGGATAAGGAGAAGAGTGAAGACAGAAAGAAGCTGATGGCTAGAGAGAAAGAGGGGCTGAGCCCATGGGTATCCATTCCAGAGAGGAAGCAGAATAAGTGCAGCAGAGGTGTTTGAGCAAGGGAGCTGGGGCAGGTTGGACTGGGGAGAGATGTTAACCAATATAATAGGTTAGTGTCTTTTCTATATAAAGAGCAAATAAAATCAGTTTTTAACACCAAGCCTTCAGGAGATTTTGGGGCAATGAACAGGGATAGAGGAAATACAGCTGAAATGTATAGGAAGAAATGCCCACTTATTATGAGGGGCCCTGAGATGGGTGACACGGTGGTCAGGCCAAGTTTGGAGGTCACTTTGTCTGACCTGGGCTCTGGGAACTCAACTCCTGGGAACATCTCATCCAGTAGCTGGATTTAAGGGCTATAAATATCTCCTTAAGTCCTCACTAGGCACCCACAGGTGCTTTACTCCCAGGGAAATGTATATAACCCTTGAGGTGCTTAAGGTTCTATTCAGAAGACAGGACCACAGATGCCTGGCTGTTTGAGGCCATGATTGAGCCCTCCTTCCTTTGTTTATTCAGCAGGTCTTTGTGGACTTAGCTTTGTTTTCAAGGAAGGGAGTGCCCTTATGTTAGATAATGATGTGCGTGTGTGTTAGTACCAGCATTGCTTTTATCTGTAAATCTTTGAGGTCCCTGCTGGCCGTGACTCAGTGACACTGTGCCTCCTAGTTCAGCTAGATGAGGTGGGGACAGAGGAGGGGGAGCCTGGGTCCTGTTCTTGGGGAACTTTTAGTCTGGTTGATGGGCTGGGATTTATATCTGGGGAAACTTGAGAGCAGCCCAGGTCTGTAGAAGGTCAAAGGGATGGGAGATGATGAGGTTGCAGTAGCAAAGGAAGCCTTCTTCAAGGAGCCGGCATTAGAGTTATCTAAGAAATAGATTAGATAGCTGGGCACAGTGACTCACACCTATAATCCGGCACTGTGGGAGGCCAAGGCAGGTGGATCACCTGAGGTCAGGAGTTCGAGACCAGCCTGGCCAACTTGGTGAAAACCCATCTCTGCTAAAAATACAAAAATTAGCTGGGTGTGATGGCAGGTGCCTGTAATCCCAGCTACTCAGGAGGCTGAAGCAGGAGAATCGCTTGAACCTGAGAAGTGGAGGTTGCAGTGAGCCGAGATCGCACTACTGCACTCCAGCCTGGGCAACAGAGCGAGATTCCATCTCAAAAAAAAAAAAAAAAAAAGAAATAAATTAGATAAAGACCGAGATTCCAGCCGCCAATGCCTGCCCCATTTAAGTGCAAGGTAGATGGCACAATGGCTAGAAGAGATGTTTCCACAAGGCCTTTTATTTTTCCCTTTCCATGCCCCTATCTCGAAAGAGAAAGTGTAAGGTCGGTTTCCCATGTCTTGGGCTTGGTGATTGCTGTGAGTCTGGGAGGGTCAGGGGCTGAAGCCATTCTTATAAGGACAAGAGCATTTCTACCACCCTGAGGCTTTGGGGCCTTTCCAAGGGGCTTGCTGAACAGAAGCTCTGGGTTCTGGAGGCTGTGCTCTCCAGATTTCTCAGGAGTGGGTGCTAGGGTTGAGGGGTGGGGGTTGGTTCGAGCTCCCAGCTTGCATTCTTACAGTCTTTACTCCTCTGTGTGTGTATGTGTGTCTCATGTGTCTCTGTATGTATTTGTTGGTATGGGTTGTGGGTCTTTTGTGTGGGTGTGAATCTGTGAATGTGTCTGCATCTCTCTGTGCTTGTCTGCGCTGTTGGCCTGGCTTGATTGTGGGTCTCTGTTGCGTTACTGGTGTGTGTGTGCCCATGTCCGGGTGCTCATGTGTCTCTCTATGGGCCTGGGTGTCTGTCTCTATGTGTGCATGTGCTCCTGGGCCTGCAGTGAACAGCGTCACGCTGGCCGTGAACCTGGTGGGCTGTCTCGCGTGGCTGATCGGAGGCGGGGGAGCCACCAACTTTGGCCTCGCCTTTCTCTGGCTCATCCTCTTCACACCCTGCTCCTACGTCTGCTGGTTTCGGCCCATTTACAAGGCCTTCAAGTAAGTGGTTGGTGCTAACCGCAGTGCCTAACCGTCTCTGCCTGTCTCCCCTGTCTCTTCTCCATATCTTTTCTCACTTCTTTTTTTTTTTTTTTTTTTTTTTACCCTCCCCCAAACTCACTTTCCCTTGTTCACCTTTGGCTCAGATTGCTAGGTAGGGCTTGGGCTTTCTGGGGGTGCCAGGTTGAGGTGAGAGGGCTGAGAGTTAGTTCCTTTCCTCCTTGCTCTACCCTTGGGTGGGGGAAATATAGAGAGACCAAGCCTATGTTTTCTTCTGTCATCCCCTTCCTTGGGCAGCTGCATGTTAAATTTTGCCTGTGGGGCTGCCTGTCTTGGTGGAGCTGCCCATCCTAGTACCTGTGGGGCTAGCTGACTTGGTGCCAAGGACACCATCTATCCATGTGCCAATGGGACCAGCCAGCCATGTACCATTGACACTGTTCATGTGCAATGAGGTCATCCAACTGTGTGCCAAAGGGAACACCCATCCACGTATCCGTTGGGCTTGCTGTCTTGGTGCCAGTGGGTGTCTACCTAGTGCCAAATGGCATTTTCAATCTTTGTGCCAATGTGAGGATTCATCAGTTTACCAAGGCTATCTGTCTTGGTGCCAGCAGAATATCCATCTCAATGCTAATGGGGCCTTAAATCTCTTTGTGCCAATCAGGCCATCCATCTAAGTGCCAATTAGCTACGATTTTGGTGCCAATAGGGTGTCCATTCTAGTGCCAGTGAGACTTTCTATCTCTGAGCCTACGGGACCATTCATCCATGTGCCAGTGGAGCTAGCTGTCTTGGTGCCGTTGTCCATCCCCTTGACAATGAGACTGTTTATTCCTGCCTCAATGGAGCCATCTATTTCTATGCCAATGAGGCCGTCCATCCACGTACCAGTGGGTGGTCTGTTCATGAGGAAATCCCTCCCTGTGTAATGTTGCAACACACAGGTCTACCACATGGAAACTTGCAAAGATGTATGGGTAAAACTACCCCATTCAGACCTCTCAATTAAGGCCTTTAAATGTCTTCTGTCTATTATGCACTTAAACTTGGAAGGGCTTGGGGGCCTTGAAGGCAGGGAAGCCCTGGCCCTCTGCCCAGGTGACGGGAGCCACCTCCTCTGCCGCAGGACTGACAGCTCCTTCAGTTTCATGGCATTCTTCTTTACCTTCATGGCTCAGTTGGTCATCAGCATCATCCAGGCCGTGGGCATCCCAGGCTGGGGCGTCTGGTAAGAGGCAGGGGTGTGGCCTGGGGCTGGCAAGGGTGGCATTGTGGGTGTATCTTTTGCTTACCTTTGTGTGCTAAGCTGCCTAGCCTATGGGGCCTGAGTGATGGGTTGTTGGGAGAGTGAGAGGATTCGGGATAGTGTAGTAGTACAGCCATAGCATCAGAGGGAAGGAGAACCTGGCAGTGGTTTCTTGGGGGCTGAGGGGTGTCAGGGATTATAGGAAAACCTGGGGGAAGAAAGTGTTGTATCTGAAGAGCACCTCTGAGCCACAGGGAAGGGGTCTTCCTGAGCCACTGGCACAGGCTCTTTGGGTATCAGTAAGATGGTCCCTCTGCATCTAGTGATATGTTTCCTCCCTGTGGCTATGAGATGGTCCCTTCCTCTAGCGGGGGGCTCCTGGGCACCTCTTGTTCTGCCCGCAGCCCAACATTGTCCTCCCTGCAGCGGCTGGATTGCTACCATCTCCTTCTTCGGAACGAACATTGGCTCGGCGGTGGTGATGCTAATTCCCACTGTCATGTTCACAGTGATGGCCGTCTTTTCCTTCATCGCCCTCAGCATGGTACGTGGTCCCCTCAAGGGTGAGAAGGTGGCCTTGGGAAGGGGCCATGTTCTGAAACAAGCCCTCCTCCAAGTTACAAGAGGATCCCGAGGTCTCCAAGGGACTCACTCTGGAACGGCCTGCAGGACTCTCCTACAGAGGCATTCATGGGGAGGGAGCACTGTTTTTTTTTACAGATGGGTCCCATCTATTTCCTGGATGGGCTGCCTTTTCTCTTTGATTAACCCTTCTTTACACTCTTTTTCCTACAGGTTCATAAATTTTACCGGGGAAGTGGGGGGAGTTTCAGCAAAGCTCAGGAGGAGTGGACCACAGGGGCGTGGAAGAATCCACACGTGCAGCAGGCGGCCCAGAACGCAGCCATGGGGGCAGCCCAGGGTGCCATGAATCAGCCTCAGACTCAGTATTCCGCCACCCCCAACTACACGTACTCCAATGAGATGTGAACCAGCCACGCCTACCAGGTGGCAGAGCTGGGGCCATTGGGACAGGGGGCTCAAGCCACATCGTCATTTGTGGTTACCAAGCAGGGTTCCCCCTTCCCTTTTCTCCTTCCCTACTTTGTACAAAGGACCAGAGTTATATATATATATATATGTATATGTATATGTCTGTCCCCCAGTCCCCACCTTTCAGATTCTGCTCTTGGCACTCAGCTGTGGGCTGCACGTGGAGCTGTCCCGTGCGGTAGTAGCTGTGTCTGTGTCCCCTCGTGAAATAGTGTGCAGTGGAGGTCTCTTGTTGTGGTGCTAGATGTGTGTTTAGAGCTAAACCAGCCCCCACCCCCACCCTCCACCTGCCCCTCTTGCCTCTGGCCCCTCTGACCCTGGCCCAGGGACCCCTCACGGGGCCAGAGGATGCATAGCAGAAAGACTGGCCCCTTCCCAGGGTTATGAGCTGGAACTGTTTCTACTTCTTCCTGGGAAGTAACAGTACTTAGCACTCTTGGTGGTGGGTGAGAGGGTGCAGGCCAGGGATATTCCCTTGCTCTTTTCATCCCTCCAGGCCTCCCCTCCTTCAGCCTCCTCCTCCCTCATCTGTTCCCTGATGTCACATTCCCTGTGCTATCTTCCCTTGCCCATGGTCTGTCTGTCCCTTTCCTATGTAGCTTTTCTTTGTCTTCCCCAAGGCTAAGTGTCCCAGTTTTATCCGCTCCTGAGACTGAGCCCAGATCCCCAAATCTAATCTGATTTACAGTTCAAGGAAGCTGATGGGGAGCTGGGCCTTACCCCTGATGTAGGAGGGGCACACAGCTGGGGGTGCAGAGCCCACCTGGGTACCTGACCCCCAGGGGATGAAAATGTAGGGGTGAGTCTGCTTGGGCCTGAGAGTTTGATCTGCAGGGGCAGGCTCGTCTTTTCTCTCCCCTGCCTTCCCCTCCTTCTCTCCCCAGAGCCCCCTTGAGCCCCTCTGCCTATGTCCCTCTGCCTCCTCCCCATGCCCCCAGCTGCTGTGGCTTGATTCTCCTACCCTGATCCCACCATGTGCCAGGTGGCATCTGCCTTACTGCCTTCCCTGAGGAGTTGGGACGTGCTGGGCAGTTGTCAGATGTAAAGGCACAGCTGGAGCAGAGGGCATGTCAGTAATGGTTGGTCCCTGGGGGAGGTCTGGCTGGCTCCAGCACACTGTGGCATCTAGGTATCTCTCGGTGACTGTTGGATTCCTGGGAGCAGTAGCTGTTCTGTTTGGATCTGGTAGAAGGGACAGGGCTCAGAGGGCTAGGCATGGAGGGAAGGTCAGAGGAGAAGGCAGGCAGGGCCCAGTGAGAGGGGAGCATGCCTTCCCCCACCCTGGCTTGCTCTTGGTCACAGGGCAGTTCTGGGCACTTGAACTCAGGGCCCAAGCAGAAGCACAGGCCCAGTCCTGGCTGCAAGCACAATAGCCTGAATGGGATTTCAGGTTAGGCAGGGTGGGAGGGGAGGCTCTCTGGCTTTAGTTTTGTTTTGTTTTCCAAATCAAGGTAACTTGCTACCCTCTGCCTACAGACCTTGGTCTTGGCTTGTCCTCACCCAGTCGGAACTCCCTACCACTTTCAAGGAGAGTGGTTTTAGGCCCGTGGGGCTGTTCTGTTCCAAGCGGTGTGAGAACATGGCTGGTAGAGGCTCCAGCTGTGTGCGGGGCCTGAAGGGGAGTGGGTTCTCACCCAAAGAGCATCTGCCCATTTCCCACCTTCCCTTCTCCCAACAGAAGCCTGCCTGAGCTGTTTGGACAAAAATCCGAACCCCACTTGGCTACTCTGGCCTGGCTTCAGCTTGGAACCCAATACCTAGGCTTCCAGGCCATCCTGAGCCAGGGGCCTCCGGAATTTCTCTTCCTGATGGTCCTTTAGGTTTGGGCCACAAAATGTAATTGCCTCTCCCCTCTCCCATTTTCTCTCTAGGGAGCAATGGTCACAGTCCCTGGTACCTGAAAAGGTACCTAGGTCTAGGCCCTTCTTCCCTTTCCCTTCCTCTCCCCTACCCCAGACCTTTGGCTCCCTTTCCCTTCTCTCTCTGGTAGCTCCAGGAGGCCTGTGATCCAGCTCCCTGCCTAGCACCCATGACCTGTTGGATGTTACCTCCAATCAGTTTCCTGTCCTACCTGCCTCTTTGGCTCGGACCTATATGGCCACGCTCTGGCTCTACCCTTGGGAAAGCCTGATCCCAGTGTGTGGCCCAGCTTGTTCAGGCCCTGGGATGCTGCATCTCCAGGCAACTATGCACTTTCCCGGGGAGAGAACCAGTATGAGAAGTGGGGGCAGGGCACACATTCATGTTTGTAGGAAGGTCTGGCCTGGGGTCGGGTGAAGGAGGGCCCAGGTCAATCCTGGGGTCTCAGTGACCTGCTTTGCCATTCTCCTGGTGCCGCTGCTGCTCCCTATTTCTGGAGCTGGACGTTCCCCAGCTGGCAGTTGAGCTGCCTGAGCCAATGTGTCTGTCTTTGGTAACTGAGTGAACCATAATAAAGGGGAACATTTGGCCCTGTGTGTTCTGCTGTGTCATGTGTCTTCCTGTGGGCTTGCGTGGAGCCTCACAGCGGGCTGTGGGGCCGGGGCTTGAAAGTATGGGGGCTGGGTGGATCTGTGGTCTGTCATTCCCCGAGACCTAGAGCCATACGACTCTGAGGCAGCCTTCAGTAGGTGATGAAATTGCCACCTAGGCCCCCTGCCTTGGGAGGAGGAAGTGGAAGAAGCAGGCTGGATCAGCAGGGCGCGGTGGCTCACGCCTGTAATCCCAACACTTTGGGAAGCCGAGACGGGCAGATCACGAGGTCAGGAGATCGAGACCATCCTGGCTAACACAGTGAAACCCCGTCTCTACTAAAAATACAAAAAATTAGCTGGGCGAGGTGGCGGGCGCCTGTAGTCCCAGCTACTCGGGAGGCCGAGGCGGAAGAATGGCGTGAACACAAGAGGCGGAGCTTGCAGTGAGCCAAGATCGCGCCACTGCACTCCAGCGTGGGCGACACAGCAAGGCTCCATCTCAAAAAATAAAGACACAGGCTGGATCCCTGCGTAAGGGATGGTTTGGCCCAGATGGTCCACTGCGGCCAAGGGCAGGGGTAGAGCAGAGGCCCCACCTCAGCTCAGGGCAGGGGACCCGCAGCTGGTTCAGCCACCTCAATGAATACAGAGGTTCCTGGGGCCTGTGAAGGCTAGAAAATGAAGGGGGCAGGGAAGCATGCCAGTGTGTGTTCTCCTGCCGCCTTCCCTTTGCCCATTCGATGCCTTCCACCTGGATCGCTATTGGGATCCTGTATCTAACCTCCTGGCTGTCCTTCAAGATTCATTTCAAGTCACTCCTTCAAGAAGGCTTTCCTGCCTAGAGGTGTTGCTTCCTCATGGAGGATCTTACTCTGTCATTTTCTGTGTCCCTGTTTGTCTCAAGAACAGGGACGCATCTGATTTATCTCTGTATCCTGTGCACCTAAAACAGAAGAGGCTTGGTAAATATTAAGTGCCCCGAGCCCTCTTTTACTAAGGACCTGCCAACATGGGCCCCATTCGCACTAATACCATGAAGATAGCTCTTTTCTATACTTCGTCATAAAAAAGTACTACACACACCCGGGCAGCACCTTCCACACAAACAAGCACATGTGCAAGGAGATCACCATTATTTCCAGCAAAAACTCCCCAGGGCCGGGTGTGGTGGCTCACTCCTGTAATCCCAGCACTTTGGGAGGCCAAGGTGGGCGGATTGCTTGAGCCTAGGAGTTTGAGACCAGCCTGGGCAATAGAGTGAGAACCCGTCTCTACAAAAAATACAAACATTAGTCCGGCATGATGGCGCACTCCTGTAGTCCTGGCTACTCCATAGGCTAAGATAGGAGGATGGCTTGAGCCCAAAAGGTGGAGGTTGCAGTGAGTGGAGATAGCACCACTGCACACTCCAGTCTGGGTGACAGAGCCAGACCCTGTCTAAAAAAAGAAAAAAAAAAACAGCTCCCCAACAAGATAGCAGGCTACAACATGCATGTGATGAAGCTGATTTGAAGTGCTCAGTGAGAGGTATCTGCATCAAGTTGCAGGAGGAGAAGAGAGAAAGGAGAGATAATCATGTTCCTGAGGTCTCAGCCCTGGATCAGATCATTGAAGTATTAACAGATCCTGACATTAAGGAAATGCTGATGTTTTTGGACTTTGGCAGTCTGTCCAACCTGCAGTTCACTCAGCCAACAGTGGGGATGAATTTCAAAACGCACGTGGAAGCTGTTTGAATCTTTTTGAGATACTGTAATATTTTCAATAAACCCTGGGACAACAGCAAAAAAAAAAAAAAAAAGGCCCCAGGCAACAAGCAGTGTGTGTGGGGCTGGTAAGAGTGAGGAGAGGAGGTCGGACAGTTATGACAGCCCCTATCGAGAGTCCCAGCAATACAAAGAACAGGGAGCCAGGGTTTGCTCCAGATTTCCCCAGTGGACTACAACTCCCGAAAGGCAGAGAAGTGGACTACAACTCCCAGAAGGTTGCGCGACACACAGCCAGCCCGGTGCTCTCGTGAGGCAGGCCAGTCAGATTCCGCGGGAGGGCGGCAGAGATACCGCGATATTTGGGAGCGGCCCCGAGACGCGCCTGGCGCGGGTGAGCAGTGGAAGGGGGCTGGGAAGCTGGGTTCTCGCGGCGGCGCTGGAGGGGAGGTTCGGGGAGCTGTGTCTGCGAGTGTGGGTCCGCGGCTGTCTGTGTGTGTCCTTACTTTCTCCTCTGTGCCCATGAAGCTCTGCTTGCGACTCTGCGTGGGTAGGCGGCCGTGCATATCTGTGCGACCTCACTTTCCCGGCTGTACGGGTGGGGCAGCCTGGAGCAGGAGGGACCCCCGAGCCCTGAGTGGAGGGTTTGCATCTGTGCCCGTCCAGCCCGACTTTGTGCTGCTCTGCGATTATTTGTCCAGTGTCGTTTAATCTAGTTTAAATGATGGCCGTGTCAGCTCCTCACACTGAGCGCTTACCCTGGCTGCCTAAAGTACGAAGTGTATTTAAAAAGTTGGTAAAATTAAAAAAGGAAAGCCGTGGGATGTTGGAAGTAGCCCTAGGCCTGCCAAAAAGTGCTGAGTGCTATTTAAAAATTAGGCCAAATTTTGTCAGAAAAGAACTTCCTGCTGTCCTTGAGGTATTTGGAAGCAGGTGCTAGATGGCGAGCAGGAGAGGTTGCCAAGTTGGGGAAGTGGTGGGTGTCCTGGAGCAGGGGTTTCCACAGCTCTCACAGTGGCTGGGAAGTAGCAATTCGCAGTCACTGCCTTTCTAGTAGCCCACGTGTGTGAGTGTGTGTTAGATACATTCATCCCTCAGTATCCGCAGGGGATTTCTGTATACCTTTTTTTTTTTTGAGACAAGATCTCATTCTGTGACCCAGGCTGGAGTGCAGTGGTAGGAACATGGCTCACTGCAGCCTCGATCTCCTGGGCTCGAGGGATCCTCCTGCCTCAGCCTCCTGTGTAGCTGGAACCACAGGCATAAACCACCACACCCGGCTAATTTTTATTTTATTTTATTTTTGTAGAGACAGGGTCTCACCATGTTACCTAGGCTGGTCTGAAACTCCTGGCTCAAGCTATCCTCCTTCCTCGGCCTCTCAAAATGCTGGGATTACTGGTGTGAGCCACCACATCAGCCTTCCCGTATACTCTTTTTTCTTTTCTTTTCTTTTTTTTTTTTTTTTTTGAGTCAGGGTCTCACTCTGTCTCCCAGGCTGGAGTGTAGTGGTGCAATCATAGCTCACTGCATCTTCGAACTCCCTGGGCTCAGTTAATCTTCCCACCTCAGCCTCCCAAGTAGCTGGGACTGCAGGCTCGTGCCACCACGCCTTCCATATAATTCAAATAATCTCTAGATTACTTATAAAACCTGATACAGTGTAAATGCTATGTAAATAGTTATATACTTTTTTTTATTGTGGTACTATTATTATATTTTGAAATGGTCTCTCTCTGTCACCCAGGCTGGAGTGCAGTGGCACAAACATGGCTCACTGCAGCCTTCTAGGCTCAAGCGATCCTCCTGCCTCAGCCTCCCAAGTAGTTGAGACCACAGGCATGTGCCACCACACCTGACTAATTTTTAAATTTTTTGTAGAGCTGGGGTCTTGCTGTGTTGCCCAGGCTGGTCTCGAGTGCCTGGGTTTGCTCAGTCCTCCCACCTTGCCCTCTTAAATTGCTGGGATTACAGGTGTAAGCTGGAGCAGAAGCCTGGGCGGCCGGTAGTGAGGGGCTTTGATGTTAGGCTAAAGGATTCAGGCTCATAATGGATCTTGGATCCCTGCCTACCCACCACCCACTTCCCTTGTTTGGTTCTGCTTTGTCTTAGGCTCAGTTCTCATCCTTCCTGTATTGAGCTTGAATGTATACCCTGTCTGACCTTGCTTTCCTTGCTCTGTCTTTAGTCTCGTTCTGTGCCAGCTCCACCTTTGCCCATATAGGAACTGGCAGGTATCCCTGAAACCTAAAACTCTGCCCTGGATTAAACTCATCAGAGGAGACTTAAACATCACAAGCTGAGGCTCTTTGCTCTGTCTGTCCCTGTCTTTCTAGAGGATAGAGAAGCTGCCATTTTTCTGGCTGTGGCTTACCTGCTTGGCTAGTGCCCTGGGATCTTGAGGCTCAGTAATCAAAGCCTGTAGCCCTATGACCTGCCCGCTTGCCAACTCTTTTTGCTGCTCAGGAGTTCCTGTGAGTTCAGCAGAGCCCGGGGAAGTCAGGTACTGTCTACAGCTACCCTTCCTGTGCAAATAGGTGACTCCAACAGATTCTGGTTAGAGTAATAGACTTACTGGTTTGGAATTTGATCCTCTTTGCAAGCAAACAAAGGAATCCTGCCAGCTGTCACCCTTCCTGGAATTCTCAGGTTGAACTGATTGGACCTCGCCTCCAAATGTTGGTTAAATGATCCACTTTCTATTCCTCAAGTATATTAAGCACACACATACACACACACCCTCTTTTTTAGGAAGGTAGGTAAGTTTGATCCTTAGCACAGCTTTGCTAAGTAGGCTAAATACTGTATTTCGGACTATAGTGCCTGCTGTGGGGAAGCAGTTGAAGTCACTAATACAGATTCTTGCCCCAAGTTTAACTGATTGCTTTCTGTAACCTGTTTCCTAGGAATGAGATCAGCTTGATGTGGAGGAGGTTCAGGGGCCTCAGAGATAAAATTTGGCTTCTGGTTTTGCAGGAATCTACCTATCCTAGCACCTTTTGGCTAGGATGGGACAGGGTCAGGGTTTGCGATCTAGCAGGTAGGTTTCCCTGGAGAATAAAGAATGTGCCTCCATCACCTACCAATGATGTGTTCTGGGAAGAAGCTGTGGCTGGTAGGCCCTCTGTACCTTGTCAGATTCTAACAGGGCTCCCCACTCCCTGGGGTAAACTCAGTTCTCCAACTCTGGCCAAGCATTGCCCTGGTTGGGGCCTTGCAGTGGAGCAGACATTGAGATTACTGGCAAATCAAGCTTTGAGTGATCTTGCCCTAGGGAACCAGCCTGTGCTTAACCCCTGCTGAGAAGTGGGATAATGCAGCCAAACATGATCCTCAGCCCACGTGGGTTGTGCCCAAGTGCTGAAGGCAAATCCTGGGCAGAGAGGCTAGAGAGCCAAGGGCCTGTGAGTGAAGAGGAGACAGGCCCCTGTGGATGCTCAGCCATGGAGGTAGCCATTGGACGACTCACCAGCACTGCTTCCTGGGCAGCTGCCTGGGTTTCCCTTGCCCTGCTGATTCGTTTTTGAGTGCATCTTCTAGGACCTTCTGTCTTGTACGGAGAGCCCCTTACTACTCTCTTTCATGTATTGACTCAAAGTTTCTGCTGGAAGGAGCTTCAGAGATCATCTGGTCCTACCTCTGCATTTTTCAGATGAAGGGACAGGTCCAGGGAGGGAATGACCCTGGACCAGGGTCACTCCAGGTCAGGAGCACACCATGGTCAGGGCCCAGGGCTTCTGATTCACAGGCTGGGTATCTGTCTTCTGTCTCACACTGCCTTGGAGGGTATAGTTATTCATTCGGCACCTGTTCAGGACCGCCGGCTAGTGGACTGCTGGTTGGCAATTAGACCCGGTCACACATTCAGGGAGCTTGCTGGTGGAGGGAGAGGCAAGGAAACTGATGTGTTAATTGAGTCTGTGATCACCAAAAAGGTGCATCCCAGGGAAGGACTGATCTCAGATAATTTCAGACAGGTGTCATTCCTGTCTTCTCAAACTCAACCTACAGATTCCCCAGAGGCAGCTACTGTTTCCACAATTCCTTTGCATGGGGTTCAATGTAATCGGTCCTCAGTGATGGTTGCTGATGAAGCACGTTCTGCTGGCCCAACCCGCCACGTGTAGGTTTTGGTGTCCATCAGCCATATTATCATGAGCACTCACTTCTAGTAACCTCTGAGAGCCAGAGGAAGAAGCAAACCAGCTAATCTCCTGGGGTGGCCTGTGCTTTATGCTGGTTTCTTCCTGGGCTTTGATTTGTACGGTGGTGCCCATCTTGATTAACAGGGACAGGGACAGAGAGGCAAATCTCTTGGCTCCCTGGAGCACCCAAACCTCCTTGTTGCCCAGGGTTCCACCTCACGAGCATCTTTGGAACCCATCCCTTCCTGCCACTTCCTTTCACCAGTCAGCCCAGTCCACCGCAGCAGCTCCTCTCGCCCTTCAGTCTCTCCACTAGCAGGGTCCCTTTGACACTATCACCGGGTGCCAGCACCATCTTTCTAAAACCAAAACTCCTCACCCTGGCCCTCGCTGCCCACGGCATTCTGGCCTCACCCTGACTTTCAGCCTCACTTCCTGCCCCTCCACCACCCCACATCATACTCCGGCCTCACTAGTAAGCCACTCCCTGTTCCCCAACCTGCCACCTTCCTTCAGGACCTTCACCTTTGCAAGATTGTTCCTTCCTTTGAAGTGATTTCTTCCTGTCTCTGAAAAACTAACTCGTCCTTCAGGACTCAACCCCAACATCATCTTTTCTGGCATGCAGTCTCTGACTTCTAGAGATGGTCACCCTGAGCAGCCACGCACCCGGTACAGCCCTTCCCCACAGCACTGCATCATTCCCTTGTGACTGGCCCATGTGTGGGGAAGGTGTCTCACTTTCTTATCAAACTGTGTGCTCCCTGAAGCCAGGACTGCTGATCCCTTTTGCTGCCTTAGCCTCTGGCCTGGGGCCTAATACATGGTGCTCCATACATTCTGGTCGACTGTATGAATGAAGGGGGTGGCCCTTGTTCTGCTTTTAGATCCTAAATCCCAACAGCTTTATGGATCCCAGGCCTGGCAGGCTCCCAGAACTTGAAGCCACCAGACCCCACATGGAACCAAAGGCCTCCTGTCCAGCTGCTGCACCCTTGATGGAGAGAAAATTCCATGTTCTTGTGGGTGTCACGGGGAGTGTCGCAGCCCTGAAGTTGCCTCTTCTGGTGTCAAAGCTTTTGGACATTCCTGGGGTGAGTATCCTTACCAGATAAGCATGGCAACCTCCGGCATGGGAGGCCGGTGCTCCTGGGGACTGCCCATTGCTCTGCAGTACATGCAATTTTCTTTTTCTTTATCATGTTAATCATGCTTGTGGAGGTCCTGTGTGTGTGGTGCTCTGTGGAGGATTCAGGAGACAGACCAGTGCCCAGTGTAACCAGGGGCTAGATTAGATAGTATAGACAGAGCATGAGGGGAGGCTGGGAAAGGACCCGGTGAACAGAGGGTTTGGGCTCCCATACATTAACCCTGAGAATCCATGAAGTCCTGTGTGGGAGGAGGGTTGGCGGGAGAAGTGCAGCAAGTTCCCAGTACCCCGTCCTGCCTTGGGCTCCCATACCCCTGCTTTCATTCCGCCTTGAACACTGCGGCTGTGTTCTCCCTCCTCGTGAGACCCCATGGTTATCTTGTCAGTCAAATGCTCTGAAACCCCATTGCCTGAAGCTGTAGGTTCAAACTTTGCTTCTTCAGGCGTTCAGAGCTGCCCCAGGGGCCCCCGACTGTGTGCTGGGGTCAGGGACTCTAGCCCCCATCCTTGGCCAGATCATCAACTTAGATCTATTTTCTATATTGGGGTTCTGGTGCAGAAGTTCAAGGCTTTAAACAGTATGAAATCTAACAGGCAGTGGCCTCACTTCCTAGTTCCGCCTCCAGGGCCCTTTGTTGGTCTGTCTTATCACCCTTGGTCTTTGCGTGGCTGGGCCCTGCTGGGCTGGCTGCCCTCTCTGCTCCTCTCTTGCCTTTTCACATTCTGTGCAAAGCCTTCCCTGTGTGCCCCAGCCCAGCCCCTGTGGTTTTGTCCCCTTCTTTTAAACTTATTTGACATAGAACTATAGGTTGCCTTAGACACTGCTGGTGTTACTGGCCCCTAGTTTTGGTGGGGGCTTGTGAAGTTGCTGGGCCCCAGGCCTGGCTTTTCCCTCTTTTGTATCAGCTGAGCACCCAAGATGCGGTGGCCCCGGCAGCTGTATGTGGCATGTCCAGCAGGGGGCGGTGCTTACTCACAGATGACCACGTGGTCCCATCAGCTGGGGCTGGGCTGGGAAGTGTTTTACTTTTTTACTTTCCACCGACTTCCACCCAGAAAGTCACCCCATCACCCCACCCCCAGGGCTGGGATAAGCCATGAAGCTGCCAGCCAGGGATGACAACCAGGCCACAGTGGGGGAGGGAGGAGAGTCTCGTGGCACTCTGAGACTAGGTGCTGCACTTTTAGGGCAGTGCTGCTTAGGCCCAGCCACGCTCTGTGTACCCAGAAGCATTGGTAGGAGCTGGCCAGCTAGAGCCGTGAGGGCGGGAGGCCTCTGCCACCACCCCCTGGGGAGGGAGGGAGCCATGCAGTTCCCTTTTCCCATAGCCCCAGAGCAAGTGAGTTTCCGGACTAGGGGTGGATAGGGGCGGGGAGTCCTATCCCAGGAAACAGATGGGCAGCCTCAGAGCGGAGGGAAATGGCAACCCTACCGCTTCCTCCCATCCCACGCAGCCAGCGTTTGGCAGGAGGGGGGGTGTGAGGAAAGGGTTGCCTGGAGCAGGGAGGTGCTCCAGCCCACCCCAGGGCCTTTTAGCCTGGGCCCCATGGGATGGCAGGCCATGTCTGGAACAGGACTTGGCTTCCCCTCTCTGGTTGGAGTTGATGCCAAAAGTGAGGCAGCCAGAGGGCACTGAACTGGGAGGGAGGGCTCCCCGACTCAGCCTCTTGGAGCCTGCCTTTCCCATTTGAAAATAGGGCTGATTCCTGCTGCCCATACCCCAGACTCTTGTCAGGCTCCCTGATATGTTGGCTGGGGTGGGAGGGGTCAGAGATGAAAATGATCTTGTGCCAGTGACTCAGCACAGAGCCTGGCATGTTGAAGCACTCGGTTGTGTGTGTTTCCTGGCCATCACCCTGTCCTTTCCCCTTGTTCATATCCTTTGGGCCAGCCACATGGTGTGGGGCAACCCCACTGAGAAGAGCCATGGAAGCCACAGTTTACCTGCTCTTGTGGAGGGCCCATGCCTTTCATCTGCAGGGAGACAGCTCTCCAAGCCTGGCCTTGCTTATTAGGGCCCTCGTGAGGTGTTGGGATCCAAAGGTATCCCTGGATTGCCTTGTGTTGGCCCCAGTGGTGGCGTCTATCCCTGTACACTCCCCTTCACTCCCTGATGGCCCTGATCTCCACATTGCCTCCTGCTGGATCTCCTGCAGGAGCATCATTGTCCCTTGGAGCAGTCACTTTCAGCTCTTCGCCTGCTGAGTCATGGGTTCATGTGCTCAAGGCTTTCTGGAACTTCCTTAGGTACGTCCAGATTTTGTCTAGCACATGAACAGCTGGGGTGTGGGCTGCAGGGAGCTGGGGGATTCTACAGATCTGGCCCATCACTGTTCCTGATTGACCAGTATCTCCAGACATCCCAGTAAAGCTGCTAAAGTCAAGGTAGCCAAATCAGGGAGACTGTGAGGGGTGGTGGAGAGATATGGATTAGCCACAAGCCACACACACCAGCAGTCGGGGAGAGTAGTCACTAGCAGAGATGACCTTGAGTATGTTGGGGCAGGTGGGCAACCGTGTCACAAGAGAGGCAGCTGAGCACATTTCTGATGCTGGGACCCTGGGACCCTGGGCAAGTCAGTTATTTTTGGCCATAATTTTCTTATCCACACAGTGAAGGAGGGGCAGGTTCTCAAATGATCCATCTCCAGGGCCTCTTCTGGCGCTGGTGTTAGAAGATTCTACATGTGAGGGCAAAAAGGACTAGGACCCCAAGGCAGCCTGAGAGAAGGTCCTGGGGCTCAGGAGCTTCAGGGGGCCAGGGGGTTTTGTAGTTCCATAGCTGTCATGTAATTGAGTGGCAGTAAAATCCGGGTTGTCAGCTCAGGCAGTTTCTTCCCTGGGGTTGGCAGCCTGGCCCATGCAGGGGAGCAAAAATGGCTTTCCTCCATCTTGCTAGGCTGCTTGGCTGGGCTATGAGTTCAACTGACTTATAAACAAAATTAACAGGGCCGGGCACGTTGGCTCACTTTGGGAGGCTGAGGCGGGCGGATCACTTGAGGCCAGTTCGAGACCAGCCTAGCCAACATGGTAAAACCCCAGCTCTACTAAAAATCCAAAAATTACCCGGGTGTGGCGGGCGCCTATAATCCCAGCTACTCAGGAGGCGGAGGCAGGAGAACCGCTTGAACCCGGAAGGCGGAGGTTGCAGTGAGCTGAGATCGTGCCATTGCACTCCAGTCTGGGTAACAGAGCAAGACTCCATCTCAAAACAATAACAACAACAAAAAACAAGATCAACAGGAGAAAACCATATTTAGTTACATATCTGCACATGGGTGTACCACAAAATATGAGATTCCCAGAAGAGTGAGATGGCTGAAGCCTGTATGGCAGCCTGAGCTACAAAAGGAAGTAGGGGCTTGGGGCTTCTGGGGGTGGTGGCGACACAAGTTATGGGAGGGTGAGGGGAGGAATTATACAGTGAATAAGTGTTGTCTTGTTAGGCAGATAAAAACTTCTCAGATAATGAAAGATGCCTCAGCAGACTGTCAATAAGTCAGCCTTCCTTTCTCAGGGATGGGGACTCAGGACAAGGGGAATCCGTCTTTAGGCAGATAAGAGAAGTTCAGAGAAAGTTCCTCCCTGCATTTGTTTTTTCCCCAGTGCCTTCAGGTTTGAAATAATCAGCATACCAAAGCCGCATATTATGGGGTGGCATTTCCTGAACTCCTTCATCCACACCCTTCAAACTTGGGAGGAGAAGACAGACATCACCCTAGCTTTTGCCAGGGCAGGTGTCAGCAGAATTCAGAGCCAAAAGGGGATTTCTAAAGATAGAGAAAACCCCCAACTCAAGGAGTCAGCAGGCCTCGGGCTCAGAGAAGGATACATTTCTAGGGTGTCTGTCAGCATCCAGGTCTGTCGAGGGTGAGGAAAAGAAGGCTCTGCTCGTATGTAGTGTGGAGTAAATTCTGACTTTCTGGAGGACCACTTGACAATACTGAGAGAAATTAAAACATGTTCATAGCCCTTGATTTACCCACAAGATTAAACTCTGTGGGGTGTATTTACAAAGTAAAAGGATGTCCACTGTAGCATTATTTATAATTTCAAAGCAAAACTGGAAGCAAACAAAATATCCAGCAGTAGAGAGCTGTAGTGCCGTTATGATTTATGGGACAATCTCTCAGTGGATTACTCGGCAATGATTCAGAAAAATGGGGTGGCTCTCTCTGTGCTGAAGGGAGCAATCCTCAAGATGGAAGCGGAATAAGCAAGGTGTAGGAGCTAGCAAACTGGACCCCCCAGGCCAAATGCGGCTCAGTGCCTGTTTTTGTATAGCCTACAGCTAAGAATGATTTTTACATTTTAATTTTTATTATTTATTTTTGAGACAGGGTCTTGTTCTATTGCTCAGGCTGGAGTGCAGTGGTGTGATCACTGCTCACTGCAGCCTCGACCTCCCAGGCTCAAGCAGTCCTCCCACCTCAGCCTCCCAAATAGCTGGGACTGCAGGCGTGCCATCACACTCTGCTAATTTTTTTGCATTTTTTTTGTAGATACAGGATTTCGCTATGTTGCCCAGGCTGGTCTCAAACTCCTGGGCTCAAGTGATCTGTCTGCCTCCACCTCCCAAAGTGCTGGGATTACAAGCATGTGCCACTGTGCCTGGCCTGATTTTTACATTTTTAAATGGTTAAGTCAAAAGAAAAATAGTATTTTGTGACTCAGAAAAAAGTGATATGAAATTCAGATTTCATGTCCAAGACGATTTATTGGAACACAGCCATACCCATTCATTTACGTATTGCCTATGGCTGCATTTGTGCTACTACAGAGTTAAATCATTACGACAAAGCCTAAAATATCATCTGGCCCTTTATAGAGAAGGTTTGCCGACCCCTGGTATGTAGCCTGATTCCTTCTGTGTGTTCTTATACTGAGTTACTGTGCACAGTTTTTTCCTCTGGAGGTGGTTACCCTTGTGGAGGGGGACCGGTGGAGGAAGGGAAACTTGCATTTTTCATTTTTGTATCATTCTGTTCAGTTTTAATTTGTAACCTATGTGTATATTTTTATGTGTGTTTTTTTGTTTGTTTTTTTAAGTCAGTGGGGCTTTTGGTGGGAATATTGGGGAACATTCTTGGTAAGTTTGTGTGTGTGTTTTTTTTTAAAGTGCTCACTGAAGAAAGAGCAGAAGACATAAGGCCTGGTTTGAGGATTTCCTTTTTTTTCTGGGTGGGGGCCACCTGCCCGCTCTGTGTCCTGATGTGGAAACTCTGAGACCTTTATTTGTGCCTCTGCCTGCTTGGCTGGCCCCTTCCTCCTCTGGCCTGCAGCCCTGTCGCCTGCTCCTCTAGGGACAGAGCTCTGTCGGCCTCTGGTCAGAGGGTCCCACACCCCAAGGTCCTTCCCTGATTGCCCAGAACAACGTTCCTGTGCAGAGCCTCCATAGACCACCTCCCTGGTTTCCTTCTTGAGAATTTTCTGAAGTTGGGGAAGCACACAGAAGGGTTGGCATGAGGAGCTGACACAACCAGAACACCAGCTCCCCCAGGGGCAGATGAGAGCACGACTGTTTCCTGCAGAACCAGGTGGGAAAGGGTCAGGGTCACAGAAGGGCTGGGGTGGTACGGTGAGCTGGATGGACCCCTACCATGTGGTCTAAATGGCCCATGCATGGGTCATAAGGGGAAACCAGGGACAGAGGAAGAGGGTCTCGCCCACGGCCTTCCAGGGAGTGAGTGAGTTAGCAGAACTGGGGCCTTGAGGCCAGGTTTCCTGGGTCCTATCAGTGAGTGAATTGAGGAGCTCAGACCTGGAGCTCATTCTCTGCTCAAGCTCACCAATGCTTGAGGATGGTGGAATTTGTGGATTCCTATCTTGGTCTGCCTTGGAGTTAGGGGTTACCTGTACTCCACCTATCTGTTAGACTGAGCCCTAGCAGAGGGCAGAGCTTGGATCTTATCAGCCCTGCCCCCACCATATAAGAGGCTTAGTAAATGTTTGCTGAGTAGAGGCATCATCATGAGCCATGGAACCCACTGAGCCAACCGGAACTCCCTTGGGGGTTTTGTTAAGGAGGCCGCCTCCTTCACAGCTCCCACGCCTCATGTGCCAACCGCACTGGGCCCCAAGAATCCTTTGTCCTAGAATGTACCCACCACTCCCCTGCTCAGGCTAGTGTCAGCTTCTTAGCTGGCCGCTAGGACCTGGGCACAGGTCTGGAGCATGCCAGCGTCAACACTGGTAGACCCAACGTCAGTGTCCTCTGCTGTGCGTCCTGGCCCAGAGGACTGGGCCACCAAAGCCCTGGGTTCCTTGTCTTGTCACAGGTTAAGTGCGGGGCTACCACTTCCTCTTTAGAATCCTCCTTGGTCTCCAGTGGAGGCATCATCATGCCCTACTAGAAACACCTGCTCTCCAGCCACTCAGCTGCTAGTTCCAGTTGGGCTCTTCTCCTTTTCTTGTATATGCCAGAGCTGTGCTATCTGATATATTTAAATTTTCTTGTATATTCCAGAGCTGTGCTATCCGATAAATGTAAATTTGAATGTGGCAGCCGCTTGCCACATTCAAATTTAAATTTAAATTAATTAGAATTTAATAAAAAATTCAGTTCTTCAGTCACAGCAGTCACACCTCAGATGCTCAGTGGCCACATGTGGCCAGTGCTGCCACACCCTACGGCACAGGTAGGGCCGTTCCCATCATTCCAGAGATGGAAATGCTCTTCACGGATAATGCTGTAGAGTTGTGGTTCTCAACGGGGGCGATTTTCCCTCCCAGGGGACGTTGGATAATGTCCAGAGACATTTTTGGTTGTCCTAACTTAGGGGTGGTGTTGCTGCTGGCTCTTGGTTCTAGTGGGTAGAGGCCAGGAATGGGCTTGGCAGTGGAGACTCAGGCCATGGGATTTGTCTCATCCTGTGGCTGCGAAGTGCCTCTCCATGAGTTCCTTTGATAATCTGCCCCAGAAGTAGCCTGGCCACACTAGGGGCCTGAAGTAGAAACGGGAGGTATCACTCTAAATCCTGATTCCATTTCTCCTGACCAGACCCAAATCAGGATTCCTGATGTCTCTTCAGCAAAGAAAAGGAAACCAGACTTGCCAACTGGTTTCAGGAAGGAATCTCTATACATGCTAGATAAAATGCAGGCAACTTTTGTAATAGGGTCTATCCAAGCCTCAGTCACATACACAAAGAGATTCAGCTTAAAAATATTAGCTGTAAAAACTTTTCTCAGGTAGGCCAAGCGTGGTGGTTCACACCTGTAATCCCAGCACTTTGGGAGGCTGAGGTGGGCGGATTACCTGAGGCGAGGACTTTGAGACCAGCCTGGCCAACATGGTGAAACACTCTTTCTACTAGAAATACAAAAATTAGCTGGGCGTGGTGGCGCACAACTGTAATCCCAGCTACTCTGGAGGCTGAGGCAGGAGAATCTCTGGAACCCAGAAGGCGGAGGTTGCAGTGACCCGAGATAGTGCCACTGCACTCCAGCCTGGGCAACAGAGCAAGACTGTGTCTCAAAAAAAAAAAAAGGGAAAAAAATTTTTTTTTCTAAGTGGTGTCAGCAAGGGACCAAGCTGGGAGCTGCCTTTCGGGAATTCTGTAGCATATGGGAGATTCTTTTTTAATGCCCAGCGCTGCTTCTACCAGGACCCACAAAGGTGTAAGAGAAAGCCAAGGAAGGCTCCTGCCCTCAGGGAGTTTCTGCCCTTGGCATTTGCTGGGAAAAGGTCAAGGTAAATGAGTAAACGGTCAGAATTATTTAGTATCATAGAAGATAACACTTTTTTTTTTTTTTTTTTTTAATGTGTACAGGGCCCAGCCCTTGGCTCCCAGGACCTTTTGGTGGAGTGAATGAAAAGAACAAAGCCCATAGGGCTGATGAATCAGATCAAGTGACATCCCTCTAAAACCAGAAAAACTAGTCTGGGCCTGCTAGACAGCACTGGGGTCAGTCAGGGCCACCTCCAAGGAGAGTCAGCTGCTTCAGTGGGTCAGAGGTGGGGCATCAGGAAGGACCCGCCCATCACATACTCTTCACATTACTCCTTAGTGAAGACCTTGACCCCAGGAGGCTCCCTAACAATGTGACTATAACCTGGCAGGGTGGCTAGAGAGTGGAGCCTCTGAGGGGTTAGGCAAAGAGCTTAGAGGGAAGATCTCAAGCAGGGTGAGAGGCTTAACAGGACCCCGGTTGGAGCTCCCCAGGGGACAGTGGGGGCCTAAAGGCTCTGAGACCTTGAGTGGCAGTGTGTAGGGAAGGAAGAAAGGGTAGAGCTGAGAGGGAGGCGAGAACCCCTGAGTCAAGGGCATTACCAATTTGGGGATGATTCTTTTTATTTTTTTATTGATTGATGATTGATTGATTATTTTTTTTGTAGAGAAAGAGTTTTGCCCTGTTGACCAGGCTCATCCCAAACTTCTGAGCTTAAGCAATCTGCCCGTCTCTGCCTCCCAAAGTGCTGGGATGACAGGCATGAGCCACCATGCCTGGCGCCCAATTTGGGGATGATTCTGAAGGCCAGCACTAGGCAAGGTCCTTCGCTTTGCAAACTGGAAGATGGTTTTGGGAGCTGGGGAGAGTGGAGGACCTAGACCTTCAGGAGGTAGCTTTCCAAATTTCAGAATAGAGGCGATGAACCTGGGACATTCTTAAGTAGCAAATGGTTCAGGATGGTTGGGAAGCTCTTAAAAATGAAAGATGGTGGTCCCATGAGCAGAAGCAGGCAGTGTATTAGCAGAGATGTGGTCTCTGGCTACCTGAAGCCTTCTGTTGAAGGAGCTGGAAAACAGTTAAGTGGAAGGGAGGACATGTAACCAAAGATGAAGGAAGAATGTGGTCCAGAGCCCTCCAGGGTGAGCTGAAGCTATGGCAAAACTCAGGAGGCTCAAGAGGGCTGTTTTGTGTATTTGGAAGAAGAACAATGAAGCAGTGTCTGGTGCTGGAGGCCAGTGGTAACATTAGCAGAGGATAAGAAGAAATGGGAGGGGCTGGGCGCGGTGGCTCACGCCTGTAATCCCAGCACTTTGGGAGGCAGAGGCATGTGGATTGCCTTAACTCGGGAGTTCAAGACCAGCCTGGCCAACATGGTGAAATCCTGTCTCTAGTAAAAATTCAAAAATTAGCTGGGCATGGTGGCGCATGCCTGTAATCCCAGCTACTTGGGAGGCTGAGGCAGGAGAAACCCTTGAACCTGGGAGGTTGCAGTGAGCCGAGATTGTGCCACTGCACTCCAGCCTAGATGACAAAGTGAGACTGTTTTTTTTTTTTTTTTTAACAAAGAAATGGGGGGATTCTTTGATCTCATTTTGTTCATCTTCTCTTTTGAGCTTGTGGTAGGAGGGACCTGAACCGAGGCTGGGTGATTCATCTCCTGTCCTGGGAAAGTTCTCTCCTGGGGTGCTAGGGTACTGTAGTTGGTGACCTACAGGAAGTGTGGGAAACATCAAAGGGGCCAGGGGCAGGAGATGGCTAATGTCCATTTATCAAAAAGGTGAAGGAGGTGAGCTCTACAAATTGCTACAGATAAGGCTTGTAAGTGCTAAGAAAAGCTAGATTGGGATCACTAGGAACAAGGCATATCGATTTTAGTTTATGTTTTGGATAGTAGACAAAGTATTTTTCGATTTACATGAGGCCTTTGATGGAATCCTAGGACCTCTCCCTAGAACACCTGGGGATGTTGTCAGCATGTTATAACCAGTGAAAGATGTAACTTGGAAAGAGTTTCTTCTTGGTTCTTTCTCACCCCTTGCTCTGCTTCCACACCCACGCCCGTGGACATTGTGGGTGGCCTCTGCCCTTGACTTTGTTCTGTTCATAATTTGGATTAGTGTCTCTGGGGGCCACTGATGGTGGTGCTGGCTGAGAGGAGGAGCAACAGGATTGAGCTCTCAGGAGCTCTCTGTAGGCTGAGCAAACAGCAGACCAACTCTGGTGAGGGGAAGTTTACCAGGGACATGTGAGGGACTGCATTTGGGAACAGAAAAATAACTGGTCAGATACAGCCTGGCGCTTGTGGCTTAGTAGCAGCATGAATGAGAAGAATTTTTTTGAGTTTTTGCTGATTGCAAACTCCATACATCAGCAGAGGGATGCGGCCACCAGAAGAACTGCTGTGGGCTCAGGCTGCACCGATAGACATGATGCTCTAGTTTCTTCAGGAACCTAACAGTGGGGATGCCTTCTCCGACCCCTGGAGGCAGAGTAAATGGCTCTCACCTGTGGGTTCTTCACTTCTGGGAAACTTAATTTAATTTTTTTTTTTTTTGTAATTTTCTCCTCTCTATTTTTCTGTTCTCTCTGGAACTCTTTAATCGTCAGATTTTTTAACTTACTGAATTGATTCGATTTTCTCATCTTTTTTCTACTATTATCCGTTTCTTTATCTTTTTTTTCTCCTTTCTGGAAGATTTCTTTTAAACTTGTGTTGAATTTTTTATTTAACTGTTTATAATGTTAATTTCTAGGAGTTCTTTTTTGTTCCTTGAATACTCACTTTAAAAAGTGTTATGTTCTTGTTTCTTGGGTGTAATCTCTCATCTTTAAGTTTTCTTCTCCCTCCATTGTCTCTGGGTTTCTATTTTCTGTTTGTTTGTATAATCTCTTTCTTGCTAGAGGACTCTCCTCAGATATCTGATACTCCTTGGCTGTTCTTATTTGGGTGCCAAAAGCTGATTGGAAACTCTGTCTTCACTGCCAGGGACTTGGTACTCATCTGGTATTGAAATGTTTTGTTGGTGGACCTCTGAATTCCATATCTGAAGATTTCCTTCCCTACCATATCTCCCTACTCCCAGGGTTATTTGGTTTTTCCAGAAAGACCCTATCAGTAGTCTCCTGCCTGGTTGACCTTGCGTTCTTAGGGTCAAGTAGGGGAAGCAGGCTTGGGTCTCTCTGTTTGGTCTGTAGATACTCACTTCTGCTCCAGGACTCCTTTGACCTCTGTTGTGCTAACTCTGCAAGGGTAGTATGTTTGGCTGCCTGGGGTGGGAAGAAGACCTGGGGGGAACTTTAGCTGTTCCTTCTACAGGTCAGGAACCAGTCCTCCTGTATTCAGCTGTCTGCCTCATGCTCACCTTTGTGGTACTCAGTGCCTCAAGTCCTAGGCTCCTGGGCTCTGATTGGCTTGTGTCTCAGTTACTGTGTAGGCTTTGGATATTTTCTTTTCTCATCTAATCTAATCTGATCTTGTAGGATCCGCTCTGCTAGTGCTTCCTTTGGCTTCCATCTTCTGAAAGCGCATTGGCATGTCATAACTGCTGTTGGTGGTTGTTCCTCTTCTTTTTGTTCTTGAGAATTTACTTCTTTTCTTTCTTTTTTTTTTTTGAGATGGAGTTTCACTCTTGTTGCCCAGGCTGGAGTGTAATGGTGCAATCTCGGCTCACTGCAACCTCCACCTCCCAGGTTCAAGCGATTCTCCTGCCTCAGCCTCCCAAGTAGCTGGGATTACAGGCATGCGCCACCACACCCCGCTAATTTTGTATTTTTAGTAGAGATGGGGTTTCTCCTTGTTGGTCAGGCTGATCTCGACCTCCCCACTTCAGGTGATCTGCCCACCTCAGCCTCCCAAAGTGGGATTACAGGTGTGAGACACCGTGCCTGGCCGTTCTCTTCTCTTCTCTTCTATTCTCTGATAAGGTCTCACTTTGTTACCGAGGCTGGAGTGCAGTGGCGTGATCTTGGCTCACTGCAGCCTCGACTTCCTGGGCTCAACTGATCCTCCCACCTTGGCCTCCAGAGTAGCTGGGACTATAGGTGTGCCCCACGATGCCGGCTAATTTTTTTGTATTAGAGATGTGGTTTCCCCACGTTGCCCAGTCTGGTCTTGAACTCCTGGCCTCAAGCAATCTGCCTGCCTCAGTCTCCCAAAGTGCTGGGATTACAGGCGTGAGCCACTGAGTTTAGATCTTTTTAAAAAAATTACTTTTATTTTAGTGGGCTTCTGGGAGGGAGCAGAGTTTACCTTATTTAACTAAAAGCTTTTTCTTCTATTTAACCTTTATATGTTCTTTTGCTTTAAATGTATCTTTTTATACAACATATTGATGGATTAAACAACATCCAAGATGAGAATCTGAGTTTTAATCAAGAAGATGAGCCTGTTATATATTTACTATAATTATTATTATATTAGGATTTACCTATGCTGTCTTATTTAATGCTTGCTTGCTTTTTATTTTTTTATTTTTTTATTTTTATTTTTGGAGATAGGGTCTCACCCTGTCACCCAGGCTGGAGTGCAGTAACTTGATCTCTGCTCACTGCAGCCTCTGCCTTCCTGGGTTTAAGGGCTCCGCCCACTTCAGCTTCCCGAATGTAGCTGGGACTACAGGCGCACACCACCATGCCTCGCTAATTTTTGTATTTTTTGTAGAGATGGGGGTCTCACCATGTTGCCCAGGCTGGTGTTGAACTGGGCTCAAGCAGTCTGCCTGTCTCTGCCTTCCAAAGTGCTGGGATTACAGGCATGAGCGTAATCCCATTACTGCTCCCGGCCAAATGATTTATCATATGTTCTCTCTGCTTCTTTTTCTCCTTTCGTATCCTTTATGTGTAGATTGAATTTCCTTCTGTGGGTTTGAAAGGTAAAGGTTATTCTTCTTATGGTTATCCTAACTTGTTATGCCCTCTCCTTTACCTTATCACTATCTTGTGTCTTCCCCGCGAAAGAGACAGGGCCTTCAGCATGGCCCTGGCCTGCCCTGCTCTCCCAACCTGTGCTGGCCCAGTGGCCTCTCCAGGACTGGGTTCTGGGGAGGGATAATGCAGCCCTGCTCGTTTGCCATCTTACTCAGAACTGGGCAAGGCTTATTCAGGGCCATCCCAGGGAGACTCCAGCATTCAGTGGGGGTTTGGTTTAAATGACCCCTAGGCCGGGCATGGTGGTTCATGCTTATAATCCTAGCACATTGAGAGGCCAAGGTGGGTGGATTGCTTGAGCCTAGGAGTTTGAGATAATTCTGGGCAACATGGTGAAACACTGTCTCTACCGAAAATACAAAAAATTAGCTGGGCATGGTGACATGCACCTATAGTCCCAGCTACTCAAGAGGCTGAGATGGGAGGATCACCTGAGCCCAGGGAGGTTGAGGCTGCAGTGAGCCATGATCACGCAACTGCACTCTATCCTGGGCAATGGAGTAAGACCCTGTCTGTAAATCAATAAATAAGTGACGGACCTCTGAAAAGGTCCTTGAGGTTTTTTTGCAGGTTCTGGGCATGGTAGATCCTAAGGGGAAGTGAGATGGAGAATGGACAATAGAACTCAGAACCCCAGACTTTCTGAAGTTCTTCCTCAGTCTTCTTCTCTGAGACTTCTACCCCTTGGTCCTAGCTTTGTTCCTAGGTGTTGTGCCGCTGTGTCACCCCCCCTGCCCTGTACAATAAGCAGGAAGCAAGCGAGGAGGGGGCGCCCCAGAGAGACAGTAGGGAGGAAGGAAGACAAGGTGGAATTGGCATGGGCACGTCCTACAGAGTGAGAGGTAGGCCTTAGGGCACCACGTCGCTCTCACGTGGGAATGTGTGTCCAGCAGCGCCTAGCCTTTAGCTTTTCACAAGAACTCAGGAAATTGAATTTTCTATGTGAAATCTTCCAACTTGGACATGTTGGCTCAAAAATGTTAATAATCTTGTGTAGGCCAAACAGCATGTCTATAGGCTGGGTCTGGCCCAGACATGGCCCACGACTATAGCTCTGGCTGGTTGATGGTTCTGTCCTGTCACCCTTGACTTTTCTTTCTTCTGGATAAATGTCCAGAGAAACAAATGTCCTCTCCTGATTCATTGGTTTCCCCCAAAGATGTGGTTCCCTACACCCCCCTCTCCCTACCAGCTACTTCCTCTGGGCGCCTGTACTTTGCCAGCTCGTTAGTCTAAAATCTTGTTGTACAGGCTGGGTGTGGTGGCTCACACCTGTAATACTAGCACTTTGGGAGACTGGGGCAGGTGGATCACCTGAGGTCAGGAGTTTGAGACCAGCTTGGCGAACATGGTGAAAAACCTCGTCTCTACTAAAAACACAAAAATTAGCCAGGCGTGGTATGCACCTGTAATCCCAGCTACTCGGGAGGCTGAGGCAGGAGAATCGCATGAACCTGGGAGGCAGAGGTTGCGGTGAGCCGAGATCATACCACTGCACTCCAGCCTGGGCGACAGAGTGAGACTCCATCTCAAAAAAAAAAAAAAAATCTTGTTTTACAATTGATAGCCAACCCATCTAGTGCCCTTCCCACTCCTGGGTGCTGTTTCTCACAGCCGTGTGTTCTGTTAAGCAGATTGCAGGCAGCCCTGGTTTGCGTTAGTAATTTTTTAGTGAATGGGTAGTGTGCGGGTAAACCTCATTCTCACCCCATGAGTGTAGGGCACACACAGGCTGGGTTTTCCAGGAGCCTGTCTGCAGCCTGTGCCCACGAGGCCTTGTTCCTAGAAGTAAGTGAAGGGATACTGTCTGCTTTCTCTTGGGGGCATGCATGCACAGAGGACATGCCGTGCCCCAGCCCCCAGCGCCTTGGCCTGCAGAGGGCAGAGCTGCTGTGTGGCACAGAACTCAGGACCTATGAGCCTCCTTGGGTGGCCCCTCTTGGCTGCTGTGGCCTCTGTGGCCCTGGCCTTGACTTCCTTTCCTGTCACTTGCGTGCCTCTGCCACTGGGCCTACCTCTGCCCGAGTGGCAGGAGCTTGCAGCTTTGTATATACGGGCAGTTGGTGACTCATTCCTCAGCAGCCCCTCAGATAGGGAAGTGAAACAGCCACACCTGGTAGGGCCTGACCTTTGGGTGACAGCAGAAGTAGCTAAGCAGACATGGGGCTTGCAGCTAAGAAGGGAAGTCCTCTCTAAAGCCAGCCTGTGAAGACAGCACTTGCCTGCCCTGACCCTCCTGTGGCCTCCAGGCCTGTGGCTCTGGTAACAGTTTCTTCCTCCCTCCCCGCCACCCCCTTTTTCTTGGTGACAGCTGGAAGTAGCAGTGGTCACAACTGAGAGAGCCAAACATTTCTACAGCCCCCAGGACATTCCTGTCACCCTCTACAGCGACGCTGATGAATGGGAGGTCAGTGCTGGGGCCCCCTGGGCTGAGTTCCATTGAGTTTCCACCAGCAGGACAGAACAGTCCTCCCTACGGCCTCTGGTCTGGCAGCTGGAACAGACAGGCTGGGCTCAAGTCCGTGGTCAGGGCCCTCTGGGCAGAGGCGATGAAGAAAACATCTGTCTAGCTTCTGGCCTGCAGGAGGCCCTAGTCTCCTCCCGGCCCAGGCAGAGCTGGGCTTTGGCCTGGTGCCTGAGATTGAGTGTCCTTGTACTTATCTGGGCTGATGAAACCACAGAGGAGCTCTGTTCCCACCACCCTTGTCCACGTGGCTCCTGGCGTCAGGGCTGAAGAGAACGCCTCACTTCCCACGGCCGCCGGGCTCTGCTGCATCTCCCCTGCGGATGGGTGGGCACTGGCTGATTCACCAGACGCTGAGTGTGGGCCTCACAGGGGTTCCCTGCCAGGCATTTTCAAACATTCTTAGCCTAGAACATTTCCGGCTGGCCTGTCTTCCCCGCGCCCACCCCCTCCATTTCTCACTGCCCCGGAGCTTTCCACTGGCTTGGACAACCCAAGCATCCGCCTCAAGCAGACAGGCCGGGAGCTCCCTGCCAGATGTCAGTTCTCTTGAAAGCCAAACCATGAAGGGAATAGCTCAGAGAGACAAGGGGCACTTGTTTCCTCAGGCCTGGTTCTCTCGGCTACTGGCTCCATGGCTAGCGCTCACCAGCTTAGCTGCAGGAGGGAACGGAGGTTGGCCTGGGCAGGGCAAGTCAGTGGGTTCTTCAGTCTCCTGACTTACCGTACCTGGCCTGCCTTGGCGCTGCATCCCGCTTCCTCCACACTGACCCCTTTTTCTTCCCTCTGCCAGATGTGGAAGAGCCGCTGTGACCCAGTTCTGCACATTGACCTGCGGAGGTGGGCAGACCTCTTGCTGGTGGCTCCTCTTGATGCCAACACTCTGGGGAAGGTGGCCAGTGGCATCTGTGACAACTTGCTTGTGAGTGATGTCCTGGTGCCCTCGTCCCTCCCTGGGCCTCACACCCAGTTTGCTGAGCTGCAGACATCCTTGTACAAGGAGACCTGCTGCTGTGGGGCCCCGGTCTGCCCAGGCAGATCGTGCTCTGCCATTCCCCACATCGCCCCCAGTGCTCTCACCTTCTCCGTAGCACGTGGGCACAGCCCTGGTCCTGATGGGTCAGCGTGACCTGCCACTGCTCCCCAGGAGTGTCCCCCTCTCCCCTGCCCTTGGCACCCAGCCAGGTGCCCACAGGAAGACCCTTGTTCCTTGCTCTTTGTCCCTCCCCGTTGGCTGCCTGGGTGTGCTCTTCCACTGTCTCTGCCCAGCCCCATCACCTCCCGCTTCAGCTCTGCCTTCTCCGCAGATCTGGGTATACACGTGGGCAATGTGATTGGGGGTTCACTTCTTCATAGATGGCTCATATACACATTATCGCCCTTGTGACTTTCCTATATATTAGGGGAAGCTTAGAGGGGAAGGGGGGAGAAAGACGGGCAGTGGCGAGAGCCGATGGGTGGTAGGGAGAAATGGAAGTCCAGCTGTCCAAAGCAGGCACTGTCCTAGGCCTAAGATGCCTCCAGGGAGCTGTTGCCCTTAAAGGGGAGCTGCCTTTGTTTATATGATCATCCTGGGAAGATTTGGGTGTGATTTCTCTCCTCCCTCTCCCTAATTGCCACCCCCCACCTCATTTATTGAGCTTTCGCCTACCACATACTGTACTGGGGTCTGTGCTGAGAGCCTCACAGGACACAGGGAGCTCCCAGGCTGGAAGGAGAATGCCAGGCTGGAAGGAGAATGCCAGGCTTGATCACCCATGCCGTTGGGAAGGGAGTATCCTCTGGTGAGGGGTACAGTCCTGAATGACCCCAGTCAGTCCTTTGACTATGGAGTCACCACCTTGCATAGTGCTGGGCCTGTGGTAGACATCCAATAAATACTTACTGCATGTATGCGGTAACTAGCAGTTTTACTTTTGCGAGTAGCTGGGAGTTTTTCAGAGTTTCATGTGGTGAAGAAGGTGGATGATGAAGCTGGGACAGGATGTTTTTTGGGGTCACAGATTAGTGTTCTTGTATACTTGTCAATGGGCTCTTAAGGCACTCCTCAAAGAATCTGCCAGTGATTTAAGCATCATTTGAATAAGAGCACAGGGTGAGCAGAAGAACAACTTGTGTGGCCAGGAGCAGGGGTAGGGAGTGCAGAGAAGAGAGAGCCTGGGTGCAATGTCATCAAGAAGGCTTTCCCTATAGTCCCAGCTACTTGGGAGGCTGAGGTCGCTTAAGCCCAGGAGTTCTAGGCTGCAGTGCCCCTTGATTGTGCCTGTGAATAGCCAGAATAGCCAGTGCGCTCCAGCCTGGGCAACATAGCAAGACCCTGTCTCTATTTAAAAAAAAAAAAAAAAAAAGGGAAAAGGCTAGGCGTGGTGGCTCATGCCTATAACCCCAGCACTTTGGGAGGCTGAGGCAGTAAAATTGCTTGAGCCCAGGAGTTTGAGACCAGCCTGAGCAACATGGTGAAACTCCATCTCTACAAAACATACAAAAAAAATTAGCCAGGTGTGGTGGTGCATGCCTGTGGTCCTCAGCTACTCAGGAGGCTGAGGTGGGAGGATCGCTTGAGCCCAGGAGGTCAAGGCTGCAGTGAGCTGTGATTGTGCCACTGTACTCCAGCTTGGGCTACAGAGGTGAGACTCTGCCTTAAAAAAACAAAAAGGCTTCCCAGCAGCACTGGTGCCACAACTGACATGGCAGCTTCAGCTAGAACAGTTGAGTTTCCTGGCTGCTCTCATCAAATTGGGTCAGAGTTGTGTGTGGCCAGCACCGTCTCACCAAATCTCCAGGCTCCCTGCTGGCGGGTCAGCAGCAGCTGGTGTGACAAAGTACTGGCCTCTGGGAGCTAAGCCCTGGCCTGGGCCAGCTCTGCAATGGCGCTTTCCTTCTTCCTGCAAGCTCTGCTTCCCCTTTTCCTTCTAAGCTGCCATCACTTCATGAAATCCCTGGGCTTCCCTCCTCCAGAGTTGGCTGGGAAGTGAAACATGTTCCCGAGACCAGCCCCCAGATCATTTGCCTCAAAGGTTTTCCCTTGAAGTCACAAACATTTCAACAAATCTCAAATTTTACAAAGTTTGAAGTGTGGGCATTGGTGGCCTGTGGCTGTGTCCTCTCTCTGTAGCTGTTTTCTCCCTACATCCCTGAAAGGAAGTTGAGCCTGCTCCTCCCTCCACAGACCTCCTTTTCCAGTGCCCAGGACATGGGGTGCTGTGAGGGCAGCATGCTAGGTGTGACCATGCTCCTGGCCTCCAGGCCCATGTCGCTCTGTCCTCTAGCCCACTAAGGCCCTGGCCTATTTGTGCTAAACAGGCAGTCGGACCTAGAAAGAGCAGACAATCTCTCTGGGTCACCAGTCTGGCTAGGAGCCGGTCTTCTGACTGGCATCCAGGCCTTCTCCCCTGCCCACGTGAATTCCCAGGGGCAGAGCCTGAAATGTTGAACACAGCACTGGCCAAAGAGATGTCACTGTGGGAACCGAGGCTCTCTTCTCCTCCTGCCTGCTTTTGTGGGTTCAGAGTAGCTGAGGCTTGTCTGAGAGGAGATGGAGTGCTGGTTTTCACCCTGGTTGGTGTGCTTTGCTTTGAGGGCACTTAGAAAGCCCAGCCCAGCCCTTGCTCCTGCCCTGCACACAGTGGAGCGACTCTTCTAGGTATGCTCTTGATTTCTGCAGAAGCAGCAGGTGGCATGGAGCCAAGAGGAAGTGTGACTGAAACTGTCCACTCATAGCCTGGCTGCCGTATTGAGAGGGCTTGGTGGGAAACTAATGCTGGTGGCTGATGCAAGCAGCCAGGTCCCAGGGCTGTTTGCTGTCCTGCTTCCTCCCTGTCCCTGGGACTTGGGGGAGGTGCTGGTCCTGGCCTGTCGGGGCATTGTTCTCTGGACTCCTTCACTCTTTTCCCAGATGAGCTTCCCTTCAGGGGAGGGGTTTCCAGCCTGTTACCCTGAGGGGCTCACAGCCCTGGAAGAGGTGTCTGGGGTAGTCAGAGCACTGGGAGCTTCTCTCTCCCCCAGGCGGCCCCCAGCCCAGGGAGCCTATGCCTGTGGGAAGCCCAGGAGTCACTGCCCTGGAGCCTGTGCTTTGTGCCTGGCCCTGCGCTCAGAGCTTTGTAGCCATTCTCACCTCAGTCCTCACAGCTGCCCAGGGAGGGACCTTTCTAGAGAGGAAGCCAGGCCCTGGCCTTCAGTCTCATGTCCAGGTTCTCACAGCTAGTAATACAGAGCACAGCCGGGATTTGAACTCAGGGCTACGTAATTTCAAAGTCCGTGGCACAAAGGACTGTGAGCTGGATGGCTCCTTTCACAACTGCTCAGGTCTGTGGCTTGGTGGGACGGCCTGGATTTGGGAGATGGTGAGGCTGTGCAGTGGAACATTGCCTGGGTGGCCCCCATTGTCTGGGTGTGGGCTTGGGTGACTGCTTACCGCTCAGGGAGCAGCTCCCTATCTGTGAAATGGGACAGCACCTTCTTTATAAGGTCTCAGTGAGGGTTAATGAGATCCTATACATGAGAAGGTTTTGGTAATGGCAGATGTTTTCATTGCCAGACTTTAGTTGGCCTCGGAGAGCTGATGTCGGGTAGATGGGCCCCACCTGAGGAGCAGCCTGGTCCTTTGCTTTCTGGTGTAACCAAAAAAGCCTGCCTTCTGCTCCCCAGGGTTGCTTTTCCCAGGAGGTGTGAGCCTACCTGGAGGAGGCTTAGGCACAGGGATACCTGCTGGAGGTCTGAGCGTTGGTTGAGCACCTCCTGTTTGTAGGATCCTGTGCCAGAGCCTGTGGGGAGGTAGAGAGAGGCGAGGAGACACAGCTCCCACCCCTGAGGGACGAGACAGCTCCCTGCAGGCAGGCTATGCCCAGTCATCTCAAGCCTACAGCTGGACTGCTGGCTGCAGGGTCTGGAGGGCAGCGGGGAGGGTGGCAGACAGAGTAGCAAGACCCCCACTTCCCCGGCCTTCTTCACAGACCTGCGTCATCCGGGCCTGGGACCGCAGCAAGCCCCTGCTCTTCTGCCCGGCCATGAACACCGCCATGTGGGAGCACCCGATCACAGTGCAGCAGGTAGACCAGCTCAAGGTCTTTGGCTATGTCGAGATCCCCTGTGTGGCCAAGAAGCTGGTGTGTGGAGATGAAGGTGGGTGTCTTGCCAGGCTTATAGCCCAGGGCTGTAGAAGGGGCTCAGCTTTGGGATCATATCTCAGTTCAGTTCCTGGCCTGTTAATGACCTTAGCAAACCATTCTCTGAGCTTAGCCTTCTCAGCTGGAAAATGGGAATCGTAATTCCTGCCTCCAGATTGGTAGGGTAAAATGGGATGGAATGTGTAAAGTACCTGGTAGAGTCCCTGGCACGCAGCCCACACGCAGTTAAGGATGGCTACTGGAACGAGTCCCAGGGTCTCGCCAGGGGTCTCAGGAGAGATCTGATGTGTCTGGCTCAGGCAAAGACAGACCTTGCCCTCTCAGGCCTTGGGCTCTGGGTGGAGCACTCAGGGAGCAATGGGCAGGGGTCTGCAGGGCTACAGGCACTGTTGGCCTGTCTGGCCACAGCGGAATTTTGCTCCCAGGTCTGGGGGCCATGGCTGAAGTGGGGACCATCGTGGACAAAGTGAAAGAAGTCCTCTTCCAGCGCAGTGGCTTCCAGCAGAGTTGACCTGGGATTTCTGTCATGAGTGTCCCTCTGTACTCAGAATGGGTTCAGGCCAAGTCGGTGAAGATGGATGTTGGCAAAATAGGAGGATACCCTCATTTGCTGAATGGGGGGCCTGCTCTGAGCCTGCCCAGGGGCCGGGCCTGCTCCAGGTTAAACTGGACGGAAGACCCAGGTCTCAGCTTCTTTTAACCAGGAGAGGCCGCTGCCTAGAGCCCCTCCCCGCCTTTTCCTGGATGGGTGAGGCAAGCCAGGAGAGCAAGCAGTGTTGTCCTCACGGGAGGAGGACTGAGCGACTGGGAAAACTCGGCTCTACATCTCACCCAGAACGACTTTTAGAAACACCACAGCTGGAGAGTCCTGGCTGAGCCTTGGGAGTTTCAGCTCTTTGGCGGGGTGCCCAGGTGCCATGCGATCAGTGAAGCCTGTGAGATGGCAGGACTCTGAGGTTTCCTGCAGACCATGTCATGAGATTGAAGGTGCGAGGAAATAAAGAAAAAGCACCATTTAGGAGACTCCATTCTTTCCCTACAACCCAACTGTGGTCCCAGAGATCAGGGGGTGTTGCCAGGTGTGGCTAGGGAAGGGTCTGGGTTGACAACTCACCAGCACTCTTTAGTCCCCGTATAACATGGTGGTTAAGGATAGAGATCTGAAGCCAGACAGCCCCTAGTTCCAATCCCAGCTCTGCCGCTTACTAGCAGTGGCAGTTTGGTTCAGGACTTAGCCTTCCTGACCTTCACTTTCCTCAGCTATCTTGTTATCCTACCCTCAGGGAGTTGTTGAGAGGATTCAGTGAAATTATGTGTGCAGAATACCCATGCCACCGAGTGCCTGGAACATAGTAAATGTCAAATCAATGGAAGTTAAAACTAGGCATGCATATATGCCAGAGAGCTTTCCTAGCATTTACTGCAATGCCCTGTCTCATTTTGGGAAAAAGGAAATCCTGGATGCTAAGTTGACACGTCCCTTTATGCAAGTGACAGGTAAGCAGCCAGGAGGGTTGACCCTGCCCTGGGTCCCAGGCCTCTTGCCTGCTTCTTGGTTTCCTCTGTTCTCATCCTTTCAGCTTTGCTGGACCTGAGGCAGGGGCCTGGGTGTCTGTGCCTCCCTACCCCCTAGTACACATGAGCAAGGGAAGTAGATCCAGAGACACCATGCACTCTGGCCCAGAAACCCTCTGCTACCCAGCTTTTGACCTAATTGCCATTTGGTGTGGTTGCAGCGGGGAGGGCTTGTCTGCGTATTTGGAGCTGAGGCTGAGGCTGGCTTCCTGCCCTCTGGCTTCCAGGCCAGGTGTGAGGGACATACCATGTGGGCTCTGAGAGCACTGAGAGTAGAGGTGCCTTGAGGGGACCAGGAAGCCCGCTGGCTGGAATCAATGCTCCAGCAGCCTCCACAGCCTTTATCTCAACAGCACTTGACTTCACCAGGTGACCCTTTGGGATAAAATTGCCTTAGGGCACAAAATAAACTATAACTAAAATGGTAGCATCAAGAACCAACTTCTTTGGCTGGTTTAGGGATGGGGCATGGGGAGAACCTGGGTAACTGAAACCCAGAGACGGTCCCAAAAGTCCATTTACAGGGTTTCCTGTAAATGGTGAGGCTTCCCAATTTTATTTTTATTTATTTTTTGAGATGGAGTCTCGCTCTGTCCCCAAGGCCGGAGTGCAGTGGCGTGATCACGGCTCAAGCCATTCTCCCTCGTCAGCCTCCTGAGTAGCTGGGATTACAGGTGCCCGCCACTACGCCCAGCTTATTTTTGTATTATTTGTAGAGATGGGTTTTGCCATGTTGGCCAGACTGATGTCGAACTCCTGACCTCAAGTGATCTGCTGGCCATGGCCTCCCAAAGTGCTGGGATTACAGGTGTGAGCCACCGCGCCCAGCCGCTTCCCAATTTTAACAGAAACTGATACCATTTTCTGAGTATTCATCGTGTGCGAGGATCTATGCCAGGGATTTTAGGGAAGGCAGTCACCCAGGGAGCTCAACCACAAAGTGCCTGTGTGAAAAGGCCATGGGAGCAGGGAAGTTTGCAGGCCACTGTCCCAGAGCTCTGAAAACAGCTGTGGCTGCTCAGCAGGACTGCGCCTTGTTGGCTAGAAGGGAACATATATCCCTGTGGACTCGGGCCAGCTGTCCCTGGGGGTTCGCCTCTCCATCTCCCACCCACAGCAGTCCTGCATCCCTGCTGCCCATTTTGAAGGTGGGGGGTCTGGATGAATGGGTCTGGGCTGGGCCTAAAGAGCCCAGCTGTTCCCTGAGCCAGACTGGAGCTAAGAGGAGCAGATGCTGCATTTAGCTGGCCCCATCTGCCAAGGAGGTGCTAAGTGGGGAGTGACAATCACTGCTTTCCCCACGAGGGGTCCAAGCACTTGAAGTTACCTTCGTCTTGGGGAGAAATGTTTCTCAGAGAAGATTCTAGCCTCCCTGATGATTTTTTATAGAATTCTGGAAGTTTCAGAGAATAGAACATTTGGGTCTGAAATGTGCAGTCTTTTGTGGCAGCCATGAGCCCTTCAAGGCTGCTGTGGATGCTGCTGGGTGGGAGGCAGAAGCCTCCAAACCAAGGCCCAGCTTCCACCCTGGGCCGCCTCCAGCCCTTCCTGCACCCTACTGGTCAGGTGCTGCTGTTGCCTCTGCACTGCCTCTGCACTGCCTCAGGTCAGGCCCAGACTCCTGGGCAGTACACACCTGGCCCTTTGTGATCTGGCTCCTGCCTACCCTTCTAGCACTGCCCTTTACCACACGCCAACCCTGAAGGGCTCTCTATTCTCTTGCCAGACTAGACAACCTTGAACTGGCGAGGCCTCTTGCCTGTGTACATGCTGCTGCTTTTACTGGGACAAGACTGACTCCCACACATGCCTGTGGATGTACCTGGGTGCTACCTCCTTTGGAAAGCCTTCCCTGGCCAACTGCAACCTCCTTGCTCAGGTTGCCATGGTGCTTCCCACTATTTTTTTTTATATTTATTTATTTTTTTGAGATGGAATCTCATTCTTTCGCCCAGACTGGAGTGCAGTGGTGCGATCTCAGCTCACTGTAAACTCTGCCTCCCAGGTTCAAGCAATTCTCCTGCCTCAGCCTCCTGAGAAGCTGGGATTACAGGTGTGCACCACCACGCCCAGCTTTTTTTTTTCTTTTTCTTTTTTTTAATTTTTGGACGATGTCTTGCTCTGTCGCCCAGGCTGGAGTGCAGTGGTGTGATCTTGGCTCACTTCTCCCGCCTCAGCCTCCTGAGTAGCTGGGACTACAGGCGCCCGCCACCATGCCCGGCTAATTTTTTTTTGTATTTTTAATAGAGACAGAGTTTCACCGTGTTAGCCAGGATGGTCTCGATCTCCTGACCTCGTGATTCACCCGGCTCGGCCTCCCAAAGTGCTGGGATTACAGGCGTGAGCCATCATACCTGGCCAGATTTTTTTTTTTTTTTTGTATTTTTAATAGAGACAGGGTTTCACCATGTTGGCCAGGCTGGTCTCGAACTCCTGACCTCATGATCTTCCTGCCTCGGCCTCCCAAAGTACTGGAATTACAGGAGTGAGCCACTGTGCCTGGCCACCACTATTTATTACAACAGAATTGTAATTGTCAGTTTACTTTGTGTCCTCTTAACATTGGGTTCTCTTGGAGAGCAGGAGTTGTCCTCTTCCTTACAGAACTCAGCAAGTCACTCCAAGCTTGTACCGACCAAAAAAGTGGTGTGTGTGTTGGGGCTATTGGTTCCTGCTCCTTTCTGTGCGAGAGACAAAATTTAGCAACCACAAAAGCAAAGATTGATAAATTTGACTATAGAAAAATAGGTTCACTGAGCAACATCCCAAAGTCAAGGTCAAAGGACAACATGCTGGGGAAATTATCTGCAGCTCATAAACAAAGGGCTGATTCTCCTAATATATAAAGAGCTCCTATGCATTGATGACAAAAAGACCAAGGGCCGGGCACAATAGCTCACACCTGTAATCCTAGCCCTTTGGGAGGCCGAGGTGGGTAGATTGCCTGAGCTCAAGGAGTTGAGACCAGCCTGGCCAACCTGGTGAAACCCCGTCTCTACTAAAATACAAAAAATTAGCCAGACATGGTGGTGCATGCCTGTAGTCCCAGCTACTTGGGAGGCTCAGGCAGGAGAATTGCTTGAACCCGAGAGGCGGAGGTTGCAGTAAGCTGAGATCATGCCACTGAACTCCAGCCTGGGTGACAGAGCAAGACTCTGTCTCAAAAAAAAAAAAAGGAAAAAGAAAAAAAAGACCAAGAACACGCATTAAAAAGTGAACAGAAGATACAAAGAATTCACATTAAAAACAAAAAACAAAACCAAAAACCCAGTCACACAAAGGGCCCTTAAACAGCTACTCAGCCACATTCATGAGGAGAGTGGTGCAAATCAAGCTAGACCTAAAGCATTTGCCTGTTAGACTGGCGGGGGTGTGGGGAATTGTTGCCCTCATGCATTGCTGGTAGGGGCGTAAATTGATGGCAGCTTCACTGGAGAACAATCTGGGAGTATCTATCAAAACTACGTATGCACCTTACCCTTTGACCCAGCAATTCTACTTCTAGGGATTTGTCCCACAGATACACTCACTTCTATGACATTATGTCTAAACAGATTTATTGCAGGCTTGTATATGGTACTGAAAGACCAGGCCAGGCACGGTGGCTCACACCTGTAATTCCAGCATTTTGGGAGGCCAAGGCGGGCAGATTGGCTGAGCTCAGGAGTTCGAGACCAGCCTGGCAACATGGCGAAACCCCATCTCTACTAAAAATACAAAAAGTCAGGCGTGATGGTACACGCCTGTAATCCCAGCTACTCAGGAGGCTGAGGCAGGAGAATCGCATCAACCTGGGAGGTGGAGGTTGCAGTGAGCCAAGATTGTACCACTGCACTTCAACCTAGGCGACAGAGCAAGACTCTGTCTCAAAAAAAAAAAAAAAAAAAAAATTACATATGCACCTTACTCTTTGACCTAGCAATTCTGCTTCTAGGGATTTGTCCCACAGATACACTCAGTTGTATGACATTATGTCTGAACAGGAGATTTATTGCAGCCTCATATATGGTACTAAAAGACCGGAAACACCCTCACTATCTAACAGCCAGGAGATTGGGTAAATAAATTAGTGTTCCTTCATACACTGGAACTCTACACAACCATAAAACAAAGTGTTGAGGAAGCTGATTTGGGAAGATTTCTGAGGTACATTGTTAAACAGAAAAAGCAAAGTGCAGAAGAATGTGTGTCACATGCACGCTTGTGTAGAAAAAATGAGGGTGGGGAAAGAAAAGGAGGATATATTCTTACTGCCTTGTGTATGCATCAAATGCCTTTAAAAAGATAAACAGAGAAAAACATTGTCTATTGTTTTTCTCTTGGCAGGGGAACTAACTGAGTGGTTGAGAAACAAAGATAGGAGGCAGGCCAGGACTCCGTCTCAAAAAAAAAAAAAAAAGATAGGAGGTGACTTCATTTTTAATTGTTGGGCCAGATGAATATACTATCTACCACAAAATCAATAAATACATTTTAAAAAGAGTTCCTTCTGGTCAGGCACAGTGGCTCACACCTGTAATCCCAACATTTTGGGAGGCCAAGGCAGAGGGATCAGTTTAAGACCAGAAGTTTGAGACAGGCCTAGGCAACACAGTGAGACTCCATCTCTACCAAAAGAAACACAACTAACTGGACATGGTGGCACACGCCTGTATTCCCAGCTACTTAGGAGGCTGAGGTGGGAAGATTGCTTGAGCCCAGGAATCCAAGGCTGCAGTGAGCTATGGTCATGCCAGTGCACTCCAGCCTGGGTGAGGAGTGAGACTCTGTCTCTAAAAAAATTAATAATAATAAATAAAAATATAAAAAGCGATTTTTCTGCTCTTTTTGTTTGTTTTTTAAGACAAGGCCTCACTCTGTCATCCAGGCTGGAGTGTAGTGGCACAATCACAGCTCACTGCAGCCTTCAGTTTCTGGGGCTCAAGTGATCCTCCCATCTTAGACTCCCGAGTAACTGGGACTACAGGCACCCGCCACCACGGCCCAGCTAATTTTTCTATTTTTGGTAGATATGGAGTTTCACCATGTTGGCCAGGCTAGTCTTGAACTCCTGGCCTCAAGTGATCCGCCTGCCTCAGCCTCCCAAAGTGCTGGGATTATAGGTGTGAGCCTGGCCTCTTTCTGTTCTTTATCTGGAAGTTCTTAAAAATGATGGCAGGGAGTTATTGCAAACAAACAAACACAAAGACTTGGCAGAGGCATCTGGAAATTTTCTTTTTGTTTTGAGACTGGGTTTCACTCTGTTACCTGGGCTGACTGCAGTGCAGCGGCACAATCACAGCTCACTGTAGCCTTGAACTCCAGGGCTCAATCGATCCTCCCACCTTAGCCTCCCCAGTAGCTGAGACTACAGGGACATGCCACCATGCCTGGCTAATTTTTTATTTTTTGCAGAGATGGGGTTTTACCATGTTGCCCAGGTTGGTCATGAACTCCTGGACTCAAGTGATGCTCCTGCCTTGGCCTCCCAAAGTGCTGTGATTACAGGCATGAGCCACAGTGCCTGGCCTGAAGATATTCATCAAGGCCTTTGGAGTAGAAATGGGTCTGCTTTTCTTGTCACAAGCTAACAGAGGAAAATGAATTTTGAGTATCCTTGTGTGCTTTTAATAAACCTTTGAGATCCCTGATCTCAAGGAGCTTATGTTCTTATGGGAGAAAGACTCACAGTGATCAAATAACAGCAAACAATGAAAGTGAGACTGTGTGGCATGGACTCTGCTTCAGAATTGAGCAGTCAGGATGGGTCCCCTGGACGGACCAGAACTTGGGCTGGGGCTTACAGGAGGACCAAGGATACAAAGGGTGAAGGCATGCTGCCATGTGCTTGTTGTAGGACACCTAGGGAGGAGCTCAGGCTCCACGTGCTGGGGAGGTTGGGAGCTGTTCAGTAGGGGAGGCACATGGTGAGTGTGGCGTGTGGTCAAGATCAGCGGGGCGGTATGTGCAGAACAGATTGGGTGTGGATTGAGAAGCTGGAGTCTAGGAGGAAGCCAGGATGCTGAGAAGGGGAATCTAGGTTGTGCTGAAGGCCTTGACCACACCCCTGATTCTGGAAAAGGGCTGACAAAAGTGAGTAACAATGTGAAGAAAAATCAACACCATTAAAAACTGTAAAAACCACGGTCTTTTCCAAAGGTGGTGTGTACTAAAAACAAAACAAAAGAAAACACAATATCCAACAAACAAACAAAAAACAACCCACTGTCCTTGTGGCCAGTGGAGGGAGGGAAACTAAATGACACTGTATGTGTGTGTCGGTGCAAGATTTATAGCAATCTTCAGCCCCACCCATGAAAAATAATTTTGCTTTGCTTATTATAGTATAGTTTTTTTCTCTCTCCTGACCTCACAGTATTGTTCAATCTGTCTTTGTGGCCAGGCGCAGTGGCTCATGCCTGTAATCCCAGCACTTTGGGAGGCCAAGGTGGGCAAATCAATTAAGGTCAGGAGTTGAAGACCAGGCTGGTCAACATGGTGAAACCCTGTCTCTACTAAAAATACAAAATTAGCCAAGTGTGGTGGTGCATGCCTGTAATCCCAGCTACTCAGGAGGCTGAGGCAGGAGAATTGCTTGAACCTGGGAGGAAGAGGTTGCAGTGAGCTGAGATCGCACCACTGCACTCCGGCCTGGGCGGCAGAATGAGACTCCATCTCAAACAAAACAAAACAAAAACAAAAACAATCTGTCCTGTGGTTCCTGGGCACTTTGTGGTGTGGGATTAGAAAAACAGATTGGCGGTGACTCACTCCTGTAATCCCAGCACTTTGGGAGGCCGAGGCGGGTGGATCACGAGGTCAGGAGTTTGAGACCAGCCTGGCCAACATGGCAAAACCCTGTCTCTACTTAAAAAATACAAAAATTAGCTGGGTGGTGGCGGGCGCCTGTAATCCCAGCTACTCGGGAGGCTGAGGCAGGAGAATCACTTGAACCTGGGAGGCAGAGGTTACAGTGAACCGAGATCATGCCATTGCACTCCAGCCTGGATGACAAGAGCAAGACTCCGTCTCAAACAAACAAAAAAAAAAAAAAAAGAAAAACAGATTGAGATACAGAACTGGGAAGATGGGAACAAATGGAGGAGTGAAGGAGTCTTTTTGTTTTTTTTTTTTTGAGCCAGAGTCTCGCTCTGTCACCCAGGCTGGAGTGCAGGGGCGCGATCTTGGCTCACTGCAAGCTCCACCTCCTGGGTTCACACCATTCTCCTGTCTCAGCCTCCTGAGTAGCTGGGACTACAGGCGCCCACCACCATGCCCAGCTAATTTTTTGTATTTTTAGTAGAGATGGAGTTTCACCGTGTTAACCAGGATGATCTTGATTTCCTGAACTTGTGATCCGCCCACCTCAGCCTCTCAAAGTGCTGGGATTACAGGTGTGAGCCACCGCACCCAGCCAAGGTTCTTTTTTTTTTTGAGATGGAATCTTGCTCTGTCGCCAGGCTGGAATGCAGTGGCGCGATCTCAGCTCACTGCAACAATTGTGATCGAGGTTCTTTTTAAAGCCCTTTGCAATGTGTGATTCTCTGAGTGCAGCTGAGCAGGACTGAACTGTGTGGAGCCCTAGATAAGACTTGGGTTATGGGTACGTGTTACATGTTCTCCATATTGCCAAGTGTTTCTTTGATCTCATTTCACCCTCCTCACGTAACAGCTTCACGATGGAGTCAATTAGCATATGTAGCTGTTTTATAGACAAGAAACTGAGGGCCACACAGCCAGTGCAGTGTGCTAGGGTTTTCTCTTTCTGCCCTACAGCTACCTGCAAACAGGCTCCTGCACAGGACTTCTACCCTTATTTGCATTTACCTCCTTGGGATCAGTTGAAACACCCCTTCCACCACGCATCAACACCCCCAGATGCCTGCCCTTTCAGTCCCAACTGGACAGCTCCTTCATTACCTTTTTCTTCTCATGGCTTCCTTCCTTCATGTATTGTGGTTTCTAGGGCAGGATGAAAATCCTAAGTGTCACGCAACTGCCTCTGAGCAAAGAATCAACCCCAATAACTGACAAGTTGTTTACACTGAGAGCTTCCTGGTGGAACCAAATATTCTACAGTATTTAAGCCAGGTTTGGACCCCCTGAGGCAAGGCAATGGGAATGATCAGGCCAGAAGAACTACCAGTTGTCTCATAGCAAAGGAATGTGGGGAGTGGGTGGGTGTGAGGACAAGAGGCAGATATGTGAGCTTCAGGGCTTTTGGAGGACATGCAGCTAATCCAGGTGGAATCTGGGAGCATGTCATTCCCTTGCTGCAATGGGCTCATCTCATGGTGGCTTTATCTGCTGAGATTACATGGTGACGCTTTGCCTGCTAGCGTAGACAGCAGGTCCTTAGGGACTGGAGGCCCAGCAGACTCCCTGTCAGGCCTCTGGATTCCTGGAAGAGGAAGGAGCGTTCAAAGGTGAATTCAAAGGTGCCTTCCATCTGTGTAGGCAAAACAATGTTACCAGCCATAGCAATGGACTTGGAAGCAGCCAACATGGGTTGAACATGAACACATGGATGCTGAAGATGCTTTCTTTCTCTCTTTAAATTTTCTTTTTTCTTTTTTTTTTTTTTTTGAGATGGAGTCGCGCTCTGTCGCCCAGGCTGGAGTGCAGTGGCGCTATCTCGGCTCACTGCTAGCTCCGCCTTCTGGGTTCATGCCATTCTCCTGCCTCAGCCTCCCGAAGTAGCTGGGACTACAGACACGGACCGCCACACCTGGCTAATTTTTTTTTGTATTTTTAGTAGAGACGGGGTTTCACCGTGTTAGTCAGGATGGTCTCGATCTCCTGACCTCATGATCCACCCGCCTCGGCCTCCCAAAGTGCTGGGATTACAGGCGTGAGCCACTGCACCCGGCCCTCTCTTTAAAATTAAAAAAAATTTTTTTTTAACTTTAACTAGGTCCTGACCAGACATAAAATTTTTTTAATTAAAAATTTTTTTTGGCCAGGCGCGGTGGCTCACACCTGTAATCCCAGTACTTTGGGAGGCTGAGGCAGGTGAATCACAAGGTCAGGAGTTCAAGACCCACCTGGCCAAGATGGCGAAACCCCGTCTCTACTAAAAATAAAAAATTAGCTGGGCATGGTGGTGAGTGCCTGTAATCCCAGCTGCTCAGGAGGCTGAGGCAGAGAATTGCTTGAACCCGGGAGGCAGAGGTTGCAGTAAGCCGAGATCGTGCCACTGCACTCTAGCCTGGGCGACAGAGTGAGACTCCATCTCAAAAAAAAAGTAAATAAAATTTTTTTTAAGAGACAGGGTCTTACTCTCATCCAGGTTGGAGTGCAGTGGTGCAATCATGGCTCACTGCAGCCTCGACTTCCCTGGACTCAGGTGTTCCTCGCACTTCAGCCACCAGAGGAGTAGCCAGGACCACAGGTGAGAGCCACCACACCCAAGCAATCTTCCTGCCTCAGCCCTCAAATTGCTGGGATTACAGGTGTAAGCCACTGCTCCTAGCCCTGAAGATTTCCTGCTCTTGGAAGAGACCATGGCCTGGCCCTGGCTTGGGAGCTGATATGTCACCTGGAACTTCTGGAAATTGCTCTCCTGGCAGCGGAGAAGTTGAGTTCTGGTGTGCCATGCTTGGGGGAAATTGGCATGATGGAGGGAAGAGAGAGAAGGCCATGGAAGGGAACTCAGGTTTATCTGGCTCCTGGCCTGTGCCAGACCCTGCATTTAAGCCTCCTAAACATCCTTCAAGATGGGCATTGTTATTCCCATTTAAGAAATAAGAGGCCGGGCACGGTGGCTCATGCCTGTAATCCCAAGGTGGGCAGATCACGAGGTCAGGAGATCGAGACCATCCTGACGAACACGGTGAAACCCCGTCTCTACTAAAAATACAAAAGATTAGCCAGGCGTGGTGGCAGGCACCTGTAGTCCCAGCTAATCGGGAGGCTGAGGCAGAAGAATGGCGTGAACCTGGGAGGTGGAGCTTGCAGTGAGTGGAGATCCTGCCACTGCACTCCAGCCTGGGTGACAGAGCGACTCCATCTCAAAAAAAAAAAAAAAAAAAAAAAAAAAAAAAAAAAAAAAAACAACGGCTGGGCACGGTGACTCACGCTTGTAATCCCAGCACTTTGGGAGGCCGAGGTGGGTGGATCACGAGGTCAGGAGTTCGACACCAGCCTGACCAACATGGTGAAACCCCGTCTCTACTAAAAATACAAAAATTAGCTAGGTGTGGTGGCATGCACCTGTAATCCCAGCTACCCAGGAGGCTGAAGCCGGAGAATCGCTTGAAACCAGGAGGCGGAGGTTGCAGTGAGCTGAGATCGCACCACTGCACTCCAGCCTGGATGACAGAGCGAGACTCTGTCTCAAAAAAAAATAAAAAAAGACATAACCTGTGCTAGGTGTGGTGGTGTGCACGGGCAATCCTGGCTACTCAGAGGCTGAGGCAGGAAAATCACTTTAGCCCAGGAGTTTGAGTCTATAGTGTGCCATGATTGTGCCTGTGAATAGCCACTGACTCCAGCCTAGGCAACGTAGGGAGACCCTATCTCTAAAAAATGATAATAATAAGAGGAACCTGAGGCCCAGAAAGAAGGATATAACTGAAATTGACCCAATAGTTCCATAGACAGCTTTTCCTGATAAACAGAAATTGACACATCTTGTCTTAAAGTTGGAAACTCACCAGATTCAGACAATGAGATACCAGGTCTCTCAAAAAGTATCAAAGAATCTCATACACAGTTTTTCCTGATAAACAGAAATGGACACATCTGGTCTTAAAGCTTGAAACTCACCAGATTCAGACAGTGAGATGCCAGGCCTCTCAAAAAGTATGAAAGAACTGAAACTCACAGAGCATAGCGTCCAGACAATGAGACCCAGGCCCCTCATTATCATGATTGCTTCCTTACCCCTCAGGAGTTCCTGTTTTCCCTTACATTGTTACGGTTCTTCCCTACTGTACAAACCCCTAATTTTAGCCAGGGAGATGGATTTGAGACTGAGCTCCCATTCTTTGGCCGCAGCACTCGATTAAAGCCTTCTTCCTTGGCAATCCTCTGTGTCTCAGTCATTGGCTTTTTGTGTGACCAACAGCAGGACCTAGACCAAACCCCTGGTGTATCAGTAACCTAACCACAAACCAAACATGGCCTCTTAGAGGGTAAAGTAGAAATAGTGGTGCTGCTAACACAGGCTGGACCTGAGCTAGGAATAGAAAGAAACACAGATAGGCTGACTGTATTTTGTCTAAACTGGGCACTTCTGAGAGTGAAAAGGGGCAATTAACATGCCAGGACAGTAGGCATCAACTGGACTGTTGTGGGCAAACCAGCATGTATGGTCACTACTCACAGAGCACCAGAGGGAAGCCATGCTCTGTGAAGCAATGGCCACCATTTACAGTTTAATTCTCACAGCAACCCTAAGGTGGGTATTGTTGTCCCCTGGCCATTTCTCCTGAGAGCAAGAATTTGACAAATGAGGACGCTGAGGTTCAAATAAGTTACTTAACTTTCTTTTTTTTTGAGACAGAGGCTTGCTCTGTTGCCCAGGCTGGGGGTGCAGTCTTGGCTTACTGCAGCCTCCACCTCACGGGTTCAAGTGATTCTCCTGCCTCAGCCTCCTGAGTAGCTGGAACTACAGGTGTGCACCACCACGCCCAGCTAATTTTTTGTAGTTTTAATAGAGACAGGATTTCACCATGTTGGCCAGGCTGGTCTCGAACTCCTGACCTCAGGTGATCCACCTGCCTTGGCCTCCCAAAGTGCTGGGATTGCAGGCGTGAGCCACTGTGCCCCACCGGTTACTTAACTTCCTCAAGGTCCCACAGCTAGTAAGTGAGGAAGCTCTGGCAGGCTCCAAGCCCTTGCTCTTTCTGTGAGTCATATTGCCTCCAAGGCCCAGGGCCATTGGAGGAAGACCAGAGGAGGAGGCCAGCTGGAGGGAACGAAGCTTGGGTCTTGGAGGGTGACAGGCCAGTCACCAGGCAATCCCTGAAGTCTCTGTATGGCCTCTCCCAGGGCTGGCTTGCAAAAGAAGGTGAGTGTGTAGTGGGGGTTTAGGGTAGGGTAGAGGCCCCCCAGGCTTCCACAAGGATCATCCTGGGCTTCCAGGAAGGCGTGACCAAGGCAGAGGCTTGCCTGGGAATTTTCTAGGAAAGAAGTCATGCCCTGAGTTGCCCCATTTTTATGATTGGAGAACACTGATACATCGAATGGCAGGTATCCTGGAGCCAGGACTGTCCCCTCTGGTCTATAGATTCTGCCATGGCCCTGGCTCAGTCTCTCTGGAACTCAGAGAATCGTGGTGGTCTGGGATGCAGGAATACTCCAGATTAGCAGCAGAAGGTGTGCAAGCATATGCATGCATGCAGAATTTGTAAGCCTCAGGGGTTAGTTCTTGCTCCATTCACAAGCCAGCCTGACCCTTCAGAGTGGACCAGTGGCCATAGCATAGAAAATGGAGGGCACAGGCCAAAGCTCAGATGGCCTTTGGAATCACCTTGACTTACGACATCACAGGCAGATGGGTAGGAAATAGGCCACCGGTCATCCAGTCAGGTGGATCATAGCACCTGCTCGTACCCGGGCCTGGGCCAGTGCTGGCTCTCAGGGGGACAAGTCTGCCTGCGGTACTTCACACAAGCACAGTGGCCTGAGGCCTCTGCAAGCCAAAGTTGCATAAGCAAGGGCTGATCGTATGTCTTCATTCATTTATTAATTTTTTTAATTAGTAAAGTTATTTGAAGTAGTTTTAGGTTCACAGCAAAACTGAGTGGAAAGTACAGGGAGTTTCCATATCCCACTGTCCCCATACATCCACAACCTCCTTTCATTCATTCATTTTTTTTCTTTTTTTTTTGAGATGGGGTCTCACTCTGTCACCCAGGCTGGAGTGCAGTGGTGCGATCTTGGCTCACTGCAACCTCCGCCTCCTAGGCTCAAGTGATTCTCCCACCCCAGCCTCCCCCGTAGCTGGGACCACAGGTGCGTCCCACCATGCCCAGCTAATTTTTTTGTATTTTTGGTAGAGACAGGGTTTTGCCATGTTGCCCAGTCTGGTCTCGAACTCGTGAGTTCAGACGGTCCAACTTGGCCTTCCAAAGTGCTGGGATTACAGGCATAAGCCATCATGCTTGGCCTGTGAGAAAACATTTCAAGTGGTCAGTTTTCAAGGCATGATAAATCTAAGTACTGGCAGCCAGCCTGAAAATGTAACAAACCGCAGGGCTCATGCATCTAGAAGGTCACAATAAACGAACAGAATGTAGAGGAGGGGTCAGCTCATAAAAGGGAAAAAAGTTTCATTGTTGGGAAATCTAAACTTAAGTGGGGAAGGGGATGGCGTATAATCTTATAAGGGGGATAAGAAAACGTAGGCAATATCTGGGAAGATCGTAACCCCATAGTACTCAACCAATGAGGAACTGGGGGAGGAACTTCTGTGCTAAGGGATAAATTACCTGCTGTGACTGTCCCAGGCGTGCCTGCCTGCAAGACACCTGATCTTGCAAGACCACTATTAGAAGTCTCACTTTCACTGTTCTTCATGCCTCTAAGTCCATTCTTTGGGTTTGGACAGGTGAGCATGTTTCTCACAACCTGGGGGCCTGTCTGGGATCTCTGTGCCTGCATGGAGTGGGACTCTGGCCAAGAGGGGAGACACGTCCTACTCAATTTAGGTGGCCTGCTCTGTCGGGCATCCCGGCTCCCCACAGAAGCCATAGACAAACCCAAGACTTATTCAGGAGACAGTTGAGATGACACAGGGAGAAAAGCAGGCATCGTGGCAACCAGGCAAACTTGTGCGTGAGCCAAGGTGGAAAATTGGACTGTAAGTACTGCCTTGGTGGTTGGGCATTTTTGGCGGTTGAGTGTGTGTGTGACTGAGACATATCTTAGATACAAAGTGAGTGTGGAGTCCTAATCTGTGGTTCTGTTCTCCTGAGAGGGAAATGGCTGGACACGGATGAAGCGATTCTTGGGGTGTGCAAGAAACCTCCAGTAAGGGGGGGTTGAGTACACAGGGAAACTCAGACACAGAGACTGACTGAAAATGGGAAACAGGAATTCTAGGCCTAGGGGACAAATGAAAGAGGGAGCCAAAGAGACTCCTCTGACATTCCCCCAGATAGTCCTTTGGGGAGAATGTGGCAGGTTTGGAGGGACAACCCTCGAACCAGGGACAAGGAAAAGCAAAAGATAATAAAGCATTGCTGTTTTATCTGGCCCAAAGACCCCATTTGTAAGCCTTCAGTCTTTTGGCCCAAGTTTGGCTCAGATGAGGATTGGGTGTGCCAAGTTTTAATTCTCTATGTGAATGATAAAACCCCATCCTCACAAGAAGAGATGTTATGCTCTCTTCTGGATCAAGGAATTAGCCCCCACGTTCCCCTTCAAAGAAGAAGAAAAAGAGCCTAGTAAAAAGCCCTCACCCAGGGAAAAGCCCTGGGACCCCCTGTCATGCGTGCCCCCTCCATATGTCTCACAAAATAGGGGACAGGAAGATCAAGGGGCAGCAGGAGGGTTAGAGGAAGAAAGACCTGGAGACCATGGGGAAGCTGAACCAACTGCTTCTTTAAATCCTTATCCAAATTAAAAAAAAGAATTAGAACAGTGCAAGAGGGATATTGAAAACTTCCTTATCCCTTCCACACAGCAGGCATCTAGCATGTTCCCTTTTAGGGAAGTTCTCATGGGACAGGGAGAGATTGGCTTTGTAAATGCTCCTCTTACAAGTACTAATGTTAGGAATTTCAAGAAGGAAATGAAACCACTCCTAGAAGATCCCCTTGGTTTAGCAGACCAACTGGACAAAGTCATAGGACTCAGCTTTTACACCTGGGCTGAAATGATGTCTATCTTAAATATCCTGTTCATAGGAGAAGAAAAGGGAATGATTAGGAGAGTGGCCATGACTATCTGGGAGAGGCAACACCCTCCCAGGCAAGAAGTCTTGACAGTCGAACAAAAAACTTCCAAATGTCAATCCCAAATGGGATAGTAATGATCCCAGGGACCAGGCCCAAATGTAGGATCTCAGAGAACTGATAGTTAAAGGGGTCAAGGAGCCCACTCCTAGGACACAAAATGTCTCAAAGGCATTCAAGATTCAACAAGAAAAAGAGAAAACTCCCTCTGCATTCCTGCAGAGGCCAGAGATCAGATGGAAAAAAAAAACCAAAAACTCCAGATTAAGTTCAGAGAACCCAGTAAGGCAAAGCCTTTTAAAAGTTAACTCTGTAACTAAGAGCTGGCCTTGTGGGCCAGGAAGTGCAGCTGCAGGTGGAGGGGTGGCAGGAGTCACAGAGCAGGAGCAGACAGCTGAAATAAAGGTGGACAGTGTGAGAGAGCTAGTGTGAGTAAACCCCTGATAAAAGAACTAATGTCTATAGTACACAAAGGGAGTCACTGGGGACCCCAGGCTCTGTGTAATGCAATACTTAGTGAGGCAGCCTTGTTGGCTGGGGCGGATGCCAGGATTCTTGGTCTTGCAGCTGGGGAGATCGGGGTTGCACAGGTGGAGCGGGTTTGGAGCAGGAATTTGGTGGCCAGGGGGAGGGAGCAGCTCTGCGTTGAAGGGGGGGTCCTGAGCGGGTTGCCAAGTTGCAATAAAAATGTCAGAGTTTTCATAAATGGGCTAGTGAGGAGGGGGCTAGTGAGGAGGGGATGTCTCATCCTCCTAGGGCCCAGTGATTTAGTTGTGACCAGATGTGCTATCTGTTTAGAGCAGAGTTTCTATCAGCCTTTACCCAATTGTGTCATTTATCTGGGAGGGAGAGTGTCTGTGTCTGTTCCAGGCATCTTGCAACTTCAGGCACCCACCCCCACACCCCAGTCCGCTTTTGGCTTCTGTATCTTAGTGTGCCTAAAGGGAAAGGAATGTGCTTATTAAGGCCCACTGTTTTTACTGGGGCCCATTGTATGAGTGTGAAGTTTGGTGATTACCCAGGAGACTTCCCCCCAATCTCGATCCCCGCCAACCCCCCTCCTTCTGTGCTTGAGCTCTTTATCTGTGATTTACAGGCTCAGCTTTCAGGCTGCCCTTTGTTAGAAGAGAAGTAATTTCTTTGAACTGCATGAGGTTAGAAAGGGAGCTATTTCTGAGCTGCTTTTTGTTAGAAGGAAAGTTTTCTGCCAGGGACTCACTTTACCCTGTCTACCTAAATTTCTTTCTGCCTCCTATAACATTAGGAATTATGGGTGTATAGGGACTTATACCCTCACTAAACAAGTATGTGGAAATTGTGTAACTTGTCAAAGCATAAACCAAAAGGTAATTAGAAAACAGGCCACAGGAGGAAGACCTCCCGGACTAAGACCATTTCAAAGCATTCAAGTATATTTTACAAAAATGCTCAAAGTAGAAATACGAAAGTATTTACTGGTGATCGTAGATCACCTTTCCAGCTGGGTGGAAGCCTTTTCCCTCCCAACAGCCACCACCAGGTATATGGTCAAAATAATATTAGAACAGATTGCACCTAGATTTGGCCTGGTGAAAAATATTGATTCAGACAATGAGAGCCACTTTACCTCAAAGGTGTTAAGGGGAATTATGGAAGGTTTACAAATTAGATGGGATTATCACACCCCTTGGCATCCCCCTTCCTCTAGAAAGGTAGAAAGAATGAATCAAGCTCTCAAAAAGCATCTCACCAAACTAATCTTAGAAACTAAAATGCTTGGACCAAATGTCTCCCAATAGCACTCCGCAGGATTAGGACAGCTCCAGTAAAAGACTTGGGATTGTTCCCTTACAAGTTATTATATGGGCTCCTGTATTTAGGCAGAGCTACAGATCTCCCTACTATGGAAACCAAGGATCAATTCTTAAGAAATTATATACTGGCCATATCCTCCACCCTGTCATCCCTTAGGTTAAAAAGACTTCTAACTCAAACTCCACCTCTTAAGTTTGTGGTTCACCATTTCCAGTCTGGTGACTTGATGCTGATTAAGACTTGGAAATAAGACAAGCTCCACCCAAGCTGGAAAGGTCCCTATCAAGTGCTCCTGACCACTGAGATGGCCCTGCAAACAGCTGAATGGAGGTGGACTCACTATATTCAAGTCAAGGGACTGGTAAAAGAGACCCCGGAAGGGAGGGAAAAAGACCAGTGGAAAGTGCCCGAGTCTAACTTTAACTCTTAACTTTAAGGAACCCTTAAAGTGAACTCTAAGAAAAATCTAAAAAGAAAACATGAGCTGGCCCCATTTCTGGAAATTAACATGGCTGGGATGGGCTAATATACAAAGAGCAGAAGGTCAAAATGGAAACTGGCAGGGGACTCCTCTCTACCCAGTCAGGTTGGTGATTAATGTGACCAAGACGGTAGCACCCCAGACTATAAGATTTAATGCCTGCCAGGTTTTACCTTGTGGAAATTTAAAAAATCAGAGACAGATCTCACAGGCAGATAAATATCTTTGCCCTAAACCAAATACAGGTTACAGTAGGGCATCACCCTACCTCAGCTGGGATAATATATGGTGGACTACCCAATTTCAAGGCTGGACAGTAAACATGGGGTGGGTAACTCCAAGCTGGAGACCCTTAAAGAATAAACTACATCTGCCCAAGGGCTCCCTGCCAAATAACTGCCAGAATTTTTTTTCTTTTTTTTTTGAGGCAGAGTCTCCCTTTGTCACCCAGGCTGGAGTGCAGTGGCTGATCTCGGCTCACTGCAAGCTCTGCCCCTCAGTTCATGCCATTCTCCTGCCTCAGCCTCCCGAGTAGCTGGGACTAAAGGCGTCTGCCACCATGCCTGGCTAAGTTTTTGTATTTTTTAGTAGAGATGGGGTTTCACCATGTTAGCCAGGATGGTCTAGATCTCCTGACCTCATGATCTGCCCGCCTCAGCCTCCCAAAGTGCTGGGATTACAGGTGTGAGCCACCATGCCTGGCCATAACTGACAGAATTTATAATGCAATCCGACCTCATGATCCGCCCGCCTCAGCCTCCCAAAGTGCTGGGATTACAGGTGTGAGCCACCATGCCTGGCCATAACTGACAGAATTTATAATGCAATCCTAGGCCGGGCACTGTGGTTCACGCCTGTAATCCCAGCACTTTGGGAGGCTGAGGCAGGTGGATCATGAGGTCAGGAGATCGAGACCATCCTGGCTAACATGGTAAAACCCATCTCTACTAAAAATACGAAAAATTAGCTGGGCATGGTGGTGGGTGCCTGTAGTCCCAGCTACTTGGGAGGCTGAGGCAGGAGAATGGCATGAACCTGGGGGGTGCGGAGCTTGCAGTGAGCCGAGATTGCGCCACTGCACTCCAGCCTGGGCCGCAGAGCAAGACTCCGTCTCAAAAAAAAAAAAAAAAATGCACTCCTATACTCATCATCATTTACAATCCAGCCTTTCTACACCAAAAACCAAAAGCAGCGTCTGGGGTATATGGGTTAGCGGCAGAGATCACAGGGAAAGACCCCTAGGGTGATTTGTTCTCAAACTAATCAAGATCTCACCTTCCCATTTGCTTGGGACTATTCCAACCCTAGACCCTAATAAACACTTTAGTCCATCAAATAATAACCCTAAAAGGGTAAAAATAATTGAAGTAAAAGATTTAAGGCAAACCTTAGAAATTGAGACAGGGTGTGAGGATATAAATGCCTGGGTCAAATGGGTCAAATTTTTGGTACAAGCCCTCAACAAGAGTAACTGCTATGCGTGTACTGTGGGACGACCTCAGGTGCAGGTGGGTCCGTTTCCCCTAAAATGGAATACTGATCCTAAAGGAATGTGTTGCATGTTGGCTCTATATCAGGACAAGGATGCACGAGGAAATGAGACTTGTAGGAGTCTGTCATTGCTCTTTCCTGCATTGTGGAGGTCAGATCCCAGAGCAATCCCCTCATTCTTTATAGGGAATATGAACCATTCCTCTTGCCTCTCTAGGCAGGGGGCAGGGTTCAATAAGCCCGTGGGAGAACTCTCAACTTGTGCCCACATCCTAAACATCACTGGTGAGTCAAGCAGTGGCAGTTACTCAGCTCTCCATATACCCAGGCTAATGTCTGGCAGTATTATGGGAAAAGGAACCTCCGTAACCTGTTACAGTCCAACTGGACCGGGACTTGTGCTTTAGTCCAACTGGCCATTCCCTTCACCCTGGCATTCCATAAAATAGATGAAAATACACATGGCCACCAAAACCAGAGATATTTGACAAATTCTTTTAATCTTAATATATAAGTTAACTCAATAGGAGTCCCTAGGGGGGTGCCTAATAAATCTAAGGCCTGAAACCAAATAGTTGCTGGGTTTGAGTCAGCACCTTTCTGGTGGTCAGCCACTAATAAGAATGTGAATTAGATTAACTACAT